>NC_133537.1:177017902-178371402 GCF_048544455.1 Silene latifolia
GTTTCATGCATTGCATTCCGTGTGCAGGAACTACACCGAAATTCAAGACATTAGAAATAATGTCTATTTTGGTTTGGGGAAGTCCATGCATACGCATCGGGAGGTAATCTAAATTACGCTCTCCGCCATAACAAAAAAACCCATGCATCATGTAGTGTAGATAGTATAGTTTGCATTTAGTTTAGAAATCATGCATCATGTTTGCATAATTTCCTATCGTATTGGCCATTGAGGACAATGCCCATACTAGTGTGGGGATGGGAAATTCTAACTTGACTTTTATTCAAAAATCGAAAAAAATCGAAATTTCGAAAAATACAAAAAAATTGAAGATTCAAAAAATTCAAAAACATGTTCATTTCCTTTGTAGTGTAGTCTTGTATATATATTGTGTTTGTTCATCCTTGTTCACATTGATCGACTACGCCACATCCGAGACATGAGGATATTGAAGACCGCATGGTATGATCTTTCCAATCTCCTTTTTCCTCTTTATGTTAATGACTATATGGCTTTATTTTGATTGATGCGGTAAAAACAATGTGAATTTATGATTGCATCTAGTTTATTTAGCATACTAGTTGGTAGAATCATATGCATTAGGTTGTATAAATGTTAGTTGCATCATGGCATGTAGTTTTCATGTTAGAAAATTTTGCGAAACCGTCTATTTGGGAAGCTTGACAAGTGTATGTAGGCCCTAGTAGATGATTTTTCTTCTTAAGACTTTGCTTGTTAGAATACTTGTAAAACACCCTAGGATGTGTCGTGCTAGTATCCTTTGACCCATGGATTAAGGCCTAGTCAAGAGTACCTTGTGGTGCGATAACTCCTTGGCTACCGTTTATTCCAAGGTGACCGTTGAAACCTTGCAACCATCATTCATCCATGTTCTACCATATTTTGTCATCAAAGGCAATGGGCAAAAAAAGAAATTGTTCAAAAATTTGAGTTCAAGAAAAGAAAAGAAAAGTAAAAAAGTTTGCAAATTGCATCAAAAGAAAAGAGGAGTAACAAAATAAGAACTCCTAAGCTTCAAATATAAGCACCCTCACTACAAATGGGGTGACTTTGAAAATATTCAAAAGAAAATGCAAAAGTTGAAAGTTGTCAAGTATTAAAATGCCAAAAATCAAAATAAATGGCAAAAAGAAAGTGTTCTCAAATGTTATATGCCACAAGAAATTGGGGGGAAAAACAACAACAAAGCAAACTCCCAAACGAAACTCAAATACTATTGATCCCTTTATCCATCATATCCATTTTTGTGCATGGTAGAGAGGGGACGACCCTTCTTCTTGTCTAGGCAAGAGGGGGAATTCCGCGATCCTCCTTTGTTTCTAACACTATAGGGAGTCTACTCTTGACAAAAGCATTTAAAGATTGAGGATAAAGGTACCCTAGCTTGACACAACTTGGAGATGATTTATCAGTATCCTTCTAGGCTTAGTAGTTTGAAGAAATTGCATCTATGAACGAGTGTGTACCCTTGAATTGCTTAACTTGTAGATAATTTCTGCCACTTAGATGAGGAAAGTAGCTATTCTTTTGTAGATGTATCCATTACTTGATTTTGTGTGCTTTAAAGTTTGGATGTGTCGCCATTTTGACCCACCTTGCCTTGCAAGAAGGCATCCTACCTCATGGTTGTCTTGTTGTGAGTTGAATGGGCGGAGTGAGACCCGCTAATTGTCTCTTATAGGCTATGCTATTAGGTTAGTTTAAATAACGGTCTTAGTTTAGTCACCTCTTTACTCGGGACGAGCAAAGGTTCGGTTTGGGGATATTTGATGTGACCATTATTTGAGCACATTTAGTCCCCGAATTAGCCTCGTTCCTATGCTTTTTAGTGCATAATTGGGTCATTTACTATCTTTAGTCCTTTGTTTTGCATATTCTTTGAGGTTTTGTTTCCTTGGTAGGAGAGGAGTGCAAACCTTACATTTTTATGGCAAAATGGAGCTAAATTGATCGAATCTAATTACCAAGCATCAAAGAGAAGACAAGACTAGAAGACCTTTTGTACATATTATAGTAGATGGGCAATGATGAAGAAATCTTTGCATCCCCGACTAAATCCCGGAGGATTATTGGAAGAAGAAAAGAAGAAAAGGGAGCTATGACACAATCCGCCCGTCTAACAAAGAAGACGCCCGTCCAAGACGAGGGGAATCCGACCGTCTTTGCAGAAGGGACGCCCGTCCAGCAACACCATAATCCGCTCGTCCTGCCCAACAATCCGCCCGTCCAGCCACCAGGAAATACGCCCGACCCGACACCTTGGACGCTCGGATTCCCTTACAGTCCCATACGTCCTTTCTTCTTGCTCTATGAAAGATGCGCATATTTATGAAAGACCGGTAAAAAGGAGACCGGCATCTCTTTTGAGAGGAGCGATTCCTCAAGGACTTAATCGTCATTTAAGCCCTTAGTAAACCCTAATTTGTGTACCTAATCCCCACTATAAATACCCCATTAGTCTAATTAGATAATCATGTTCTTCTTATCAATCCTTAGTGTAGTTTATATCATTCTAATCTCTTCTTAATCTTATAATCAACTTCTAATCAATTCTTAATACAAATCTCATTTACTTATTCTCTCTTTTGTTTATCTTTTATTTGGGTAATTGAAGATTATTTGGGTTATTATTGGGAGATTGACAACCTTCCAATCAATCATCAAGTACTTCTATTATTCTTTGCTTTATTTTGGAATCATTAGTAGGTATAATCCTCTTAATCCCTTTTTAATTATTGTTAATCATCTTTATTTATTCATCATGTTTTGCTTTGTTAATGTGATTGACAACCTTGTTAACATGCTAAACTTGATAATGAGTGAGTAGTTTCCTTAACTAGGGTTAATGGGTAATTAGGGGAAACCAACATGGGGGACGATTCATGCTTAATTTAATATGTTTTCATAGTTTATTTGCTTGCTTGTTGTGATCTCAACTTATGCACATGTTATGTTTAATGAAATGCGAGCCTATGAATCCTTGCATTTTTTACCCACCACTTACCTTTTCACTGAGACTTGTAAGACATAAACCAACTCGAGTCTCATTAGTCCATGCATATATTTGAGTAGGGAGGATTAAGTCGACTTGTAGGTGTTGTACAATCTAATCGATTCGGCTCCGGGACCCAAACCTTACTAGGATTGTAAGATATAAACCAACTCAATCCATCACAACAATAATGCTTGCTTATAATTTGAGAATATGTTTGTATGATCAATTCCCATGAATCCCTTATGACCCCATGACACCCTAGTGCTTTTTATCAATTGTTTACATCCCTTTTTAATCATTTTGCTTGTTTACTTTTATTGCTATTTAGTTTAGTGATCTTCTCATCTCAACCCCAAATCGTGACACCCTTAGACACCGCTACTTGCAATCGAAAATCCTACATCAATACCCGTCCCTTGGGATCCGACCTTTACTTGCCTCTTTACTAATAGACGAGTTGTTTGTGAAGTTATAAATATTGTTTTGGTCTAGGTGCTCTTAACGACAAGTAACCGAAAACTAAATCTCTAAGTGAGTCCGACCAAATAGTAATACAAACACAAAAATAATAATTAATACGATTCTAATGAATTTAAAACATAATAATAATAATAAAGATAAAATAACAAAAACATTTCTTTTCTTTTCTATGTATACTTTATGTACCAATTTTTTTAAATAAAGGTGAAAATTAGGATGGTTATAATAGTTTCATATATATGAAAAGTTTTGTAATTAATTCTCTCATAATTCCAACCGTTTATTAGGGGGAAGAAGAAAAATTTTATGAATGAAAGGAACATAAAAAAATATGTGACATAAATATGAAGTTTAGTAATTGTCAAAAGAAAGTAAAAAGGTCATCTCATTAAATAAAAAGAATAAAGGTTAAATAAATGAGGTAATTGGATAACAAAAATTATAAGAGGGGAGGTCAACGGTTTACAATAATTTTTTTTATTTGTTTACAACATTGATTTTTAGTTTTCTTAACTTAAACTTATAAGCATATGTATGACACATGACAATTCATCTTCTCTAATATTAAAACATAAAAATGAGTAAGGTAACTATATGAGTTTATGAGATTAAATTTTGTCAAATTAATATAAATATTTTTTAATTATGTGATTAATAAATTTTAGGTTTTCGTCTTTTGAACTTCTACTATTGTAAATACATTATTAAATAATAGGTAAAAATGGAAGATGGAAATTCATGTAGACATAAGTAAAGAGTTTAGTGCTAGCATGATACTTTTTTAGCAAATTAAGTGAATTAAATAAATCAATGCCATGTCACAATAAAAAAATTGCCACGTCACATTTATTTATCATATCGCATGACACGTCACATTTAAGTTAATGGTTAAAGTACCCTTTTAATAAGATTGTATAGATTTATTTTATGGTATTATTAAATTAGATAATTGATTGTCGAGGACTTCAAGAGATTAATTAAATAGGACAAAATGTTAATGAAAATTATGGGTGTTGAGTAATATATGGATTTTTAATAAAATTATTAGCATATTATATTACAAAAATTAATTAAATAGGAAAAACTTTTAATTAATTGTGTGTTAAGTATGATGAAAAGTTTTAATCAATTTATTACCATGTTTAATTACAAAAAATAAATTAAATAGGGAAATTTTAATAATGGTGGGTGATCAGTAATATGAAGAGGTTTAATTAATTTATTAACATGTTTTATTACAAAAATTTTAAAAACAATGAATTAAATAGGAAAATGTTAATAATGGTGAGTGTTTAATAATATGAAAAGGTTTAATTAATTACTTAACATGTTTTATTACAAAAATTTCAATTAAAATTTCAATTTTAATTATAAATTATGAAATTTATTAACATGTTTTATTACAAAAAATTCAATATTAATTATAAATTCTAAAATTTGATGAAAATTTGTAAGGATTATAAAAATTTTGGAAGATAATATATTTAATATACGTAATTAATTTAAGAATAATTATAATATCCTTTAATATTATAGATATAAGTGAATTAAATTAATTTATAGATAAATGATTTAAATTAATGTCATGTAATAATAAATTGATAATCATGTGACATTAATTCGTCATGTCACATTAAAAATATGGAACATCACATTTAAATATGCCACGTCACATTAAATTTTAATCTAGGTGGCTTTTTGGATCTTACGTGGCTTTGTGTAGGTGGCTTTTATTTGTCATTTTAGGTTAGCCTTTTAATTATATTTTATAGATTACCTATAAAAAACTTATCTCACATAGAAAGATGGACAAATGACTAAGCACTCTAAAATGGAATAAATAAACAAATGACCGGAAGAGAGTATGTAAAAAGCAAAATTAAATTTCTTGGTGTTAGAACACGCTTGGTTGATGATGTCAAGTTTCATTGTCATTTAATTGTTTACTTCTTAGTTAAATTATTTAGCAAATTGAAGCATCCAATGATTGTTCAAAGAAGGCTCAAAGATGATCAAGATGAAGGCAAATCAAGAAAGCCCCTATCCTAAGATTAATGTTGTAAGCGAGGTAGTTAAACATTCTCATTTAAACATAAGTGATTGCAAAACCATGAAACAGTGCTATGCACTGTTGCACCGTGGTTTCTGGTACTGCCATATGGAGAATTCTCGGAAAATTCCTAAGTGTTCAAATCTTTTCAAAAGCAATATTCTAAAAGGTTTGAAATTTGAAAAACAAAGTTTTGAAATAATTTCAAAAATATAAGAGCTCAAATAAAAAGTTAACTCCTCTAGAATTGTGCATCTTACTTTTTACTAAAATGGAAAGTTGAAGTTGTCAAAAGATTAAACCTAGAAATGCTTTTTGCCATTTTGGTAACAGGTCACAAATTGAGTGTCTTGAAGTTTTAAAATCTAAAAAGAGCTAAAATATAAAAATTATTCAAACCATGTTAATACTCATCTTATGATATTAAAATTACAAATTAATTTAATATGGTCTAAATCTACATGCATGCAAATAACAATATAAAAAAAATGGTATAAAACCATCTTAAGACAGAAATCCTTACAATGGTTTAAGGCAAGTAAGGGCACTACAAAGGTCTCCTACCTTTGTAGTTCTTGAGCTATAGGAATATGGATGATCCTCCAAATAAACCACAATTACCAAAAATAGGTAATCTCCTAAGGTGGCACCCAAAATTAGCCCAAAATACTACTAAAATTAATAACTAGTTAATAGTATTAGTAACTTTGTAATATGTATATTTGGTGTACTAATTAATATTATTACTTTGATAATATTATTAGTTGATATTTATATGTGTTTTGTTGAACTATGATGAACAAAATAAGAAGAAAAGTTGGTCTATTGGTGTTGTGAATGGTCCGGCCAAAGCACACTACAAAGACCAAATTTTCATCAAATTTTTCCAAACTTAGGAAATGGTGTGATTAGGTGGGTATTTATAGGCAAAGAGGGAAACAAAACTAATTGGAAATTGCCACTTAATGGACACTTGTTGTCCTCTCAAAAAACCGGTCATAGTGGACTTATATGAGTCCATTTCGGTTTTCGACATTTGCCCCACAAATGCTTATAAGACTTATATTTAATTATTTTACATAATTAATTATTAATTTAATTATTTAACACTTAAATAATACAAATTAACTACCAATGACTATTTAACCATTAAATAATCATAAGACCATTTTATCAACACACAATGTGTCAATATTATCCCACTTAGCTAATATTACAACCTTTTGTAAAATTAAATAGCTAATTAATTCCATCTCAAAACAAATACACATCGTATAAAATTAATTAATTAACAATTAATTAATAAATTCTATTATATATATTTATTATTTAATATCACATAATTAAATAATAAATCTCCTTGTCCCGAGTTCGTAACCTTTCATCAAATAATACATTTACGTGACTAACTTAAAGTCAAATATTACAAGGAATTAATTATGTCGTATCTCATACAAATAATTAATTTATCCTATTTGGGCGTAATCCTATAGGTGTGACCTAAAGGGATCAGCTGATCACCGCCGTCACACGACAGTAATGTCAAACTCTAGTCAGCTAATCATTACCGATTAACGATGACCAGCTGACAAATAAATAAATAAATCCCTGATATTCCTTTTACGAGATTTATTATGTAAACGCACTTATTGTGGAGGACAGTACTCCAACAATCTCCCACTTGTCCGACACAAGTGTGCGTTACCAATTCTCTTGTCGAATAATATCTCCCACTCAATGCAAGATGTCTTTCAGGTCGTTCTTGCACGTGATCATATCATAAAGTGGTTTCCTCGATCAGGAGAATGACTGTCTGACCGGATAATCTACTATAGATCGCATCCGAGCGTGGCCACGCATTCACAGTCATCTCTCCTCGAGTGGCCTTGAGATAAAATATGACTAAAAAGGACAATCCTGTTGACCTATTTTCTTTATTCGATACAGATCACAATGACCCAGTAAATGCTCATCGGCCTCCTTTTACGGTGCGGCCTAGAACAAAAACCAAGGCCACCGGAAAACCGTACAAACTCAGACAAATAGTCACCAGTCTAAAGAATTGACTCGAAGGAATAAATAGAAATCCTCGCCATGACCTAGGAACAAAAGGACTCTACAAACGGCCACTGTCCGACAAATTGTCTCACAATATGCCTATGTAATCGACCAGTCATCACTATGACCATATGACCGTCGAACCTGTCATCTATCGCCTTACAATCTAGTCACTCCGAGACGTCACCTCATTAAGTAACTAGGGACAAAATACAATGTTAATTCAGTTCACTTAATAGGGTTCGACATTGTCTTTACAACCTATTTGGAGAAAACAAAGTATATAAATTCAGACATAAAACTGAATATAACGATAAATGCAACTTATCATATACGAAATAATAAATACAATATTTTGATTATTACATATCATATAATTTACAACAGTTATGGCATTCGTCTCAACCTCATCGAAATTACATGACTATCATGTTTAGCTTGAGACAAAGGTTTGGTTAAAGGATCAGCGATGTTGTTAGCTGTCCCAACCTTACAAACTGTAATTTCTTTCCTTTCGATTAAATCTCTAATTATATAAAATTTCGTAAGTACATGTCTAGATTTGTTACTAGACCTGGGCTCTTTTGCTTGAAATATTGCCCCACCGTTATCACAATACAAAGTGATAGGATCCTAGGCGGTCGGAACTACTTTCAGTCCCTCTAAAAATTGCCTAATCCAAACAGCTTCCTTTGCAGCTTCAGAGGCTGCAATGTACTCAGCTTCCGTTGTAGAATCAGCAGTCATAGACTCTTTGAAACTTCTCCAGCAATCCACCCCTCTGTTCAACAAAAAGACAAAACCAGCCCGAGATTTCAAATCATCCCTATTGGTTTGTAAACTGGCATCCGTATAACCTCTTATACGTAATTCAAATTCTCCTCCAAACACTAAGAATGAATCTTTAGTCCTTCTCAAGTACTTTAGAATATCTTGACGGCTATCCAGTGAATCTCACCTGGAGTTTTTCGAAAACGACTCGTCATACTCAAAGCATACGATACGTCAGGACGAGAACACATCATAGCATACATGATCGATCTAACAGCGGAAGCATAGGGAATCGATTTCATACGTTCAATATCCTTAGGCTCAGTAGGACACTGTGACTTAGTCAAAGTGATCCCACTGCCCATAGGTAGAAAACCTCTCTTGGAGTTTTTCATATTGAATCAGTCAAGAATCTTATCGATATAGGCTTCTTGACTCAATGCTAATATCCTTTTGGATCTATCGCTATAGATTGGGATACCCAAGATGCGTCGAGCTTCTCCCAAATCTTTCATTTGGAAGTGATTTCCCAACCACTTCTTAACAGAAGCAAGCATATCAACATCATTCCCAATGAGTAATATGTCGTCCACATGAAGAAGTAAGAAAACAACTATACTCCCACTAAACTTCATGTATAAACATGGTTCCTCAACACTTCGAGAAAAACCATTCTGTTTAATAACATGATCAAAACGATGATTCCAAGTCCTTGACGCTTGCTTAAGACCATAAAATGATCTCTTAAGTTTGCATACTTTGTTAGGATTTTAGGATCCACAAAACCCTCAGGTTGTGTCATGAACACTTCCTTTTCCAGAAACCCGTTGGGGAAAGCGGTTTTGACATCCATTTGCCATATCTCATAATCATGAAATGCAGCAATCGCTAACATTATCCGAACATATCTAAGCATAGCAACTGGTGCAAAAGTTTCTTCATAGTGTAAACCATGAACCTGAGTGAAACCTTTTGCAACCAATCTAGCTTTGTAGACATCTTTATGTCCATCCATGCCGATTTTAATATTGAATATCCACTTACACTGAAGAGGTCGAACACCTTTAGGTAAGTCAACCAGGTCCCATACCTGATTATCGTACATGGAATCCATTTCGGATTGCATGGCCTCGAGCCATAGCTTAGAGTCAGAACTCATAATAGTTGCTTTATAGGTCTTGGGTTCATCACTTTCTAAAAGTAAAACCTCATAGTCACCATCTTCCTCGATAATACCAAGGTATCTATCAGGCTGGCGACTAACCCTTTCTGACCTCCTAGGTTCAGAGGGAACAATAACAGATTCAGGCGTAGAAGGAACATTTTCCTGTATCGTCAAACCAGTTTGTGGCTCTTGAGCTTCGTCAAGTTCAAATTTTCTCCCACTCTGTCTTCTATAAATAAACTCTTTTTCTAGAAAGACAGCTTCATGAGACACAAACACTTTGTTCTCGTTACTATTGTAGAAGTAATATCCACAAGTTTCCTTAGGGTACCCTACAAAAATACACTTTTCAGAACGAGGTGCAAGCTTATTTGGAGATTCGGGACTTTCCCTTTCCATATCTCATATGGAGTTTTGTCAGTTGCTTTAGTGGGACTTTTATTAAGTGATTGTACAGCAGATAAAATGGCAAAATCCCAGAATGATTTAGGTAACTCTGTTTGACTCATCATCGATCGAATCATATCTAATAAAGTTCGATTCCTCTTTTCAGCCACACCATTTAATTGTGGTGTGCCAGGAGGAGTTAACTGAGATACAATACCACAGTTTTTAAGGTGATCTTTAAAGTCATTGCTTAAATATTCCCCACCACGATCTGATCGTAATGCTTTAATCTTTTTATTTAATTGATTTTCTAACTTCATTCTGAAACTCTTTGAAGTTATCAAAAGCTTCACTTTTATACCTCATTAAGTAGATATACCCATATCTACTCATGTCATCGGTAAAAGTAATGAAATAGTCATAATTACCTCTAGCAGTGACTGTCATTGGGCCATATACATCGGTATGTATTAAACCCAATAACTCACTAGCTTGAGATCCTTTTCCTAGAAAAGGTGAACGAGTCATCTTGCCAAGAAGACACGATTCGCATGTACCAAATGATTCGAAATAAAAAAGGTTTAATTACACCAGTCGACACTAGTCTTTTAATGCGCTTCTCGTTGATGTGTCCTAATCGACAATGCCATAAATAAGATTGATCCGGATCACCTGTTTTGAGTCTTTTACTATCTAAATGATAAACATCGTTGAAGGTATCTAGAATATAAATTCCATTGATCGAAATAGCTTCCCTATATACAATCCCATTAAGGGAAAAAGTACAACACTTGTCTTTAATTACAAAGGAAAACCCTTATGTGTCTAACACAGATACGAATATTATATTTATAGATAGCGTTGGTACAAAATAACAATTATTAAGATGTAACTCCAACCCCGAAGCTAAATTAAGTACATAAGTTCCTACTGAGACGACAGCTACTTTAGACCCGTTTCCCATTCGGAGATCGACATCACCCTTGTTTAGCTTTCTTATGCTTTTTAGGCCCTGCAAATGATTACACAAGTGAGAACCACAACCAGTATCTAATACCCAAGTTGTATTTGAAGCATAGTTTATGTGTATCATAAAAGATTCAGTTGAGAAATTACATGTCGGCTTCACAATGCCAGCTTTTATGTCATCCAGGTACTTTGTACAATTACGTCTCCAATCTCCCTTGTTATTACAATAATTACAAGTATCTTTAAGAGGATTACCCTTTATAGGTTTTGGCTTGGTAGAGCAATTCGCAATTTCTTTACCTTTGACCTCCACCTGAACGGGATTCTTACCTGCGTTCCTCTTAAACTGCTTCTTCCCCTTCACGTTAATCGCAAGCACATCTTTCCTTGTACTCCCACTCAATCCCATGTCCTTCTCTGCTTGTACAAGCAGAGAATGGAGCTCATGTAAACTCTTTCTCATGTTTGTCATATTATAATTTACCCTAAATTGGGTAAATCCTTTGACGTGAGAGAGAGAGAGAGTGGAACACACGGTCCACCACTAGTTCGTCGGGGATTTTACATCCCAACCCCTCTAAAGTTTCCACGTACTCAATCATTTTAAGTACGTGTGAACTTACAGGTTGACCATCTTTGAGGTTAGCCTCAAAGAAACGAACAACGGTGTCATACTGAATTATTCTCGGGGCTTGAGAAAACAGAGTAGAAAGCCTCGAGAATACTTCATGTGCATCGCGAAACTTGACACATTGCTTTTGTAAAGCAGGATCCATTGAAAAAATCAAAACATTTTTTTATTGCAGCAGATTCCTTTTGATAATTTGAAAAAGCCTCCCTTACATCGGCAGTGGCCCTAGTACTAGGCGAAGTGGGAGAGGGATCGACAAGGTAGCGTAATTTGCCATCACCTGCGGCAGCTAATCGAAGTTGTTCCTCCCAATCTTTAAAATTACTACCGTCGGCTTTTAAAACATATTTGTCCATAAAAGAACGTAGCCATGAATCTCTAGCTATGGTGACGGTTTCACTAGTAGAAGTCATCGTGATTACTACAAAGGAAATAAAGGAAAGATTAACATTTATCGTCTAGAAATATTTAACTTGTGAAACTATTTAACAAGTTCCCATTTATATAATGATCTCCCAGTGAATTATATAAATGATTCCAAGATCCAATTTTATATAAACACGGGCACGGTGGACCGATTCAACCCACATTTATATAAATTTGGTGAGTTATCAACTTTGACTAATCCTACTACTAGAACTCTTGGTTGACGGATTTTCTTAAAATCTATCTTTTAGCCCCAGAATAAATATGGGCACGGTGGACCGATTCAACCCATATTTATCCCGTTGAGTCCAACCAATTTTCACGCGTAATAACTTTTATTACCCTACTTACCCAACGTAAAAAGAGTGTACCTCGGTGATCCGAACCTACCTCTAATGAAGAAGGGATTCATAGGTGCTATTATTTGGTAAGGCTTAATCTCAATTTTAAACAAATGTGAGAGATCTTATCAAATTAATTGTCTATCCCTTTTAAGTGAACTAAATTGGTGAATGCTAGACAATTAAATTGATAACAACAAAAATAAAACATGTAGTGACGATTTGGCATGAATGCATAAATGAATTAAAACAAACAAGTCCTAATATGGCCACCTAGTTAATCTAATTAGCTAAAATTATTACACTTCGGAAACCAACTCCTTAGTCCCTTGAGTCTTCATAAATTGGCCTCCTTCTTTAGGATTTCGGAATGCCTTTCCGAAAACACCGTCTTCATGAAAACTCCGTCTTTAGATGCTTCATCTAATTACTAATAATTAAATTACATAACAATACCCTATTATACAATTTGTAATTAAATTAAAATAAAACTATTAGTTAATTACAAATTAGGCGATACGAAATCGCAATTAATTACAAAACAAGTCGATATTCCCTTACATTACGGGAAATACCAACTTCTACCTATGGCCATATTAGGAAAAATTACATTATTATAATGCAAAAAAAAAACATTCATCTAAATGAATAATAAAATGCATTATGGAAAATGACATGCCAAATTGTCTAACTTACCAACAACGATCATTTGAGCTTGCTTTGACGGAATTTTTACCAATAAAAATTCGTAATCAATTCTTAAAACAATTCTAAGACATACTCATCATACTAATCTGGTCATATATCAAAATAATTTTTCTCAACAATTATCTTGAATTTATATGGGAATTAAAACACAATTATGACAAAAATGATATAATAATTCACAATTAACATATAGTATGCAATTTAATTTAAAAATTTATGGAAAAATAAATTTCAAAGCCATGAACATTATGGTCTTACACCAAAAATGCCATGCAAGTGAAAATTTTTGTTTTTAAAACGATTTCACAATTTAATCGGTAAAGCGACAATTTTTACGATTTAATTCTAAATCAAACCATAAAAATTGAAATGACTTAAAATAATTTTTTTTACATTTTGGAACAATTTTCAGGAGCTAAAAATTCAGAAATTTCGAGCCCTAAAATTAAATCAATATTTATTTACAAAATAACCATTATTTACCAATTTTTATTAAATCAAAATCAATAAACTATCTAAATTAATCACATCAACTTAAAGTATCTACTTATATCATAAATAGAACATGTATGTGGTTATTTCTAAATAAATATGCATAAAATTAACATGCAATCAATTTTAATTAACTCTTAATTAATTTTAATGCATTTTTACTCAATTTTATGCCATTTTAAGTTATAAAAAGTTGAAAAATTTAACAAAAATCAAAATTTTGTCCCATATCATCCTAAGACCAGATTATTTATATGCAAGACCATAATATGTGATAAAACTAATTTTAGTAACATAATATCAATTTTATTAATTTATCTCATAAATTACTAAAATCGTCTTAAGACAACATGCATGTATTTAACAATGCTCTGATACCACTTGTTAGTTATTTAGACCATGTTAATACTCATCTTATGATATTAAAATTACAAATTAATTTAATATGGTCTAAATCTACATGCATGCAAATAACAATATAAAAAAATGGTATAAAACCATCTTAAGACAGAAATCCTTACAATGGTTTAAGGCAAGTAAGGGCACTACAAAGTTCTCCTACCTTTGTAGTTCTTGAGCTATATGAATATGGATGATCCTCCAAATAAACCACAATTACCAAAAATAGGTAATCTCCTAAGGTGGTAGCCAAAATTAGCCCAAAATACTACTAAAATTAATAACTAGTTAATAGTAGTAGTAACTTTGTAATATGTATATTTGGTGTACTAATTAATATTATTACTTTTATAATATTATTAGTTGATATTTATATGTGTTTTGTTGAACTATGATGAACAAACTAAGAAGAAAAGTTGG
Source organism: Silene latifolia (assembly GCF_048544455.1). Lineage (NCBI taxonomy): Eukaryota > Viridiplantae > Streptophyta > Magnoliopsida > Caryophyllales > Caryophyllaceae > Silene > Silene latifolia. The sequence goes on from NC_133537.1 coordinate 177,032,216, forward strand.
TCTCTTGGTGTTGTGAATGGTCCGGCCAAAGCACACTACAAAGACCAAATTTTCTTCAAATTTTTCCAAACTTATGAAATGGTGTGATTAGGTGGGTATTTATAGGCAAAGATGGAAACAAAACTAAGTGGAAATTGCCACTTAATGGACACTTGTTGTCCTCTCAAAAAACCGGTCATAGTGGACTTATATGAGTCCATTTTGGTTTTCGACATTTGCCCCACAAATGCTTATAAGTCATATATTTAATTATCCTACATAATTAAATATTAATTTAATTATTTAACACTTAAATAAAACAAATTAACTACCAATGACTACTTAACCATTAAGTAATCATAAGACCATTTTATCAACACACAATGTGTCAATATTATCCCACTTAGCTAATATTACAACCTCTTGTAAATATAAATAGCTAATTAATTCCATCTCAAAACAAATACACATATCGTATAAAATTAATTAATTAACAATTAATTAATAAATTCTATTATATATATTTATTATTTAATATCACATAATTAAATAATAAATCTCCTTGTCCCGAGTTCGTAACCCGTCATCAAATAATACATTTACGTGACTAACTAAAAGTCAAATAATACAAGGAATTAATTATCTCGTATCTCATACAAATAATTAATTTATCCTATTTGGGCGTCATCCTATAGGTGTGACCTAAAGGGATCAGCTGATCACCGCCGTCACACGACAGTAATGTCAAACTCTAGTAAGCCAATCATTACCGATTAACGATGACCAACTGACAAATAAATAAATAAATCTCTGATATTCCTTTTACGAGATTTATTATGTTAACGCACATATTGTGGAGGACATTACTCCAACAAAATATTCTGATTTTTGTGTTCTTAAGCAACACCTAACACTTACAATCAATCAAAGGCTACTTAATTTATTAAGGAATTATATTATCTAAGGTACCCACCTTATGTCATTTTTTTCACTAAATAAGGAGCCTTAAACATCATTTGACTTTTAAGAGCATTCATTGTAAAACACTTGCATATCATTTCAGCATTTAAAGCTTTGTTCTTCAATCATTTACAAAACCGTTTTTCGGTTTTCAAAAGTCTTCGTTTGTTTTTCAAAGCTACAAAATCTCCAAGTATCAGTTCGCTTCACTGTTACATAAAGAGAATGTTCAATGGTTCTCGTGTTTAAGTCTTAATTGTACTCTCCATGTTCTTAAGTGAACCACTGAGATTCTGACTCTGTAAACCTGTGAGATAGAACTTAAGTCTTGAAGCGGAGTAGTTTTGAGCAATTGAAATTCTTGAAGCGGGGTAGCTTCAAGCAAGTATAACCGGGGTTGGTTGGAGGAGTTACTTTCATTGAAATGGTTTAGTTAAGTTTGAGTAAATGTCTAAACAAGCAATAAAATAACAATTGAATGTAGGCTCCGGAGTAGGAGCTGGACCAATTTTTTAAACATCGTCTTGTTTTTTAGTCTCGTTGCCAGTGCTGTGCAACAGTCATCCATACTGTTAACTTATAATCCATTAAGTTTCTCAAGATAGTACTCAATAGCTCTTACTTGTGTTAACTTCTAACCAAGTAAATGAGAAATTTTTTAAAAGTATACTTAATCCACTTCCTCCCCATCTTAGGTGTTTATCGTTCCTAAGTCATCAATTGGTATCAGAGCCTCGTGCTCTTGATATTAGTTAATACCAAGGAGTTGGTCCCATAGTTATGGATGTGTAGACACCTCGTTTCTACACCTTCCTCCAACCACCCAGTGATGATTGGGCCGCATGTTTAATCACGCAGAGGGATTTATGATATTTCATAAGTTTGTCGACAAGTGATAGCTCAAACAGTCGAATCAACCTCATGGTCGTCATCCACGTGCTGATACGGTTATGTTGACAGTAATTAGAGTACATTTGGAGTCCGTGTCAAAAACCATTTCCATTTTATAAAACTGTCATAAAGCCGAGTTGGAATATTCTAGAGTTTTATTCCTAAATTTTAATGTTTATGATTAAATCTCGAAAAATATCTTCTTTACGGAATAAGGAAGCATACATATTCCCTACTTCTAATTTTAAACCGCAGAAATCTTTCTTGCAAAGGAGGAAACCACCCAAGAGAAAACGCAGCAGGAGCTGCACCTCTTGGAAAGGTAGCAGTTCCTGCTGCGCCCCTCCCTGGGCTGTTTTTCTCCAGTTTCCAGAATAATTTCGGATTTCTTTCCTAATCCGACCTTTTCCTAAATTCCCCCTCGTGATTAGTATAAATAGAGGCCTCGCCCCACGTATTTCTAACGTGAGTGTCCGCCCATTTCTTCTCCCTTTACATTCTAAGACCACGCTCTTGTTTATCGACGCCTACGTGCTTGCTCTACGCGACCACGTAAGCTCAGATCATTCTGAGTACCAGTCACGTTGCATAGACTGACCAATTTGACAAACTCCACCAAATCAATCTAATCAATTTGTTTTAAATCCTTTTTAAGGGCACTTTCAATCATATATCGAGCCGAGCAATCACTAACGACAACTTAGTTAATCTCGCTTCGTCAAACATGTAAGTCTGAGGGTTTAAGTCCCAATTTTATTTCTTTTATTTTCTGTATATATAATTATGTAAGAATTTATATCATAAGCATGCTCAAAACCGTCTTTAAAATCACCTTTTTAAAACCTTTTGTCGGAAACGGCGGAGATTTGATGTGCAGAAGGATCGCATAAACTGATGCGCCTTCTGGAAAGGTCGCAACTTCTACAGTGTCTCTTCCAAAGGCTGCCTTCAGCTGCGGCACTCCTTCTTCTTCCCCGGGTTTTCGTTTCTTTCGCATCTTATTTTCCTTATTCATTCTTTTCTTCTTATTTCATATAGAAATTTTCAAGTTAGTTTTCATTACTTATTTTTACTAATTCTCTTCGACCTAAATCCCTTATAATTAATATTTGCGGGTTTTCGTCATCTTATTCAAACCCGGATTTTAAAGGTTCGATTTCTCTATATTGAATCATTAGAATTCGTCTTTTGTACACCGTTTCAGATTCCTTTCGGTTTAAATCCTTTATTTTCCAAGTTGTCGTCCTATTTTTGTTTTTTTTAACCGTCTTAATTTGAGTTGTGTTTAAAATCAAACTGGACATCACAATCATCTTGGTTAAACCATTTTAATCTAACTTTTGACGATCTTAAGTGTATATTGACATGCTAAATCACTTTCACTCGAGTCATATATCAATAACCAACATAAATCAACCAACGAACAATAACTAACCTGCGGGTGTGATTTTCAAAGTCAGAACCCAACTCAAGAAAAATGCAGGGTTTGATGTGCCTCTTCCAGAGGATGCAATTGTTGCTGCGCCTATTCTGGGTTGGTTCCTGCCTCTGAACTCGTCTCGTTTTGACGTAGGTTTTTAATTAGGTTTTTAATCGACTATTATTCATATTATCACTTTTAATTCGACATATTTTCATAATTTAAGCTCTTAATTTGTTTTCTTTTCACATCCTTTTGAGCATATTTATGACGTAAATTCAAGTTTAATCCATTGTAATTTATATCATGTAATTTATCATCTTTTCATATTTATCTTGTATGATTTACTTACTTGGTATTCACATGTAACAAATCTAATTCCAGCTTCGACCCAATTAAGTGTTAAATGGCTTGTCTACCGACATAGTCTAATCTCACATGCTAGGATTAATCCATGGATGTTGCATTGCATGCACTATAATTGACAAGATATCGAGTATAAATAACTTCCCTGATCATTAGTAGAGGCCGCTATCGAGGCGGGCGGGATTAGGTGTTCAAATAAAGAGCTTCCTAATACGTACCCTCACCCCTTACTCAAGATCTATGTGAAAACTCATGTTCATTGGCATCACGAGAGTCATTCTAGACATATAATGCTAAGGGAAACGGATTTCTTAGTGTTCATGTCACTACTTTGTGTCTTGACATGTCATGAAGTATTCGAACGATTCCAATTTTCCATAAAAATTGGCGGGGACTCCACAAATGCAGGCTTGTCAAACCTTTCGCCGGTTTCAGTGCCTTTCAAATCGGTAACGGCCCATGAGGTGCCTAGGCTCGTGCCAAAGTTTCGTGGGAGAAATCTCGCCGCCTCGAAACAAAAGCGCGGGTGCGCGCGGCGCGTGTGGTTGTGCCCATAGTTTGGCGACTCCGCTGGGGAGATACACTTAGACTAAGTCTGGTGTTACCTAGGGTAAAACTTGAACAAGGTTAGGTAATAGTTTATATGAGACAGTTGTCAATTTTCATTACTCGACCTTCTTAGGTTGATTTAGCTTGCCTTCCTAGGCTTAACCCAACCAATTCGACCAATCGTCCCGTCTAGACGGTGCAAATTCCTATTTATGCCCAAACATGGATAGCGATTGACGTCAACCATACCACGATGCTTACTCATGTTTGTATTAAGAGCTTTTACTACTCGAGCTAATGGACTAGGAACCGACCCGACTCATGTTTGGCACGGACCTCTCCATAGACCAGGGTATGATCGCTTGGTATGACAACCCACTTTTTAAGTCAAAACCCTTCTAAAAGCACTTAGCATACCGTTATAATGTCTATGCCTATGTTTGTAGCTTGTATGTTATCACCTTTTGTAAACAAAACCATGACAAAATTTCAAAACAAAACGAAACTTTCTTCAAAATGAAAATGTAAATCTTTCGAAAATGGCCTAAATAGCACAAAGTTAATAAACTCAAGTAGAAACTCTGTCAAAATTTCAAAGGTCTATCATCTTTTCAAAGCCACTTCGAGTTGACACTTCTACAATCACGCACAATGGTTATCTTGGATGACATTTCAAAATCAACCTTTTTCAAAATCCGTCACACGACACAAAGGACATTCACGTCCTTCTGTTTTGAGTCATTACACGTGTCCTTGTTTTCTTTGAGTAAGTGTGCAATGTGATCGACTGTGTCTTGATTCGCCGTCGGTTCTTATCCTCATTCCAAGATGGTCGGACTAACGAAAGTCAAGGAAGCATCCAGGGTCAACCCGAGGATAATGGTATTAATCAAGTATTGGCAGCACTACTCCGACTCCAAGCAAGTGAATATGTCACATACGCTCGTCGCCGAATGATTGAAGGCCGCATTGGGGCGGTGGAAGCCAGACTCCCACCTGCCGACGATCATACTCCTAACACCATGTTACGCAACGATCCTCCACCTATTCTCACTGAAGTAGAAAAACGTCTTCAATACCTGGAAGAGAAACTAATATACCTCAAGGGGGATGACATTTACAGAGAAAATAGCCAAAAGTATGAAGCAGTGAATACTCAACTGCCAACCAATTTCAACATGACTGACATCCCGAAATTTAAGGGGTACGAAAACCCTCTAAACCACATTCATGCTTTCAAAGACTACATTTCTATCAAGGGCATTAAGCCAGAGATGTTCCTAAGGATCTTTCCCACATCTCTCGATACCATTCCCAAATAGTGGTTTCACTCTCTAAAGCACAAGAAAATTTCTACTTGCGATGACGTTGCTATTGCGTTTGCTAAACAATATGCGGATAATGCAGAGATCCATATCAACATGTGCACTCTAGAGGTCCTTATCCAGAATGAAAAAAAGGTTTCACCGACTTCCTAAGTAAGTGGAGAAAGACTAGCACCCAACTAGTTGAGCGTCCAGATGAGGTCACTCTTCTGGAGAAATTCGTGGACAATCTAAAGCCTATCTATGCAAATCACTTGAGGTACCAAGACATCAAATCTTTCAAAGATCTGACAGTCCTAGGTACGAGAATCGAAGACGATATTCGCAAAGCACCCTTGTCCAAAACTGTGGGACGCGGATATTAAGGTTCAACATCAACTAGAAGTCATTCCTGCGGTTCCACTAACAAAACTGACGATGTCAACCTCGTTGAGTCATCCAAAAGAAACAATACATCAAGAAATTTCACTGAAATTGGTTGACACATACACAAATGCACTAAAAAGGTTGATGAAACAGGGCAGAATCTAACAAATATGAGCTACACCTGACCCCAAAAAGAAGTCTAAGTTCTGGGATGGCAACGCTCATTGATGCGTGCCTTTTATATGTATTTATTCTAATACTTTGCACACATTTCTATGCATATTGCGTTGTAATTAACTACTATTCTCCCTTGAATTGGATACTTTGGGTTATTTTGTATTCCATGCAGGTTGCGGACCCAAGTGTTAGCAAACGAGCCGAAACCCGTCACTAGAGCTGCAGTCTTGATGTTGGTGAGGATTAGCTCGGGAACAACTACCTCGGGATGCGTGATTGCGATGAGGAGCGAGCTAGAGTAAAGGGAGTGATGTCCATTGAAGATCAGTTTTGACACTTTAATCGATTGACTGAACTTGTTAGTCGATCGACTAAGATGACTTTTGCGAGGATCAGTTTTGTAAGTTTAGTCGATCGACTATCCTAGTTAGTCGATCGAATAATTTTTGGTTGATCGATTGATGTTGTTAGTCGATCGACTGAAATGGCTTTGACGAAGAATCGAGTTGGTGTTTTAGTCGATCGACTGGGATTGTTAGTCGATCGACTGGTGTTTGTTTTGGTCGAATTTCTGCTTTCTTTATTTCGGCCCATTTATCTTTTAATTGTTATTTCTTTTGGACTTGGTATAAAAGAGAAAGTTGTAAACAATTTCTAGGTTACGTTTTACACACAGTAAACACTCCTACATTGCTTTTCTCTCAACTTTTAGATCTGGAATTTGGTAATCATTCTCTTTTACTCTATAAATTCCAGTAATCAATTCTCTTCCATTCTTACTTTAGTTCTCTTACTTTATTTCTTTTCCTCCTCTTTTATTATTGCTTGTTTTATGTTTAATTACTCTCGTAATCTTTGCATCATGCTTAATTCGATTATCATCGTTATTAATGTTATTTCCGTTAATCCAATTATGCATAACTAAATCCCCTTGCTAGGATTTAGGAGGTCTCCTTTGCTAGGATTTAGGGGAGCGATTTTTATATGACAGTCTTAAATAGGTTAAGAGATCAGGCATTATTATCGCGTCTCTGTTGTTAATTGTAGCAATTAATTTTGATTAATTGGTTAAGTGCACGTAATTCATTAGTTGATCCGGTAAACTCCGACCTAAGATCGAAAGCCTAGTGAGAGTTAGACCTGCTACAAAAAATGAAGTGCCCTAATAAGTTACGAGAGCCCGTTAGACGCATTATAGGGTGAATAGCGATCAGAGAGGACCATTTCACTACCATGCAGACCGTTTTATGACTGACCTTTGACCCTTGCCTTGACCGTTGTTTTCCATGGCTACCCGATGTCATAGCTCTTTCTCTTATTATATTTAAACTCGTTTTCTACTTCTTATTTCTCTTTCCTTCACTACCTATAGTTTAGTAAACAAAACAAACAAACAACAAAATTGTTACTTAGACAGACTTGACTTTGCAAATAGGATATAGTTTTTTCCCTGTGGATACGATCCTGACTTCCCTAGATATATTTAGTTAGAGACCATTTGGTTATCTTTGGTAGGTACGCGATTATCCTGTTATTCATTGTGAATATCACAGGGGGAAAGGGCACGCCACAGAAAACTGCTAATGGTCGAAGCATGCTATTTAGGACATGATTGAAGACGGATGCTTGCCTATCGCTCCCGCAAGTAAGCCTAATAATACTCAGAATCCTCTTGGAATTCTAGTGATCTTGGATGTGTAATCCACCTTATATTGTTCACACCGTATCTCTCCAGTCGAAGATGAGATCAACATGGTTGACCACGGAGAAACCTAATCTACCATCGCACCTACTATTATAGATTTTGTCGCATGAGTAGACAAGTCGCTGAAGTAGAAGATGTCGTGTTATCCCTACGCAATCCTAATACTTCAATTCAAGAAAAATAAGCCACGCGAATGGCTATTACTCTATCCCATGAATCTACAATGCCAGAAGTCATCATGTTAGTTGACAATTTGGTTTAACAAATTATCAATCTAGAGGCTGAGATTTTTCGCCTGAAAGAGCTCAACACTAGCCATGGGGTTTGGACATATGACGATAAAGATGTTTACCTCCAAGAACACCCTTTAGTCAAAGCCTTAGAAGCTCTTAACAGATATCATCTTACTCCATCAGGTCGCCCATACCAAAATGTCATCCCAATGTAGATAAATAGTTCAGTTACCAATGAGAATGTCACGCCTTCGATAGATAATAATGAGGATTCAGCCACATATCACCTAATGAAACAACTACAGAAGACAAAGGCTGATCTTTCAGTCTGGCAGCTAGTGGCTAGTTCATTTCTACATCGCCAAGCTCTACTGCAAGCATTGGCTAAACTCAACGTGGCACATCACTATACTCCCGATGATGTAGTCAACCTAGTCCTCCAGGACTCTACGAAGCTAAGTAACCCAGTTACTTTCTCAGATGAGGAGTTGTCACCTTTTGGCGTCACTCACAATCTAGCCTTGTACATTACTGTCACATGTCTTAAGAAGAATGTACCCATGACGCTAGTGGATGATGGCGCCGCAGTCAATGTCATACCCCTAAAAATGGCATATAAGCTAGGAATAAAAGAGTCGAATTGGACCGCAACTAATCAAGGTGTTCGCGCATACGATGGGACGCGGTGAATGTAGTAGGCCTTATCAATCTTACTATAGCCAATGGGCTAATCGAAAGAAAGGTCAACTTCCAGATGGTAGACATCTACGCATCCTTTAAGATACTGCAGGGCAGGCCATGTATTCATGCTTCCAAAGCTGTGACATCCACGCTCCACCAAAAGATCAAGTTGTCTCGGACCCAGTGCACGAGCTAGGAGGATTCCAGATCATCAATGTCATAGAAAGTGAATTGACTCCTCTATACTTCAACCCATATTCAAAGCTAGTGGTCAACCACAATCTCAAATCCCCTGGATACTTGCCAGGAATGCCACTAAACCCAATCAGGAATAGTACTTTCCCATCTTTCAAGAAGGATCACTCCCAGAAGATACCATTAGGATTGGGATAGAAGCCTACAAAAGCAGAGGCTTTCGAAATGCTCGCTCAAGTTCATGATCGCAAACATCAAGGGGTCAAAATGTGACCATATTACCCTACACTGAATGAGTATTTTGTCAAAGAAGGAGATCATGAATCATTTCATGGGTTTCCTGCACCTTGGATGTTCAAAGGCAACAAGCTTACCGGAATTGAAGTGTTCCATGACTACTTCATTCTTCAAGAAACGGTTTCTACCGTCAAAGCTCGTCCGACACCTTGTCTCGACGAACAAGCTGTTAGCCTTTTATTCGGAGAAGATCGATTTCTCAGGGCAGCCCAAGATGAGATTATTACCATGATACTATGGGATGACCATTTCAACCCTGCAGCGCTCATCACAGATGCAGATCCAGCCACTCAGCAGAAGGGATGGAGAAAATCATTAAAATGGACCAACAATCAAGGGTGGCTCTTCAAGCTCACAACTGGAGAAGGATAGATGTTCAAAGGAGAATCAGTAAATGAAGAGTTCGAGTATGTGTTGGAGTCGGAGTCAGAAACTGAGTCTAAGTCCAGAAAAGTCGCTAAAGAGTCTCTTCCTGTTTTCACTCCCCATCCCGTCATTTCTCGTAGCATAGCATCTCTAGTAACAGTAATCTGGGAAATGTCCCAGCAACTGTCCCTCTGTCGCCACTGACTACCGTGTAGATAGCCTCTTTATTTTAGCTATTTTCAAAAATTAATATGAATAAATCTGATTCTACTTACACTTCGTGTTATCTAAATTGCAAATCTGTTTATGATGATATTGAGGATGATCCTAACCCAGACTCAATCGAACTACCTCCCTACATAATGAAGGAAATATTAGAAGAGGGGGAAGGGGCACCAGTTGAAGGTGCTAGACCCCTAATTAGACTCCTCTAATTAGTTACCAAATTACTTGTTAATTTAGTTTATGAGGATCTAGTTACATGCATGCTTATAAGATGGCTAAAAACATAAAAGAAACAATTTCCTTACTTTATTTATGGTTAATAGTATGGGCAAAACATAAGGATTCCTTCCTTATGTTGTTCTTAAGCTGTAATTTTTCAAGGATGATCCTCCCCTTCTTAAATTTCCAAAGTAGAAGACCTCCTTAAGGTATGCACCCAAGATTACACCCAAATATTACTAGAAGTATTAACTAGATACTTGTAGTAATTTTCCCATAATTTTATGAATATTACTACCTTAGTAATATATGTATACTACTACTATAGTAATACAAGATGAATAATATTTATGTGAGTTCTAGTGTGGTTTGCATGTGAGTTTTTTAGAGAGAAAAATGGAAAAAACAAATGCTCTCTTCTTGATACTCAAAACCGGCAGCCCCCATCTATACATAGAGAATTTTGGTCTTTTTATTTATTCTCATGCAAAAGTAGGTATAATGTGTTAGTCAATACAATGATTATGTTGACATAAGATGTCATCGAATCACATGATTATGGTCAAAAATGGACAAAACAATGAATGTAGAACACTCTTAAAAAAACGGCCACCATGTGCCTTATAAGTCCATTTTTGACTTTTAACATTTGTCCCAAAAATGCTTATAAGTCATGTGATTAATTATCTTATATAATTAATCGTTAATTTGATCATTTAACAATTAAATATCACAATTAACTAAATAATATACACTCAAGTTTTAAGTGATATTTTACCATTATATCAATATATAATGAGTCCCAAAAATGTTAGTTTAATTTACAACTCCTTTAAATATAATTAACTAAATAACTCTACCTCAAAATATATGCAAAACCTCAAATAATTTATTGAATTAACATTTAATTATAAAATTAAATCTTATTTAATCATATTAAAATAAGATACAAAATTTATTAGTCAATTATCATATAATTGAATAATAAACTCAATTTATTTGAGTTCCAAACTCATTATCAGTTAATCAATTCACATAACTAACTATATATATCTATAAGGGGCTAAATAAATTATATCTAATATAATCAATTAGTTTTCCATTTGGATTTCATTCTATAGGTGTGACCGAAAGGGATCAGCTGATCACAGCCGTCACACGACAGTAATGTCAAACTCTAGTCAGCCAATCATTACCGATTAACGTTGACAAGTTGACAAATATACATAATATAAATCCCTGATAATACTTGTATGAGATTTATTATGTAGACGCACTATTGTGGAGAACACTCACTCAAATAATCTCCCACTTGTCCGACACAAGTGTGCGCTACCAATTCTCTTGTCCGTTAAATCTTCCACTCGATGCAAGGTGTCTTTCAGGTCGTACTTGCACACGATATATCATGAGTTGTTTCCTCGATCTGGAGAATAATTGTCTGACCGGATAATATACTATAGATCTTATCCGAGCGTGGCCACGCATTTCCAGTCACATGTCCTCTAGTGGCCTTGAGATATTAAACCCTGATAATGGTGGACAATCCTGTTGCCCTATTTTCTTCGTTCGATACAGATCACAATGACCCAGTTAATGTCCATCGGCCTCCTTTTACAGCGCGACCTAGGATAAAAACCAAAGCCACCGGAAAACTGTACCAACTTAGACAAATAGTCGCAAGTGTAAAGAATTGACTCAAAGGAATATATAGAAATCCTCGCCACGACCAGGCAACATGAGGATTCTATGTATGGTCACTGTCCAACAGATCGTCTCAACAATCTGCCTATGTAACCGACCAGTCATCTTTATGACCCTATGGTGGTGGAACAAACCATCAATCGACTCACAATCTAGTCACTCCGAGACGTCACCTCATTAAGTAACTAGGGACCAAAATACGATGTTAATCCAGTTCACTTTAGTAGAATTCAACATTGTCAATACAATCTATTTGGATAAAACAAAGTATATAAATTCAGATAAAACTGAAAAAACTAGAGTTTACACACTATAAAAACTCAAACGATGAATGTGATTATCATATATGAAATAATTAATACAATATTTAATTATTACATATCTCATAATCTACGATAATTCAGGCATTCGCCTTAATCCCATAAAAGCTACATGACCATCATGCTTAGCCTGCGATAAAGGCTTGGTTAAAGGATCTGCAATATTTGCATCTGTCCAAACCTTACAAATCGCTATTTCCATCCTTTTAATATAATCTCTAATTACATGAAATTTTCTTTGTACATGTCTAGGCTTATTACTAGACTTGGGCTCTTTTGCTTGGAAACTTGCCCCACTGTTATCACGATAGATAGTGATAGGATCTTCAGATGTCGGAACTACCCTTAGTCCTTCCAAAAATTGTAGAATCCACACAGCTTCTTTTGCTACTTCAGATGCTACAATGTACTCAGCTTCCGTTGTAGAATCTGCAATGACCGACTCTTTAAAACTTCTCCCGCAAACCGCACCTCCATTTATCATAAAGACAAAACCAACCCGGGATTTCATATTATCCCTATCTGTTTGGAAACTGGCATCCGTGTAACCTTTTACACGTAACTCAATATCTCCTCCAAACACTAATAATGAATCCTTAGTCCTTCTCAAGTACTTAAGAATATTCTTGACAGCTATCCAGTGACTCTCTCCAGGATTGTCTTGATAACGACTCGTCATACTCAAAGCATACGAGACGTTAGGATGGGTGCACATCATAGCGTACATTATGGATCCAACAGCGGAAGTATAAGGAATCGATTTCATGCATTCAATATCCTTAAGCTCAATAGGATATTATGACTTACTCAAAGTAATCCCACTACCTATTGGCAGAAATCCCCTCTTAGAGTTTTTCATATTGAACCGATCAAGAATCTTATCAATATAAGCTTCTTGACTCAAAGCTAATATCCTTTTGGTTCTATCTTTATAGATCTGTATACCTAAGATGCGTTGAGCTTCTCCCAAATCTTTCATTTGGAAGTGATTTCCCAACCATACCTTTACTGAAGTAAGTAAAGGTACATCATTCCCAATGAGTTGTATATCATCCACATACAAGACAAGAAATATAAACTTGCTTCTACTAAACTTCATGTATAAACACGGCTCCTCAACACTTCGAGTAAAACCATTCTGTTTAATAACATGATCGAAACGATGGCTCCAACTCCTTGATGCCTGCTTAATACCATAAATGGATCTCTTAAGCTTGCACACTTTGTTACAATTTTTAGGATCCACAAAACCTTTAGGTTGTGTCATATACACTTCATCTTCTAGAAACCCGTTCAAGAAGGCGGTCTTGACATCCATTTGCCAGACTTCATAGTCATGAAATGCAGCAATCGCTAACATAATCCTAATAGATCGAAGCATCGTAACTGGTGTAAAAGTCTCGTCATATTGTAAGCCATGAACTTGAGTAAAACCTTTTGCCACTAATCGCGCTTTGTAGACATCTTTATATCCATCCATGCCAACCTTAATCTTAAAGATCCATGCATTTACACTGACGAGGTCTAACATCTTCAGGTAAATCTACCAGGTCCCATACCTGATTGTCGAACATGGAATCCATTTCAGATCGCATGGCCTCAAGCCATTGTTTGGAGTCGGGACTAGATATAGCCACTTTGTAGGTTACAGGTTCGTCACTTTCTAAAAGCAACAAATCATAATCACCATCCTCTTCGATAAATCCTAGATCTCTATCAGGGCGGCGACTAATTCTACCTGACCTCCTAGGTTCCGAAGGTGTAACACCCCCGCACACCAGGATGCCTTACCAAGGACCATCCCAGTGTATGAAGGTGTTACCATCTCGGTTACCCGAGGTAGTAAATCAAATAGACAATGAAAGAACACTTATATTATATTAAAGTCTTTACAACCAAAACTACATAACGTGATACAAAACGATAGCTACAACTACTATAGAGCTCATGCGTCAGGACATCTATTCCGGTAGCGTGGTGACTCGAATCCCCTCTAAGCCCATCAGCAAACAGACCAACTGTACCTGCTAAACCAAATGCTCACCATCCTCGAATGGATCACCACAGTTTTGAAAACATAACACAGGGTCAGTTACTGCTCAATCAAGATAAGACAAACACAAGAAAAATTAACAGTTGGTTAACATCCATCTCCGCCTCCCAATCATACACAATCACTAACTACACATCGAGGTGTGTAGTCCTGCTAGATTACCCATCGCAATAGGTAATCCACGCCGCCAGTGGGGGACCACAGCCAATCCCCACCTAAACCTCGCTCATCAACGAGCGATAACCCTGTCCATTAATGTGTACATCCCCTCCCTTGGCGGGTTCCACGGAGGGCGAAACTAGGGCGTGAAGCCACTCCCGTAAGTAACTCCACTCAGCCGAGGACGCACCTCGCGAACCATCATCATTATCAGTCGTCACAACCCAACACCAACTCTAATACTCCAACAACAACCAGCAGATAAACAATCATACAATAATATCGATTACAACAATCACAACAATCACAATATGATATCAATCTTAATCCAATTAAATAGTAAAACTGAGTAATGAAACCCTACCTCATCGCCAACCATGAAAATGCATCCACAAACAGCTAAGCAAGACTCCGAGACGCATCCTAGTGACGTGGACCGACGGTGACAAAGACGACATCCTCGCACGTATCCTTCATATGTAAACCCGTCCCCTTCCTTGGTTAAGGTCTAGGCTATATGAGAGTGTAGGGAGAGATGGGGGATAGGTGAGAGAGAGACAATTTAGGGTTGAAGTGAAATGGAACCGTCGAAAAAGAAATGAGACTTGTGGACTTTCATTTTATATTAACGCGTCAACAACAGCAATACTCGGTCGAGTACTTTCATACTCGGCCGAGTAAGCTCTACTCGGTCGAGTATTTACACTACTCGACCGAGTAATCCTTATTAGGTCGAGCAACCACTCTCGTAAGACACTTATCTTCACTTAACCTCTCACCTATCCCCTCCTAAGGTCTTGCATGGTCAAAGGGTCGGTCAAAAGGGTCCTTAAACAATGTGCGTATTACAGTCTTCCCCCCTTAAAAAGGAACTTCGTCCTCGATGTTCAACCCATACGTCCCAACTGCGAGGATCACCACCCAAGCAACGTTCGATACAACATAAAAGATGTAAAAGACTACGACCACCACAAAACACACAAGATGCACCACTACAAAACACACAATGCACAGGATTCTGACAACTACAAAGTTCGCGACCACGTTACCCAGATATAGCGCCAAATTCTAATTTTAATGTCGGTTACCATAATTAAGTTTGTGACAACATAAAAGAAAAGATGAGCATAGAAAGAAGAGATCTTTGATTGCACTTTGGTTTATATGAACTTTTATATCGCGATATGTTATCTACCCCTCTAAAAGGGAACTTCGTCCCCGAAGTTCGTTTCACCCAATAACTACGATCAACCGGAAGTCGAACAACCATTATAAAATATATACTTTGGTACGAATTAAACCCCCACTTCAAAATGTAAAGAACCAACCACGTTAGGAGTACTAAGCAAAGAATGCAATACACCACCCATGTAACGAACTAAAAAGACAGGGAATGTCATGGTATTTCTACTATTTGCGAACATGATCACACCGCATATTACCGCTACCGCCATACCTGAAACTCTTCTATAAGTTATATATGCAAGCACAAGGTACCCTATACCAAGGTTCATAGACGCCAGCAAGACATTAAAGTACCTAAGGATCAAAGAAGTAACTATATGAAACTAAAACGATTTTCAATACTATAAAATGCAATACCCTGGTACTCGGCCAAGTATACGAGAATACTCGACCGAGCAAGCTCTACTCGATCGAGTATTCAGTATAATCGGTCGAATTTTCGCAGGCAGAGAATTTTGGCGTTGAGCACACTTTCACACATAATCTTACCTGCACCAGGTCATATGTGTCATACACAGTTGAAAGTTTATGTCTACCAAACCTCAAACATAGTATATGAAAACAAGTAGCGGCCTTAATGCCAAATACAGTCATCCCAACGAAAAGCGTACGACAAGAAACGATAATATCCATCAACAAACTGAAAATAAGTCTAGAAATACAAGAAAATCACACATCTGCACCCTCCTCCATCTCATCACCACCACCTGCCCCAAATGTACCAGCTCCTGATGTACCTGCTCCCTGAAAACCTCCAGCTGAGTAACCCCTCCGCCCAGCTGACTACTGTAGTTAGCTGCCCATGGTCCCGCGAGGCATCCAAACTCGGTCTGCTCAGGTGGCCTCCAAAAGACGGGGTCGACTCCAAAGCTGTGGAAGACGCCTGTATCCACTACGGGTCCCCTCCACCAAACGGGCTGTGCTAGCTGGGTCCCTATACCTTGGTTAGAGGCCAGCTCATGCATGTTGCGGAGCACCAAGGCGGTGGAGATCCGCTCAGTCAAGTCACTCACCTGCATCCTAGGATCATGCACTGTGGGGTAGGGTGATTACTGCTGTGGGTAGAAGCTCGGGGTGGAGTAAGAGGGCTCATTCTCAACCGGGTCCACCCTAGGCTGTCTAACTCTACGGCGCTCACGAGGTGGGGGAGGAGCCTGCTGTCCCTCAGATACCGCTGAAGGCTCAGGTAAATCTAGGAGGATGGTGGGGTCGATCAAGAAATACTGAGGTCCCGATCTAAGTACACCCACGGGCTGCCACTCAGCTAAATGGTCAACTACGGGAAGGCGTTCAGGGTTAGGAAGCACCATCCACGAGGATCCCCTCACTCTCCAAGCATAAGACCCATCATCCATCTTTCTCAGCCATCTGTTGTGACACCAATACTTAGCGTTCAGGTTAGGTACGGTCTCAAATAGCTCGTCCCCCGAGGGAGGCAGAGCCTCAAAGTCAGTCAGGCGCTGGGCTAGATGGGTCACTATGGCCCCGCAAGAGTTGTGACGGTTCGGGGACCGTGCCATGTGATCAAGGCTAGAGCATACTACCCCCGGGGTACTATAGTAAAAGGGCTTCCTCCGATGCATGTTTAGGTAAGACATGAACAACATGACTTCATGGGAATTTAGCTTACTCACATCATCCCTTACATACAAAAGGCAGGTGATCATCCTAAGAAACATGCGGAGGGATACATGCAGAACATCGTTAATTAGCATGGCACTAACATTAGGAGCTGGTCGGCTAGTTAGATAAGGTATGTAAAGGGGTGCGCCACTATTCTTGGCTACGTCACTAAGGTATCCCTCCCCTCAGCCTCTAGGCCCAGGTGGCCATCAAACTCTTCAAGGTTCAACTCATGGTCCTCATTCATGAGACGGAAATAAACAGTCTTCTCTTTCACGTCATACACAAATGAGCTCAAGAATTCCAAAGTCAGGTGAGGGTAGGATTTCTTTCGCAAATGGTATAGCCTCTCCATTCCCAAGATGTCAAAGATATGGACTATGTCTCCCTTAACCCCCAAAGTCTCCAAAATCTCGTGGTTCACACACAAAGTTGGTCTGAAGGGATGACTCATCAAAGCTATGAAGGCCTTACGTTGTTTGAAGTCGGAGAAGATTACCGATGGATTTTCTTCCATCGGAGGAACAACATGTCCATGGCCCGATTGACCCATCTCCAATTGGACATTGGCACGAGTCCGCTTATTGGCTGGGGCTCTTGTTTTCGGCATGCTGCAAAAAGAGGGATTTTAACAATGATATTTTCAACAGAAATTTGTCATGGGACGGTCTGTTTTCGAATTGTATACTTTTAAGACGAAGTTTTAAGGCGAATTTTTCTCACAAAAAAAAATCATAAAGCATTCTAACCAAGAGAGGCATTTTTGTCACCAAGAATCCTTAAAAGGGTATCGTAGAACAATCAAAAGAACCAGAAATTCAACTTAGGGCAAAACCCTAGAAAATTTTGTATCACACAAGAAGCGATTTTAAATCACGAAATCGTGTTTGTGACGGCATAGACGATGTTCGTATGCAACAAAACTCAAATATCAAAGGAAAGACACAAATTTCAGATTACACATGGTAGGGATTCGAAATTGGGCAAGTGCATACCACTAATTGAAAACAAATTGAAGAAATTGGTTAAAACTTTACCTTGATTGAGGTTTTGAGCAAGCAATGAAGAAAATCCACAAGCAATAACCAATAAATCACCCAAGAGCTTTGAGAGAGAAAAGGTTTTGAAGTTTTTTATTGAAGTGAAGGAATGAAATGAGAGGCGGAAATAAGAAAGAAGATGAGATTATAGGGTTTTTAGGGTTAACCGGCTGAGTCACGATAAAAACGTACTCGGTCGAGTATTGCGCTTACTCGGCTGAGTATCAACTACTCGGTCGAGTATCCAGATTGCTCGGTCGAGTATCCATAGATCAGTAGCGACTCTAAACTGACTTACTGGATACTCGGTCGAGTGCTACTATACTCGGTCGAGTATAAGCTATACTCGGTCGAGTCTCACAGAACAAAAGCGAAATTTCAAAATTATTAAACCTGCAAAACAAGTAACGACGTTCGGAGTCTCGTATAATCGAGTTCGTCACGGTTAAAAAATTAATTCTACCACATCAACACGCCTTACACACAATATAACTACTGCTAAGTCAGTTGACGAACCACATACGTTCCTCACCTCAATTACAGTAAACCATTAGGTCCCGATCAACACACAACTAAGATTAGCTACACAACCTGTAGAGATAAATCTATAACGCTGCAACTTCACACCTCATGATGCATTCTTACACACATGCCACGGAAGTCTCACACAACACTTATCATGCACTAAACTTTATCATACTTAATCACAATTCTATAGCCATTCACCATCATACTCAAATCATCTCGTCATTCACAAGCATTAGACTCACATTATTATACGAGTTATGGTTAACAAGTACACACGACAACCACTCTTCAAGCAACTACTCCTATTATCTGCCCTTTCCCTGTGACTGGCTTAAGCACGATGGGGCCATGATTTTGAAATGAGGGCGCCTACTCACCCAAAATCTAGCATCAGCTGGGGCTCCCAACAGACATACACAAGGTTCATTTTATTAGACTCTCTACGTTCATTAGGTTCATTTGTTACAGGTTCCATAATCGTCGGCTCTGATACCACTTTGTATCACCCCGCACACCAGGATGCCTTACTAAGGACCATCCCAGTGTATGAAGGTGTTACCATCTCGGTTACCCGAGGTAGTAGATCAAATAGACAATGAAAGAACACTTATATTATATTACTTTAAGTCTTTACAACCAAAACTACATAACGTGATACAAAGCGATAGCTACAACTACTATAGAGCTCATGCCTCATGACATCTATTCCGGTAGCGTGGTGACTCGAATCCCCTCCAAACCCATCAACAAACAGACCAACTGTACCTGCTAAACCAACTGCTCACCATCCCCGAATGGATCACCACAGTTTTGAAAACATAACACGGGGTCAGTTACTGCTCAATCAAGATAAGACAAACACAAGAGAAATTAACAGCTGGTTAACATCCATCTCCGTCTCCCAATCACACACAATCACTGACTACACACCGAGGTGTGTAGCCCTGCCAGATTACCCATCGCAATAGGTAATCCTCGCCGTCAGTGAGGGACCGCGGCCAATCCCCACCTAAACCCCGCTCGTCAATGAGCGATAATTTGTTCATTAATGTGCACATCCCCTCCCGTGGCGGGTTCCACGGAAGGCGAAACTAGGGCGTGAAGCCATTCCCGCAAGTAACTCCACTCAGCCGAGGACGCACCCCGCGAACCATCATCATCATCAATCGTCACAACCCAACACCAACTCCAATACTTCAACAACAACCAACAGTTAAACAATCATACAACAATATCGATTAGAACAATCACAACAATCACAATACGATATCAATCTTAATCCAATTAAACAGTAAAACTGAGTAGGGAAACCCTACCTCATCGCCAACCATGAAAATGCATCCACAAACAGCTAAGCAAGACTCCGAGACACATCTTAGTCACACGGAACGATGGTGACAAAGACGACATCCTCGCACGCATCCTTCATATATAAACCCGTCCCCTTCCATGGTTAGGGTCTAGGCTATATGTGAGTGTAGGGAGAGATGGGTGATAGGTGAGAGAGAGACAATTTAGGGTTGAAGTGAAATGGAACCGTCGAAAAAGAAATTAGACTTGCGAACTTGCATTTTATATTAACGCATCAACAGCAGCTATACTCGGCCGAGTACTCTCATACTCGGCCGAGTACGCTCTAATCGGTCGAGTATTCACACTACTCGACCGAGTAATCCCTATTAGGTCGAGCAACCACTCTTGTAAGACACTTATCTTCACTTAACCTCTCACCTATCCCCTCCTAAGGTCTTCCATTCTCAAAGGGTCGGTCAAAAGGGTCCTTAAACATTGTGGTTATTACAGAAGGAATTACAAATTAATTAGATGCCGAAGGAATATTTTCCTGTGTCATCTCCTCAGTTTGTGGCTCTTGAACTTCAGAAAGTTCAAATTTTCTCCCACTCTGTCTTCTACAAAAAATAACCACGAGTTTCCTTTGGATAACCCACAAAGAAACACTTGTCGGATCGGGGAGCTAATTTATCGTCAGACTTTATTTTGACATAAGCTTCGCAACCCCATACACGAAGAAACGACAAGTTAGGGACTTTTCCTTTCCATATCTCATATGGAGTTTTCTCGACTGCTTTAGTCGGACTTCGATTTAGTGAGAAAATAGTAGACTAAAGCGCGAAACCCCAAAATGAGTCAGGTAGTTCAGTTTGACTCATCATGGATCAAACCATATCTAATAAAGTTCGATTCGTTCTTTTAGCTACACCATTCAATTGTGGTGTGCCTGAAGGAGTCAACTGTGAAACTATTCTACAGTCCTTCAAATGATTATCGAAGTCGTTACTTAGATATTCCCCTCCACGATCTGATCGTAAGGCTTTGATCTTTCTTTGAACTTGGTTCTCTACTTCGTTCTGAAACTCTTTGAACTTTTCAAGAGCCTCACTTTTATGTCTGATTACGTAGACATAGCCATATCTACTTAAATCATCAGTAAAAGTGATGAAGTAGTCATAACCTCCTCTGGTTATGATTGTCATTGGTCCACATATATCGATATGTATAAGACCCATCAACTCACTCGCTCGTGTTCCTTTTCAAGAAAAAAGGAGTACAAGTCATTTTCCCAAGTAAACAAGATTCGCATATTCCATAAGATTCAAAATCGAATGGTTTGAGAACTCCTGTGGACATAAGTCTCTTTATACGCTTCTCGTTTATATGACCTAAACGACAATGCCAAAGAAAAGATTGATCAGAATCATCTGTTTTGATCCTTTTATTGTCTATATGATAAACATCTTTAGTTAGATCTAGAATGTATATTCCACCATTTGCTATGGAATGACCATAAACCAAATCATCATATAAAAAGGTGAGACAATTGTTTTTAATCACAAATGTGAAACCATCTGTGTCTAAAATAGAAATGGAAATTATATTCTTACTTAGAGTTGGTACATAATAACAATTGTTTAAGTACAACTCTTGGCTTGATCTAAATTTGATTATATATATTCCTACAGAAACCGCAGCTACTCTAGCTCCATTTCCCATACGTAGGTCAATGTCACCTTTAGCTAATCGCCGTACGTTAATTAACCCTTGCAAGTGATTACAAAGGTGTGAACCACAACCAGTATCAAATACCCATGTCGTGGTACGAGCATAGTTTATGTCTATCATATAAACATTGGAGGAAAAAGAGATTGTTAGCGGCATACGTTCAGCTACTTTATCGTCCAAATGTTCAGGGTATTTTCTTTTTAACCTCGTCTTATCTTTAACATTTAAAGCTAAGATTTCTTTCTCAAAACCCCCACTAAATTGTGCATTGTTCTCTTCATAAGAGGATTTATCAACGTTTGTTGCACAATTATAAGATTTGGTAGAATTAGATTCAACTAAATTGCGCATTGTTTCGTCTGTTCCAATGTCTTTATGGAGATTTGTCTTCCAATTATGATAAATATTATTTTCCAAGGAAACGCTTCCCAAGGACAAACGCGGTTGTGAAATTTGAGAAGTGGATTGATCGTCGATAATTGTCATTGTACGATAATATACTACAAAACGGAACAAAGGAAAGATTAACATTTATCGTACAAATTACTCGAGAAACAATTTCTACCGAGTTTAAAGAAATTAACATTTATATAATGATCTCTCACCTAAATTATATAAATAATCCAGAGACCCATCTCTAAATAAATCTCGGCCCAGTGACACCAAACATACAAGATCTAAATAAATTTGGTGAGTCAACCCTTTGACTAATTCTAGTTCTAGAACTCTCAGTCGACAGATTTCAAGTAAATCCATCTTCTAGCCCCGAAACACAAGACTGTGCCCGGTGAAGCCAGACATACCAACCTTGTAATTCCGTTGAGTCCAACAAACTTTAATGTGTAATAACGATTATACCCTACTTACCCAACTTAAAAAGAGAACGCCCCAGTGAGCCGAACCCGCCCCTAAGGAAGAAGGGATTCATAGGTGCTACTAATTGGTAAGGTTAATCTCAATTTTAATGAATGTGAGAGATCTTGTCAATTTATTATCAATTTCCCTTAAGTGAACTAAATCAGTGAATTCTAGATAATTTTAATTGACAACTGTCGACAACAAATGAAGATGCATATAATGGCAATTTGGCATGAATACATTAACCAAAATACATGTAAAAGACAATTTCTAGTATGGCCTCCTAATCTAGTTAATCTAATTAACTGTTATAACTTCGGAAACCAACTCCTTGGTTCCTTGAACTTCATTGGAACACCTTCCAATATAACAAGGTCTTTTGGAAACTCTGGTCTTCATCGGAACTCCTTTCCGAAAGGCACCGTCTTTAGGACACCACCGGTCTTAGTAATAAAAAAATTACAAATATAAAATGAATTACAAAGCAATTCCCAATTATGCATTTGTAAAATAAAATAAAAATAAATCTATTAAAATTACTAAACGCGATACGAAATCGCATTTAATTACAAAATAAATTGATATTCCCTTACATTACGGGTAATACCAATTAAACTAAATAGGCCATACTAGTCAAATTACATTAATGAATTACACAAATTTAAATGACATTCATCTAAAATATGCAGAATAAAAATCAAATTTAAACATGCCCTAAAATGCCAAATCGCCCTATAAACCATAATTTTGATATGAAGCTCGAAACTTTGGTTAATTAAGCGATTTATTAAAAAATCACAAATTAGTACTTAAAATAAGTTTATGCACTAAATAACTTCCCAACCTGTTTTGAAACTCAAAAATTAGTCTTCACTAATTTCATGATGATCTCATAACTTATTATGAATTATTACTAATTAAAACTTATTTAATCATAACCTTTAAGAAATAAATCCAAATAAATAATTAAAATTATGAAAAACTTTGAAATAAAAAACTTGTTTAATTTGGAACATTTACAGGAACTCAAAACTTCAAAAACTTTTGTCCAAAAAAATATTTTGTATCAAATACACAATTTAAACCTTGTTTTCGCAATTTTTAATGTATTAATTTCAAATTAAACACAAAAAATTCGAAAAATTATCAAATAATTTTTTTTAATATTCTGGAACATTGTGCAGAACCTAAAAATGTAAAAAAAATTACCCAAAAAATTCGATTAAAATTTGAGAAAAATATGGTTACATTTTATCGGTTTTATCACCTAAAAACCAAAATACATGCAAAAATTAATCAAATTAATTTTCTAAATTTATATCCAATATATACAACATGAAAATAACCTTATATAAATTTCTCATGCCATAAAATTCAATTTAATAATTTTTAACTAATATAATCACATTTTATTGATATTTAGGTATTAAAAATCAATAATCATGCAAAATTAATCAAATTAATTTTCTAATTTTCACTAAATCTAATTAAATCATGCATGTATGATTATATAAAAGTTTCATGGCCATATTTAATATGCAACCAATTTTTTAGTTAACTTTTAACAATTTTCATGCATACTAAGTCATTTTTAGACTAAATAATGAAATAATTAGCAATAAATTTTCATAATTAACCAAAATGAACCAAAAATATTTTTAGGTCAGTATGTATACATGCCACAAAAAATTTTGTGCCTTACTCATTAATACAGAAATTTTTCGATTTTATAAAGTCATTTTATAACTCCATAAAAAGGTCGATAATCGACATGCATGCAACAACAAACCTCTGATACCACTTGAAGGTGCTAGTCCCATATTTAGGCTCCTCTAATTAGTTACGAAATTACTTGTTAATTTAGTTTGTGATACCACTTGAAGGGGCTGAAATTTTTCAAGGATGATCCTCCCCTTCTTAAGTCTCAAAAGTAGAAGACCTCCTTAAGGTATGCACCCAAGATTACACCCAGATATTACTAGAAATATTAACTAGATACTTGTAGTAAATTTCCCTTAATGTTATGAATATTACTACTTTAGTAATATGTGTATACTACTACTATAGTAATATAATATGAATAATATTTATGTGAGTTTTAGTGAGGTTTGCATGTGAGTTTTTTAGAGAGAAAAATGGAACAAACAAATGCTCTCTTCTTACTACTCAAAACCGGTAGCCCCATCTATACATAGAGGATTTTGGTCTTTTTATTTATTCTCATGCAAAAGTAGGTAGAATGGGCTAGTCAATATAATGATTATGTTGACATAAGATGTCATAGAATCACATGATTATGGTAAAAAAATGGACAAAACAATGAGTGTAGAACACTCTTAAAAAAACGGCCACCATGTGCCTTATAAGTCCACTTTTTACTTTTAACATTTGTCCCAAAAATGCTTATAAGTTATGAGATTAATTATCTTATATAATTTATCGTTAATTTAATCACTTAACAATTAAATATCACAATTAACTAAATAATATACACTCAACTTTTAAGTGATATTTTACCATTATATCAATATATAATGAGTCCCAAAAATCTTAGTTAGTTTAATTTACAACTCCTTGTAAATATAATAACTAATTAACTCTACCTCAAAATATATGCAAAAACTCAACTAATTTATTGAATTAACATTTAATTACAAAATTAAATCTTATTTAATCATATTAAAATAAGATACAAAATTTATTAGTCAATTATCATATAATTGAATAATAAACTCAATTTACTTGAGTTCCAAACTCATTATCAATTAATAAATTCACATAACTAAATATATATCTATAAGGGGCTAATTAAATTAGATCTAATATAATCAATTAGTTTTCCATTTGGGTTTTATCCTATAAGTCTAACCGAAAGGGATCAGCTGATCACCGCCGTCACACGACAGTAATGTCAAACTCTAGTCAGCCAATCATTACCGATTATCGGTGACCATCTGACAAATATACATAATATAAATCCCTGATATTCCTTGTATGAGATTTAGTATGTTGACGCACTATTGTGGAGGACACTCACTCCAACACCAGTTATAGAGAACACTGAATCTATTAACGTAGGGACAGATCTAGAACCCAAGAACTTAGGATAGGGACAATCCTAGACCCAATTGAAAGGGCTCGCTTCATCGACATTCTGCACGAGTTCAACGACGTCTTCGCTTGGTCTTACAAGGATATACCAGGAATAGACAAAGATATTTCAAAACATCGAATCCCAATCAAACCAGGTTTCAGGCCTGTAAAACAGAAGTTGCGCCGAATGAGAACCGTATAGGCTCTCAAAATCAAGGAAGAAGTAGATAAACAATTCAAAGCCGGATTCATCAAAGTTTCCGAGTATTCAGATTGGGTGGCTAACATAGTCCTCGTACCCAAAAACGATGGGCGAATACGGGTTTGTGTTGATTTCGGGATCCGAACAAGGCCAGTCCAACAGACGACTTCCCACTACCACACATCGACATACTAGTAGACAATACAGCAGATCACGCGTTCCTTTCTTTCATGGATGGGTATGCTGGATACAAACAGATCAAGATGGCTGGAGAAGACATGCATATGCCATCTTGAATTACAAGCTCAGCGGCGAATACCAGCCAAACATGGATAAGAGGAGACAGCGAGCAATACGTTTACTAGCATCTCCATATGTCCTAAATCAAGGGGAGTTGTATAAGAGAACGCCACAAGGCGTCGTTTTGCTTTGCCTTGATCATTCGAAAGCAAAGAAAGTTATGAAAGAAGTCCATGATGGAGAGTGCGGTCCTCATATGAGTGGACCAATGATGGCAAAGAAAATCATGCGTCTAGGCTACTACTAGACGACAATGGAAACAGATTGCATCAAATACGTAAGACATTGCCACAATTGCCAGATCTTCGGGAACGTGCAACACGTCCCACCATCTCTACTGTACACGATGAGATCTCCTTGGCCATTTTCTACTTGGGAAATCGACATGATCGGAAAGATCACTCCAGCTGGAACGGGGGGTCATTGTTTCATTTTGGCGGCCATCGATTACTTCACAAAATGGGTAGAGTTAACGTCCTATAGCGCTCTGATGTCCAAACATGTGTCTAAGTTCATACAAACTAATATCATCTGCCAATATGGGTGTCCACTTGAGATAATCAGTGACAACGGGTCCCATTTTCAAGCTGAAACTGAACAATTACTAGACAAGTATAAAATTAAGCATCACCATTCTTCACCCTATCGATCTCAAACTAACGGTGCAGTGGAGGAAGCAAATAAAAATGTCGTCATGATACTAAAAAAATTGATCGACAGCTATCATGACTGGCCCAACAAAATACCATTTGCATTATGAAGATATCGAACCTCAGTAAGGACGCCCACTGGGGCCACTAATTTCTATTTAACATATGGTATGGAAGCCGTACAACCAGTAGAGCTGGAAATCCTTTGTCTGCGCATTCTACTTGAAAGTCAAATCCCGGAAGCAGAATGGAATAGCGATAGGTATGAAGAACTCGTCATCTTGGACGAATGCAGATTACGTGCCTTGCATAATGTCCAGACATATCAAGCAAGGATTAGGAGAGCCTTCAACAAGAAAGTCAAACCACGGAACATCAAAGAGGGGGACCTAGGGGACCTAGTGCTTAAATCTGCCCGAGCACTTCTGCCAGGCGACCCAAGGGGAAAATTCAAGCCTAATTGGCCCGGGCCTAGCTTATCTAGTCAAGTTTATACTCTCAGGGGGTGCGGTTAGAATTACAGACCTAGATGGGAATGAGTTTTCAAATCCGACAAATTTAGACGAGCTTAAGCGGTATTACCCTTAGAATAGACCCCACGCGTGATCCACGTGCCGCTCCTGCGACACGTTATACATGGTCCTGGACGGCCTCGAAAGCCGTGTCACCTCGCTCTTGCGTTTTGACATTTTTTTTTTATCCTCATTATCATGGAATAACTTAATTGCATTTTTTAAGAGTAAGTAAAGCACCATGCTTATTCCCTACGTTCATTACAAGCTCTTACTTCGAACATTTATTCCTTTACGTTTTCTATTTTGAACTACGTTCTGGGTTTGATTTCAGTTTCACTGAATACTTAGGCAATCCTTCACAGGATAAAACCTGATTTATCTCTAATCCAATCAAATGTAAATAGAAGGACATTTTCTTTGGCACTTAAAATTCGAAAGAATAAATAAAGGGAATCGATCTAGAGTTCCAACTAAATAGCCAGTTTATTCATTTATTAATAATACGCCAAATAATACTTCTAATAATAACTGCTGAAATAAATGCTAGGCTAGGATTCTAAAAACCCCGCCATTTATTACAAATAATAATAATAATAATAATAATAATAATAATAATAATACATACTAATAAAGACTTAGGCTATTTTCTACTCTTCCATTTTCCCCTTACCTTTGTCATTTTTGCTATATTTCTTGTCTCGACCTCGAGTGGCGCTCTTGCATTATCTCCGACCTAATCGCCAACGGTCTTTCTCGAGGCCTAGTCTTTCCATTCCGATCCACAACCATATTCTCAACAAGAGCAGTATTTGGCTTCTTCTTCGGGCGAATGACTTGGGATCCGGCCTCTTCTTCCTCTTCAGTAAAGTATTTCTGGTTCTCTTTCACTACCTCGCGGATCTTGTAGTCAATCGGCTCATGCTTCCTTAGCTTCGAGCGCTCTGTCGAGGTGCCATCTTCGTCCACTGCAAGTAAGAATCCGACACCCACAACGAACCAACTGGGACAGGTATAAAACACATGTTTCTTTGGGCCCAACAAAGTGCCCATTCGTGACAAGACTCAAAGGTGTGCACCGGTGCTGTCTGCGGTACGGTGTCGAGCTCCAGAATTTTCTGCTTTATGCCCACTTGCCTCATCAACCTCTCGGGAAATATGCTGGCCATGAATTCCAAACCAGAGACACGAATAGAACGAGTAGGGTCAAGGGATGATACTCCCGTCAATGCTTTAAGATGCCACCAAGGGACAATCCATCTAATCAAGGGACCTCCTTCGCTCCATAGCTTGTTATCCCAATAGTTGCACACTCGAGCAAAATCCACCATGTATAGCCTAGTCCTCATCACGATCGATCGTGATCGATATCCAAGCACGTCAACTTGGGGCTCGATCAATCGCAGTCGCTCCATCAGCTAGATCTACAAAAGGGGACAAGTGTTAATACCCCTCTGTCCTACGTGCCTACGACAAAAAACGAACTGGAAAAAAAACAAAAAGAAATAAACCAAACAAAAAGAAAGAGAAAGTGGGAATCCTTTTACCTGTAAAATGATAGGACTCCCTAGATATGGAAGCTCATGGTTCGCCTTTTGGTTATCCAACCCAAGGATGGTCTCTCTTAATACCAAGCAACTAGGCTCTTTGACAACTCCATTTGCTCGATAATTTATGAACGTGTCGTTGTATGCTCTCAAACAATATTTATAATCTCAACAAACTAATCTTAGTAGGGCGGTAAGTAGAGGTCGGATCCCAAGGGACGGGTATTGAGCTAAGCTATCAAATGCAAGTAGTTATGTCTTAAGTCACAATTTGGTTTGAGTAGAGAATGTATTCTAAACTACCTTAACAAGGGAAATGTAAAAAAATGGAAAGTAAATCAAGATAAGTAAATAGGGGTGTAAACAATTGATTAAAGGTACTAGGATGTCATGGGTTTATAGAGGAATCATGATGAGATCACATAAATAGGTTACATAGATGCAAGCAATTTATTGTTGTAATGGAATAGAGTTAGTTTAAATCTTACAATTCCTAGGGAGTTTTGGGTCTCGGAGTCGAGTCGGTCACAACTTTAGAACACCTACAACGACTTAATTCTCCCTATTCAACTATATGCATGTTCTAACAAGCCTTGAGTTAGTTTATTTCTTACAAGTCTTGTTGAAAGGATAAGAGAATCATGCTAGGTTGTCAATCAAGCGTTTCATTAAGCATAACATGTGCATAAGTTGAAACTACAACTAACAAGCATTCATATGAACTTATTAAGTAAAGATTAACCCATGATTAACTCCCCTATTCCCCCACTAACTCTAGTTAGGGAACTACTCATTCATTATCATGGTAAACATGTTAACAATGGTGTCAATCATCTTAACTAGCATAAACATGATAGAAGAGTAAAGCAATAAACAAGGATTAAGGAAAGAGTAAAGAAATTGTACAAAATTTATGATGGACAAATGGAAAGGAGAGAATAATAGAAGAAAACTTGATTGATGATGAAGAGTTGTCAATTCTCCAATAAACCCAAATAATCTTCAATTACCCAACTAAATCTAAGAATTCTTGAACAATAATTAAGGAAGGATTAAAATATATATGCTAATTGATGTCTAATCTACCTAATGACTTGATGCTAATATTCTATTACAATGGAGTATTTATACTAAGTACAAGTATTAGGTTATATAAGGGCTGAAATGACGATTAACCCATTAAATGAAGTCCAACGCCTTGCAAGTCGTGACATGGGAAGCACGACCTCCTCTTGATGGACACCCATCTTATATTGAAAAATACACGTCTTGCTTTGGGGACGCTTGGGCTGAAATTACGGGCGCCCGTCCTTCTCAGCGGGACGCCTGTCCTGCTTCAGGGACGCCAGTCCTGAAGGGCAGAATTGCTTCTTCTTCATTTGACTGTCTCCTAATCCGCGGGGAACCTTTCAAGGGTCGTGGGGGTCCTTCATAATTGCCCATTTATTTGTTTTATTATCTTAGGTCTTTTGTATCGGTCTCCTTCTTGTTGCTTGGTTGTTAGATGCAACCAATTTACCTCTGTTTTGCTCCATACACGCAAGGCTAGCGCTCCTCCCCTACCAAGGGCACAAAACCTCATAGAATATGCAAAGTAGGAAGCTAAAGATAAGAAACGATCCTAATGCATGCTAGAAACCATAGGAACAGGGCTAGTTAAGGGACTAAATGTGCATAAATACAAGTCCCATCAAATATCCCCAAACCAAACCTTTGCTCATCTCGAGTAAAGAGGTGACTAAAACTATGACCTTTATTTATAACATAGCCGATGTGAGACAATTAACGGGTCTCACTCCACCCCTTCAACTCACAAAAAGACATCTATGAGGTAAGATGCCTTCTTGAAAGGCAAGGTGGGCTTGCCAAAATGGCAATGCATCCAAACATTAAGCACAAAAAAACACGTCAAAGGATGCATCTACAAAAGAATAGCCACTTTCCTCATCTAAGTGGCGGAAATCATCTACAAGGGAAGCAATTTAAGGGTACACATTCCAACATAGATATTGTTTCTCCAAGTTACTAAGTCCAAGAGGATACAAACAAGGTACCTCTAAGTTGTGTTAAACTAGGCTACTTTCGTCCATAATTGCTAATTGCTTTCGTCAAGGACGATCGGATGGGGTGGAAGGATGGTCCTTATGATATTAGTGGCATATGACATGACAAATCTGGGATTCTATACAACTGTAAAGGCCAAGGATCGTCCCAAGTTCAACAAGGTGGCATAACAAAAAGGTTTTTGGGAATGAGGTGCTCAAGTCAATTAAAACAAAAATGGTGGATTTGACTAGCATTCAAAATTTGGCCTCATTTCAACTTCAGCATTTCACATTTCAAAACTTTGATATGGCGTTTTGTCCCTTATTTGCTAGTGTCCTTTGATTTCGCCAATTGCTTATTAGGAAACCGGTTAACCTCTAGATAATAGCTCTTGGGGTGATAGTCACTTTGTCTTTGGGCGGTCGAATTCACAACCGTGTGGGGCCCAATTCAATGGATCCCTCACCAAAGCACGTTGAAGTGGTAGGCCTACATCAAATTTCTCGGCAATTCAATAATTCAAAACATTTTGAGGTCTCTTTGGCGATTAAAAACGGTTCCACATCACAAAACGTTTGAAATGAGCACTTCAAACTTATTAATGAAGAGTATTTTTGGATTGTCAAGCCACCAAGTCAATCAAAGATAAGTGGATCAAGTCCATATTACATCATAAAGTTGGATAGGTGGCACACTTGCAAACCCTTAACTAGGTCTTAGAACATGGGACAAAAGATACTAGTATGACCACATCCTAGGATGTCTTGAGGGTATTCTAGCAAACAAAGTATCAAAGAGAAAAATTATCTACAAGGGCCTTATATACACTTGTCAAGCTTCCCAAATAGGCATTTTCACAAAATTTTCTAACATGCAACTACATGCCATTATGCAACTAACATATATACAACTCTAATGCATATGCTTCTATCAACTAAAATGCCATATAAACTAAATGCAAACTCTTAGCAACACATAGGTTCATACCGCATCAATCAAAAGTAGTTACATTATCATTAACATATAAAAAGGAAGAAGAAGATTTGGAAATATCATACCATGCGGTCTTCTATATCCTTCATGCTTCGAATGTGGCGTAGTCGTCCCCAAGTGATAAGAGTGACAAACAAACAAATATATACAATTCCATACTACAAAAAAGGAACATGTTTTTGGAATTTTTTAAATTTTTCAATTTTTATCATTTCTGAAATAGGTTAGATGTTAAAATTTCCTATCCCCACACTAGTATGGACATTATCCTCAATGGACAAAACGATAGGAAATTATGCAAATTCAAATGCATGAAGCTAAATGAAATGCATGAATTCTATACTAAATGCATACTACATGGAATATATTTACATATAATTCAAACTAAACTATGCTATATGATGCATGCTTTAGATTAGGTTGGAAAGCTAATTATAATTAACCCGGGATGCTTGTGACCAAACTTCCCGAAATCGGTTAAAGCTATGAAGGGAGGTTGGCCACAAGGCTATGCATGCTATGCAAATTGTCATTTTGGATTTTCCTTGTGGGAGAAACATTGTCTTCGGCATGATGTTACTAAGGTGGAAAAAGTCCTTGATGTTGGTAGGACGCTCACTAGGCAAAAGCCAAAACAACAAGAATTAATCTAAACTATATTATTATGCAAATTAACTTTTGACATGGGAATAAGAGAGGAAGAAAGAGCTTACAAAAGCTATGGTGGGTGCCTCTTTGCCCTCCTCCACCAAACGAATGCCAAAGAACTCTCTCATTTATCATCATTATCCCTTCCAAACTCATCACTCCAATTCACTCTTGATTCATCACTCTCATAAAAATCCATGAACTCACCCCCTCACTATTAACCTCCACGGTGTCACCGTCAATTGAGGCTTCCGCCTTCTCGTTACATTGCCACTAGCTCCTTCATTTCCATGGGCCGAAGTAGGGAATAGTATGTCAATTTGAGCCCATGGAGGAAGCGCTCCTTCCTCATTAATTCGCCCTTGGCAGGCCAATTGATGGTAATTGGGGTAAAGAGCATAGTAAGAATCCACCCGGTCATCGTATTGTTGCCTATGCATTGCTTCAAGTAAACCCGTAGCAAAGTCATCCTTTGGTAGAATAAACGGGTTAGGGTGGTTGTAGAGTTGGTAAGGAAAGGGGTAGGGAGGAATAGTTATTCGCTCCCCCTCATTTTGTTGTTGGTCATGTGCTTGTTGTTGAGTAGGAGGGGTAGATTGCTCTTCTTGTGTTGAACTTCTGGGCACTAGGTATGATGGTACTCGGGAAATGGGCCCTCTTCTTTGTGATATTCTTGTTAACCCTTCTCTTGGAAGGCTTAGGGGGGTGCTCCCTTTCGTTAACCATTTGATTTACCGCTCATACCCTTCATAAGCTATCCAATGATGTTGTTGAAATAGAAGTTGCTCATTGAGTTGAGTATTGCCCGGAAGATGGACATATGAGTTGTCATTGTTGAAATACGGATTAAACCTCTTGGCAATTCTTATTATCAAGCCTACATTTACAATGTGCCGCATCACATTATCATATCCATTTCTAAATCGTGCCCACCGTTCAAGCAACACCAAAGGGGCATTGAAATTGTACCCGCTCTTCTCTTGTATTTGCAAATATGATTCAATGAAGGTAAGATCGAGCTCATTGACTATGGTTGGGTCACGTCGAGCTAGTAGGGTGCTCGTGATGAAACGGTATGTAAATCTTATAATGGGGTTTTGTATGTAAGAAGCCGAACAATCCTTTATCCTTATCATGTCACGGCCTGTTAGGGCTCTCCAAAGGGGTTCCACACTATAGTTTCTAGGTTTGTATTGCCGAGAGGTCGACACATCTAAACCCAAGATATCAGCAAATTCAACCAATGTCATCATCCTTATGATATTTTTCAACCGAAATTCAATGCAAATTGTGTTGTTAAGAGTACAGATCTTTAGGAAACTTAATAATTCGAGCACAAGTGATTGATAAGTGAGTTCGTGCATGTGAAACTGATGTGACTCATATTTGAGCACATTTAGTCCCCGAATTAGCCTCGTTCTCATGCTTTCTAGCATATATTAGGGTCATTTTTTATCTTTAGTTTCCTATTTTGCATATTCTTTGATGTTTTGTGTCCTTGGTAGGAGAGGATTGCTAACCTTGCATTTATGAGGTGAAATGGAGCTAAATGGATCGCATCCAATGACCAAGCATCATAGAGAAGACCGACACTAGAGGCCTAAGTAGATAAATGAAGTGAAATGGGCAATGATTAAGAGATCCTTGCATCCCCAACTCAATCCTCGCAGATTGATAAGGAGCCAACAAGAGAAGAATATTGTGCCATGATCAGAGCGGCACGAGCTCAGGACGAGCGAATCAGAGCAACGATCTGAGCGTCCCTGAGCGTGATCCGAGCGTACGAAAGCAACAATCAGGGAGTCCCGACTGCCAGCCCGAGCGGATCTCCTTACAGGACAGGCCGTGCTTCAGGTGAGGATGAGCGGATCCTGGTGGGAGTTGCAAGCGTGATCCGCGCATGTCCCTCGGGAGTTCCATTTCCTCAAGCTTCTCTTAGGGTCTTAATAGTCATTTTAGCCCTTAGTAACCCTAATCCTTGTACTTAATTCTAGTATAAATACCCCATTGTACTACTTAGATTATCATCAAATCTTAATAATGTTTTAATCAAGCTTTAAACTCATTTTAATCAACTCTTAATCCTCTCTTAATTTAGTTGTAATACATTTCTCAATATTAATCACATCTTAAACTTTCCTTAATTCTCTCAATTGTTCTTAGTTTTATTTGGGTAATTAGAAGATTATTTGGGTTTATTTGGAAGATTGACAACCTTCCATCAATCATCAAGTACTTCTATTATTCTTTACTTTATTATTTGGAACATCTCCATAGGTATAATTCCCTTTTACCCTTGTTTAATTATTGTTAATCACATCATTTATTCATCATGTTTTGCTTTGTTAGTATGATTGACAACCTTATTAGCATGCTAAACTTGATCATGAATGAGTACTTCTTTAGCTAGGGTTAATGGGGAATTAGGGGAAACAAACATGGGAATCGATCTATGCTTAATCTAATATGTTTTCATAATTAATTTGCTTGCTGCTTGTGATTTAAACCTATGCACATGTTATGTTTGATGAAATGTGAGCCTATGAATCCTTGCATTTTTTTATCCATCTCCTATCTTTTCAATGAGGCTTGTAAGACATAAACCAACTCGAGCCTCATTAGACCATGCGTTAGAGTTGAATAAGAGGAGACTAAGTAGACTTATAGGTGTTGTATAGTCTAGACGACTCGGCTCCGGGACCTAAATTCTCCTAGGGATTGTAAGATATATACTAACTCGATCCCATCACAACAATAAGTACTTGCATCTATTTGAGAACATGAATCCCCTATGAACCCATGAATCCCCATGGAACCCCTATGAACCAACTTTTGAAGAACTTAGAAGTCTCAATCCCATTCACGGAATTGATAAATCATGTTCCGACCTATGCAAAGTACATGAAAGTCATTCTTACCAAGAATAAATCCATCCGAAAGTTGGAGACTATTGCCTTTACCAAAGTGAGTAGTTCTATTCTTCAAGGGAGTTCCCCTTCAAAACTCAAAGATCCGGGAAGTTTTTCTATTCCTTGTACCATTGGCGACACTACAATCAACAAAGCATTATGTAACCTTAGACCAAGTGTAAGTGTCATGCCATACTCGGTATGTAAGAATCTAGGAATGGGAGAGCTCAAATGCACCAACATCACCCTTCAAATGGCGGATCAATCAATAAAGGTACCTTTAAGGGTATGGGAGGATGTGCCCGTGAGAATTGGCAAATTCTTCATCCCGGTAAACTTTGTCATTGTAGACATGGAAGAGGATTCCAACATTCTTATCATTTTAGGAAGATCTTTCTTACATACCGCTAGAGCGGTATTCGATGTGAAACATGCAGAGCTCACACTTGAAGTAGAGGACGAGACAATCACTTTCAATCTTGACAAAATAATGGGAGCTCCCCGACTACATGAGCCATGTTTCATGGTCGATCACTATAACCGAGAAAGTGATAGGAAGAAGCTAGAATCTCTATGTAAGGATCAAGCAATGGGTAAATAAACACCACCCATATGGAAGAAGAAAGTGGATGACATTCAAGTAGCTCTATTCGGAGAGCAAGGAATTTTCAACAACAATGAGAGGTTGAATAGCTCACCCATCATGACAAGCAATGAAGAAGGCCTCATTGGCCAAGACAACAAGAAAGAGGAGTTGCCCTTATCAACTCACGACATCATTGGGGAACAAGCTAGTGAAGTTTGCGGTCTATGGGTCGATGAATTTGAAGAATTGGTCAATCCTTATATTGTAAATGCTATGACCTTAGACCAAGGCTTTGTGGATCCTTGTCATAGCTTTGACTTGGATGACTACAACAATGAAGAAAACAATGTGTAAAGGTCTACCCAAGACCTCTATCATAAAAATGAGCAAGCTTTCGACTACTTCTACAAGGTGTTGAGCAACATCAATAACACCTTGGCTTTGCCCCCTTCACATCTCATCCAAGAATGAGATTTTGGTGGAGTCCTCCCTAAACCACCATTTGTAAATATTCTAACCCCTTAACTCGCATTTTATTTCCTTTATTGCATCTTTGTCATTTTCGGATTTGCAATTTTGCGCTTTGATCAAGATTTTTGACATGAGAGCAAGTGAGGGAGGTATTTTAACGTGTTTTTATTTTTAGTGTTTGACCAAGTGTAGGGATAGCAAATGCCTAGGCTAACCAAGCCCTTGTAGTACACTCACAACATTTAACAAAGGAAAAGAAGGAAGAACGACATGGGAAAAAGAATCCCCACGAGCGGACCTGGGCTCGTGGGACTTGGAGAGGATCCGAGCGTCCCCAAAGGGAATCCGAGTGTCCCCAGCTTGAATCCGAGCGTCCTGGCCTTAGGACGCGGGTCCTGAGAAAGTTTGAATTGAAGAAACCACTCTGTAAGAAAATCTGAGCAGATCAAGCTCAGGACGCTCGTCCCCATCCTTAGGACGTTCGTCTTGGCGTCAATCCGCGCATCGTGGTATGCTTCCAATCTGTGAATTTTTCGCTGTAATGGAATCTGCACGTCCCCAGGAGAATCCGAGCATCCCCACAGAAATCCGCTCGAGCTGAGGAAGATCTGCGCGTCCAGGCACGGGTTTGCGATTTCAGGAAGTCGTGTAAGACAATCCGCGCGTCCCGTGTTGGATCCGAGCGTCCTAACCTGTATTTAATAAAAACACGGGACAATTCCCATCTTCCTAATTCATTTCTATCTTTCACAAACACAAACACATACCTTTTCTCCCACTTAAACCCTCAATTTACCCATTCAAAAACACCAATTTCTCAACAAAATTCACCACCATTCAAACAAAACTTGCTCAATACAAGATTAAATCACTCCTTTATCAACAAAAGACCATCTAAACTTCAAATTCCTCACAAATTAAATCAATTTTCTAGGGTTTGGGCAAAAATTCGAAAATTCTAAATTGATTGAGGAATTGATTGAAGTTTGAGTAAGCAAGGAACATTCAAGCAAAATCTTGGTTTGTTGATACCAATTCGAGAAGGAGAACACAATGGCAAGGACCAAAGGCGGAACCAAGGCACCAAAGACTCCAAATTTATCAAAGAGACAACAACCTCTTATTGCATCTAAGGCTTTGGTAGTGACACAACCAAGGGTGGAAATCCAAGAAATCGCAACTCCTATTGAGGAAGCTACCACACCTACTTCGGTTATAGAACAATTGCCAAATTTTCCGGAGGTAACTTTCTTAACCGATGCTCATAGGAATGCATTTTTATCCCTTACTAGAAAGACTATTGTGGCTACCAAGTTTATATGTCAAGACGCTTTGGAAAAATTGGGTGTGCTTGAGCGAACTAGAACATTTTTTGAGTCCATGAGGTTGTTAGCCCTCTTTGAAATGGAAGAATTGACCTACCCTTCATTAACCATAGAGTTCGTAAGCTCCTTGAAGGTGTCTAAGATAGAGACTCAACATTATGTTGTATTCCATCTTGAGAACAAGAGTAGAAACATGACTTTGAGTGAGTTTGGTAATATGTTTGATCTTTTACAATATCATCATTATGAGAAGAAGCCTTTAAAATATGATGCCGCACCCCTTTAGAAAGCCATTACCGGTCGAAAATTTGACTCTTTCCGGGAGTGTAATGATTTATATGTTCATCATCCGTACGTAAGAGTATGGCACAAGTTTGTACGCAATACCTTGATTGCTAGAAAAGGCACCAATCACTTCACCTAACTTGATTTTGTCTACCATCAGTCCTACATGAATATCAATGGAAAGTTCATCAAAAATTACAACTTCTTTAACTAATACTTGATCGGTGGTTTGAGATTGATAATGGGAAAGACGGAGTGGCCTTCATTGTAAACGACGGCTTAGTAACGAGGCTAGCTAAGCACTTTAACCAAAATTTCAATAAATATAACACATACAAATCGGTTAAAGGGAGCAACCTCCTTGATATGAGCACTATGATCAACAAATTCCATTGGGTCAAGAATGACAATCTTGACAACAAATATGAGTGGCTCATCAAATAAGCTAAGTCCTTTGTCTTGCCTAGCAAGATTTGTCGTCTCTCGATTCGTAGACAAAACTACCTATTGCCCGTCTCCAAGGAAGCCGAAGTGATAATTAAGCAACATAGGGAACCAATTGCAAAGCCTTCCTCCTCCACTATTGTGACTCCACCATACCCCTTTGCCTACCAAGAATTCAAACCTAGTGGCTCTAATGTCGTGGTAGGCAACGACTATTTGACCCAACTAATGCAACAAATGCATAAAGAAGCTCATGAAGATCGGGTGAATGCCTACCGTGCCCAATATCCACCCCTTCAACATCTAGCTAGGCAAGGACTTCTTGATCATTCATGTCCTTTGCCTAGTTGGGCAGATAGGGAGGTATTCTTCCCTAATGCTTCTCAAGATGCCGAAATGGATAGTCGGGTAGCATATGGAAAGAAGGTTGTTGTTTATGAAGATGGGGAAGGTAGTGATTCATGCCAAGAAGAAGAAGAGCAAGGTTCAAGTTCCAATGATGATGATGGAAATGGTGGATCCTCCGGGTCAATGGAGGTGGATGATGATGAAGATAATGAGGAAATTGATGATGAAAGCAATGATGATGATGACGGCAATAATGCCGGTGATGAGGATGTCACAATGAGCGACAATTGAGGGTTGACATGCTATTTGGAGGATGCCACATATGCGGAGTTGATTACTTGACTTCAACCTATTCCATTGTGAGTTTCCTACACCTCCTTTAGCTTTGTTTATATCTCTTGCTTTAGAATTTTAATCTTGATCATTTATTTTGAGTCCTTGCAACACTTAAAGGACTCCCACCTCGGTTCCATTGAGGTGTCTCATTTATTGTTCCCACTTGTACAATCTAAAATGACAATTAGGATTCATGCATTGCATCCTTTCCTTGTGCATGAACTCCCCCTATTTTTACACTAGAAATAGTGTCTTACTTGGTTTAGGGAAGTTCAAACACAAGAAATGCGAGTTAATTCAAATTAGCTCTCCGAACAATAGAAAGTATGCATCATATATAGAATAGATTACAATGCATCACTTATGTATATATGACATATAGTTTGCATATTAGTGTAGAAATCATGCATATTCATTTAGCTTACATTGCATAATTTCCTATCGTTTTGGCCATTGAGGACAATGCCCATACTAGTGTGGGGATGGGAAATTCTAACTTAGCTTTTAAAATAAAAATTATAAAAATTTTAAAAAAAAATTGAAAAAAATCAAAAATATGTTCTTTTATTTCATAAAAACAAAAACCATAAAAATTTGAAAATTTAAAAAACCAAAAACATGTCCTTTCCTTTGCAGTTTAGAATTGTATATTATGCTTATACTTGTGTTTGTTTGTCCTCTTATCACATTGGATCGACTACGTCACATCAGAGGCATGAAGAATATACACATCCCAAAACAACCTGAAATATCACGTCATGAAGAACCCAAAACACAACCAAAGACGGTTCCCAGACAAGCCTATTCATTTCCAAAACGAATGATTTTTAGACAAGTTTGGGTTAGAAAATATTTAGTTTTTAGAGTGACTAATGTCAAAGGACCCAACTTAGCTTGGGTACCTAAAAACTGTATCTAATCATTTTGCAGGTTGTGGTGAAAGAAAATAATCTATGGTACCTTGATAGTGGATGGTCAAGGCACATGGCTGGAGATGTAAATTTATTTCTTTCACTTGAACCCTTCGACGGGGGTAAAGTTACATTTGGTGACAATAACAAGGGTAGGGTTATTGGTATTGGTAAAGTTGGCATATCCTCTTCTCATGTTATTAGTGATGTTTATCTTCTTAGTGGTCTCAAACACAACTTACTGAGTATCTCTCAATTATGTGACAAGGGAAATAAAGTTGTCTTTCATTCAGACACTTGTCGGATAATAATTGAAGGAACAAGTAATGTTGTGCTTGAAGGTCAACGTAAGAGGAATGTGTATATGATTGATTTAAATAATATTCCTACTAAGTAGTTTACATGCATGAAAGTTACGACAGATGATCCTTGTCTTTGGCAAAAAAGATTTGGTCACATTAGTTCAACTACTTTGAATAAATTAAAGAGATGGGATTTGGTTGAAGGACTTCCCTCAATCAAATTTGATCAAGAAACTTTATGTGACTTGTGTGCTTGTTGCAAACATGTGAGATCATCGTTCAAACCTAAGAGAATGGTAAGCACCAATGAACCACTAGAACTCATGCATATGGATTTATGTGGCTCAATGAAGGTAAGAAGTAGAGACGGATCTAGGTATGTCTTCGTTCTAGTTGACGATTTCTCTAGATATGTGTGGCCAATCTTTCTCAATTCAAAAGATGAAACATTTGAAGAATTTGCAGTTCTAATGAAGCTTGTCAAAAATAAATATAAATCAAAATTAGTTTCTATTCATACGGATCATGGCACCGAATTTGATAACCATGCCTTTATAAAATATTGTAGGGAGAATGGTGTTGGGCATAACTTATCAGCACCACGAACCCCACAACAAAACGGTGTTGTTGAGTGTATGAATAGAATATTGGAGGATATGCCACGCACTATGTTGTTATGTAGCTGTCTACCTTGTAATTTTTGGGCTGAAGCTATTATTACTGCATGCTATGTACATAATCGTGCTTTAATTAGACCAATTCTCAAGAAGACTCCTTATGAGCTTCTTATGGGAATTAAACCCAACATATCACATCTACGTTGCTTCGGGAGTAAATATTTTGTCCATAATAATGGTAAAAATAGATTAAGCAAATTTGATCCCAAAGTGATGAAGCTGTATTTGTCGGTTATTCTAATCACATCAAAGCATATACGGTTTTTAATAAGAGAACCTTATGCATCGAAGAAAGTGTCCATGTTATTTTTTTTATGAGAATAATATGTTTAATAAAGCTGAGCAGGATGAGGAAGAAGATTTGAACGAACCAGATTTT
This sequence comes from Silene latifolia, assembly GCF_048544455.1. Taxonomy (NCBI): domain Eukaryota; kingdom Viridiplantae; phylum Streptophyta; class Magnoliopsida; order Caryophyllales; family Caryophyllaceae; genus Silene; species Silene latifolia. The sequence continues at coordinate 177,073,685 of NC_133537.1, forward strand.
CGGCTATCTAGAGATGATCTTCCAGAATTGGATGAGGAATATAAAGAAATTGAGTACACAAACGATGAACAAGGGAATCCTTCGAATGATAAAGAAAAGAGAACTGAGAATATAGTTGATGATACTATAACCTCTTCTCAATCCATTCAATTGGAAACTGAAGTTATAGCTGATGATGCTATAACATCAAATCCAAATCAAAAAACAAAATCTAAAGTTATACCCGATTCTGTTATAACCCCAGGATTGGAATCAGGGGGAACAAACCTCAATCACTCGAAGAAGGTGAGTCAAGTTCAAATAATGATGTGCCTCCTATTTCTAAGAAATGGATATATAAGGACTCTTATCCAATGAAAACTATTCTAGGCAGTTTAAATGAAGGGGTTCGAACACATAAAAAGCTTAATAACTTTTTCTCATTTTACTCCTTTCTCTCCACCATTGAGCCAACAAATATCAAAGAAGCACTTGCAGAACCAGATTGGATCGTTGCTATGCAAGAAGAGTTACAACAGTTCGAGCGGAACAAAGTTTGGCATTTGGTTCCGAGACCAAAAGACCTAAATGTTATTGGCACAAGATGGGTTTTTAGAAACAAGCTGGATGATACGGGAATTATTGTACGAAATAAAGCGAGATTGGTTGTACAAGGGTATAATCAACAAGAAGGAATTTACTATGATGAGACCTTCACTCCCGTGCCCAGACTTAAGGCTATTAGGCTATTAATAGCTTTTGGTGCTCACAAAGGAATGAAATTATTTCAAATGGACGTTAAGACAGCATTTCTTAACGGTTATTTGAATGAGGAGGTTTTTGTTGAGCAACCTTTAGGATTTCTCGATAGCAACTTTCAAAACCATGTTTTAAAATTAGATAAAGCCTTGTATGGTTTGAAATAAGCTCCTAGGTCTTGGTATGACAGATTGTCAAAATATCTTCTTGAAAGTGGCTTTAAAAGAGGATCTGTCGACAAAACCCTATTCTTGAAATCCGAAGATTCTGATCTATTAGTTCCACAAATTTATGTAGACGATATTATTTTTGGTTCAACTAATAATCGGTTGTGTAAGTACTTTTCAGAATTGATGACCTCTAAATTCGAGATGAGCATGATGAGAGAACTCAAGTTCTTCCTAGGACTTCAAATTAAACAAACTAGTGAAGGAATAATGATACACCAACATAAATACATCAAAGAGTTGATCAAGAAATTCGGTATGGAAAATTCTAATTCTAAGTCAACTCCTATGATTATAGATAAGAAGTTGACTAAGGATGAAGACAGTAAGTCTGTCGATGAGACAACTTATCGAGGTATGATCGACTCACTTCTTTATTTAACTGCAAGTCATCATGATATAATGTTTAGTGTATGCGTATGTGCTCAATTTCAATCGTGCCCTAAAGAATCGCATATGATTGCAGTTAAGAAAATTTTGAAGTACTTAATTGGTACATTGAAATTATATCTGTGGTATCCTCTTGAGTGTAGTTTCGATCTCATAGGGTATTCAGATGAAGACTATGTAGGTTGTTCACTTGATAGAAAAGTACTTCCGGCATAGCTACGTTTGTTTGACCGTGCATTATTACATGGGAGTCAAAGAAGCAAAATTTTGTTGCGTTATCTACAGCTGAAGCCGAGTATATGGCCGCTGGGTTGGTATGTTCTCAACTTTTATGACTTAAGCAATAATTATGTGATTAGGGTGTTAACGTTGGGTGTATTCCCATTTTATGTGATAATACGAGTGCTATAATAATATTTAAGAACCCTGCGCAGCACTCGCGTACTAAGCATATAGACATTAGATACCATTTTCTATGTGACCATGTAGATAAGGGCAACATACGACTGGAATTTTGTAGTACAGAAAAACAATGGGCCGACATTTTTACCAAAGCATTGGCTTGAGAACATTTTGAGATTTTACGGTTTGAAATTTGTTTAATTGGTGGCAACTAAACGTGTCACAAATATGTTATTTATCATATGACTGACTAGATTTAACGAGATTGTATGATTGTGTCCATATATTTCGTTACAATTTTATTTGTGTTAAATGTTATATTATATTACGAGAATATTCCGTTTGCTAGTCATGTATATTTTGGGTCTTATTACGAACCATAATTTCGGCAACAAATTATTCTTTCATATCTCTTTTACCGAGATTTTTACCTAAATTCTATCTTTTCACCGAATATTATCTTACCATATTTTCAAAAAAGATTTACCCTAACTATCTTTCCTAATATTTTATGTATGTATGATATAAAAAAAAGGAAAGAATCCTAATTATATCTAGCCGTCTATACCCTAGCCTAATTTTACCATATTGCAAATTGCAATTACCACTCATTAAAAGCCCCACCTTCCTCATGTCTACATCACCCTCACAACTTTCTAAAAACTTATTTTCTCCTCAAACCTCTCAACCTCTCAAACCTTCATCACCGTGACCATCAAACCAAAAACCCGTTTTCATATACCAACAACTCGATCATACCGTAAGATCGAGACCTCAAAACCCACATGCAATCCCTCCAATCAACCCGAAAACACTCCTTCACCTCCATCAAACCCAAACCCGATTAATCACTAACTTAACCGGGAGGATACGAGAGTTGAGGGAAAGCGACGCAAGCTAAATAAGGGAAAGAAAAAAATGGTAGTGAACGAGGAGTCAGAGGAAAACGTGGAAGTAGTGATAAATCGAGACGGTTAACAAAGAACCTTGTTCAAATATCCTATGCCGAATGCTACAATGGTCGGGTTTGATAAGCTTTATCTCACAACACTTGAGAGACAACGAATTAATAATGTTCTTCGACATCACATTCATGGAGGCCGTTTTTATCCACCGGAATGGTACGAAAAAATCGAGGCTTTGGGATTTTTCAAGGATTTCTTGAACTTTCAAGAATGGAGCAAGATAAGCGCTTTGACCGATCCTGTTTATCCGATTGAGGTAATCCAGTTTTTCGCTTCAGTTTCAGTTAGAAAGGGTATCATGCATGCGGTGGTTAACGGGTCAGAAGTAAAAATCTCCGCCATTGATTTTTGTACTCTGTTTTCGGTCCCTGATGATGGGATCGAAATTAACCCAATTGTTGAATGGGTAGATGTGTCGGATGAGGAAAATTTGTTAATCAAAAAGTCTTTCGATGATGGTGCCACTGGCAGTAGTAACATGCTCGCGGGACTCTTCTCGCCAAAAATGAAATTTTTCTTGAACTTTTTATGGAATACGGTGGTTCCTCACCGTGGTGGTCATGATAAGCTTTCGAGTTATGAGATGGTCCTTGTCTATCGGTGGTTGGAAGGGCAAAAGGTTAATCTCTTTATGCTTGTTTGTCATCGTATCCTTCAAACGAGTGTCCTAGTTACCGAGGCCAAGTTCTACTCCACCTTGGACTTGCCCTATGGTGTTTGGATCTCTCGGTTGTTGGAGCACAATAGTGTCATTAGTAGTGAAAGTTATGGTGTTCTTGTCAAGGATGAAATGAATGACTCGGTGTTGCGGTTGATGAAAATAGGGGCAATAGGACCCGATTTGATGTTTTTGTCAAAAGGACTTGTGGTGGATAAATCATCCGATGTTGTGGCTATGGAGAAAAAGATGGACTTGTTTATAGCAAGTATGGATGCTAAGATGGATGTTCAAACCAAATTGTTGGAGCAATTGGTTTCAGGTGTGGGTAAGGAACCGATTGTGGCTCCTATGGATTTGGGCCGTGGTTTTCACGAGATGCTAGCTCGATTGAAGGAGTTTGAAGCACGTCTCATGGTTATGGAAAGTGTTGCTGATTCGTGTATGCATGAGGCTATTCATCAATCCACTTCGTTGGCTAATTTGTGTAGTCAAGGAGGAGCGGTGATGATGGCGGGACGAGCTATGAGAGCGGAGATGGGATAAATCATTGAGGCTACTAAAGCTTTGTCCATGAAGGTGCTCCATTTAGATCGATGTCGTACAGCCCAAGCAACTCAAGTGGGCTCGTGTCTTGATCGTCTTACCTCCCTTGAGTTTCGTAGCCGTCCTGGTTATGTGAACCCTCACCGTGTCAACCACAATATCCCCTAGATCGTTTCTGTCATTGCCTTGCCTTTTTATTTTGCTTATTTTGGATCATTATCTAATTCGGCGCATTTTAGTTTTACACTCTATTCGGCTCATTAGGCATTAACTCTTGTTTTCCTATTCGGCCCTTTGGCATTAAACTCCTTGGTTTGTATTAGACATATTTTATATTTTGTATGCTTATCGTAGATTACTTTTTCGTTTTATAATCTTTCTTTGCATGATTAATACGTGTCTCGGTCTATATTATTCTAGTTCTTTTATGTCTTTTCTCGTCTTTTCGATGATGTCAAGAGGGGGAAGAAAATGACCGTGACTTAAGTATTTGCCTAAGCTTGCTCCTTGTCAGAACCTTTAATCTCTTAAGGTCCTTAGAAGCTATAGTTTGTATATAAGTGGTTTGTTCTTGCGTTCAACTGACTATGACTGTTATAGTATTATGTTGAGGGGGAACTTACACTTAATCACAAATCGTGAGACACTTGTCATCATCAAAAAGTGGGAATTTGTTGGACCATATAGATATATGATTAGATTTGATAATGACTATGTGTACTTTATATTATATATACTCTTGCTTGTAATCGTTTGTTTAGTCTTTAATAGATTGTTTAAAGTTTACAATTTAAGCTAGTAATGTTATATCAACCATGGTTATAACATTGAAGATTTGTGAAGCATCGTTCAAGTAATGTTATAGCAGCTTGAGCTATAACATTGAAGATTCTTAAAGCGTCATAGTAACTGTAACAATTTTCAAGTATGATTATCACTCAAGCAAAAGGCTTGATCAAGTCTATAACAAGCTCAAGATGAAGAGCTTATGATCAAGATGAAGAGATGATCCTACCACTAAAGATCTCAAGGAAGATTAGTTAGTATAGGACATCATCTAATAATGGTATCTTAAGAAGTAATATTGGGAAGGTAAAGTTATAGCTATTTCACCTATAACTTTACTTACCAAACATAAAGTTATAGCTATTTGTACTATAACTTTGGGTTGCATTTTAAGGCACGATTTTAATAGTTTTAAAATCAATTTTCAAAAGGTAAAATTCTTCAAATATGTTTCGAAATCATGTGTTATATGATAAAGATGAAATACGGGTTGTTTAGAATGAATAATTTACGTTATCCTAATGGTTAGAAAAACGACTTATGAGTCATCATGCTACCTAGGGTTTGCTAAATTATCTAAACCTAACCCTAATCTACTCCTTGTTATTTTGACCTAGGGTTTCGGCTAAGATGGGCTTATGAGCCGTGTAGAGGCCGAATTAACTCCCTTTGCAAGTAAATATTATTAGGTCAAATCCATAATATATTGCTATAAGATATTTTCTTATCTTATCAATTATATTAGATTTACCTTATTTACTTAATCAAAATATTTAGTAGATTAAATTAAGAAAAGATAAGATTTGGTTCTTATGAAACAATCTACCTTGCCTCACGGCACCCCTAGGGTTTCGACCAAAACCCTAGTGTTTCTCTTCTACTATATATGATGTTCATTAATTTAACAAGCTTTTGAAATATAAAAATTCCTTGTAATCAATTTGAGTTTAAATTATAATCGAGTATTTTTATTGTTTTGCACTAGAAAATCTTTTACGAAAATTCGTGCTCTTTAATTTGCGTATTATTTCTTAAGGTTACGTTATAAGATAATGGTACTTCATATTGTTTCTACTCGTTTAATTGTGTGAACACCTAAAGAAACAATCAAGTGCTTTCTTAGTAACTTAAGATAGTGAAAATCGAATATCTAGTGATATTCAAATCAAGTTATAGCTAGAGTTAGTTATACGAGTGGGTTGATAATTTTGTAATCCGGAGAGAGGTACTAAAATTATTAATTGAGAATAGTGGATGTAGGCTTCGACGTGTGAAGCCGAACCACTTCAAATACCGTGTGTCCTTGCAATTTTCTTTATTGTTCATTTCATTACGTTTATAAACCGTCTAGTAAATTAGTTAAAGTTTAATCAATAAAATTTAAATAATTAATTATTTGGATATTATTTAAAAAGTGGGCATAAGTTTTTAAATACTCAATCTCTCGAGTATTTTGACTTAGATAGACTCTTCACCAGCTGGAAAGTGAGGGATGTAGTGACCAGCTGTAACTACTGCGCTCCATCATCATCATCATCATCATCATCAATGCCACCGTGGGTGGCCTCATTATACCCATCAATCTCTACAAACATGGCCTGCAACTCAGGATCAGGAACACGGCCTCCACGGCCGCCTCTAGGAACAGCTGTTGCAACAGAAGAAGAAGCTGCAAGCTGACCAAATGGCCCTCTCTGAGAATGAGGGACCCCAATATCCTCGGGAAACACACTGGTAGGCTGGTGAGGGAAAATATGAGTGTAGAATGGTCGACCCAGAGCACCATACTCCCTACTAAACTTCCCGTACTCCGCAGGAGTAACACCTTAAAGATGAAAAACACGACTCTCATCACCAGGTGTAGTGTAATAGCTCGAAGTAGTACCAGTATAATGACCTCCCCTAGAAATAGTAGTGGCCTCCATCTGCTCCCATAACCGCCTCTCTGTCAAGGCAGTGTTAATACCCTGGTGAATCCTCACTTCCCTCTCAATAGCTGGATCAAAATGGTAACCATAGTGGGAAGTAGAAGCAACAGTAGGAGTAGAAGGCTGAGGCTGGTAAGAACCAGGCAAGTGGGTAGGAGGTCTACGGCGCCCTCCAGTGGTAGCTGTAGTGCTAGAGCCAGTTAAAGTATCCAAGAGTTCATCAGGAATCAAATAGGTAGCGGGTGCAGGTCTCTGCCTAGACTCATTCTCCTCTAGAGGTGCGATTTCTGGCAATTTAGGGTTAGGAAATAGCATGTAATAATGATCCCTCACCTTCCAATAATGGTCCTTACAACCAATAACGTCAATATAGGAGATTCCATAACGTAGATAGTTGTCATCTACCAAAGGCTCGGGATCCTCCATAGGCTCATAAGGGGCATCTCCCTCAAAATCACACAAAAGGCGTGCAATCGTAGTAATAATGGCTCCGCAATCTAAATCCGCATACTTCCCAGTCATGCGGTTTAAGGCTTGGCAAACAAGGGCTGGTGGAGAGAATTGGAAGGGCTCCTCCTGATAGGGGTTCAAATAACTAGCCAAAATCAATACCTCTAAGGACGAGGCCTTACTCCTGTCATGCCTCTCAAATAATAAATAACTCATGTACCACAAAAAGAGCCTAAGGCAGACTTGCTGCGCATCAAGCAAAGCCATAGAACTGACATCTGCATCCACAAAACCAATAAACAAAGGAAAATACCGAACAACAGACAACCCAACAACATTATATAAATCCCCATCAGAATGCTTATCTATGCCTAGGATCTCAGAAAGCCGATCAAAAGTCAAAGACCGTTCAACATTTAACAATCTAAAACGAATCAAGTGTTGCTTTGGGAGATAGACATACGAGCTAAGAAATTTAAAAGTCAAGGCACGATAAGATAAGTCATGCATAAGAAAGAGACCCTGCAACCCAAGCTCAAAGAACAAATCATACATCACATCGTCAATTTTGAAAGTGCGCATAATCTTACGATCTACACACCGAGTTGGAAGCATTGTTTTTGTAGTCATCAATTCCACAAATTTATCCCTTTGCTCCTTATCCCGAAATTCAACAAAAGGAAACTTGTCTATTGGTAGTAGCTCCTCCTCTTCCTCCTCGGAAGACTCTACTACCACCGGGTGACGAACGGGAGCGCGCCTCTCCCGTGGCCTCTTGCTACCTTATCCACTAGCGACATATCTGTAAAAAGACAAGTATATAATCACAAACCAATTTAATTGCCAAAACAGTCCACATTATTAAGACCACATGAGTCGGAAAATTCGATTTTGAGGCCGAAAATCACACATAAACCATGTAAAAGGCAAGGGAATTGCAATTATATAACAAAAAGTGAAGATTGCAAGCAAATAAACACAATTTCTAACCAATTTAATGCCAAAAATCAACCCGGATTTATGAACCCTAATTCCCAAATTTTCGAAATTAGGCCTTTAATTCATCAATTAGAGGGTTAATAGGCAAGGTAATAACAATTGTATATAAGCAATGGAAGATTCAAGGCAAGAAACACAAGATTTAAGCAAGAAAAGAATAATTTTCGGACCAAAATAAGAGCAAAAACGGGACTTACTTGATTGATTATGAGCAATGAAATACACAAATAAGCACAAAGGAATTATTTAATCCACTAGCAAGTAATTCAGCACAACGTAGGATGAAGAATTGATGATGATATAAAGATATAGAGATGAGAATATGAGTATGAATGAGCGAATAGGGAATAAAGGTGGACGGATTTAACAAGAAATAAGAACAAGTATAAGTAAAGAAGAGAAAAGAAGGACGAAACTAGCCGGGGTTTTTTTTTTTTTTTTTTGCGAAATACGGTAAAGGTAGGTTCCTCAATGGAGCCTGACCATACTCGATCGAAGCACCAAATCCCAAACTAGCCAACTTTCGACATTTTGTACTTTAATTGATCTCCTAGGTTCCTCGATCGAGCCCTGAGGTCAGTTGATCGAGCAACAAGAATCCTCGATCGAGCCGCTTAACACTCGATCGAGGCATCACTGAAATCCCCTTTTTCCACACGTAAGTTAACGTGTCGTCTTGAAATCCATCATTGTCAAAATGCAAGATCAAGGTGACATAAGCTTTATTTCAGCGGGCCAGGGGCCGTTTTTATTACGTGTCGCATGAGCGACACGTGGGTGTTACGCGTGGTGCGTTTTTGTCCTATTCTAGGCATAATATTGTTTTAGTTGGTCGAGGTTAATTGGGTTAGCAATTTCGTTCTCATCTAGGTTTGTGATTCTAACCGCACCCCCCGGGAGTATGGACTTGACCATGAACGGTCCGGCCCAGTTGGGTTTGAACTTTCCTCGTGGATCGACAGGTAGAAGAGATCTAACTGATTTGAGGACTAAATCTCCTTCTTTGATGTTTCTAGGCTTAACCATTTTGTTGAAGGCTCGTTTGATACGTGCCTGATATGTTTGCACATTATGCAATGCGCGCAATCTTCATTCATCCAAGAGGATGAGTTCTTCATATCTATCTTTCTTCCAATCGGCTTCCGGAATTCGACTTTAGAGTAGAATGCGTAAGGATGGGATTTCTAACTCAACTGGTTGCACAATTTCTATGCCGTAAGTTAAATAGAAAGGAGTAGCCCCAGTGGGCGTCCTAACGGTGTGATATCCCTATAAGGCGAATGGTATCTAACTTGGCCAATCTCGATAATTATCGATCATTTTCTTGAGGATTGTGACAACATTCTTGTTGGCTGCCTCCACTGCGCCATTAGTTTGTGGTCTGTATGGCGAGGAATGGTGGTTTTTGATTTAGTACTTGGCTAGCAATTGTTCAGTCTCGGCCTAGAAATGTGACCCATTGTCACTGATGATCTCATGTGGGCAACCATATGGACAGATGATATTGGTTTGTATGAACTTTGCCACGTTCTTGGCTGTGAGACTAGTGTAGGATGCTGCTTCTACCAATTTGGTGAAATAGTCGATACCCACCAAAATGAAACAGTGACCTTCTGTTCCGGCTGGGGTGATCTTCCCGATGATGTCGATTCCCCAAGCATAAAATGGCCAAGGAGATGTCATGGTGTAGAGTAGTGATGGAGGGACGTGTTGCACATTCCCGAAGATTTGGCAGTTGTGACAATGTCTGACATATTTGATGCAATCGGATTCCATTGTGGTCCAGTAATATCCCAGGCGCATGATTTTATTTGCCATCATTGGTCCACTCATGTGAGGGCCACATTCTCCATCATGGACTTCTTCTATCACTTTATGTGCCTGTGAATGATCACGGCAATGCAAGACTACACCATGAGGTGTTCTTTTATACAATACTCCTTGTATACGGATGTATTGAGAGGATAGTAGGCGTATAGCACGTTGTCCTCTCTTATCCATATCCAGCGGATATGTACCATTGAGCTTGAAGTATAGAATGGCTTGAAACCAAGGCTCCCCTGGATTTTCCTCTTCATATGTAATTAGGTGCACGTAGGCTGGTTCTGACCGTCGTTCGACGCATAAAGGCATTTCTACCATATCGTCTGGCATGTTAATCAGTGATGCAAGTTTTGCAAGAGCGTCTGCAAACTGATTTTCTTCTCGAGGTAGGTGTATATAAGTCACTTGATCGAAGAATTGGGCAACTTGGTCTATCCTGGCATGATAGGGTGCTACACTTTCACTTCGAATTTTCCAAGATCCCGTAATTTGGTTGATGATCAAGGATGAATCTCCATGAACTCGAAGATTCTTGATGCCTAAACCTACTACCGCTTGTAGCCCAATGAGGCAAGCTTCGTATTCTGCTGCGTTATTTTTCACCACGAAATCGAGTTTGACAGAGAGTGGTGTATGCTCACCTTCAGAAGAAATGAGCAATACTCCTATTCCAAACCCTCTTAGATTTGATGCTCCATCGAAATAAAGATCCCAGGAGTCTACATTGGTTTGGAGTATGTCCTCATCTAGAAATGACCATGTGTCTACTGTTTGGGTGTCGTTGATGGGATTATCTGCGAAGAACTCGGAGACGGCACGCCCTTTTATAACCTTCAGAGGTACGTATTTGAGAACGAACTCTGAGAGCATTAAGGTCCATCTTTCCAAGCGTCCATTGAGAACGGGTTTTTCGAAGAGGTATTTGACAGGATCCATTTTGGAGTACACCTTGACGGAGTAGCTAAGCATGTAATGGCGTAGCTTCTTTTTTGCCCACACAAGAGCGAGGCATGTCTTTTAGAGTGGTGTGTACTTGCATTCATACTCCAAGAACTTCTTACTAAGGTAGTAGATAGCTCTATCTTCTTTTCCGACGGTTTGTGCTAGCATAGCCCCCATGGCTATTTTGGTCACTGTGAGATATAAACAAAGAGGTTGATCTCATTGAGGAGGCATGAGCACTGGTGGTTTGGCTAGTATCTCCTTGATTTTGTCGAAGGCTTTTTTACAGTTGTCATCCCATATGAGGTGGTATGTTTTCTTTAGCTTTTTGAAGATGGGTTCACAGATCATGGTAAGTTTTGATATGAATCGACTTATGTATTGCACCTTGCCAAAAAATCCCCTAACCTCCTTCTCTATCTGAGATTGTCGCATTTCGACTAGAGCTTTGATTTTGGAAGGGACGATTTCTATTCCTCATTGACTGACGACATATCCAAGAAGCTTGCCTGACGTTAATCCGAATGCGCATTTCTGAGGATTGAGCCTCATGTTGTACTTTCGTAGTCTTAGGAAGAATTTGCGAAGGTTATCAATGTGCCCCTCTCTATCCTTGGACTTGACAATCATATCGTCTACATACACCTCTACTTCTTTATGCATCATATCATGTAAGAGCGTGGTTGCAGTGCGTTGATACGTAGCTCCAACATTGATTAATCCAAATGGCATAACAGTGTAGCAATAGGTGCCCTATTGAGTAACAAAAGCAGTCTTATGCATGTCTTCTATGGCCATCTTGATCTGATTATATCTCGCGTACCCATCCATGAAGGATAACAACACGCGATCTGCCGTATTGTCCACTAGTATGTCGATATGTGGTAGAGGAAAGTCGTCTTTAGGACTCGCTTTGTTCAAGTCTCTGAAATCAACACAAACACGGATTCTCCCATCCTTTTTGGGTACGGTTACTATGTTGTCTACTCAGTCTGAATACTCGGAAACTTAAATGAACCCGGCTTTGAATTGTTTATCGACTTTTTCTTTGATCTTAAGAGCCCATTCTGTCCTCATTCGACGAAGCTTCTGTTTTACAGGTTTGAAACCTGGTTTGATTGGAATTTTGTGTTCTGCAATATCCATGTCGATCCCTAGCATGTCTTTGTAGGACCAAGCAAAAACATCTTTGAACTCGTGCATGAGGTCTATGAAACTAGCCCTTTTGGTTGGGCTCAAGGTTGTCCCTATCCTAAGTTCTTGGGGTTCTAGTTCGGTGCCTACGTTGATGGTTCAGTGTTCTCTATAACTGGTGCCTCTTCCCCCTCTTGTAATATTTCTTTAGCTATGTATAGAGGTAGTTCGATGGAATCTGGGTCTGGGCCATCCTCATTATCATCGTAAATAGAATTGCAGTCAAAATAACACAAAGAGTAAGCATAATCTGATTTGTTCATATTAAATTTTGAAAAGTGTTGAAACAAAGAAGCCATCTGTTCAGTAGTCAGTGGTGGCAAAGGGACAGTTATTGGGACATTTCCCAAACTACTGTTACTACTCGATACTATGCTAGGAGAAACACGGGGATTGGGATTGACGACAGGAGGAGACTCTCTAGGGACTTCTCTAGATTCAGACTCCGACTCTAACTCGAATTCGTGGTCTTCTGGTTCTTCTTTGAACATCTCTCCTTCTCCAGTGGTGAGCTTGAAGAGTCTTCCTTGGTTGTTTGTCCATTTGATTGATTTTCTCCATCTTTTTTGCTGATTTGAACTAGTTTCGGTGATTAACGTGGGAATGATCTCATCCATGATGCTTTCAGCTCTTTTGATTAAGGGAAGATCCTGGAGGTAGACATCTTCCTCACTATCCGTCCATATCCCATTGATTGCCTCCTCTCTTGGGGAAATAATATGTGAGCAATCCAAGGTGGACTCTTCATTTGTAATCATCAGAACTCCAAGAGGATTCTGAGTATTGTTGGGCTTACCTCCCGGAGGTATGGGTAGGCGACCGTCTTCGATCATATCTTGAAAGACATGCTTTAGCTTGTAACACTTTTATGTATCGTGTCGCTTACCTCTATGATATTCGCAGTATTAATTTTTGTCCCAGAACTTGGACTTCTTTTCTGGATCAGGTGTAGGTCCTATGGGTTGGAGCTTACCTTGTTTCATCAGTCTTTTCAAAGCATTGGAATACGTGGCACCAATGTTTGTGAATTTCCTTTGGGGGTTATTCTTCTTTGACGATTCAAGAAGGTTAACCTCATCAGCCTTGCTAGTAGAGCCATAAGAACGACTTGTTGAGCCTTGATATCCACGACCCACCGTTTTGTACAAGAGTCCTTTACGGATGTCATCTTCGATTCTTGTCCCTAGCACATTTAAGTCTTTGAAGGTCTTAATGTTTTGGTACCTCAAGTGATTTCCATAAATGGTCCTTAAGTTAACCACGAATTTTTCCACAAGGGTAGTTTCATCAGGACGCTCGACAAGTTGTGTACTAGTCTTCCTCCACCTACTTAGGATGTCGGTGAAGCCTTCTTTCTCATTTTGGGTAAGAACCTCTAGAGTGCGCATATTGACTTCAATTTCAGCATTATCCGCATATTGCTTAGCGAACTCGATTGCGGCGTCATCCCAGGGGGCAATATTCTTGTGCTCTAGGGAATAGAACCATTGCTTAGGAATGGTGTCGAGAGATGAAGGAAAGATCCTTAGGAACATCTCTGGTTTGATGCATTTGATAGACTTGTAGTCTTTGAAAGCACGAATGTGGTTCAAAGGGTTTTCATGTCCCTTGAATTTCGGGATATCAGTCATGTTGAAGTTGGTTGGTAATTTGGCACTCACGGCCTCATACTTGCGATTATTTTCCCTATAGATATCGTCTCCTTTAAGGTACATTAATTGCTCCTCTAAGTATTGGAGTCGCTTCTCAGCTTCAGTAAGACCTACTAGAGGGTTGACTTCTGCTTGTCAAACATAGGGTGGAAGGTTGTCATTCACAACTTCATTAGGAATTTCATCTTCTACAGGAGGTAGCCTAGTTTCTACCGCAACAATCCGGTTTTCAATAGCATTAAGGCGTTCATACGCTTGTTCTTGACTTGTTTGGAGACGAGCGAGCGCAGCTAGGATTTGATCATTACCATTTTGGGGTTGTCCATTGACACTTGCGTGACTAGTTCTAGAGATCTTGGAAACTGGATAAAAGATCGATAACGAATCAAAACATGATCGACCACTCTAGCACACTTTACTCAAAGAAAAGACTCGAATTGTGAAGTGGGAATGCGCCACTTGTGTCAAGTGAGGTTTGAAAATGACAATGTTTTGAAATGTTTGTCCTAATCAACTGTAGTGTAGTTGTAGGAGTGTTGACTCGAAGTGAGGTTTTGAAATGGGGTTTTGAGGCCCGACTTTTGACTCGATATTTGGACAGATTTTCGACTCGTTTTGCGCTAATTTGGGCCATTTCTCGAAAATATTTACATTTTGAAAAAGGTTTTTGATTTTACAAAATTCGTCATGGTTTTGTTTAGAAAATGGTGATCATATATGATACAAGCATTCAAACAGGCATTATAACGGTATGCTGAGTTCATTTAAAGGGTTTCGGCTTAAAAGGGTGGGTTGCCATACCGAGCAATCAAACCCGGGTTTGTGGAGAGGTCCGCGCCAAACAAGAGTAAGGCTGGTTCCTAGTCCATTCCCTCGAGTAGTGAAAGCCCTTGATACAAACATGATTAAGCATCATGGTATGGTTGGCGTCAATCGCTATCCATCCTTAGGCCTAAATAAGAATTTGGACCGTCCGGACGGGACGATTGGTCGAATGGGTTGGGTTGGGCCTAGGAAGGCCAAATAAAACGACCTAAGAAGGTCGAGTATTGAAAACCGACAACTGTCTCGTATAAATTATTCCCTAACCTTGTTCAAGTTTCACCCTTGGCAACACGTAAGTGTATTACTCCCCAGAGGAGTCGCCAACCTGTGGACACGGGGGGCCCACGGGGGCGCTCGGGAAAACAAGCTTTTGCATTTGTGGAGTCGCCACTAATTTATTGTGGAAAATTGGAAACCATTCGAATGCTTCGTGTCATGTCAAGACACAAAGTAATGACATGAACACTAAGAACTCATTAGCCTTAGCATTCTATGTCTAGAATGACTCTCGTGGATGCCAGTGAACACGGATGTTCACAGAGATCTGGAGTAAGGGGTGAGGGTACGTATTAGGAAGTCCTTTTAATGATCACCTAATCCGGCCCGCCACGATAGCGGCCTCTACTAATGATTAGGGAAAATCATATATACTTGATATGTTGTCGATTATATGCATGCAATGCAACATAAAATAGATTAATCCTCGCATGTGAGAATTAAACTATGTCGGTGAACACGTAATTTAACATACAATGGGTTGAAGTAGAGGTTTAGGGTTTATTACATGTGAGAACAAGCAAACAATACGATAATAAAGGGCATAATAAATGAAATACAATAAAAATTACAATGATTACAATGAGTTAGTTGATTTACGTCGAAAATACGTCTAAAAAGGATAATTTTAGAAAAGAAAAGGAAAATAAATAAAGGTTAGAAAGCGGACAGATTAGTGGTGATATTACAATTAATAGTTGATTAATGCGTAAAACTAATAAACTAGGTCAAAGCATAAATGAAAGTTCAGGGACAGAAATCACCCCGGAACAGGCGCAGCAGAGCTGCGTCCCTTGGAATAGGCGCAGTGGTCACTGCATCTGTTCCTGAGGTGAGTTCTGGCTGTGAAGACGGAACTGCATATTGTTAATGTGCGTTGGTGAATTTAATGATCGATTATTAATGTTCGACTCAAGTAGAAGTGATTTAACAGGTTATTTACATGTAAATTGGTTATAAAAGCAATAAAGAACAAACTTAAACGAATTAGAACGAATTATAGACTAATTATGAGTGAATTAAATATTAATAAGAGATTAATTACAACTAATTTAGGTTAAATTACTAAGACGAAAACGAATGTAAGACGCGATAAACTGATGAAAATATACAAAAGTCGAATCCCAGAGATTTGATATGAATGAATCGAATCTCCAAAATCCGGGTTTGATTTTAATGACGAAAACCCGCAAATATCGATTACTTGGGATTTAAGTCGGAATTTAAAGGTGATAATTATACATATTATGACTATAATTATTATATACGAATGAAAATGAAGAAAATAAGAAAGAAAAACGAAAGAAGACGAGTTAACAGAAAGACGGGGAAGAAGAAGAAAAGCAGACACTGCGGCAACCTCAGGAAGAGTTGCAGCAGATACCCCCAAACCAAGCAAAAAATGGCCACCCAATCCGCTGCTAACATCGAAAAATCCGATACCCCCAAACCGTCTCCTACCAAGCCTTCAACAATCAAGCTCAATGTTGCACGAAATAAAACCATGGCTACCAAAGGAAGAGGCCGTGATAGAAGAGGTCGTGGTGGACTGAAGTGTTGGAAATCTAGATCTCTTTACTTAACATATTCATATATGTTTTATTTTAATTTAGTCATAAAATTAAAGGTGATCCTATGCATGCAAACTATAAATAAAATAAGGAAAAAATTTTCATTCTTACAATGCTATTCGGATCTTAAGGGCACAAGAGAGTTCTCCTACTCTCTTGTTCTTGTGGTCTCCTTAATGGATGAATTAGGTTTCAAGTGTAGACTCCCTCCCAAAGTAAAATACCCAAGGCAAACTCTTAATCAAATTAATATTATGATTACTAGAACAATATTAATTTAGTGTAAAATTGACCCAAAATAATATTTTGGTCTCTCTATTATTCGGCCAAGAGAGAAGGAAGAGGAAGGTGTTTATCTTTCTAAAACTTCTTATTTTTAGATGTGTTGAATGGAATACTTATCACTAGTCAATATCATAGTGAATATTAGGTAAATAATAGAGCAAAACTCTTGGCTTTGCTCCATCAAAAACTGGGTGGGAGGGGTTTGGTATGGCCAATGCATGACATTTTCTCTTACCCATAAAAGTAGGCATGTAAGGCTATAAGTTAGGGCTTATGATTATGCCTTCCACTTAAACAATATTAACACAAATATGCCTAATATCCCCTCCATATTTTCGGCACATATGAAGGTAAAATGGATTCCATTTTATCTTTGTCAAATTGTCAATTTGTCATACGTCACATGTCACATAAAATTGTTATGTATTTTTAACATATTAAAAATCAACGTATTAATAAAAATACGTCATATACAAAATTGACTTAGTAATTCATAACTACTTGTACCAAAATATTTTATCAATTATAAATCACAACATCTTGTATTTATAATAATTTATTCATTCAAATGTAATTGTTTCCTTAAACAATAATTTCATCTAAGCAATAAAACAATTTGATTACTCAGACCGTATCTTATTTAATCAAATTTCAATAAGACACGTAAATATTACTTCCAAAATTGCCCGTCAATTTTAAATATTTTAATTGACCCGTATCGTCATACGATCAATTAAATGATCAATTAAGAGTGTTGCCCTTTAGGTATAACCTAAGGGGATCAACTGATCACCACCGTCGCACGACAGTAATGTCAAACTCTAGTCAGCCAATCATTACCGATATGTGTGGACCAGTTGACAGTAAAATATTACTTCCCAATTGTATTCTTTAAAATGAGACTTAAACATGTGATCATCATGATCAACAGTTGTGATCGCATTATTGTCGGAGGACACATATTCCAATAATCTCCCACTTGTCCTCGACAACTGTGCGTCTCCAATTCTCTTGTCCTATTACTATCTCCCACTCAATGCAAGGTGTCTTTCAGGTCGTACTTGCAAGTGATCATATCGAGAATGGTTTCCTCGATCTGGAGAATAACTGATTGACCGGATTTATCCACCATGGATACATTCCGATCGTGGCCACGCATTTCCAGTTCATTACTCCTCGAGTTGCCCTAAGATATTGTTATAACCCTGACTAGGGGTGGACAATTCCTATCGAACTCATTCCCTTCGACTAGCCACAGCCATCATAACCCAAAATATGCCCATTTGACCCCATTTACGAAGGTCGTAGTAACACAAATCAAAGTTAAACTGAAACTGTGCCATCTTAGGCGAATAGTCATTAGTCAAAAGAATCGACTCATTAGAATAATATAGTAGCTCTCGCCACGACCAGGTTAGATAAATTTGCCAGAACTCTATAAGCGGTCATAAGGCCCGACAAAATGTTCCTAACAGTCTGCCTATGTGATCGACTAGTCATCTCACATGACTCTATGGCACTTGAACTTGCCATCAATCACATCACACTCTAGTCACTTCGAGACGTCACCTCATATAAGTAAATATGGGCAAATACAATGCTAATACGTGTTCACTTTAACGGAGTTCAATTGTCTCTACAACCCGTTTGGATGTAACAAAGTATAAGGTGAGTTAATGATAACTCAAACGACAAATGTCGACATCACATTCCGGTAGTCAATACCATATTACAACCTTGTGATGCATATTGTAAGTGTGTAAACACTTGTTTGATTGCAATAGAAGTTTAACATACCATGTGTCCATGTGTTTAAACTTCTTATTATCGCATTTTCCTGTACGTTCATGTTATCTTCTCATAGCATGAACCTTACCAAGTACACATCCAGGTTCCCAACCTCCGTTTCGGCTCTTTATCTTGAAAGAACTTTCTTGTCGATTATCACATAACAAACGAGTTTGTGGTGAATGATATAACTTCTACTGATCAAGTACTCTACCCACACACAATGCACTAGGTATATGTTTTGTAGAATCTTACAACAATTGTCAAGTTGATTAGCCTAGCACTTCTCACAAGTCCTAGCATTATAGGAAAAACTAGTTTTGAGTAACTTCTTATTCAACTAAGTATCTTTCCAAACTTCATATTTCTCCTTTTAGCTTGAGAGCTTAGGATTTTCATAAATCCTTACATGTGTTCGAACTGCAATATGTGCAACCTCTTGACACACAACAGAGTCTTCTATTCAAACACTAAAATCGCTCATCAAATTCTCCTCGAGAATTCATGACGTTTCTTGTATGGCTTGTCAACGATTCATCATGCTTTTATGCATATGAATCATTATTGGACATGTTCATGATTATTCTAATGGCGGAAACATTAGTAACTAATAATCATGAGATCAACCATTCTTAGGTTCAAGGAACGACCATGACTGCTAATGGCAATTCCATTTTCATTTACATGAATAACCTACGTTTCTAGTTGATTCGATGTGTATATCTCAATACTTATCCAACATCTCAAGATGTGATTGGATTCATCATAGTCCATTTTCATCCAGAATTGAAAACTCAAATACTCCTTTGTGAAGGAAAGTATTAGCTCGTCATTCTTCAATGAGTGATGAGTTATAAACTTTACAAGATGATTTCTCCCACTAAATTCCATGTCTTCACATGATAACTTCCAACTCCCACTTAATTTCACATGATCCGCAATTGACTACTCAATTGTGATGTTTCAAGAATTGAAATTTATTGCTTTGCTAAGTTATTGAGATAAAACCATATATGTTCCCATCATATCCTTTCAAATACCCATTTTGAAGTGGTCTCATCTTAACCTTATGGAAAAAGATTTTAATCTCTAACTCATTCATTTCATAATGATGCGTAGCAATGTCATTATTTAAATATAAATAATATCTAATACACGTCCTTCAAAAATACCCTTTTCGGAAGGAGATTAACCATTTCATTTTCATAATGAGGTTAAGTAATGACATTTGCGTAGTTAATACTTAACTTAGCTATTGAGGATATCGGTATATCAATTCTTGCAACCTCTAGTCATAAATCTTGTTTATTTTCTAGGATGTTACTTTGATTCATTTAGGCTCTTAAGTAAATATCAAAGTTGAAACTATTGGTCAAAATTTATCATAAACTAGTCAAAACTCTCGTTAAGACTTTACATTAGTCATTTTTCTTCTAAAACTTTCTTTTGGTCTCCTCGTGTAGTTATCTTAAGAAAATATTCTTTTGATTACTTCACTTGGTCTCTTGAAATCATGTAGATTTATTCGAGACCATAGATCTCATCTATTGGGCATACTATATAAATAGATATACCTAAATTTAAATCATTCTCCCTTGCATAGATCTCATTTACACAAGTACACAAATTTTTAATGATGTTGTGTCCTCATTTTTCTTCCACTCTATCTTTAGAATAAATACACTAGAGATTCAAAGATAGCATATGAGACACAAATAATGATTTTTGAAGTATAAGGAGGACTATCTTATAGGTTGACTAATTGTTTTAGATTTTGTAAGTGTACTTGGTGATTAACTTTCCTCAATCTCACTTTGTAAATGATCATGCACAAGTTTTTAGCTTGTGGTCATATAATGAATCCCATCATTATAGTTGTTAATTAGATCACTTTAAGTGAATAATCATATGTTTCTATGAGCAAGCATGTATAGACGAATTTTAGAACAAGGATAAAATGATAAAACGGGTGACTTGGGTTGCAAACCAAGCCACCGTTATCCAAAATACAACCAATTATCCAAAATACATTTCCATGTCGAACACGGAAATCAATAGGTTCTAAAATCCAAAACATAATTAATATAAGACAATAAAAAGCGAAGCTTCATGGAAGCTATTCCTAGCTTCTCGATGGTTTCTCAAGCTTGCTTTTCTTTTCCCTTGTCCTTGCTTGGTGGAGGCCCTATTTACAATAAAAAGGGGATACATTATCACAACTTTGTATCACAATACCATAGTTGAATTAGAAACATAAAAGAAAGGATAGTCATTTACCTACTGGAGTGATCTTTCCAGCCTTAATATCACCAAGGTATTTGGAACAATTTCTTATCCAATGTCCAACACCATTACAATAATGGCATTTATCAAGAGGACCCTTCTTTATTTTGGAAGTGCTAGCTTCATAAGTCTTAGCTTTGGTGAAAGTGGGAGCTTGCTTCTTACCCTTCTTCCCATTTTTCTTGAACTTCCCCTTGGTTTTGGTGCTAATGTTAAGCACATCTTTTGGTGGGTTCACATTTAACCCCATGTCCCTTTCGGCTTGCACAAGTAACTTGTGCAACTCTTCAAGAGTCACGTCCTTGTCTTGCATGTTAAAATTCACCCGGAATTGAACATATGCCTTGACTTTGGATAAGGAGTGTAGAATCCTATCTACAATGAGTCCTTTGAGGATTTCAACCTTTTGAATTTTCAAGGTCTCGACTAGCTCCATTAATTTGAGCACATGAGGGCTAATCTTTTGGTCCTCTTTGAAGTCGAGATCAAAGAATGTCGCGGCCGCCTCATATTGGACGATCCGCAGAGTTTGTGAAAACATAGTCACAAGCTTTGAGTAGATCTCATTAGCGGTACCCATTTTAAAGGCTCTCCTTTGGAGATCCGCCTCCATCGCAAAGATCAACACGTTTTTCATTGCGGCGGACTCCTTATGGTAAGCCTCATATGCTTCCCTAGTTGCGGAACTCGACCTAGCATTAGGTTCGGGTGGAGAGGTCTCGGTGAGGTAACGAAGCTTGTCGTCACCTTAGGCGGCTAGTTTGAGCTGGGCATCCCAATCGGAGAAATTTGACCCATTCTTTTCAAGTTTACATCGATCCATGAAGGATCGGAGCCATGAAGTATTAGTGAGAGGCGTAGCGTTGGTGTTTGGATTTGACATTTGTTATGAGAAATAAGAGTGGTCTACAAAACAAAATATAGAAGGAATAAAACATATGTCGTTTTCAAAATAATACTCGTAAAAATAATTTAAACAAGTTTTATTGCATTTTTCTAGTGACCTCTACCCAACTAGATAAATGATTCCAAGACCCAAATTCATATCAACTTAGGCACGGGGTAGCCGATGAAACCCTTATCAATATAACTCGGTGGATTAACCTTTTAATCGATACTACTTCTAGAACTCTTGGTCGATAAAATTACTCTAATGTTTATCTATAGCCTAAAGCACATCCGAAAAGGGCACGGGGTAGCCGATGAAAACCTTATCAAAAACTTTTGTTGAGTTCAAGCCAAATTTCGAATAAATGTGTCCATGATCCAAATTTACATTAACTTGGGCACGGGGTAGCCGATGAAACCTTCATCAACTTAAATTCGGTGGATAGACATTTATCACCCACTTCCCCTACGTAACAAGGTTTGTACCCCGGGGTGGCCGGGTGCACTCCCTCGCGAAATAGGTTTTCATGGTTTCTACTATTTGGTAAGGCTATGTCTCAATTGATTGTTTTAGCGAGAAGACATGTCAATTTATTATCTATCACGTTTTAAGTGAACTAAAGCGGTGAACTACGATAATTGTAATTGACACGGTCGATAAACTCGATTAAATGATAATGCATGTTTTATTCATGGCGATTTAGCGATGCATGCGACATATAAATAAAATGCAAAGCATAAAAATAAATCCTTGTATGGCCTTCCTAAAATAGAAAATCTAATTAACTATTACATATTCGGAAACCAACTCCATTGCACCCTTGAACTTCGGTTATTGCACGCATCTCGAGGTAACACAGTCTTTATGTATCGCCTTCTTGAGTGACACCGTCTTCAAGTATCTCCGGAATAAATAAATTACATAACAAATTACATAATTTCCTATTATACATTTGTAATTAAAATAAAATAAATCTATTAAATTACAAAACGGTGATACGAGATCACAATAAATTACAACCGAATCGATATTCCCATACATTTCGGGTAATATCAATTAAAAACTAAGGCCATACTAAGTAAAAATTACATAATTCAAAAATTACATAAAATAAAATAAAATTATGACAATCATAAATAAAATGCAGCATTATAATATGTATGAACATGCCCAAATTTATGCTAAATCGCCTTTAAGTAGCCAATATCGTATATTACACGGTTTTTACGGATTTGCGTGATTCAACATTTTATAATCACAAAAATTACATAAATTCATATTTATGCACAAGTTAATTACCCTAACCTCTTAGGACTCAAAATTAGTCTTCACTAATTACATGACTATAATTAACTCATATTTCTTAAAATTGTTCATTAATGGACTTAAAATTATAATAAAATGCTATAAACTTCAAATAAATCACCAAAATTCCAAATAAATTTGAAATTTGAAATTTAAACTTATGAACATTCTAGAAAAATACCATGACACTCATAATGTTCAAAAAACTTAGGTTAAAAGTTCGTAAAATTATCGGAAAAACTATGTTGCGGTTTCTCGGATTTATCAATAAAAATCATAAAAACATGAGAAAAATTATATTCACCAACTTTTCAATTTTAGATCTGAAAAAGATAATAAAATGCAACATGTGACGTTTTTCCTTAGTCATGGAGTATGTTTTAGCAATTATTTACTAATTAAGTCACTATTTATGCTATTTTTCATTAAAAATCCATAAATCATGCATAAGGACTTCAATATAGCCCATTATTTTACACACATCTTGTAAAATTTCATGTGACAACATACTAAATTTCTCTGACCAGATTCGAAATTTATCTCATATTAACCTATTTTTCATTTAAATTCGATTTTTATCATGAAAAATCCATATTTCGAGCATAAGAACTCCAAAAATTATGAAAATTTACAGGTCATCTAAAAATAATATATATGAAAACATATCCAAAAATCACGGGAAACTTCGAAGTTTAGCTAATTTTAGTCCGAAAATGACATTTTTAATCATAAAATCACATTTTTAACACCATTATTATATAGGATGAACAATAAAAATCCATAAATTAACCAAAATATCCTAAAAACATTTTAGGACCAGAAACTTTAACATGCATAATATTATTTCGTGATATATCATAATAACACAAATTTACAAGTTTTATATGTTAATCGTATAACTCGGAAAAACTATAACCGATTTCCATGCAAACAACCAAGGCACTGATACCACTTGTTGGAAATCTAGATCTCTTTACTTAACCTATTCATATATGTTTTATTTTAATTTAGTCATAAAATTAAAGGTGATCTTATGCATGCAAACTAAAAATAAAATAAGGAAGAAATCTTCATTCTTACAATGCTATTTCGGATCTTAAGGGCACAAGAGAGTTCTCCTACTCTCTTGTTCTTGTGCTCTCCTTAATGGATGAACTAGGATTCAAGTGTAGAATCCCTCCCAAAGTAAAATACCCAAGGCAAACTCTTAATCAAATTAATATTATGATTACTAGAACAATATTAATTTAGTGTAAAATTGACCCAAAATAATATTTTGGTCTCTCTATTATTCGGCCAAGAGAGAAGGAAGAGGAAGGTGTTTATCTTTCTAAAACTTCTTATTTTTAGATGTGTTGAATGGAATAATTATCACTAGTGAATATTAGGTAAATAATAGAGCAAAACTCTTGGCTTTGCTCCATCAAAAACCGGGTGGGAGGGGTTTGGTATGGCCAATGCATGGCATTTTCTCTTACCCATAAAAGTAGGCATGTAAGGCTATAAGTTAGGGCTTATGATTATGCCTTCCACTTAAACAATATTAACACAAATATGCCTAATATCCCCTCCTTATTTTCGGCACATATGAAGGTAAAATGGGTTCCATTTTCTCTTTGTCAAATTGTCAATTTGTCATATGTCACATGTCATAAAATTGTTATGTATTTTTAACATATTAAAAATAAACGTATTAATAAAAATACGTCATATACAAAATTGACTTAGTAATTCATAATTACTTGTACCAAAATATTTTATCAATTATAAATCACAACATCTTGTATTTATAATAATTTATTCATTCAAATGTAATTGTTTCCTTAAACAATAATTTCATCTAAGCAATAAAACAATTCGATTACTCAGACCGTATCTTATTTAATCAAATTTCAATAAGACACGTAAATATTACATCCAAAATCGTCCGTCAATTTTAAATATTTTAATTGACCCGTATCGTCATACGATCAATTAAATGATCAATTAAGAGGATCAACTGATCACCACCATCGCACGACAGTAATGTCGAACTCTAGTCAGCCAATAATTACCGATATGTGTGGACCAGTTGACAGTAAAATATTACTTCCCAATTGTATTCTTTAAAATGAGACTTAAACATGTGATCATCATGATCAACAGTTGTGATTGCATTATTGTCGGAGGACACATATTCCAACATGAAGATGAGTCCCCCAATTTCAATGATGTTGGACTCCAATATCGATATTGATTTCGAAGAAGATGAGCCCACACTTAGTCAATTGGCAAGTAAAATCCACAAAGAAAATGTGGTTGTAGAAGATGTTGAAGAGGAGGTTGTTGTTGAAAAGGAAAAAGAAAAAGAGGATGGTGATGATGATGATGAAATTGAAAAAGAAAAAGAATCAGAAAAGGAAATTGAAAAATAAATTGTTGTTGAAGAGGAAAAAGAAATCGAGGATGAAGGTGTGAGTGAGAGAGAAAAAGAACAAAGTGAAAAAGATGAGGAAAAAGAAAAGGAACATGAGAGTGTTGCAGACGAAAAGGAAACCGAGGGTGAGAAAAATGATGATGATGCTGAAAAGGTCATTTCTCCGGCTCAAAATCCGGCAAAGGAGTTTTCATGCATGAAGATGAATTCATCCCCAAAGACGAAAAAATTGGTGCACCCAACAATGAAGACAAGGTG
Organism: Silene latifolia; assembly: GCF_048544455.1. Lineage (NCBI taxonomy): Eukaryota > Viridiplantae > Streptophyta > Magnoliopsida > Caryophyllales > Caryophyllaceae > Silene > Silene latifolia. The sequence continues at coordinate 177,099,282 of NC_133537.1, forward strand.
TTTGATGATGGTCTTGATCCTCTCTCCACCGAAACCCAAAAAACCAAATCCAAATGAAAACTCACTAAGACATTTGGTGATGATGATGAAATCACTATTCAAATCCATGCCAAAACAAAAATAAAACCCGAGCCCATTACCATGAGAAAGAGGGGATCGAATCCCAAGGCGGCCAAGAAGCCGATGTACCCTAGGAAAAAGGAGGTGGAGGAGGAACCAGATGTTGAGGATTATGTGGAGAAGAAAACTTCTCTTAATACATGCACGGAGTAGATAGTAAAACTTCATGATGATGCCTTCAAAAACGATGTCCTTGCACATCTCAATACCATTGATCTTCCGGATGATATTCTCAAGCTATCTCATGGAATGCTTGCATGTTGCTTCCATAGTGGGAGGCGCTACAAAAAATCATGGTATAATTCTTCTCCGGCTTTTGATTTCTTCAAAGCTGCTGTTTTTTGTCAAGGATGTTGCATCAGGAACTCTCTCAGCATTCATAAACAAAAAACCGTTTGTCTTGACCATAGAAACTAGCCTCTTACCTTGATGTTGAATCCGTTAGCCTTACCACCTTTCCTAAGAGTATCTGGGGTGATATTGATAAAGCTATGGAAAGTGATGTCGTGAAAACCCTTCGACTCAATAATGACAATGGACTAACAAACATATATGCCCATGAACTTCGTGCCCCCTACCATTTCCCCTTTAACCTTATCCACTGAGCCATCTTACCAAGCAATAATATTAGGGGAAGATGCTCTCTTATTCAGATGCTTATTCTCCATCACATCCTCAAGCACCGCCCCATTAACGTTCCCAAACTCATCCTTTGCCGCATAAATGAGATAGCCCCCGACCTTCAAAAGGGAAAATTTGACAACAAAGCCGTGATTCCCTATCGTACATGGTTGTCCCTTATTTTTATGAAGAGGAAGCTAGTCATGAAAGGTAGCCCCGGTATTGAAAACTTGAGTGATGAAATGACCATAGGCTTAGTTTCTCAAATGACTTTGGCTATAGCAATGGAAATTTGGTTCAAAAGTTTTCTGGAAAGGGTAAGTCTGGTGCAATAGTTGGGTAAACTGTTGAAATGGGTGCAATACATGCAATGTTGGATAAGCTTTTGACCATGGTATCGAAGTTAGCCGTCGACAATGAGACCCTTAAGGAGAAAGTTGCTGAGCTCAAAACCATCAATGGAGATCTTATAGAGCGTGTGAAAGCTCTTGGAGGATGTGTACCCGATGATGATGAATGAGGCATCATATGCCGACCTTGCCTTCCTACCCTTTTGGCTCTTTGTTTTAAATCTTATGCAACTTGTGAACTATTTTTAGCTTTTATTTTGAAATTTTGCTGCTAGTTTAATTATGTACTACTTGTACATGTTTACGTCCTTCTCTTGATAATGTCAAGAGGGGGAAGTAGTTAATTATATGTTTATGTGTTGTCCAATGACTCTTAGGCTAACGTTCACCGTGGATATGTCTTACCTACCTTGATTAGATGTTCTACTTAGGAAAAGCACATTTACCCTTATTCACCTTGATCATGTTTTATGATGTCTTTTATTAATTGATCAAAAGACCGACTAACCATGGGCTAAGGGGGAACTTAACACATATTTAAAACTTGTCATCATCAAAGTGGAGGGGGGGGGGATTTGTTAGAACACGCTTGGTTGATGATGCTAAGTTTGTAATACCCGGATATTTTAGGACCTACAAAGGACCTCGGGACAAGTGAGGGGACTAACATGTACTCGGAAGTAAAGTATGACCGTACACTAGACCAAGTGCACTTGGCACAGACCAAGTGAAGGTGGCACTAGACCAAGTACATTTGGCAGCAGACCAAATGCAGCGGCACTTGACCAAGTAATGAGGGCACTCGACCAAGTAGAGGTAGCACTCTACCGAGTGCTACTAGCACTCAACCAAGTAGCACTTCACTCGACCAAGTGCCCTCTAGCCAGCAATCCAGAGCTCCTGATTGTGTGTCACTCGACCGAGTGGTGAGCCTCACTCGACAGAGTGAACCGAGCACTCGACCGAGTGCCCTGTTGCTATCATTAGAAACACGTGTAAGTCTTATCTCTTTAACCCTTTTTTTTTCATATTTTCTCCCCACTTTTCACTCTTACCTTATCCTCAAACTCCCTAAACACCCACAACTCTCTAGAAATTTCCCATGAACACTAACTAGAAGACCAAGCCTAGATTTGGAAGGATTATTCACCAAGCTTGATTCCTTCTCTTTCCCTTCCACTAGTAAGTTGATACTCATCCTTTCCCTTTCTTTTATGTTGATTCAAACCCTAGAATTTGGGGGATTTTCATAGGTAATGTTAATTAGTGTTTAATTAGTATTAGGAGTAATTAATGGGTAATAATAAAGGGTTAATTATTAGTATAAGTTTTTGTAGGATGCTTTGTGATAGTTGTTATGGAATTATGTAAGATGAGACGGTTTTATGATATGGATGCTTGGTGGTTTCGGATTTCTTATGAAGAATGCTAAAAGGTAAGTTAATCCTACCCGGTTTCAATAATGTGGTCATGTGGACACGGGGGCCACGGGGGGCGCTTGGAAGAAGCGTTTGCATTTGTGGAGTCGCCAACAATTTTTATGGGAAATTGGAACCGTTCGAATACCACGCGTCATGTCAAGACACAAAGTAGTGACATGAACACTAAGAACTCATTACCCTTAGCATTCTATGTCTAGAATGACTCTCTTGGATGCAATGAACACGGATGTTCACATAGATCTGGAGTATGGGTGATGGTACGTATTAGGAAGTCCTTTTACTGAACACTTAATCCCGCCCGCCTCGATAGCGGCCTCACCTAATGATTACGGAAATCGTTCGTATTTGATATGCTGTCGATTATATGCATGCAATACAACATCCACAGATTAATCCTAGCATGTGAGTTAAACTATGTCGGTGAGCAAATAGTTTAGCAACCATTAATATCGAGTTGAGAGTTAGAATTGATTACATGTGAAAAACAAATAAATACATCATCCATAATAAATACTCCCTCCAATTTTCTTATATCTTCCCCTTTCGTTTGGGCACAAAAATTAAGAAAGGGGAAGAAAGAAGGAATAAAGTATTGTAAGTTGTGAAATTTATAGGGGAGAGAAAATAATAAAGAATGAATAATGAATAAATAATAGATAAAGTAATGGGAGTTGTTGATTTTTTAGGAGAGAGGAATTAATAAAAAATAAATGAAACTTACCAAAAAAGGAAAGAGGGAAGATAATTGATGTGACCATTATTTGAGCATATTTAGTCCCCTAATTGAGCCTATTTTTCATACTATTATATCATTCCATGGCCATTTTATCCGTCAAAACCTTCGTATTTGCTTTCCTAGTACATTTCGTATGTTTCGTAGGAAAGAAGATAATTAGGCGGAAATTCCCGTCTTTCGTGCATCTTTGGAAGCTTATTGACGATATTTGATGGACTAGTATGAAGAGGAAGCAAGAACTAAAGACCAATCCTACAAGAATAAAAAGTAAGTGAAGAAAAGGATTCTGAAGTAGAACCCGAGCGGCCAAACAGGCAAGACGCCCGTCCAGAATGACAATCCGAGCGTCCAAGCAACAAAGACGCTCGGATTCCTCTACTACAATCCGAGCGGATTTGCAGAAAGACGCCCGTGCACCCCCTCAAGAATCCAAGCATCTTCCCTTCCTGGACGGACGGACCGCAACGTCTTCAGCCGAGATGTTCATCCCTCCAAAAAGACTAGCATTTCCCTGCTTAAAGCTCAAAAAATGTAATTACTAATTTAGCCTTAGTTAACCTAATGAAGCTCTACTATATATACCCCATTTGTAAATAATCATGGGATAGAGTTTTAGATTAGTTTAAGCCTCCACATTAGAAATTCCTTTTAGATTCGATTAGGAGTAAATAGAATAGATTACTCTTTAATCTTTCCACAAATCTCACATTAATCCTTCCTTAATCATTGTTCAAGTTTGTTACTTTTGGGTAATTGAAGATTATTGGGTTATTATTGGAGGATTGACAACCCTTCATCGATCAATCAAATTTCTTCTTTTATTCTTTGCATTATTATTTTGGAATCTCCATAGGTATAATTCTCTTAATCCTTGTTTTAATTATTGTTAATCTTTCTTACTTGTTCATCATGTTTTACCTTGTTAATATGATTGACAACCTTGTTAGCATGTTAAACTTGATTATGAGTGAGTAGTCTCTTAGCTAGGATTAATGGGTAACTAAGGGGAACCAAACATGGAATTGATTCATGCTTAATCTAATATGTTCACATAATTAATTTGCTTGCTTGTTGTGATGTCAACTTTATGCACATGTTATGTTTGATGAAATGATAAGCCTATGTATCCTTGCATTTACAACCATCTCTTATCTATTCAACTTGACTTGTAAGATATAAACCAACTCGATTCTTGTTAGACCATGCATAAAAATTGATTAGGAGGAAATTAAGTTGACTTGTAGGTGTTGTACAATCTATTCGATTCGGCTCCGGGACCCAACTCTTCCTAAGAACCGTAAAATATAAACCAACTCGGTTCCTCCACAACACTAATTGCTTGCTTATGATTGTAAACATGTTTGTATGATCAACACCATGAATCCCCTATGACCGCATGATATCCTAGAACTTTTAATCATTTGTTTACATCCTTCCTTTTACCGCTTGTTTTACTTTATTGCTTTTATTAGATTAGAATACAACTACAAACCCAAACAAATTGTGACACTAGCATAAATTGAGATATATAGACTTAGAACCCAAAGCACACCATCCCATGGATCGACCTAGACTTACCGCTAACTAGTTGTTTGTTGAGTATTTTAAATGTGTTTTGATTGGGTGTACAACGACACGCCCACGTCAACGACACGCCTTCACCTTGAGGAACTTGTTCCTCAAGGATTGTTCTTACCATTCTATTGTAGTTTCCATGATTGTAGTTGTTTCCTTGTCTTAGCTATGATGGCTCAAGACTTGACATATGGAGTATGTGGTGGATCTTTTGAGTATTACTATGGGACTATGGGTATGGGGAGTTTGAGAAGCAAGTCAACACAAGCCTACCTTACTACTCATAAAATGAACATCCTAACTACTACCCCAAATTTTCCAACCAAAACACTCACACCCAATACCCACTTCATAATGAGCTTCAATTGCCACAATACGACCGCTTTCACACCTACCCACAACAAGAAAATGAACCCATTCAAAATGTGATTCTCCAAATGATGGGAGATCAACAAAACTTATTCAAACAAATGCTAGAGGAGAGCCAAAATGGGGACAATGTTCTTCAAGGCATTGTTGCCCAAGGTGAGGAATTGGAGATTCAAATTGCCCAAATGAAAGAATCCCAAGCAATCACTCCCCACCCTTCTTTGGACATTGATCATGGATGTGAATTTAAAGTAGTAGCTTTTGACATGGAAGATGAGAAGTGGGAAGAGCCAATCTCTTTGAGCTCTTGTGAGTATGAAAGTGTTGTGTTCGATAAGGAAGACATGAGGTTGAGTAAGCCAAATACTCTTAGCCTTTGTGAGTATGAGGGTGTGTCCTTTGAAGTGAGTACTGAGATGTTGGAGGAAGAAATAACGAAGAAGAATGAAGCCCCCATTTATGATTCGCATGAAGATAGCATCAATGATGATGCGCCTAAAGGATGGACTTGTAATATCACCTTGCTTGAGGAGCCTATCCTTGAGACATTTGAGATACCCTATCATGTAGAAGAACGTCCTTCTCCTATTCCTCATAAAGACTACTTGACACCTATCATGGAGCCAATGATCGTTGAAGAGGATATGGTGGACCTTCTTCAAAAGGCCAAAGCATCGTACAAAAGCTACTTGGTGAAAAAGCTCAAAGAGAAACTTGCTCGTGAAGCTACTTGTGGAAGTTTGCCACCCACAATGATAACTTCTAAGGAACTCGATCATCAATGCCACAAGAATTCTCCTTCTACTCTTGAAGGATTGACAAGTTCAAATGCTATCATCATTATTAAAATTGAAGAAGAAGTTGGTAAGTGGAAGTCTACGGATGAAAATGAACCATACTTCATGCCTAGTGTTGACAAGAATCATGGGCTTGTTTATTGGAAGCATTGGGAAAGCTCTAGTGCCGAGGACAAAGCGAAAGAAAGAACATATTACAAGTTTCCTTGGCCAAATTTCATGTTCAAATGGAGTAACCCATACTTGTGTTTATTTGGAGCTTGTTCACAAGCTTTTGATCTCTTATTAAGAGCCTTGAGCTCTATGGACAAAAATTTCTACAATTTGAACTAGTTTGGTGGAGTCCTATCTCAAACCACCATTTGTAAGATATTTCTTGGAATCCTTACTTTGTATAATATTGTACATGTTTGCATTTGTATTTGATTTCTTGCATGAGAGTAGTGAGAGAGAGTCTTCTTACATTTTTTATTGAGCAAATTTCAGAAAAAGATAAGGTGGAATAACAAATCGGTGAAAGGGTATAATTGTGCAAGGAAAAGAAAGAAAAAGAAGAAAAGCAGCCAAAGACGGCCATCCCGAGGGCTGGACGCCCGTCCAGGGCCCTCATCGCCTTACTGTCTATCACTATCTCAGAATCCGAGCGGATTCAGCACAAGACGACCGTCTTCCCCTCAAGACACTCATATTCTCCACGGGACGCCCGTCTTGGAAGATACCCGAGACAAAGTTTTGAAACTGCCAGGAAATCCGAGCGGATTTTTGAGAAAACGCCCGTCCCGAGTAAGACGCCCGTCCTAAACAGAAGACGCTCGTCATCTGCCTGCTCCTGAAATTGCTGAGGTCCTGTCTCAAAATCCGAGCGGATTTAAACAAAGACGCTCGGATTCTAAAGACCAAAGACGCCCGTCCCGCATGAAAGACGCTCAGATTGGGGTCTTTTTTCGCGAACCATCCGGCCAGGCCCCACTCTTATCCGCTCGGCTTCCCCTTTTCTTCTATAAAATCACCCCCTTTCTCCCTCATTTCTTCACCTCATCTAACCCTAAAACACTCATCTTCATCCTCAAAAACACTCCCCTCACATCAAAAGCCAACAAAAACCCCATTTCCTCAACTTCAAGATGATGAACCTCAAGGGCTAGGCTAAGAAGTTTGTTGAATCCGCCGGAAGGAAACACAAGGGATCATCCTCTTCAACCCCGCGAGAGGTAGTGCCACCAAGGAAATTCCGTCCCGTCATAAGAGGAGGAATAGAGCAACTTGAGTACTACCCAGAGGTACTTTTCGAATCCGATGCCCACCGCAAGAACTTTGTCAAATTGCTAGGTAAGAACTATGAACCCACTCAATTCATAGATACTAAGGTGTTGGAAGTCCTTGGGATAAGGTACCACACCGAGATGTTCTTTGATGGCTTAGGGATTTGAAAACTTTTCCATGCCCATGAGGAGACGTACCTTAGTCTCACCCTGGAATTTTGAGTAGCCTTTGTATTGTCACGAATACTCGAACCAACGTGGGCATGGAGTTTAGGTTGTGCAACCTAGACCATAGCCTTACACTTGATCAATTTGCCCACATTTTCGGTCTTGTTGTGCCCACCAACTATACCGAAAAACCTGCTGATTTCGATGTGGACCTACTTTGGAAGACTATTTCCGGGAGGGATTTTACCGGTTTAAAGCAATGCTATACCTTCGCCATCCAACATCCGGTGATTCGGATCGCCGAATGCTTTGTGGCCGGTACCATCAATGGGAGGTACGAACAAGATAGGTGTACTCTCATTGATTTAACATTTCTTGAGTCCTATTTAAATGGTCGGGGGACGAGGCGCTATAACTTCAACACCCCCCTTGAGATACTTACAAGGTTTCATGATTTTGCTCAAGGGACCACCCAACTCAAGACCTTCGTAATGGGAGGTCTAGTTACTATTTTGGCCAACTACCTTTGCCCCGGGTTTAACTCCCAAGGGATTTATGCTCCTCTTGAGGGGAGTACTTTAATTGATGAACACGCCGTCTTCATCCACCACCGGTGGTGTAACTACACTCAAGAAGAGAGTGTAGAATGGCTCACAAAATGGTGCACCTCCATCATCCTTTCGGGTTGGAATATACCGGGCACCGACCCAAGATTGAGCCCATATTCGCCTGCGCCAAGCTACCTCCTTTATATCCAAATCCTCGACAATCCCCCTCAAAGGGAAGAGGCACCCCGCCAGCAACAAGTACCTCGTGGGGTACCGGCAAGGTCTACTCGCCCACCTTCCTATGTGCCTATCCCACCATACCCTACTCCTTATACCGAATTCCGACCGGAAATCCCCAATACCCCGGGTATTAATGATTTGATAAAACTCATGAATAGAGTGGACCTCGGAGTACATGAAGAGAAGGTCGAAAACTACTTGACCCTTTATCCCCAATACTATAACATGGCTCAACAAGGGTATATTGACCCCAATGGTCCTAAGCCCTCTTGGGCCCAACCACAACATTTGTTCCCTAATCAAGGGGAACAAGCTTGGAATCTCGGTGGTGGAGGGTACTGAGGCCAAGAAGGAGGGTATGACCAAGGCGGGAGTTCTCACCGCTATGGCTACCCCCAAGATGAGGATGATGACGAGTGAAAGAGGCCTACCTCATCACCTCTATTTGTATGATACTCCTCTCTCCCTCTCTCTTTTGTATATACATTGCATTTAGTGTAGCTCTCGCATGCATTTGTATCATATTGCATTTTCATTAGCTAGTTCATATAGTATAGTTGCATTGTAATATATCTCACATGATTCATGTAGATAGTTGCATATAGACTAGAATTCATGCATAGTCACTAATGGCCAATCCTATTCTTTTCTGCACTAGAAATAGTGTTTAAATCGGTTTGGGGAGGTTTGCTCATAAGTGACTTAAGCATTTATCATGCATCATATAATATAGTTTAGATTGCATTCATTTGTTATATATGTCATATAGAATTGCATTTAGTTAGAGCATGCATTCATTCATATCATATCATTGCATTTGTACTTCAATTTCCATAAAATCAAAAATCCAAAAACATGTTTTCCTTTTTATTCCTACTCCTACATGTACATTGAGGACAATGTCCAAAATAAAGTGGGGGATGGGAATTTATATTCCAAAAATGCATTAAAATTGAAAATTTTCGAAAAATCACAAAAATATGTCTTTTAATTTCATAAAACAAAAACCTATAAAAATTTGGAAATTTCAAAAACCAAAAACATGTTCTTTAATTTAGTAGTGTAGAATTGTATATACTTGTGCTTTTGTTCTCTTCTCACATAGATACAACACTACATTTGAGGCATTAGCAACGGAAAATGAAGACTGCTTGGTATGATCGTTCTAATCTCTATTTCCCTTCCATTTCTTTTTCATTATTCATATGAGGAGGATGTGGTTTATTTTGTTGTTGCGGTTTGTGTATCTATGTGTTGTTAGGAGTTGCATTTAGTTTATATGACATACTAGTTGGTAGAATCATATGCATTAGGTTGTATATATGTTAGTTGCATCATATCATGTAGTTTGCATGTTAGAAAAATTTTGCGAAACCGTCTAGTTGGGAAGCTTGACAAGTGTATATAGGCCCTAGTAGATGCATTTTTTTCTTATGACTTTGCTTGTTAGAATACTTGTAAAACACCCTAGGATGTGTCATGCTAGTATCCTTTGACCCATGGATTAAGGTCTAGTCGAGAGTACCTTGTGGTGTGATAACTCCTTGGCTACCGTTTATTCCAAGGTGACCCTTGAAACCATACAACCATCATCCATCCATGTTCTACCATACATTTTGTCATCAAAGGGAATGGGCACAAAAAGAAATTGTTCAAAATTTGAGTTCAAGAAATGAAGTGAAAAGTCAAAAAGTTTGCAAATGCATCAAAAGAAAAGAGGAGTAACAAAAATGAAAACTTCTATGCTTCAAATATAAGGCACCCTCGTTACTAATTGGGGTGACTTTAAAAATGTTCAAAAGAAAATGCAAAAAGTTGACAAGTTGTCAAGTGTTGAATTGCCAAACATCAAAGAAATGGCAAGAAAGTGTTCTCAAATGTTATATGCCACAAGAAATTGGGGGGAAAAAAAACAACAAAAGCAAACTCCCAAATGAAACTCAAAATTCTATCGATCCCTTTATCCATCGTATCCACTTTTGTGCATGGTAGAGAGGGGACGACCCTTCTTCTTGTCTAGGCAAGAGGGGGAATTCCGCGATCCTCCAGTGTTTCTAACACCATAGGGAGTCTATTCTTGACAAAAGTATTTAACGATTGAGGACAAAGGTACCCTAGCTTGACACAACTTGGAGGTGATTTATTGGTATCCTTCTAGGCTTAGTAGTTTGAAGAAATTGCATCTATGAAGGAGTGTGTACCCTTGAATTACTTCCCTTGTAGATAATTTCTGCCACTTAGATTAGGAAAGTGGCTATTCTTTTGTAGATGCATCCATTACTTGATTTTGTGTGCATTAATGTTTGGTTGTGTCGCCATTTTGGCAAGACCCACCTTGCCTTGCAAGAAGGCATCCTACCTCATGGTTGTCTTGTTGTGAGTTGAAGGGGCGGAGTGAGACCCTCTAATTGTCTCATACCGGTTATATTATTAGGATAGTTTAAATAAAGGTCTAGTTTTTGTCACCTCTTTACTAGGGACGAGTAAAGGTTCGGTTTGGGGATATTTGATGTGACCATTATTTGAGAATATTTAGTCCCCTAATTGAGCTTATTTTGCATACTATTATATCATTCCATGGCCATTTTATCCGTCAAAACCTTCCTATTTGCTTTCCTAGTGCATTTCGTATGTTTTGTAGGAAAGAAGATAATTAGGCGGAAATTCCCGTCTTTCGTGCATATTTGGAAGCTTATTGACGATATTTGATGGACTAGTATGAAGAGGAAGCAAGAACTAAAGACCAATCCTACAAGAATAAAAAGAAAGTGAAGAAAAGGAATCTGAAGCAGAACCCGAGCGGCCAAACAAGCAAGACGCCCGTCCAAAATGACAATCCGAGCATCCAAGCAACAAAGACGCTCGGATTCCTCTACTACAATCCGAGCGGATTTGCAGAAAGACGCCCGTGCACCCCCTCAAGAATCTGAGCGTCTTCCCTTCCTGGACGGATGGACCGCAACGTCTTCAGCCGAGATGCTCATCCCTCCAAAAAGACTAGCATTTCCCTGCTTAAAACTCAAAAAATAGAATTACTAATTTAGCCTTAGTTAACCTAATGAAGCTGTACTATATATACCCCATTTGTAAATAATCATGGAATAGAGTTTTAGATTAGTTTAAGCCTCCACATTAGAAATTCCTTTTAGATTCGATTAGGAGTAGATTAGAATAGATTACTCTTTAATCTTTCCACAAATCTCACATTAATCCTTCCTTAATCATTGTTCAAGTTTGTTACTTTTGGGTAATTGAAGATTATTGGGTTATTATTGGAGGATTGACAACCCTTCATCGATCAATCAAGTTTCTTCTTTTATTCTTTGCATTATTATTTTGGAATCTCCATAGGTATAATTCTCTTAATCCTTGTTTTAATTATTGTTAATCTTTCTTACTTGTTCATCATGTTTTACCTTGTTAATATGATTGACAACCTTGTTAGCATGTTAAACTTGATAATGAGTGAGTAGTCTCTTAGCTAGGATTAGTGGGTAACTAAGGGGAACCAAACATGGAATTGATTCATGCTGAATCTAATATGTTCACATAATTAATTTGCTTGCTTGTTGTGATGTCAACTTTATGCACATGTTATGTTTGATAAAATGCTAAGCCTATGAATCCTTGCATTTACAACCATCTCTTATCTATTCAACTTGACTTGTAAGATATAAACCAACTCGAGTCTTGTTAGACCATGCATAGAAATTGATTAGGAGGAAATTAAGTCGACTTGTAGGTGTGTGCAATCTAATCGATTCGGCTCCGGGACCCAACTCTTCCTAAGAACCGTAAGATATAAACCAACTCGGTTCCTCCACAACATTAATTGCTTGCTTATGATTGTAAACATGTTTGTATGATCAACACCATGAATCCCCTATGACCCCATGATATCCTAGCACTTTTAATCATTTGTTTACATCCTTCCTTTTATCGCTTGTTTTACTTTATTGCTTTTATTAGATTAGAATACAACTACAAACCCAAACAAATTGTGACACTAGCATAAATTGAGATAGATAGACTTAGAACCCAAAGCACACCATCCCATGGATCGACCTCAACTTACCGCTAACTAGTTGTTTGTTGAGTATTATAAATGTGTTTTGATTGGGTGTACAACGACACACCCACGTCAATAATCAAACTTGTGTGAAAAAGGAAAGAGAAACGATAATAAGAAATTGGAGGGAGTACAATAAATAAATAGCGATAATTAAAATTACAATGATTTAATTGATTTACAACAAAAATACACTTAAGACGGACGATTTGAGGAAAAGAAAAGAAAATGGAAAAGTGAAAATTAAAGTAACAAAAATAAGACAGATTAAGAGTAATATTATGGTTAATAGTCAATTAATTACGTAATTAAAGGATTAAGTCACAGCAAGAACGGAAATTCAGAGACAGAATTCATCCCGGAACAAGCGCAGTATTGCAGAGTCCCTTAGAAGAGGCGCAGCTTTCACTGCCTCTGTTCCTGAGGTGAGTTCTGGCTGTGAAGTCAGAACTGCGAGCAGTTAGCATTCGTTGATGTGTTTAATGATTGATTATCGATATTTGACTCAAGTGAAAGTGATTTAGCATATTAATTACATATGAAGTCTTCATAAAAGCGATAAGCACGATTTAAAACGGGTCAAAACGATTTAAAACCAAATTAAAACGAGCTAAAACTAATTAGGTTCATATACGAAGACGGAAACAATTTTGAAAGGATGTAATAAACTTGAAATAAGCGATGAAAATATGTACAAAGGACGAATTCCAGAAGCTTGATATTAACAAATCGAGTCTCTAAAATCCGGGTTTGATTTAATGACGAAAAACCCGCAAATATTGATTATAAGGGATTTAAGTCGTAATAAAACGTGACAATTAAAAAGAATATATTAAAATTTATTTATATATGAAGAAAAGAGATAAAATAAGAAAGTAAAGCAAAAGGAACGAAACAACAGAAAAACCGAGGAAGAAGAAGAAGAGCAGAAACAGCGACAGCCCCTGGAAGAGGCGCATCAGATGCTGCGACTCTTCGAAGAGGCACAGTTGTTTCTGCGTTTCTTCTCGACGTCCGATTACTGCTAATCCGTAAAAACGGTTTGGTAAAAGAGTTTTAAAAGTCGGTTTTAAACATACTTTTGACGTAAATCTTACAATAATTAGTGCAAAAATAAAATACAATAAAAAGATGGGATTTACACCCTCAGGCTTACATGTTTGACGAAACGAGATTAAGTAAGTTAACGTTTGCTCGACTCGAATGTATGTAGAAAGTGCCCTCGTTAGAGGATTTAGATTAAATTGATTGATGTGTAGTGGTCAAATTGGCCGGTCATGAAACGTGACTGGAACTCAGATTGATCTGAGCTTACGTGGTCGATTGATCAAGCACGTAGGTGTCGAAAGCTTAGAGCACGGTCTTAGAATGCAAAGGGAGAAGAGAAGGGCGGACACTCGCGTGAAAAATATGTGGAATGAAGGTCCCTACTTATACTAAAAAATGTGAAGAGTTATGGAATGACTCATACTTTGGAAAGAAATCACGGAAAAAATCTGAAAACAGGCAGAAACGAGCTGGGGAAGAGGCACAGCAGGTGCTGCGATCCTTCAAAGAGGCGCAGCAGCTGCTGTGATCCTTCGAAGAGATGCAGCATGTTAGAAATCATATTTTCAATATCACATATTTTAGTTTAAAGTTTTAGTCATAAAAACTTAAGGATCTTATGCATGCAAAACATATAAATAAGTGTAGAGGAAAACCGGTTCCTTACATTGAATATTTCGGTTTATGGGCACAAGCAAGGTCTCCTACCTTCACTTGTTCTTGAGTTATGATGAGTAATAGGATGATCCTCCAAAGACTTCAAGTATAGATGCCACTCCTCTAGATTGCACCCAAGATTATCCCTTATCTCTACTAAATAATATGTGCTAGATATTTGTTTAGTAGTTTACCTTAAGCTTGATTACTAATACTCATATATTACATTAATAATATTAGTAATGTGATTGAACAATTTGGGTCATCATTTCTCAATTTTTTTCGAGAAAGATGAACAAGAATAAGAGAGATGAATGCATGTGAATATGAATGAATGGTAAGAGAAAAAATGAGAAAACTTTTCATCATAAAAGAGTAAGGGGAGCCGTGAAAGTGGAGGCTATATGCCAAAATATGGCATCTCCTTTTTCTTTTACTCTTTTCTAAATATGTAGGTGTGTAAGCTAGTTTTAGGCTAGGCATGATTACATTATTTTATCTCATAAAATAATTCACACACTAACTACTTCCACACCAATATTTCGGTCTATATACATAAAATGGACTGCCATTTTATTTTCTCAATTTGTCATTTGTCACACAATATGTCACATGTAGTATGTTACATGTTATTAATTAATTTTAATGCATATTTATCACATAAATATCATTTTATAAATTAATTAAATTACATTCAACAAATTGACTAGTGATACTTGATCACATAAATAAAAATGGGTCATTTAATTATAATTCACAACATCTTGTAATTATAATTAACCATTCATTCTTATCTTTATCGTTTCTCAAACAATAAGCAATTTTAGTAATAAAGCATTTTTATTACTAAAATAAATCTTATTTAATCCCATTACAATAAGATATCAATATTCTCTCTCACTAATTGAATTGTTCAATTTTAAGGAATTGATCAACTTGTATCGTCATACAATTAATCAACTTTACAGATTAGGGCATCATCCTTTAGGTGTGACCTTAAGGGATCAATCGACCACCACCGCCCCCGACGATAACGTCAAACTCTAGCAAGCCAATCGTTACCGATTAATGTTGATCAGTTGACTATAAAATGAATCATCCCTTATGTATTCTTAAAAATGAGATTTAAACATGTGATCATCATGATCGACAGTTGTGATCGCATTATTGTCGGGGACACTCCAACAATCTCCCACTTGTCCTCGACAAGTGTGCGTCACCAATTCTCTTGTCCTATTACTATCTCCCACTCAATGCAAGGTGTCTTTCAGGTCGTACTTGCAAGTGATCATATCGAGAGTGGTTTCCTCGATCAGGAGAATAACTGATTTGACTGGAATCATCTACCATAGATACCTTCCGAGCGTGGCCATGCATTTCCAGTGCATTACTCCTCGAGTGGCCCTGAGATATTGTTTTAACTCCGATAAGGGGGTGGACAATTCCTATCGCACTATTCCCTTCGACTAGCCACAACCATCATAACCCAAAATATACCCATTTGACCCCATTTACGAAGGTCGTAGTAACATAAATCAAAGTTAATCTAAAACCGTGCAACCTTAGGCGAACAGTCTTTAGTCAAAAGAATCGACTCATTAGAATACTATAGTAGCTCTCGCCACGACCAGGCTTTATAAATTTGCCACGACCAGGCTTTATAAGTCTGCCTATGTGATCGACTAGTCATCTCACATGACTCTATGGCACTTGAACTTGCCATCAATTGCATCACACTCTAGTTACTTCGAGACGTCACCTCATACAAGTGACTATGGGCAAATACCATGTTAATCAGAGTTCACTTTAAGGGGGTTCAATATTGTCTCTACAACCCGTTTGTATGTAACAAAGTATAAAAGGAGTTTTTAGATTTAAAAACTTGAACGACAAATTTGATTATCTCATATGAATAGTCAATACCTGATTACTACTTCATATTTTTATAATCAATTTTCATCTTATATGTAGTTGTACATCTCAATGCAATTGAAATGACATATGACATGACTCGTCATGTTAAGCCTATGAGAAGGCTTTGGTTAGTAGGTTTTATCAACTTCTTGTAGCTTACTACATACTCGTTTTCCTTTGTAATGTATACATTTGCATTACAAAACTTTCTGAGTACGTGTCTAGATCCAATCTAGACATAAGCTCTCTAGCTTTAGAATAGCTCCCACAGTTTTCACAGTGTGCGGGACTCATCCTTCTTGCACATCTCATGATTGAAAGTGTACTCAATATCCGTTGTAAATATCTTGTAGGGAAATATCCGTAAAATTCCATTAAATTTCAGGACTATAACGTAACTTTAACATGTGAATATTGTCATAAACGAAAAATACAAGAGAAACGATAAAGGTATGAGAATCAACCTCAGGTCCTTTGTGAATACGGCCTAAGAACAGAAATCAATATAGATTTCATCCTAATCGTTGCACCCAAGACCGTCTGAGACTATGCCCCTTGTGCTAGAAAGTACTCTCTAATTGCCTTGCAATATTGAGAGAGTTTTGTGAGGTTTTCGATGTGAGATCTAGGTTTCAGAGAAAATGCCTCCAAAAACCTAATTTTTGTGCAAATGAATATGCTTAGGTCAAAAGGAGAGAAGCCCTCTCCTTTTGTTCATATGGTTCGGCCGTGGGTTTTACAAGGGAAGGAGTGGGCTTCCACTTTCTCTTTATTTTTAACTCGTGGTCCGACTCAAAATGCTAAAATATATATGACGGGTTTTAATTATAAATCGTCATCCGTCATCGGATATTAAAATATCAACTAGTAACATGACTCAGTCGAAATATTAACACTTGTCCGACAATGACAATATTGTATAATTAATTAATTCAATATACATTAATTAAATATGATCGTTTATATTTAATTTACGAATTAACCGCTTAATTCGCCTTAGCCATTATTATTTAATCCGTATTAAATAAATATCTCAACATCGCGTTTGACTAATTATTAGCCAATAACTCCGACTAACTGTTTAGTCAAATTAGGCATCAACATGACTGTATTTTCATACCGTCACATCTCTCAAACGTATCCTATAGGTGTGACTTTTAGGGACCAGTTGATCACCGCCATCTGTATGACAATAACGTCAAACTTATCTAGCAAGCCAACCGTTATTGATAAACGTGGACCAACTGATAATAATACAAAAGTATACCCTTTGATCCTTTTAGAGATTTATATGTCATTGCACTAACTGTATAGGACACCAGCCCCAACAAGCTCCCACTTGTCCGTACAAGTGTACCTGCAATAACGTTATCCGCACTAACTGGAGGACACCGGCTCCAACATATCTCTCATTGTTCTTTATTGCCTAGAACGATTCTAGCAAGTCTATTTCTTGAATAACATAGCCATAATGGTTTCTTAACCATCTTTATGTGTTTTGAATGTGGTTTTGTCGGAAACCATGCGCAATCTCAATTGTTAATTGTCATTTGTGTAACACCCTTACACAAGTTAGTGTAGATACCTCATTTCCGCACCTCCCGCAAGCCACCCGGTGATGATTTGGCCGCATGTTTGGTACGCGGAACGATTTGTGACAGTTCGTAAGTATTCGAACGGTTTCCAATTTTCCACAATAAATTGGTGGCGACTCCACAAATTCAAACGCTTGTTTCCCAAGCACCCCCGTGGCCCGCGTCCACAATTAGTGAATTGCATCAAAAACACTTTGCTT
Source organism: Silene latifolia (assembly GCF_048544455.1). Lineage (NCBI taxonomy): Eukaryota > Viridiplantae > Streptophyta > Magnoliopsida > Caryophyllales > Caryophyllaceae > Silene > Silene latifolia. The sequence goes on from NC_133537.1 coordinate 177,116,992, forward strand.
TACACCCTTACTGCTTGTTCAAGCACTTAAGGGTAATCTTTATGGCTTAGTTGGTAACTATTACCTAAAATCGATTTGAAACAATACATCATACTCAAAGTATATGAAGTGTTATACATCATTTCCTATTTAATTGATTTGGCAGCTGAAGCAAATGGAATCAATCAAATATGTTCAACTTGATTGAACTAGTCAAGAATCTTATCAATATAAGGTTTCTTTTTTGACACTAATATCATGTGGATTTATCTCCATAAATCTGGATATTAAAGATGTATTATATTTCTCCAAGTCTTAAATCATTCCCAATGATCAATATGTCATCCACATATTAGACTAATTAAAATTACCGTAACTCCCACTAAACTTTATGTATAAACACAACTTCTCGACCGATCGAGAAAAGTTTTATAACATGATCAAAACATTGATTCCAACTCATTGATGTCCTACTTAAGACCATCTCTTAAGTTTCACATTATCTTAGGATGGCAAGAATCTACAAAACTCAAGACATGTATTGAATACATTCCTTCTAATTGAAGAAGTGGGTTTTAGATTCACTCGCTATATATATATATATATATATATATATATATATATATATATATATATATATATCATAATGAAGCACAATCCCTAAGAAGATCCAAATAGACTTAAGCATTTCAACTAGTGCAAAACCCTTTGCTACCAATCAAGCTTTGATATCTAACAATTCACTTGGAATTTATTTCGGATTTTCATGGCTCTAAGCCTTGTATTGAGTTGTGACTTAAACACTGTCACGTAAGTCATATGTTCATTACTTTCCAGAAGTAATTAACTTGAATCAAACAATTTCTTTGTAAGTTGCAAGCTCTTTACTTTCTAAAAGTAACACTAATTCATCATCTTCAACAAGTGATGACTTTAACCTCCTAGGTTTTGAAGAAACAACGTCTTACACAAAACGTCTCATGTAGCTGTTGGAATATGTGTCCTCCGACAATAATACGATCACAACTGTCGATCATGATGATCACATGTTTAAGTCTCATTTTAAGAATACATGTGGGAAGTAATTTTTACAGTCAACTGGTCCACACATATCGGTAATGATTGGCTTACTAGAATTTGACATTACTGTCGTGCGACGGTGGTGATCAGTTGATCCCCTTAGGTCATACCTAAAGGGTAACATTCTTAATTGATTATTTAATTGATCGTATGACGATACGGGTTAATTAAATTACTTCAAAATTGACGGACGATTTTGGAAGTAATATTTACGTGTCTCATTGTAATTTGATTAAATAAGATACGGTCTAAGTGATCGAATTGTTTTATCATTTAGATGAAATTATTGTTTACGGAAACAATTGAAACTGAATGAATAATTTATTATAAATACAAAATGTCGTAATTTATGACTCGGGAACCCATTACGGTACAAGTAATTATGAATTACTAAGTTAACTTTATAAGTGACATATTTTATTAATATGTTGATTTTTAATTGTTACAAACACATTTCATATACAAAATGTCATGGAACATGTTACATGTGACAAATTGATAAAATAATGTGTAAAATGGATTTTCAATTTTACACAATATGTACCGAAATTATGGGGTGGGTTGGGGTTGATATTATGTTTTATTATTTATAATAGGAGCATAATCATTAACCTAAATGCTATCCATGCACACCTAGTTGCTTTTGTGAAGAGCATCTTGGTCATGCAATGGCCATCACACCCCCCCCCCCCCCTACCCGGTTTTCGTAGTGAAAATGGCCAAGGGTTTTCTCTATTATTTTGCCTAATATACACTACAATTTGATGGTGTATTCATTCATTCATATTATCTAAAACTTAAAGAAATTTTAGAGAGAATAAATTACTCCTTCTTCCCTCTTCTCTTGACCGAAAAACAAGAGACCAAAACAATATTTTGGGTCAATTTTTATTATGATTAATATTGTTCTAGTATTAATAATATTAGTCTCTAAGAGGTTATCTGTTGGAGTTAGTGTCCTCCACAATAGTGCATTAACATATTAAATCTCATTAATGGAATATCATCAGATATTTATTTATTTGATCCTCGTCAGTTGATTAACGTAAATCGATAACGGTTGGCTGACTAGAGTTTGACGTTATTGTCGTGAGACGGCGGTGATCAACTGACCCCTTTCGGTCACACCTAAAGGAACGAACCCCAATAGACAACTAATTAATTGCATGAGATACAATTTATTTAGTCCCTTGATTTGTAGACTAAAAGGTTAGTCAATTATTTTTAGAGAGATTTCGAGTTACGAACTCGAGGAGCGCGATTATTATTTAATTATGCGATAATTGATTAATAAGTTTTGGGAGACGGGTTTTAGTTAATTAACTGTTAATTTACTAAAATTGTACTAATTGATTAATGTGATTAATATTAGTACGTAAATAATATGTGTAGTGGTACACGTATATTTACGGAGTGAATTGGACGAATTAATTAAGGAAGTATTTAAACATGATACGATGTTTAAAATAAAAATTACACGGATTTGTGCGACAAATATAAGAACCAACATGGACCCGTAAATGGGCAAGTGGACCGTGTAAAATAAGAGTAGTGGATGATTACTCACATAATCATTTCACCTTATTTTGTATACTACCATAATTTATCTTATACAAGATTTTGCATGTGATGTAAGATAAAAATGTAAGACAAAATTATCCACTAACACACTCCTCCACCCGCCACTTTCCCTTCTACTTCACTCCATCAATTGTTCACATTTTCACTCAACCTTACTACTACACACAACACATATGCATGTGAACTTTTCCTCCAACATCTCTCTAAAAAAATAAGCATCTTTTTACTAAGTTGTTAGTAAAACAAAATTAATACTAAGAGTGTTAGTATTATTAAAATATTATCAAGGGTTAAATTTTACTAGTATCTAGTTAATACTTGTAAAATTATTTGGGTGTAAGTTCTTGGGTGGATTAAGGAAGGAGACCTTCTACTTTGGAGGTTGGTTTTTGGAGGATCTTCCATATTAATATAGCTCAAGAACAAGCTAGTAAGGTGAACTAGTTTGTGCCCTTTTTACCACAAATTCAATGTAAGGAAATTGTTTTTCCTTATACTTTCTTTTTATGCTTTCATATTAGCATGCATGTTACATAGATTATCTAAATGACAAATTATGAGATAATTTAATTTTTATTAGAGAGTCTAATATGGATCTATGATCTTTTAAGTGGTATCAGAGCTTAGGCTTGTAATTTGCATGTTGATTTTAATCATTTTAATGAATTATGTGATAATTTATAAAAACTCAAAAATTGTGTTAGAAGAGGTTTTAGCACGAAATTTTTGGGACATGCATACCTACTGATCTCAAAAGATTTGTGGAATTGTTTGGTGATTTTTGAAGTTATTTTGCTATTTTTAATGTTTTTTGGTAGAAAACCGAGTCAAAATATCGCATTTTAGTGAAAAATTGACAAAAATTAGTTAAAAGTTGATTCGGTGCATGGATTTTTTATGGTAGTTCATGCATGTTTTCTACTGATTGTATGCAAAAAATTGAAGGTTGGTTCGAATTTTTTGCATGTTTATTGATTTTTTGAGTTAAAAGTCGATAAAAGTCAAATTAATTAATCATAATTTCGAAACATTTGATTCTGCTCATGATAAATTTATGTACATTTAAGAAAACTATTTAAATGTCAAAAGTGATTTTTTATGTGTGTTTTCACTTTGTTTTGATGTTTATTGGTTTTAGTGGTTAAAAACCGATAAATATCGATCTTCTTCTTCACAAAATTTATCCGGAATTTTTGGGCAATTTTTATGACATTTTGGTGTTCTTGGGAGTGTTCCAGAATACTAAAAAAAAATTTCAATTTTTTTGGTAATTTTTCAATTATTTTGGAGTTTTACTTAAATATTATGATTTAACCGATTAAATTAGCAAAATTATCACCAAATCAAACTAATAATTTATCATAAAATTAGTGAGGACTAATTTTGAGGTTCAAAACAGTTTGGACAATTATTTTGGACTTAAATGAGATTTAAGAGTTAATTATTGATTTTTACATGTTAAAAATCGATTAAATCCACAAAAACCGAGATGGATACCAACGAATGATAGATAGGGCGATTTTGGCATCATTTTTACAGCATTTTAAGCATATTTATTTAAGTTGAATAAATGATTGTCATTTATTTAAAGTATTTATCTTGTTGTACCTAGTATGACCTAGTTAATTTTAATCGTTATTACCCGAAATGAATGGGAATATCGATTTGTTTGTAATTAAATACGATCTCGTATCGTCGGTTTTTAATTAATTAATAGTTTTTTTTATTAATTAATGTATAATAGGAGTAGCTATGTAATTCATTTGTAATAGTTATTTTTACCGGCGTTTCCAAAAGACGGATTACAACGAGACGGAGTCTATTTTTGGAAGGTGTTCCAAATCCCACCAGGAAGAGCCACTTATGGAATGAAGAGGCAAGGGACCAAGGCGTTGGTTTCCGAAATGTAATAGACTAGTTTTTACTAACTAGGAGGCCATACTAGGATTTATTCATATGCTTACTTGTTTGTTTGTTTTATTTTCGCGCATGCCAAAATCGCCACTCACATGCATTTTTATCTTCGCGATTGTCAATTCACGTCATTTATATTCACCGAATTAATTCACTTATAAGGAATTTATGACTAAATTGACAAGATCTCTCACATAACTAAAATTGAGATTAGCCTTACCAATTAGTAACACCTATGAATCTCTTGTTCATTAGAGCCACGCTCGCCCAAGCAGGGTGTTCTCTTTTTACCTTGGGTAAGTAGGGTGGTAAGCGTTTATCACACGCCAAAATTGGTTGGACTCAACGGGATATAAGACGGTCTTGTGTTCCGGGGCTAGTAGATGGATTTAAGGAAATTCGTCGACCAAGAGTTCTAGAGGTAGAATTAGTCAACGTGACTTACCGAATTTACACAATTATGGGATGTTTCGCCCAAGCGATGCTCATTTTTGTTTAATATTTGGGTCTTGGAATCATTTATATAATTTAGTGGGAGATCATTATATGAATGTTAAAACTTGTTGAACATGTTTTCACAAGTAAAATTAAAACATTGAATGTTAATTTTTCCTATTTTTCGTTCTTTTTCATTAATGTATTTACTATGACATCGCGCACTTCATCCTCCTTTCATCCTCTATTTATTATTATACTCGTTTCATTCTTTCATAGGAAGCGGTTTCTTTGAAGGAATTCGGTAGCAATGATTGGTAACATGATTTACTAATTCACCAACATAAGCTTACAACAATTATTGTGATTATTATACAACTTAACATCCATACATATTTAAAAGGGGGTTTTCATGTTGTAAACTCTTATTACGAGTTTAAATGGGAGTCACATTTTATCAAGAGAGTCTTGATTTTGGAAGTGACACCTCCGTCATGATGATGACATATTAGTCTTAATTACTCAAGTGTAATTCAAAAGTTTACGAAAAGAGTTTTTCAAAACACTTATAATACTCCAATTTGATACCGTCAAATGGCTCACTTCGAGAAAGGCCAAATCGAATGTTTATGCGCTAAAGAAGTTTAGGCATATGATGACAATTGAACGGTTAGGTAGTCCAATTTCGCAAGAAGTTGAGATTTTGTCACATGTTACACTCACTTTATAGTAATTCACTCTTACTAAGTGTATAAAATATCACGAATGACATGAAGAGAGGTCTTCATGAGATTCATTTTTGCTTGATTGAAGCAAAAAGGAATGTGAAAGTGAGTGGGAGTTAAAAAAGTATCAACCCTAGATGTATGCGATAGAACAAAGTTGAAAGAGACATCTACTCATTGGATAGGCTAGTTCCACTATCTTGGTATGAGATACCAAGTACGGGTCATTTCTTTGTAAAGAAGTTTACATGAATTGACAAAACGTAAGACGTCTATCATAGGACATTTTGTATCGAAATGGTGCTAGAGTAGCAATAATTTCGATAGGGACAAATGTACCTAAATTTGGTTTTAAAAGAATGTAATCATCTATGTTTATACATAGAAGGCATCACTCATGTGATTTAAAACAAAAGGTTGTACCTACTACAATGATAACTTCGTGGTTGGTTTAGACCACTTAAGTTAGAGGAATTTTACATTCTTCATGAAAACTAAATGTTATACTATCTTGTAGATTTTGAAGTCTCTAATCTGGTGAACCCAATTGATCAAACCTCAAGTAAAATCGTTTCAAACGAGTAAACGAAAAGCACATTGAACAACCATTTGATTGTGAGTCTTATGGTATGTGTGCATCTATTATGTTTTTTCTTTTGCAGAAAAGAAACACAATAGTGAGGTAATTGACCATATACATACGGATGCTTAAGGTCGATAGTTGGTTATATATATATATATATATATATATATATATATATATATATATATATATATATATACTTCGTTACTTTTACCGTAATGTTAAGTAGATATGAAAACCTCATATCTATTTAATATGACATAAAAGTGATTTTTGAAACGTGGAATATTTTCAAAATGAAGTAGTAAACCAAAAGCACGTCAAGATCAAGATGTTGATCGGAAGTTTCAAAGTACTGACTTTGAAGATCAAATGGGTAATATTAAGTAATGATCTTGATAATCACTAAGAAGGTTGTGAACTAGTTCACATAATACCTTCACCTTGGGACACCATAAAGTATGGCTTAGTCAAGTATATAAACCGAACTTTATGAGATATAGTTTGAGGTTTTTCGCAATTTTGTAAGCTATTTTCTCACTAAAAGTTTAAAACTCGATTATAATAGCCTTAATGACTCCATATGAGATATGGATAGGGAAAGTCCCTAACTTGTCTTTTTATACAGTTGGGATCATAAATGTTTATGTTCAGAACCAATTTGTGTATTTGTGAAGTTTATCCAAAATTGAACCACTTGGTTTTTACTCCTCCAAAACGAGAACAAAGAGTTTGTGGCTCATAATACTGTCTTTCCAGAAAGATTTTCATTTTCTGGAAGACAGAGTGGGAGAAATTTTGAACTTACGGAAGTCCAAGACCCACAAACTGATGAGTACAATGCAAGAAGATGTTCTTTATTGAGGCTCAGTGGTGAGTAAAATGCAAGAAGACGTTCTTTATTGTGGCTCAGTGGTTATAAGGAGATAATTTTGCGATAATATTGCGTTACTTTTCAAAAGTCACGAATCTTAAACCCTCATCAAAGGCTTTTCTATAGTATGAACTCTATATGATGGCGTGTCACCATGCAATTCGAATTGATCTCCTTGCACATGATGCGATAAGGAAGGAAACATGAGATGTTTTCAAAGACTTGATTTAAGGTTAATACTTTGGTTGGTTACCTTGATCTTGTCGTAAAGGTTACATAAGATGTTTAAAATTTTGGGCTTGTTATAGAGAGTTTTGTGACAACCCAAATGCCTTTATCAAGTTCTTAGCAATATAGCTTTTCATGAGGATGAGATTCGGAAAATGAATAATGAAACTTTCTCCTTGGGAGAAGTTTTGTTGATCTTGTCAATGCTAAGAAGCCTGGCATGCTTAAAAGATCCCTTTTGTGATCTATATACGTCAAAGAGTTGGAAGTTTGGGTTCAATCATGTAGTCTATCAAAATGGTATTACTCGAGTGTTGAGGTAACATGATGATACATGGAGTTTAGTGGGAGCTAAAAGTGAGTTTCTTAGTCTAAAATATGTGCTTGACATATTAGTGACTAGAAATGTAGCTAAGGTGGTATTTCTTAGTCTAAATATGTGTTTGACATATTAGTGACTAGAAATATTCTCGGGTGAATACTTGAGAGTAGCATTATAGTCAAGAGATTTATGTGATAAGATTCTTGACTCGTTCAAGTTGTTGAACAATTAATATGAGCTCTTGTGCTTTCGCTACAGGATCTATTAAATATGCTAAAAGCTTCTCTCGTCGGACTTATCATGTTGAGAATATAAGAAGTCATTACCAATCATTTCCTAGTGAGTGTCACTAGATGATTATCAAGAGCATCCTTGAGTACTTGAGAAGCAATGAGGATTTACTCTTGTAGTTTGGAGGAATTTATGTTTTTTGTGTAAAAGGATTACACGGAAACATTCCTATGCTTATAAGATGTTATGGGCCTCGTTAAGGAATGGTTAGCATGTAAGAGTGTTATGTGCATAAAGAATAATATGTATAAGAAGTTATACATACATGTATAAGAAGTTATACATGTATAAAGAAGATATGTATGAGGAGTCATACATAAAAGATGTCATATGAAGAATGTGTATGTATAAGTGTTATACGTACAAATCAAGAACGAAAAGCTAAGTACATTACAGCATCCGATGTTGTAAAAGAAAAAGTTGATAACCGTAATTTAATAGAACTAGAGTAGTTCCGTTAGCCGAATATCGTCTCCGAGAGATGTGGAAAACAAAGTGGGAGTGTTTGGTAGCTTTAGAACCAGAGTCTAAAAACTTGTTTAAACATGTACTTAGAAAGGCTCTATGTGATGAAAATATTGCATAGAACAAAAGAAAATTGCAATGGAAATTAGAGTGATGCAACTGTTGCTAATCCTCTAACCAAAGTCGTTGGCATAAGGTTGACATGATGGTTATGTCATCTCAATGTGATTGAGCAGTATACCATAATTGCTGAAGATCGTTATGTAAATATTGGATAGAGTATTGATATTTACATAAGTGATGATCACATTCATTGTTAGAGTTTCTTTAAGAACTCAATTATTCAGTTTGACTGAAAACATTGAATACCTTGTTTATCTGAATAAGTTGTGGAGACAATGTTGAACAATATTCAAGTGAATAAGATGAACATTGTATTTTGTCCGTAGTCACTTAATGAGGTGACGTCTCAGAGTGACTAGATTGTAAGTCGATTTATGGTTGTTCAACACCATAAGGTCATATGTGATGACTGGTCGATTGCATAGGCAGAGTGTGTGACACTTTGCCGGACAGTGACCATTTAGAGAGTCCCTAAGTTCTATTATAGACGCCTGGTCGTGGCGGGGATCTCTAAGATGTTCTAATGAGTCGATTCTTTTGACTGGAGACTATTATCCGACGGTGCGGTTTCCGAGTGACTTTGGTTTTTGTCCTAGGTCGTGCCGTGAAAGGAGGCCAAAAGGGCATTTACTAGGTCATGGTGAGCTATATTGTGCAATAGGATAGATAGGGCATACAGGAATTGTCAACCCACGTTGGGTAACTATATCTCAAGGCCACTCGAGGAGTTAATGACTACAAATGCGTGGCCACGCTCGGAAGTAATCTGTGAGACATTTTTCCGGTCAGGTAGTCACACTCCCGATCGAGAAAACCACTCGCGATGTGTTCATGTGCAAGTGCGACCTGAAAGACACCTTACATTGAGTGGGAGATTAAAACTGACATGAGAATTGGTAGCGCACACCTTGTGTCGGACAAGCGGGAGATTATTGGAGTTAGTGTCCTCCACAATAGTGCATTAACATATTAAATCTCATTAATGGAATATCATCAGATATTTATTTATTTGATCCTCGTCAGTTGATTAACGTAAATCGATAATGGTTGGCTGACGAGAGTTTGACGTTATTGTCGTGAGATGGCGGTGATCAACTGACCCCTTTCGGTCACACCTAAAGGAACGAACCCCAATAGACAACTAATTAATTGTATGAGATACAAATTATTTAGTCCCTTGATTTGTAGACTAAAAGGTTAGTCAATTATTTTTAGAGAGATTTCGAGTTGCGAACTCGAGGAGCGGCAATTATTATTTAATTATGCGATAATTAATTAATAAGTTTTGGGAGACGGGTTTTAGTTAATTAACTGTTAATTTACTAAAATTGTACTAATTGATTAATGTGATTAATATTAGTACGTAAATAATATGTGTAGTGGTACACGTATATTTACAGAGTGAATTGGACGAATTAATTATGAAAGTATTTAAACATGATACGATGTATAAAATAAAAATTACACGTATTTGTGCGACAAATATAAGAACCAACATGGACCCGTAAATAGGCAAGTGGACCGTGTAAAATAAGAGTAGTGGATGATTACTCACATAATCATTTCACCTTATTTTGTATACTATCATAATTTATCTTATACAAGATTTTGCATGTGATGTAAGATAAAAATGTAAGACAAAATTGTCCACTAACACACTCCTCCACCCGCCACTTTCCCTTCTGCTTCACTCCATCAATTGTTCACATTTTCACTCAACCTTACTACTACACACAACACTTATGCATGTGAACTTTTCCTCCAACATCTCTCTAATATAATAAGCATCTTTTTACTAAGTTGTTAGTAAAACAAAATTAATACTAAGAGTGTTAGTATTATTAACATATTATCAAGGGTTAAATTTTACTAGTATCTAGTTAATACTTGTAAAATTATTTGGGTGTAAGTTCTTGGGTGGATTAAGGAAGGAGACCTTCTACTTTGGAGGTTGGTTTTTGGAGGATCTTCCATATTCATATAACTCAAGAACAAGCTAGTAAGGTGAACTAGTTTGTGCCCTTTTTACCACAAATTCAATGTAAGGAAATTGTTTTTACTTATACTTTCTTTTTATGCTTTCATATTAGCATGCATGTTACATAGATTATCTAAATGACAAATTATGAGATAATTTCATTTTTATTAGAGAGTCTAATATGGATCTATGATATTTCATTATCTTGGGTATAAATCCTTGGGAGGGATTCTAAGCTTGAATCCTTGTTCATCCAATATTAGGAAGCTCAAGAACAAGTGAGTAGGAGAACTCATTTGTGCCCATATATCTGAAATCACAATGTAAGGAAAACGATTTCTTCTTTATTCTACTTATGTTTGCATGCATAAGATCTAAATTAATTTTATGATTAAATTAATTTGTAACATATATGAATATGTCAAAATAATGAGATATAGATTTCTAACAGTAGCCAAGAAAGACTAGTTTCTTCCGACATAACATTCTTTGTGGCTCTTGAATAATTTCTCCCACTCTGTCTTTTAGAAATAAACTTGTATTCTAGAAAGACAGCTTCACGAGCCACAAACCCGTTGTACTCGTGATTATAGTAAGGAAAAATGAGCATTTGTTTCTTTTGAAAACTTACAAACATGGTACCCTACCATTTCATATCTCATATGATTCGTTTTAGATTTAGTGGAAAAATAATGTAGACAAAATGATAAAATCCCCAAAAGGATCAAGTAACTCAAAGTAACTTGATTGAATTCCAAACCATATCGAATAGCGTTTGATTTCTTTATCCAACCACACATTATCCTATAATGCGTGCTAAGAGAGATTAATTTGTGATACTATATCACATTTCCTTTGGCTTATATCAAAGTCTTCACTTTGATAATCCCATCACGACTAAATCGTGATTCTTTGAACTTCTTCAAAGATTTCTCTATTTACCTTATTAAGTGAACACATTAGCGTCAACTTAAATCATTGGTAAAAGAAAATGATCAACCTATTTTGGATCAATGATTTACTACCTCGATCTCCTCTTCAACCAAAAGGCACGAGACATCTTGCTTTAAATACAAGATACGCATATACCATAAGATTAACAATCTAATGGTTTCAAGAATACTCGATAACTCATTGTGTTCATCATTCCAGAATTTAAGGTTTAATCTTGGGTTACCAATTTGAGTCTTGCATCATCTACATGATGTATCATTCTAGTTTGGTTTAGAATATATTCACCTTGATAATGGGCTAGCCATACATCAAATCGTGGTGTATAGGGTCACAAAAGTGAAACATTTTTTTGTATCTTAACAAGATTATATTCTTATTCAGAGTTTATGCACTTAATAGTCATAATTAAGTACAACTTTAAACCAAAAACTAGATTGAGTACACAATGACTCTATCTCTCAACATCATTTGTTGCTAGTTGTCATATTCTAGTCATCCAATGTATCAAATACAATGATGAAAACCACCACCGGTTTCTAATATTGACGAAGTAATACTAGTAAAATTTATGTCAATCAAATAAACATTTAAAGAAGAAGGTCTCATTAGATGTCCTACAACTAACTTGCTGATTCTTCAATAATTTGGGGCTGTTTCCTTTCTAGCGTCCAACACTTAAGACAACGGAAACTTTATCGGTCGGGATTGATAGGTTTAGTATCGTTATTCTCAATAACTTTACTTTTAACATTACCTTGTATCAATTCCATTCTAATTTTACTTCTTTGAACCTCGTCCTTTTCTTAACGGTTAAGAGAATGCTCCCACTTATTTCAATGAGTCTTTGCTTAGAGAAGCAAAATTGAATTTCATGAAGACTACTCTTCAATTCATTCGTTTAGTCTTAAAACTTTCATTGAAGTGGTTGCGGTATTTTGGTTAATTTTGATTTCCTACAAATCTAGTTACCAAAATGATTTAACGTTTCAAAGTACTTAACTCAATTAAGCATATGAGAAACAATTCATTGTAAGTAGATATGTTAGTCAAGAATCAAAAACCCGTTTTCTCATGAACAACTTTTATCTATACACTTCACAAGAGATCCTTCCAATGGATAACACGAGGTTTTAGAAGAAAAATTCATATTTTGTCTTTAGTTACGATGTTTTAATGGAGATTTGAACTAAAAAACGAAATGATATCGTATATTTTGAGGTAAATAAATAGAACAATATGATAACGGAATAATGAAAACAAAACATTTATAACAATAATACTTGTAAATAATTTAACAAGTAAAGCATTTACATAGTGACCTCTACCCAACTATGATAAATGATTCCAAGCTCCAAAATCATATTAACTTGGGCACGGTGTAGCCGATTTATCCCTTATCAATATAACTCGGTGGATTAAGTCTTTAATCGATTCTATTTTTAGAACTCTTGGTCGATAAAATTACATTAATATTTATCTTTAGCCCAAAACACATCCGGCTATGGTCGAGAATACTTTTGTTGAGTTCAACCCAAATTTCGAATAAATGTGTCTATGATCCAAATTCATATTAACTTGGGCACGGTGTAGCCGATTCATCCCTCATCTATATGAATTCATTTGATAGACATTTATCACCCACTTCCCCTACGTAATAAGGTTTGTACCCCGGTGTGGCCGAGCGCACTCCCTCACGAAATAGGTTTTCATGGTTTCTACTTTTTGGTAAGGCTAAGTCTCAATTGTTTATTTTAGCGAGAGGTCATGTCAATTTATTATCTATCACGTTTTAAGTGAACTAAAGCGGTGAACTACGATAATTGTAATTGACACGGTCGATAAAATCGATTTAAAATGCATGTTTAGTTATGGCGATTTAGCGATGCATGCAACATATAAATAAAATGTAAAGCAAAAAAATAAAATCCTAGTATGACCTTCCTAAAATAGTAAATCTAATAAACTATTACAAATTAGGAAACCAACTCCTTTGGTCCCTTGATCTTCGGTCTTGGCACGCATCTCGAGGCAACACATTCTTGATGGACTATCTTCTCGAATGACACCGTCTTCAAGGAACTCCGGAATAATTAAATTACAAAATGAATTACATAATTTCCTATTATACATTTGTAATAAAATAAAAATAAATCTATTAAATTACAAAACGGTGATACGAGATCACAATAATTACAACCGAATCGATATTCCCATACATTTCGGGTAATACCAATTAAAACTAAGGCCATACTAAGTAAAATTACATAATTCAAACATTACATAAAATTAAAATATTACTATCATAAATAAAATGGAGCATTATAATATGTATGGACATGCTAGATATTATGCTAAATCGCCTTTTAAGAGCCAATATCGTATATTTATCGGTTTTTATGGATTTGCGTGATTATAACTTGTTAAAATCACAATAATTACATAAATTCATATTTATGTACAAGTTAATTACCCTAACCATCTTAGGACTCAAAAATTAGTCTCCATTAACATTTTGACAATAATTAAACTTGATTTCTTAATATTATTCATAAATGGACCCAAAAATACAAAATTATGCTATAAACTTCAAATTAAATTATAACAATTTCAAATAATTTCGAAATTTGAAATTTAAACTCATGCACATTATGGAAAAATACCATGACACTCATAATGTTCAAAACTTAGGTTAAAAATTTCGAAAATTTACCTAGAAAAACAATGTTGCGGTTTATCGGTTTTAACAATTATGACCATAAAAATATGAGAAAATTATTTTCATCAACTTTTCACTTTTAGATCTGAAATATATGATAAAATTCAACATTTGACATTTTTCCTTTAGTCATGAAGTATGTTTTAACATTATTACTAATTATAGTCACTATTTATGTGATTTTTCATCAAAAATTCATAAATCATGCATAAAACTTCATTATAGCCAAATATTTTACACACATCTTGTAAAATTGCATGTGACAACATACTAAATTTCCATGACCAGATTCGAAATATAACTCATATTAACCTATTTACCCATTTAAATACGATTTTAACTTATAAAATTCATATTTCGAGCAAAACAACTTATTTTAACATGAAAATTTATAGGCCATCAGTAGATAATATATGTGAAAACATATCCAAAAACCACTGAAAAATTCGAAGTTTAGCTATTTTTCGTCAAAAAATGACATTTTTATCATAAAAATCACATTTTAATGCCAATAATATATAAAATGAACAATAAAATCCATAAATAAACAAAAATGTCCTAAAAATCACTTACGATGAGAAACTTTTAACATGCAAAGTTCTTTTTAGGTTTATCTTCATAAATCCAAATTAATTAGGTTTGTATGTTAATCTTATAACTCGGAAAAACTATAAACCGATTTGCATGCAAACAACCTAAGGCTCTGATACCACTTGTTAGAAATCATATTTTAAATATCACATATTTTAGTTTAAAGTTATAGTCATAAAAACTTAAGGATCTTATGCATGCAAAACATATGAATAAGTGTAGAGGAAAACTGGTTCCTTACATTGAATATTTCAGTTTATGGGCACAAGTAAGGTCTCCTACCTTCCCTTGTTCTTGAGCTATGATGAGTAATAGGATGATCCTCCAAAGACTTCAAGTATAGAAGCCACTCCTCTTGATTACACCCAGGATTATCCTTTATCTCTACTAAATAATATGTGCTAGATATTTGTTTAGTAGTTTACCTTAAAATTGATTACTAATACTCATATATTACATTAATAATATTAGTAATGTGATTGAACAGTTTGGATCATCATTTCTCAAGTTTTTTAGAGAAAGATGAACAAGAATAAGAGAGATGAATGCATGTGAATATGAATGAATGGTAAGAGAAAAAATGAGAAAACTTCTCATCATAAAAGAGGAAGGGGATGTAACACCCCCGCACACCAAAATGCCTTACCAAGGACCATTCCAGTGTAAGACGGTGTCACCATCTCGGTTTCCCGAGGGAGTAGATCAAATTAGACAACTAAAGAACAACTTTATATTATTAACATGTCTTATACAATACAACTTAATACAACGTCTTTATTGCAAAGGTACAACCATAACGCTCATGACACTGCCTCTCTAGTACGGTAGCGTGATGACTCGATCCCTCCAATCCCAGCAGCCACAATCAACCAAAACCTGCTAAGCCAACTGCTCACCATCCCCGAATGGATCACCGTAGGTTCACAAAACAACAACAACTGGGTCAGTACTGACTAATTAAATGTAAGACAGAACAACAATATAAATAGCTGATCATCCTCTATCCCAGTCTCATGACCTCGCACAGTAACCGACTACACCCCGAAGGGTGTAGCCCTGCCAGATTACCCATCGCAACAGGTAATCCTCACCGCCAGTGGGTGACCGCAGCCCATCCCACCTAGTCCAGCTCATCAACGAGCGACTAATAAACCCTGTCCCTTAATGTGCACATCCCCTCCCGTGGCGGGTTCTACGGAGGGCGAACTAGGGTGTGAAGCCACTCCCGCAAATGACTCCACCACCATCACAACACAACCACATCCACACCGTCACCTCAACACCCAACCTCCGATGATCAGCAGATAACAATCATACACAGTGCAATCACAATTCTAAATCAATTAACAGTAAACTGAGTAGGGACACCCTACCTCATCGCAAAGCATGCAAGACTTCCATTTACAGCCACGCACGACTCCAATAAGCATCCTAACAATGATAATCATCTCCTATTACACAACTATACTCAAAGAATCACTGAAAAGAACATAAGGCAGAAACTCACCTAACATCACACATCGACGGCCACCACCCACGTCATCCTTCCTCTGCGAATCCCGACATTCCCATGGTGGAGGTTTAAGCTAACTCCATTAGAGTGTGAAGATATGGGGTGATAGGGGAGAGAGGTAGGCTAGGGTTAGAGAAAGAGGAACTGTCGAAGAAATGAAAAATGAAATGAATCTCGCGAACTTGCGTTTATATTAACGTGTCGACAGCAGCCATACTCGGTCGAGTACAAGAGTACTCGGCCGAGTAGGCTCTACTCGGTCGAGTATCGAGGATACTCGGCCGAGTAGCCTCAACTAGGTCGAGTTAGCAATCCTATAAACCTCATGATACAAGTCTGATCCCTCACCCATTCATCCCTAAGGTCTGTTTGGTCAACATTACCGGTCAACAATGCTCTTAAATATCCTGGGTGTTACAATCTTCCCCCCTTAAAAAGAACTTCGTCCCCGAAGTTCAGCCCACACGACCCTCTCCTCAGGTTTACGTACCGTGACATTGACCACCCACACCAAGGTGCACAAATTTACACCATCCTGACATCATCATCACACCGTCTTACTCAAACAATAATCACCTATCACCAACTTTCACATACTCTTACAGAAATTAATGAACTCACATGCATTCTTTTGCCAAACGCGACACAACGATTATCAACTACACACAAAAACGAAACAATACTCAAAACAGCACTCAACCATACAATCATAGCAATATACAAATGCAAACCATATACAAATGTGAACCACCACGATCAATTATCATAAAAATTGAGTTGCAGCTTCAAGGAAACATGAACATAAATTCCGAATGTTAACGTGCCTAACATACATGTGATTCCAAAATCATAGGTATAACTAAATACATATTTCACGTAATTAAATACTTAATTCCGCGATTATCATTGTAACCAATTATATAGATATACGCATAAAACTTGTTACAGCTACCCCGCTATATGAGTATGGTATTACTTTTCATATGCTTTAATGACGCAGTTATCCCCCCTCCCCCCCCAAATGATTTAAGATTCTAGTAACGCACCAATGTTATACCACGAAATATCCACTAACTCATAGCCTATTCCAACAATCACGTATCCGTGATACGATTATAATCCATATGTGGAACATGTTATAGTATAAAATAGCAAAATAAGGTATTAACAACTCTTTCATACAACTATCACATAACTTATGCAATTCACTTAGCTATTTCCCTTAATTCTCTGTTTCAGCAATATTCGGCTGAGTATGAAAGGCTACTCGGTCGAGTAAGCTCTACTCGGTCGAGTATATGTGTATACTCGGCCGAGTAAGCTCTACTCGGTCGAGTAGTAACTATGCTCGGTCGAATTATCACATCCAGAAAGCTTTTGACGACATTACTTAGAGCATTCACCGTCAACCTGCATCAAATTCTTTACAGCAATATTAAACACAACCAAATCCTAACATACACAACATTCAACATGTCTCCATACGATAATTAAGTAAATAACGGCCTTATGGCGAGCACTGATCATCCAAAGAATGGATAATAAATCCCGAAAGAAATATTCAAAATAAAAGTACGAAATCCAACACAACGAAACAAATCCATCACAACCAAATAAATCCAACCTCGAAGAAATCAAACCAAATAGTCTAACAACATAAGATCAATGACGAGGACCCTCCTCCATGTCATCATCACCACCTGCGCCCGAAGTACCTGCACCCGAACTCCCCGCTCCCTGGAAAGCTGCTGCTGGTCTTTGAGTAGTCCCCTCCTAATCGATCGCGAGAGTTGGCTCCCACGATCCCGCGAGGTAGCAAACTCGGTCTCCTCCGGAGGTCTCCAAGAACTCGGGTCAACTCCATAGTGTGAAATACCCCCGTATCACCCCGGTCCCCTCCACCAGACAGGCTGTGCTAGCGAGTCCCTATGCCTGGTTAAGGGTCATCTCATGTAGGTTGCGGAGCACCAAAGTAGAGGAGATCCGCTCGGCCAACTCATGCGATCGCATCCCGGGGTCATGCACCTTTGTGGGGTAGGGCGACATCGGTAAGGGTAGCAAGGATAGGAGTCGGGAGTAGAGTAAGAGGGCTCAGATACAACCGGGTCTGCTCTAGACGGCCTCACTCCGTGACGCTCCCGAGGTGGGGGGAGGTGCTGCTCGCTTCTTGTCCCTCGGGTACAAAGTGATGTGGCTCGGGTAGGTCCGGGGAGAATCCGCGGGTCAATGAGATAGGACGGGGCTCAGGTCTAGGAATGGCACAAGTCACCCACTCAGCCAAATGATCAACAACCGGGAGATGAGTGGTCCAGGAAGCACCATCCACATAGTTCCCCTCACTCTCCAGGCATACGACCCATCATCCATCTTCCTCAACCATCGGTTCTGACACCAGGACTGAGCGTCCATGGTAGGCACAATCTCTACATACTCATTCCTCTCAGGAGGTGGGGCCTCAAAAAATCGGGCGCCGAGCTAGGCGGGTCACTATGGCCCCGCAGGCAATGTGTCGGGTCTCGGACTGTGCCATGCGCTCAAGACTAGAGCACACTACACCAGGGGCACTATAGTAGAATGGTTTCTGACGGTGTAGGTTGAGGTAAGACATATGTAACATGACCTCATGAGAATTAAGCTTGCTCACATCATCTCTCGAGTATAACAAACAGGTCATCATCCTCAGAAACATACGAAGGGAAACGTGCTGAACATCATTAATATGCATGGCACTGGCACTAGGGGCAGGTCTACCAGTCAAATAAGGAAGGTAAAGGGGTGCACCACTATTCTTGGCCACATCACTAAGGTAATCATCCTCCTCGGCCTCTAAACCCAAATGGTCAGCCAACTCATCCAGGGTAAGTTCATGATCCTCATTCATGAGACGAAAAGAGACGGTCTTTCCCTTCTTATCATAAACAAAAGAGCTCAAAAACTCTAAGGTCAAGTGGGGGTAGGATTTCTTTCTCAGATGATACAACCCCTCCATGCCCAAAATCTTGAAAATATGAAATATGTCCTCCTTGATCCCCAAAGTCTCAAGGATACCAGGGTTAACACAACGGGTGGGGCGAAAAGGACGACGCATAAGAGCTACAAAAGCCTTACGATGATTGAAATCGGAGAATATTACCGATAGGTGTGCCTCCACCGGCGGAACTACCGGTTCAGTGCTGGACTGACCAGTCTCAAGCTGAACATTAGTACGAGTTCTTTTGTTGGGTAAGCCTCTGGTTTTCACCATACTGCAAGAGAACAATTCTTTAACAGGGGATTGCCACAAAATTCTTAGCGCAAAAGACGGACTGTTTTCAATTGTATATCGATTTTAGAACCATACTTTTAAGACAATTTATCAGAAAATCACCAATTACCTTACAATTTATATGATTACAAGCTTTAATTGGTTTCAAATTAGGGAATAATCATCAACAACCCGAAGATTTCCGAAACAATTCGTTTTTGCTAACCCTAGATTTCAGAAACTGAGTTTTAAACCATGAACTTAATCAACCAAGGCATACATAAGATTGGTATACAATTGAATCCAAGAATCAACAATTTAAAGACTAGATATCAATTGTTTTAGCAAGGAAATCGAGATATAACATGCTATTATACCATAACTTTGAAAACAAGTGAGAAAATTGAGTTTAAACCTTACCTTAAACTGGTTTGAGACGAGCAAGAACAAGTAGAATACCCAAGTTTTACCCAAAAGCTTGAGGGAGGTAGGATATGGAGTTTTTAGAGAGAAGGAAAAGGAAGGTGGGAGGCGGAAATAAGGAAGAAAGGAACGAAAATAGGGTTTTTGAATAACCCGCATAAGTCCAGCTACAGCAATACTCGGTCGAGTATTGGGAATACTCGGCCGAGTGTCGACTACTCGGTCGAGTATTTAGGATACTCGGTCGAGTGTCCACTACTCGGTCGAGTACCTTTATTACTCGATCGAGTTTTGAAGAACAGAAGCGATTAATATTCTCACAAAACGGGCACTCGGTTGTGTAGCTTAATACTCAGCCGAGTATGGTCTACTCGGTCGAGTACACTCATCTACTCGGTCGAGTTTTCCGAAAACAAAGAAGAAGTCGTAACTTTTCATTGTTCCTGCAAAATCAAATAATATCGTTCGGAGTTCCGTGCATCCGGCTCGTCACTGTTAAAGCTGATTTCTATCACATAAACACATAACAACATCACATCCATCATCGGAAAGATCATCACTCCTACTTTCATTCCTCACTTTGCCATGAGACTATTATATACTATCCTTATAACATACTCAACAATCTAATTACAGTACCTGCAAGGTTTAACTCTTATGTCACATCATCTCTAATTCCATTAAGTTACCAGATATACACTATAATCACATTAGCAACGTAGCAATCCAACACACAACACATTCCTCGTGAAACAAATAAGTTAACTTGTCACCGATCTCACATTGCAACAATTCCATCGCTCACTTCAACTTTTCCACACATACATCAAAACACGTATCACCCTAATAATAGATACACACAACAGTCATTACCAAGCAATCAACGACTCTCACTAGCTACCCTTTTTCCCGTGTCTGGCTTAAGTCCGATGGGGCCATGATTTTGGAATGAGGGCGCCTACTCACCCAAAATCTAGCATCGGCTGGGGCTCCCAACGTACATACACCAGGTTCATTTTAATAAACACCCTATATTCATTAGATTCATTAGTTTAGGTTCCAAAATCTTCGGCTCTGATACCACTTTGTAACACCCCCGCACACCAAAATGCCTTACCAAGGACCATTCCAGTGTAAGACGGTGTCACCATCTCGGTTTCCCGAGGGAGTAGATCAAATTAGACAACTAAAGAACAACTTTATATTATTAACATGTCTTATACAATACAACTTAATACAACGTCTTTATAGCAAAGGTACAACCATAACGCTCATGACACTGCCTCTCTAGTACGGTAGCGTGATGACTCGATCCCTCCAATCCCAGCAGCCACAATCAACCAAAACCTGCTAAGCCAACTGCTCACCATCCCCGAATGGATCACCGCAGGTTCACAAAACAACAACAACGGGGTCAGTACTGACTAATTAAATGTAAGACAGAACAACAATATAAATAGCTGATCATCCTCTATCCCAGTCTCATGACCTCGCACAGTAACCGACTACACCCCGAAGGGTGTAGCCCTGCCAGATTACCCATCGCAACAGGTAATCCTCGCCGCCAGTGGGTGACCGCAGCCCATCCCACCTAGTCCAGCTCATCAACGAGCGACTAATAAACCCTGTCCCTTAATGTGCACATCCCCTCCCGTGGCGGGTTCCACGGAGGGCGAACTAGGGTGTGAAGCCACTCCCGCAAGTGACTCCACCACCATCACAACACAACCACATCCACACCGTCACCTCAACACCCAACCTCCGATGATCAGCAGATAACAATCATACACAGTGCAATCACAATTCTAAATCAATTAACAGTAAACTGAGTAGGGACACCCTACCTCATCGCAAAGCATGCAAGACTTCCATTTCTGACCACGCACGACTCCAATAAGCATCCTAACAATGATAATCATCTCCTATTACACAACTATACTCAAAGAATCACTCAAAAGAACATAAGGCAGAAACTCACCTAACATCACACATCGACGATGACATAGACGGCCACCACCCACGTCATCCTTCTTCTGCGAATCCCGACATTCCCATGGTGGAGGTTTAAGCTAACTCCATTAGAGTGTGAAGATATGGGGGTGATTGGGGAGAGAGGTAGGCTAGGGTTAGAGAAAGAGGAACTGTCGAAGAAATGAAAAATGAAATGAATCTCGCGAACTTGCGTTTATATTAACGTGTCGACAGCAGCCATACTCGGTCGAGTGCAAGAGTACTCGGCCGAGTAGGCTCTACTCGGTCGAGTATCGAGGATACTCGGCCAAGTAGCCTCAGCTAGGTCGAGTAAGCAATCCTGTAAACCTCATGATATAAGTCTGATCCCTCACCCATTCATCCCTAAGGTATGTTTGGTGAACATTACCGGTCAACAATGCTCTTAAATATCCTGGGTGTTACAGGGGAGCCGTGAAAGTGGAGGCTAGATGCCAAAATATGGCATCTCCTTTTTCTTTTACTCTTTTCTAAATATGTAGGTGTGTAAGCTAGTTTTAGGCTAGGCATGATTATATTATTTTCTCTCATAAAATAATTCACCCACTAACTACTTCCACACCAATATTTCGGTCCATATACATAAAATGGACTACCATTTTATTTTGTCAATTTGTCATTTGTCACACAATATGTCACATGTAGTATGTTACATGTTATTAATTAATTTTAATGCATATTTATCACATAAATATCATTTTATAAATTAACTAAATTACATTCAACAAATTGACTAGTGATACTTGATCACATAAATAAAAATGGGTCATTTAATTATAATTCACAACATCTTGTAATTATAATTAACCATTCATTCTTATCTTTATCGTTTCTCAAACAATAAGCAATTTTAGTAATAAAGCATTTTTATTACTAAAATAAATCTTAATTAATCCCATTACAATAAGATATCAATATTCTCTCTCACTAATTGAATTGTTCAATTTTAAGGAATTGATCAACTTCTATCGTCATACAATTAATCAACTTTACAGATTAGGGCATCATCCTTTAGGTGTGACCTTAAGGGATCAACTGACCACCACCGTCCCACGACAGTAACGTCAAACTCTAGCAAGCCAATCGTTACCGATTAATGTTGATCAGTTGACTACAAAATGAATCATCCCTTACGTATTCTTAAAAATGAGATTTAAACATGTGATCATCATGATCGACAGTTGTGATCGCATTATTGTCGGGGACACTCCAAGACAGCATCTGCTGCGTCATTTCCCCAGAGGTTTCCTCCTGCGGAAGAAAGAATTTCGCGTTTCTATTAGGGAATTGCGGTGGATCTCTACTTCCTTATTTCGCAAAATAATATTTATGCAATATATTTTACCAAAAGATATAAAATTAATTTATGGCATAAATATGCGGAATATTCTAGGACATTCCGACTCGGCATTTTAAACGGTTTCTTAGAAAATGAAGCGGTTTTTTGACCCAGACTCCAAATGAACTCTAATTACTGTCAAAACGACCGTATCGGTGCGTAGATGACGAACAAGGGGTAGACACAAGTATTTGAGCTATCACTTGATGATAAACTTATGGACTGTCATAAATCATTCCGCGTACCAAACATGCAACCCAATCATCACTGGGTGGCTGGCGGGAGGTGTAGAAATGAGGTATCTACAGAGCCCCCACTCTGACTGAGGCTTGGACAAGGCAAAAGTTAAAGTATAGCCATCAAGTCAATCGAAGATTACAACTTGACGACTATGGCGACGCGAGGCGGCTCAAGGGGTCTGAACCAAGTACCTGTCGTCGGGAACATTTTAGAGTCTGTCGACTTCCGGGGAGGGTCGTTTAATGTCCATTAGACTACGTAAGGAAGCTCGCCAGCCATAAGAAGAAATCATACCTGAGGCTTCTTTCTCGAGATGCTTCCAGAGGTGTGTGGGAGCTAAGGTAAGCGTAGGAGCTAAGGTTAAGACCGAAAAGATATATAAGAATTGTGCTAGGGTGTGAGGCCCTAAAAGCAAACATCGATGAGAAGGCGGCCTAAGGGAAGGTGGGTATGAGAACTTCTAGAGAACGACACCTTTGCCGAACTCCATGAGGAAACAAATAATATTGAGGACAGTAGGACGTCGGTAGAAACTGCTGGGGGAATTTGTTTGCGTCGGTCTCAAGCGAACTCTCGTCGGGGATTATGTTGATAATTCTGTTGGATTGAATCATTTCCTCGGAAATCTACTTGTGTCTGCTTCCAAACAAACTTCATCTCTCGAGAAGCGCAATCGGTTGTCATGAGCTCTCGGTGGGATAAAAGGATATTGATAAGGGTGTGCCTTAAAACACCGTCGAAGAGATTTGACTGATAATGGCGCGTCCTAAGCAATGCTGGAAATCCGCTCGTTGTTGCAAGCGAGATCCTTGTTGGGAGATAAAATACTACTACAGTTTCGCAGTCTGCTTTAGAAAAATATACGGGTCCGGACAAAAATAAATGCCCAATAGACCAAATATATGATATAAGGCTTCGGAGAAGAGGTGCACCAAAGATGGGCCCACAAATAACAAACTTATAACGAACTTTTGAAAATTGAGCTGGAGGGAAGCTGGGGAACAGGCGCAACAAGAGTTGCGGCTCTTGGAAGAGGCGCAACAGGTGCTGCGTCTTTTCCAGGGCTTGTCCCTGTCTGAATAAAAACACGATTAAACCGTGTATTATTTCATAATTATAAAACACAATTCTTCCCTAAACTCTCTCAAATTCCAACCAATTTACTTCAAAATTTGATCAATCCATTCCATTAATCATGACTATTCGAGGTATCCATCACATTCTTGCTTTTAATTCTTGTTTTTGATCAATTAGAGCCGAAAAATTATGGGTTCCCCTCCCCTTTATGTCGAAAATTTGTGGGTTTTTCCCTTAATGAATTTGTTTGATAAAATTGACATTAGAAATGGATAATTGGCAATGTTAGGAGCATAACCATGTATTCTTTTTAAATTTTCATCAAGTATTAAGCATTTGAGCGAAATTGAGACAGTTTCTGAGCTGTTTCGAAAATTGCTTCAAAAATGCCTTTAGGATTGTCCATTTTTGGTCAAATTTGGTTTTCTGGAACCCCTGTGTAATGGGTGAACTTTCTACCATGTCGGATTTTTGATTTGTGAAAACTTTTTCAGGACACTTTTCTAGAGCATAATCGCCATTATAGCGAAATGCTGCCGAATTTTGACTCAAACCCGCAACTAGGCTTGAACTTAGACTTTACTTGACCCAATGTCCATATGAGTGGTCGATTTTTGAAAGAAATGGCCAAAGATGGCGAGAAAAGGCCACTTTTAGGGCTTGAAAATACTTGAAACGACCTCATCAAGGCTTGTCGTGGCTTGACGCAACCTAATTTACTTTAATTTTGCAGGTGACATTCCTTCTACATCAGGGAGAGCTCCCATGGATGTGGACCTAGACTTCAACCCTTCTCTCTCTCTTGTAGGGGGTGAGAGAGAGGAGGTGGTTGAGGAGGAGGCTGAGGAGGTCCCAAGGCGGGCCAACGTGGGACATGGTGGTCGCCAGTTAGTAGGTGCACCCGAGTGGGCCGAGAAATGGGATGGTAGACATCTCATTTAGGCGGCAGAGAGCCACCTGTATTACAGAACGGCGAGGAGTCAGGTAAATTTCAAACTTGTCGTTTCTTATTATATTCCCTACTCGTTTGTCGTTTCATATCTCACTTGCCTTCGCACTAAAGATAGCGTTTTCTTTGAATTGATGCAGGATGCCGGGAACATGAGGTCCTTTTCTTGCTACACCACGATAATGGACGCCTACGAGAGTCTGTCGTAGGAGGAGAAGGTAATCATCGAGTTGGGAGCCTTCGGAGCTTTGGTGGGAGCGTGGAGGGCGATCAGGGAAAGGAAGATTCGGGCTAACCTTTGCCTGATTCGAGATTTCCTTGTTCGGTACTGGGACATGACCTCGAATTTCCATATGACTTTTGTAGAGATCGGGGTCACTCTGGAGGACTACGACATGATCTCTGGTCTGCCGTATGGAGAGGAGGCTTTGGTGTGGCCGTTGACGGCCATGAGAGTGGACTCAGCCAAGGCGAGGAGGCTGATCGGCTGAAACCTGGCAGAGGGTGCTGCCAGCGTTCCTGGGTTGGTGCCGAGTTCTTACGTCAGGGACTACATTGCGGGTAGGACCCCGACGATGATGATGATGGATGGGAGGAAGGTGGCTCCTCCTACTTGTATTGCGGAGCAGGTCTCGCTTGTGGCTGTGGTGGTTCTTGTCTTCAATTTACCTCAGAGACAAGGGGGAGAGGCTGTCGACGAAGCTTCTTTCTTTTCTGTCTGACTTGAGTAGCCTGCGTCGGTGGGACTGGGTTACTCCTGCCTTTGCGGTCCTCACTCGCTACATGAGGGCCATGGTACGTCCTGAGCTGATGGAGAAGGGGACTTCTCTTTCTACCGTCGGTCCTGGACTCTTGTTGAGGTACGAACCTTCTTTTGCATTATGAAAGATCATTACTTCTTTATTTATTTCTATTTCTATCGAATAATGAAATATCATAAATGATTATCTTTGTTTGCAGGCGTGGGTGTACTCCTACTTTCCCAGCTTCTCGCCCAAGAGGACGGAGCCTGAGTCGAGGGCGTACCCCGTTGTGAGAGACTGAGTAGTGTGTCGTAGGAAGAGCCAGTGCTCTTCTTACGATGTTTGTCGACGGGGCGTGAACGCCCTGAAGTTGGAGAACGTAAATACTTTTGATCCTCATTTAATTACCTTTCTTTATTTATGTTTTTTTTTTATTTAGAAGCGGTCATAGGAATGACCCCCTTCCCGCTTAGAGTCGATCATAATAATGACCCCTCATTTGCTTATTTTAGTGGGTGCCTAGACCTTGGGAGGACTACCCTGACGCTCCTGCTTTCGTGGCTGAGGTCCTTTGTCCTAAGAGCTCGAGCCGGTGGTTGCTGAGGACGTTCATGGGACCTGTGCGATACCTGGGTCAGCTTTTGACTCGCCAGTGATCTCGTGACACTTTTGTGGTTCCCATTGATCCTCCCCATACGATGTTTAGGGAGCCTTCTGACGCCGAGAGAGAGGCTGACTTGGCGGACACGAACGGTGACGCCCTTCTCCTTCCCGGCGAGGAGTACTCGGAGTTCGTTCACCGGAGGTTGGCGTTCTAGCCGATCGTGGTAAGTGTCTCACTTCTCCCGCTTTTGAATTGATTTGATAAATGACGAATGATCGTCAAATAAAGAGTCATTTGAACCGTGTACGAGATAGAGGTGGCAGGCGTCGAGCCCCCAGCTTACCCAGAGACGCTCGAGTACACTGACGCGGCGGGTTTGACGACGATCGCGAAGATCCGAGACTTCGGCGAACAGGTGACGGACGCCGGTTTGGGGGAGTGGTAGTACTTAGTGAGGAGGGTAAGCCCCCAATTTTGACTGTTTTTATTGTTTTTATTGCATAAGAATGCGTTCGTTCCTTTTGAACCTTCTTTGTATTCAAATGCAGGTGGCACCAACTCAGTACCTGGCACTGTGGAGGACGGCCAATCGGCTCCGAGCCACGGCCATCGAGACACTTGTAGGTGGCTGAGGACGACATGTATGAACCTCTCATTCTCTTTCTTATTTCATTTCATTGATATTTCGAATTTTTATTGCAATTTCCCGCATTATGTTTTGAAATGATTGAAATGAGGCATTTTTCCTTCATTTGTATGCAGAGAGAGCGTGACCTTGAGCGCGAGCTGGCGCAGTTCCGAGAGGAGACAGCTCGTCTGTTGAGGGAGTTGGAGGTCAGAGACGCTGAGATCGCTGCTCTCGAGGCGACCGTAGCTGAGCTGAGTTGCGAATAGGAGTAGCTGCTTTCCCTTTTTGTTGTCGTCTTGTATACATTTTGTACATTTTGGACTTTATTTTGGATTTCCGGACCTGTTTTGGGCGAGAGCCCCCAGTTTGATGTATATATTGCATTTTGGTTGTATATATGATGGCCTGAGTGCCTTTGTTGCTGGTTGTTTGCTGTTCCTGCAGGGTTAGCTTAAAAAATAGGTTTGGTAGGTGACGGTTTGTGCCGTCATGCTACCGAAATTTACATAGAATTTACACATAAAACACATAGCATATAGATGGCGAAAATTGGCGCAAAATGAGAAAAGTAAAAAAAGTGTCGGAAAATGAGCAAAAACTGACAAAAATGTGCAGAAAATGCCCAAAAAATGCCCAAAAATTGAGCAAAAAATGACCGGACGGTAGGGAGGGCTACCGCCTAAAAAAACTTAAAAATAAATGTATAAGTGTGAAATGTATTGAAAACGAGGGTGAAATGATTCCCCTAAAAAAATAAAATAAAATAAAATGGGTAAGTGTGCTTGTTTGGCGAAAATGTCGAGTTCGTCTCGAAAAGCGAACCCGAAGAATTAGGATACATAAAACATGGTAACTTGACGGAATTACAAGAATAATACCCTATAGGAATAGGAAGTATAGCAAAAACAAATTAGGAAATATCCAAATCTGAAAATCACGGAAAACAACCTGGGGAAGAGGCGCAGCAAATGCTGCACCATTTCCCCAGCTGATTAGACCTCGACAGAAATTAGGAAATAACATTTAGTATAAATAGAGACTTCAGGGAAGCTTTTATTCACACAATTCCTTCATCTTTATTCCGGCTATCACACAAAACTCCCATATCTTCATAAAAATTTCAAAATCATGGATGCTTTTGAAAACCGTGTCAGAGTGGACAAACGAGTTCACGAATGTTGAGAAACATGACATGGGTGCTTTTAATTAGGGATCGATCTTGAGTCTCAAATTAGTGAAAATTGTGAAGCATTTCTTGGATGCCTGTATTGAGTATTGGGACCCAAATTTTCATGTATTCGCCTTTCCCGGAGGCGATATTTGTCCTTTCCCTGAAGAAATAGCTGCTATTGGAGGATGGGACCTTGAGAATGCACCCGCTATACCACTTAGCTCTCAAGGGTATAAAAGTAAATTTAGAGATTTGCTCGAATTGACCAAGGTTGAGGTGGACCGTCTCGTGACCTCGAAAAGAGTCCGTATGTTTGACTTTATTGACCGATTTATAATTAGGGAGGACCCTGCTATTTCTTATGTTGCGAGGCGCAGAGCCTTCAGGTTTTGTCTACTTCAAAGCTATTTCCTTCAAGGGCATGTTGACAAGGAAATGAGAGGGGATCCTCGGTTTCTGAGCCTAGAGGAACAAATGGAGCTGCGCAAGAGCCCAGCATGCCTAGTTTTAGGAGAGACCATTCTAGGTTTGGATAACAGAAAGGCCAACCGCGAGCTTCCTTAATTGGGAAGTCTCATCATTGTATAGGTAAGAACCCACTTTCTTTCTTTTTCATATATGTCAACCGTTTTTGTTTTCTTGACGCTTTTTTTTCGGTTGATGAAAGGGTATTAATTCCCGTCTTTCTTTGCAGGTTTGGCTGATGGAGCGGTTGCGATTGATCGAGCCCCGAGTTAATGTGCCAGGATATCATGCTCAATCGATTGCAATGAGAACTAGGCACTACATGGTGGACTTCAATCGTGTTTGCAATTACTGGGAAAATAAATTGAAGAATGAAGGAGGTCCTCTGATCCGATGGATTGTGTTGTGGTGGCATCTCAGGTCAGTCACTGGAGTCTCATCTTTGGACCTAACACGGTCAGTGCGCATCCCTGGATTGGAATTCATGGTTTGCATTTATCCGGAGAGGTTGATGAGGCAAGTGGGCCTTATGAAGAAGATTCTGAAGCTTGACACCGTCCCTCAAACTACATTGGCGCATACTACAGAGATTTGTCGGGAATGGGAAATGAAGTGGGCTCAGAGGAACATGTGGTTCATACCAGCTCCTCTTGGCTCCTTATGGGTATCTGATTCATACTTGCAATGGAGGAAGGCTGGTACTCCTGAAGAGCGCGAGAAATTGAGGAAACACGAGCCAGTTGACTATAAGATTCGTGAGGTATCAAAGGAGAACCAGAAGTACTTGGCTGAGGAGGAAGAACAGGTCGGATTCCGAGTCGTTCATCCGTCAAAGAAACCGAAGACCGCTTCTGCCATAGAGATTGACGTGACTCTTATTTGCGCACATTTAGTCCCCTAATTGAATCTATTTTGCATACTATTATAACATTTTATGGCCATTTTATCCGTCAAATCCTTTCTACTTTGCTTTCCTAATGCATTTTATATGTCTTATAAGAAAGGAGATAATGAGGCGGAATTCCCGTCTCCCTTGCATATTTAGAAGCTTGTTGACGATCTAAGATAGACTAGTATGAATAGGAGGCAAGAACAACGACCAACAAAGTAGGAATAAAGAGTATACATAGATCGTAGGCTTTGAAGTAAGAGGATAGAACACTGTGCCAAAATCCGTGCATCCTAAGCACCAGACGAGCGGATTGCCGTGTCTTGATCCGCGCGTCCCGAAGACAAGACGAGCGTATCATGGAGCTTTGATCCTAGCGGCTTCCTTGTGATCCGAGTGGATCTCCAGACAGACTGGCCGTGCTTCAAGCCGATCAGAACGGATCGTGGTGGGAGTAGCAACGTGATCTACGCATTTCCCTCGGGACTTGCAATTCCCTATTTAAAACTTAGCATTGTTATTTACTAACCCACCCCTGCTTAACCTAATGATGTACTACTATATATATACTCCATTTGTAATAATCAAGATATGAAGTTCCCATAGTACGAAGTCCTCTTAGATTAGATTAAGCCTTCATTAGGAGTAGATTAGAATAGATTAATCTCAATCATTCCACATTAATCTCTCCTTAATTATTGTTCAAGCTTTGTTATTGGGTAATTGAAGATCATTGGGTTATTATTGGAGAATTCAAAACTCTTCATCAATCAATCAAGTTTTCTTCTATTATTCTTTCCTTTCCAATTGTTCATCTTAAGTTTGGTATAATTCCTTTACTCTTTACTCTTTATTACTTGTTTCCTCAATCTCTTATCATGTTTATACTTGTTATGATGATTGACACTATTGATAACATGTTTCCCATGATAATAAGTGAGTAGTTACTTAACTAGGATTAGTGGGGGATTAGGGGAGTTAATCATGGGATGGATTTATGCTTAATGAGTTCATATGAATGCTTGCTTATTATTCTTCAACTTATGCACATATCATGTTTGATGAAATGCTAGACTATGAAACCTTGCATTTTTTACCCATCTCTTATCTATTCAACAAGGCTTGTAAGATATAAACCAACTCAAGCCTTGTTAGACCTTGCATAGAGTCGAATAGAGATAACCCAAGTCGACTTGTAGGTGTTATAAAGTCTTAATCGACTCGGCTCCGAGAAGTAAGTTTCCCTAGGATTTGGTTTATCATGTATGTAGTTTAATAGGAAGAATTAAGTCGACTTGTAGGTGTAGTACAGTCACAAATGACTCGGCTCCGGGACCCAAATCTTCTTATGAATTACTTGATATGAACTAACTTAAATTCCAACAATAATAAATTGCTTGCATTTTTATAACTCATTTATGCTTCCTTACCACGATTCCCCTATGATCCCATGACATCCTAGTATCTTTATTAATTGTTTACATCTTTTAAGTTATTGCTTGTTTTACTTTATTGCTTTCATTAGTCTAGACTCATTAACTACAAACCCAAATCAATTGTGACACTAGCATAAATTGAGATAGATAGACTTAGAACCCAAAGCACACCGTCCCGTGGATCGACCTCGACTTAACCACTAACTAGTTGTTTGTTGAGAAATATAAATGTGTTTGATTGGGCGTACAACGACACACCTCCATCAAAATGGCGCCGTTGCCGGGGACGGTGTTATGTGATTAAGTTCTTATTTTTTTTTTTGTCTATTTTAATTGTGCTTTAACCTTAAGGGACTTGTTCCTCAAGGTTCGTTCTTACCGTTTTTGTGTAGCTTCTTTGGTTGTAGTTGTTTCCTTGTCTTAGCTATTATGGCTCAAGACTTGACATATGGAGTATGCGATGGATATTTTGAGTATGACTATGGGTATGGGGAGTTTGAGGAGCAAGTCAACACAAACCTATCTTACTACTCATACAATGAAAATCCTAGCTATTACCCCAACTTTGCCCACCAAAATCCCCACATCCATTATCCACAACAACTACCCTTCCAATACCCACTTTACAATGAATTTCAAATGCCACAATACAACCACTTTCACACCCACCCACAACAAAAAGATGAGCCCATTCAAAATATGATCCTCCAAATGATGGGAGATCAACAAAACTTCTACAAACAAATGCTAGAGGAGAGCCAAAATAGGGACAATGTTCTTCAAGGCATTGTCACCCAAGGTGGGGAGTTGGAAATTCAAATTGTCCAAATGAAGGAAGCCCAAATAGACATTGATCATGAATGCGAGTTTGAAAGAGTTACCTTTGATGAGAAGTGGGAAGAGCCAATCTAATTGAGCTCTTTTGAGTATGAAAGTGTGGTGTTTGATGAAGAGGACATGAGGTTGAGTACGCCAAATACTCTTAGCCTTTGTGAGTATGAGGTTGTGTCCTTTGATGTGAATATCGAGATAGTGGAGGAAGAATTATTGAATAAGAGTGAAGTCCCCTATTATGATTCTTATGAGGATAGCCATGATGACGAGATTGTGAAAGAAGTTTATGAAGAATATGTGTCTTGCAAGGACCTTTGGAATAGGGGAGAAGAATGGACTTGTGAGATCACCTTACTTGAGGAGCCCATCCTTCAGAAATTTGAAGTATCCTATCTTGAAGAAGATGAATGTCTCTTTCCTATTACCAATGAAGACCATTTCACACCCACCATGAAACCTATGATTGTTGAAGATGATATGGTGGACCTTCTCCAAAAAGTCAAATCATCATATAAAGGGTACTTGGTGGAAAAGCTCAAGAACAAACTTGCAAATGAACTTACTTGTGGAGATTTGGCACCCACAATTCCAACCCCTATGGTATCCGATCATCAATGTTATGAGAATTCTCCTTCTACTTTGGAAGAATTGACAAATACAAGTGTTATCATCATCACCAAAATTAGTGGAGAAGATGGTAAGTGGAAGTCTCCGGACGAAAATAAGCCATACTTCATGCCTCATGTTGACAAGAATCATAGGCCTATTGGTTTGAAGCATTGTAAAGACCAAAGTGTCAAGGGCAAGGTGAAAGAGAGAATGAATGACAAGTTTCCTTGGTCGAGCTTTATTTCGAATTGGAGCAAACCGTACTTATGCTTATTTGGGGCTTGCTCACAAGATTTTGACCTTCTTCTAAGAGCCTTGAGCTCTATGTACAAAGAATCTCGACAATTCAAATTAGTTTGGTGGAGTCCTAACTCAAACAACCATTTGTAATATATGCCTTCCCATAATATTTGCATTGAACAATATTGTATACATACCTTTATATTTCTTACATGAGAGTAGTGAGAGAGGGTTGCTTACCCATTCATTGAGTATATTTTCAGAAAACGATAAGAAGGAATCACAAAAGGGCGCAAGGGAAATAATTTAAATGAAAGAAATGAGGAATTGACGAAGAACAGCGCGGGACGCTAGTCCTGGCCGTAAGACGCTTGTCCTGAGCCCTGCTGCAGGCAAATATCAACTCTGTCTAAGAATCTGCCTGGATTGTCAAGAAGACGCTCGTCCCGTCAAATTATCCGCTCGAGCTGGCCCTGGGACGCTCGTCCTGGACAACGCTTTGGGAACATTTCTGCATTGGAAAAGAATCTGCTCGGATCCTAATGAAAATGCTTATCCCAGCAGAAGACGCTCGGCTCCTCAGCAATCCGCTTATCCCCAACTGAATATAAAACACACGGCCTCACTGACTGAGAATCCGAGCGTCTCCTGAGCAGGGCAATCGGGCTGCAACTACAAGACACCCGGATCGTCTTCGGGACGCCCGGGTTGGCACGGGTTTTTGGCTGGGTTCTCAAATTATCTGCCCGAGCCCAGTCCAGGTCCGCCCATCTCCCACCATTTCCTTGTTATAAACACCCCCACCATCCCTCTTTTTCCTTATCTTATCTACCCAAAATCTCATATCATCATCCACACACAATCCCCGTCACAAAAACAACCAAAACCCTAACATTTCCATCAACAAAATGATGAACCTAAGAGGCAAGAGCAAGAAATCCGCCGACGCTGCACCTAAACGGCGCAAGGGTGCTACTTCATCCACCCCAAGGGAGGCAAGGGGCCGTCAAAATGTAGAGATACACGGGGTTACACAACTTGAATACTTCCCCGAGGTGATCTTCACTAGCAATGACCACCGCCAAAGATTTGAACATTTGTTAGGTAAGCATTACGAGCCTACCCAATTTATTGATACCGATGTTTTAGAAGTTCTTGGCATAAGGTATCAAACCGAGATATTTTTCAATGGTTTGGGTCTTGGGAAGTTATTCTATGCTCATTTGGATACCTACTTAAGTCTTACCCTCGAGTTTTTGTGTAGTCTCCGCATTGTCACTAATACGTAGAGAAATGTTTGTTTGGAGTTCCGTCTTTGTAATCAAGACCATAAGTTAACCTTAGACCAATTTGCAAATATTTTTGGTCTTGAAGTACCGAGGGAAAACACCGATAAGCCCTCCGACTTCACCGTTAACCACATATGGTGTAACACCCCCATTTATTCAGGATCTTTTAGCTAGACATTCCCAAATAAATAGGACTGTTACCATCTCGGTTTTTCGAGGTAGTGAATAACAAAGTACAACAAACCAAAGTACTTTCAATTAAAACTTTTGTGAATACATGTTTATTACAATTTAACTAACTAAAACTTAATATAAAATAATTACAACTCGCAGCGGAAATAAATAAAGTGATATAATTGTTCTATGTGATCTAGACTTCAACTATGGTCCAAGTCGAGCTCTCATCCCAATGCTCCCGAGTCAGCTAATCTTGAGTACCTGTCAAATATGCTCCCCATTATGGTTCACCACAGGTGTTCACGAATACACTGTCAACCACGACGTTGAGTAGGAATAACCAACAACAAGTCAAATTAAAATGATATGATATATAATACAAACACGACTGAGCTCATCACCCAAAACACCCATTTATCCCTCCAATCCCTGGCCCGGGGTATTCATCATTCCAACCAAAGTTGAAGTATTCACCATCCCAACCGAAGTTGAGGTATCCACCATCCCAACCGAATTTGAGGTATTCACCATCCCAACCGAAGTTGTGGTATTCAATTACACACCATGCCAATTATAAAAATCATCTCAGACACGAGCTGAGGTATCCAATGCAAATGAAATTCCAATATAAATAATCAAATAATAAACAATCCAACGATATATAATCCACATCCATTAATCCATCCAATTTCACAATATTTTAATAAATTTTAGAAACCAACAAAGACAAGACGAGTTGAGTAGTTATCCTACCTGATCAGCAATCCAATAAAAGCAATCAACTAGAATTATTATTCTTCAATAAATCCGTTCACCCAATTCCGTCACCTATACAAAATATTATAATTTCCAATTATTAATTATTACCTTCCATTATTATTTATTAATTATAAATTATATTCTTTATTTAAATTCATTAATTATTATTATTAAAGGTCTACGATATTAAAACCCGATTCATATTCAATCCCGAGTCATCCAAGTAAAACCCGTCTTAAAACAAATAAGTCAACCTAAACCCTGTTGGAGCTTGTGTCCTCCACAAATTAGTGTGATAACATTTGTAAATCTCTTACAGGTTCACAAGGGTATACTTCGTATTTTATCAGTTGATTAACGATAACCTAATAACGGTTGGCTTGCTAGAAAGTTTGACGTTATTATCATACAGATGGCGGTGATCAACTGGTCCCTAAAGGTCACACCTATAGGATGTGTTTGAGAGATGTGGTTATGGAAATGTAATCACATTGATGCCTTATATGACTAAACAGTTAGTCAATGTGTTGATGAGACAATTATTTAATGAAGATTAAATAATATTAGTTGAGACGAATTAACTGTCAATTCGTAAATTGAATGTAATAAGTTATATTTAATTAAATGTATGTAATGTTAGCTTGGACGAATTAATATGTTAATTCGTACTTAAATGTAATCAGTTATATTTAATCAACAAGATGAATGTGTCATAGTGGTAATAGTGAGAGTACTCAAACCAAGAGGTTGTTGGATCGATCCTCACTAGATGACAATTTATATTTAACACATTTTATACATTTTTGGAAACCGAAAATAAGGAATTAAAACTCTTTATTATCTCGGTATATGGGCCGAAATTAGGAGATGAGAAATCTCCCTATGGACTTCTCTTTTTCGGTTATAAGAAGAGGGGAAGGGATAATTTATCTAATCTAATATTCTTTTTCCCAATTCTTGCCTCCTCTCATCGGAAAAACACAAAAACCCTAAAATTAATCTGTTGATTTGGGGATCGATTCTAGCAAAAGAACAAGTGCATATCTCATATCATCTTGTGTGCAATTGATAGGAGAATATCATTGCGATATTTTGATAGGCCATATAATCTAGGACCGAAGGTTATTTCGTCATCTCTTTACCCCCTTTTGTTTATGCAATTTAATTTATGACATGCTTTCATCAGGAGAAATTCGTTATAGTCCTTAAATTTAAAGAGATGCATATAGATAAATCCCACAAACCCAACCACCAAAGAACACGTGATAACAATACAAACCACCAATGATTAAATTACGTGAAAACAAACTCACATACACACCCATTATACACGGCAAAACCCGTGTCCAACACCACACCTTAAGCCGCTTCCCACGACACCCCCAGCCACCAGTGGTACCACCCAATCCAACCACACCCTAGCCTGCACCACGGAAAACCCGTCAACCACCTAACACCGGCTAAAACTCTCCTTTCAAACCCCACGCACACGCCCTAACCAGCCCCCGAAAACCCGACACGAAAACAGCTCACTCAACCAATTCGCCACCCTACCGCCACCATGACCACCCGTGGCCACCACCGCCAGCAACCTGGCCACCTCCTGACACCAGCAGCCCCACCTGTCATCTCTCTCCCTCTACACCTCGGTACAAACCCGACAGCAACATCCCAAACCCGATATCCCCTGTTTTATGCGAACTCCAGCCAACCACCCCACGAACCACCGCCTATAGCCACCCCAAAACCACCACCATGGTTGACCCAACCACCCTGACCCGTCCCTACTAAACCCAGGTGAGTCACGTCTCGAATAAGGGTTCAAAATGACAAAAACCCCACAACATAACCACCCCTCGAAACTCGCCTGAAACCGCCCTCTCCCATCAGTCAACTGTGGTCAAATTAGGTCAACGGTGATCCTTGGTTATCCACGGTCACATCGGTACTTACGGCCTGATCTATGGTGGTTTAGTTTACAAGTTATAGTATAGCAAAGAGTATACATGAGACGGTTTAAAGTATTACCTTGAGGCGATAATAAAGGTTAATCCTTTTGCTTTTCTCTTCCTTAATTCCTTTCTTCTTTCCTTTAGATTTCTTCCTTCTAATTTTATGAATTATTTTCAGATTATTGTGTATTTATAGTCTCGAATTAGATAGCATGTGAGGTCAATTAGGAAACTATTATAATTACCTAATTCTATTTACTATAGGAATTGCCATTATTATTATTACCATTATATTATTATTATTACCATTATATTATTATTATTATTACATATATCAGTCTTACTATAGGTACGACTTCCACTTACAACTTTACTAATTCTATTATTAGTATTATCGTAATTACTATTATTGTTATTGTTATTATTAGTAATTATTCCATACCGACAATTACTCTACTAATTTACGCAACATACATTGCCAACCCAAGCCCTATAGCACACGGCCCAACTCCAATTCCGTCTTTCTTTATTTTATTATTATATTTATCCCGTCTTATTTTCAATTATTAAATATAAACACTCTTAATTATTTATTCGAATTTCGTAAATTAGTTATATAAACTTCACTAAACTACGAGATATTACATATGGAGAGCCATTTCTGGGAGGGAACTCCATTCCTTTAGACAATGTTAATCCTTTGCCATCCAACATCCGGTGATTCGGATCACCGAGCGCTTTATAGCCGGAACCCTCAATGGGAGGCTAGAACAAGATAGGTGCACCCTTCTTGACTTGACCTTCTTAGAGTCCTACTTGAATGTACAAGGGACGAGGGCTTACAATTTCAACACGCCCCTTGAGATGCTTACAGGGCTCAATGACTATGCTCAAGGGAATTCTAATATCAAGACCTTTGTGATGAGAGGCCTAATCACAATTTTGGCCAATGAACTTTGCCCCGGGTTTAACCTTAATGGGAGCTATGAAAAGGTCAATGGGGGCACTTTGATAGATGAGGATGCTATCTTCAACCACCACCGGTGGTGCACCTACAATCAAGCCGGAAGTGTAGAGTGGTTCACAAAGGGATGCTCTTCACTTGTCCTCTTGGGGTGGAACATACCACCAACCGAGCCACGGTTGAGTCCGTATTCTCCTAGGCCGAACTACATCCTCCCCATTGAGATTTATAACAACCCGCC
Organism: Silene latifolia; assembly: GCF_048544455.1. NCBI lineage: Eukaryota > Viridiplantae > Streptophyta > Magnoliopsida > Caryophyllales > Caryophyllaceae > Silene > Silene latifolia. The sequence goes on from NC_133537.1 coordinate 177,155,627, forward strand.
ACAAAGAGAAGAAGAACCTCGTCAACCTCGCGAGTTGCTGGAATGAGGTAATGCACCACCATCCTATGTACCCATTCCACCCTACCCCCCACAACATGTATCGTTCACTCCCGAAGATCCAAGAGCTCCAAACAAGAATGATTTAATGAAACTAATGCAAAATATCGATCTTAGAGTGCACGAAGGGAGGGTTGACAACTACTTGGCTGAATACCCCTCCTACTACAACATGGCTCAACAAGGATACATCAACCCTAGAGGCCCCCTTCCATCTTGGGCTCAACAACACCTTTTATTCCCTAACCAAGGGAACCAAGAAAGGAACTTTGGTGGCCAAAGTGGAGGATTCTTTGGCCAAGGAGGAGGATATGACCAAGGAGGTTCTAGCGGACGTGGGTACCGCAATGATGATGATGATGACGAGTGAAAGGTCAAGAGTTGTCTACCACACCACCTCCATTTGTATGATACTCTTTCTTTTCCTAACTCTCATGTATAGTTGCATTGCATTTTAAATCATCTTGCATTTAGTTTAAACCTCACTTGCATTTGTATTATATTTCATATTGCATTTACATTAGTTATTTCATATAATATAGTTGCATTGTAATATATCTCATATGAATAGATTAGTTTGCATTGTGATATATCTCATATAGATAGTTGCATATAGACTAGAATTCATACATAATCACTAATGACCAAACCTATTCATTTCTACACTATGAATAGTGTTTAAATCGGTTTGGGGAGGTTTGATCATAGGTGACCATAGTTTAATAGAGAACATGCATCGTATAGTATAGTTTAGATTGCATTCATTTGTTATATATGTCATATAGTATTGCATTTAGTTAGAGCATGAATTCATTCATATCATATCATTTCATTTGTACTTCATTTCCATAAAATCAAAAATCCAAAAACATGTATTTCCTTTTCATTCCTACTCCTACATGTACATTGAGGACAATGTCCAAAATAAAGTAGGGGATGGGAATTTATATTCCAAAAATGCTTAAAAATTTGAAAAATTTCGAAAATTTCCAAAATATGTTTTTTAATTTCATAAAAACAAAAACCATAAAAAATTGAAAATTTCAAAAACCAAAAATATGTTCTTTAATTTAGTAGTGTAGAGTTGTATATACTTGTGTTTTTGTTCTCTTCTCACATAGATACAACGCCACATTTGAGGCATTGGCAAGGGAATGTGAAGACCGCTTGGTATGATCGCTCTAATCTCTATTTCCCTTCCATTTATTTTCATTATTCATATGAGGAGGATGGGCTTACATGTCAAGGAGGATGTGGTGTATTTTATTGTTGCGGGTTGTGTATCTATGTGTTGTTAAGAGTTGCATTTAGATTACATGGCATACTAGTTGATAGAAGCATATGCATTAGGTTGTATATATGTTAGTTGCATCATGGCATGTAGTTTGCATGGTGAAAATTTTGTGAAAATGCCTATTTGGTAAACTTGACAAGTGTATATAAGGCCCTTATAGATAATTTTTCTCCTTGAAACTTTGTTTGCTAGAATACCCTCAAGACACCCTAGGATGTGTCATACTAGTACGTATCTTTTGACCCATGGACTAAGGCCTAGTCAAGAATACCTTGTGGTGTGATAACTCCTTGGCTACCGTTTATTCCAAGGTGACCTTTGAAACCATAATAACATTATTTCACCTCTATCATCGTATTTTGTCAACAAAAAGGGAATGGGCACAAAAATTATCAAATTGAGTTCAAGAATTGAAATGAAAGTAAAAAAGTTTGCAATTTGCATCAAAAAAAAAGAGGAGTACCAAAAATAAGAACCCATATGCTTCAAATATAAGCACCCTCGCTACAAATGGGGTGGCTTTGAAAATGTTCAAAAATGCAAAAATTGAAATATTGCCAAGTATCAAAATTGCCAAACATAAAAAATGGCAAGAAATGTTCTCAAATGTCAAAAGCCTCAACAAATTGGGGGGAAAAACAAATAAAAAAGCAAACTACAAATGTGAAACTCAAAACATCTTGATCCCTTTTATCCATTGATCTTATTTGTTGCATGGTAGAATGGGGACGACCCTTCTTCTTGTCTAGGCAAGAGGAGGTATTCCGCGATCCTACAGTGTTTCTAACACCATAGGGAGCCTACTCTTGACAAAATCATTTAGCGATTGAGGATAAAAGTACCCTAGTTTGACACAACTTGGAGGTGATTTGTTGGTATCCTTTTAGACTTAGTAGCTTGGAGAAACAATATATATGATGGAGTGTGTACCCTTAAATTGCTTCCCCTTTAGATGATTTTCGCCACATAGATGAGGAAAGTGGATATTCTTTTGTAGATGCATCCATTACTTGTTTTTTGTGCTTAATGCTTGGATGTATCGCCAATTTGACAAGCCCCACCTTGCCTTGCAATGAGGCATCTTACCTCATAGATGTCTTGTTGAGAGTTGAAGGGGCGGAATGAGACCCGCTAATTGCCTCACATCGGTTATAATATTATTAGGATAGTTTAAATAAAGGTCATAATTCTAGTAACCTCTTTACTCGGGACGAGTAAAGGTTCGGTTTGGGGATGTTTGACGTGACTCTTATTTGAGCACATTTAGTCTCCTAATTGAACCAATTTTGCATACTATTATAACATTTCATGGCCATTTTATCCGTCAAATCCTTTCTACTTTGCTTTCCTAATGCATTTAATAGGAAAGGAGATAATGGGGCGGAATTCCCGTCTCCCGTGCATATTTGGAAGCTTGTGATGATCCTAGATGGACTAGTATGAAGAGGAGGCAAGAACGACGTCCAACAAAGTAGGAATAAAGAGTATACATAGATCGTAGGCTTTGAAGTAAGAGGATGAAACACTGTGCCAAAATCCGTGCGTCCTAAGCACCAGACGAGCGGATTGCCATGTCCTGATCCGCGCGTCCCGAAGACAAGACGAGCGGATCATGGAGCTTTGATCGGAGCAGCTTTCTTATGATCCGAGCGGATCTCCAGACAGACTGGCCGTGCTTGAAACCGATCCGAGCAGATCGTGATAGGAGTAGCAACGTGATATTCGCATTTCCCTCAGGACTTGCAATTCCCTATTTAAAACTTAGCATTGTTATTTACTAACCCACCCTTGCTTAACCTAATGATGTACTACTATATATACTCCATTTGTAATAATCAAGACATGAAGTTCCCATAGTAGGAAGTCCTCTTAGATTAGATTAAGCCTTCATTAAGAGCAGATTAAAATAGATTAATCTCAATCATTCCACATTAATCTTTCCTTAATTATTGTTCAAGCTTTGTTATTGGGTAATTGAAGATCATTGAGTTATTATTGGAGAATTGATAACTCTTCATCAATCAATTAAGTTTTCTTCTATTATTCTTTCCATTCCAATTGTTCATCTTAAGTTTGGTATAATTCCTTTATTGGAGTGTCCCCGACAATAATGCGATCACAATTGTCGATCGTGATGATCACATGTTTAAATCTCATATTTAAGAAAACATGAGGGAAAGTGCGGGCCGACCCGTTTGGCCCAGCCCGTTCGGCCCGCTAAAATAGCGGGCTTGGACAAGAAAAATAAAAAATAAAACGGGTAACGGACAATAAAACTAGGCCCGCTGGAATAAATGGACGAGCTTGGACTAAGCAAAATTGCCCATGGGCGGCCCGCTAGGCCCGCTATTAATAGTGACCTCATAAAAACCCTCAATCCTCGGACTTTCTCTGCTCATTTCATTTGCAATTTGTACACTCTAAACCAATTAGGTAGCGCAAATGAATAGTTATACCTTACGTATAAGTGGGAGATTGTCACTATTTACACTTGTCGTATAAAGATTCTCCGAGAATGGACATGCTAACGGGATTGTTGTATAAATATACTATCTTCAAGTATTTACACGGGAGTGTATGTAACCGCTAACAGTGCCGCACAAATACCGAGGCAAAAATGAACTTTTGATGTATGTAGCAGAACATTGCCAAAGTTGTGTTTTTTCCAAAATATAGTAAGCTTATCTTTTGAAAATTAGTATACTTTTCTAAGGGTAAACTTTTAAAGACAATTGTTAAGATTTAGGGGATGTAGCGATAACAAACTCGTGTTTTAATAGAAACACTAATTTTTGTATTTTATTTTAGTCAAGCCCGCGGGCCGGCCCGCTATCTTGAAGTGGGCGGGTACGGACAATGAAAAATGGCCCGCTGAGCGGGCTTGGGCTATAAAATACGGCCCGTCGGACACTTTTTTAACGGCTAGGCCCGGCCCATGTTCGGCCCAAGTCCGCTTTTGATCAGCTCTAGTTGATACCCTGAGGTCATACCTATAGGGTAATGCTCTTAATTGATTATTTAATTAATCCTATGCCGATACGAGTTACTTAAATTCCTTAAAATTGACGGATGATTTTGTGAGTAAATTTACGTATCTTGTTGTAATTCGATTAAATAAGATACGGTCTAAGTAATCGGATCGTTTTATTACTTTGATTAAATTATTGTTTATGAAACAATTAATACAGATTGAATAATTTATTATAAATACAAGTTGTTGTAATTTATAATTTTATAAACCATTTTATGATGGGTGTACCGAAAATGGGGTGGGTTAGGGTTTTAAATTGTGTTGATTATTTTTAATTGAAAACACAATGATTACTCTAGTATATAACCATGCAACCCTATAGCTTTTGAGAAGAGCAACTTTTGCATGCATTAGCTCCCATAAATCCCATCCCTAACCGATTTTTCCACCTAGAGGAAGCTAAGGGATTCCTCTATAATTATTCACCACTTCACTATTTTTTTCTAGTGTTAGAAAAATTACTATTCTCTACAATTTGTGAAATAAACTTAGAGAAACAAACCTCACAAATACTCCTCTCTTGACCGAAATACAAGAGATTAAAAACACCATTTTTTGTGTTAATTTTAAGTTTGATTTTAATTAATACTAGATCATATTAATTATAATCATTAAGGGTCTTGCTTTGGATATAATTCCTTAGGAGATATTCTCCACTTGAATCTTGTTCTTCCACATTTGGAAAGCTCAAGAACTAGTAAGAAGGTGAACTTAATAGTGCCCATATTCCGAAATCATCAATGTAAGAATTGATCTTCTCCTTATACTTGTAATTGTTTTGCATGCATAAGATCCGATTTAATTTTATGACTAAATTAAACTATCATACTATGAATATTTAAACATTTGAGATTAATGAAGCCCATCAAGTGGTATCAAAGCACAAGATTGTTGCATGCAAAATCGGGTTTGTTTTTCCGAGTTAATTAGTTAACAAATAAAACTTGTTATTTAGGATTTATAAAGATAAATCACGAAATAATTTTGCATGTTAAAAGTTTATAGTCCTAAATGGATTTTAGGTCATATGGGATGATTTATGGATTTTATTGTTCATTATATATATATATATATATATATATATATATATATATATATTATTGGCATTAAAATGTGATTTTTATGAAGAAAATGTCATTTTTGGACGAAAAATAGCTAAACATCGAATTTTTCAGTGATTTTTGGATATGTTTTAACATATATTATCTACTAGTTGCATGTTAAATTTCATGAAAAACTAAGTTATTTTGCATAAAATATGGGTTTTATAAGTCAAAATCAAATTTAAAGGGTTTATTAGGTTAATATGAGTTATATTTCGAATGTGGTCATGAAAATTTTATAAGTTGTCACATGCATTTTTACTTGGTGTGTGTAAAAATATTAGACAGATTGAACTTCTTTTCCATGATTTATGAATTTTTGAGTAAAAATTCAATAAATAATGACTTAAATTAGCCTATAATGCTAAAACATATTTCATTACTAAAGAAAAACGTCATATGTTGCATTTTATCCCACATTTGAGATCTAAAAGTGAAAAGTTGATTAAAATTAATTTTCTCATATTTTAATGGTCATATTTGATGAAACCGATAAACCGCAACGATGTTTTTCTCGAAAATTTTTCAAAATTTTTAACCTAAATTTTGAACATTATGAGTGTCATGGAATTTTTCCAGAATGTTCAAGAGTTTGAATTTCATATTTTGAAATTATTTTAAATTACTATTATTTAATTTGGAGTTTATATTATAAAATTGTATTTTTGGGTCCATTATGAACAATATTAAGAAATCAAGTTGAATTATTGTCAAAATGTTAGTGAAGACTAAGTTTTGAGTCCTAAGATGGTTAGGGTAATTAACTTGAACATAAATATGAATTTATGTAACATATTGTGATTTTTACAAGTTATAATCACACAAATCCATAAAAACCGAAAAAATATACGATATTGGCTCTTAAAAGGTGATTTAGCATAAAATTAAGCATGTTCATACATATTATAATGCTGCATTTTATTTATGATTGTCATATTTTTGATTTATACAATTTTTGAACTATGTAATTTTACATAGTATGGCCTTAGTTTTAATTGGTATTACCCGAAATACATGGGATTATCGATTCGGTTGTAATTATTGTGATCTCGTATCACCGTTTTGTAATTTAATAGATTTAATTTTTATTACAAATGTATAATAGAAAATTATGTAATTTTTATTTATTATTTTGTAATTTCCCGGAGTTTCCATGAAGATAGTGTTACCGCGAGATGCGTGCCAAGACCGAAGTTCAAGGGACGAAGGAGGGTATTTCCGAATTTGTAATAGTTTATTAAATTTTCTTTTTAGGAAGGCCATACTAGGACTTTATATTTATGCTTTGCATTTTCTTTATATGTTTGCATGCATCGCTAAATCGCCATAACTAAACATGCATTTTATTTAATCGAGTCATCGACCGTCTCAATTATAGTTATCGTAGTTCACCGCTTTAGTTCACTTAAAACGTGATAGATAATAAATTGACATGACCTCTCGCTAAATTAATAATTGAGATTTAGCCTTACCAAATAGTAGAACCCATGAAGTACCAATTTCATAAGGGAGTTAATCCGGCTTCACCGTAATACAAACCTTGTTACATTGGGTAAGTGGGTAGTAAAATGTTATTACATCGAAATTTGGATTGAGCTCAACGGAAGTATTCGTGACCGTAGTCGCATGTGTTCCGGGCTAAAAATAAATATTAGAGTAATTTTATCGACCGAGACTTCTAGAAGTAAGATCGATTAAAGAGTTAATCCACCGAGTTATATTGACAAAGGATGAATCGGCTCACCGTGCCCGAGTTGATATGAATACGGATCTTGGTATCATTTATCATAGTTGGGTAGAGGTCACTATGTAAATGCTTTACTTGTTAAATTATTTACAAGTATTATTATAACGATAAATGTTTGTTTTCATTATTCCGTTGTCATATTGTTCTAATTCTTTACCTCATTTCGATTTTAGTTCAAATCTCCATTAAAACATCGTAACTAAAGACAAAAATTTAATTTTCTTCTAAAACCTCAAATTAACCATTGCAAGGATCTCTTGTGAAGAGTATATATAAAAGTTATCCGTGATCAAAAGGGTTTTGATTATTGACTAACATATCTACTTACAATGGATTGTTTCTCATGTGCTTAATTGAGTTAAGTACTTTGAAACGTTAAATCATTTTGGTGACTAGATTTGTTAGAAATCGAAATTGACCAAAATAAAGCAACCACTTCAATGAAAGTTTTAAGACTAAACGATTGAATTGAAGAGTAGTCTTCATAAGATTCAAGTTTGCTTCTCTAAGCAAAGATCATTGAAATGAGTGGGAGAATTCTCTTAATTGTTAAGGAAAGGACGAGGTTCAAGAAGTAAAACTAGAATGGTATTGATACAAGGAATGGTAAAAGTAAAGTTATTGAGAATAACAATACTAAACCTATCATTCCCGACCAATAAAGTTTCCATTTTTGGAAGTGTTGGACACTAGAAATGAAACTACCCCAAATTATTGAAAGAATAACCAAATTAGTTGTGGGATATCTAATGAGACTTTCTTCTCTAAATGTTTATTTGATTGACATAAGTTTTGCTAGTACTACTTCGTCATTATTAGTGACCGATAGTGGTTTTCATCATTGTATTTAATACATAGGATGATTAGAATATGACGACTAGCAACAAATGATGTCGAGAGATAGAGTCATTGTGTACTCAATCTAGTTTTGGGTTTATAGTTGTACCTTAATTATGACTATTAAGTGCATAAACTCTAAATAAGAATATAATTTTGTTAAGACACAAAAGAGGTTTCACTTAGGTGACCCAATACACCACGATTTGATTTATGGTAGCCCATAATTAAGGTGATTATATTCTAAACCAAGCTAGAATGATATATCACGTAGATGATGCAAGACTCAAATTGGTAACCCAGACTAAATCTAAATTCTGGAATGATAAACGCAAAGAGTTACTGAGTACTCTTGGAACCATTAGATTGTCAATCTTATGGTATATGCGTATCTTGTATTCAAAGCAAGATGTCTCGTGCCTTTTGATTGAAAAGGAGATCGAAGATACTAATCATTGATCTAGAAAAGGTTGATCATTTTCTTTTACCGACGATTAAGTTTATACTTTAGTATTCACTTAATTAGGTACAAAGAAGAAATCTTTTAAGAAGTTCAAAGAGTTCAAAGAATCACGATTTAGTCGTGATGGGATTATCTAAGTAAAGACTTTGATATAAGCCAAAGAAAATGTGATATAGTATCACAAGTTAAATCTCTCTTAGCACACATTATGGGATAAGGTGTGGTTAAATGAAGAAATCAAACCCTATTCGATATGGTTGGACTTTAATCAAGTTACTTTGAGTTACTTGATCTTATTTTTGGGGATTTTATCATTTTGTTTAAAATAATTTTTCCACTAAATCTAAACGATTCATATGAGATATGAAATGGTAGGGTATCATGCTTGTAAGTTTTAAAAGAAACAAGTGCTCATTCTCCCTCCCAATAATCACCAGTACATCGGGTTTGTGGCTCGTGAAGTTGTCTTTCTAAAATACAAGTTTATTTCTAGAAGATAGAGTGGGAGAACATATTCAAGAGCCACAAAAGAATTGCATGTCACAAGAAACTGGTCTTTCTTGGCTACTTTCTTGGCTACATGAGACGTTGTTTCATCGAAACCTAGAAGGTTAATCTCATCACTTGTTGAAGATGATGAATTAGTGTTACTTCTAGAAAGTAATGAACATATGACTTACATGAGACCGAAAAAAATTCCAAGTGGAATTGTTGGATATCAAAGAAAGATATCAAAGCTTGATTATTTGCAAAGTGTTTTGCACTATTCGGATCTTCTTAGGGATTGTGTTTCATTATGATGAGATATATAGCGAGTGAATCTAAAACCCACTTCTTCAAAGAAGGAATGTATTCGATACATGTTATGAGTTTTGTAGGTTCTTACAATCCCAAGACAATGTGCAACTTAAGAGATAGTCTTAAGTAGGACATCAATGAGTTGGAGTTAAAATTTTGATCATGTTATAAAACTTTTCTCGATGGGTCGAGAAGTTGTGTTTATACATGAAGTTTAGTGGGAGTTACGGAAATTTATTAGTCTCATATGTGGATGACATGTTGATCATTGTGAATGATTTAAGCCTTGGAGAAATATAATACATCTTTAATATCTGGATTTCTGGAGATAAATCAATATGATGTTAGCATCAAATAAGAATTCTTATGTTGATAAGAATCATGACAAGTTCAATCGAGTTGAACATTTTGATTGATTCCATTTGCTTCCACTGCCGGATCAATTAAATAGGAAATGATGTATAACACTTCATATACTTTGATTATGATGAATTGTTTCAAATCTAATTTACGTAATAGTTACCATGTAGCCATTCAAATCACTCTTAAGTGTTTGAAGAAGCATTAAGGATGTAAAGTTAAGTGTTATTGATGCAATTCACCAAATTTGTGTAATGGCATTACACAAATGACAAATTGAGATTACGCAAGGTTTCCGACAAAACCGTATTCAAAACACATAAAGATGGTTAAGGAACCATTGTGGATATGTTATTTAAGAAATGGATTTGTTAGAATCGTTCTAGGTAATAAAGAACAATGAGAGATGCTTACAAGTTACAACGGAAATTGAGTACACTTCCAATAATGAGATGTGCGAGAGGGATGGGTCCCGTACACTGTGAAAACAGTGGGAGCTATTCTAAGACTAGAGAGCTTATGTCTAGATTGGATCTAGACACGTACTCAGAAAGTTTTGTAATGCAAATATATACATTACAAAGGAAAACGAGTATGTAGTAAGGTTAAGTAAGGTACAAGAAGTTGATAAAACCTACTAACCTAAGCCTTCTCATAGGCTTAAAGATGATGAGTCATGTTATTTCAATTGGATTAAGATGTACAACTACATACATGATCAAATTGGATTATAAGAATATGAAGTAGTAATCAGGTATTGACTATTCATACGTGATAATCACATTTGTCATTCGAGTTTTTACTTTAAAAACTCTTTTATTACTTTGTTACATCTAAATGGATTGTAGAGACAATGATTGAACCCCATTAAATTGAACGAGGATTAACATAGTATTCGCCCATAGTCACTTGTATGAGGTGACGTCTCAAAGTGACTAGAGTGTGATGCGTTGATGGTAAGTTCAAGTGCCATAGAGTCATAAGAGATGACTAGTCGATCACATAGGCAGACTGTTAGGAACACTTTGTCGGGCCTAATGACCGCTTATAGAGTTCTGGCCAATTTTTATAGCCTGGTCGTGGCAAGAGCTACTATAGTAATCTAATGAGTCGATTCTTTTGACTAAAGTCTGTTCGCCCAAGGTGGCACAGTTTCAGAGTAACTTTGATTTATGATCCTACGACTTTCGTAAATGGGGTTAAAGGGCTTATTTTGGGTTATAATGAGTTGTGGCTAGTCGAAGGGAATAGTGCGATAGGAATTGTCCACCCCTTTGTCAAGGTTAAAACAATATCTCAGGGCCACTCGAGGAGTAATGAACTGGAAATGCGTGGTCACGCTCGGAAGGTATCTATGATAGATAATTCTGTTCAATCAGTTATTCTCCAGATCAAGGAAACCACTCTCGATATGATCACTTACAAGTACGACCCGAAAGACACCTTGCATTGAGTGGGAGATAGTAATAGGACAAGAGAATTGGTGTCGTACACTTGTCGAGGACAAGTGGGAGATTGTTGGAGTGTCCCCGACAATAATGCGATCACAATTGTCGATCATGATTGGCTGACTAGAGTTTGACATTACTGTCGTACGACGGTGGTGATCAGTTGATACACTGAGGTCATACCTATAGGGTAATGGTCTTAATTGATTATTTGATTAATCGTATGCCGATACGAGTTAATTAAATTCCTTAAAATTGACGGATGATTTTGTGAGTAAATTTACGTGTCTTGTTGTAATTCGATTAAATAAGATACGGTCTAAGTAATCGAATCATTTTATTACTTAGATTAAATTATTGTTTACGAAACAATTAATACAGATTGAATAATTTATTATAAATACAAGTTGTTGTAATTTATAATTCTATAAACTATTTTTGGTACAAGTAATTATGAATTACTAGTTAATTTTTGTATGTGACATATTTTATTAATATGTTGATTTTTAATATGTTAAAAATAAATTATATTGTCACATGTCATGTAACATGTGACATTAGACAAAATTGACAATTGACAAAGATAAAATGGAACTTCATTTTATGATGGGTGTACCGAAAATGGGGTGGGTTAGGGTTTTAAATTGTGTTGGTTATTTTTAATTGAAAACACAATGATTACTCTAGTATAAAACCATGCAACCCTATAACTTTTGAGAAGAGCAACTTTTGCATGCATTGGCTCTCATAAATCCCACCCCCAACCGGTTTTTCCACCTAGACACTACTACAAATAGAGGCAACCACAACGGCCCTTTAACAACGCTTATTCACGAAAATCATCAAAACACGTTGTAGAATTGATTCCGCGAATTTTACCAAACTTAATTACAACGGTTCTAAGTTGATAACCGTTGTTATTAGTTTTAACAACGGGTCATACTTGAAAAACCGTTGTTAATGAAAAAACTAATAACAACGGTTAAATTTTAACCGTTGTTGATGGTTTGGCGCCAAATTAGTGAAAAGTAATCACAACGGTTATATTAGAACCCGTTTTTAATACTTTTTAACAACGGTTGTAGACTCAATAACCGTTGTTATTAATGTTATGAAAATCTTAAGAGCAACAGATTGCTTTATTCTGCTATACGCTACAAAACACAAACACAAGCTAATACTGTTACTATATCATCCTCCATTCCTCCCTGATCGCCTCTCTGTCTTCATCTCCGTCACTGTTGTTACCGTCTTCTCTCCCTCATCGTGTTTATCAATCAGGTATATATATGTTTCTTAGCAACGCTTATAGATATAGGATTTTTTGGGTTATTATCTAATTTGTTGATAATTTAGCTTAATTGCTTCCCTGAATTTCGTTTATTTGTTTGCCTATTATTGTATTTTCTGAATTAGTTGCCTATTATTACGAATGTAGAATAATGACTCGAACTTGGATGATTGATGCAAATATGAGTGACCGCACCTACAAGGATGGTTTAGCTGAATTTTATGAATTCGTTTCGAACAATTTGAAAGGTTCTTCTAGTATTGCATGTCCTTGTGAAAGATGTGGTAATATTAGCTATATGGCTTTTCCGGACGTTAAAATACACCTAGAAAAGTGGAGATTTAGTCGATCTTATACACGTTGGATTTTTCATGGGGAATCATTAGAGGAAGAGAATAACTCTGAAGAAGATGATGTTGAGGTACACGAAAGGCTAACTGATGATCCTGAGTTTGCCGAGATTTTTGAGTTGGAAGAGTTGGAAGTAGAGAAGTTGAATGTTGGGTCTATAGATAATGAAGAGAATGATGATGAGTCCATTGCTTTTGAAGATGTAGGTGATGACACTAGTAATTGGGATGACCTTAACAACATGTATGAGAATTTGTGTGAGTCTGAAGCACCTCTGTATCCTGGTTGTAAGTTAACAAAAATGTCGGTTGTGGTGAAGTTGTATAATATCAAGGGGGCAAATGGGGTGAGTGACACGTGTTTCACTAGTTTTTTAGCCTTGATAAAGGAGTTGCTTCCTGATGGTAATGTTCTACCTGTTAAGACATATGAGGCGAAAAAACTAATAAGAGGAGTGGGTATGAAATATGAGAAAATACGTGCATGTCCAAATGATTGCATATTGTATCGGAAATTATATCAAAACTTAACCAATTGCCCTAAATGTTTGGAGTGGCGTTATAAGGATAAGGAAAGGATCCCGGCTAAGGTGTTGTGGTATTTTCCATTGATACCAAGAGTCATAAGGATTTATGCGAATCCCGATGATGCAAAAATTTTAACTTGGCATGAAACAGGAAGAATAAATGATGGAAAGCTAAGACACCCGGCAGATGGTAAGCAATGGAAATCGTTCGACGCTAAGTATCCCGAGTTAGAATGCAATGAACCTAGAAACTTACGTCTAGCGCTGTCCACTGATGGAATGAACCCACACGGAAACATGAGTAGCCAACATAGTACTTGGCCAGTAGTGTTGGCTATTTATAACTTACCTCCATATGTGTGCATGAAAATAAAGTATTTGATGTTGTCGTTGTTAATTTCCGGCCCTAAACAACCTGGAAATGATATAGATGTATATTTGGAACCTCTTCTAGATGATTTGCGATTGTTGTGGGATAGTGGGATAGAAGTATTTGATGCATATAAGAACGAAACTTTCAATTTGAGAGCGATGTTATTGTGTACAATAACCGACTATCCCGACTTATGGCGACCTTTCGGGGGCACACAGTTCATGGGAAAGAGGCTTGTCCATTGTGTGGGGAGGATATCGAGTCCGAATACTTGAAGTCTTCTCGTAAGTATGTGTATATGGGAAATAGGAGGTTCTTGTATCATGACCATTGTTATCGCAAGATGCAGAAAGCGTTCAATGGAAGACAATAACTTCGGCAACCTCCTAGAATTTTGAGTGGGCATGAAGTTTATCAGAAAGTAAAGCATATTGAGATAGATTATGGGAAGAAGAGCGGGTCTAAATTGTATACTCGTGGGTATAAGAAAAGATCCATATTTTTTGATAAACTTCCATATTGGCCGACTGGAGGTCGGCATTGCCTCGATTTCATGCACATTGAGAAAAATGTCTCTGATAATATTATCAATACCCTTCTGAATGTTCCTGGTAAAACAAAGGATAACGCCGCAGCTAGGGAAGATATGAAAATGATGGGTATTAAGCTAGAGTTGGCACCACAGAAGAGAGGTAATCGTACATTTTTACCGCCAGCAGCTTATACCCTTTCACGGAATGAGAAAAAAGAGTTCTGTGGATGCTTGAATGGAATTAAAGTGCCACATGGTTATTCGTCGAACATCAAAAGCCTAGTGTTGATGTAAGACCTAAAACTCACCGGGTTAAAGTCACATGATTGTCACACTTTGATGCAACAATTACTACCTGTGGCTATTCGTTCCATTTTACCTGAAAAGGTAAGATATGTTATAACTAGATTCTGTCTCTTCTTCCAGTTTATATGCGAGAAAGTCATCGATCCCGATGACGCGGATTCATTGCAGGACCTCATTGTCACCTCTCTTTGTCAGTTGGAAATGTATTTTCCACCCCCTTTCTTCACTATCATGATTCATCTGACCATTCACTTGGTTAGGGAGATTTTGTACCTTGGGCCCGTGTACTTGAGATACCAGTATCCTTTCGAAAGATTGATGAAAGTCTACAAGGACTATACATCTAATCGGTATCGTCCGGAAGGTTCTATTGCTGAACACGCTATTTTAGACGAAGCTCTTTCATATTGTTACGCTCATCTCTCCCCTGAGGAGTTGATTGGCGTTCCTAAGAATCGTCATAGTGACTGGATGACCGGAAAAGGTATTAGGGGCCGGGTTGAAAAAATTGTGACACGTGAAATGTTGCATTTAGCACACTTGTATGTGCTAAACAACGAAGATGAGGTGCAACCTTATATTCAACAACACAAAGATGAGTTCAAATACGACCACCCAAACAAGACCGAGAAGTGGATTGCGAACGAGCATACGAAGACGTTTGCAGAGTGGTTTAGGAATATTGTCTTAGAGTGTAATGATCAAACTGGTGATGACATCTCTCCTAGGTTACTACGTCTTGGTTTAGGTCCAAATGTCAGGGTCAACTTTTACAACAGTTTTGCCATTAAAGGATATACTTTTTACACCCGCGAGCAAGATGAGTTGAGCACAATGCAAAATAGTGGTGTGAGTTCTGAATTTGAGGCAATGCACTTTGCTACTTCAAAACATAAAAAGCCTATTTGGGAAAAATGCCTTTATTATGGTGTTATTCAAGAAATATTGGTTCTAGATTACATTGATTTCACAATGTCTTTGTTTCGATGTAACTGGGTTGATAACAACATCCATTGTGTCCGAAAGGATAAGATGGGATTTACGTTGGTCAATCTGGGTAAGGTTGGCAATAATAAGGATGATCCTTTCATAATGGCATCCCATGCTAAACAAGTGTTCTATGTCACCGATCCTATGGATAAGAAGTGGTATGTTGTACTGTCTATAAGGATAGAAGGAGTAGTCCATCCGATCATGGTGATGATGATCAGGATGTCGTTTTTGAGGGAATGTATCAGCCTACCACTGTATCTTATTTCGACGATGTTGACACTGATCATGAGGACACTGAACGCATCTTTATGCGTGATGACCATGGTTAAGGTATTTGGGTTAACGAAGAAACTATGACATCCAAGAAACGTCCCCGATCCTGAGATAGTTCATCAGGACACAGTGATATGGACGACCAACATTTTGAGTCATTTTCAGACCAATAATTTGATGGTTTAATTTATTGGTAAATCAATAATGGTCATTATATTGTTAAATAAAAATTCCCAAATTTGCATGGCATGGTAAATCCTGTAGCTTAGATATGCAGTATGCATGTGATACCCGTCGTTTTGAGTACCAAAAATAAGATTTATAATTTCCTATTAAGACTAACCTAGGCTAGTGGTAACAGGGTCGAACCACAAGGAGGCAGACGTAATTTCTAGCTGTCTAATTCTAGTCTAAGGTAACGAGTGTAGGGGTTGAGTTGAATTGGTCTATAGCTAAGAGTAAATAAAAACAATAAACTAAAAAGACCGATCAAACAGATAAAGAGGGGGTACTAGGATGGTCGGTTCATTATAGCTTCGGCGGCAGCATACGAAGTCGGTCTGAATCAAACACATGTGAGGCGGGAAAACAAGAGGTCCTCTCGGTCCACTCTTAACAGATAGCATCTTTCGATCTCGCTATAAGTCCCTAATATCACTAATACTGACTCTCGTCCTGAAAAGTGACTAACGGTCTAAACTATACCTATCTTTCGATCTCAGCACAGTTTAGTCATTTTAAATGGTGATCTAACAACTGTCCCTATCTTTTGATCTAACGGGTCAGTTATAAAATAAGCATCTAACTGGTCGCATGCATTCGATTCGTTAAATACAACATTAAAATCAATTAAAACGAAAGGTAACGTCACGTGGTCAGTCGATCGACCAGGTATGGCAGTCGATCGACTGACCCGCGAATTCAGTCCAAAACAATACTACGCCGCCTACGCTATAACTCGCCTACATCCTAGCACAATTAATCTAGCTACTCATGGTACTGATAAAAACAACAATAATAATATGAACTAATGAATTCATGCTTGAAGTACTCAGATAACAAATAGCGATAAACGATAATTGGCTTTGGATACTAACTAGCAATTTTATACTAACAATGAAATAAGGATAAATCGAAATAAGGCAGAAGAATACCGAGATTGCAGAGGAACGATTGAGAATAAGAACGAAAATTCCAACGCTAATCAATATTCCAAACCCTAATTATAAAACTAAATATTACTGTGTAAAAACTTAGATAAAATCGGGATCAAAACTGAATGCTTATTCTGTTGTTCTAGGTTACGTTATATAGCCAACATACGTAACAACTTATTATCAAAACCTAAACATACTGGGCTTGCGTTTCCTCGGTCTTTTAATTCTCGTCTGGGATAGCAGTTGGTCGATCGATCGATGGTAGTGGTCGATCGACTGATCCTCGATGTCTGAGAGCTTCGGAACCCGCATATTGGTCGATCGACTGAAGGTAGTGGTCGATCGACTGCTTGAGCTGCTACTTAACTTCTAAAATCTCGTGGATTTGTCCTTTGGGCCTCGAAACGCGCACCAAGCTCGTTCCTTAAGTGGATTCTTCATGTCAAATGCAATGCAGGGTACTCGGGGACGGATTTAGCTCAATTTCCGTTGAATTCTTCACATTTCTGCAATAAAGTACAAAAACACGAAAGTAGATGGAAATAGGGGAAATGGTAGCTTAAACTACACAAATGAGCTCTGAAATGCGTGTAAAATGGGATGTAAAACATCATATAAAAGACACGCATCAAACTTCCCCAAACAAAACCCTTGCTTGTCCCCAAGCAAGAACTAGACTCGATCTAATGGAACGAGTTCAATCTCAGAGCGAAATGCAACATGTAAAGCCTAAACCAATTTAATGCACAACCAACAATCAACTAGCAAATGAATCATGCAAACGAGTTATGGAGTCGTTAAAACTACTGAACCCTCAACTGTAGAGACTTATCAAATTGGACTCTCACGGGTCGCTCATATCACTCAAATAAGCACAGGTGAATAATGTAAAGATAGAAAGAATTCATTTGTAGTGACACTCACCTAACTACGACCTATAAGAACGTGCATGCAATATAATATGAAAGCAATCTCTACAACCGTACATACGCATTCCAACCAACAAGAGACCATGACACATGCCGAGGTATATATGTGGATATGTGAGGTATGCGTAAGAAGAGGCAAAACATTTATGGAAAAGTGGAGGTACAGGTGATCAAGCTAGTACCGAAACGGAACCTTATGGCAGCATCCAACTTCTTGCTAAAAAACAAATGAAACGGTGCTATAGCAAGCACAAATCTCACAATCTCCAGGTATAAAGGTAATCAAATAACTCCCCATAAGATAAGAATAAATCATGGGGGCAAAAATCGCCAAAAGATAAGGATTTTGAATTATGCGAATTGATTTTTTTTTCTTTCTCTCGAACCTCAGTCGATCGACCAAAAGGGGCAGTCGATCGACCGCACGAACAGTACAGAACTCTTTTTTTCTTCTTTTTCGAATCATTTGTTTTCTTTCTTTTCTTCTTTTTCTTTTCTTTTCTTTTCTTTTCTTTCCTTCATTTCATTTTCCCAACTAAATCTCAATAAGAGCATTTACTACCAAAAACTAAGTAACAATCCCAAAACCTAGACTACTAGCTTGACCAAGGCAGGCTAAGTGTAGGATGTAGTAAATAGGACAAAAAGGATATTTTTGGCAGTGTGGAGCTTATGGGTGAAACGAGAAAAGGGAAACCTCTACCACATGTGTCAACTAACCACAGACCGAATGCATACAGGTATTAAGCAGATTAAGTTCATATTTATGCAAATTAATGTGACATGTCTTATAATGAGTACTACTCACATTCCTAAATAAACTGGTCATAGATGTCACCAGTTATAGGCTCTAAATCTAAGAAATATGATGTAGTTTGCCAATTTTCAAAGTCAAGTCTCAAGTCCAGCAAATAATTAACGAAAACTCGTAGATATGCACTTATACGATTCTACTAATAACATGTCAATTAGCAAGGCTCAGGCAAAACAGATGCAAATGCAATGTTATCATTGAAATACTAGCGTTTCGACTCGACCTCTATGCTAAAATAAACGTGCATTTTATTTGATGACCATGGTTAAGGTATTTGGGTTAACGAAGAAACTATGACATCCAAGAAACATCCCCGATCCTGAGATAGTTCATCAGGACACAGTGATATGGACGACCAACATTTTGAGTCATTTTCAGACCAATAATTTAATGGTTTAATTTATTGGTAAATTAATAATGGTCATTATATTGTTAAATAAAAATTCCCAAATTTGCATGGCATGGTAAATCCTGTAGCTTAGATATGCAGTATGCATGCATGCTGGTGTTGTCTTATTTTCTTGATCTTATTATTAGATGTGGATCTTTGGTGTTGAAATTGCTTTGAATAATGTTGCAAAGATATGGTGCTTCTCTTTATTACAGTATGTATTGTTCTGAGGTTTGGACAGTAATGGAATTACTGATAATTTAAAAAAAAAAAAAAAACAAGGTTCAACAATAACAACGGTTATATTTAAATTACCCGTTGTTAATACTTTCAACAACGGGTGTAGTACCTCTACCCGTTGTCAATGATTTTTTTGACATATTTCATTTTGGCGCAAATTTGGTGAAAATATATTACAACGGGTATATTTTAACCGTTGTAATAAAGTTTTGACAACGGTTGACTTTTATTGACCCGTTGTTATTAACATATAACAACGGTTCTTCTTTGAACACCTGTTGTCAATAGTTTGTCTTAATAAAAAACTAATTTACAAACCCATACAGCATACCATACACAAACACACACAACGTTAGTTCAACAGTTGGTATCCTGAGTTAATTCTTCTCTCCTCCTCGCTTTCTACATTCTCGTTGCCGGCCGTCGCCCAATTTCCGACGCCCAGATTCCGTTGCCTTCCCTTATCATCCTGCTCGTTCTCTTTATCATCATCATCATCAGGTATGTTCACTTTAATTTTGTGTTTCGTCATTAGGGTTTTAAGACGATCATCTTTTTTCTTTTTCATGCATCTGTTTGTTTTTCGTCTTCTTTGTTATCTTTATCATCCCGCATCATCTACTTCACTCCTCTTATTAGGGTTTAGGATTTTAGAAGCTCAATCTGTTGTTTTAAATTTTCATTCCTATTAGGGTTTAGGGTTTTAGATAATACTCTGCATGTACGTTGTTAAGTTGTTCATTTCCTATATCATTCATATTTGGGTTTTAGGATTATCATGAGTGAAAAACGTAAAAGAAGTCAAAAGAATAATAAGCCTGAGGATAATAAGCCTGGTGAGAGGGGTGCTACGAAGTTCAAGAAAGTCCTTGACTATATAGCCGCTAAACAGCCGTTGGAAATAACATGGAGTGAGATGGGTTTCCCTCTTTTGGTCCAAATGCGGGTTTTTTCTCCGATTGGATTGGTACTTGCACAAGACAGTTTGTGCCTATCCATTTAGATGATGTTAGAACTTTGAATCCAAAATTGGCGGAGTTATACTTGGCTCGTGTAAAGGAAGGCTTTATTATACCCGATGAAAGCCATGATAAGTATTTAATGCATAAGGCCGCGGATGTCCACAGCAAAGTGGAGGTGTGACGTTGCTAGGGATTGGTTGTATGTGGACAAGGCAACGGGGAGATGCGTAAGAGCCCACCGGAAAACAAGTGTCCCACCATCAGTCAGGAACAATGGGATCTTTTCAAAAAGATGAGAACTACGAGAAGTTTGGGTTAAATATCCTCGCCTTTTAACGATTTACCTATCATTTTTTTAATTAATGAGTCCTTTATATAATCTTTTTATTATCTCATCTACTTGCGCTTTTATATAATTATTTGAAGGCCGTTAGCAGAAGAAATCGTGCTAACATTTCATGCAAGAAGGGGAAATGGTATGGTTCTCGGCGATTCTGAGAAAGATTGAAGAGAACCTCGTAAGTAGCATGCATTATTACCCTGTGAGACTTTATTTTTTTAATCACACTTGGACTTGCATTGATACACATTTACGTGTATAAATGTTACCATGTTAATGTGTAGGTGGCAAAGGGAGTGAAAGAGGTGGATCGGCATGTAACTTGTAAAGAAGGGCACACGCCTAAAGGATCCCGGTCGCGTGACAAATATGATGAGGAAGTGTTGGCCAACATAGTAAGCATTATTTTATTAAGACGAGTTCATTACTAACTTTATTATTTTAGTCACAAATATAATTTGAAGTTTATTTAATATATTATAGGACAACGTATTGAAAGAGGTAGAAGAAGGGAAATTCACTCCCAGTGGTCGTAATGACGTTCTTGCTAGAGCGATCGGCCGACCCGAACATCCAGGTCGTTTGAGGGTGTCCGTTACAGGTTGGAGTAACGAAATATTATGGGACAACCGCCCCGATAAAGAAGAAAAGGAAGACTAAGTCGAGAAGAAGGTGACATGGTAACATTTATTCTATTATTTTCATTTAAGTTCAATTCACATGTTATTGTTGGGATAAAAATTGCTGACACATTACATTCTTGGCACGCTTGACTTGATTAATGGCATCCGTACTACTAAAGTGGAGGCAAGCTTTCCGAAGAAGAAGTGAAGATGATGGAGGATGTCATTTCTAAAGGGGGTAATAATAAGGTACAACAGATTGGTCAAGAGGCCGCTACTACCTTGGCAATACATGAGAAGGAAGTATCGGTCAACGAGATTCAGAAAGATCAGGTACCTAATAATGCTTCTGAAGTTGTAACAACTAAAGCCGATCAGGTACCTAATACTTCCTTATTTTTCTTTTCTTTTTTTTTTGGGTAAGATAAGGGGGTGTGTTCCCTGCCAGCTCTAATGCTATAACCCGACATGGTGCCATTGGTTAATTTTATTAGGTAAATAATGGGTCCTGAAAAGGAGATGCAGACTTGAGAAGATGGTGATGGAAAACAAAGATACATCTCCTTCAAGTCGGTTCCTGTTTTGATAAGGTATGCATGAAGTGTTTAATTAGTTAAATTTATATGAATTCTATTAAATATTGGGATATAATAATGTATGTTTATATTCTTCAGGCCATAAACAAGAGGCCAGTTATTCTTGCTGACCCTAAAACCGAAAAGCCACATGTGCGTGTTGGCCGGGGTCTCGTAGAAATGCACACCAAATCTGCGGCAATGAAAGCGTAGTTCATGGCGAAAACCTTTTGCCGAATCATACCAAAGTAGAGATAACTACAGTCTTTCCAGGCCATGAAGACTTTCAAATGCCTGTCCCAGTTCATGACGACATTACCATTCTGGGAGATGTGGTTGGAAGTTTCATCCAATGGCCTGAAACTCACATCTACTTGGCTCGGCCGTCTTCGCCTAAGCAGCGGAAAGCAGTTGGGGTTAGAAGAAATACCTTTATATATATGTTAAATTTTTAATTGTTGAATGTTTTTATATGTTAAATTTATATGTTATTTTTTTTTTTGTAGGGAACAAAAAAGCCGGCTTTGGCGGATAAGCCTAAGTCCACAGACATGCCAACGACCTCGTCGAGACAACAACTTGATGAGGTATTTAATTAACTTCTCCATTTTTTTAAAAAACTTGCTCCCTTTATTTATATTATGTCTGTAATTATAAAAAGCATGGTAATTTTGTGTAGGGGACAAAAAAGACTGATAAACCTAAGTCCCCAGTCTTACCTGCTACTACTACCTCATCATTGAAAGAGCAGGTTGACGAGGTATTTAATTAAGTACGCTTTTATTTTTATTACTCCAACAAGGATATGTTACCTTTGGATTTTTTATTATTTTAATTATCTACTACATGTGTAGGCTGGTGGTAGTAGCACAAAATCAAAGACTCATTCTTTTAGGACTGAAAGAAGTTAGGAGTTTAAACGACTCACAATATTTGCGGGAAGGATTACATGCAAAAAGTAAGAACGGTGACGATGAGGAAGCGCATGAGGATCTTTGGCGGTCGCATAGCCACCGAGCAATTGATAGTTATTCCGCTCGAGAAGGATATTCTAGGGGTTGAGCGCCAAGCACTTCTATCATGGGATATGCTAGCCATTTGGGCTGGCCTAGACCAGATTGATGTCCAACACCTATTTGTTTGGATGAAGTAAGTTTCTTAATAAATAATTTCATATTCTAATATTCTGACTACTAGATAGTGTTTTAAATACCGGAATTAATACCGTAATAATGTAGGATATTGAAATTGAGAGTGATCCACGAGAAGAATATTCCATCGATCAATACTGATTCTGTGCCCCTATGTTTTATCTTTATTTATTCGGATTTCTCGTTCAAAGAACGGGTAGATTATATTGCTCAAAGAATTGGCGACAACCAAGAAGTCGATTTTTGGCGCTTATAATGAAAAAGGGTAATAAACAAATTAATATTACGTTTCCCCCTACAATTGCATTTTCATAACTAATATATGTACTTGTTAATAATGATGATGTCTCTTGATGTAGGACTCATTGGGTGCTAGCAGCCATCATGCCGACAAGGAAAAAAGTATTCTGGTTGGACTCTATACATCATCCACCAAGCGAGACTTTTAAGCGCTTGATTAATAAGTAAGTTTATAATACTGATTTATTTATAATAACATTAAGTTTCAATTTTTATTTATAGAAAAAAGCTCATTTTTGCCCCTAAAAAAATGAGTTTCTGCCTCCTTTTTTATTTTTTAAAAAAAGGGCCTTTGAGAAGAGAAGAGCAAACGAGCAGAATCAACCCACGAAAGATTCTGATGTTGGCCCTGATTTTATTACGATAACATTAAGTGCAAAAATTTGTGTTTAATACTAATACAATACCTAAAGTTCCAGATTCTGATGTGAGCCTTCTCTCGTCTGTTTGTTTTTATGTAATAATAGGTCCCTCGCCAACCAGATAGCATACAATGTGGATACTACGTTTATCGGTTCATGTTGGAGATTATTAGGTGAAGATATATCATTATTCCAGAAAAGGTTAGTAATTTAATAATGTGTTTATTACTTTTTTTAAATTAGAGCTAATGTTGTCTTGCTTGCTGCTATATATACCATGATGTTGCTATGCAGTAATTGATGTTGTTACAATAATGTCTTCTCTTTGTTTTTTCCGCAGTATGTAATCAACCCGTCACAACAGATTGAGGAGTACTCAAGTATAGATATAGACGAGGTAAGGGACATGTTGGGCAAATACGTCTTAGAAAATAGAAATGCATGATACTCAGAGTTTAGATCAACTTATTAGTAAAATTTTTGTTGAAGTTAGGGAATGATTAGTTCATGTAAATTCAACTCCTTGTAAGTATATATATATATATATATATATATATATATATATATATATATATATATATATATATATATATATATATATATATATATATATATATATATATATATATATATATATATATATATGATGATCTTCTTGGTTGTTGTGGTTGAATTGAATCTATTGAGTTCGATGAACCCAATTTGTGATTTATCTTTGTACTGGTATATGGTCTTTCTTTGATATATGCGGGTTTTTTGAATGGCATGAAACAAATTTAATTTTTCAAAACATTAGGAGTTCGTAATAAAAACGGTTACTAAAAAAAACCGTTGTGAATACCTTTCACAACGGTTAATAAAAATAACACCGTTGTGAATGACTTTCACAAATACCACGCATAATATTCTACAACAGGTTTTAAACGAAGAACCGTTGTTAAAAGTCTTCACAATTTTGGAGGTAAAGTTACAACAACGGGTTTTAAACTAAGAACCGTTGTTACTAACAATTTCAACAACGGGTATGTAGCATAAACCCGTTGTCAAAAGACTTCACAATTTTGGAGGGAAAGTTACAACAACGGTTATACATATGACAACCGTTGTTATATTATTCCCTCCAAATTTTTGAAACACTTTCCACAACGGAGAACACCCAACAACAACGGCTTTTAACCGTGGTGAATACTTTCGACAACGGTTTCATTAAATAACTAAACCGTTGTAAATACCTTCTACAACGGCCGCTTTAACAACGTCCGCTTTTTTTTTACAACGGTTTTTACCCGTTGTTATAGCCTGTATCTGTAGTAGTGAGAGGAGCCAAGGGATTCCCCTATAATTATTCACCACTTCACTATTTTTTTCTAGTGTTAGAAACATTACTATTCTCTACAATTTGTGAAATTAACTTAGAGAAAGAAACCTCACAAATACTCCTCTCTTGACCGAAATACAAGAGAACAAAAACACCATTTTTTGTGTCAATTTTAAGTTAGATTTTAATTAATACTAGATCATATTAATTATAATCATTAAGGGTGTTGCTTTGGGTATAATTCCTTAGGAGAAATTCTCCACTTGAATCTTGTTCTTCCACCTTTGGAAAGCTCAAGAACTAGTAAGAGGGTGAACTTTCTAGTGCCCATATTTCGAAATCATGAATGTAAGAATTGATCTTCTCCTTATACTTGTAATTGTTTTGCATGCATAAGATCCGATTTAATTTTATGACTAAATTAAACTATCATACTATGAATATGTAAACATTTGAGATTAATGAATCCCATCAAGTGTTATCAGAGCACAACGTTATTGCATTCAAAATCGGGTTTGTTTTCCGAGTTAATTCGTTAATAAATAAAACTTGTTATTTAGGATTTATGAAGATAAATCACGAAATAATTTTGCATGTTAAAAGTTTATAGTCCTAAATGGATTTTAGGTCATAGGGGGATGATTTATGGATTTTATTGTTCATTATATATATATATTATTGGCATTAAAATGTGATTTTTATGAAGAAAATGTCATTTTTGGACGAAAAATAGCTAAACTTCGAATTTTTCAGTGATTTTTTAATATGTTTTCACATATATTATCTACTGGTTGCATGTTAAATTTCATGAAAAACTAAGTTATTTTGCATAAAATATGGGTTTTATAAGTCAAAATCGAATTTAAAGGGTTTATTAGGTTAATATGAGTTATATTTCGAATGTGGTCATGAAAATTTTATATGTTGTCACATGAATTTTTACTCGGTGTGTGTAAAAATCTTAGACGGATTGACCTTTTTGCATGATTTATGAATTTTTGAGTAAAAATTCAATAAATAGTGACTTAAATTAGCCTATAATGCTAAAACATATTTCATGACTAAAGAAAAATGTCATATGTTGCATTTTATCTCACATTTCAGATCTAAAAGTGAAAAGTTGATTAAAATTAATTTTCTCATATTTTAATGGTCATATTTGATGAAACCGATAAACCGCAACGATGTTTTTCTCGAAAAATTTTCGAAATTTTTAACTTATGTTTTGAACATTATGAGTGTCATGGAATTTTTCCAGAATGTTCAAGAGTTTAAATTTCATATTTTGAAATTATTTGAAATTATTATTATTTAATTTAGAGTTTATATTATAAAATTGTATTTTTGGGTCCATTATGAACAATATTAAGAAATCAAGTTGAATTATTGTCAAAATGTTAGTGAAGACTAGGTTTTGAGTTCTAAGATAGTTAGGGTAATTAACTTGAACATAAATATGAATTTATGTAACATATTGTTATTTTAACAAGTTATAATCACGCAAATCCATAAAAACCAAAAAAATATACGATATTGGCTCTTAAAAGGCGATTTAGCATAAAACTAAGCATGTTCATACATATTATAATGCTGCATTTTATTATGATTGTCATATTTTTTATTTATACAATTTTTGAACTATGTAATTTTACTTAGTATGGCCTTAGTTTTAATTGGTATTACCCGAAATGCATGGGATTATTAATTCGGTTGTAATTATTGTGATCTCGTATCTCCGTTTTATAATTTAATAGATTTAATTTTTATTACAAATGTATAATAGGAAATTATGTAATTTTTATTTATTATTTTGTAATTTCGCGAAGTTTCCATGAAGACAGTGTTACCGCGAGATGCGTGCCAAGACCGAAGTTCAAGGGACCAAGGAGTTGATGTCCGAATTTGTAATAGTTATTAAATTTTCTTTTTAGGAAGGCCATACTAGGACTTTATATTTATGCTTTGCATTTTCTTTATATGTTTGCATGCATCGCTAAATCGCCATAACTAAACATGCATTTTATTTAATCGAGTCATCAACCGTGTCAATTGTAATTATCGTAGTTCACCGCTTTAGTTCACTTAAAACGTGATAGATAATAAATTGATATGACCTCTCGCTAAATTAATAATTGAGATTTAGCCTTACCAAATAATAGAAACCATGAATCCCAATTTCATAAGGGAGTTAATCCGGCTTCACCGTAATACAAACCTTGTTACGTTGGGTAAGTGGGTAGTAAAATGTTATTACATCGAAATTTGGATTGAGCTCAACGGAAGTATTCGTGACCGTAGTCGCATGTGTTTCGGGCTAAAGATAAATATTAGAGTAATTTTATCGACCGAGAGTTCTAGAATTAGAATCGATTAAAGAGTTAATCCACCGAGTTATATTGACAAGGGATGAATCGGCTCACCATGTCCGAGTTGATATGAATTTGGATCTTGGTATCATTTATCATAGTTCGGTAGACGTTACTATGTAAATGCTTTACTTGTTAAATTATTTACAAGTATTATTATAACGATAAATGTTTGTTTTCATTATTCCGTTGTCATATTGTTCTAATTCTTTACCTCATTTCGATTTTAGTTCAAATATCCATTAAAACATCGTAACCAAAGACAAAAATTGAATTTTCTTCTAAAACCTCAGATTAACCATTGCAAGGATCTGTTGTGACGAGTATAGATAAAAGTTATCCGTGATCAAAAGAGTTTTGATTCTTGACTAACATAAAAACTTACAATGGATTGTTACTCATGTGCTTAATGGAATTAAGTACTTTGAAACGTTAAATCATTTTGGTGACTAGATTTGTTAGAAATTGAAATTGACCAAAATAAAGCAACCACTTCAATGAAAGTTTTAAGACTAAACGATTGAATTGAAGAGTAGTCTTCATAAGATTCAAGTTTGCTTCTCTAAGCAAAGATAATTGAAATGAGTGGGAGCATTCTCTTAATTGTTAAGGAAAGGACGAAGTTCAAGAAGTAAAACTAGAATGGTATTGATACAAGGAATGGTAAAAGTAAAGTTATTGAGAATAACAATACTAAACCTATCATTCCCGACCGATAAAGTTTCCATTTTTGGAAGTGTTGGACACTAGAAAGGAAACTACCCCAAATTATTGAAAGAATAACCAAATTAGTTGTGGGACATCTAATGAGACTTTCTTCTCTAAATGTTTATTTGATTGACATAAGTTTTGCTAGTACTACTTCGTCATTATTAGAAACCGATGGTGGTTTTCATCATTGTATTTAATACATAGGATGATTAGAATATGACGACTAGCAACAAATGATGTCGAGAGATAGAATCATTGTGTACTCAATCTAGTTTTGGGTTTATAGTTGTACCTTAATTATGACTATTAAGTGCATAAACTCTAAATAAGAATATAATTTTGTTTTGACATAAAAGAGGTTTCACTTATGTGACCCAATACACCACGATTTGATTTATGGCTAGCCCATAATCAATGTGATGATATTCTAAACCAAGCTAGAATGATATATCACGTAGATGATGCAAGACTCAAATTGGTAACCCAGATTAAATCTAAATTCTGGAATGATAAACGCAAAGAGTTACCGAGTACTTTTGGAACCATTAGATTGTCAATATTATGTTATATGCGTATCTTGTATTCAAAGCAAGATGTCTCGTGCCTTTTGATTGAAAAGGAGATCGAAGATACAAATCATTGATCTAGAAAAGGTTGCTCATTTTCTTTTACCGACGATTAAGTTTATACTTTAGTATTCACTTAATGAGGTACAAAGAAGAAATCTTTTAAGAAGTTCAAAGAGTTCAAAGAATCACGATTTAGCCGTGATGGGATTATCTAAGTAAAGACTTTGATATAAGCCAAAGGAAATGTGATATAGTATCACAAGTTAAATCTCTCTTAGCACACATTATGGGATAAGGTGTGGTTAAATGAAGAAATCAAACCCTATTCGATATGGTTGGACTTTAATCAAGTTACTTTGAGTTAGTTGATCTTATTTTTGGGGATTTTATCATTTTGTTTAAAATAATTTTTTCACTAAATCTAAACGATTCATATGAGATATGAAATGGTAGGGTATCATGCTTGTAAGTTTTAAAAGAAACAAGTGCTCATTCGCCCTCCCAATAATCACGAGTACATCGGGTTTGTGGCTCGTGAAGCTGTCTTTCTAAAATACAAGTTTATTTCTAGAAGACAGAGTGGGAGAAAATATTCAAGAGCCACAAAAGAATTGCATGTCACAAGAAACTGGTCTTTCTTGGCTACTTTCTTGGCTACATGAGACGTTGTTTCTTCGAAACCTAGGAGGTTAATCTCATCACTTGTTGAAGATGATGAATTCGTGTTACTTCTAGAAGGTAATGAACATATGACTTACATGAGACCGAAATAAATTCCAAGTGGAATTGTTGGATATCAAAGAAAGATATCAAAGCTTGATTATTTGCAAAGTGTTTTGCACTATTCGGATCTTCTTAGGGATTGTGTTTCATTATGATGAGATATATAGCGAGTGAATCTAAAACCCACTTCTTCAAAGAAGGAATGTATTCGATACATGTTATGAGTTTTGTAGGTTCTTACAATCCCAAGACAATGTGCAACTTAAGAGATAGTCTTAAGTAGGACATCAATGAGTTGGAGTTAAAATTTTGATCATGTTATAAAACTTTTCTCGATGGGTCGAGAAGTTGTGTTTATACATGAAGTTTAGTGGGAGTTACGGAAATTTTATTAGTCTCATATGTGGATGACATGTTGATCATTGTGAATGATTTAAGCCTTGGAGAAATATAATACATCTTTAATATCTGGATTTATGGAGATAAATCCATATGATGTTAGCATCAAATAAGAATTCTTATGTTGATAAGAATCATGACAAGTTCAATCGAGTTGAACATTTTGATTGATTCCATTTGCTTCTGCTGTCGGATCAATTAAATAGGAAATGATGTATAACACTTCATATACTTTGATTATGATGAATTGTTTCAAATCAAATTTAAGTAATAGTTACCATGTAGCCATTCAAATCACTCTTAAGTGTTTGAAGAAGCATTAAGGATGTAAAGTTAAGTGTTATTGATGCAATTCACCAAATTTGTGTAATGGCATTACACAAATGACAAATTGAGATTACGCAAGGTTTCCGACAAAACCGTATTCAAAACACATAAAGATGGTTAAGGAACCATTGTGGATATGTTATTTAAGAAATGGATTTGTTAGAATCGTTCTAGGTAATAAAGAACAATGAGAGATGATAATAATTAAGTAGTTACTTAACTAGGATTAGTGGGGGATTAGGGGAGTTAATCATGAGATGGATTTATGCTTAATGAGTTCATATGAATGCTTGCTTATTTATTCTTCAACTTATGCACATATCATGTTTGATGAAATGCTAGACTATGAAACGTTGCATTTTTTACCCATTTCTTATCTATTCAACAAGGCTTGTAAGATATAAACCAACTGAAGCCTTGTTGGACCTTGCATAGAGTTGAATAGGGATAACCCAAGTCGACTTGTAGGTGTTGTAAAGTCTTAATCGACTCGGCTCCGAGACGTAAGTTTCCCTAGGATTTGGTTTATCATGTATGTAGTTTAATAGGAAGAATTAAGTCGACTTGTAGGTGTTGTACAGTGACAAATGACTCGGCTTCGGGACCCAAATCTTCTTATGAATTACTTTTTTTGGTGAAATGTGAATTATATTAGAATAATTATAAAATTTTGGAGTACATAATCACCAATACATCAAACATTATGACACCATCTGACTTATACATTAACTCAAAGTAGTCTACACAGTCCAAACCATCTATTGGAATTTAGTCCCCCATGTAATACATTGTCCACGACGCTGAACATCAGTTTTCCCCCTAGCAATAACCAGAGCAGGCCGCGAAACCCTGAGATCGACTCTACATAAGTACTATGCATGCCATATATGTTATATCAACGCAAGAATAGCAGCAAAGACTATATGTTTCTTCATCAGTGACCTGCAACGCCAGTGTATGCTCCACTCCAAAATGCCCAGATTAGGCATATTGATCCCCAACCAAGTTTTCAAAGCACTCCAGCACATTGCACTGAACACACTTTCAGATAAAATATGCCGATGAGTCTCAATATAATTCAAACATAGATCACATCTTCCATTAGTAATAATCCCATATTTGAGAAGTGTATCTTTGGTCATGAGCTTCTGCTCGACAGCAAGCCAGCCAATAAAGGCATGTTTAGGAGAGTTAACTTTGTTCCAAATCAGAGGATACCAGGGCACTTTAATCTGACTACCTTGCAGCCAAGTGTACCACTTAGCAGCTGAGTAAATATTCTGCTCATTTCAAAAACCAGTACAGAAACCATCTTTCATTTTGTCCTTAGTTTTGCAGATCATCCACCCTTTATGAATTACTTGATATGAACTAACATAAAATCCAACAATAATAAATTGCTTGCATTTTTAGAACTCATTTATGATTCCTTACCACGATTCCCCTATGATCCCATGACATCCTAGTATCTTTTAAGTTATTGCTTATTTTACTTTATTGCTTTCATTAGTCTAGACTCGTCAACTACAAACCCAAATCAATTGTGACACTAGCATAAATTGAGATACATAGACTTGGAACCCAAAGCACACCGTCCCGTGGATCGACCTCGACTTAACCACTAACTAGTTGTTTGTTGAGAAATATAAATGTGTTTGATTGGGCGTACAACGACACGCCTCCATCAGAGATGGTGATGGATCGAAATGGCAAGTTTAGACCGCGAGAGAGACCTTTGGTAATAAGGTCGGAGATAGCACAAGAGCGTCCGGCTCGTGGTCGAGACAAGAAGTATGACAAGGGTGACAAAGGCAAAGGGAAAATGGAAGAATAACCTTAGTCATTTATTTATAGTATTACTTTTATTATTATTTAAGTTGTAATAAACGGCGGGGTTTTTAGAATCCTAGCCCTAGCATTCTTTTTTAGCAGTCTATATTATTTGGCGTTATTATTATTATTTATGAAACAAATGAATAAAAGATTAATTAGTTAAGAAACTATTATGATTTCCTTTTATTATTCTTATTGAATTTCAAATGCAAATGCAAATGTCCTTCTAATTACATTAAATAAAAAATGGGTTGTATCCAGTTAAGGATTGACTACGTATTCATTAAAAAATGAAATCAAACCCTGTGCGTAGTTTGAAATAAATACAAAAGAATAATTGTTCGAAGCAAGAGCTTGTAATGAACTTTTTAGAAAATAAGCATGAGCTTTACTTACTCCTAAAATACAATTCAATTTATTTGATGATGTGAGGATGTCGAAATGTCAAAACGCAAGAGAATGGTGACATGAGCTTTCTTTCAGCGGGCCAAGGGCCATTTTTATTTTGTGTCACATGAGCGGCACGTGGGTGTGCGAGGCGCGTTTCCTATCCTGTACCAAGGGTAATATCGTTTCAGTTGGTCGAAGTTAGTTGGGTTAGCAAATTCATTCCCATCTAGGTCTGTAATCCTAATCGCACCCCCCGAGAGTATGGACTTGACTAGGAAAGGTCCGGCCCAGTTGGGTTTAAACTTTTCACGTGGATCGACAGGTAGGAGAGTGTTGACTGATATGAGGACCAAGTCTCCTTCTTTGATGTTCCTGGCATGGAAGCTGTGCAACCTGTCGAACTGAAATCCCGTCTTTATGAAGAACTCATCCTCTTGGTTGAACGAAGGTTGCGAGCATTATATAATTTGCAAACATATCAGGCGGGCCAACGCACCATACGCCTACTAGCCTCTCAATACCTTCTCATGTAAGGAGAATTATACAAACGAACATCTCTTGGAGTAGTTTTGCGTTGCCTCGATCATTCACAGACACAAAAAGTGATGGAAGAAGTTCACGATGGAGAATGCGGTCCTCACATGAGTGGGCCCATGATGGCAAAGAAAATCACGCGTCTAGGATACTACTGGACGACAATGGAGTCAGATTCTATTAAATACGTCAGACATTGCCATAATTGCAAACTCTTCGGTAATGTGCAACATGTCCCTCCCTCAATTCTTTACACCATGACATCTCCTTGGCCGTTTTCTGCTTGGAGAATCGACATCATTGGAAAGATCACTTCACCTAGAATAGGAGGTCATGTTTCATTTTGGTATCTATCGACTATTTTAACAAATGGGTCGAGGCAGCATCCTATACTGCTCTTACGGCTAAACATGTGGCAAAGTTCATACAAACCAATATCATTTGTCGAAACGGTTGTCCACATGAGATCATCACTGACAATAGGTCACATTTCCAAGCTGAAGCTGCACAATTGCTAGTCAAATAAAAAATCAAGCACAACCATTCCTCGCCTTATAGACCTCAAACTAATGGCGCGGTAGAGGCAGCTAACAAGAACGTCGTCGTGATTCTAAAGAAAATGATCGACAATTGAGCTTGAAGTTTATGATGGCTTGGAACCAAGGTTTCTTTGGACTTCCTTCTTCATCTATAATTTGGTGTACATAGGCTGGTTCTGACCGTCGTTCGATGCATAAAGGCATTTCTACCATATTGTCTGACATATTAATAAAGGATGCAAGTTTCGCAAGAGCGTCTGCAAATTGATTCTCTTCACGAGGTAGGTGTAGATAGGTGACTTGATCGAAGAATTGAGAAACTTGATCTATCCTAGCCTGATAGGGTGCTAGATTTTCACTTCGAATTTTCCAAGATCCTGTAATTTGGTTGATGATCAAGGAGGAGTCTCCGTGAACTCGAAGGTTCTTGATGCCTAAACTTACTGCTGCTTGTAGACCAATGAGGCAAGCTTCATATTCTGCTGCATTATTTGTCACCTCAAAGTCGAGTTTGACAGAAAGTGGTGTATACTCGCCTTCAGGAGAAATGAGGAACACTCTTATTCCAAATCCCCTAAAATTCGATGCTCCATCAAAATAAAGATCCCAAGAGTCTACACTGGTCTGTAGGATATCCTCTTCTTGAAATGACCACATGTC
The DNA here is from genome assembly GCF_048544455.1 of Silene latifolia. Taxonomy (NCBI): domain Eukaryota; kingdom Viridiplantae; phylum Streptophyta; class Magnoliopsida; order Caryophyllales; family Caryophyllaceae; genus Silene; species Silene latifolia. The sequence goes on from NC_133537.1 coordinate 177,189,623, forward strand.
TATTGCTTGGGTGTCGTTGATAGGAGTATCTGCGAAGAATTCGGCAACAGCGCGTCCTTTTATGACCTTCAGAGGTACATATTCGAGATCGAACTCTGAGAGCATTAAGGTTCACCTTGCCAAACGTCCGTTGAGAACGGGTTTCTTAAAGAGGTATTTGACGGGATCCATTTTAGAATACACCTTGACAGAGTAGCTAAGCATGTAGTGGCATAGCTTCTTTGTTGTCCACACAAGAGCGAGGCATGTCTTTTCGAGAGGTGTGTACTTACACTCGTATTCTATGAACTTCTTACTAAGGTAATAGATAGCTCTTTCTTCTTTTCCAACAGTTTATACGAGCATAGCCCCCATGGCTATTTCTGTTACTATGAGATATAAACCAGGAGGTTGATCTTGTTGAGGTGGCATTAGCACTAGTGGCTTAGCCAGTATCTCCTTAATTCTGCCAAATGCCTTTTGACAGTCGTCGTCCCATATGGTATGACCTGTTTTCTTGAGCTTTTTGAAAATGGGTCCGCAGATCATAGTAAGTTCGATATGAATTGGCTTATATACTGTACTTTGCCTAGAAATCCTCTAACCTCCTTCTCTGTTTGGGGTTGCGGTATTTCGATTAAAGCTTTGATCTTCGACGGATCAATTTTTATTCCCCTCAGACTGACGACATATCCCAGAAGCTTGCCTGACGTTACCCCGAATGCACACTTCTGAGGATTGAGCCTCATGTTGTACTTGCGCAATCTTAGGAAGAAGTTGCGAATGTTATCAATATGCCCCTTCCTATCTTTGCACTTGACAATCATATCATCGACGTACACTTCTACTTCTTTTTGCATCATGTCATGTAGCAATGTGGTCGCAATGCGTTGATATGTAGCTGCAACATTGATTAGCCCGAATGGCATAACAGTATAACAATATGTGCCCCATTGAGTAACAAAGGTTGTCTTATGCATGTCTTCTATGGCCATTTTGATCTGATTATACCCTGCATACCCGTCCATGAAGGATAACAACGCGTGATCAGCTGTATTATCTACCAATATATCGATGTGTGGTAAAGGGAAGTCGTCTTTGGGACTTGCTTTGTTTAAGTCTCTGAAATCAACACAAACTCAGATTCGCCAGTCCTTTTTGGGTATCGGGAATATGTTAGCCACCCAGTCTGAATACTCAGAAACTTTGATAAACCCGGCTTTGAATTGTTTATCGACTTCTTCTTTGATTTTTAGAGCCAATTCGGTCCTCATTCGACGAAGCTTCTGTTTTACGGGTTTGAAACCTGGTTTTATTGGAATTCTGTGTTCTGCAATATCCCAGTCGATTCCTAGCATGTCTTTGTAAGACCAAGCGAAAACGTCCTTGAACTCGTGTAGGAGATCTATGAAATTGCCCCTTTCAGTTGGTTTTAAGGTCGTCCCTATCCTAAGTTCTTGGGGTTCTAGTTCGGTTCCTACATTGATGGGTTCGGTATTTTCTATAACTGGTGCCCCTTCCCCCTCTTGTAGTATTTCTTTAACTATGTATGGAGATAAATCGACTGAGTCTGGGTCAGGATTATCCTCATTATCATCGTAAATAGAATTGCATTAAGAATAACACAAAGAGTAAGCAGAATCTGATTTATTCATATTAAATTTTGAAAAGAGTTGAAACAAAGAAGCCATTTGTTCAGTAGTCAGTGGCAGTAAAGGGACAGCTGCTGGGACATTTCCCGAGCTACTGTTACTATTTGATGCTATGCTAGGAGAAACAAGGGAATGGGGAGTGACGACAGAAAAAGACTCTCTAGCGACTTCTCTAGACTCAGACTCTGATTCCGACTCCGAATCCGACTCTGACTCGAATTTGTTGTCTTCAGGTTCTCCTTTGAACATCTCTCCTTCTCAATTGGTGACTTTGAAGAGCTTTCCTTGGTTGTTAGTTCACTTGATTGATTTTCCCCATCCTTTCTGCTGGTTTGAACTGGTTTTGGTGATCAATGATGTAGGGCTGAATTGGTCATCTTGAAGTACCATGGTAATGATCTCATCCTGTGCTGCCTTGACGAATCGGTCTTCCCTAAACAGGAGGCTAACAGCCTGTTCGTCAAAACAAGGTGTATGACGAGTTTTGACTGTAGGAACCGTTTCTAGAGGGATGAAGTAGCAATCGTGGAAGACCTCGATTCCAGCTAGTTACATTCCCTTATTGTGCCAAGGTTCGGGGAACCCATGAAAGTACTCCTGACTCCCTTCTCTAACGAAGTATCCATTTAGGGTGGGGAGATAGGGTCGCATCTGGATTCCTCTATCCTTACGGTTTTGGAATTGGGTGAGCATTTCTAAGGCTTCTTCTTTTGTGGGATTGTATCCCAAACCTAGTGGTATTCTTTGAGAGTTTCCTTCCTTCTAAGGTGCGAAGGTATTTTTCTTGGCAGGATTTAATGACATTCTTGGGAAGTATCCTTGGGACTTGAGTTAATGGTTGACCACTAAATTGGAGTATGAGTTGAAGTACATAGGTGCCAGTTCGCTCTCTACAAGGTTTATACTCCGAAAGCCCCCAAGCTCATATACTGGATCTGTGACTACTTGGTTACTTGACATTTTCTCTATTACTGCCTTGATAGGTGACGAAATGATCGTCACTACTTTGCTACCTAGAGGAATCTTAATCTTCTGGTGCAAGGTGGATGTTACCACTTTGGAAGCGTGAATCCAAGGCCTTCCCAGAAGTATATTGAATGATGCTTTGATATCCACTATTTGAAAAGTAACCTTTCGCTCCATTGGCCGTGTGGCTACAGTGAGATTGATTAGTCCTACTACTTTACGTCGTGTTCCATCGTACGCTCGAACACCTTGGTTGGTAGGAGTCCAATCCGATTGTTTTATGCCCAACTTGTATGCCGTTTTTAGTGGTATGACATTGACTGCGGAGCCATCATCCACCAAAGTCATTGGTACGTTCTTCTTTAGGCATATAACTATAATGTATAAAGCTAGGTTATGACTAGCTCCGAAGGGAGGCAAATCTTTGTCCGAGGAAGTAATTGGGTTACTTAGTTTAACCGAATCTTGGAAGACCAAGTTGACTACGTCATCAGGTGTAGAGTTGTGTGCCACGTTCAGTTTAACTAATGCTTGCAGTAACGCTTGGTGATGAGGAAATGAACTCGCAACTAGTTGCCAGACTGAAAGATCAGCCTTTGAGTTCTGCAGTTGTTTTAGCAAGTGGTCAATAGATGTATATCTTTGCCATCATTTGGTGTGATGACATTGGTGTTAGTAACTGGACCATTAGTCGTAGGACCGTTCTGAGAGATATTTTGATATGGACGCCGTGAACGAGTAAGGTGGTCTATATCTTGGTCCTCACTAGCCTTGACTATATCCTTACTAGCTTTGACTAAATAGTGTTCTGTGAGGTATTCATCTTCATCGTCATCGTCCCATATTCCGTTGACGATACTGCGCTCTTTCAACCCGATGATCTCGGCTTCTAGACTGATTATTTGGTCGACTAGGTTGTCAACTACCGTGATTACCTCTTGCATTGTAGACTCTTAAGATAGACTCAGGGTTAGTGACATATTTCCCTAAGTATGGTGCCGGGATTGCGTAGAAATGCCACTACAACTTCCAACTCTGAAACTTGCCTACTCACACTCTTTGCCCATACAATAAAATCGGTAATGGTAGGAGAAATGGTGGAATAGCTCCCTTCCTCTTGTAGTTCATGAATCTCATCCTCGGCTGGAGAAATGAGGTGTGAACAATCCAAGGTGGATTCTTCATCCATGATCATCAGAACTCCAAGAGGATTCTGAGTATTGTTAGGCTTACCTCCGGGAGGTATGGGTAAACGACCATCTTCGATCATATCCTGAAGGACATGTTTTAGTTTAAAAAATTTCTCTGTATCGTGTCCCTTGCCTCTATGATATTCGCAGTATGCACTCTCATCCCAGAGCTTAGACTTCTTTTCTGGGACAGGTGTAGGTCCTATGGGTTCGAGCTTACCTTGTTTCATCAACCTTTTCAGAGCGTTAGAATATGAATCACCAATGTTTGTGAACTTCCTTTGCGGGGTATTCTTCTTAGATGATTCAGTTACCTTGTCCTTTACGAGCTTCTCATTTATTCCTCTGATACTCCCTTCGTCCCGGTATCAAGCATGTTTATTGTGATAACATTGTTGGAGTATGTCAAGGTTAACCTCATCAGTCTTGCTAGTAGAGCCATAAGAACGACTCGTAGAACCTTGATATCCACGACCTACCGTTTTGGACAAGAGTCCTTTGCGGATGTCATCTTCAATTCTTGTCCCTAGCACAGTCAGATCTTTGAAAGACTTTATGTTTTGGTACCTCAAGTGGTTTGTATAAATAGGTCTCAGGTTATCCACGAACTTTTCCACAAGAGTGGCTTCGTCTGGATGTTCAACAAGTTGTGTGCTAGTCTTCCTCCACTTACTTAGGAAGTCGGTGAAGCCTTCTTTCTCATTTTGGGTAAGAACCTCTAGAGTGCGCATGTTGACTTGGATCTCAGCATTATCCGCGTATTGTTTAGTGAATTCAATTGCGGCATCATCCCAAGTGGCAATTTTCTTGTGCTCTAAAGAGTAAAACCATTGTTTATGAATGGTGTCGAGAGATGAAGGAAAGATCCTTAGGAACATCTCAGGTTTGATGCCTTTGATAGACATGTAATCTTTGAAAGCACGAATGTGGTTCAAAGGGTTTTCGTGCCCCTTGAATTTTGGAATGTCAGTCATGTTAAAGTTGGTCGGCAATTGAGCATTCACGCCCTCATACTTACGATTATTCTCCCTGTAGATGCAATCTCCCTTAAGGTATATTAGTTGCTCCTCCAAGTATTGGAGTCGTTTTTCATCTTCAGTAGGACCTAGTTGAGGGTTGACTTCTTGTTGTCCCACGAAGGGTGGAATGTCATCATGCACGCTCGCATTAGTAACATCATTCTCTGCAGGAGGAAGCCTAGTTTCTACAGCAACAATTCGGCCTTCAATAGCGTTGAGGCGAGCATAAGCTTGGTCTTAGCTTATTTGGAGACGGACGAGCGCAGCTAGGATTAGATCATTACCATTTTGGGGTTGTCCATTAACACTTGCGTTATTAGTTCCAGGCATCTTGGAAACTGGGGATAAGAGATCGATGACGAATCAAAACACGATCGGCCATTTTAGCACACTTACGCGAAAAAGACTCAACTTGTGAAGTGGTAGTGTGCCACTATGTTAAGTGAGGTTTGAAAATGACAACGTTTAAAATGTTTGTCCTAAGCAACTGTAGTGTAGTTGTAGGAGTGCTGACTTGAAGTGAGGTTTTGAAATGGGTTTTGAGGCCAGAGTTTCGACTCATTTTGCGCTATTTTAGGCCATCTTTGAAAATGTTTACGTTTTGAAAAGGATTTTTATTTTACAAAATTTCATCATAGTTTTGTTTTCAAAATGGCGATCACATATGATACAAACATTCATACATGCATTATAACGGTATGCTGATTGCATTTATAAGGGTTTTGGCTGAAAAGGTGGGTTGCCATACCAAGCAATCAAACCCTGGTCTGTGGAGAGGTCCATGCCAAACATGAGTAGGGTCCGTTCCTACTCCATTTCCTCGAGTAGTGAAAGCCCTTGATACAAACATGAGTATGCATCACGGTATGGTTTACGTCAATCGCTATCTATCCTTAGGCCCAGATAAGAATTTGGATCGTACGAGACGATTGGTCAAATGGGTTAGGTTGGGCCTAAAAAGGCCGAATAAAACGACCTAAGAAGGTAGAGTAATGAAAACCGACAACTGTCTCATATAAACTATTCCTTAACCTTGTTCAATTTTCACCCTGGGTAACACGTAAGTGTATTTTCCTCAGCGGAGTCGCCAAACTGTGGACACGGGGGCCACAGGGGGACGCTTGGGACAAGCGTTTGCATTTGTGGAGTCGCCACCAATTTTTATGGGAAATTGGAACCGTTCGAATACCTCGTGTCATGTCAAGACACAAAGTAGTGACATGAACACTAAGAACTCGTTACCCTTAGCATTCTATGTCTAGAATGACTCTCGTGGATGCCAATGAACACGGATGTTCACAGAGATATGGAGTAAGGGGTGAGGGTAGGTATTAGGAAGTCCTTTTACTGAACACCTAATTCCGCCCGCCTCGATAGCGGCATCTACTAATGATTAGGGAAATCGTTCGTATTTGATATGATGTCGATTAGATGCATGCAATGCAACATCCATAGATTAATCCTAGCATGTGAAATAAACTATGTCGGTGAGCAAATAATTTAGCAACCATTAATGTCGAGTTGAGAGTTAGAATTGATTACATGTGAAAAACAAATAAATTTATCATCCCTAATAAATACAATAAATAAATAGCGATAATTAAAATTACAATGATTTAATTGATTTACGTCAAAAATACACTTAAGACGGACGATTTGAGGAAAAGAAAAGAAAAGAAAATGGAAAAGGTGAAAATTAAAGTAACAAAAATAAGACAGATTAAGAGTGATATTATGGTTAATAGTCAATTAATTACGTAATTAAAGGATTAAGTCAAAGCAAGAACGGAAATTCAGAGACAGAATTTATCCCGGAACAGGTGCAGCATTGCTGCGTCCCTTGGAAGAGGCGCAACTTTCACCGCCTGCATTCTCGAGGTGAGTTCTGGTGTGAGGTCGAATCATGAGCGATTAGCATTCGTTGATGTGTTTAATGATTGATTATCGATATTTGACTCGAGTGAAAGTGATTTAGCATATTAATTACATATGAAGTCGTCATAAAAGCGATAAACACAAATTAAAACGGGTCAAAACGGGTTAAAAGCGAATTAAAACGAGCTAAAACTAATTAGGTTTATATACGAAGACGGAAACGATTTTGAAAGGATGTAATAAACTAGAAATAAGCGATGAAAATATGTACGAAGGACGAATTCCAGAAGCATGATATGAACAAATCGAGTCTCTAAAATCCGGGTTTGATTTAATGATGAAAAACTCGCAAATATTGATTATAAGGGATTTAAGTCATAATAAAACGTGACAATTAAAAAGAATGTATTAAAATTTATTTATATATGAAGAAAAGAGAGAAAATAAGAAAGTAAAGCAAAAGGAACGAAACAACAGAAAAACTGAGGAAGAAGAAGAAGAGCAGAAACAGCGGCAACCCCTGGAAGAGGCGCAGCAGATGCTGCGTTTCTTCTCGACGTCTGGTTACTGCTAATCCGTAAAAACGGTTTGATAAAAGGGTTTTAGAAGTCGGTTTTAAATATACTTTTGACGTAAATCTTAGAATAATTAGTGCAAAAATAAAATACAATAAAAAGATGGGATTTACACCCTTAGACTTACATGTTTGACGAAACGAGATTAACTAAGTTAATGTTTACTGATTGCCCGACACGAATGTATGTAGAAAGTGCCCTCGTTAGAGGATTTAGATTAAATTGATTGATGTGTAGTGGTCAAATTGGTCGGTCATGCAACATGACTGGAACTCAGAATGATCTGAGCTTACGTGGTCGATTGATCAAGCACGTAGGCGTCAAAAGCTTAGAGCACGGTCTTAGAATGCAAAGGGAGAAGAGAAGGGCGGACACTCGCGTGAAAAATATGTGGAACGAAGGTCCCTATTTATACTAAAAAATGTGAAGAGTTATGGAATGACTCAAACTTTGGAAAGAAATCACAGAAAAAATCTGAAAACAGGCAGAAACGAGCTGGGGAAGAGGCGCAGCAGCTGCTGCGATCCTTCGAAGAGGCGCAGCATCTACCGTGTCATTTCCTCAGAGGTTTCCTCCTGCGGAAGAAAGAATTCCGCGTTTCTTTTAAGAAATTGCGGTGGATCTCTACTTCCTTATTTCATAAAATAAGATTTATGGGATATATTTACCAAAAGATATAAAATTAATTTATGGAATAAATATCCGGAATATTCTAGGACATTCCGACTCGGCATTTTAAACGGTTTCTTAGAAAATGAAGCGGTTTTTTGACCCGGACTCCAAATGAACTTTAATTACTATCACAACGACCGTATCGCTGCGTAGATGACGACCAAGGTGTAGACACAATTATTTGAGCTATCACTTGATGATAAACTTACGGACTGTCATAAATCGTTCCGCGTACTAAACATGCGGGCCAATCATCACTGGGTGGCTGGCGGGAGGTGTAGAAATGAGGTATCTACAGGTCATTACATATGTTGTGGTTAATGTTGTAATTAGTGTCACATAATTAGAGTAGTTGCATTATAACATAGTTAGTGGTTAATAGTATTAATAAGGAGATAGGTATGTTAGTTGGATTGCATTATAAAATGATATTGGTTAAGATGACTTGATGAGTCGGTAATTGGCATATTGTATGGTATCTTGTATTATTGTATTTGTCATGTATATCGGAGAATATGACGGTTGTGATTGTTTGGGGGCGTTACTTGGTCATTGAGGAGACGTAAGACGGTTGGGAGACCGTCTTAAGCTTAAGTCGCCTCTTGGAACTTCCCACTCCAAGAGGGATGTGCACATTAATGACTTAATTTATGGAGGGATTCGTGTGGTTGAGACACGACGTCTGGCAGGGGAACCGGTTGGCTACCGGAACCGGTACGTCTCGACGTGTCCCGGTACCTGTTTGTGGTTGTTGGTATGTTTGGGCGTATCCCGGTACCAGTGCGGTTGTCGGTATATCTGGGCATGTCCCGGTGCCGTGGTGTTGGTTGTTTGATATCATGTCATTCATATTATAGTCATGTTGCATATTCACACACTCGAGTCGTGTCACACTTTATTTGTTGAAACTGACGTTTGTTGTGTTTGTGTAGCTGTGACCTATTTCCGGGGTAGCCCGTGTCGATCCATACGATATTTTCGATCATATGGGGAGTAGGTTGACTACAAGTTTGCTTGTTGACGTGATCGGGATTTGGGCCGCGCCTTGGACTCGGAGTCGAGTAGTGTAGCATGGATGACATAGTCATAGACGAGTTGTATTTCATTTATTCATTAGTTTATGTTTGTAATAACTAAACTTTTATTTATAATAAATGTTTCTTAATTGTATCTCCGATTTACCGCCTCGGGAAACCAAGATGGTAACTGTTGGAGTTTGTGTCCTCGACAATAATGCGATCACATGTTTAAGTTTCATGTTAAGAATACATAAGGGAATGTAACATTTTATTGTCAACTGATCCACATTAATCGGTAATGATTGGCTGACTAGAGTTTGACATTACTGTCGTGTGACGGTGGTGATCAGTTGATCCCTTAAGGTCATACCTCTAGGGAAACATTCTTAATTGATTAATTAATTAACTGTATGATGATACAAGTTAATTAATTCCTTAAAATTGAACAAATGATTTTGTGAGTAATTATACGTATCTTATTGTAATTTGTTTAAATAAGATTCGTTCTAAGTAATTAAATTGTTTAATTACTTAAGATTTATTTATTGTTTATGAAACAATTGAAATAAGAATGAATTGTTTATTATAAATACAAGTAGTTTTGATTTATAATTATATGACCCATTTTAAGTAATATTAATTGTGAATTACTAATTAATTTTTGTTTGTGATTTATTATGTTTATATAATGATTTTTAATTTGTTAAAAATGCATTATTTAGTCACACAATACATATTAGCAAATTGACAAACTTAAAATGGACCCTTAAAAAGTTAAGGGTGCCGTGTAAATGAAGGAGAGGAGGTTGGTTGTGCTTAATTCTTTTATTTAGTGGAAGACATCATGATTACCTACTAATCTTAGGCTTCCCTATCTACACTCTTGAGAAGTGAAAAATGCAAGAGGATTGGGCACTCTACCCATGGCCAAAAATCGGTGGCCTCCTCTATACACACTCAAGTAGTGTGTTTTCATAAAACACCAATTCATTCTAATATTATTCATTCACTTGAATATTGACTTATCTCTCTAAGTTTTGTTGTTGAACAAAATCATAAAAACTCACATAAAATCTCTAATATTATTCTCTTAATACTAGAAGTAGTATACACATAATATTAGTAATTTTAAGGGAACAAATATTAATTTCTAGTAACTAAATTAATATTTGTATTAAGAAGGATTTCCTTGGTACAATCCTTGAGGAGAAGATTTTATTATTGAATCTTGTTCATCCATTTGGAAAGCTCAAGAACTAAGTAAAGTAGGTGACCTTACTAGTGCCCAAATATCCGAAATAGCCAATGTAAGGAACCATTTTTCTCCTTACTCTTGTATTTGTTTTGCATGCATAAGATCTAGAATTAATTTTATGACTAAATTAATTTATCACATATTCAATATATAAATTTTGAGATTAACGAATCCCAACAAGTGGTATCAGAGCTAGGTTGCTGCATGCAAAATCGGGTTAGTTTTTCCGAGTTAATTTGTTAACAAATAAAACTTGTAATTTAGAATTTATGAAGATAAATCATGAAATAATTATTCATGTTAAAAGTTTCTGATCATAAATGGATTTTAGGTCATATGGGACGATTTATGGATTTTTATTGTTCATTTTATATATTATTGGCATTAAAATGTGATCTTCATGGGAAAAATGTCATTTTTGGACGAAAAATAGCTAAACTTCGAATTTTTCAGTGGTTTTTGGATATGTTTTCACATATATTATCTACTGATGGCATGTTAAATCTTGTAAATAACTAAGTTATTTTGCATGAAATATGGATTTAATAAGCTTAAATTGAATTTAAAGGGTTTATTAGGTTAATATAAGTTAAATTTCGAATCTTGTCATGGAATTTTTATATGTTGTCACATGTATTTTTACTCAGTGTGTGTAAAAAACTTAGACATATTGTACTTCTTATGCATGTTTTATGAATTTTTGAGTAAAAATTCAATAAATAGTGACTTAAATTAGCCTATAATGCTAAAACATATTTCATGACTATAGAAAAAAGTCATATGTTGCTTTTTTATCCCACATTTCAGATCTAAAAGTGAAAAGTTGATTAAAATTATATTTCTCATATTTTAATGGTCATGGTTGTTAAAACCGATAAACCGCAACGATGTCTTTCTCAAACAAATTTCGAACTTTTTAACCTAAGTTTTGAATACTATGAGTGTCATGGTATTTTTTCTAGAATGTTCATGAGTTTGAATTTCAAATTTTAAAATTATTTGGAATTTTAATAATTTTATTTGGAATTTATAATATAATATTGTATTTTTGAGTCCCCAATGAACAATATTAAGAAATCAAGTTGAATTATTGTCAAAGTATTAGTGAAGACTAAGTTTTGGGTCCTAAGATGGTTAGGGTAATTAACTTGAACATAAATATTGATTTATGAGACATTTTGTGATTTTAACAAGCTTATAATCACGTAAATCCATAAAAACCGATAAAATATACGATATTGGCTCTTAAAAGGCGATTTAGCATAAAATTAAGCATGTTCATACATATTATAATGCTTTAATTTATTTATGATTGTCATTTTTTATTTTATATAATTTTTGAATTATGTAATTTTACTTAGTATGGCCTTAGTTTTTAATTGATATTACCCGAAATGCATAGGAATATCGATTCGGTTGTAATTATTGTGATCTCCTATCACCGTTTTGTAATTTAATAGATTTTTTTTTATTACAAATGTAGAATAGGAAATTATGTAATTTTTTTTTATTATTTGTAATTTTCCGGATTTTCCATGAAGACGGTGTTACCTCGAGATGCGTGCCAAGACCGAAGTTCAAGGGAACAAAGGAGTTGGTTTCCGAATTTATAATAGTTTATTAGATTTACTATTTTAGGAAGGCCATACTAGGACTTTATATTTATGCTTAGCATTTTTTTTTATATGTTTGCATGCATCGCTAAATCGCCATAACTAAACATGCATTTTTTTTAATCGAGTCATCGACCGTGTCAATTATAATTATCGTAGTTCACCGCTTTAGTTCACTTAAAACATGATATATAATAAATTGACATGACCTCTCGCTAAATTAATAATTGAGATATAGCCTTACCAAATAGTAGAACCCATGAAGTACCAATTTCATAAGGGAGTTAAGCCGGCTTCACCGTAATACAAACCTTGTTACGTTGGCGAAGTGGGGTAGTAAAATGTTATTACATCGAAATTTGGATTGAGCTCAACGGAAGTATTCGTGACCGTAGTCGCATGTGTTCCGGGCTAAAGATAAATATTAGAGTAATTTTATCGACCGAGAGTTCTAGAAGTAGAATCGATTAAGGAGTTAATCCACCAAGTTATATTGATACGGGATGAATCGGCTCACCGTGCCCGAATTAATATGAATTTGGATCTCGGGATCATTTATAATAGTTTGGTATAAGTCACTATATAAATGCTTAAAACTTGTTTAAAATGTTAACAAATATTATTATTATTATTATTATTAAAACAATAGATGTTTATTAATTCCTTCATCTTTATTTTGTAGTCGAATTTGTTTTCTCATTTGCAATGGCAACTCCAAATTTAAACGCATCCACTAGCTCTAACACTCTCACCAATGTTTCATGGCTCCGATCCTTCATGGATCGTTGTAAACTAGAAAAGAATGGGTCAAACATCGCCGATTGGGACGCCCAACTTCGCTTGGCCGCGGAGGGTGACGATAAGATTCGTTACCTCACCGAGGCCTCTCCCGCCGCACCGACCGCTAGGTCTACTTCCGCCGCTAGGCAAGCCTATGAGACTTACCAAAAGGAGTCGGCCGTGATCAAAAATGTGTTGATCTTTTCAATGGAGGCCGAACTCCAAAGGAGTGCTATAAAGATTAGCACCGCCTATGAGATCTATACGAAGCTTGTGACCATGTTTTTACAAGCTCCGAGGATCATTCAATATGCAGCGGCATCCACATTCTTCGATCTCAACATTAAGGAGGGCCAAAAGGTTAGTCCTCACGTGCTCAAGTTGATGGAACATGTTGAGACGTTGAAAATGCAAAAGGTAGACATTCCCGAAGAACTCATCATTGATCGAATTCTTCATTCCTTGAACAAGGTTAAAGTATATGTTCAATTCCGGGTGAATTTTAATATGCAAAACTTGAAAGTTTCCCTCGATGAATTGCACGAAATGATTGTGCAAGCCGAGAGGGATATGGGGCTAAATGCTAGCACCACCAAGGATGTGCTCAACATCAATCAAAAGAGCAAGGGAAAATTCAAGAAAGGTGGTGCCAAGGGTAAGAAGCCAACCCCCTTTAAGACCAACCTAAGGGAAAAGCTTGTGAAGCTAGCTCCTCTAAGCCCAAGAAGGGTGCCCCATCCGGGGACAAATGCCACTATTGTAATGGCATTGGGCATTGGAAGAGGAATTGTCCTATGTACCTAGGCGACATCAAAGCTGGAAAGGTTATTACAGTAGGTAATTTAATTATCCCTATCTTTTTATGTTTCGATCTCAACTTTGCTATTGTGATACAAGTTGTAATAATTCCCTTTTTTATTGTAATTAGGGCATCCGAGCAAGGGCAAGGGCAAAGAAAAGCAAGCCTAGAAGATCTTGAGGGAAGCTAGATGTAGCCGCCCATGGTGCTAGATCAATGGGAGCTTGGATTTATTTTGTCTTTATTTTGTGTTGTATTTTGGAATTTTAGAACTATTTTCAATTTCCTCATTCGACTTGGGAATTTGCTATTTCCTAAAACAATGGTTGTATTTTGGATTTTGGTGACTTGGTTTACCACCCAAGTCCCTTACTTTATCGTATTGGTTGTTCTAAAATTTATCATCATACATTACTTGCATCTAGAAACATAAGATTATCGACTTAAATTGATTATATAGACGATTATAATGATCACCTCATTATATGTCCATAAGCTATGAATTCGATTCTCCTTATGTCATAGTGACTAAAAGTCACAACTTACTGATGAAAGATCAATTATGAAGTTACGATTGAGTTGTTGAACTCATATAAGAGAACATTATCAACCTCATTTGATTCACCTATGCAACTCAAATCGTCTTGTGTAAGTTATCCTTTTAAAATGTCTTGACTAAATCACTATTAAATATATTTATGATTTATTTTCTCATTAACCATCATTATTTGTGGCTCAAAAGCTATCTTTGGAGAAATAGGATATTTTTCTAATGATAGAGTGGGAGTATTTTAGCCATAAGCCTTGAGAAGGTAGATACTACGCGAGGAGACCAAAAGAAGATGTTCTTGAGGATACTACGCGAGGAGACCAAAAGAAGATGTTCTTGAGGATACTACGCGATGAGACCAAAAGAAGATGTTCTTCAGGATACTACTCGAGGAGACCAAAAGAAGATGTTCTTAAGGAAACTATATGAGGACACCAAAAGAAGGCGTTCGTTTGAAATTTAGATTATGATCTATGAAGTTACAAGAGATCATAAAATTCGACATTTTACTTAAGAGCCCTATGAAACTAAAATGATATCTATGCAATTAATTTGATTTATTTGGGATTGTTGAGACCAATCCAAAGTGAATAGAAGTTTATGATTAAGAGTTGCATAGAGTGGCATGTCGATGTCTGCAGAACTAAGTTAATTTTTAACTAAGCTAAGGATCAAAATATTGCTATTAATTATGAAAGTAAGTAAAGTATCAACGCCACTTCCTAAATGGGTATTTTGAAAGTGATATGTGAATGACATATATGGTTTTGATTAATACTTAGAGAAGAAATGAACATTCCATTATGTAATGTTTCCATGGAGAAACATGTGTACACATGGACTTGAGTGGGAGCAAGAAACTGTCATGTTTAAACATGAAGTTTAGTGGGAGCAATCATCCTTCATGAATTTTATAACTTATTACTCATTTGAAAATGACGTGCAAATAGTTTTTCAATTCTGGATGAAATTAGACATTATGCATATCTATTATAACATGGGATGTTGGATTGACACTTAGATAGGTATCTTATGATGATAATGATCCTTCTTAATACAATCAGTTAATAGGTTCTTCATATTGATGAAATTTGAATTATCATAGAGCTATGATTATTCACTTGAACCTAAGAACTATTGTCTACATGAATATGATTACTAATGTTTCCGCCATTAGTACAATCATGTATACCATTATGCATATGTGCTAGACGAATTAAATGCTTGGAGCATGATAAGTTGATAACAAGTCTACCCATATGAGAGTCATTGGTAAGCCTTAAAGAAACGTCATGAATTCTCTAGGACAACTAATGAACTGTTCTATAGTTTGGAAGAGAAATAAGTTGTGTGTCAAGAAGTTACACAAACTCATGTTTCCAAACTCATTTGGAATAGTGAAAATCCTAGGCTGATTATTGACATAAGGAGTTAAGGACTAGAAAAGAGTATTCTATTGTCATCCATTGCAGATTCTACGAAATGAACTTAAGTACATTGTGATTAAGAGGTATGTGTTGATACTATAAGTAGTGTTATCCACCAAAACCCACATCACAAGTTATGTGATAACAGTAAAAGCTTCTTTTAAAACATAAGAACCTACGTCTGGTATGAAGTCTGGACATGTACTTAGTAAAATTCATGTTATAAGGGATAACAAGAAGTTGAAGAAAATCGGAATATAGAAAGTTTGAACACTTGGACACATGGTATGTTCACAAAGCTAAAATTTTATTGCGTTACATAAGTGCACAAATGCACTAATGATTATAAGACATGGAGTAGCAACATGGTATTGACTACTCGTGTGTGATAATCATATTTATTGTTTGAGTTATTATTAACTCATCTTGTACTTTGTTGAATCCAAACGAGATTGTTGAGACAATATTGAACCCATTAAAGTGAACTGGATCAACATAGTGTTCGTCCCTAGTTACTTACATGAGGTGACATCTCGAAGAAACTAGAGTGTGATGCGATTGATGGCAAGTTCAAGTGACATAAAGTAATAAGAGATGACTAGTCGAATCACATAGGCAGACTGTGAGGGACACTCTGTCGGACCTATGACCGCCTATAGAGTACTGGAAATTTTTATAGCCTGGTCTTGGCGAGACCTACTATGGTATTCTTATGAGTCAATTATTTGACTAATGACTGTTCCCCTAAGATGGCACAGTTTCAGAGTGACTTTGATTTACGCTCGGCGACCTCCGTAATTGGGGTCTAATGGGCATGTTTTGGGTCATAATGAGCTGTGGCTAATCGAAGGGAAGAGTGCAATGGGAATTGTCCATCCCCGTCAGGGTTATCTTATATCTCAAGGCCACTCGAGGAGTAATGAACTGGAAATACGTGGCCACGCTCGGAAGGTATGTATGGTAGATAACTCCGGTCAGACAGTTGTTCTCCAGATCGAGGAAACCACTCACGATATGATCAAAGGCAAGTACGACCTGCAAGACACCTTGCATTGAGTGGGAGATAGTAATAGGACAAGAGAATTGGTGACGCACACTTGTCGTGGACAAGTGAGAGATTGTTGGAGTATGTGTCCTCGACAATAATGCGGTAACATGTTTAAATCTCATATTAAGAATACCTAAGGGAATGTAACATTTTATTGTCGACAGATCCACATTAATCGGTAATGATTGGCTGACTAGAGTTTGACATTACTGTCGTGTGACGGTGGTGATCAGTTGATCCCTTAAGGTCATACCTCTAGGGAAACATTCTTAATTGATTAATTAATTAACTGTATGATGATACAAGTTAATTAATTCCTTAAAATTGAACAAATGATTTTGTGAGTAATTATACGTATCTTATTGTAATTTGTTTAAATAAGATTCGTTCTAAGTAATTAAATTGTTTTATTACTTAAGATTTATTTATTGTTTATGAAACAATTGAAATAAGAATGAATTGTTTATTATAAATACAAGTAGTTTTAATTTATAATTATATGACCCATTTTAAGTAATATTAATTGTGAATTACTAATTAATTTTTGTATGTGATTTATTATGTTTATATAATAATTTTTAATTTGTTAAAAATGCATTATTTAAACAACATGTCTAGTAACATGTCCAATATGTCACACAATACATATTAGCAAATTGACAAACTTAAAATGGACCCTTAAAAAGTTAAGGGTGCCGTGTAAATGAAGGAGAGGAGGTTGGTTGTGCTTAATTCTTTTATTTAGTGGAAGACATCATGATTACCTACTAATCTTAGGCTTCCCTATCTACACTCTGGAGAAGAGAAAAATGCAAGAGGATTGGGCACTCTACCCATGGCCAAAAACCGGTGGCCTCCTCTATACACACTCAAGTAGTGTGTTTTCATAAAACACCAATTCATTCTAATATTATTCATTCACTTGAATAGTGACTTATCTCTCTAAGTTTTGTTGTTGAACAAAATCATAAAAACTCACATAAAATCTCTAATATTATTCTCTTAATACTAGAAGTAGTATACACATAATATTAGTAATTTTAAGGGAACAAATATTAATTTCTAGTAACTAAATTAATATTTGTATTAAGAAGGATTTCCTTGGTACAATCCTGAGGAGAAGATTTTATTATTGGATCTTGTTCATCCATTTGGAAAGCTCAAGAACTAAGTAAGGTAAGTGACCTTACTAGTGCCAAAATATCCGAAATAGCCAATGTAAGGAACCATTTTTCTCCTTACTCTTGTATTTGTTTTGCATGCATAAGATCTAGAATTAATTTTATGACTAAATTAATTTATCACATATTCAATATATAAATTTTGAGATTAACGAATCCCAACAAGTGGTATCAGAACCAGGCTGTTGCATGCAAAATCGGGTTAGTTTTTCCGAGTTAATTTGTTAACAAATAAAACTTGTAATCTAGGATTTATGAAGATAAATCATGAAATAATTTTTCATGTTAAAAGTTTCTGGTCCTAAATGGATTTTAGGTCATATGGGACGATTTATGGATTTTTATTGTTCATTTTATATATTATTAGCATTAAAATGTGATTTTTATGAGAAAAATGTCATTTTTGGACGAAAAATAGCTAAACTTCGAATTTTTCAGTGGTTTTTAGATATGTTTTCACATATATTATCTACTGATGGCATATTAAATCTCGTGAATAACTAAGTTATTTTGCATGAAATATGGATTTTATAAGCTTAAATTGAATTTAAGGGTTTATTAGGTTAATATAAGTTAAATTTCGAATCTGGTCATGGAATTTTTATATGTTGTCACATGTATTTTTACTCAGTATGTGTAAAAAACTTAGACGTATTGTACTTATTATGCATGATTTATGAATTTTTGAGTAACAATTCAATAAATAGTGACTTAAATTAGCCTATAATGCTAAAACATATTTCATGACTATAGAAAAACGTCATATGTTGCTTTTCTATCCCACATTTCAGATCTAAAAGTAAAAAGTTGATTAAAATTATATTTCTCATAATTTAATGGTCATGGTTGTTAAAACTGATAAACCGCAACGATGTCTTTCTCAAAAAAATTTCAAAATTTTTAACCTAAGTTTTAAACACTATGAGTGTCATGGTATTTTTTATAGAATGTTCATGAGTTTGAATTTCAAATTTTGAAATTATTTGGAATTTTTATAATTTTATTTGGAGTTTATAATATAATATTGTATTTTTGGGTCCATAATGAACAATATTAAGAAATCAAGTTGAATTATTGTCAAAGTGTTAGTGAAGACTAAGTTTTCAGTCCTATGATGTTTAGGGTAATTAACTTGAACATAAATATGGATTTATGAGACATTTTGTGATTTTAACAAGCTTATAATCATGTAAATCCATAAAAACCGATAAAATATATGATATTGGCTCTTAAAAGGTGATTTAACATAAAATTAAGCATGTTCATACATATTATAATGCTGCATTTTATTTATGATTGTCATTTTTTATTTTATATAATTTTTGAATTATGTAATTTTACTTAGTATGGCCTTAGTTTTTAATTGATATTACCCGAAATGCATAGGTATATCGATTCGGTTGTAATTATTGTGATCTCGTACCACCATTTTGTAATTTAATACATTTTTTTTATTACTAATGTATAATAGGAAATTATATAATTTTTATTTATTATTTGTAATTTCTCGGAGTTTCCATGAAGACGGTGTTACCTCGAGATGCGTGCCAAGACCGTAGTTCAAGGGAACAAAGGAGTTGGTTTCCGAATTTGTAATAGTTTATTAGATTTACTATTTTAGGAAGGCCATACTAGGACTTTATATTTATGCTTAGCATTTTTTTTATATGTTTGCATGCATCGCTAAATCGCCATAACTAAACATGCATTTTATTTAATCGAGTCATCGACCGTCTCAATTATAGTTATCGTAGTTCACCGCTTTAGTTCACTTAAAACGTGATAGATAATAAATTGACATGACCTCTCGCTAAATTAATAATTGAGATATAGCCTTACCAAATAGTAGAACCCATGAAGTACCAATTTCATAAGGGAGTTAAGCCGGTTTCACCGTAATACAAACCTTGTTACGTTGGCGAAGTGGGATAATAAAATGTTATTACATCGAAATTTGGATTGAGCTCAACGGAAGTATTCGTGACCCTAGTCGCATGTGTTCCGGGCTAAAGATAAATATTAGAGTAATTTTATCGACCGAGAGTTCTAGAAGTAGAATCGATTAAGGAGTTAATCCACCAAGTTATATTGATAAGGGATGAATAGGCTCACCGTGCCCGAATTAATATGAATTTGGATCTCGGGATCATTTATAATAGTTGGGTAGAGGTCACTATATAAATGCTTAAAACTTGTTTAAAATGTTAACAATTATTATTATTATTACTATTATTATTATTATTATTAAAACAATAGATGTTTATTAATTCCTACATCTTTATTTTGTAGTCGAATTTGTTTTCTCATTTGCAATGGCAACTCCAAATTCAAACGCTTCCACTAGCGCGAACACTCTCACCAATGTTTCATGGCTCCGATCCTTCGTGGATCGTTGTAAACTAGAAAAGAATGGGTCAAACTTCGCCGATTGGGACGCCCAACTTCGCTTGGCCGCGGAGGGTGACGATAAGATTCGTTACGTCACCGAGGCCTCTCCCACCGTACCGACCGCTAGGTCTACTCCCGCCGCTAGGCAAGCCTATGAGACTTACCAAAAGGAGTCGGCCGCGATCAAAAATGTGTTGATCTTTTCAATGGAGGCCGAACTCCAAAGGAGTGCTATAAAGATTAGCACCGCCTATGAGATCTATACGAAACTTGTGACCATGTTTTCACAAGCTCCGAGGATTATTCAATATGAAGCGGCATCCGCATTCTTCGATCTCAACATTAAGGAGGGCCAAAAGGTTAGTCCTCACGTGCTCAAGTTGATGGAACATGTTGAGACATTGAAAATGAAAAAGGTAGACATTCCCGAAGAACTCATCATTGATCGAATTTTTCATTCCTTGAACAAGGTTAAAGCATATGTTCAATTCCGGGTGAATTTTAATATGCAAAACTTGAAAGTTTCCCTCGATGAATTGCAGAAATGCTTGTGCAAGCCGAGAGGGATATGGGGCTAAATGCTAGCACCACCAAGGATGTGCTTAACATCAATTAAAAGAGCAAGGGAAAATTCAAGAAAGGTGGCGCCAAGGGTAAGAAGCCAACCTCCTTTAAGAACAAGCTAAGGTAAAAGCTTGTGAAGCTAGCTCCTCTAAGCCCAAGAAGGGTTCCCCGTCCGGGGACAAATCCCACTATTGTAATGGCATTGGGCATTGGAAGAGGAATTGTCCTAAGTACCTAGGCGACATCAAAGCTGGAAAGGTTATTCGAGTAGGTAATTTAATTATCCCTATCTTTTTATGTTTCGATCTCAACTTTGCTATTGTGATACAAGCTGTGATAATTCCCTTTTTATTGTAATTAGGGCATCCGAGCAAGGACAAGGGCAAAGAAAAGCAAGCCTAGAAGATCTTGAGGGAAGCTAGATGTAGCCACCCATGGTGCTAGATCAATGGGAGCTTGGCTTTATTTTGTCTCTATTTTGTGTTGTATTTTGTAATTTTAGAACTATTTTCAATTTCCTTATTCGACTTGGGAATTTGCTATTTCCTAAAACAATGGTTGTATTTTGGATTTTGGTGACTTGGTTTGCAACCCAAGTCACTTACTTTATCGTATTGGTTGTTCTAAAATTTATCATCATACATTACTTGCATCTAGAAACATAAGATTATCGACTTAAATTGATTATATAGACGATTATAATGATCACGTCATTATATGTCCATAAGCTATGAATTCGATTCTCCTTATGTCATAGTGACTAAAAGTCACAACTTACTGATGAAAGATCAATTATGAAGTTAAGATTGAGTTGTTGAACTCATATAAGGGAACATTACCAACCTCATTTGATTCACCTATCCAACTCAAATCGTCTTGTCTAAGTTATCCTTTTAAAATGTCTCGACTAAATCACTATTAAATAGATTTATGATTTATTTTCTCATTAACCATCATTATTTGTGGCTCAAAAGCTATCTTTGGAGAAATAGGATATTTTTCTAAAGATAGAGTGGGAGTAGTTTAGCCACAAGCCTTGAGAAGGTAGATATTACGCGAGGAGACCAAAAGAAGATGCTCTTGAGGATACTACGCGAGGAGACCAAAAGAAGATGTTCTTGAGGATACTACGCGAGGAGACCAAAAGAAGATGTTCTTAAGGAAACTATATGAGGACACCAAAAGAAGGCGTTCTTTTGAAATTTAGATTATGATCTATGAAGTTACAAGAGATCTTAAAATTCGACATTTTACCTAAGATCCCTATGAAACTAAAATGATATCTATGCAATTAAATGGATTTATTTGGGATTGTTGAGACCAAACCAAATTGAATAGAAGTTTATGATTAAGAGTTGCATAGAGTGGCATGTCGATGTCTGCAGAACTAAGTTAATTGTTAACTAAGCTAAGGATCAAAATATTGCTATTAATTATGAAAGTAAGTAAAGTATCAAAGCCACTTCCTAGAAGGGTATTTTGAAAGTGATATGTGAATGACATATATGGTTTTGATTAATACTTAGAGAAGCAATGAACATTCCATTATGTAATGTTTCCATGGAGAAACATCTGTACACATGAACTTGAGTTTGAGTAAGAAACTGTCATGTTTAAACATGAAGTTTAGTGGGAGCAATCATCCTTCATGAATTTTATAACTTATTACTCATTTGGAAATGACGTGCAAATAGTTTTTCAATTCTCGATGAAATTAGACATTATGCATATCTATTATAACATGGGATGTTGCATTGACACCTCGATAGGTATCTTATAATGATAATGATCCTTCTTAATACAATCAGTTAAGTAGGTTGTTCATATTGATGAAATTTGAATTATCATAGAGCTATGATATTGAACCTAAGAACTATTGTCTACATGAATATGATTACTAATGTTTCCGCCATTAGTACAATCATGTATACCATTATGCATATGTGCTAGACGAATTAAATGCTTGGAGCATGATAAGTTGATAACAAGTCTACCCATATGAGAGTCATTGGTAAGCCTTAAAGAACCGTCATGAATTCTCTAGGACAACTAATCATCTGTTCTATAGTTTGGAAGAGAAATAAGTTGAGTGTCAAGAAGTTACACAAACTCATGTTTCCAAACTCATTTGGATTTGTGAAAATCCTAGGCTGATTATTGACATAAGGAGTTAAGGACTAGAAAAGAGTATTCTATTGTCATCCATTGCAGATTCTACGAAATTAACTTAAGTACATTGTGATTAAGAGGCATGTGTTGATACTATAAGTAGTGTTAACCACCGAAACCCACGTCACAAGTTTTGTGATAACAGTAAAAGCTTCTTTTAAAACATAAGAACCTACGTCTGGTATGAAGTCTTGACATGTACTTAGTAAAATTGATGCTATAAGGGATAACAAGAAGTTGAAGAAAATCGCAATATAGAAAGTTTGAACACTTGGACACATGGTATGTTCACAAAGCTAAACTTTTATTGCGTTACATAAGTGCACAAATGCACTAATGATTATAAGACATGGAGTAGCAACATGGTATTGACTACTCGTGTGTGATAATCACATTTATTGTTTGAGTTATTATTAACTCATCTTGTACTTTGTTGAATCCAAACGAGATTGTTGAGATAATATTGAACCCCATTAAAGTGAATTGGATCAACATAGTGTTCGTCCCTAGTTACTTACATGAGGTGACATCTCAAAGCAACTAGAGTGTCATGCGATTGATGGCAAGTTCAAGTGACATAAAGTAATGAGAGATGACTAGACGATCACATAGGCAGACTGTGAGGGACACTATGTCGGACCTATGACCGCATATAGTGTACTGGCAATTTTTATAGCCTGGTCTTGGCGAGAGCTACTATGGTATTCTTATGAGTCAATTCTTTGACTAATGACTGTTCGCCTAAGATGGCATAGTTTCATAGTGACTTTGATTTATGCTCGGCGACCTTCGTAATTGGGGTCTAATGGGCATGTTTTGGGTCATATTGAGCTGTGTCTAATCGAAGGGAAGAGTGCAATAGGAATTGTCCATCCCCGTCAGGGTTATCTTATTTCTGAAGGCCACTCGAAGAGTAATGAACTGGAAATACGTGACCACGCTCGGAAGGTATTTATGGTAGATAACTCCGGTCAGACAGTTGTTCTCCAGATCGAGGAAACCACTCATGATATGATCAAATGCAAGTACGACCTGCAAGACACCTTGCATTAAGTGGGAGATAGTAATAGGACAAGAGAATTGGTGACGCACACTTGTCGTGGACAAGTGAAAGATTGTTGAAGTATGTGTCCTTGACAATAATGCGATCACATGTTTAAATCTCATATTAAGAATACCTAAGGGAATGTAACATTTTATTGTCAACCGATCCACATTAATCGGTAATGATTGGCTGACTAGAGTTTGACATTACTGTCGTGTGACGGTGGTGATCAGTTGATCATTAACTAATTAACTGTATGATGATACAAGTTAATTAATTCCTTAAAATTGAACAAATCATTTTGTGAGTAATTATACATATCTTATTGTAATTTGATTAAATAAGATTCGTTCTAAGTAATTAAATTGTTTTATTACTTAAGATTTATTTATTGTTTATGAAACAATTGAAATAAGAATGAATTGTTTATTATAAATACAAGTAGTTTTGATCTATAATTATATGACCCATTTTAAGTAATAGTAATTGTGAATTACTAATTAATTTTTGTATGTGATTTATTATGTTTATATAATGATTTTTAATTTGTTAAAAATGCATTATTTAAACAACATGTCTAGTAACATGTCCAATATGTCACACAATACATATTAGCAAATTGACAAACTTAAAATGGACCCTTAAAAAGTTAAGGGTACCGTGTAAATGAAGGAGAGGAGGTTGGTTGTGCTTAATTCTTTTGTTTAGTGGAAGACATCATGATTACCTACTAATCTTAGGCTTCCCTATCTACACTCTTGAGAAGAGAAAAATGCAAGAGGATTGGGCACTCTCCCCATGGCCAAAAACTGGTGGCCTCCTCTATACACACTCAAGTAGTGTGTTTTCATAAAACACCAATTCATTCTAATATTATTCATTCACTTGAATATTGACTTATCTCTCTAAGTTTTGTTGTTGAAAAAAATCATAAAAACTAACATAAAATCTCTAATATTATTCTATTAATACTAGAAGTAGTATACACATAATATTAGTAATTTTAAGGGAACAAATACTAATTTCTAGTAACTAAATTAATATTTGTATTAAGAAGGATTTCCTTGGTACAATCCTTGAGGAGAAGATTCTATTATTGAATCTTGTTCATCCATTTGGAAAACTCAAGAACTAAGTAAGATAGGTGACCTTACTAGTGCCCAAATATCCGAAATATCCAATGTAAGGAACCGTTTTTCTCCTTACTCTTGTATTTGTTTTGCATGCATAAGATCTAGAATTAATTTTATGACTAAATTAATTTATCATATATTCAATATGTAAACTTTGAGATTAACGAATCCCAACAGTAACATCTCCCAATTACCTTGGCCGGGTAAGAAGGGGGTGTTACAAAGTGGTATCACATCGGCGATTTTTGAACCAAAACGAATGAACCAAAATGAATCAAGGAGTATCTAATAAAATGAATCCGACATGAGTACAATAGGAGGTCCGTTTTGGGTGAGAAGGATCCCTCATTTTAAAACTAGATCCTATTATTTCGGTTGGTCACTACGTGGGTGGTTATGAGTCGGGAAAGGTGAATTGAAATGTTGCATGGCAATACTTGTGTTATGGTTTTGTTGAACCTCTTGCACGAATTACTCACTCAAATGAAATGTAACCATGTATAGAAGTTGGATGAAATAATCAAAGAGCGTAACATGTTTTGGAGCGGTTATTATTAGTTGATGTGTGAAGGTTATGTGAAATATGGTGTGCTTACATGTATTCTATACAAGTTGATTGGATTCTTACATGATGTAGCTATTCATTTTGGTACATGTTACTATGTGAAAATTGGATGAAAAAGAGTAATGTTTATAACGTGTTTTGAAAGTGAGTCACTCGACCGAGTGGAGAAGGCACTCGACTGAGTGTCATTTTCTTGGTTGTGGAATTTCACGAGATATGCATTATTACCTTATTTCTTGCATTTCTTCATCGTTTCTCATAACAAAAATACCAAAATCTCTTTAAATTTCTCTAAAACTCCATTATTAGTGGTTGTTGCTTGGACTTAAGCTTTCTACTCCATTTTATTCTCTTAATTCATGCTAATTAAACATTGTGAGTGATTTTCTCATTATTCTTAATTTTCCCAATTTGGTTTCGTTCAAATCCACGCTATTCCCTTCAAATTTTGGTAATTAATTCCATGTTTTGTTTAATTCATCATATTAATCACCTTTTTACATCATTTATGATGTCAAGTGTAAGTTTTCATGTCGAATTTTGCACAAATTTTTTTTATGAACTCGAAAATGTGTGTTTTGAGTCAATGATTTGATTTTGTGTATATTGCATGGTTAATTGTTTAACAAAGACTAAAGTTTGGTTGTTATAGCTTACCCTTATCATACATTTGAAATTTTAGTTTGAAAATTTTATCACAAAATTTTTGAAGTTTGGATGTTCATGTTTGAGTTTCGATTTATTCTAGTGCTTAAAACATAGTTTAGTTTACCAATAAGGCCCAAAAATTTTGTCATGCTTAAGTTTTGACTTTCCTTTGTCAATAAAGACATATATTGTTTTGAATCAGAATTTAATTTTAAAATGCTGTCCAAAATCTTTTGAAATTCATTTTAAAATGAATGATTTTGATCTTTGCGCTGAAAACATGATCCAATTATTTCTTGCTACGTAGTTCTTATTGATGTTGCATTGCGTTACATTAAAATAGTAGTTTTGCTTTACAAATAGCCTCAAGTTTTGACATCTATGTTAATTATACGGACAAATCCGATTTTTATAT
This sequence comes from Silene latifolia, assembly GCF_048544455.1. Classification (NCBI taxonomy): domain Eukaryota; kingdom Viridiplantae; phylum Streptophyta; class Magnoliopsida; order Caryophyllales; family Caryophyllaceae; genus Silene; species Silene latifolia. Next base: position 177,216,150 of record NC_133537.1, read on the forward strand.
ACTCCATTTATTTTTGGTTTAACTATGTCATCAAATTTAAATGTTGCTTAATGATGTTAGGTATGGTCTTAAAATTTGAAAATTTTGTTTTAAAGTTTTCTTGAATTAATTGAGTAATATTACTTTAATTTTCATTAGTAATGCTATGTATTATCTTAAGTTGGGAATTCCACCTTAAAATCTTGACCAAAAATCTTGATTCCTTCTCTTATGTTAAACTTTGCTTAACGGTGTTTTAGGACAATAATCCTTATGAGTATCGATGTAATAACATGGTTTAAACCGAAATTTCCGTTTTAAAAGCAGACCAAATTCTTTTTTAGATTTCATGGGTACATCACTAAATTTTGATTTTTATATTTGAAAACTTTGCTTAATTGTCTGATAGTGCCTCAACCTTTGTTAATGGTGATGTGTGTAGAAAATTGTAGTGTTGATGCTCAAATTGTGGTTTTGTGTGCTTAATACTTGGTTTCATTATGCCGCAAGCTTTCAATTTTGTTAATGACATTACATACTGTCTTAAATTGAGAATCCCACCTTAAAATTTTGCTCGGAATTTTTTTTATGTATATGAATGACTTTTAAAACTGGTATTTAAAATATCGCTTCCTTATTTCGTAATGTTACAATCAATAATGTGCTATTTGCCTTATGTATGGGTCTCAATGCTTTGTTTACTGTTTGAATTGTATAGTTTTGATGAGTAAAGACATGTAGACACACGTAGTTATGAGGAAAAAGGAGGCAAGTGCTAATAATGTGTGATGAGTGATGTTGTACTTGAGAGCTATGAATATGAAAGATGTGTCTTTTTGGGTTAACGTAAGTTTTCTGTTTGATGTGAATTTGAACCGTGAAAGTAGGTAGATGTATGATTCATAATTGGAAATTTGGAATAGGAGAAAGTGACTTTAGCTTACGTAATGTGTATTGAGTTGAAAAAGATGATTATATGGGGCAGTTTGTGGATAGTAAGTGAAGTGTAATCTAGGTTGGATATTCGTTCAGTGTTTGAACTTTTGGATAATAAACGGAGTTTGAATTGCATGTTAAAGGATATTGTTATTGAGCCTGACTGGGAAACTTTGGTTGGCAGATAATTGAGATAAATGATGGTAGATTTAGTATATTATCAAGTTTGGTTTTCGCGGTCATGAGAGTTAGAGTGTGGCATGTAATGCTTGAGGATTCAATCATATTGTTGAGCTATTTGATCATTCGTGTTAGAGAGTGTAACCATTTAATTTGAGTAGGTGTATATGAGTGTGAAACTCGTTATGTGGGAATCCGGCCCTATGAGTGGTGGTATAGATGTTGTTGTTGTTGGGAAATGTGTCCTCAACAATAGTGCGATCACATGATTTAAATATCATTATTAAATCTCATTTCAAGAATACGGAAGGGATGATACATAATATATATATAGTCAACTGGTCCACACATATCGGTAATGATTGGCTGGCTAGAGTTTGACATTCGTCGTCGCGACGGTGGTGATCGATTTATCCCTTGAGGTCACACCTAAAGGACGATTCCCTTAATTGAAAAGGTTAATTAATTGTATACCGATACAGATTAATTTATTCCTTAAAATTGAACAATTCAATTTGTGAGAGAGAATATTGATATCTTATTATAATGGGATTAAATAAGATTTATTTTAGTAAATAAAATGCTTTATTACTGAAATTGTTTATTGTTTGAGAAACAATAAAGATAAGAATGAATGGTTGGTTATAATTACAAGATATTGTGAATTATAATTATATGACCCATTTTATTTATGTGGTCAAGTATCACTAGTCAATTTGTTGAATGTAATTTAATTAATTTATAAAATGATATTTATGTGATAAATATGCATTTAATTAATTAGTAACATGTATCATACTACATGTGACATATTGTGTGACAAATGACAAATTGACAAAAATAAAATGGTAGTCCATTTTATATAGATGGACCGAAATAAGAGTGTAAAGGAAGTTAGTGGGTGAATTATTTTATGAGATAAAATAAGCTAATAATCACTAACCTACAACTAGCCTTACAAGCCTAAGGTATAGAAAAGAACAAAATGAAAAAAGAAGGACCATATATTGGTCCTTTTGCCTCACCCAAATCGTGTGGCCTCTCTACTAGTGAGAGGGCTTTTGTTCTTTTATTATTATCACACTCTACCATTCAAACACATGCAAAAAGTTCATGTATTATTTTCTCTCTTTAATCTTCATCAAAAAGGATGAATTTTTGATCCAAATTTGTTCAAAAGATTACTAAAATTATCAATGTAATATATGAGTATTAGTAATCAATTTTAAGGTAAACCACAATATAAATATCTAGTACATATTAGTTTGTGGGTTTAAGGGATTGTCTTGGGTGCTAGTAATTGGAGGGCTTCTATTTTGAGGTCATGTATGTTCATCCAATATTGGAAAGCTCAAGAACTAACAAGAAGGAGATCTTGTTGGTGCCCAAATAGCCGAAATTCATATGGTGAGAAAATGTTTTCTTATCTTCTTTTATTTTAGTTTGCATGCATAAGATCTAGAATTTATTTTATGACTAAATAAATTTGAAACATATAAGAATATGTTGTATAATGAGATATAGATTTCAAACAAGCGGTATCAAGAGCACAAGGTTGTTTGCATGCAAATCGGTTATTGTTTTTCCGAGTTATATGATTAACAAACAAAACTTATAAATTTGTGTTTATTATGAAATATCACGAAATTTATTATGCATGTTAAAGTTTCTGGTCCTAAAATGTTTTAGGATATTTTGGTTTAATTTATGGATTTAATTGTTCATTTTATATAATATTGACATTAAAATGTGATTTTTATGATAAAAAATGTCATTTTTGGACGAAAATTAGCTAAACTTCAAACTTTCCAGTGGTTTTTGGATATGTTTTCAAATATATTATTTTTAGATGATCTGGAAAGTTTCATAATTTTATCAGTTCTTATGCTCGAAAAATGGATTTTTCATTATAAAAATCGGATTTAGATGAAAAATAGGTTAATATGAGAAATATTTCGAATATAGTCATAGAAATTTAGTATGTTGTCACATGCAATTTTACAAGATGTGTGTAAAATAATAGGCTATAATGAAGTCTTCATGCATGATTTATGGATTTTTGATGAAAAATAGCATAAATAGTGACTTAATTAGTGAAAATTTGCTAAAACATACTTCATGACTAAGGAAAAACGTCACATGTTGCATTTTATTATATTTTTCAGATCTAAAATTTAAAAGTTGATGAATATAATTTTTCTCATGGTTTTATGATTTTTATTGATAAATCCGATATACCGCAACATTGTTTTTCCCCATAACTTTCGAAATTTTTAACCTAAGTTTTTGAACATTATGAGTGTCCTGGTATTTTTCCAGAATGTTCATGAGTTTAAAATTTCAAATTTTGAATTTATTTGAAATTTTTGTGATTTATTTGAAGTTTATAACATTTTTATTGTAATTTTGAGTCCTTTTATGAACAATATTAAGAAATATGAGTTAATTATGGTCAAATGGTTAGTGGAGACTAATTTTTGAGTCCTAAGAAGTTAGGGTAATTAACTTGTGCATAAATATGAATTTATGTAATTTATTGTGATTTTAAAACGTTGAATCACGCAAATCCGTAAAAACCGTGTAATATACGATATTGGCTCCTTAAAGGCGATTTAGCATAAAATTGGGCATGTTTATACATATTATAATGCTGCATTTTATTTATGATTGTCATAATTTTATTTTATGTAATTTTGAATTATGTAATTTTACTTAGTATGGCCTTAGTTTTTAATTGGTATTTCCCGAAATGTATGGGAATATCGATTCGGTTGTAATTTTATTGTGATCTCGTATCACCGTCTTGTAATTTAATAGTTTTATTTTATTTTAGTTACAAATGTATAATAGGAAATTATGTAATTTGCTATGTAATTTAATTTATCTCGGAGTTCCCCAAGACGGATTTCTTCAAGATGGCGATACATAAAGACGGTGTTACCTCGAGATGCGTGCCACAACCGAAGTTCAAGGGACCAATTGAGTTGGTTTCCGAATATGTAATAGTTAATTAGATTTTCTATTTTAGGAAGGCCATACTAGGATTCTTTGTATGCTTTGCATTTTATTTATATGTCGCATGCATCGCTAAATCGCCATAACTAAAACATGCATCTTCTTTAATCGAGTTTATCGACCGTGTCAATTAGAATTATCGTAGTTCACCGCTTTAGTTCACTTAAAACGTGATAGATAATAAATTGACATGACCTCTCGCTAAAACAATTAATTGAGACATAGCCTTACCAAATAGTAGAAACCATGAAAACCTATTTCGCGAGGGAGTGCACTCGGCCCTACCGGGGTACAAACCTTGTTACGTAGGGGAAGTGGGTGAAGAATGTTTATCCACCGAGTTCATGTTAATGAGGGTTTCATCGGCCATACCGTGCCCAAGTTGATGTGGATTTGGATCATGGACACATTTATTCGAAATTTGGATTGAGCTCAACGGAAGTATTCGTGACCGTAGTTGCATGTGTTCCGGGCTATAGATAATTATTAAAGTAATTTTATCGACCAAGAGTTCTAAAAGTAGAATCGATTAAAACGTTAATCCACCGAGTTATATTTATAAGGGTTTCATCGGCCATACCGTGCCTAAGTCAATATGAATTTGGGTCTTGGAATCATTTATCATAGTTGGGTAGAGGTCACTGTGTAAATGCTTTACTTGTTATTTACAAGTATTAATAAAACGATAAATGTTAAGTTTTCCACTATTCCGTCTTTATATTGTTCTATTTCTTTACCACAATTCATATACGATATCATTTCGATTTTGATACAAATCTCCATTAAAACAGCGTAACTATAGACAAAATTTGAATTTGCTTCTAAAACCTCAAACGAACCATTGTTAAGGATCTCTTGTAAAGAGTATAGATTAAAGTTATTCATTATCAAACAGGTTTTTGATTCTTGACTAACACTTCTACTTACAATGGATTATGTTTCATATACTTAATTGAATTAAGTACCTTGAAGCGATAAATTGTTTTGGTGATTAGATTTTCAGAATTCGTAATTGACCAAAATAACGCAACCACTTCAATGAAAGTTTTAAGACTAAAACGAACAAATGAAGAGTAATCTTCATGAATTCAATTTTGCTTCTCAAAGCAAAGACTCATTGAAATGAGTGGGAGCATTCTCTTAAACCGTTAAGAAGAGGACGAGGTTCAAGAAGTAAAGATAATAATGGAATTGATACAAGGTAATGTTAAAAGTAAAGTCAATGAGAAATGACGATACTAAACCTATCAATCTCGACCAATAAAGTTTCCATTGTCTTAAATGTTGGACACGAGAAAGGAAACTACCCCAAATTATTGAAGAATCAACAAGTTAGTTGTGGGACATCTAATGGGACCTTCTTCTTTAAATGTTTATTTGATTAAACATGAATTTTGCTAGTACCACTTCGTCAATATTAGAAACCAGTGGAGGTTTTAATCATTGTATTCGACACATAAGATGATTAGAATATGACGACTAGCAACAATAATGTCGAGAGATAGAGTAATTGTGTACTCAATCTAGTTTTTGGATTTAAAGTTGTACTTAATTATGACTATTAAGTGCATAAACTCTAAATAAGAATATAAACTTGTTAAGATACAAAAGAGGTTTTCACTTTTGTGACCCTATACATCACGATTTGATGTATGGCTAGCCAATTATCAAGGTGATTATATTCTAAACAAAACTAGAATGATATATCATGTAGATGATGTAAGATTCAAATTGGTAACCCAAGATTAAACCTTAAATTTTGGAATGATGAACGCAAAGAGTTATCGAGTACTCTTGAAACCATTAGATTGTTAATGGTATATGCGTATCTTGTATTCAAAGCAAGATGTCTCGTGCCTTTTGGTTAAAAAGGAGATCGAGGTTGTAAATCATCGATCCAAAATAGGTTGATCATTTTCTTTTACCTACGATTTAAGTTGACACTAATATGTTCACTTAATAAGGTAAATAGAGAAATGTTTGAAGAAGTTCAAAGTGTTCAAAGAATCACGATTTATTCGTGATGGGATTATCAAAGTGAAGACTTTGATATAAGCCAAAGGAAATGTGATATAGTATCACAAGTTAATCTCTCTTAGCATGCATTATGGAATAATGTGTGATTGGATAAGAATTGAAACGCTATTCGATATGGTTTGGACTTCGATCAAGTTACTTTGAGTTACTTGATCCTTTTGGGGATTTTATCATTTTTGTCTAAATTATTTTTCCACTAAATCGAATCATATGAGATATGAAATGGTAAGGGTACCATGTTTGTAAGTTTTCACAAGAAACAAATGCTCATTTTGCCCTTTTCAATTATCACGAGTACGACGGGTTTGCGGCTCGTGAAGCTGTCTTTCTAAAATACAAGTTTATTTCTAGAAGACAGAGTGGGAGAAATTATTCAAGAGCCACAAAGAATGCCACAGAGAATGTTAAGTCGCAAGAAACTGGTCTTTCTTGGCTACATGAGACGTTTTGTGTAAGACATTGTTTCTTCAAAACCTAGGAGGTTAAATTCGTCAAGTTGATTACTTCTAGAAAGTAATGAACATATGACTTACAAAAGAGTGTTTAAGTCACAACTAAATACAAGGCTTAGAGCCATGAAAATCCGAAATTAAAAGGCTTGATTAGTGACAAAGGGTTTTGCACTAATAAAGAGAGATTTCAAGGTTTGATTGGTTGCAAAGGGTTTTGCACCAGTGGAAATGCTTAAGTCTATTTGGATCTTCTTAGGGATTGTGTTTCATTATTATGAAATACATAGCGAGTGAATCTAAAACCCACTTCTTCAATTAGAAGGAATGTATTCAATACATGTCTCGAGTTTAGTAGATTCTTGCAATCCTAAGATAATGTAAAACTTAAGAGAGAATCTTAAGTAGGACATCAATGAGTTGGAATCAATGTTTTGATCATGTTCTAAAACTTTTCTCGATAAGTCGAGAAGTTGTGTTTATACATGGAGTTTAGTGGGAGTTACGGAATTTTAATAGTCTTATATGTGGATGACATATTGATCACTGGAAATGATTTAAGACTTTTGGAGTAATATAATACATCTTGAATATCCGGATTTATGTAGATAAATCCACATGATATTAGTGTCAATAAGAAGTCTTATGTAGATAAGATTCATGACTAGTTCAATTAAATTGAACATATTTGATTGATTTCATTTGCTTCCACTGCCAGATCAATTAAATGAGTAATGATGTATAACACTTCATATACTTTGAGTATGATGAGTTGTTTTCAAAATCGAATTTAAGTAATCTTTACCAAGTAAGCCATAAAGATTACCCTTAAGTGCTTGCAGAAGCATTAAGGAAGTAAAGCAAAGTGTTTATGATGCAATTTTGTGTAAGGGTGTTACACAAGTGACAATTGACAATTGAGATTGTGCATGGTTTCCGACAAAACCATAATCAAAACACATTAGGATGGTTAAGATACCATTGTGGCTATGTTATTTAAGAAATAGATTTTCTAGAATCGTTCTAGGCAATAAAGAACAATGAGAGATATTTATAACGGAAATTGAGTACACTTGTAATCATGAGATGTGCAAGAGGATGAGTCCCGCACACTGTGAAAACAGTGGGAGCCATTCTTGGGCTAAAGGGCCTATGTCTTGATTGGATCTCGACACGTACTCAGAGAATTTTGTGATGCAAATGTATACATTACTAAGGAAAACGAATATGTAGTAAGGTTGAATAAGGTACAAGAAGTTGATAAAACCTACTAACCAAAGCCTTCTCATAGGCTTAACATGATAAGTCATGTCATTTCAATTAAATTGAGATGAACAACTACATTCAAGATCAAATTAGATTATAGAACATGAAATAGTAATCAGGCATTGACTATTCATATGTGATAATCACATTTGTCGTTCGAGTTTTACTTTAAAACTCTTTTGTTATACTTTGTTACATCCAAACGGGTTGTAGAGACAACATTGAACCCCGTTAAAGTGAACCCGGATTAACATAGTATTAGCCCATAGTCGCTTGTATGAGGTGACGTCTCGAAGTGACTAGAGTGTAATGCGATTGATGGCAAGTTCAAGTGCCATAGAGTCATGTGAGATGACTAGTCGATCACATAGGCAGACTGTTAGGAACACTTTGTCGGGCAGTGACCGCTTATAGAGTTCTGGCAAATTTATATAGCCTGGTCGTGGCGAGAGCTACTATAGTATTCTAATGAGTCGATTCTTTTGACTAAAGACTATTCGCCTAAGATGGCACAGTTTCAGATTAAATTTTATTTGTGTTACTACGACCTTCGTAAATGGGGTCAAATGGGCATATTTTGGGTTATGATGGCTGTGGCTAGTCGAAGGGAATAAGTGCGATAGGAATTGTCCACCCCTTTGTCAGGGTTAAAACAATATCTCAGGGCCACTCGAGGAGTAATGAATCGGAAATACGTGGCCACGCTCGGAAGGTATCTATGGTAGATAAATTCCGGTCAATCGATTATTCTCCGGATCGAGGAAACCACTCTCGATATGATCACTTGCAAGTACGACCCGAAAGACACCTTGCATTGAGTGGGAGATAGTAATAGGACAAGAGAATTGGTGACGCACACTTGTCGAGGACAAGTGGGAGATTGTTGGGAAATGTGTCCTCAACAATAGTGCGATCACATGATTTAAATTTCATTATTAAATCTCATTTCAAGAATACGGAAGGGATGATACATAATATATATAGTCAACTGGTCCACACATATCGGTAATGATTGGCTGGCTAGAGTTTGACATTACTGTCGTGCGTGACGGTGGTGATCGATTGATCCTTGAGGTCACACCTAAAGGACGATTCCCTTAATTGAAAAGGTTAATTAATTGTATACCGATACAGATTAATTAATTCCTTAAAATTGAACAATTCAATTTGTGAGAGAGAATATTGATATCTTATTATAATGGGATTAAATAAGATTTATTTTAGTAAATAAAATGCTTTATTACTGAAATTGTTTATTGTTTGTGAAACAATAAAGATAAGAATGAATGGTTGATTATATTTACAAGATATTGTGAATTATAATTATATGACCCATTTTATTTATGTGATCAAGTATCACTAGTCAATTTGTTGAATGTAATTTAATTAATTTATAAAATGATATTTATGTGATAAATATGCATTTAATTAATTAGTAACATGTATCATACTACATGTGACATATTGTGTGACAAATGACAAATTGACAAAAATAAAATGGTAGTCCATTTCTTATAAATGGACCGAAATAAGAGTGTAAAGGAAGTTAGTGGGTGAATTATTTTATGAGATAAAATAAGCTAATAATCACTAAACTACAACTAGCCTTACAAGCCTAAGGTATAGAAAAGAACAAAATGAAAAGTGAATGACCATATATTGGTCTTTTTGCCTCACCCAAACCGTGTGGCCTCTCTACTAGCGAGAGGGCTTTTGTTCTTTTATTATTATCACACTCTACCATTCAAACACATGCAAAAAGTTCATGTATTATTTTCTCTCTTTAATCTTCATCAAAAAGGATGAATTTTTGATCGAAATTTGTTCAAAAGATTACTAAAATTATCAATGTAATATATGAGTATTAGTAATCAATTTTAAGGTAAACCACAATATAAATATCTAGTACATATTAGTTTGTGGGTTTAAGGGATTGTCTTGGGTGCTACTAATTGGAGGGCTTCTATTTTGAGGTCATGTATGTTCATCCAATATTGGAAAGCTCAAGAACTAACAAGAAGGAGATCTTGTTGGTGCCCAAATAGCCGAAATTCATATGGTGAGAAAATGTTTTCTTATCTTCTTTTATTTTAGTTTGCATGCATAAGATCTAAAATTTATTTTATGACTAAATAAATTTGAAACATATAAGAATATGTTGTATAATGAGATATAGATTTCCAACAGTTGTAAAGTTGCCTCCCAATCGTCAAGTAAAGCGTTCGTGGTATACATCGTGAGCTTGTTCTAGTATTCCGATTGAGTTGAAATGTTGTTATTGTTAGAGTTAGTGTCCTCCAGAATAGTGCGTTTACATAATAAATCTCATTAAAGGAATATCATCAGATATTTTATTATTTGATCCTCTTCAGTTGATTAACGTAAATCGATAACGGTTGGCTGACTAGAGTTTGACGTTATTGTCGTGAGACGGCGGTGATCAACTGACCCCTTTCGTTCACACCTAAAGGAACGAGCCCCAATTGACAACTAATTAATTGTATGAGATACAATTTATTTAGTCCCTTGATTTATAGACTAAAAGGTTAGTCGATTATTTTTAGAGAGATTTTGAGTTGCGAACTCGAGGAACGGCAGTTATTATTAATTTTGCTATAATTGAATAATAAATTTTGGGAGACGGGTTTTAGTTAATTAATTGTTAATTCACTAAAATTGTACTAATTGATTAATGTGATTAATATTAGTACGTAAATAATATGTGTAGTGGTACACGTATATTTACGGAGTCATTTGGACGAATTAATTATGGAAGTATTTAAACATGAAACAATGTTTAAAATAAAATTAAACGTATTTGTGCGACAAATATGGGAACCAACATGGACCCGTAAATGGGCAAATGGACCGTGTAAAATAGAGTAGTGGATAATTACACACATAATCATTTCACCTTACCTTATATACTACCATAAGTTATCTTATATAGATTTTGCATGTGATGTAAGATTAAATAATATAAGACAATTTGTCCACTACAACACTCCACATCCACCCGCCACTTTTCCCTTCCTTATACTCCATCCTTTGTTCATTTTTCTATACAACATCATTTTGTATGTTTTGCATGTGAACATAAAATCTATCATCTCTTTAAAAATCATTATTCATCTTTACTAAGAAGTTAGTAATTCTTTTTATTACTAATAAATGTTAGTAATATTACAAATAATATCAAGGGTATAATAATAACAAGTTTCTAGTTAATTACTTATTATTATTTTTGGGTTAAGTTCTTGGGTGCATCTTGAAGGAGTTCTTCTCTTTGAAGATTTGTGAGGAGGATCATCCATTTGTTATAAGCTCAAGAACAAGCTAGTAAGGTGAACTAGTTTGTGCCCATTTTACCATAAAATCAATGTAAGGAAATTGTTTTTCCTTAAACTTTCATTTTCATGCTTTTATATTGCATGCATGTTACATAGATCACCTAAATGATAAATTATGAGATAATTTAATTTTTATTAGAGAGTCTAATATGGATCTATCATCTTTCAAGTGGTATCAGAGCTTAGGCTTGTAATTTGCATGTTGATTTTAAGCATTTTAATGAATTATGAGATAATTTGTAAAAACTAAAAAATTATGTTAGAAGAGGTTTTAGCACGAAAATTTTTGGACATGCATACCTATTGATCTTAAAAGGTTTGTGGTTAACTTTGGTGATTTTTGAAGTTATTTTGCTATTTTTAATGATTTTTGGTAGAAAACCGAGTCAAAATGCCGTATTTTAGTTAACAAATTGACTAAAAATAGTTTAAAGTTGATTCGGTGCATGGATTTTTTATGGTATTTCATGCATGTTTTCTACTGATTGTATGCAAAAGGTTGAAGGTTGGTTCGAAGTTGTTGCATATTTATTGATTTTATGAGATAAAAGTCGTTTAAGTCAAATTAAGTAATCATAATTTCGAAACTTTTGATTCTGCCCATGATAAATTTATGTACATTTGAAACTATTATTTAAATAGTAAAAGTGAATTTTAATTTGTGTTTTCACGATGTTTATTGGTTTTAGTGGTTAAAAACCGATAAATATCGATCTTTTTCTTCATAAATTTTATCCGGATTTTTGGGGCAATTTTTCTGACATTTTGGTGTTCTTGGGAGTGTTCCAGAATATTCAAAAATTTTGTTTCAATTATTTTGGTTTTTTACTTAAATATTATGATTTTATCGATTAAATTAGCAAAATATCACCAAATCAAACTAATTATTTATCATAAAATTAGTGAGGACTAATTTTGAGGTTCAAAACAGTTTGGACAATTAGTTTGGACTTAAATGAGATTTAAGAATTGATTATGATTTTTACATGTTAAAAATCGATTAAAACCACAAAAAAACCGAGATGGATACCAACGAATGATAGATAGGGCGATTTTGGCATCATTTTACAGCATTTTAAGCATATTTATTTAAGTTGAATGAATGATTGTCATTTATTTAAAGTATTTATCTTGTTGTACCTAGTATGGCCTAGTTAATTTTAATCGTTATTACCCGAAATGAATGGGAATATCGATTTGTTTGTAATTAAATACGATCTCGTATCGTCGGTTTGTAATTAATTAATAGTTTTATTAATTTTATTAATTAATGTATAATAGGAATAGCTATGTAATTCAATTGTAATAGTTATTCTTATCGACGTTTCCAAAAGACGGATTACATCGAGACGGAGTCTATTTTTGGAAGGTGTTCCAAATCCCACAAGTAGGAGCCACTTTTGGAATGAAGAGGCAAGGGACCAAGGAGTTGGTTTCCGAAATGTAATAGACTAGTTTTTATTAACTAGGTGGCCATACTAGGATTTTTCATATGCTTACTTGTTTGCTTGTTTTTATTTTCGCGCATGCCAAAATCGCCATTCACATGCATTTTATTTTCGCTGTTGTCAATTCACGTCATTTATATTCACGCCTTAGTTCACTTATAGGGAATTTATGACTAAATTGACAAGATCTCGTTCATTAGAGCCACGCTCACCCAAGCGTGGTGTTCTCTTTTTTCCTTGAGTAAGTAGGGTGGTAAGCTGTTATCACACGCCAAAATTAGTTGGACTCAACGGGATATAAGACGGTCTTGTGTTCCGGGGCTAGTAGATGGATTTAAGGAAATTCGTCGACCAAGAGTTCTAGAGGTAGAATTAGTCAACGTGACTTACCGAATTTACACAATTATGGGATGTTTCGCCCAAGCGATGCTCATTTTTTTTTAATATTTGGGTCTTGGAATTATTTATATAATTTAGTGGGAGATCATTATATAAATGTTAAAACATGTTAAAGATGTTTCATAAGTAAAATTAAAACATTGAATGTTAATTTTTCCTATTTTTCGTTCATTCTCATAAATGTATGACATCGCGCACTATATCCTCCTTTCTCTATTTATTGTTATACATGTTTCATTCTTTTATAGAAAGCGGTTTCTTTGAAGGAATTAATGATTGGTAACATGATTTACCAATTCACCTTCATAAGCTTACAACGATTTTTGCGGTTATTATACAACTTAACGTTCATACATATTAAAAAGGGGTTTCATGTTGCAAGCTCATATTACGAGTTTAAAAGGATGTCACATTTTATCAAGAGAGTCTTGATTTCGGAAGTGACACCTCCGTCATGATGATGACATATTAGTTTTAATTACTCAAGTATAATTCAAAAGTTTGCGAAAAGAGTTTTCAAAAACACTTATAATACTCCAATATGATACCGTCTAATGGCTCACTTCGAGAAAGGCCAAATCGATTGTTTATGCGCTAAAGAGATTAGGCATATGATAACAATTGAACGGTTAGGTAGTCCAATTTCGCAAGAAGTTGAGATTTTGCCACATGTTGCACTCACTTTATAGTAATTCACTCTTACTAAGTGTATAATATATCACGAATGACATGAAGAGAGGTCTTCATGAGATTCAGTTTTGCTTGATTGAAGCAAAGAGGAATGTGAAAGTGAGTGGGAGTTAAGAAGAATCAACCTTAGATGTATGCGATAGAACAAAGTTGAAAGACACATATACTCAATGGATAGGCTAGTTCCACTATCTTGGTATGAGATACCAAGTACGGGTCATTTCTTTGTAAAGAAGTTTACATGAATTAACAAAACGTAAGACGTCTAGCATAGGACATTTTTATATCGAAATGGTGCTAGAGTAGCAATGATTTCGATAGGGACAAATGTACCTAAATTTGGTTTTAAAAGAATGTAATCATCTATGTTTATACATAGAAGGCATCACTCATGTGATTTAAAACAAAAGGTTGTACCTGCTCCTATAATAACTTGGTGGTTGGTTTAGACCACTTAAGTTAGAGGAATTTTACATTCTTCACGAAAACTAAATTTTATACTATCTTGTAGATTTTAAAGTCTCTAATCTGGTGAACCCAATTGATCAAACCTCAAGTAAATTCGTTTCAAACGAGTAAACGAAAAGCACATTGAACAACCATTTGATTGTGAGTCTTATGGTATGTGTGCATGTATTATGTTTTTCTTTTGCAGAAAAGAAACACAATAGTGAGGTTATTGACCATATACATACGGATGCTGAAGGCCGATAGTTGGTTATATATATATCCTTCGTTACTTTTACCGTAATGTTAAGTAGATATGAAAACCTCATATATATTTAATATGACATAAAAGTGATTTTTGAAACGTGGAATATTTTCAAAATGAAGTAGTAAACCAAAAGCACGTCAAGATCAAGATGTTGATCGGAAGTTTCAAAGTAATGACTTTGAAGATCAAATGGGTAATATTAAGTAATGACCTTGATAATCACTAAGAAGATTGTGAACCAGTTCACATAATACCTTCTCCTTGGGACACCATAGAGTATGATGTAGTCAAGTATATAAACCGAACTTTATGAGATATAGTTTAAGGTTTTTCGCAATTTTTGTAAGCTATTTTCTCACTAAAAGTTTAAAACCCGACTATAATAGCCGAAATGTCTCCATATGAGATATGGATAGGGAGAGTCCCTAACTTGTCTTTTTATACATTTGGGACCATAAATGTTTATGTTTAGAACCAATTTATGTATTTGTGAGGGTTATCCAAAATTGAACCACTTGATTTTTACTCCTCCAAAACGAGAACAAAGAGTTTGTGGCTCGTAATGCTGTCTTTCCAGAAAGATTTTCATTTTATGGACGACAGAGTGGGAGAAATTTTGAACTTACGGAACTCCAAGACCCACAAACAGAGTACAATGCAAGAAGACGTTCTTTATTGTGGCTCAGTGGTTATAAGGAGATAATTTTGCGATAATATTGCGTTACTTTTCAAAAGTGACGAATCTAAAACCTAATCAAAGGCTTTTCTATAGTATGAACTCTATGTGATGGCATGTCACCATGCAATTCGAATTGATCTCCTTGCACATGATGCGATAAGGAAGGAAACACGAGATGTTTTCAAGACTTGATTTAAGTTGAATACTTTGGTTGGTTACCTTGATCTTGTCGTAAAGGTTACATAAGATGTTTAAAACTTTGGGCTCGTTATAGAGAGTTTGTGACAACCCAAATGCCTTTATCAATTCGTATGGTCTTAGCAATATAGCCTATCATGAGGATTAGTTAAGGCAAAAGGATAACGAAAATTTCTCCTTGAATGTATCTTATGAAGGGAGAAGTTTTGTTTATGATGTCAATGCTAAGAAGACTAGCATGCTTGGAAGAACCCTTTTTCGATCTATATAGGTCAAAGAGTTGAAACTTTGGGTTCAATCATGTAGTCTATCAAAATGGTATTACTCGAGTGTCGAGATAACATGATGATACATGGAGTTTAGTGGGAGCTAAAGTGAGTTTCTTAGTCTAAATATGTGCTTGACATATTAGTGACTAGAAATGTAGCTAAGGTGATGTTTTTTAGTCTAAATATGTTTTTGACATATTAGTGACTTGAAATATTCTCGGGTGAATATTTGAGAGTAGCGTGACGCATCATAAATATCCGGATCTAATGAGATAGATCTCCATGGATATTAGCATTATAGTCAAGAGACTTATGTGATAAGATTCTTGACTCGTTCAAGTTGTTGAACAATAAATATGATCTCTTGTGCTTCCGCTGCAGGATCTATTAAATATGCTAAAAGCTTCTCTCGTCGGGACTTATCATGTTGAGAATATGAGAAGTCATTACCAATCATTTTCTTGTGAGTGTTACTAGATGATTATCAAGAGCATCCTTGAGTACTTGAGAAGCACTGAGGATTTACTCTTGATTGGAGGAATTAATGAATTTCGTGTACAAGGATTACATGGAAACATTCCTATTCTTATAAGATGTTATGGGCCTCGTTAAGGAATGGTTAGCATGTAAGAGTGCTATGTGCATAAAGAATAATATGTATAAGAAGTTATACATATGTGTATAAGAAGTTATACATGTATAAAGCAAACATGTATGAGGAGTCATACATGAAAGATGTCATATGAAGGATGTGTATGTATAAGTGTTATACGTACAAATCATGAACGAAAGCTAAGTACATTACAACATCCGTTGTTGTAAGAGAGATAGTTGATAACCGGATTTTAATGGGACTAGAGTAGTTCTGTTAGCCGGATATCATATCCCAAGAAACTATGAAAACAGTGGGAGTGTTTGACTGGCTTTAGAACCAGAGTCTAAACACTTGTTTAGACATGTACTTAGAATGGCTCTATGTGATGAAAAGATTGCATAGAACAAAGGAAAATAGCAATGGAAATTAGAGTGATGCAACTGTTGCTAATCCTCTAACCAAAGCCGTTGGCATAAGGTAGACATGATGGTTATGTTATCTCAATGTGATTGAGCAGTATACCTTAATTGCTGAAGATCGTTATGTAAATATTGGATAGAGTATTGATATTTACATAAGTGATGATCGCATTCATGAAGGAAAAGTAGATCTATATACTAACATATTCATATATGTTTTAATTTAATTTGTCATAAAATTAAAGTTGGATTTTATGCATGCAAACTAAAACAAAAGAAGATATGAAAACATTTCCTCACCATATGAAATTCGGTCATATTGGGCACCAACAAGATCTCCTTCTTGTTAGTTCTTGAGCTTTCCAATAATGGATGAACATACAAAAATTCCAAAGTAGAGATTCTCCAATTAGTAGCACCCAAGACAATCCCTTAATCCCACAAATAAACATGTACTAGATGTTTGTATTGTAGTTTACCTTAAAATCTATTACTAATACTCATATACTACTTCTAGTAATCTTAGTAATTTATATGAACAATTTGAATCAAATACTCATCTTTTTAATGAATATTAAGGAGAGAGAGAAGAGAGAATATTCATGAACATATTGCATGTTAATTGAATGGTAGTGTAAGAAAAAGAAAAGAACCAACTCATCTCCTTGTAGAGGGAGTGTCACGGTTTTTAAGCCTAAAATGGCATCATTTCTTTTTCTTTTACTCTTCTAAAAAATAGTAGGTGTGTAAGATGTGTAAGACTAGTAGTAGGTAGGCATCATTATGTTTATTTTATCAAATAAAATAAAACAACCAAAACCCACTAACACACCCTCCATTTTCGGTCCATATACTTAAAATGGACTACCATTTTATTTTGTCAATTTATCATTTGTCACACAATATGTCACATGTAGAAAGTTACATGTTATTAATTAATTTGATGCATATTTATCACATAAATATCATTTCATGAATTAATTAAATTTCATACAACAAATTGACTAGTGATACTTGATCACATAAATAAAATGGGTCATATAGTTATAATTCACAACTTCTTGTAATTATAATTAACCATTCATTCTTATCTTTATTGTTTCTCAAACAATAAATAATTTTAGCAACAAAGCATTTTATTACTAAAATAAATCTTGTTTAATCCCATTACAATAAGATATCAATATTCTCTCTCACAAATCGAATTGTTCAATTTTAAGGAATTAATTAGTCTGTATCGGTATACAACTAATTAACCTTTTCAATTAAGGGAATCGTCCTTTAGGTGTGACCTCAAGGGATCAATTGATCACCACCGTCGCACGCGAGTAATATCAAACTCTAGCCACCAATCATTACCGATATGTGTGGACCAAATTGACTATATATATGTAATGTATCATCCCTTTCGTATTCTTGGCATGAGATTTAATAATGATATTTAAATCATGTGATCGCACTATTGTTGAGGACACATTTCCCAACAATCTCCCACTTTTCCTCGACAAGTGTGCGTCACCAATTCTCTTGTCCTATTACTATCTCCCACTCAATGCAAGGTGTCTTTCAGGTCGTACTTGCAAGTGATCATATCGAGAGTGGTTTCCTCGATCTGGAGAATAACTGATTGACCGGAATTTATCCACCATGGATACCTTCCGAGCGTGGCCACGCATTTCCAATTAATTACTCCTCGAGTGGCCCTGAGATATTGTTTTAACCCTGACAAGGGGTGGACAATTCCTATCGCACTTATTCCCTTCGACTAGCCACAGCCATCGTAACCCAAAATATGCCCATTTGACCCCATTTACGAAGGTCGTAGTAACACAAATCAAAGTTAATCGTAAACCGTGCCATCTTAGGCGAGCAGTCTTTAGTCAAAAGAATTGACTCATTAGAATACTATAGTAGCTCTCGCCACGACCAGGCTTTATAAATTTGCCAGAACTCTATAAGCGGTCACCGCCCGACAAAGTGTTCCTAACATGATCGCCTATGTGATCGACTAGTCATCTCACATGACTCTATGGCACTTGAACTTGCCATCAATCGCATCACACTCTAGTCACTTCGAGACGTCACCTCATATAAGTGACTATGGGCGAATACAATGCTAATCCGTGTTCACTTTAACGGGGTTCAATTGTCTCTACAACCCGTTTGGATGTAACAAAGTATAATAAAAGAGTTTTAAAGTAAAACTCGAACGACAAATGCGATTATCACATATGAATAGTCAATGCCCGATTACTATTTCATGTTCTATAATCTAATTTGATCTTGTACATAGTTGTTCATTTCAATTCAATTGAAATGACATGACTCATCATGTTTAGCCTTTGAGAAGGCTTTGGTTAGTAGGTTTTATCAATTTCTTGTACCTTACTCAACCTCACTACATACTCGTTTTCCTTTGTAATGTATACATTTGCATTACAAAACTTTCAGAGTACGTGTCGAGATCCAATCAAGACATAGGCCCTCTAGCCTAAGAATAGCTCCCACTTTGTTTTCACAAGTGTGCGGGACTCATCTTTCTTGCACATCTCATGATCGCAAGTGTACTCAATTTCCGTTATAAATATCTCTCATTGTTCTTTATTGCCTAGAACGATTCTAGAAAATCTACTTCTTAATTAACATTGCCACAATGGTATCTTAACCATCCTAGTGTGTTTTGATTATGGTTTTGTCGGAAACCATGCGCAATCTCAATTGTCAATTGTCACTTGTGTAACACCCTTACACAATATTGCATCATAAACACTTTGCTTTACTTCCTTAATGCTTCAGCAAGCACTTAAGGGTAATCTTTATAGCTTACTTGGTAAAGATTACTTAAATTCGATTTTTGAAAACAATTCATCATACTCAAAGCATATGAAGTGTTATACATCATTTCTTTTTAATTGATTCGGCAACGGAAGCAAATGAAATCAATCAAATATGTTCAATTTAATTGAACTAGTCATGAATCTTATCAACATAAGACTTCTTACTGACGCTAATATCATGTGGATTTATCTTCATAAATCCGGATATTCAAGATGTATTATAATACTCCAAAAGTCTTAAATCATTCGCAATGATCAATATGTCATCCACATATCGGACTAATTAAAATTTCCGTAACTCCCACTAAACTCCATGTATAAACACAACTTCTCGACTTATCGAGAAATGTTTTATCACATGATCAAAATGTTGATTCTAACTCATTGATGTCCTACTTAAGACCCTCTCTCAAGTTTCACATTATCTTAGGGTTGCAAGAATATACTAAACTCAAGACATGTATTGAATACATTCCTTCTATTGAAGAAGTGGGTTTTAGATTCACTCGCTATGTATTTCATAACCTCATAATGAAACACAATCCCTAAGAAGATCCAAATAGACTTAATCATTTCAATTAGTGCAAAACCCTTTGCAACCAATTTTGCTTTGAAATATCTCTTTATTAGTGCAAAACCCTTTGTCACTAATCAAGCCCTTTTGATTCGGATTTTTATGACTCTAAGCCTTGTATTGAGTTGTGACTTAAACACTCTTATGTAAGTCATATGTTCATTACTTTCTAGAAGTAATCAACTTGAATCAAACAATTTCTTTTGTAAGTTATAAGCTCTTTTCTTTCTTAAAAGTAGCATGAATTCATCATTTTTAACAAGTGACGAATTTAACCTCCTAGGTTTTAAAGAAACAATATTTTACACAAAACGTCTCATGTAGCCAAGAAATACCAGTTTCTTGCGACACAACATTCTTTGTGGCTCTTGAATAATTTTCTCCCACTCTGTCTTCTAGAAATAAACTTGCATTTTAGAAAGAGATGACTTCACGAGCCACAAACCCGGTGTACTCGTGATAATTGAAAAGGGAAAAATGAGCATTTGTTTCTTGTGAAAACTTACAAACATGGTACCCTTACCATTTCATATCTCATATGATTCGATTTAGTGGAAAAATAATTTAGACAAAAATGATAAAATCCCCAAAAGGATCAAGTAACTCAAAGTAACTTGATTGAAGTCCAAACCATATCGAATAGCGTTTGATTTCTTATCCAATCACACATTATTTCATAATGCGTGCTAAGAGAGATTAACTTGTGATATTAGATCACATTTCCATTGGCTTATATCAAAGTCTTCACTTTGATAATCCCATCACGACTAAATCGTGATTTCTTTAACTCTTTAAACTTCTTTAAAGATTTTCTATTTACCTTATTAAGTTAACACATTAGCGTCAACTTAAATCGTTGGTAAAAGAGAATGATCAACCTATTATGGATCAATGATTTATAACCTCGATCTCCTTTTCAACCAAAAGGCACGAGACATCTTGCTTTGAATACGAGATACGCATATACCATTAACAATCTAGTGGTTTCAAGAGTACTCGATAACTCTTTGCGTTCATCATTCCAACATTTTAAGGTTTAATCTTGGGTTACCAATTTTGAGTCTTACATCATCTTCATGATATATTATTCTAGTTTGGTTTAGAATATAATCACCTTGATGATGGGCTAGCCATACATCAAATCATGGTGTATAGGGTCACAAAAGTGAAACCTCTTTTGTATCTTTAACAAATTGTATTCTTATTTAGAGTTTATGTACTTAATAGTCACAATTAAGTACAACTCCAAACCCGAAAACTAGATTTAGTACACAATGACTCTATCTCTTGACTTCATTGTTGCTAGTCGTCATATTCTAATCATCCTATGTATCAAACATAATGATGAAAACCACCACCGGTTTCTAATATTGACGAAGTAATACTAGCAAAATTATGTTTAATCAAATAAACATTTAACGAAGAAGGTCCCATTAGATGTCCCACAACTAACTTGTCGATTCTTCAATAATTTGGGGTAGTTTCCTTTCTTGTGTCCAACATTTAGGACAATGGAAACTTTATCGGTCGGGATTGATAGGTTTAGTATCGTCATTCTCAACAACTTTACCTTTAACATTACCTTGTATCAATTCCATTATAATCCTTACTTCTTGAACCTCGTCCTCATCTTAATGGTTTAAGAGAATGCTCCCACTTAATTCAATGAGTCTTTGCTTTGAGAAGCAAAATTGAATTCATGAAGATTCACTCTTCATTTGTTCGTTTTAGTCTTAAAACTTTCATTGAAGTGGTTGCGTTATTTTGGTCAATTACTAATTCTTGACAAAACTAATTACCAAAACAATTTATCGCTTCAAGGTACTTAATTCATTTAAGTACATGAAAAATAATCCATTGTAAGTAGATGTGTTAGTCAAGAATCAAAACCTGTTTGATAATGAATAACTTTAATCTATACTCTTTACAAGAGATCCTTAGCAATGGTTCATATGAGGTTTTAGAAGCAAATTCATATTTGTCTTTAGTTACGATGTTTTAATGGAGTTTTGAATCAAAAACGAAATGATATCGTATATGAATTGTGGTAAAGAAATAGAACAATATAACAACGGAATAGTGGAAAAAACTTAACATTTATCGTTTTATTAATACTTGTAAACAACAAGTAAAGCATTTACATAGTGACCTCTACCCAACTATGATAAATGATTCCAAGACCCAAATTCATATCGACTTAGGCACGGTGGGGCCGATACATCCTTTATCAATATAACTCGGTGGATTAACGTTTAATCGATTCTACTTTTAGAACTCTTGGTCGATAATATTACATTAACAATTATCTTTAGCCCAAAACACATCCGACAAGGGCACGGTGGGGCCGATACATCCCTTATCAAAAACTTTTGTTGAGTTCAATCCAAATTTCGAATAAATGTGTCCATGATCCAAACCCACATTAACTTGGGCACGGTGTGGCCGATACATCCCTTATCAACATGAATTCGGTGGATTAACATTCATCACCCACTTCCCCTACGTAACAAGGTTTGTACCCCGGTGGGGCCGAGCGCACTCCCTCGCGAAATAGGTTTTCATGGTTTCTACTATTTGGTAAGGCTATGTCTCAATTAATTGTTTTAGCGAGAGGTCATGTCAATTTATTATCTATCACGTTTAAGTGAACTAAA
Source organism: Silene latifolia (assembly GCF_048544455.1). NCBI lineage: Eukaryota > Viridiplantae > Streptophyta > Magnoliopsida > Caryophyllales > Caryophyllaceae > Silene > Silene latifolia. The sequence goes on from NC_133537.1 coordinate 177,238,839, forward strand.
GCGGTGAACTACGATAATTTTAATTGACACGGTCGATAAACTCGATAAAATAAGGATGCCTGTTTTAGTTATGGCGATTTAGCGATGCATGTGACATAAAATAAAATGCAAGCATAAAGATAAATAAATCCTAGTATGGCGTTTCCTAAAATAGAAAAACTATTTAACTATTACATATTCGGAAACCAACTCCATTGGTCCCTTGATCTTCGGTTGAGGCACGCATCTCTAGGTAACACCGTCTTTAATGTATCGTCATTCTTGAAGAAATCCGTCTTTGGGAACTCCGGAATGAATAAAATTACATAATAAATTACATAATTTCCTATTATACATTTGTAACTAAAATAAAAAGAATCTATTAAATTACAAAACGGTGATACGAGATCACAATAAAATTACAACCGAATCGATATTCCCATACATTTCGGGAAATACCAATTAAAATCTAAGGCCATACTAAGTAAAATTACATAATTCAAAATTACATAAATTAAAATTATGACAATCATAAAGAAAATGCAGCATTATAATATGTATGAACATGCTCAATTTTATGCTAAATCGCCTTTAAATAGCCAATATCGTATACTACTCGGTTTTTACGGATTTGCGTGATTTCAACATTTTATAATCACAAAAATACATAAACTCATATTTATGCATAAGTTAATTACCCTAACCTCTTAGGACTCAAAATTTAGTCTTCACTAATAATTTGACCATAATTAACCTATATTTTATAGAATTGTTCATAAATGGACCAAAAATTACAAAAATAAGCTATAAACTTCAAATAAATCACAAAATTTCAAATAAATTCAAAATTTGAAATTTAAACTCATGAACATTCTGGAAAAATACCATGACACTCATAATGTTCAAAATCTTAGGTTAAAAATTTCGAAATTTTTCCGGAAAAACAATGTTGCGGTTTATCGATTTTTAATAAAATAATCATAAAAACATGGAAAAATTACTTTCATTAACTTTTCAATTTTAGATCTGAAAAAGATAATAAAATGCAACATTAGACGTTTTTCCTAAGTCATAGATTATGTTTTATTAATTTTCCACTAATAATGTCACTATTTATGCTATTTCTCTTCAAAAATCCATAAATCTTGCAAAAAGACTTCTTTATAGCCAATTATTTTACACACATCTTGTAAAATTGCATGTGACAACATATTAATTTTCTATGACCAGATTCGAAATTTAACTCATATTAACCTATTTTTCACCTAAATCCGAATTTAATAATGAAAAATTCATTTTTCGAGCATAACAAGTCCAAAAATTATGAAAATTTACAGGTTATCTCAAAATAATATATGTGACAACATATCCAAAAATCAATTGAAAATTCGAAGTATAGCTAATTTTAGACCAAAAATGACATTTTTACTCATAAAATCATATTTAAATGCCATTATTGTATAATATGAACAATAAAAATCCGAAAAATTAACCAAAATATCCTACAACATTTTAGGACCAGAAATATTAACATGCATGGATTAATTTCGTGATATATCATAATAACACAAATTTTACAAGTTTTATTTGTTATTCTTATAACTCGGAAAAACTTTTAACCGATTTGCTTGCAAACAACTGTGGCTCTGATACCAATTTTAAGGAAAAGTAGATCTATATACTAACATATTCATATATGTTTTAATTTAATTTGTCATAAAATTAAAGTTGGATTTTATGCATGCAAACTAAAACAAAAGAAGATAAGAAAACATTTCCTCACCATATGAAATTCGGTCATATTGGGCACCAACAAGATCTCCTTCTTGTTAGTTCTTGAGCTTTCCAATAATGGATGAACATACAAAAATCCCAAAGTAGAGATTCTCCAATTAGTAGCACCCAAGACAATCCCATAATCCCACAAATAAACATGTACTAGATGTTTGTATTGTAGTTTACCTTAAAATCTATTACTAATACTCATATACTACTTCTAGTAATCTTAGTAATTTATATGAACAATTTGAATCAAATACTCATCTTTTTAATGAATATTAAGGACAGAGAGAAGAGAGAATATTCATGAACATATTGCATGTTAATTGAATGGTAGTGTAAGAAAAAGAAAAGAACCAACTCATCTCCTTGTAGAGGGAGTGTCACGGTTTTTAAGCCTAAAATGGCATCATTTCTTTTTCTTTTACTCTTCTAAAAAATAGTAGGTGTGTAAGATGTGTAAGACTAGTAGTAGGTAGGCATCATTATGTTTATTTTATCAAATAAAATAAAACAACCAAAACCCACTAACACACCCTCCATTTTCGGTCCATATACTTAAAATGGACTACCATTTTATTTTGTCAATTTGTCATTTGTCACACAATATGTCACATGTAGAAAGTTACATGTTATTAATTAATTTGATGCATATTTATCACATAAATATCATTTCATGAATTAATTAAATTTCATACAACAAATTGACTAGTGATACTTGATCACATAAATAAAATGGGTCATATAGTTATAATTCACAACTTCTTGTAATTATAATTAACCATTCATTCTTATCTTTATTGTTTCTCAAACAATAAATAATTTTAGCAACAAAGCATTTTATTACTAAAATAAATCTTATTTAATCCCATTACAATAAGATATCAATATTCTCTCTCACAAATCGAATTGTTCAATTTTAAGGAATTAATTAGTCTGTATCGGTATACAACTAATTAACCTTTTCAATTAAGGGAATCTTCCTTTAGGTGTGACCTCAAGGGATCAACTGATCACCACCGTCGCACGACAGTAATGTCAAACTCTAGCCAGCCAATCATTACCGATATGTGTGGACCAGTTGACTATATATATGTAATGTATCATCCCTTTCGTATTCTTGGCATGAGATTTAATAATGATATTTAAATCATGTGATCGCACTATTGTTGAGGACACATTTCCCAACAATTCATTGTTTGAGTCTCTTAAGAACTCAATTATTCAGTTTGACTGAAAATTTTAAATACCTTGTTTATCTGAATAAGTTGTGGAGACAATGTTGAACACTATTCAAGTGAATAAGATGAACATTGTATTTTGTCCCTAGTCACTTAATGAGGTGACATCTCGGAGTGACTAGATTGTATGTCGATTGATGGTTGTTCAACACCATAAAGTCATACGTGATGACTAGTCGATTACATAGGCAGAGTGTGTGACACTTTGCCGGACAGTGACCATTTAGAGAGTCCCTAAGTTCTATTATAGACGCCTGGTCGTGGCGGGGATCTCTAAGATGTTCTAATGAGTCGATTCTTTTGACTGGAGAATATTATCTGAGCAAGTGCAGTTTTCGAGTGACTTTGGTTTTTGTCCTAGGTCGTGCCGTGAAAGGAGGCCAAAAGGGCATTTACTAGGTCATGGTGAGCTGTATTTTGCAAAAGGATAGATAGGGCATACAGGAAATGTCCACCCACGTTGGGTAACTATATCTCAAGGCCACTCGAGGAGTTAATGACTACAAATGCGTGGCCATTCTCGGAAGTAATCTGTGAGAAAACCACTCGTGATATGTTCGTGTGCAAGTGCGACCTGAAAGACACCTTGCATTGAGTGGGAGATTAAAACGGACAAGAGAATTGGTAGCGCACACCTTGTGTCGGATAAGTGGGAGATTGTTCGAGTTAGTGTCCTCCACAATAGTGCGTTTATATAATAAATCTCATTAAAGGAATATCATCAGATATTTTATTATTTGATCCTCGTCAGTTGATTAACGTAAATCAATAACGGTTGGCCGACTAGAGTTTGACGTTATTGTCGTGAGACGGCGGTGATCAACTGACCCCTTTCGGTCACACCTAAAGGAACGAGCCCCAATTGACAACAAATTAATTGTATGAGATACAATTTATTTAGTCCCTTGATTTATAGACTAAAAGGTTAGTAGATTATTTTTAGAAAGATTTTGAGTTGCGAACTCGAGGAACGGCAGTTATTATTTAATTATGCGATAATTGAATAATAAATTTCGGGAGACGGGTTTTAGTTAATTAATTGTTAATTCACTAAAATTGTACTAATTGATTAATGTGATTAATATTAGTACGAAAATAATATGTGTAGTGGTACACGTATATTTACGGAGTCATTTGGACGAATTAATTATGGAAGTATTTAAACATGAAACGATGGTTAAAATAAAATTATACGTATTTGTGCGACAAATATGAGAACCAACATGGACCCGTAAATGGACAAGTGGACCGTGTAAAATAGAATAGTGGATGATTACACACATAATCATTTCACCTTACCTTATATACTACCATAAGTTATCTTATATAGATTTTGCATGTGATGTAAGATTAAATAATATAAGACAATTTGTCCACTACAACACTCCACATCCACCCGCCACTTTCCCTTCCTTATACACCATCCTTTGTTCAATTTTTCTATACAACATCATTTTGTATGTTTTGCATGTGAACATAAAATCTATCATCTCTCTAAAAATCATTATTCATATTTACTAAGAAGTTAATAATTCTTTTTATTACTAAGAAATGTTAGTAATATTACAAATAATATCAAGGGTATAATAATAACAAGTTTCTAGTTAATTACTTGTTATTATTTTTGGGTTAAGTTCTTGGGTGCATCTTGATGGAGATCTTCTCTTTGAAGATTTGTGAGGAGGATCATCCATTTGTTATAAGCTCAAGAACAAGCTAGTATGGTGAACTAGTTTGTGCCCATTTTACCATAAAATCAATGTAAAGAAATTGTTTTTCCTTAAACTTTCATTTTCATGCTTTTATATTTGCGTGCATGTTACATAGATCACCTAAATGATAAATTATGAGATAATTTAATTTTTATTAGAGAGTCTAATATGGATCTATGATCTTTCAGTTATAGTCATGGGTAATATTAGTACCAGGTCCATAGGATTGCATAGATGCGATGAGTGTTAATATGATTATGATGTTTCACACTATTGTGCGTTTTTTGATGACAGTTGCGTGATGCCGTCGCCGAGTATATGGGGAATGCAATGTTTATCAAATAAATTTTGAAATATCGTGTTGTATAATGTGTTGTTTTGAGTTGGGTTGAAATAATGGCCATAAGGCCGTGATTTTGTGGTGCGGTTCGAAACTTTGTCGTCTAAGTCAACCAACAAAAACAATATTTATAACTAAACAAACTACTCTTAGTAGAGTGGTAAGTAAAGGTCGGATCCCAAAGGACGGGTATTGAATTAAGTTATTGGTTGTAGAAAGCTATGTCTTAGGGTGTCATAAATTGGGTTGAGATATGAGATAACAAGCTATACTACTATAACAATGAAATGAAAAGAAACGAGAGTAAAGCAAGAAAGTAAAGTGGGGGTTTGTAAACAATGTATTAAAGCACTAGGGCGTCATGGTTTCATAGGGGATTTGATGGTGGTGATCATACAAACATGTTTTCATACTTGCAAGCAATTATTGTTGTAGAGGATCCGAGTTAGTTTATGTCTTACGGTTCATAGGAAGATTTGGGTCCCGGAGCAGAGTCGTCTCGACTGTACAACACCTACAAGTTGACTTACTTTCTTCCTATTGAATTCTATGCATGGTATAACAAGACTCGAGTTAGTTTATATATTACAAGTCTTGTTGAATACATAAGAGATGGGTAATAATTACAAGGTTTCATAGTCTAGCATTTCATCAAGCATAACATGTGCATAGGTCAACACTACAACAAGCAAGCAATCTTATGATAACATAATAGATTAAGTTTGGATCTACCCCCATCTTATAATTCCCCTAATCCCCCATTAATCCTAGCTAGGTGACTACTCACTCATGGTTGTGTTAAACATGGTAATAAGGGTGCCAATAATACTAACAAGTCCAAACATGATGAGTAATTAGGAAAACAAACAATACTTAAAATAAGGAGTAAGAGAATTATACCAAACATATGATGAATCAAATGGAAAGAAGGAATGATAGAAGGAAAACTTGATTAATGAATGAAGAGTTGTCAATTCTTTAATAAATCCCCAAATAATCTTCCAATTCCAATACTAGATCTAAGAGTTCTTCAATAATTAAGAAAGGATTAATATGTAATTAAGCTAATTGATTTCTAATCTACTCTAATGACTTGGTGAATATCTCCTAAAACAATGGAGTATTTATATTTAGTACAAGTATTAGGGTAACTAAGGGCTTAAATGACGATTAAGTCCCTAAGATGAAGATTAACGCCTTACAAGTCTCATGAGGAGCCCCACGACCTGCCCATGATAGACGCTTATGCTGCTTGAAGATCCACCCGACTTGGGCTCTGAGTCGCCTGGATTCAGTAACAAATCGCCCGACTTGAAGTCGGGACGCCCGGATTAGTGCACAGTTTGGCTCCTCTTCTTCTTGACTGCCTCAAGATCCGTGGGGATCATTGAGGAGCCGTGGGGGTCTCCGCCAGTGCCCATTTTACTTGATTTATTTACATAGTTCTTTAGTATTAGCATCCTCTTTATTGCTTGGTCGTTAGATGCGATCAATTTAGCTCCTCTTTGGCTTCCATATGCGCAAGGTTTAGCATCCTCCCCTACAAAGGGCACTAAAACCTCATAGAATGTGCAAAGTAGGGAACATAAGATAGAAACGACCCTAATAAGTGCCAGAAAGCATGGAAACGAGGCTAGTTAGGGGACTAAATGTGCACAATTATGGGTCACATCAAATATCCCCAAACCAAACCTTTACTCGTCCCGAGTAAAGAGGTGACTAAAACTATGACCCTTATTAGTAACTAGCCGATGTGAGATAATTAGCGGGTGTCACTCCGCTCCTTCAACTCACAACAAAACATCCATGAGGTAAGATGCCTTCTTGCAAGGCAAGGTGGGGCTTGCCAAAATGGCGATACATCCAAGCATTAAGCACACAAAAACAAGTAATGGATGCATCTACAAAAGAATAGCCACTTTCCTCATCTAAGTGGCGGAAATCAACTAAAGGGGAAGCAATCTAATGGCACACATTCCATTGTAGATATTTTTTCTCCAAGCTACTAAATCCAAAAGGATACAAATAAATCACCTCCAAGTTGTGTGAAACTAGGGTACTTTTGTCCTCAATCGCTAAATGCTTTTGTCAAGAGTAGGCTCCCTATGGTGTTAGAAACACTGTAGAATCGCGGAATTCCTCCTCTTGCCTAGACAAGAAGAAGGGTCGTCCCCTCTCCACCATGCAACAAGGAAAAGATCATCAATGGACAAAAGGGCTCGATATGTTTGAGTTTCACAATGGTAGTTTGCTTTTGTTTTGTTTCCCCCCAATTTCTTGTGGTATTTGACTTTTGAGAACATTTATTTGCCACTTTTGATGTTTGACAATTTTAATACTTGGCAATTTCTTTTGCATTCTTTTTGAACATTCTCAAAGTAACCCCATTTTGTAGCAAAGGCACTTTTATTGAAGCATAGGAGTCTATTTTTCTTGCTCCTCTTTTCATTGATGCAATTTTTGTGCAATCTTTTTGGTCTTCATTTCAAGACTTGAACTCAATTTTGGAGATTTTTTGCCCATTCCCTTTTGTATTGGCAAAACATGATGATAGTAATGAAAGAGCGATTGCATGGCATCAAGGGTCACCTTGGAATAAAGGGTAACCAAGGAGTCATCACACCACAAGGTACTCTTGACTAGGCCTTGTTCATGGGTCAAAAGATACTAGTATGACACATCCTAGGGTGTCTTGAGGGTATTCTAGCAAACAAAGTCTAAAGGACAAAAAATTATCTACAAGGGACTATATACACTTGCCAAGCTTCCCAACTAGACATTTTCACAAATTTTTTTCTAAAATGCAACTACACTCTATGATGCAACTAGCATATATACAACCTAATGCAAATGCTACTATCACTAGTTTGCTATATAATCTAAATGCAACTCCTAGAATCACATTATTTTTACCGCATCAAACAAAAAGAAGCCACATAGTCATTAACATAGAGAGGAAAAAGGAGATTTGGAAAGATCATACCATGCGGTCTTCATATTCCTCATGCCTCGGATATGGCGTAGTCGGTCCAATGTAATAGGAGTGAACACAAATGAACAAATATACACAATATCTACATTTCTACACTACACAAAGAAGAACATGTTTTTGGATTTTCGAATTTTTTTCAAATTTTTATCATTTTTGAAATTTTTTTGAGTTAGGAAAGTGTTAGAATTCCCCATCCCCACACTTAGAATGGACATTGTCCCCAATGGACAAAACAATAGAGAATTGTGCAAATGCAATGAAACGAATGATGCATGATTTTACACTAGATGCAAGCTATATGGAATATGTGACAAAGTGATGCAAACTAAGCTAGTCTAAGTAATGCATGCCTTTTATTGTTCGGAGAGCTAATTTGAATTAACTCGGGTTGCTTGTGACTAAACTTCCCAAACCGGTTAAATTAATGGGAGAAGTTTGGCCACAAGGCCATGCATGCAATGTTATGCTAAATGCAAATTGTCATTTTGGATTTTTTTCAAGTGGGAGAAAAATTTATCATCACCTTGATGTTGCTAAGGTGGAAATAGTCCTTAAGTTTTACAAGGACACTAGCGAGGGTCGAAACAACAATGATTACTTGAGTTAAGTTAGAATGCATTTCCAAAATTTGACATAAAAAATGAGAGAGAGAGAGAGAGAGAGAGAGAGAGAGAGAGAGAGAGAGAGAGAGAGAGAGAAAAGAGAGAGAGAGAGAGAGAGAGAGAGAGAGAGAGAGAGAGAGAAGAAAAGCTCACATAAGCCATGGTGGGTGCCTCTTGCTCGCTCCACCAAGCTAGAGAACTTCTTCATATATCACCATCCTCTCCTCCATGATCATCATCCCAATGTGCTCTACACTTATCACTTCCATAGGAATCCATGAACTCGTCTCCTTCACTATTAACCTTCATGGTATCACCATTACTTGATCCTTCTCCTTCCCCATTGCCGTTGCCATTACCGCTAGCTCCACCATTTCCATGAGTCAAGTTTGGCAAGAGTATATCGACTTGAGCCTAAGAGGGAAGCATTGACTATTCATTTATGTGCCCTTGATGGGCCATATAATGGAAACTGGAGTAACGAGCATAGTAGGTGTCGACCTTATCATTATATTGTTGGCGGTGTAGAGCTTGAAGAAGGCCCGTGGCAAAATCATCCCTTGGTAGAATGAATGGATCGGGATGATTGTAGGGTTGGTATGGAAAAGGGTAAGGAGGGATAGTGATCCTTTCTTGTTCATTTCTTAGAGGTGGGTTTGATTGTTGTTGTCTATTGGTAGGAGGTGGGACTTGATTTTCTTGTCTTGTGTTTCCCGGTACAAGATAATATGGTACTTGGGAAAGGAAGCTTCTTCTTGGTGTAACTCTTGTCAAGCCCTCCATTGGAAGAATTAGAGGGTCGCTTCCCTTGGTCAACCATTTGATCTTTCGCTCATAGCCCTCAAATGTTATCCAATGGTGATAGCGAAAAAGGAGCATTTCATTAATTCTTGTATTGCCGGGAATGTGCATATAAGAGTTGTTGTTGTTGAAGTTCGGATTGAAAAACATTGCAAGTTTTGTCACTAGGCCTCCATTGACGATATGCTTCATCCCATTATCATCCCCATTCCTAAATTTCGCCCATCTTTCAAGTAGCACTAATGGGGCATTGAACTTATAACCATTCTTTCCTTGGATCTTCAAGTAAGACTCCATAAATGTGAGATCAAGTTCATTCACAACGGTGGGGTCATGGCGAGCAAGTAGGGTACCCGCTATGAATCGGTATGTAAGCCGAATGATAGGGTTTTGAATGTATGAAGCCGAGCAATGCTTAATTCTTGTCAAATCTCGGCCCGTTAAGGCTCGCCAAAGAGGTTCTATGCTATAGTTTTGAGGCTTTGAAGATCGGGTAGGTGATACATCTAGTCCTAGAACATCCGCAAACTCCACTAGGGTCATCATCCTAGTCACATTTTCAAGCCGAAACTCTATGCAAATCGTCTTGTTGAGGGTGGAGATTCTTAAGAAGCTTAGGAATTCAAGCACTAAAGGTCTATAAGTGAGTTCATGCATGTGGAACATTGTTGAGAGACCAAACAATTCAAATAGTGCCTCGGTTAGGTGGTAAATTCCTAGCTTTCTTAAAGTTTCATGACAAACGAACTTAGTAGGGAGAATGTTCTTACCCATAAGTCGGTGGAAGACAATCCTTTGAGCATCATTGACAAACTCAATGTTTGAGAATTCATCTAAGCTTGCAAGATCTATTATTTCTTCATTCTCCCTTCTTAAGGTGTTGAGGTGTGAGGTTGATGAACTCCCAATGACTCTTGTTCTTCTTTCTTCTCTAGTCATGAATCTCCTTGGGTTTTCATTTTGATGGAGAGGAAACAATCCTTCTAAATTGGTTCTTTTTCTAATATCTCAAACCCTAGGTTTTTGGGTGAGCAAAGGTTTTAGAGAGGTTTGTTTACTTAGAAGTGATATTAGGTGATTTCAAGTATTTGATAGGGTGGTTTATGTTTTGATTTTGGAGGGAGAGATGATGTGTCTTGATATGTGTGGTGGAAAACAGGGGTTTAAAGTTGAAAAGGGCCAGTACAACGCGAGGGAGCCGTGCGGCCTGGATAGAGAGTCGGGCGACTCTTGTTTTTTACAAGATTCATAAGAGTAGTTAAGGGCGTGCGTCTTGGTGTCGGGATGCCCAACTTGGTAGATGAGTCGCACGTCCTGGTTACAAGATGCCCAGATTTAAACCACAATGGAGAATTGTCTTTTTAGAAGCCGGTGGGGTCGTGGGTCTTCAAAATGATCCGCACAGATTTTAGCCCAACGAAAATTTTCTTGGGAGGGATGGTGAGACACTTGTCTTGGCTCTGGTCTGCCCGTCATGAGGTCTAAGTCGCCCGGCTTACGCTCGGGTCGGCCAGATTTGTACTCCATTGTAGATTTCAAATTTTGAGAGCTCCTTCAAGTCCCACGGATCGGTCTAAAGTCGAGCGACTTGATTGGCTGGTCGCTCGAGCCAAGGTCTGGTCGGGCAGATTTCCACTCCAGTGCAAAAATCCATTTTGTGCTACCTTCCCAGTCCCCACGACTTGAGGTCAGGTCGGGCGTCTTCTCCCCATATCATTTCTTCTTCTTTTCCGTGTTACCTCTTCATTACAAAGGCTTTATTTAGCCTAGGCTTGTGCTTCCCCACACTTGATCATCAAGCACTATACGTTTGAAACATATTAGAGTCCCTCCCTCACTCGCTCTCATGTCAAAAGTTGTAGTTAAAACAAGGAATTGAAATTGCAATGAAGTTAAAATGTAATTAAGTGGGTTAATATATTTACAAGTGGTGGTTTAGGGAGGACTCCACCAAACTCTCCTCCATGATAATGCTAGATCTCGGGGGGAAGAGGCTCAGGCGATTTACCTCTACCTCTCCTACAAAGGCTCCTTCATAGTAAGGCTTGATACGTTGACCATTAACTTTGAACTGATTCCCGTCTTCCGACACTAGCTCAAAGTCTCCATAATTACCAACGTTTGTGATAACAAAAAAACCCGTACATCGTGAGTTCAACTTTCCGGGGAAGAGCGGATATCGAGAGTTGAATAGAAGAACTTTGTCTCCTTTGTGCAAGGCCTTTTGTTTGATTCTCCTATCATGGAGCAATTCTGTCTGTTCCTTGTAGATCCTTGCATTTTCATAAGAGTGAAGCCGGAATTCCTCCAATTCTTCAATTTGCAAGATCCTCTTCTCACCAATTAGCTTGAGATCAAGATTGAGTGTTTTGATGGCCCAAAAGGCTTTGTATTCCAATTCAAGTGGTAAGTGACAAGCTTTTTCATAAACTAACTTGTAAGGTGAAGTTCCTATGGGTGTCTTATAGGACGTCCTATAGGCCCAAAGGGAGTCATCAAGCTTCATGCTCCAATCCTTACGAGGCTTGTTTACAACTTTCTCAAGGATTTGTTTGATCTCTCTATTTGAAACTTCAACTTGACCGCTTGTTTGAGGATGGTATCCTAAGCCGGTTCTATGTTGAAAACCATACTTTGTTAAGAGAGATGCAAGATTATTTTCATGAATATGTGATCCACCATCACTAATGATCGCTCCAGAAACTCCAAATCTTGGGAATATTACTTTCTTCAAAAGCTTGGTCACCGTCTTTGCATCATCGGTTGGGGTAGCAATTGCTTCCACCCACTTGGAAACGTAGTCAATGACAACTAGAATGTATTTTTTGCCTTGAGATGATATAAAGGGACCTTGGTAATCAATTCCCAAAACATCAAAGATTTCAACTTCCAATATGCCTTGTTGTGGCATCTCATTTCTCCAAGATATGTTGCCGGTTCTTTGGCAAGGGTCACAATGGAGGATGAATTCTCTAGCATCTTCAAACATTGTAGGCCAATAGAAGCCCGATTGTAAGACTTTAGCAATTGTTCTCCTTGCTCCATGATGTCCTCCATAAGGGGATGAGTGACAACCTTCCAAAACTCCTTGTACGTCCCATTGTGCGATACACTTTCGATAAACACCATCACTATATGCTTGGTAGAGGTTGGGATCATCCTAAAAGTATCTCTTCGCTTCAAATAGGAACCTCTTTCTTTGGTTGTAGTTCAATTTCGGAGGGAGAACTCCTCCTACAATGTAGTTTGCAAAATCGAGAAACCATGGTGTGGTATGCCTCTCAAGTTATGTGTGGATGGCTATTAGAATATCATCAGGAAAGGAATCATTGATGGGTGTATCTTCTTCTTTATTATCAAATCAGATTCTTGACAAATGATCCGCTACTACATTTTCGGCTCCTTTCTTGTCCCTTATCTCTAGGTCAAACTCTTGGAGTAACAATATCCACCTCAACAAGCATGGCTTTGACTCTTTCTTGACCAAGAGATGTCTAAGAGCACGGTGATCCGAAAATACAATAACCATTGATCCAAGTAGGTAGGAGCGGAATTTGTCCAAAGCATACACTATAGAAAGAAGTTCCTTTTCCGTGGTATCATAGTTGATTTGTGATGCATAAAGGGTCTTGTTTATATAATATATGGCATGTAAAGCTTTCCCTACTCATTGGCCAAGAACCGCGCCAAGGGCATAGTTGCTTGCATCACACATTATCTCAAAAAGTAACTCCTAATTTGGGGGTTCAATGATGGGTGCCGAAATTAGAGCCTCTTTGATTCTATCAAAAGCTTCAACACACTCATTAGTAAATTGGAATGGGGCATCCTTAAGCAAAAGTTGAGTGAGGGGTTTTGCAATTTTGGAAAATTCTTTTATGAATCGCCAGTAAAACCCCGCATGACCGAGAAAACTCCGCACCCCTTTGACATTCACGGGTGGTGGTAGTTTCTCTATCACTTCAACTTTAGCTTTGTCAACCTCAATGCCCTTTTCCGTAATCAAATGACCTAGGATAATACCTTCGTTGACCATAAAATGACACTTTTCCCAGTTTAACACAAGACTTACATCTTCACATTTTTGCAAGACAAGAGATAGATTATGCTAACAAGATCCAAAATCTTTCCCATAAACACTAAAGTCATCCATAAAAACTTCCATTATGGTTTCATAAGTAATCGAAAATGACACTCATCATGCAACGTTGAAAGGTTGTGGGAGCATTGCATAGCCCAAAGGGCATTCTCCTATATGCAAATGTTCCATATGGGCAAGTGAAGATGGTCTTATGTTGGTCATCCGGGTGTATCGGGATTCGAAAGAATCACGAGTACCCATCAAGGTAGCAAAAGAATTTGTTAGAGGCAAGCCTCTTAAGCATTTGGTCAATGAATGGAAGGGGAAAATGATCTTTTCTTGTTGCGGAATTCAATTTACTGTTAGAAATCTATATCTCATTACTAGACATATTCATATATGTGATGATTTAATTTAGTCATAAAATTAAATGTTGATCTTATGCATGCAAACAATAATAAGAATAAGGAAGAAATCATCATCTTACATTGAAGATTTCGGATTATTGGGCACAAGTAAGATCTCCTTCTTACTTGTTCTTGAGCTTCCTTAAATGGATGAACAAGGAATCAAGTATAGAATCCCTCCCAAGGAATAATACCCAAGGTAACCACTTAATAAAATTAATATTATTAATACTAGAACAATATTAATTTAAATAAAATTGACCCAAAATCTTTATTTTTGTTCTCTTAATTTCGGTTAAGAGAAGGAGAAGAAGGAAGAAGTTTTATCTCTCTAAAACTCTTATTTTAGATGGTTGAATGAATGAATAATGCACTAACATTTGATGTAGTGTATAAGGTAAAATAAAAGAGAAAACTCTTTGGTCTCTTTTAATAGAAAAACCGGGTAGGGTGGGGTGGAAGGGGCCAATGCATGAGCAAGGTGTTCTTCACAAGATGACACTAGGTATGCATGGCTAGTTTTAGGAATAATGATCATCCACTTAATAAATCAACATAATATTTTCCTAATGCTCCCACTAATTCGGTCCATATAAGATAAAATGGACTCCATTTTATCTTTGTCAATTTGTCGATTTGTCACATGTCATATGTCATGTAAAATTGTTATGCATTTTTAACATATTAAAAATCAACGCATTAATAAAAATACGTCATATACAAAATCGACTTAGTAATTCATAATTACTTGTACCAAAATATTTTACAAATTATAAATCACAACATCTTGTATTTATAATAAATTATTCATTCAAATGCAATTGTTTCCGTAAACAATAATTTCATCTAAGCAATAAAACAATTCGATTACTTAGACCGTATCTTATTTAATCAAATTATAATGAGATACGTAAATATTACTTCCAAAATCGTCCGTCAATTTTAAGTAATTTAATTAACCCGTATCGTCATACGATCAATTAAATAATCAATTAAGAGTGTTACCCTTTAGGTATGACCTAAGGGGATCAACTGATCACCACCGTCGCACGACAGTAATGTCAAACTCTAGTCAGCCAATCATTACCGATATGTGTGGACCAGTTGACGGTAAAATATTACTTCCCAATTGTATTCTTGAAATGAGACTTAAACATGTGATCATCATGATCGACAGTTGTGATCGCATTATTGTCGGAGGACACATATTCCAACAATCTCCCACTTGTCCTCGACAAGTGTGCGTCACCAATTCTCTTGTCCTATTACTATCTCCCACTCAATGCAAGTTGTCTTTCAGGTCGTACTTGCAAGTGATCATATCGAGAGTGGTTTCCTCGACCTGGAGAATAACTGATTGACCGAATTTATCTTCCGAGCGTGGCCACGCATTTCCAGTTCATTACCCCTCGGGTGGCCCTGAGATATTATTATAACCCTGACTAGGGGTGGATAATTCCTATCGCACATATTCCCTTCGACTAGCCACAGCCATCATAACCCAAAATATGCCCATTTGACCCCATTTACGAAGGTCGTAGTAACACAAATCAAAGTTAATCTGAAACTGTGCCATCTTAGGCGAACAGTCTTTAGTCAATAGAATCGACTCATTAGAATACTATAGTAGCTCTCGCCACGACCAGGCTATATAAATTTGCCAGAACTCTATAAGCGGTCATAAGGCCCGACAAGGTGTTCCTAACAGTCTGCCTATGTGATCGACCAGTCATTCTCGAATGACTCCATGGCCCTTGAACTTGCCATCAATCGCATCACACTCTAGTCACTTCGAGACGTCACCTCATATAAGTGACTATGGGTGAATACTATGTTAATCCTTGTTCACTTTAACGGGGTTCAATTGTCACTACAACCCGTTTGGATGTAACAATGTATAAAGAAAAGATAAAAGACAAAAGCGATTATGAACATGAACAAAAACAACACTTTTATTTCATTTCAAAATCTAACATAAACTTGGTGTTGGGAAATGTGTCCTCAACAATAGTGCGATCACATGATTTAAATATCATTATTAAATCTCATTTTAAAGAATACATTTGGGAAGTATTTATACTGTCAACTGGTCAACATATATCGGTAATGATTGGCTGACTAGAGTTTGACATTACTGTCGTGCGACGGTGGTGATCAGTTGACCCCCTAGGTCATACCTATAGGGCAATACTCTTAATTGATTATTTAATTAATCGTATAACGTTACGAGTTAATTAAATTACTTGAAAAATTGACGGACGATTTTGGAAGTATAATTTACGTATCAAATTGAAATGTGATTAAATGAGATACGGTCTGAGTAATCGAATTGTATCATTGCTCGGATGAAATTATTGTTTAAAGAAACAATTGGATTTAAATGAATTATTATAAATGCGATTTATAAACGGTAAAATATTTTGGTACAAGTAATTATGAATTACTAAGTCAATTTTTGTATATGACGTATTTTTATTAATGCGTTGATTTTTAATATGTTAAAAATTACATAACAAATTTATGTCACATATGACATGTGACATATTGACATTTGACAAAAATAATATGGATCTCATATTATCATATGTGCCGAAAATGGGAGGTTGTTTAAACAAATATTGTGTTTGTTTAAGTTAGTGGTAAGCATAATGATAATTACTCTAATTTAGGCATGCATACCTAGTGCCTTTTGTGTAAGAGCACAAAGGCCATGCATAGGCCATTTCCTTCCACCCTACCCGGTTCTCCCTTGGAAAGAACAAGGGTTCTTTTTCTTATTTTTCTATTATTCACTATATGGAGTAGTGTGTGAAAAATAATTATTCATTCTTATCACAATTTTATTTTTAGTGAGACAAAAATAATCTCTCTTCCTCTCCTCTTCTCTCAACCGGTTTTGAGAGCCTAAAACCAAACATTTTTTGGTTCAAATTTTTCATAAGATTAATATTATACTAGTATTTGTAATATTAATTAAATTAAGAGAAAGCCTTGGGTATTAAGCTTAGGGAGAGATCTTATACTTAGATCTTGTTCATCCATAAGGGAAAGCTCAAGATCAAAAGAGAAAGGTGATCTCTTTTGTGCCCTAATAACCGAAAATCACCAATGTAAGGACATGATTTCTCCTCTATTTTATTATTGTTTGCATGCATAAAATCCGCATTTAATTTTATGACAAATTAATTATGACATATATGAGTATGTTAGTATGTATATGAATCTACATTTCCTTCAATCGGTATCAAGAGCCACGGTTGTTTGCATGCAAATTGGTTAAAAGTTTTTCCGAGTTATAAGAATAACAAATAAAACTTGTAAAATTTGTGTTATTATGATATATCACGAAATTATTACATGCATGTTAATATTTCTGGTCCTAAAATGTTTTAGGATATTTTGGTTAATTTTTCGGATTTTTATTGTTCATAATTTACAATAATGGCATTTAAATGTGATTTTATGAGTAAAAATGTCATTTTTGGTCTAAAAATAGCTATACTTCGAATTTTAAGTTGATTTTTGGATATGTTGTCACATATATTATTTTGAGATAACCTGTAAATTTTCATAATTTTTGGACTTGTTATGCTCGAAAAATGATTTTTTCATTATTAAATTCGAATTTAAGTGAAAAATAGGTTAATATGAGTTTAATTTCGAATCTGGTCATAGAAAATTAATATGTTGTCACATGCAATTTTACAAGATGTGTGTAAAATAATTGGCTATAAAGAAGTCTTTTTGCATGATTTATGAATTTTTGAAGAAAAATAGCATAAATAGTGACATTATTAGTGAAAATTAATAAAACATAATCTATGACTTAGGAAAAACGTGTAATGTTGCATTTTATTATATTTTTCAGATCTAAAATTGAAAAGTTAATGAAAATAATTTTTCCATGTTTTTATGATTATTTTATTAAAAATCGATAAACCGCAACATTGTTTTTTAGGAAAATTTGAAATTTTTAACCTAAGATTTTGAACATTATGAGTGTCATGGAATTTTTCCAGAATTTTCATGAGTTTAAATTTCAAATTTTGAATTTATTTGAAATTTTGTGATTTATTTGAAGTTTAATAGCTTATTTTGTATTTTTGGTCCATTTATGAACAATTTTATAAAATATGGGTTAATTATGGTCAATTATTAGTGAAGACTATATTTTGAGTCCTAAGAGGTTAGGGTAATTAACTTATGCATAAATATGAGTTTATGTAATTTTTGTGATTATAAAATGTTGAAATCACGCAAATCCGTAAAAATCGAGTAATATACGATATTGGCTAATTAAAGGCGATTTAGCATAAAATTGAGCATGTTCATACATATTATAATGCTGCATTTTCTTTATGATTGTCATAATTTTAATTTATGTAATTTTTGAATTATGTAATTTTACTTAGTATGGCCTTAGATTTTAATTGGTATTTCCCGAAATGTATGGGAATATCGATTCGGTTCTAATTTTTATTGTGATCTCGTATCACCGTTTTGTAATTTAATAGATTTATTTTATTTTAGTTACAAATGTATAATAGGAAATTATGTAATTTATTATATAATTTTATTCATTCCGGAGTTCCAAAAGCCGGATTTCTTCAAAGATGACGATACATAAAGACGGTGTTACCTTGAGATGCGTGCCACAACCGAAGTTCAAGGGACCAATGGAGTTGGTTTCCGAATATGTAATAGTTAAATAGTTTTTCTATTTTAGGAAAGGCCATACTAGGATTTATATATCTTTATGCTTGCATTTTATTTTATGTCACATGCATCGCTAAATCGCCATAACTAAACATGCATTGTTATTTTATCGAGTTCATCGACCGTGTCAATTAGAATTATCGTAGTTCACCGCTTTGGTTCACTTAAAACGTGATAGATAATAAATTGACATGACCTCTCGCTAAAACAATTAATTGAGACATAGCCTTACCAAATAGTAGAAACCATGAAAACCTATTTCGTGAGGGAGTGCACTCGGCCACACCGGGGTACAAACCTTGTTACGTAGGGGAAGTGGGTGATAAATGTCTATCCACCGAATTCATGTTGATAAGGGTTTCATCGGCCACACCGTGCCCAAGTTAATGTGGGTTTGGATAATGGACACATTTATTCGAAATTTGGATTGAACTCAACAAAAGTTTTTCGATAAGGGTTTTATCGGCCACACCGTCCCCTTGTTGAATGTGTTTTGGGCTAAAGATATATGTTAATGTAATATTATCGACCAAGAGTTCTAAAAGTAGAATCGATTAAAGCGTTAATCCACCGAGTTATATTGATAAGGGTTTCATCGGCCACACCGTGCCCAAGTTAATATGAATTTGGGTCTTGGAATCATTTATCATTGTTGGGTAGAGGTCACTATGTAAATGTTTTACTTGTTATTTACAAGTATTAATAAAACGATGAATGTTAAGTTTTCCATTATTCCGTTATAATATTGTTCTATTTCTTTACCACAATTCATATACGATATCATTTCGTTTTTGATTCAAATCTCCATTAAAATATCGTAACTAAAGACAAATATGAGTTTGCTTCTAAAACCTCAAATGAACCATTGCTAAGGATCTCTTGTAAAGAGTATAGATTAAAGTTATTCATTATCAAACAGGTTTTTGATTCTTGACTAACACATCTACTTGCAATGGATTGTTTTTTCATGTACTTAAATGCATTAAGTACATCGAATCGATAAAATTGTTTTGGTAATTAGTTTTGTCAAGAATTCGTAATTGACCAAAATAACGCAACCACTTCAATGAAAGTTTTTAAGACTAAAACGAACAAATGAAGAGTAATCTTCATGAATTCAATTTTGCTTCTCAAAGCAAAGACTCATTGAAATGAGTGGGAGCATTCTCTTAAACCGTTAAGATGAGAACGAGGTTCAAGAAGTAAAGATAATAATGGAATTGATACAAGGTAATGTTAAAAGTAAAGTTGTTGAGAATAACGATACTAAACCTATCAATCCCGACCGATAAAGTTTCCATTGTCTTAAAATGTTGGACACGAGAAAGGAAACTACCCCAAATTATTGAAGAATCAACAAGTTAGTTGTGGGACATCTAATGGGACCTTCTTCTTTAAAAATGTTTATTTGATTAAACATAAATTTTGCTAGTATTATTATCAATATTAGAAACCGGTGGTGGTTTTCATCATTATGTTTGATACATAGGATGATTAGAATATGACGACTAGCAACAATGAAGTCGAGAGATAGAGTAATTGTGTACTCAATCTAGTTTTGGATTTAAAGTGGTACTTAATTGTGACTATTAAGTGCATAAACTCTAAATAAGAATATAAACTTGTTAAGAGACAAAAGAGGTTTTCACTTTTGTGACCCTATACACCACGATTTGATGAATGGCTAGCCCATTATCAAGGTGATTATATTCTAAACCAAACTAGAATGACATATCATGTAGATGATGTAAGATTCAAATTGGTAACCCAAGATTAAACCTTAAATTTTGGAATGATGAACGCAAAGAGTTATCAAGTACTCTTGAAACCATTAGATCGTTAATGGTATATGCGTATCTTGTATTCAAAGCAAGATGTCTCGTGCCTTTTGGTTGAAAAGGAGATCGAGGTCTTAAATCATTGATCCAAAATAGGTTGATCATTTTCTTTTACCAACGATTTAAGTTGACACTAGTGTGTTCACTTAATAAGGTAAATAGAGAAATCTTTGAAGAAGTTCAAAAGTTCAAGGAATCACGATTTAGTCGTGATAGGATTATCAAAGTGAAGACTTTGATATAAGCCAAAGGAAATGTGATATAGTATCACAAGTTAATCTCTCTTAGCACGCATCATGGAATAATGTGTGATTGGATAAGAATTCAAACGCTATTCAATATGGTTTGAACTTCGATCAAGTTACTTTGAGTCACTTGATACTTTTGGGGATTTTATCATTTTTCTCTAAATTATTTTTCCACTAAATCAAAACATATGAGATATGAAATGGTAAGGGTACCATGCTTGTAAGTTCTCACAAGAAACAAATGCTCATTTTTCCCTTTCAATTTTCATTTAGTACGACGGGTTTTTGCGGCTCATGAAGTCTGTCTTTCTAAAATACAAGTTTGTTTTTAGAAGACAGAGTGGGAGAAATTATTCAAAGAGCCACAAAGATGTTATGTCGCAAGAAACTGGTCTTTCTTGGCTACGTGAGATGTTTTGTGTAAAACGTTGTCGCAAGAAACTGGTCTTTCTTGGCTACATGAGACGTTTTGTGTATGACATTGTTTCTTCAAAACCTAGGAGGTTAAAATTCGTCACTTGTTAAAAATGATGGATTCATGCTACTTTTAAGAAAGTAAAGAGCTTATAACTTACAAAGAAATCGTTTGATTCAAATTGATTACTTCTAGAAAGTAATGAACATATGACTTACATAAGAGTGTTTAAGTCACAACTCAATATAAAGCTTAGAGCCATGAAAATCCAAAATAAAAAGGCTTGATTAGTTGCAAAGGTTTTGCACTAATAAAAAGAGATTTCAAGGTTTGATTGGTTGCAAAGGGTTTTGCACCAATTGAAATGCTTAAGTCTATTTGGATCTTCTTAGGGATTGTGTTTCATTATGAGGTTATGAAATACATAGCAAGCGAATCTAAAACCCACTTCTTCAATAGAAGGAATGTATTCAATACATGTCTTGAGTTTAGTAGATTCTTGCAATCCTAAGATAATGAGAAACTTAAGAGAGGGTCTTAAGTAGGACATCAATGAGTTAGAATCAACATTTTGATCATGTGATAAAACATTTCTCGATAAGTCGAGAAGTTGTGTTTATACATGAAGTTTAGTGGGAGTTACGGAAATTTTAATTAGTCCGATATGTGGATGACATATTGATCATTGAGAATGATTTAAGAATTTTGGAGTATTATAATACATCTTGAATATCCGGATTTATGAAGATAAATCCACATGATATTAGCATCAGTAAGAAGTCTTATGTTGATAAGATTCATGACTAGTTCAATTAAATTGAACATATTTGATTGATTCCATTTGCTTCCGCTGCCGGATCAATTAAATGAGTAATGATGTATAACACTTCATATACTTTGAGTATGATGAATTGTTTTCAAAATCGAATTTAAGTAATCTTTGCCAAGTAAGCCATAAAGATTACCCTTAAGTGCATGCAGAAGCTTTAGGGAAGTAAAGCAAAGTGTTTATGATGCAATTTTGTGTAAGGGTGTTACACAAGTGACAATTGACAATTGAGGTTGCGCATGGTTTCCGACAAAACCATAATCAAAACACATTAGGATGGTTAAGACACCATTGTGGTTATGATATTAAAGAAGTAGATTTTCTAGAATCGTTCTAGGCAATAAAGAACAATGAGAGATATTTATAACGGAAATTGAGTACACTTGCAATCATGAGATGTGCAAGAGGATGAGTCCCACACACTGTGAAACCAGTGGGAGCTATTCTTAGGCTAAGAGGTCCTATGTCTTGATTGGATCTCGACACGTACTCAGAAAGTTTTGTGATGCAAATGTATACATTACAAAGGAAAACGAATATGTAGTAAGGTTGAGTAAGGTACAAGAAGTTGATAAAACCTACTAACCAAAGCCTTATCATAGGCTAAACATGATGAGTCATGTCATTTCAATTGAATTGAAATGAACAACTACATACAAGATCAAATTAGATTATAGAACATGAAATAGTAATCAAGCATTGACTATTCACATGTGATAATCGCATTTGTCGTTCGAGTTTTACTTTAAAACTCTTTTATTATACCTTGTTACATCCAAACGGGTTGTAGAGACAATTGAACTCCGTTAAAGTGAACACGGATTAGCATGGTATTCGCCCATAGTCACTTGTATGAGGTGACGTCTCGAAGTGACTAGAGTGTGATGCGATTGATGGCAAGTTCAAGTGCCATAGAGTCATGTGAGATGACTAGTCGATCACATAGGCAGACTGTTAGGAACTTTTTGTCGGGCCTAATGACTGCTTATAGAGTTCTGGCAAATTTATATAGCCCGGTCGTGGCGAGAGCTGCTATAGTATTCTAATGAGTCGATTCTTTTGACTAAAGACTATTCACCTAAGATGGCACAGTTTCAGATTAACTTTGATTTGTGTTACTACGACCTTCGTAAATGGGGTCAAATGGGCATATTTTGGGTTATGATGGCTGTGGCTAGTCGAAGGGAATGAGTGCGATAGGTATTGTCCATCCCCTTGTCAGGGTTAAAACAATATCTCAGGGCCACTCGAGGAGTAATGAACTGGAAATGCGTGGCCACGCTCGGAAGGTATCCAGAGTGGATAAATCCGGTCAATCAGTTATTCTCCAGATCGAGGAAACCACTCTCGATATGATCACTTGCAAGTACGACCCGAAAGACACCTTGCATTGAGTGGGAGATAGTAATAGGACAAGAGAATTGGTGACGCACACTTGTCGAGGACAAGTGGGAGATTGTTGGGAAATGTGTCCTCAACAATAGTGCGATCACATGATTTTAATATCATTATTAAATCTCATTTTAAAGAATACATTTGGGAAGTATTTATACTGTCAACTGGTCAACATATATCGGTAATGATTGGTCGACTAGAGTTTGACATTCGTCGTGCGACGGTGGTCGATTGACCCCTAGGTCATACCTATAGGGCAATACTCTTAATTGATTATTTAATTAATCGTATAACGTTATGAGTTAATTAAATTACTTGAAAAATTGACGGACGATTTTGGAAGTATAATTTACGTATCAAATTGAAATGTGATTAAATGAGATACGGTCTGAGTAATCGAATTGTATCATTGCTCGGATGAAATTATTGTTTAAAGAAACAATTGGATTTGAATGAATTATTATAAATGCGATTTATAAACGGTAAAATATTTTGGTACAAGTAATTATGAATTACTAAGTCAATTTTTGTATATGACGTATTTTTATTAATGCGTTGATTTTTAATATGTTAAAAATTACATAACAAATTTATGTCACATATGACATGTGACATATTGACATTTGACAAAAATAATATGGATCTCATATTATCATATGTGTTGAAAATGGGAGGTTGTTTAAACAAATATTGTGTTTGTTTAAGTTAGTGGTAAGCATAATGATAATTACTCTAATTTAGGCATGCATACCTAGTGCCTTTTGTGTAAGAGCACAAAGGCCATGCATAGGCCATTTCCTTCCACCCTACCCGGTTCTCCCTTGGAAAGAACAAGGGTTCTTTTTCGAATTTTTCTATTATTCACTATATGGAGTAGTGTGTGAAAAATAATTATTCATTCTTATCACAATTTTATTTTTAGTGAGACAAAAATAATCTCTCTTCCTCTCCTCTTCTCTCAACCGGTTTTGAGAGCCTAAAACCAAACATTTTTTGGTTCAAATTTTTCATAAGATTAATATTATACTAGTATTTGTAATATTAATTAAATTAAGAGAAAGCCTTGGGTATTAAGCTTAGGGAGAGATCTTATACTTAGATCTTGTTCATCCATAAGGGAAAGCTCAAGATCAAAAGAGAAAGGTGATCTCTTTTGTGCCCTAATAACCGAAAATCACCAATGTAAGGACATGATTTCTCCTCTATTTTATTATTGTTTGCATGCATAAAATCCGCATTTAATTTTATGACAAATTAATTATGACATATATGAGTATGTTAGTATGTATATGAATCTACATTTCCTTCACTTGGTACACGTTTAAGTCCCATGGACGCAACATGTCCATCATGCTTGGCCTGCGATAAAGGCTTGGTGAGCGGAACGACTATGTTGCCATCCGTCCCAACCTTACAAATCTCAATTTCCTTTCTTTCAATGAAATCTCTTATTACATGATATTTTCTAAGTACATGTCTTGATCTAGTACTAGACTTAGGCTCTTTAGCTTGGAAGATCGTCCCACTATTATCACAATAGAGAGTGATGGGATCATTGGGGGTAGGTACTACTCTTAGACCTTTCGTGAATTGCCTGATCCACACAGCTTCCTTGGCAGCTTCTGATGCTACAATGTACTCAGCCTTCGTTGTTGAATCCGCAGTCACAGCTTCCTTGAAGCTTCTCCAGCTAACGGCACCACCATTGAGCATGAAAACGAAACCAGCTTGTGATTTCATGTCATCTCTATCCATTTGAAAACTTGAGTCCGTGTATCCATTAACACGTAGCTCGGTGTCGGCTCCAAACACTAAGATAGAATCCTTAGTTCTTCTCAAGTACTTAAGGATGTTCTTGACGGCTATCCAGTGACTCTCACCTGGATTTCCTTGATATCTACTCGTCATGCTCAAGGCATACGAGACATCAGGACGTGTGCATATCATGGCGTACATGATTGATCCAACAGCGGAAGGATAAGGGATCATTTTCATGCGTTCAACATTATGGGGTTCGGAGGGAGATTGAGACTTGCTCAATATAGTCCCAGTTACCATAGGTACCAAACCCCTTTCTGATTTGTCCATACTGAACCGTAGAAGAATCTTATCAACATAAGACTCTTGACTTAGTGCCAATATCCTCTTGGATCTATCTCTATGGATCCGGATACCTAATATGCGTTGTGCTTCTCCTAAATCCTTCATTTGGAAGTGGTTACCTAACCACTTCTTAACAGAAGACAACATCGGAACATCATTTCCAATGAGTAGTATGTCATCGACATACAAGATTAGGAAAACAACATTACTCCCACTAAATTACATGTATAAACATGGTTCCTCAACACTTCGAGTGAAACCATTCTCTTTTATAACATGGTCGAATCGATGATTCCAACTTCTAGATGCTTGCTTAAGACCATAAATGGATCTCTTAAGCTTGCACACTTTGTTAAGATTCTTAGAATCAACAAAACCTTCGGGTTGTATCATGTACACCTCCTCTTCTAAATGCCCATTTAGAAAAGCGGTTTTGACATCCATTTGCCATATTTCATAATCATGAAATACAGCAATCGCTAACAAAATCCGTATGGATCTTAGCATGGCAACGGGGGCGAAGGTCTCATCATAATGGAGACCTTGGACTTGGGTAAATCCTTTTGCCACTAGCCTAGCTTTGTAGACATCATCATGTCCTTCTATGCCATTCTTGACTTTGAAAATCCATTTGCATTAAAGAGGTCTTGCCCCATTAGGCAAATCTACCAAGTTCCATACTTTGTTTTCATGCATAGAATCCATTTCGGACTTCATGGCTTCAAGGCATAAGGAGGAATTAGGACTAGAGATTACGGCCTTGTAGGTGGCGGGATCGTCACTTTCTAAAAGTAACACATCGAGTGTTCCATCTTCTTCGATAAATCCCACATATCGATCGGGATGGCATATAACTCGGCCCGTTCTTCTAAGAGGAGGAGGGACCACCGTGCTAGACGACGAAGGAACATCTTCTTGCGTCTCTACTTCGGTTTGTGGCTCTTGAACTTCATCAAGTTCAAAATTTCTCCCACTCTGTCTCTTAGAAATAAATTCTCTTTCTAAGAAGACAGCCTCACAAGACACAAACACTTTGTTTTCTTGAGGTTTGTAGAAGTAGTATCCTGGAGAGGTCGAGGGGTAACCTACAAAGAAGCATTTTTTGGATCTTGGGGTAAGCTTGTTGTCGGTCTTTGCCTTGACGTAAGCATCACATCCCCAAATCTTCATATAGGATATATTTGGAACCCTTCCCGTCCAAATCTCACATGGAGTCTTTTCGGTTGTCTTTGTGGGACTATTGTTCAAAGATCTAATTGCGGTTTGAATCGCAAATCCCCAAAACGAGTTTTGTAGCTCGGTTTGACTCATCATTGATCGAATCATATCAAGTAGGGTTCGATTTCTCCTTTCGGAAACACCATTGAGTTGTGATGTTCCGGGTGGAGAAAGTTGAGATATGATACCACAACCTTTCAAGTGTGAATCGAATTCAAGGCTAAGATATTCTCCACCACGATCGGATCGTAGTGCTTTTATCTTTTTGTTCAATTGGTTCTCTACTTCATTTTGAAATTCCTTGAATTTCTCAAAAGCTTCACTCTTATATTTCATTAAATAGACATGCCCATGTCTACTCAAGTCATCGGTGAAGGTTATGAAGTAGTCCTAATTTCCTCGAGCGGTGATACTCATTGGTCCACATACATCGGTGTGTATGAGTCCCAATAGTTCACTAGCTCGTGTCCCTTTACCACTGAAGGGATTACGAGTCATTTTACCAAGAAGACAATATTCGCATGTACCATATGATTGATAATCAAATGGTGTAATCACATTACTTGAAATTAATCTTTTGATGCGATTCTCGTTTATGTGACCTAATCGACAATGCCAAATGAACGATTCACTTGGGTCACTTGATTTGAGTTTCTTTGATTGAATGTTATAGAGATCATTAGTCGGATTCGAGGTTTCTAAAATGTAAATGCCATTAATGGAAGAAGCTTGGCCTATAACCAAGTCGTTCCTTGAAATAGTACAACGACTAGTTTGAATGCCCGTGCGTTGCAACGGGGGTAATTAACTTATTTATAATGCAAAAAAAAAATGTTATAAGGGTTTAATGTTTACATTCTATGTCTAATGATTTGTTTACATATTATTAAAATATCTCTTTCAAAAAAAAATAAAAGATTAATATATATGTGGGTTAACTCTTATTTATAATCATATAATCACCCCACCTTATACTAATATTTCGATGTGGGACAATTCTACTATTTATAAGTAATATATTCGCCAAACTTGGATTTTTTTCTGATGTGAGACAATTCTACTATTTATACGTAATATATATTCATCAAACCTGCATTGTTTTTCAATGTGGGACAAATAACATACTCAGAATTAAACCATCTTTTTTGCACTTAGTTCGACATCCAACCAGATCTCGAATACCGAATACAGACAATTGCTACTCATTATATCTAATAGTTATATTTAAATTTAATAATATGATAAAGTACTCTCCATTAATATTTGTACGTTGTTTTTCTTCAAAAAAAATGTAACATAATTTAGATACGGAAATTTTCCGTGGTACCCCTTAATTTTGTCAGATTTTCTATGTTACCCCTACTTTTAAGAATCTGCCTATGGTACCCTTGAGGTTCCATTTTTTTTGCCCATGGTACCCCCTAATGTAAAGGCTGTTAAATGGGCGTTATAAAATAACAATTAAAAAATAATACCCCCTTAATTGTTTTATTGGTACGGATATCTCTCTCTTTTAAATGAAAATTTAATTAACTATATCATTATAATATTGGAAATTTCTCATGGTAACCTCTTTGATAGATTACACATGCTACCATGGACGTTTGTTTTCTATTTTTTTTATCATAATTAAAATATGTGCAAATGATAGGAACCTATACTCTAATGATAGAATATTTTTTAACACAATTTTAATTATATTATTTAAACGTAGTATATTTACCACACCTAAATTATTTTTCAATATGGGACATATAAAATCTATAGGTAGAAAATATAATGATATGAACTTTTAAGAGTTCTCCAAGACAATACGTAAGAGACTCAAAAGATTTTGGGTTGATGCCTAAGTTCCAAGGATGCATGGCTCCTATTTATAATCTTAGAATCACCCACCTTATGCTATATTTCGATGTGGGAAAATTCTATTTTTTATATGTATTATATTTATCACACCTATATTATTTTTCAATGTGGGACATATAACATACTATGAAATACACCATCTTTAATATGTGCAAATTATATGAAATCTATATATATACTCTAATGATAGCATTTCTTACCATGAATCTAATAATATTATTTTCATAATATTTTTACCGACATTATTTTGCCAAATGAAATGTAAAAGTTTATATATAAAAATTAGAAACATCACTTGAATATAAAATAAGAAATACAGAGTATATATTATAATAAATAAAAGATTTTCCAAAGATTAACTTAAGTTAGAAATCATTATTGTAGAGACAGTAATTCAAACTCATACTTAAGAGAATCAAAAGATTTTGGGTTATGACTCCTATTTATAATCATAAGATCACCCTGCCTTATGTAATCTTCCGATGTGGGACAATTCTAATATTTATACATAGTATATTCACCAGACTTACATTACTTTTCAATGTACGGCAAATAACATACTAAGTACACAATTTTTTTTTTTGCACCTACTTTGACATCAACCCGATTTAATAATGAGAAAATACAATACAATACAATCTACACTCTAATGATAGCATTTTTTTGTCACAATCTAATTATATAATTTTCATACGATACATTTTTGTCAAATGAAATATAAAGTTTTTATATAAAAATTATAAACATCACTTTAATATAATATAAAAAATGTATATATATGGGACAGTTCTATTATTTATACATAATATATTCATCACACCTACATTATTTTTCAATGTGAGATATTAACATACTAAAAAGTACATATCCTTTATATCAAAAAAATTTGGGTTAATACCTAAGTTTCAAGGATGCCTCCTATTTATATTTATAGAATCACCATACTATTATTTCAATGTGAGATACATAATTTAATTATTTTGACATAGTATGTTCATCATGCCTACATTAGTTTTCAATGTGAAAGATATAACATACCAAAAAATACATGTCTCTTCTTAAAAAAGCTACTATTGTATACATATTATTTTTCTTTGAAGGTAAAACCACTTAGTCTCGATCATTAGATATGGATCTCTACATCGTACATATAACGACTCATTAACGCTCTATTACAGTATTCAGCAGACAACCATTAGTAAAATCTTTAGTTTTCTACTGTGTCAGGTAGGGCAGAGTACGGATCGGGTATTTGATCCAAAGTGCCCGTACTTCGTACGGGTTAATGACCTTAATTAAACCTTTATTTTTTTATTTTCTTGTTCATGTTCTTAACTATTTCCCGGGTAGTTCCCTGCCATGATTTTCACTTTATTTTTTATATCATATCGTAGATAATGATAGAAAATCTTAAGAGCTATGTAAAACAATATTTGTGAGACTCAAAAATTTTTGGTTGGGTACATAAGTTCCAAATATGCCTCCTATTTATAATCATAGGATCACATCACCTTATACTAATCTTTCGATGTGGGACAATTCTAACTATTTACATGTAGTATATTCACCACCCCTACTTATTTTCCAATGTGGGACAAAACATACTAAAAAGTACACAATTTTACGTATTAAGAAGTACATCATCTTTAATATGTGCAAATAATATGAAATCTATACTCTAATGATAACATTTTTTTCCACAAAGCTAATTATATTATTTTCATAATTTTTTTAACGATATTTTTTTGCCAAATGAAATGTAAAAGTTTGATATAAAAATTGGAAATATTACTTGAATATAATTTAGGAAATATACATATTATAATAATTAAAAGATTTTCCACTTTATTTTTTACATCAAATATTATACTTTCCTAAATTGATTTTTGATGATGTGGACGCTCTCAGATCGCTCGAAAAAACTCTCTTTTATATAGATATATAGATTGTTCTTAATGACAAAACAAAATCCGTCCATGTCTAACATAGCGATAGAAATAATGTTTTTAGAGAGTGTAGGCACATAAAAACAATTATGTAAATACAACTCAAATCCATTAGGCAAAGCTAATACATAAGTTCCTTTGGATTCGGCCGCTACTCGAGCTCCATTTCCAAGGCGTAGGTCCACATCTCCTTTGCTAAGCCTCTTCACGTCTCTTAAACCCTGTAAATGATTACAAAGGTGAGAACCACAACCGGTATCCAGTACCCATGTCGTAGTGGAAGTATAATTTATATCAATAACATAAATTTCCTTAGGAATTTTACCTTTTGGAACGATGATTCCTTCCCTTATATTTCGCAAATATACGGGACAATTCCTAAGCCAATGTCCCATGCCATAGCAATAATGGCACTCTTCATCAACTTGCTTGAAGATTTTCCCTTTCTTTCCTTTCTTCTTGAACTTTTTGCCCTTTGAAGCAAGAACTTGATTGCTTGAGCTCCCACTAGTTTTGGCATCTTTATCTTCCTAAGACAAAGATCCTATAGATTTTATGAGGCGGTCTTCCTGAGACCGGCTCACAAGAGATCTAGTAATAGTAGGTGGTCTAGAAGAAGTGATGAAGTTAAGATTTCCATCCGAACCTATCCCAAAATGAAGTTCTCTAGTAGTGTCGAAATCATTGTTGGAGCAAACGTCGTCAAAAACATTGTGGCATGACTCAATAGTTATCGGTGCGGTAGCGTTTGATGGATTCATTGTAATAAACTACAAGTATGGAGGAAAAGGAAATATTAACATTTGTCTTTTTAGTCATACTTGTAAATAAAATTTAAACAAGATATGAGCATTTATATAGTGACCTCTACCCAACTACTATAAATGATTCCAAGATCCAAATTCATATTAACTTGGGCACGGTAGGGCCGATTCATCCCTTATCAATATAACTCGGTGGATTAACGCTTTAATCGATTCTACTTTTAGAACTCTTGGTCGATAAAATTACATTAACATTTATCGTTAGCCCGGAACACATGCGACTACGGTCACGAATACTTCCGTTGAGCTCAATCCAAATTTCGAATAAATGTGTCCATGATCCAAATCCACATCAACTTTTGCACGGTAGGGCCGATTCATTCCTTATCAACATGAATTCGGTGGATAGACATTTATCACCCACTTCCTCTACGTAACAAGGTTTGTACCCCGGTAGGGCCGAGTGCACTCCCTCGCGAAATAGGTTTTCATGGTTTCTACTTTTTGTTAAGGCTAAGTCTCAATTGATTATTTTAGCGAAAGGTCATGTCAATTTATTATCTATCCCGTTTTACGTGAACTAAAGCGGTGAACTACGATAATTATAATTGACACGGTCGATAAACTCGATTAAAATGACAATGCATGTTTTAGTTATGGCGATTTAGCGATGCATGCAACATATAAATAAAATGCATAGCATAAATTAAATCCTAGTACGGCCTTCCTAAAATAGAAAATCTAATTAACTATTACATATTCGGAAACCAACTCCATTGGTCCCTTGAACTTCGGTTTTGGCATGCATCTCGAGGTAACACCGTCTTTATGTATCGCCTTCTTGAGTGACACCGTCTTCAAGGAACTCCGAAATAAATAAATTACATAACAAATTACATAATTTCCTATTTTACATTTGTAATTAAAATAAAATAAATCTATTAAATTACAAAACGGTGATACGAGATCACAATAAATTACAACCGTATCGATATTCCCATACATTTCGGGTTAATTTTATATGAATTTGTATTTAATTCACAAAAATTAGAAATCGACTTAGTAATTCATAATTTTGAGACCACTTGTAAAGATGTATTATATTACTAATTTTTGTGATTTATATCATTATACATGGTTATGACGTAGCTAATATATTGAAAAAATTATATTGAAAAACTATAATCGTATTATTACTTAACAAGTGGTACATATAAATTTATGGATTTTTATTGTTCATCTTATATAATAATGGCATTAAAAATGTGATTTTATGATTAAAACTTCATTTTCGGACTAAAATAAGCTAAACTTCTAATTTTCAGTGGTTTTTGGATATGTTATCACATGTTTTATTTTTAGATGACCTGTAAATTTTCTGAATTTTTGGAGTTTTTATGTTCGAAATATGGATTTTTCATGATAAAAATCGGATTTAGATGAAAAATAGGTTAATATGAGATAAATTTCGAATCTGGTCATAGAAATTTAGTATGTTGTCACATACAATTTTACAAGATGTGTGTAAAATAATAGGCTATATTGAAGCCTTTATGCATGATTTATGAATTTTTGATGAAAAATAGCATAAATAGTGACTTAATTAGTGAATAATTGCTAAAACATACTTCATGACTAAGGAAAAACGTCACATGTTGCATTTTATTATCTTTTTCAGATCTAAAATTGAAAAGTTGATGAATATATTTTTTCTCATGTTTTTATGATTATAATTGATAAATCCGATAAACCGCAACATAGTTTTTCCGATAATTTTTCGAAATTTTAACCTAAGTTTTTTTAACATTATGAGTTTCATGGTATTTTTCCAGAATGTTCATGAGTTTAAAGTTCAAATTTCAAATTTATTTGAAATTTTTATGATTTATTTGAAGTTTATAGCATTTGGTTGTAATTTTGAGTCCACTAATGAACAATTTTAAGAAATATGAGTTAATTATAGTCAAATAGTTAGTGGAGACTAATTTTGGGTCCTAAGTTGGTTAGGGTAATTAACTTGTGCATAAATATGATTTTATGTAATTTATTGTGATTTTAAAAGGTTGAATCACGCAAATCCGTAAAAACCGTTTAATATACGATATTGGCTTCTTAAAGGCGATTTAGCATAAAATTGGGCATGTTCATACATATTATAATGCTGCATTTTATTTATGATTGTCATAATTTTATTTTATGTAATTTTATTTTATGTAATTTTTACTTAGTATGGCCTTAGTTTTTAATTGGTATTACCCGAAATGTATGGGAATATCGATTCGGTTGTAATTTATTGTGATTTCGTATCACCGTTTTGTAATTTAATAGATTTATTTTATTTTAATTACAAATGTATAATAGGAAATTATGTAATTTGTTATGTAATTTATTTATTCCGGAGTTCCTTGAAGACGGTGTCACTCAAGAAGGCGATACATAAAGACGGTGTTAGCTCGAGATGCGTGCCATAACCGAAGTTCAAGGGACCAATGGAGTTGGTTTCCGAATATGTAATAGTTAATTAGATTTTCTATTTTAGGAAGGCCATACTAGGATTTAATTTATGCTTTGCATTTTATTTTTATATTGCATGCATCGCTAAATCGCCATAACTAAAACATGCATTATCTTTTTAATCGAGTTTATCGACCGTGTCAATTAGAATTATCGTAGTTCACCGCTTTAGTTCACTTAAAACGTGATAGATAATAAATTGACATGACCCCTCGCTAAAATAATCAATTGAGACATAGCCTTACCAAAACGTAGAAACCATGAAAACCTATTTCGCGAGGGAGTGCACTCGGTCCTACCGGGGTACAAACCTTGTTACGTAGGGGAAGTGGGTGATAAATGTCTATCCACCGAATTCATGTTGATAAGGGATGAATCGGCCCTACCGTGCCCAAGTTGGTGTGGATTTGGATCATGGACACATTTATTCGAAATTTGGATTGAGCTCAACGGATGTATTCGTGACCGTAGTCGCATGTGTTCCGGGCTAAAGATAAATGTTAATGTAATTTTATCGACCAAGAGTTCTAGAAGTAGAATCGATTAAAACGTTAATCCACCGAGTTATATTGATAAGGGATGAATCGGCCCTACCGTGCCCAAGTTAATATGAATTAAGGTCTTGGAATCATTTTTCAAGTTGGGTAGAGGTCACTAGATAAATGCAATAAAACTTGTTTAAATTTATTTTACGAGTATTATTATTTTGAAAACGACATATGTTTTATTCCTTCTATTTTGTTTTGTAGACCGTTTTTATTTCTCATAAACAAATGGCCACTCCAATCACCAACGCCACACCTTTCGCTAATGCCTCATGGCTCCGATCCTTCATGGATCGATGTAAACTTGAAAAGAATGGGTCAAATTTCTCCGATTGAATGCCCAACTCAAATTTGCCGCCTAAGGTGACGACAAGCTTCGTTACCTTACCGAGGCCTCTCCACCCGAACCTAATACTAGGTCGACCGCCGCTACAAGGGAAGCATATGAGGCTTAACACAAGGAGTCCGCCGCAAAGAAAAATGTGTTGATCTTTGCGATGGAAGCGGATCTCCAAAGGAGAGCCATTAAGATGGGCACCGCTAATGAAATCTATTTCAAGCTTGTGATAATGTTTTCACAAACTCCGCTGATCGTCCAATATGAGGCGGCCGCGGCATTCTTTGATCTCGACTTCAAAGAGGGCCAAAAGGTTAGCCCTCACGTGCTCAAATTGATGGAGCTAGTTGAGACTTTGAAGATTCAAAAGGTTGAAATCCCCAAAGAACTCATTGTAGATAGGATTCTACACTCCTTATCCAAAGTCAAAGCGTATGTTCAATTTCGGGTGAATTTTAACATGCAAGACAAGGACGTGTCTCTTGAAGAGTTGCACAAGTTACTTGTGCAAGCCGAAAGAGACATGGGGTTAAATGTTAACCCACCTATGGATGTGCTTAACATAAGCACCAAAAGCAAGGGGAAGTTCAAAAAGAATGGGAAGAAGAGTAAGAAGCAAGCTCCCACTTTCACCAAAGCTAAGACTTATGAAGCTAGCACTTCCAAGATCAAGAAGGGTCCTCTTGATAAATGCCATTATTGTAATGGTGTTGGACATTGGAAAAGAAATTGTTCCAAATATCTTGGTGACATTAAAGCTGGAAAGATCACTCCAGTAGGAAAATGACTATCCTTTCTTTTATGTTTCTAATTCAACTATGGTATTGTGATACAAAGTTGTGATAATGTATCCCCTTTTTATTGTAAATAGGGCCTCCACCAAGCAAGGACAAGGGAAAAGAAAAGCAAGCTTGAGAAACCATCAAGAAGCTAGGAGTAGCTTCCATGAAGCTTGGCTTTTTATTGTCTTATTTTAATTTATGTTTCGGATTTTAGAACCTTTTGATTTACGTGTTCGACATGGAAATGTATTTTGGATAATGGTGGCTTGGTTTGCAACCCAAGTCACCCGTTTTATCGTATTTTATCCTTGTTCTAAAAATTCGTCTTTATATGCTTGCTCATAGAAACATATGATCATTCACTTAAAGTGATCAAATGGACAATTATAATGATGGGATTCATTATATGTCCACAAGCTTAAGGCTTGTGTATGATCAGTTATAAGTGATGTTGAGTTGATGAACTCTCTTAAAAGGATTTTCAATCACCAAGTACAATCGTCAAATCTAAAACAATTAGTCAACCTATGAGATAGTCCTCCTTATACTTCAAAAATCATTATTTGTGTCTCATAAGCTATCTTTGAATCTCTAGTGTATTCATTTTAAAGATAGAGTGGGAGAAAAATGAAGACACAAAGAACACCAAGAAAAAATTGTGCTTGTGTAAATGAGATCTACACAAGGGAGAATGATTTGAATAAAGGTATACCTATTTATATAGTATACACGAATAGATGAGATATATGGTCTCGTATAGATTTACATGACAAAAGAGACCAAGTGAAGTAATCAAAAGAATATGTTCTCAAAATAACTACACGAGGAGACCAAAAGAAAGTTTGGAAGAAGAATGACTAATGTAAAGTCTTAATTGACTAGTTTATGATAAATTTTTGACCAATAGTTTCAATATTGATATTTACTTAAGAGCCTAAATGAATCAAAGTTGCATCCTAGAAAATAAATGAGATATATGACTAAAAGTTGCAAATGTTGATATGCCGATAACCACGCTAATGTCATTACTTAACCTCATTATGAAAATGAAATGGTTAAACCTCCTTCCGAAAAGGGTATTTAAAGAAGGACGTGTATTAGATATAATTCACATTTAATCTAATGACATTGCCGCGCATCATTATAAAATGAATGAGTTAGAGATTAGAATCTCTTTCCATAAGGTTAAGATTGAAACCTTTTCAAAATAGGTATTTTGAAAGGATATGATGGGAACATATATGGTTTTATCTTAATAACTTGGGAAAGCAAAAATATATTTCAATCCTTGAAATGTTTCGTTTGAGTAGTCAATTGCGAAACATGTGGAATTAAGTGGGAGTTGGAAATTATCATGTGAAGACATGGAATTTAGTGGGAGCAGTCATCTTGTAAAAGTTTATAACTCATTACTCATTGAGAATGACGAGCTAATACTTTCTTTCACAAAGAAGTATTTGAGTTTTCAATTCTGGATGAAAATGGACTATGATGAATCCAATCACATCATGAGATGTTGGATAGGTATTGAGACATACACATCGAATCAACGAGAAACGTAGGTTATTCATGTCAATGAAAATGGAATTGCCATTAGCAGTCATGGTCGTTCATTGAACCTAGGAATGGTTGATCACATGATTAAAAGTTACTAATGTTTCCGCCATTAGAATAATCATGGACATGTCTAATAATGAATCATATGCATAAGAGCATGATGATTCATTGGCAAGCCATAGAAGAATCGTCATGAATTCTCGAGAACCGATGAGCGATTTCAGTGTTGGACAGAACACTCTGTTATGTGACAAGAGGTTGCACATATTGAAGTTCGAACACGCGTAAGGATTTATGAAAATCCTAAGCTTTTCAAGCTAAAAGGAGAAATAAGAAGTTTGGATAGATACTTAGTTGAAGTAAGAAGTTGCTCAAAACTAATATCTCCTAATATGCTAGGACTTGTGAGAAGTGCTAGGCTAATCATCTTGACAATTGTTGCAAGACTCTACAAAACATATACCTAGTGCATTGTGAGTGGGTGGAGTACTTGACCAGTGCAAGTCAAATCATCCACCACGAAAATTCATTGGTTGTGTGATAAACAACCAGGAAGTTCCTTTAAGATAAAGAGCCCAAGCCGAGGTTGAGAACCTATATGTGACTTGGTAAGGTTCATGCTATGAGAGATAACATGAATGTAAAGGAAAATGTGATAAAAGAAGTTTGAACACATGGACAAATGGTATGTCAAAACTTTTATCACAATCAACAAGTTTTAATACACTTACGATATGGATCACAAGGTTGTATTACGGTATTGACTACCCGAATGTGATGTCGACATTTGTCGTTTTAGTTATTATTAACTCACCTTATGGTTTAATTTGTTCCATCCAAACGGGTTGTAGAGACAATTGAACCCCGTTAAAGTGAACACGGAATGGCATTGTATTCGCCCATAGTTACTTACATGAGGTGACGTCTCGAAGTG
This sequence comes from Silene latifolia, assembly GCF_048544455.1. Lineage (NCBI taxonomy): Eukaryota > Viridiplantae > Streptophyta > Magnoliopsida > Caryophyllales > Caryophyllaceae > Silene > Silene latifolia. Next base: position 177,276,780 of record NC_133537.1, read on the forward strand.
ACTAGAATGTGATGCGATTGATGGCAAGTTCAAGTGCCATGGAGTCATATGAGAATGACTAGTCGATCACAAAGGTAGACTGTTAGGAACACTTTGTCGGGCCTTATGACTGCTTATAGAGTTTTGGCAAATTTATATAGCCTGGTCGTGGCGAGAGCTACTATAGTATTCTAATGAGTCGATTCTTTTGACTAAAGACTGTTCGCCTAAGATGGCACAGTTTCAGATTAACTTTGATTTGTGTTAGTACGACCTTCGTAAATGGGGTCAAATGGGCATATTTTGGGTTATGATGGCTGTGGCTAGTCGAGGGGAATGAGTGCGATAGGAATTGTCCACCCCTAGTCAGGGTTATAACAATATCTCAGGGCCACTCGAGGAGTAATGAACTGGAAATGCGTGGCCACGCTCGGAAGATATCTATGGTAGATAAATCCGGTCAATCAGTTATTCTCCAGATCGAGGAAACCACTCTCGATATGATCACTTGCAAGTACGACCTGAAAGACACCTTGCATCTATATCTCATTACTTAACATATTCATATATGTGATGATTTAATTTAGTCATAAATTTAAACATTGATCTTATGCATGCAAACAATAATAAAAATAAGGAAGAAATCATCATCTTACATTGAAGATTTCGGATTATTTGGGCACAAGTGAGTTCTCCTACTCACTTGTTCTTGAGCTTCCTAAAATGGATGAACAAGGATTCAAGTAGAGAATCCCTCCCAAGGATTAATACCCAAGTTCACTACTTAATAAAATTAATATTATTATTACTAGAACAATATTAATTTTGAATAAAATTGACCAAAAATTATTTTGTTCTCTTAATATTTCGGTTAAGAGAAAGGGAGAAAGAGGAAGAATTTATCTCTCTAAAAACTCTTATTTTTAGATGTATGAAATGAATGAATAATACACTAATATTCAAGTAGTGTATATTAGGTAAAATTTGAAGAAAAACCCCATGGTTGTTCTCGTCTCAAAACCGGGTAGAAGGGGGAGGTTTTTAGGGCCAATGCATGAGCAAGGTGCTCTTCACAAGAGGCACTAGGTTTGCATGGCTAGGTTTAGGCAAATATGATTATGTTTACCACTTACTTAATTAACATAATAATTTCCTAAATCACCCCACTAATTTCAGTCATTTAGAGATAAAATGGATTCCATTTTACCTTTGTCAATTTGTCAATTTGTCACATGTCACATGTCATGTAAAATTGTTATGTATTTTTAACATATTAAAAATCAACGCATTAATAAAAATACGTCATATACAAAATTGACTTAGTAATTCATAATTACTAGTACCAAAATAATTTACCAATTATAAATAACAACATCTTGTATTTATAATAATTTATTCATTCAAATGTAATTGTTTCCTTAAACAGTAATTTCATCTAAGCAATAAAACAATTCGATTACTTAGACCGTATCTTATTTAATCAAATTACAATGAGACACGTAAATATCACTTCCAAAATCGTCCGTCAATTTTAAGTAATTTAATTAACCCATATCGTCATACGATCAATTAAATAATCAATTAAGAGTGTTACCCTTTAGGTATGACCTAAGGGGATAAACTGATCACCACCGTCGCACGACATTAATGTCAAACTCTAGTCAGCCAATCATTACCGATATGTGTGGACCAGTTGACAGTAAAAATTATTTCCCAATTGTATCCTTTAAAATGAGATTTAAACATGTGATCATCATGATCGACAGTTGTGATCGCATTATTGTCGGAGGACACATATTCCAACAATCTCCCACTTTTCCTCGACAAGTGTGCGTCACCAATTCTCTTGTCCTATTACTATCTCCCACTCAATGCAATATGTCTTTCAGGTCGTACTTGCAAGTGATCATATCGAGAGTGGTTTCCTTGATCTGGAGAATAACTAATTGACCGGATTTATCTACCATAGATATCTTCCGAGCGTGGCCACGCATTTCCAGTTCATTACTCCTCGAGTGGCCCTGAGATATTGTTATAACCCTGACTAGGGGTGGACAATTCCTATCGCACTCATTCCCCTCGACTAGCCACATCCATCATAACCCAAAATATGCCCATTTGACCCCATTTACGAAGGTCGTAGTAACACAAATCAAAGTTAATCTGAAACTGTGCCATCTTAGGCAAACAGTCTTCAATCAAAAGAATCGACTCATTAGAATACTATAGTATCTCTCGCCATGACCAGGCTATATAAATTTGCCAGAACTCTATAAGCGGTCATAAGGCCCGACAAAGTGTTCCTAACAGTCTACCTATGTGATCAACTAGTCATTCTCATATGACTCCATTGCACTTGAACTTGCCATCAATCACATCACATTCTAGTCACTTCGAGACGTCAACTCATGTAAGTAACTATGGGCGAATACAATGCCAATCCGTGTTCACTTTAACGGGGTTCAATTGTCTCTACAACCCGTTTGGATGCAACAAAGCATAAGGTGAGTTAATAATAACTCAAACGACAAATGTGGACATCACATTCGGGTAGTCAATACCGTAATACAACCTTGTGATGCATATCGTAAGTGTATTAACACTTGTTGATTGTGATAGAAGTTTTGACATACCATTTGTCCATGTGTTCAAACTTCTTTTATCACATTTTCCTTTACATTCATGTTATCTCACATAGCATGAACCTTACCAAGTACACATATAGGTTCCCAACCTCGGCTTGGGTTCTTTATCTTGAAGGAACTTCCTGGTTGTTTATCACACAACCAATGAATTTTTGTGGTGGATGATTTGACTTGCACTGGTCAAGTACTCCACCCACTCACAATGCACTAGGTATATGTTTTGTAGAGTCTTGCAACAATTGTCAAGATGATTAGCCGAGCATTTCTCACAAGTCCTAGCATATTAGGAGATATTAGTTTTGAGCAACTTCTTACTTCAACTAAGTATCTATCCAAACTTCTTATTTCTCCTTTTAGCTTGAAAAGCTTAGGATTTTCATAAATCCTTACGCGTGTTCGAACTTTAATATGTGCAACCTCTTGTCACATAACAGAGTGTTCTGTCCAACACTGAAATCGCTCATCGGTTCTCCTCGAGAATTCATGACGATTCTTCTATGGCTTGCCAATGAATCATCATGCTCTTATGCATATGATTCATTATTGGACATGTCCATGATTATTCTAATGGCGGAAACATTAGTAACTTTTAATCATGTGATCAACCATTCCGAGGTTCAATGAACGACCATGACTGCTAATGGCAATTCCATTTTCATTGACATGAATAACCTATGTTTCTCGTTGATTCGATGTGTATGTCTCAATACCTATCCAACATCTCATGATGTGATTGGATTCATCATAGTCCTGTAGGGTAATATCCGTATAAAACTCCTTAAAATTAAGGACTATAACGCAATTTATCATGTGATTAATTGTCATAAACGAAAAACAAGAGAAACGATAAAAGAATAAGAATCAACCTCGGGTCTTGTGCAAATCGGCCTAAGAACAGAAATCAACGTAGATTTCCTCCTAATTGTTGCACCCAAGATCGTCTGAGACTATGCCCCGTGTGCTAGAAATTGCTCTCTGATTGCCTTGCAATATTGAGAGAGCTTTTGTGAGTTTTCTGATGTGAGATCTAGAATTTCAGAGAAGAATGCTCCAAAACCCTAATTTTCTTGCAAATGAGAAGGATTAGGTCAAAAGGAGAGAAGGGCTCTCCTTTTCTTCTTCTCGGCCAACCGTGAGCTAAAGGGGGGGAGTGGGCTTCCCACTTTCTCCTTATTTAACTCGTGGTCCGACTCGTTTTGCTAAAATGTATGTGACGGGTTTTAATTATAAATCGTCATCCTATATCGGATATTAAAATATCGACTAGTAACATGAATCAGTTGACATATTATTACTTGTCCGACAATGACAATATTGTATAATTAATCAATTCAATATACATTAATTAAATATAACCGTTTATATTCAATTTACGAATTAACCGCTTAATTCACCTTAGCTAGTATTATTTAATTCGTATTAAATAATTATCTCAACATCGCGTTTGACTAATTATTAGTCAATAACTCCGACTAACCGCTTAGTCATATTAGGCATCAATATTACTGTATTTTCATACCGTCATATCTCGCAAACGTATCCTATAGGTGTGACTTTTAGGGACCAGTTGATCACCGCCATCTGTATGACAATAACGTCAAACTTATCTAGCAAGCCAACCGTTATTGATAAACGTGTACCAACTGATAATAATACAAAAGTATACCCTTTGATCCTTTTAGAGATTTATATGTCATTGCACTAACTATGGAGGACACCAGAGCCCCAACAAGCTCCCACTTGTCCGTACAAGTGTACGTGCAATAACGTTATCAGCACTAACTGGAGGACACCAGCTCCAACAAACTCCCACTTGTCCGTACAAGTGTATGTGCGATAACCGATTCTCATATCCATTTAAAATTTCTCCCACTCAATGTAAAACATTTTGCAGATCCGTATCCGCAAAGGTCGTATTTTACAATCGATCTGTATCAAGAGTTGTTTCCCCGACTAGAGAGTAACTTAACTGATAAAACGAATTCGTATTCGAGCATGGCCATGCATTTCGATTCTGACTCCTCGAGTGGCCCTGAGAAATATCGAGTACCTGATAAAGGCTGAATATTTCCTTCAACTCGACTCCTGCCGATCTAAGCACAGCATGAAATGACCCAGAAACAATCTACTTGGCCCCCTGTTACGGATGACCGAGAGAAAGAAACCAAAGTCACCCAAAATCTGCCTTAGTCTCAAGAGATATTCGATAGTCAAAAGAATCGACTCTTAGGATCACCATGGAGGTCCTATCCACGACCTGGCACCGAATGTTATAAAACATTTAGGACTCCACGTCATTGTCACAATTGTGTCTTATGAGATATCCGTATAACTCGCCTTTGTGATTGGTCAGTCAACCATTTGACTTATGGCTCGTTGAACCCACCATCAACCAACGTCACAAAATAATTGCCAGAGTTATCAGCTCACTTGGGCAATTAAGGACCAAAAATATAATGTTTGTTCAGTTCACTTTGTGGTGTTCAAGATTGTCGTACAACTCCACATGAAAAACAAAATATATAAATATCAAAACGATGATGTCGTATAGAGTACACGAGAAAATGAAACTAATCCATAAAAGAGTACTACAACTCAGGAACACGTTTAATTCCCATGGAAATAACATGCCCTTCATGCTTATCTTGTCGTAATGGTTTAGTGAGAGGATCTGCTATGTTATCATCTGTAGCAATCTTTTCTATCACTACCTCCTTTTGCTCCACGTAATCTCGGATTAGATGAGCTTTCCGTTGTACGTGTCTAGACTTGTTGCTAGACTTAGGCTCCTTAGCCTGGAAGATGGCACCTCTATTGTCGCAATAGATGGTGATCGGGTCATTCGAACTAGGCACTACAGATAGTCCTTGTAAGAATTGACGCATCCATATCGCTTCCTTTGCAGCTTCAGACGCGGCATAGTACTCGGACTCAGTTGTAGAATCTGCTATAACACTTTGTTTGGAACTCTTCCGGTGATTAGCGCCATTAAGAGTAAAAAACGAATCCAGATCGAGATTTCGAGTCATCTCGATCCGTTTGGAAGCTAGCATCTCACAGAATCGGTTGCGCATAGCTTTTGATCGCCTCCATAAGTCAATGCCCAATATTTAGTCCTCCGTAGGTACTTAAGAATATTCTTGATGACCATCCAATGTGATTCACCGAATCTTTGTTGGAATCGACTTGTCATACTCAATGCATATGCCACGTCCAGACGTGTGCATATCATGGCATACATGATTGATCCTATTGCCGAAGCATAAGGAATCCGGGTCATGCGCTCTATCTCTTCCGGTGTCTTTGGTGCCCGAGACTTGCTCAAATGCACCCGGGAGCCATAGGAAGAAACCTCTATTTGGAGTTAGTCATCTTTGAATCTCTCTAGAATCTTGTCTATATAAGACTCTGATCGAGAGATAACATCCGACGTGATCTATCTCGATAGACACGGATGCCCAAAATTCTTTGTGCCTCACCCAGATCTTTCATCTGGAAATGGTTCTTCAACCATACTTTTACCGAAGTTAAGAGAGGTATGTCATTCCCAATCAGGAGTATGTCATCAACATACAATATTAGGAAGACAATCTTGCTCCCACTTGACTTGATATATAGACATGGTTCCTCGACCGATCGAGTAAATCCATTTTCTTTTATCACTTGGTTGAAACGATGATTCCAACTCCGAGAAGCTTGCTTAAGTCCATAAATAGAACGCTTAAGCTTGCATACTTTCTTAGGATGTTTAGGATCGATGAAACCTTCGGGTTGTACCATGTACAACTCTTCCTCCAAATAACCGTTTAAGAAGGCGGTTTTCACATCCATCTGCCAAATTTCATAGTCATGAAAAGCGGCAATCGCTAAGATAATCCGAATGGAACGCAGCATGACTACGGGTGCAAAAATTTCATCGTAGTGCAATCCTGGCACTTGGGTGAAACCTTTAGAAACTAATCGTGCTTTATAGATATCTTGTTGACCTTCCACAGAATGCTTTATCTTGTAAAGCCATTTGCATTGAAGGGGACGAACCTTAGCAGGCAAGTCAACAAGATCCCATACGTTGTTCTCATACATGGAGTCCATCTCGGATTGCATGGCCTCAAGCCATAGCTTTGAGTCGGAACTAGTCATGGCACCTTTATAGGTTGCGTGTTCACTACTCGTTAAGAGCAGAATGTCATCTATGTCATGTTCCTCGACCATACCTATGTATCTGTCCGGAGGAATAGGACTCTTCCCGACCTCCTAGGTTCCTCAAGAATACTAACCGCAGCCGGGATTGAAGGAACTGGTTCCTCCATTGGTTGCTCGGCATTTGGTTGGAATCTCCGAAGCGACTCGAAGGTTCTATTACTCTTCGCGTTCTCGAGAAACTCCTTCTCTAAGAATGTCGCACTAGCCGCAACAAATACACGTTGTTCGGTTGGCGAATAGAAGTAATGACCAAATGTTCCTTTAGGATAACCTATAAAGTATGTCTTGACCGATCGCGGGCCGAGCTTTTCCTCGTGTCTCCACTTGACATAAGCCTCGCAGCCCCATACCCGTATAAAAGACAAGTTAGGGACCGTTCCCTTCCATAGTTCATATGGAGTCTTGTCAACATGACTTTAGACGGACTCGGTTAAGTATTAGAGCGGTGATGTAAGAGCATAACCCCACAATGAATCAGGCAATACGGTGTGACTCATCATGGATCGAACCATATCAAGTAGTGTTCGATTTCTCCGTTCGGACACACCATTCAACTGAGGTGTTCCAGGTGGAGTTAACTGTAAGACAATCCCACAGTCCTTAAGGTGTTGATCAAACTCGTGTGAAAAATACTCGCCACCACGGTCTGATCGTAGTGTTTTAATCTTTCTACCCAGTTGGTTCTGTACCCGATTCTGTTATTCTTTGAATTTATCAAAGGACTCACTTTTATGCTTCATTAAGTAGACATAGCCATATCTACTTAAATCGTCCGTGAAAGTGATAAAATACCTATAACCTTCTCGTGCGGTGATTGACATAGGTCCACACACATCCGTATGTATGAGTCCTAATAGGTCAGCAGCGCGCATTCCAACATTTTTGAAGGAAATTCGAGTCATCTTACCAATGAGACATGATTCACACGTGCCAAATGATTGAAAATCAAAGGCCGAGATAGCTCCATTCTTTATGAGCTGTTTAACGCGTTTCTCATTAATGTGTCCCATACGGCAGTGCCATAGATAAGTTTGATCTTTGTCACCAACCTTTAACTTTTTATTCATTACGTGCAATATTTCAGTGGTCTGATCTAAAACATAAATTCCATTCATGGAGACTACCTTACCATAAATCATATCGTGTAATGAGAAAATGCAGCTATTATTCTCTATTACAAATGAAAAACCAAGTTTGTCAAGTGCAGAAACTGAAATAATGTTTTTAGATAGACTGGGTACATAATAACAGTTATATAAAAATAACTCAAATCCGCTAGGAAGCTGGATCACATATGTTCCCCTCGAGACGGCAGCCACTCGTGCTCCATTCCCGACACGCAGGTCCACCTCACCCTTTACGAGGGGTTCGATGTTTGAAGCCTCGCACATGATTGCATAGATGAGAACCACAACCAAAAGTATCTAGTACCCAAGTTAGTAACTTGCATGGTTAATCTCAATCATATGAACAAAAGTAGAAGAAGAAGAAGAAGACATACCAACAGGAGTAACGCGACCAGCTTTTATGTCCTCATGGTATACAGGACATGTACGCCTCCAATGCCCAATCTTGTGGCAATGGTGGCATTCCACGCACGGTCTTGCTCTTTGTCGCGCCTAGTGAGGTGCTCGACTCACCAGGCCCACTCTTACCCGATCCCGACTTCTTAAACTTCGACACCTCTCGCTAGGTGCCCGAGCTTTGCCCTTACCCTTGCCCTTGTTTGACACAACGAGAACATCCTATTTCAGGCTCCCACTAAACTTCATGTCCTTCTCGGTCTGTACGAGAAGGGAGTGTAGTGTGATACGAGCCTAATATATAGTCTTTTTGGCCTATTTCAGCACGTATTTCTATGCATTTCTATACTATTTTTATGGTATTTTGCCCCGAATTGGCTACTTTGGTGTATTTTGTCCTTTTTGTAGGAATGATCGCGAAAGTGGTGGAACCATATCCCTTTTTGCCCTTTTTGCATGCATTTAGAGGAGACAGGATTGTCCCAGAGTAGAGTACCGCACTTAGAAGCGTCGTGGCACGCATTACGAGGCACTTGGGTGAAGACGTGAGCTGAATTGAAGATACAAGTGCTCGATCGAGTTGTTTGCTGGTCAATCGAGTGGTTTCTAGCCTCCCTGACGCTCGATCGAGCTATTCCTTACTCGATCGAGTAAGCTGCACATGACCAAGTCCTCGATCGAGTACCCATTTGGTCGATCGAGGGACTTCTGCTGAGATGTTGGTCGATCGAGTGGTTTAACCAACTCGATCGAGAGGTTTTCGACATTATGGGCTTTAATCAGTCCATGTTTTACTTTTCCGCATAAACTCTTGGTTGTTTTGGCTATTTAACCTATGATTTACTAGGTTAATAGCATCATCTCTTTTTCCATCTAAGCTTTTACATTAGAAAACTACTGCTACTTTCCTACGTTACTTTTTACTTTGATTGCTACTCTTACTTTCGGGATTGCTTCATTGAATTTCGTGTTCTTTACGCCGGAATTTGCTTGGATTGTAATCTCCTCTCTTCCCTTAATAATAATTAACCTTCTTGTCGCATTAATTCCTTGCTTGCTTTATTTATTCTCTTGCCCTAATTTATCATTATTGCATTTTATCGTTCATTTCATTATGTTATCTCTATTTGGGAAATTGTTTGCTGTTAATTTAATTAAGAATATGAGTAGCTAAATCCCTTTCATGTTGGGATTAGGGGATCTGCGGTAGAAAAATGACGACGTAGTGAATGAACTGGACGAATTGATTAAGAGACCCTGTCACTATAGCAATTTAACTGTAATTCCCGACCTAGTTGAGTGCACACTTCTATGTCACCCATTAAATCAAGCTACAATTAATCCTGGATCGAAAGATTGGACTAAATAGGCTGCTATAAACGAGAGACTACCCTAATGAGGACGAAAGTTAAGTTAGTGGTATTTTAGGGTAGGAAGTGGACCGAAAGGACCTTCTAACATCCGTCTCACATTAATTCGTCGAGTCATTTATCTTTGAGTTGTTGGACTACCGTAGTGAACCGAAATCCCGACATGTCCCTCTCTTCTTGATAGTTGAATCGTAATTTACCGCTTTAATTCTCGTAGTTTAGAAATCAAAATTTAAACAACCCCCAATTGTTACCATAGGATTAGAATAGACAGCTATAATTACATTTCCTCCCTGTGGATTCGATACTCGACTGCCTCTGCTACATTTTAGTTGAGACCGTTAGGTTTTATCTTTGATAGGGTTGCGATAGCCGTGTCAAATTTTGGCGCCATTGCCGGGGAGGCAATTGTTCAATTTTATTAGTTGTTTCGTTTTAATCCTGTTTCGGTCTAAGGGACACCCGTTCCTTGGACTATTCTCATTTCTTGTTGTAGTTTCTTCTTATGCGCAGGTCGCAAGGTGGTCCACTACTACCATTCGATCCCGAGATTGAAAGATCTCTGCACGTAAAGAGGAGATTGTTCCAAGATCAACAGTTAGAGGAAGAGTCCAGTTCTCGTTCCAATTACTACGAGAACGAATTGTTCGAGGACAACCCACCGTCTTTCCGTTTCTACCTCATCGTTGAAACCGTCACTTTTCCAGACATTCCTGAGATGGCCGAAGAAGCGACCATTGCTAGTCACTCTGAACCTACAGCAGCGAATCTCTACAAGGGATTCACGTTACCAGGGGAGGCAAGAAAATTCGAGCCAAAGCCGTCCCTTATAAATTTTGTCGAGAGGAATCTATTTGGGGGAGCTGCAAATGAAGATGCAGCCAAGGACATGGAAATATTCATTGATTATTGCAGTTCCATGTCTCCACCAACTGGCGTGACTCCTGACCAAGTGAAAGAAACCATGTTCATTTTCTCACTCCGCGATCTTTGCAAGGGAGTGGTATAGGGATTTGGACCGGGCGGTGAGGGGATAATCGACTGGAATTCACTAGCTTTGGCGTTTTACAAGAAGTATTTCTCCGCTTCAAAGACTATCGCCATTAGAGCTCAGATAACGAGCTTTAAACAAGGGCCTGACGAGACCTTCCACGAGGCATGGGTTCGATTCAAGAAGCTAGTGCGCACCATACCGCACCATGGGATAGAAAAATGGAGCTTGTGCAACCATTTTTATAATGGTTTATATGATGATCATAGGGCCGTTTTAGATGTCACGCTAATGGCCGTTTTCTTTGAAAATTTGGGAGCTATCAAGGGGTGGAAGATCATTGATGATCTGGCCACCCATAAAGCTGAATATGGGAACTCGAGAGGAAACCAAAGAAGAGCTGCCGAATCTACTTCTGTCGCGGCACTTGAAGCCCTCACTGCAAGGTTTGACAAGTATGAGCTAGGAGGGGTTTCTAAGGGGGCATGTACCGAGGTAAATCTTTGTGACATGAGACGGTCCTTTCGTCGTAGAAGATGTGGGGAGATGGACATGTCTCGGATCATTGTCCTAGTCCTTTTGAGCAATGCGCGCCTTTCAACATTACAGCATGGGAACAAACGCATTACGAGCCGAATATCCATCCCAATTTGAGGTGGAGCAATCAGAACGTGCTCAATCCCACGGCTCCTCCAACGCAGCAGCCATATATTCCTCCGCACCAGAAGCAACAAGGCTATCAGAAGCCTCCATCCTTCAACCCTCCTAACCAAGGTGCATCATCCTCTAGTGGGGTGAGTGAGATGGGTGAGTTAAAGTCCATGATGCAGTCCATTGCAAAGCAATTATAAGAGAAGGACACGGCATTCAAGGCACTTGAGACTCAAGTTGCCCAACTTGCTGCAAATCAATCTTCGAGGAAGCCGGGTCAATTACCGACTCAAAATGAGAAGAACCCACATGAGACGGTAAACCTGATCGAATTGAGAAGCGGTCTTTCTTATGAGGGACCAGAAGTGAAGAAATCAGACCCGAAGATAGCTGTAACTGATGATGAAGAGTGTTCTGCCAAGAAAAAAGGGCTCACGACAAAGGAATTGCTCGATCGACTTAAAGCTGGTGTTCGATCGAGTGAAAATGGCGAGGGAAGCCCTCGATCGAGTAGTTTTTCTGCTCGATCGAGTGAACAGGAAGCTGAGGTTGATCGATCGAGTGGAAATGTTACTCGATCGACTGAAGTTGATGAAGAAACTGCTCGATCGAGTGAGCACATTGCTCGATAGAGTGATATTGATGACGGGAAGCTTATTCGGGAGCCTGCTAGTGCTCGTTTAAGCGAGAAATCACCAAAAAGACCTCGTTCGAGAGGTAAGAGGCGTCCAAAGGATACCGAACTTGCACCAGAAGACACTTTGGAAGCGAGAAACAAGGGACTCGAGATACCTATCACGGTTCCCTTCCCGAGGCGGCTGCAGAATACCAAAGTTAATCAACAGTTTGGCAAATTTGTTGAACTTTTGAAGAATTTGGAAGTTTCCGTGCCGTTCACTGAGTTGCTGACTAAGGTACCCTCTTATTTAAGATTTATGAAAGAAATTTTAGCACGTAAGAGGACTATAAATGATAGTGAGACCGTAGCTTTGACTGAGGTGGGGTTAGCCCTATTTCAAAATAAGTTACCCCCTAAGCAATCAGACCCGGGTAGTTTCTCAATTCCGTGTCACATCGGTATGCAGCTGATTGATAATGCGCTATGCGATCTAGGCGCTAGCGTAAGTGTCTTACCTTTGTCTCTGGCTAAGAGACTTGGTTTGACAAAACTGAGTTGCACCAACATGACTGTCCAAATGGCCGACCGTAGTCTGTCACGGCCATTAGGTATAGTAGAAGACGTACCTGTCCAGATCGGGAAGTTCTTTATTCCCGTCGATTTTGTTGTCTTAGATATCCCCGAAGATGCACACACCCCTATTATTTTAGGGAGACCATTTCTATCCACTGCCCGTGCAGTGATAGACGTCAGTGGGAAGACTTTGACATTTCAGGTAGGGGATGAGGAGCTGATTTTTCATCAGTCCAAGTTCCGGAGAGCTCCCATGCAAGTTCAACCTTGCAATGCTCTTTCTTCTATTGTCCCTAATGTTGACACTCCAGATGAACATTTGGAAACTATTGCTGTTATTGTTAACCCTCCGCCTCAGATTGAGAGCAAGAAGGAGGCAAGTTCGTCTGTTGTCCTTACTACAGGTACAGATGAAAGCGAGGATGGGACTGTCGAAGGACATGGTGTGGCCATTATCAATCAAAGTGGCAGCAAGGATGTCAAAGAAGATGACAAAGGAGCGAGAACGAAGAAAGTTCGAACTTACATAGATTGGAACTACATTCCTCCTACTGTCGCAAATGGTGATTCAAGCTCATGGAAGATGAAGAGGTCGGTCAGTATCGCTGAAGTGACGTCCTCCAGTCAGAAGCCCACGAAAGGGCTCGAAAGTCGATGACAATTAAACGGGAAATGCCCGTGTAACAAATTGTAATAGACAATTCGTTGAATTCCTTTAAACTTTGCATTATTACGTTTTAATTAGGACAATTAGTTTAGACAATTTTTAGCATAGACTAAGACTATAGACTGTATTTTCTGCGTATTTGGTATTTTGGGATGTGTTTGGATGTGTTTATGATGGTTTGGGAAAGTTTCACGCATTTCGAGGAAGTAAAGACGGGAATTCATTGAGTCTACAAGAGGAAATCCTCGATCGAGTACTTTTTGTACTCGATCGAGTGGACATTGGGTCGATCGAGCTGTTTGGTTACTCGATCGAGGAAGGCCAATGAGGAATAGGTCGATCGAGTGGATGCTGACTCGATCGAGCATAGGGGACATCGAAAGTCCTCGATCGAGTGATTTAAAAACCACTCGATCGAGTGGTATGAACAAGACACGGGAGTTTTCTTTCTTAAAACTCTTATTTTCCTAATTCTATTTTCATTTCACCCTAATTCCGTTTAACCCCCTCCCTAATTGCGATTTTCACTCCCCCAAATCCCCATTTTCTTGCCCAAAATCACCAAATCCGTCACCTACATTCCATTGCTAGCACTTTAATCTTCAATAGCCCCTTGTTTTTCCCTCTATTTGTGTTCATCTTCACTGTTTTTAAAGGGAATTAGGGTTTGCGGTTTTTTTCGATTAAAATCCGCCCTCATTGCTTGTTTATTTGAAGTTTAATTGCTGTTATAGGATCATCATCATCAAGTAAGTGTCTCATTCACACTCTTTGCATTTTCTCTTTGATTAATTCGAATTTCATGAGGTGAATTTGAATTAGGGTTCGAAAATCCATGTCTAGTCGATTTTGTTTCGATTTAATTGTGTTTATATACCCTTAATTAGCTTGTTGATGATCTTTTCGCAATTCCTCGCTGTTGTTACATGTTTAACTCGAATTTTGCGCGAGATTCCGCGACTAGGGCTTCTCAGTCGAATTTTTCGACTGCTAGACGGTTTTTATGCTGCCATGCTTTGTCTAACTGCAGTTCTTGCCTACTTGTTGCTGCTGTTATCTGTTTTTCCGTCCCCTATCGCCATTATATGCTGTAAATCATTGGGAATCTTGTCTGTGAGTGTTTTTCGTCTGCTAGGAGTCCCACATGCTTTCATATGCGGCTTTCATGCCTCTTAGTCTCCTTTAGCAGTCATTATTTTGTCACATTATCACCATTCACCTGTTGCAAATTCGAAAATCCAGAGGAATTGTTGGGATTTTACTTGCTGTAGAGTCGATTTTTTCGACTTTTAGGGACTTACATGCTGTCACATGCTGGTTAACGCATTATTTTAACCACGGTTAGCAGCCGTTCTTTCTTATTTAGTCCCTTGATTTGATTGCAGGATGGATGCTAGTTCCTTGCCTTCCACTAGTACGTCCTCCAGCCCGTCCGTGAGCGAGTCAGTGGTCCCTGCTGTCACCACTACTTCAGCCCTAGCCACCACTCCTGCCAGGCCCTTCTCCATGCTGGACAGAGGACTCACCCCTCGTTTCCCGACGCCTGTGGTATTCCCACCGAGGCCGCATCAGTAGGCTAGCCAGTTAGCCATCACTTCCCACCCTTCCGAGGCGATGTTACGGGAGAGGGCACTCTCACCCCTTTACCGCGGATGCCCACGGTACGTTTTACTTCAGCGGACCACCGGACTCGGTTGGCCGCTTTACTTCGTTGCCCCCTCTCCTCCACCCGTTTCCTTGCACAGATTGACCTAGAGACCTTAGGAATTTATGAGGAGGTCTGTAGTTTGTTGAACAGGACGGGTATGTCGGGTCTGATCACCATGCAGGAAGCTACTATTCGTACCTCTACATACGAGTTTTTCAACTCCTATTCTTTTGACACCGACTCTTACGATGCTGACCACTCCAGTTCTTGCATTCACTTTCGACTCCGCAATGAGTCGCACCACGGACTTTGGCCGAGGTTTGGGCGTGTTTTAGGCCTAGTTAGTGACGGTCCCACCGACCCACCTCGAGACCTCCTTCAGCCACTTTGGGCTGCACTTTCTCACACCCCCTTCCCTTCACGGAAGGGAGCTCACGTTCACTTACCTGCCCCCCGTTACTACTTGCGTCTGATAGGAGAGACCATTTTTGGGCGACCTGAGCCCAATAACGTGACCAACACTGAGCTAGCGATTCTCGCGGGGTACCTCAACATTGACTACGGTACCCCGTTTGTTCTAAACATTGCCTATCTAGTAGCTCAGCATTGGAGCGGAATTGGGACTCGGGTCAAGACCGCTATTGTCTGCGGCGGGCTAGTGACTAGGATTGCCCGCCACCTTTACCCCACTGAGCCTGGACTTACTGCACCCGATAGGATGGCTTACCTTGACTTGGGAGCCATGACCGACTTCGCCTGGTTCCCAAAGGCGAAGGGGAGCGCGAGGACGTGGAAGATTTGTGGTTCCACGTCTGTTACCTTGCCGTGCTCTACCCTTCCCCCACTCTTACCGCTCCCGTCTGCTGCTGAGGGAGCGAGGCCACCTCCACCCACCTACCACCTTACACTTACCCCTACTTCTTCTTCTAGGAAGAGGAAGCGGGAGGCCGGAGCATCTTCTAGTTCTCAGACTCAGACTCAGACTGGACCAACACAGACTCCCACACCTACACCTTCACTCACTCCACCTCCTTCCGATCCGGCCTTTCCGGCCAATTTTGTCTGCCCTCCTGTTTTAGGGGCGCCCGAGGTCCTGGACCAAGGGCGTCGTGATGCCCTGCTTTTGGATATGTGCAGGTACATTACTGAGATGAGACGGGATATGGCTTTGGCTGTATTCCCGCTCTACGAGTACCACATCCGAGCACGGCGACCAGTTCCAGCAGGGTGGCCACATCCCTCCTTCTACCGATACCCAGCGGACGGGTACCCTCCACTACCTTCGACTCGAGAAGGAGGCGGAGGAGACACCGTAAGCACGAGAGGTCTTGATTCTGGGGCCGAGCGGCACACGCCGAGCCGCCGAGAGAGGAGGAGAGTGATCCTCCGTTCACACCCGGTCCGGAGGATCGGCTGGAGATGACGACCGAGTCTCCCCTTGTTTGTTCTTTGGTTTGGGAGACCATTTTGTTGAGTCGGAGTACTGGGAGACGGCGGTGCCGACGACGAGTAGCTCTTGGTCTACTCACTTCCCGATTTTGTTTGGTTTGGGGAAGTTCGCTTTTATATGTACATTACTCTTTTCATTTTTGTCTCCTTTATTTTTTATTTTGCTGGTTGTATACTCCCATCCCCCATTTTTTCTGCTGGTGTATGCTGGAGGACAACGAGGGCGTTGTCCGTTTTGGTTTGGGGAGGGTATTGCATCCTTTTGAGTCTGCATCTGCATTTGTTTTGCATCACGTTTAATTTCTTGCCTGCATTGTTGTTTATTTTCAATAACAATAAAAATCAAAAAAATTAGAAAATGTCAAAATTCAAAAAAAATTTCACGTTTATCTTTTGCATTTAGGTTGAGTCGGAACGGTAGATTCCCGTGATGAAATTGCACTATAACTTGTCATATTACTTGAGCCCTGCACTTTTATTGATAGTCTTTAGCCTTGTCATACGCATAATCTACTTAATTTCTGTTCAAATAATAGCCGATTGTTTAGACTTGACCTATAAACCGGCAAACTACTTAAAAATTCGAGTTTTAGAGCCATAATGGTGACATTCATGACCAGTTCATTAGGAATTTTGAGAGTAGTACTCCTTGCATAGCATGTTTGTCTCATTTGCACATTTATGATATTCAATTTCTCGTCAAATGCACATATTCGGGTTTGTGGTTGGTGTCACATGCAGGGAGGGTCTTGCAAATTCCCCTTTCTTTATATTTTTCACCCACTTAGCTCCACATTAGCCAAAACTTGCCTTTTTGACCCATTAGCTACATTCCAAACTAAGCTTGCCTAGTCAAGCTAGTTAGTTTGTCCTCTTGTGGTATGTTTTCCACTTTGCATTTTGGCCTGTCGTTCTTGTTGGGAGTTGGTGTTGTATTAAGGAAGGAGGAAAAAGAGAAAAAAAAAAGTATTGAAAAAAAAAAGAAGAAAACGTGAAAGAAGAAAGAGAAAAAAAAAAAAAATACACATGAAAAACGAAAAAAAAAAAGAGCTGATATGAAAAAAAAGAAAGAAAGAGAAATTGTGTAAAAAGTTGTACCCTCTTGTCAGAGTTGAGAAGATGTTCGAAGATGTACAATCGACAAGAGTTGTTTTTCGATTAGTTGTTTCAGACGGTGTCTTTAAAAAGGGAAGTTTGTAATCGTCTGACTCCTCCATTCTATCCTATATTTTTGAGGAGATTGTGCTTTGAGTCTAGTGAGTTTTGTGCCAAGTGAAGGGCACTAGTACTTAGTTTTCAGTCAGTTTGAGATCCGGATGGTTTCATTATGGTCCTGTTAGGAACTAGCTTGACGCTCTTACCTCCACATTTCCATGACTTGTTTTGCCTTTTCTCACCTGAACCTCACTATTCCCATATTATTTGCAAATCCTCGGCTGTGACGGACATTATCGGTTGGAGTGTGTGCATTAGTACTTGAATTGTCTTTCATTTTTGTCGCATGCATGCTATGTAGGTGTGATTAGGTGAGTGATTTGTCCCTTCTTCTCCCTTTTACATTTTACATTCGCCCTTTGCTTCATGAGAGAAGAGTGACCACGTGAGAGTCCAGTTTTGTTGGTCTTGCAAGGTCGATAGGTCAGCTTTATTTATGAACAGCTTATAATTCGTTTGCGTACTGACTGCTTGGCTTTAACTGTTGATTTTTGTTGCATTAATTCGGTTCAAGTAGACAAGTTAAGCTGGCTCTGAGTTGTCATTTCCGTTCCATTAGTTTAGTTTTGAGTTTACTCGAGGGCGAGTAAAGGTTTGGTTTGGAAAGATTTGATACGTGCCTAATATATAGTCTTTTTGGCCTATTTCAGCACGTATTTCTATGCATTTATATACTATTTTTATGGTATTTTGCCCCGAATTGGCTACTTTGGTGTATTTTGTCCTTTTTGTAGGAATGATCACGAAAGTGGTGGAACCATATCCCTTTTTGCCCTTTTTGCATGCATTTAGAGGAGACGGGATTGTCCCAGAGTAGAGTACCGCACTTGGAAGCGTCGTGGCACGCATTACGAGGCACTTGGGTGAAGACGTGAGCTGAATTGAAGATACAAGTGCTCGATCGAGTTGTTTGCTGGTCGATCGAGTGGTTTCTAGCCTCCCTGACGCTCGATCGAGCTATTCCTTACTCGATCGAGTAAGCTGCACATGACCAAGTCCTCGATCGAGTACCCATTTGGTCGATCGAGGGACTTCTATTTGAGATGTTGGTCGATCGAGTGGTTTAACCAACTCGATCGAGAGGTTTTCGACATTATGGGCTTTAATCAATCCATGTTTTACTTTTCCGCATAAACTCTTGGTTGTTTTGGCTATTTAACCTATGATTTACTAGGTTAATAGCATCATCTCTTTTTCCATCTAAGCTTTTACATTAGAAAACTACTGCTACTTTCCTACGTTACTTTTTACTTTCGATCGCTACTCTTACTTTCGGGATTGCTTCATTGAATTTCGTGTTCTTTACGCCGGAATTTGCTTGGATTGTAATCTCCTCTCTTCCCTTAATAATAATTAACCTTCTTGTCGCATTAATTCCTTGCTTGCTTTATTTATTTTCTTGCCCTAATTTATCATTATTGTATTTTATCGTTCATTTCATTATGTTATCTCCGGGAAATTGTTTTTTTGTTAATTTAATTAAGAATATGAGTAGCTAAATCCCTTTCATGTTGGGATTAGGGGATCTCATGTAGAAAAATGACGACGTAGTGAATGAACTGACGAATTGATTAAGAGACACTGTCACTATAGCAATTTAACCGTAATTCGAACTAGTTGAGTGCACGCTTCTATGTCACCCATTAAATCAAGCACAATTAATCCGGATCGAAAGATTGGACTAAATAGGCTCGCTATAAACAGATAGACTACCCTAATGAGGACGAAAGTTAAGTTAGTGGTATTTTAGGGTAGGAAGTGGACCGAAAGGACCTTCTAACATCCGTCTCACATTAATTCGTCTGAGTCATTTACTGCTGAGTTGTTGGACTACCGTAGTGAACCGAAATCCCGACATGTCCCTCTCTTCTTGATAGTTGAATCGTAATTTACCGCTTTAATTCTCGTAGTTTAGAAATCAAAATTTAAACAACCCCCAATTGTTACCATAGGATTAGAATAGACAGCTATAATTACATTTCCTCCCTGTGGATTCGATACTCGACTGCCTCTGCTACATTTTAGTTGAGACCGTTAGGTTTTATCTTTGATAGGGTTGCGATAGCCGTGTCATAGTGCATGAGGACTTTTCTTCAAATCATTCATATAGTAATTAGCTCTAAAGATCGCAAAACCATCGTGGAGTGAATGAAGCATGCGGTCAATCACGATGTTCTCACTGATCTTACAATCAAGTGCCTCCAGTTTCTCGACATTCTCAATCATGCTGAGAATGTGTGGGCTAACCGGTTGGCCCTTCTGGAGTTTCGCCTCAAAGAAGCGACAGGTATGCTCATAGGTCACGATTCTCGGTGCTTTCGAGAATTCCTTAGTGAGCGTGGTGAAAATCTTGTTTGCACCTTGGGCTATGAAGCGTTTCTGCAAATTGGATTCCATTGCAAAAATGAGTACGTTCTTTATCGCACCCGCTTCCATGACGAAATCGCTATACGTGGCGATCTCGTTAGCTCCAGCCGTGGGGCCTGGGTTTGGCGGGATGGGCACTATCAGATATTTGAGCTTCCCGTCAGCGATGGCAGCATTTCGTAATGCCGCCTCCCAGTCCGCGAAGTTTGATCCATCATTCTTGTCGAGTAGCGATTCATCGATTCATGAAGATCCGAAGCCAGGACTCATGGTCCAATGTGGCACTTGGCATTGGGTCGTTCATACGGCCAGCCATTTTATTATTAGCAGTTTAAATGATCGTGTTCTACACTGAAAAAGAAAGAAAAACAAAACGAAATAAGCAACTCATCGAGGTGATTTAAGTCTAATTAAAATTCATTTTAACGTGTAGACTCATTGCACTTGTATAATCGATCTACCTCAAGAATTACACAAATGATCCCAAGACTCAATTTCTGTAAATTGATTAGCCAACTGTTTGGCTAGTTCTACCGTTAGAACTCTCGGTCGATAGATTTCCGTAAATCCTATCTGTAGTCCACCATAATCACACGATCGTACGAGTGACCATAGTGTTGAGATAAAATAGGTCAATCAGTTCCAACTTACCCGACGTAGAAGGGGTCATATTATGCCTACCGACGAAGAAGGGATTCATTGGAGTTTGACCTATAAAGACTATTCTCAATTTTTGGTTATACGAGGAAGATCCCATCAACTTAGTTTTAATTCATTTAAAGTGAACGAGAATCTAGCATTACGTGAATGAATTAAGTTAGGTGATGGCTTATTTAGTCCGTGTGACATCTGTATGTCATAGAAAACTAACGCGTAACCTCTATATGAGTCAGTTTTCATGAAATATTAGGTGGTTTCGTTTTAGGCGGAAAATGATGCAAACTATCGTTACGATGAAAAACATAAAAAAACAAAACGTAAATAAAAGTCCTAGTGTGGCCTATCCTAGCAAGATAAACATAATACAACTTTGGAATCCACCGTTGGACCCGAGAAGCTTGTCTTGATGTTCCATCTTGATCCATGCAGCGGGAGTGAGCATCCGATCTCCATCTTTGGTCTTTCAAAATTACAATTTAAAATTTACAAAAATAAACCTATTTACATTATAAATTAAAACTTTAATTACAAGAATAAAAAAAAACAAAACGGAGATGCGAGATCTCAAAATACAACCAAGACCGTGTTCCATCATTACGGTAACACGTTCTACTAAGGCCACACTAAGTTACAACTGTTTGTAAAATTAAATACGTAATAAAAACATTCATGACATTCAAAAGTAACGATAAATAAAAGATGCATCAACTAAAACAAAACTTTATTCGTGACATAATTCCGTAATTATGTTAAATTTATCCAAACCACCTTTTAACAATTAAAAATTGTGTGACAAAAACCGCTTTTATCAACTTAATTTTAATTCATTACAATCCGTTACTTTAAACCGCTTTAAAATAACTTAATAGTACGTGTGTGAACCGTTTCACAATCAAGCGATTGTACAGAATCCGTATAATGTACATGTTATGGCCAAAAGGAAAAATTTAGAACAACAACAAAAATTCCAGCGCGGCCAAAAGAAAAAAAACACGAAAAAATTTTTTTTTTTTTTTTTCTTCAGCGGCTCAATTGAGAGCAAATTCAAAACCCAAACATAATCGATTTGACAAAATAAAACCAATTGCAATTTTGACCTAATCCGTATTAAATTAAAACTTCAATTGACAAAACCTTAAACATATTGCTATAATAATCGATTATAATAACAATATGCAAAAACCAATCGATTTGATCAGTTCGGCCGACTGTATTTGCACCGAAAACAGACATGAAATCACAAAAAAACAGTTCGGCCGAACGGTTTTCAAGGCAAAAAAATTATCGATTCAAAACGTTTTATGAAAATCACGATGAAAATATACGTGGCCTCGCTCTGATACCACTTGTAGGGTAATATCCGTATAAAACCCCTTAAAATTAAGGACTATAACGCAATTTATCATGTGATTAATTGTCATAAACGAAAAACAAGAGAAACGATAAAAGAATAAGAATCAACCTCGGGTCCTGTGCAAATCGGCCAAGAACAAATCAACGTAGATTTCCTCCTAATTGTTGCACCCAAGATCGTCTGAGACTATGCCCCTTGTGCTAGAAATTGCTCTCTGATTGCCTTGCAATATTGAGAGAGCTTTTGTGAGTTTTCTGATGTGAGATCTAGAATTTCAGAGAAGAATGCTCCAAAACCCTAATTTTCTTGCAAATGAGAAGGATTAGGTCAAAAGGAGAGAAGGGCTCTCCTTTTGTTCTTCTCGGCCAACCGTGAGCTAAAGGGGGAGTGCGCTTTCCACTTTCTCCTTATTTAACTCGTGGTCCGACTCGTTTTGCTAAAATGTATGTGACGGGTTTTAATTATAAATCGTCATCCTATATCGGATATTAAAATATCGACTAGTAACATGAATCAGTCGACATATTATTACTTGTCCGACAATGACAATATTGTATAATTAATCAATTCAATATACATTAATTAAATATAACCGTTTATATTCAATTTACGAATTAACCGCTTAATTCACCTTAGCTAGTATTATTTAATTCGTATTAAATAATTATCTCAACATCGCGTTTGACTAATTATTAGTCAATAACTCCGACTAACCGCTTAGTCATATTAGGCATCAATATGACTGTATTTTCATACCGTCATATCTCTCAAACGTATCCTATAGGTGTGACTTTTAGGGACCAGTTGATCACCGCCATCTGTATGACAATAACGTCAAACTTATCTAGCAAGCCAACCGTTATTGATAAACGTGGACCAACTGATAATAATACAAAAGTATACCCTTTGATCCTTTGAGAGATTTATATGTCATTGCACTAACTGTGGAGGACACCAGCCCCAACAAGCTCCCACTTCTCCGTACAAGTGTACGTGCAATAACGTTATCCGCACTAACTGGAGGACACCAGCTCCAACAAGTCCATTTTCATCCAGAATTGAAAACTCAAATACTTCTTTGTGAAAGAAATTATTAGCTCGTCATTCTCAATGAGTAATAAGTTATAAACTTTTACAATATGATTGCTCCCACTAAATTCCATGTCTTCACATGATAATTTCCAACTCCCACTTAATTCCACATGTTTCGCAATTGACTACTCAAACGAAACATTTCAAGAATTGAAATATATTTTTGCTTTGCCAAGTTATTAAGATAAAACCATATATGTTCCCATCATATCCTTTCAAAATACCTATTTTGAAAAGGTTTCAATCTTAACCTTATGGAAAGAGATTCTAATCTCTAACTCATTCATTTTATAATGATGCGCGGCAATGTCATTAGATTAAATGTGAATTATATCTAATACACGTCCTTCTCAAAATACCCTTTTCGGAAGGAGGTTTAACCTTTTCATTTTCATCATGAGGTTAAGTAATGACATTAGCGTGGTTAATACGTAACTCAGCTCTTGTGGATATCGGCATATCAACATTTGCAACTTTTAGTCATAAATCTCATTTATTTTCTAGGATGCAACTTTGATTCATTTAGGCTCTTAAGTAAATATCAATATTGAAACTATTGGTCAAAAATTTATCATAAACTAGTCAATTAAGACTTTACATTAGTCATTCTTATTCCAAAACTTTCTTTTGGTCTCCTCGTGTAGTTATCTTGAGAACATATTCTTTTGATTACTTCACTTGGCCTCTTTTGTCATGTAGATCTATACGAGACCATAGATCTCATCTATTCGTGTATACTATATAAATAGGTATACCTTTATTCAAATCATTCTTCTTGCGTAGATCTCATTTACACAAGCACAAATTTTTCTTGGTGTTCTTTGTGTCTTCATTTTTCTCCCACTCTATCTTTAGAATGAATACACTAGAGATTCAAAGATAGCTTATGAGACACAAATAATGATTTTTGAAGTATAAGGAGGACTATCTCATAGGTTGACTAATTGTTTTAGATTTGACGATTGTACTTGGTGATTGAAAATCCTTTTAAGAGAGTTCATCAACTCAACATCACTTTATAAATGATCATACACAAGCCTTAAGCTTGTGGACATATAATGAATCCCAGCATTATAATTGTCCATTTGATCACTTTAAGTGAATGATCATATGTTTCTATGAGCAAGCATATAAAGACGAATTTTTAGAACAAGGATAAAATACGATAAAACGGGTGACTTGGGTTGCAAACCAAGCCACCATTATCCAAAATACAACCATTATCCAAAATACATTTCCATGTCGAACACGGAAATCAAAGGGTTCTAAAATCCGAAACATAAATTAAAATAAGACAATAAAAAGCCAAGCTTCATGGAAGCTACTCCTAGTTTCTTGATGGTTTCTCAAGCTTGCTTTTCTTTTCCCTTGTCCTTGCTTGGTGGAGGCCCTATTTACATTAAAAAGGGGATACAATATCACAACTTTATATCACAATACCATAGTTGAATTAGAAACATAAAAGAAAGGATAGTCATTTACCTACTAGAGTGATCTTTCCAGCTTTAATGTCACCAAGATATTTGGAACAAATTGTTTTCCAATGTCCAACACCATTACAATAATGGCATTTATCAAGAGGACCCTTCTTGATCTTGGAAGTGCTAGCTTCATAAGTCTTAGCTTTGGTGAAAGTGGGAGCTTGCTTCTTACTCTTCTTCCCATTCTTTTTGAACTTCCCCTTGCTTTTGGTGCTTATGTTAAGCACATCCTTAGGTGGGTTAACATTTAAACCCATGTCTCTTTCGGCTTGCACAAGTAACTCGTGCAACTCTTCAAGAGACACGTCCTTGTCTTGCATGTTAAAATTCACCCGGAATTGAACATACGCTTTGACTTTGGATAAGGAGTGTAGAATCCTATCTACAATGAGTTCTTTGGGGATTTCAACCTTTTGAATCTTCAAAGTCTCGACTAGCTCCATCAATTTGAGCACGTGAGGGCTAACCTTTTGGCCCTCTTTGAAGTCGAGATCAAAGAATGCCGCGGCCGCCTCATATTAGACGATCCGCGGAGTTTGTGAAAACATTGTCACAAGCTTGGAATAGATTTCATTAGCGGTGCCCATCTTAAAGGCTCTCCTTTGGAGATCCGCTTCCATCGCAAAGATCAACACATTTTTCATTGCGGCGGACTCCTTGTGGTAAGCCTCATATGCTTCCCTAGTAGCGGCGGTCGACCTAGTATTAGGTTCGGGTGGAGAGGCCTCGGTAAGGTAACGAAGCTTGTCGTCACCTTGGGCGGCTAATTTGAGTTGGGCATCCCAATCGGAGAAATTTGACCCATTCTTTTCAAGTTTACATCGATCCATGAAGGATCGGAGCCATGAGGCATTAGCGAGAGGTGTGGCGTTGGTGATTGGAGTGGCCATTTGTTTATGAGAAATAAAAACGGTCTACAAAACAAAATAGAAGGAATAAAACATATGTCGTTTTCAAAATAATAATACTCGTAAAATAAATTTAAACAAGTTTTATGGCATTTATCAAGTGACCTCTACCCAACTTGATAAATGATTCCAAGACCCAAATTCATATTAACTAGGGCACGGTAGGGCCGATTCATCCCTTATCAATATAACTCGGTGGATTAACGTTTTAATCGATTCTACTTCTAGAACTCTTGGTCGATAAAATTACATTAACATTTATCTTTAGCCCGGAACACATGCGACTACGGTCACGAATACTTCCGTTGAGCTCAATCCAAATTTCGAATAAATGTGTCCATGATCCAAATCCACATCAACTTGGGCACGGTAGGGCCGATTCATCCCTTATCAACATGAATTCGGTGGATAGACATTTATCACCCACTTCCCCTACGTAACAAGGTTTGTACCCCGGTAGGGCCAAGTGCACTCCCTCGCGAAATAGGTTTTCATGGTTTCTACTTTTTGGTAAGGCTATGTCTCAATTGATTATTTTAGCGAGAGGTCATGTCAATTTATTATCTATCACGTTTTAAGTGAACTAAAGCGATGAACTGCGATAATTATAATTGACACGGTCGATAAACTCGATTAAAAAGATAATGCATGTTTTAGTTATGGCGATTTAGCGATGCATGCAACATATAAATAAAATGCAAAGCATAAATTAAATCCTAGTATGGCCTTCCTAAAATAGAAAATCTAATTAACTATTACATATTCGGAAACCAACTCCATTGGTCCCTTGAACTTCGGTTATTGCACGCATCTCGAGGTAACACCGTCTTTGTGTATCGCCTTCTTGAGTGACACCGTCTTCAAGGAACTCTGGAATTAATAAATTACATAACAAATTACATAATTTCCTATTATACATTTGTAATTAAAATAAAATAAATCTTTTAAATTACAAAACGGTGATACGAGATCACAATAAATTACAACCGAATCGATATTCCCATACATTTCGGGCAATACCAATTAAAAACTAAGGCCATACTAAGCAAAATTACATAATTCAAAAATTACATAAAATAAAATTATGACAATCATAAATAAAATGCAGCATTATAATATGTATGAACATACCCAATTTTATGCTAAATCGCCTTTAAGGAGCCAATATCGTATATTAAACGGTTTTACCGGATTTGCGTGATTCAACCTTTTAAAATCACAATAAATTACATAAAATCATATTTATACACAAGTTAATTACCCTAACCAACTTAGGACTCAAAATTAGTCTCCACTAACTATTTGACTATAATTAACTCATATTTCTTAAAATTGTTCATTAGTGGACTCAAATTTACAACCAAATGCTATAATCTTCAAATAAATCATAAAAATTTCAAATAAATTCAACAATTGAAATTTAAACTCGTGAACATTCTGGAAAAATACCATGACACTCATAATGTTCAAAAAGCTTAGGTTAAAATTTCGAAAAATTATCGGAAAAACTATGTTGCGGTTTATCGGATTTATCAATTATAATCATAAAAACATGAGAAAAATATATTCATCAACTTTTCAATTTTAGATCTGAAAAAGATAATAAAATGCAATATGTGACGTTTTTCCTTAGTCGTGAAGTATGTTTTAGCAATTATTCACCAATTAAGTCACTATTTATGCTATTTTTCATCAAAAATTCATAAATCATGCATAAAGATTTCAATATAGGCTATTATTTTACACACATCTTGTAAAATTGCATGTGACAACATACTACATTTCTATGACGAGATTCTAAATTTATCTCATATTCACCTATTTTTCATCTAAATCCGATTTTTATCATGAAAAATCCATATTTCGAGCATAAAAACTCCAACAATTCTGAAAATTTACAGGTCATCTAAGAATAAAACATGTGATAATATATCCAAAAACCACGGGAAAATTCAAAGTTTAGCTAATTTTAGTCCGAAAATGACATTTTAATCATAAAATCACATTTTTAATGCCATTATTATATAAGATGAACAATAAAAATCCATAAATTAACCAAAATATCCTAAATAAATTTTAGGACCAGAAACTTTAACATGCATAATTTATTTCGTGGTATATCATAATAACACAAATTTATGAGTTTTATATGTTAATCGTATAACTCGGAAAAACTATAATCGATTTGCATGCAAACAACCAAAGGCTCTTGATACCGCTTGTTGTACCACTTGTTAAGTAATAAGATGATGATTTAATATAAAATTATTTTATTCATCACATATATGAATATGTTTATAGTTTTTCAATATACACTTGTTAAGTGGTATCGGATTTAGATGAAAAATAGGTTAATATGAGATGTTGGATAGGTATTGAGACATACACATCGAATCAACGAGAAACATAGGTTATTCATGTCAATGAAAATGGAATTGCCATTAGCAGTCATGGTCGTTCATTGAACCTAGGAATGGTTGATCACATGATTAAAAGTTACTAATGTTTCCGCCATTAGAATAATCATGGACATGTCCAGTAAGAATCATATGCATAAGAGCATGATGATTCATTGGCAAGCCATAGAAGAATCGTCATGAATTCTCGAGGAGAACCGATGAGCGATTTCA
Organism: Silene latifolia; assembly: GCF_048544455.1. Lineage (NCBI taxonomy): Eukaryota > Viridiplantae > Streptophyta > Magnoliopsida > Caryophyllales > Caryophyllaceae > Silene > Silene latifolia. The sequence continues at coordinate 177,304,805 of NC_133537.1, forward strand.
GTGTTGGACAGAACACTCTGTTATGTGACAAGAGGTTGCACATATTAAAGTTCGAACACGCGTAAGGATTTATGAAAATCCTAAGCTTTTCAAGCTAAAAGGAGAAATAAGAAGTTTGGATAGATACTTAGTTGAAGTAAGAAGTTGCTCAAAACTAATATCTCCTAATATGCTAGGACTTGTGAGAAGTGCTAGGCTAATCAGCTTGATAATTGTTTCCAGACTCTACAAAACATATACCTAGTGCATTGTGAGTCTTAGTAATTACTAAAATCTTAATAATTCTTTCACCTATATTACTAATTTTTGTAATTTTTGTAAATTATAGTAATTCATAAATCACAAAAATTAGTAAGTCATGTATAATGATAGCCTAATAGATTTCTAAATTAATAGTAACATATATGAATTTGTATTTAATTTTTGTGATTTATTTGAAGTTTATAGCATTATATTGAAATTTTGAGTCCATTTATGAACAATATTAAGAAATATAAGTTAATTATTGTCAATAATGTTAGTTGAGACTAATTTTGAGTCCTAAGATGGTTAGGGTAATTAACTAATACATAAATATGATTTTATGTAATTATTGTGATTTTTAAAAGGTTAAATCACGCAAATCCGTAAAAACCGATTAATATACGATATTGGCTCCTTAAAGGCGATTTAGCATAAAATTGGGCATGTTCATACATATTATAATGCTGCATTTTATTTATGATTGTCATAATTTTATTTTATGTAATTTTTGAATTATGTAATTTTGCTTAGTATGGCCTTAGTTTTTAATTGGTATTGCCCGAAATGTATGGGAATATCGATTCGCTTGTAATTTATTGTGATCTCGTATCACCGTTTTGTAATTTAATAGATTTATTTTATTTTAATTACAAATGTATAATAGGAAATTATGTAATTTGTTATGTAATTTATTTATTCCGGAGATCCTTGAAGACGGTGTCACTCGAGAAGGCGATCCATTAAAGACGGTGTTACCTCGAGATGCGTGCCAAAACCGAAGTTCAAGGGACCAATGAAGTTGGTTTCCGAATATGTAATAGTTAATTAGATTTTCTATTTTAGGAAGGCCATACTAGGATTTAATTTATGCTTTGCATTTTATTTATATGTTGCATGCATCGCTAAATCGCCATAACTAAAACATGCATTATCATTTTAATCGAGTTTATCGACCGTGTCAATTATAATTATCGTAGTTCACCGCTTTAGTTCACTTAAAACGTGATAGATAATAAATTGACATGACCTCTCGCTAAAAATACACAATTGAGACATAGCCTTAACAAAAAGTAGAAACCATGAAAACCTATTTCGTGAGGGAGTGCGCTCGGCCACACCGGGGTACAAACCTTGTTACGTAGGGGAAGTGGGTGATAAATGTCTATCCACCGAATTCATGTTGATATGGGATGAATTGGCCCTACCGTGCCCAAGTTGATGTGGATTTGGATCATGGACACATTTATTCGAAATTTGGATTGAGCTCAACGGAAGTATTCGTGACCGTAGTCGCATGTGTTCCGGGCTAAAGATAAATATTAATGTAATTTTATCGACCAAGAGTTCTAAAAGTAGAATCGATTAAAGAGTTAATCCACCGAGTTATATTGATAAGGGATGAATCGGCCCTACCGTGCCCTAGTTAATATGAATTTAGGTCTTGGAATCATTTATAATAGTTGGGTAGAGGTCACTATATAAATGCTTTACTTGTTAAATTATTTACAAGTATTATTATAACGACAAATGTTTTTGTTTTCCACTATTCAGTTATCATATTATTCTATTTCTTTACCACAATTCATATACGATATCATTTCGATTTTTATTCAAATCTCCATTAAAACATCGTAACTAAAGACAAAATTTGAAGTTTTCTTCTAAAAACCTCGTATTATCCATTGTAAGGATCTCTTGTGAAGAGTATAGATGAAAGTTATTCGTGATCAAAAGGGTTTTTGATTCTTGACTAACATATCTACTTACAATGAATTGTTTCTCATATGCTTAATTGAGTTAAGTACTTTGAAACGTTACATCATTTTGGTAACTAGATTTGTTTGAAATCAAAATTGACCAAAATACCGCAACCACTTCAATGAAAGTTTTAAGACTAAACAAATAAATTGAAGAGTAGTCTTCATGAATTTCAATTTTGCTTCTCTTAGCAAAGACTCATTGAAATGAGTGGGAGCATTCTCTTAAACCGTTAAGAAAGGGATGAGGTTCAAAGAAGTAAAATTAGAATTGAATTGATACAAGGTTATGTTAAAAGTAAAGTTATTGAGAATAACGAAACTAAACCTATCAATCCCGACCGATAAAGTTTCCACTGTCTTAAATGTTGGACACTAGAAAGGAAACTACCCCAAATTATTGATGGATCAACAAGTTAGTTGTGGGACATCTAATGGGACCTTCTTTTTTAAATGTTCATTTGATTAACATAAATTTTGCTAGTACTACTTCGTCAATATTAGAAACCAGTGGAGGTTTTCATCATTGTATTCGATACATAATATGATTATAATATGACGACTAGCATCAAATAATGTCGAGAGATAAATTCATTGTGTAATCAATCTAGTTTTGGGTTTATAGTTGTACTTAATTATGACTATTAAGTGCATAAATTCTAAATAAGAATATAAACTTGTTAAGATACAAAGAGGTTTCACTTTTGTGACCCTATACACCACGATTTGATGTATGGCTAGCCCATTATCAAGGTGTATATGTATATTCTAAACCAAACTAGAATGATACATCATATAGATGATGCAAGAATCAAATTGGTAACCAAAGATTAAACTTTAAATTCTGGAATGATGAACGCAAAGAGTTATCGAGTACTCTTGAAACCATTAGATCTTATGGTATATGCGTATCTTGTATTCAAAGCAAGATGTCTCGTGCCTTTTGGTTGAAAAGGAGATCGAGGTTGTAAATCATTGATCCAAAATAGGTTGATCATTTTCTTTTACCAACGATTTAGGTTGACACTAATGTGTTCACTTAATAAGGTAAATAGAGAAATCTTTGAAGAAGTTCAAAGAGTTCCAGGAATCACGATTTAGTCGTGATGGGATAATCAAAGTGAAGACTTTGATATAAACCAAAGGAAATGTGATATAGTATCACAAATTAATCTCTCTTAGCACGCATTATGAGATAATGTGTGGTTGGATAAAGAAATCAAAAGCCATCCGATATGGTTTGGACTTTAATCAAGTTACTTTGAGTTACTTGATCCTTTTGGGGATTTTATCATTTTGTCTAAATTATTTTTCCACTAAATATAAAACGAATCATATGAGATATGAAATGGTAGGGTACCATATTTGTAAGTTCTTCAAAAGAAACAAATGCTCATCTTTCCTTACGATAATCACGAGTACAACGGGTTTGTGGCTCGTAAAGCTGTCTTTCTAGAATACAAGTTTATTTCTAGAAGATAGAGTGGGAGAAATTATTCAAAGAGCCGCAAGGAATGTTATGTCGCAAGAAACTGGTCTTTCTTGGCTACATGAGATGTTTTGTGTAAGACGTTGTTTCTTCAAAACCTAGGAGATTAAAGTCATCACTTGTTGAAGACGATGAATTAGTGTTACTTTTAGAAAGTAAAGAGCTTGCAACTTACAAAGAAATTGTTTGATTCAAGTTGATTACTTCTGGAAAGTAATGAACATATGACTTACATGAGAATGTTTAAGTCACAACTCAATACAAGGATTAGAGCCATGAAAATCCGAAATAATAGGCTTGATTAGTGACAAAGGGTTTTGCACTAATAAAGAGAGATTTCAAAGCTTGATTGGTAGCAAAGGGTTTTGCACTAGTTGAAATGCTTAAGTCTATTTGGATCTTCTTAGGGATTGTGTTTCATTATGAGATATATATATAGCGAGTGAATCTAAAACCCACTTCTTCATAGAAGGTATGTATTCGATAGATGTTATGAGTTTTGTAGATTCTTGCCATCCTAAGATAATGTGAAACTTAAGAGAGGGTCTTAAGTAGGACATCAATGAGTTGGAATTAATGTTTTGATCATGTTATAAAACTTTTCTCGATAAGTCGAGAACTTGTGTTTATACATGAAGTTTAGTGGGAGTTACGAAAATTTTTAATTAGTCAAATATGTGGATGACATATTGATCATTAGGAATGATTTAAGACTTTTGGAGTAATATAATACATCTTTAATATCCAGATTTATGGAGATAAATCCACATGATATTAGCATCAAATAAGAAGTCTTATGTTGATAAGATTCATGATTAGTTCAATAGAGTTGAACATATTTGATTGATTCCATTTGTTTCCGCTGCCAAATCAATTAAATAGGAAATGATGTATAACACTTCATATACTTTGAGTATGATGAATTGTTTCAAATCAAATTTAAGTAATAGTTACCAAGTAAGCCATAAAGATTACCCTTAAGTGCTTGCAGAAGCATTAAGGATGTAATGCAAAGTGTTTTTGATGTAATTTTGTGTAAGGGTGTTACACAAATGACAATTGACAATTGAGATTGCGCATGGTTTTCGACAAAACCACAATCAAAATACATTAGGATGGTTAAGATACCATTGTGGCTATGTTATCTAAGAAATAGATTTTCTAGAATCGTTCTAGGCAATAAAGAACAATGAGAAATATTTACAACGGAAATTGAGTACACTTGCAATCATGAGATGTGCAAGAAGGATGAGTCCCGCACACTGTGAAAACAATGGGAGCTATTCTAAGGCTAGAGGGCCTATGTCTTGATTGGATCTCGACACGTACTCAAAAGTTTTGTAATGCAAATGTATACATTACAAAGGAAAACGAGTATGTAGTAAGGTTAAGTTAGGTACAAGAAGTTGATAAAACCTACTAACCAAAGCCTTTTCATAGGCTTAACATGATGAGTCATGTCATTTCAATTGGATTGAGATTAATAACTACATAAAAGATCAAATTAGATTATAGAATATGAAATAGTAATCAGGTATTGACTATTCATATGTGATAATCACATTTGTCGTTCGAGTTTTTAAATCTAAAAACTCCTTTTATACTTTGTTACATCCAAACGGGTTGTGTAGACAACATTGAACCCCGTTAAAGTGAACCCAGATTAACATGGTATTCGCCCATAGTCACTTGTATGAGGTGACGTCTCGAAGTGACTAGAGTGTGATGCGATTAATGGCAAGTTCAAGTGCCATAGAGTCATGTGAGATGACTAGTCGATCACATAGGCAGACTGTTAGGAACACTTTGTCGGGCCTTATGACCACTTATAGAGTTCTGGCAAATTTATATAGCCTGGTCGTGGCGAGAGCTACTGTATTATTCTAATGAGTCGATTCTTTTGACTAAAGACTGTTCGCCTAAGATGGCACAGTTTCACATTAACTTTGATTTGTGTTACTACGACCTTCGTAAATGGGGTCAAATGGGCATATTTTGGGTTATGATGGCTGTGGCTAGTCGAAGGGAATAAGTGCAATAGGAATTGTCCACCCCTTGTCAGGGTTATAACAATATCTCAGGGCCACTCGAGGAGTAATGAACTGGAAATGCGTGGCCACGCTCGGAAGGTATCTATGGTAGATAATTCCGGTCAATCAGTTATTCTCCAGATCGAGGAAACCACTCTCGATATGATCACTTGCAAGTACGACCTGCAAGACACCTTGCATTGAGTGGGAGATAGTAATAGGACAAGAGAATTGGTGACGCACACTTGTCGAGGACAAGTGGGAGATTGTTGGAATATGTGTCCTCCGACAATAATGCGATCACAACTATTGATCTTGATGATCACATGTTAAATCTCGTTTTAAGAATACATGTGGGATGTAATATTTTACAGTCAACTGGTCCACACTTATCGGTAATGATTGGCTGACTAGAGTTTGACGTTACTGTCGTGCGACGGTGGTGATCATTTGATCCCCTTAGGTCATACCTATAGGGAAATACTCTTAATTGATTATTTAATTAATCGTATGCCGATACGAGTTAATTAAACTGCTTAAAATTGACGGATGATTTTGTGAGTAAAGTTAACATGTCTTATTGTAATTCGATTAAACTGGATACGGTCTAAGTAATCGAATTGTTTTATTACTTAGATAAAACTATTGTTTACGAAACAAATGAAATTGAAATTGAAATTGAATGAATAATTTATTATAAATACAAGACGTTGTAATTTATAATTTGATAAACCATTTTTGGTACAAGTAATTATGAATTACTAAGTCGATTTTTGTACATGACGTATTTTTATTAATACGTTGATTTTTAATATGTTAAAAATACATTACATTGTGACATGTCATGTAACAAGTAACATATGAAAATTTGACAAATGACAAAATATAAAATGGACTTCCCATTTTATAAATGCCGAAAAAATGGAGGGAATAAGGTTAATATTGTGTTTTGTTTATGTTAAGTGGAAAACATGATGATTAACCTAAAAGACTAGCTTTGCATGCCTAATTACTTTTGTGAAGAGCATCTTGGCCATGCATTGGGTCCTTTTCCTTCCCCACTCGGTTTCCACCTAGAATAGACAAGGGTCTTTCCTCATCTATCATTATTCATTTTTATTTTCTACATAGAATTTTTCTAGTGTAAGAAATAATCCTACTCTCTACAATTTGTGAAAATTCTAGAGAAATAAACTCACTAATCTCTTCTCTCTCAACCGAAAAACAAGAGAGAACAAAAATATTTTGTGTCAAAAATTTGAAGTAAGACTAATCATAATACTAGATCATATTATTTTAGTCTTTAAGAGGTTTCCTTGGGTATATGCTTTTGGGAGAGATTCTAAACTTGAATCTTGTTCATCCATTGTTGGATAGCTGAAGAACTAACAAGAAGGAGATCTTGTTGGTGCCCATAAAACCGAAATCATATAGTAAGAGCAATGATCTCTTCTGTACTTCTATTTTGTTTGCATGCATAAGATCTGTAAATTAATTTTATGACTAAATTAATAGTAACATATATGAATATGTTGAGTATAATGAGATATAGATTTCTAACAAGAATGGTTTTTACGGATTTGCGTGATTCAACCTTTTAAAATCACAATAAATTACATAAAATCATATTTATGCACAAGTTAATTACCCTAACCAACTTAGGACTCAAAATTAGTCTCCACTAACTTATGACAATAATTAACTTATATTTCTTAAAATTATTCATTAATGGACTCAAAATTACAATAAAATGCCATAAACTTCAAATAAATCACAAAAAATTCAAATAAATTCAAAATTTGAAATTTAAACTCATGAACATTCTGGAAAAATACCATGACACTCATAATTTCAAAAAACGTAGGTTAAAAATTTTGAAATTTATCAGGAAAAACAATGTTGCGGCTTATCGGATTTATCAAATATTATCATAAAAATATGAGAAAAATTATATTTATCAACTTTTCAATTTTAGATCTGAAATAGGTAATAAAATTCAACATGTGATGTTTTTCCTTAGTCATGAAGTATGTTTTAGCAATTATTCACTAATTAAAGTCACTATTTATGCTATTTTTCATCAAAAATTCATAAATCATGCATAAAGACTTCATTATAGCCTATTATTTTACACACATCTTGTAAAATTGCATGTGATAACATATTAAATTTATATGACCATATTCGAAATATTTCTCATATTAACCTATTTTTCATTTAAATTCGATTTTTATCATGAAAAATCCATATTTCGAGCATAAAAACTCCAAAACTTATGAAAATTTGCAGGTCATCTAAAAATAATATATGTGAAAACATATCCACAAACCACTAGAAAATTCAAAGTTTAGCTAATTTTAGTCCGAAAATGACATTTTTATCATAAAATCACATTTTTAATGCCATTATTATATAAAATGAACAATAAAAATCCATAAATTAACCAAAATATCCTAAATAAATTTTAGGATCAGAAACTTTAACATGCAAAAATGATTTCATGATATATCATAATAAACACAAATTTATAAGTTTTATATGTTAATCGTATAACTCGGAAAAACTATAACCGATTTGCATGCAAACAACATAAGGCTCATGATACCGCTTGTTAGAAATCTATATCTCATTACTAGACATATTCATATATGTGATGATTTAATTTAGTCATAAAATTAAATGTTGATCTTATGCATGCAAACAATAATAAGAATAAGGAAGAAATCATCATCTTACATTGAAGATTTCGGATTATTGGGCACAAGTAAGATCTCCTTCTTACTTGTTCTTGAGCTTCCTAAAATGGATGAACAAGGATTCAAGTATAGAATCCCTCCCAAGGAATAATACCCAAGGTAACCACTTAATAAAATTAATAATATTAATACTAAAACAATATTAATTTAAATAAAATTGACCCAAAATCTTTATTTTTGTTCTCTTAATTTCGGTTAAGAGAAGGAGAAGAAGGAAGAAGTTTTATCTCTCTAAAACTCTTATTTTAGATGGTTGAATGAATGAATAATGCACTAACATTTGATGTAGTGTATAAGGTAAAATAAAAGAGAAAACTCTTTGGTCTCTTTTACTAGAAAAACCGGGTAGGGTGGGGTGGAAGGGGCCAATGCATGAGCAAGGTGTTCTTCACAAGATGACACTAGGTATGCATGGCTAGTTTTAGGAATAATGATCATGTTTTCCACTTAATAAATCAACATAATATTTTCCTAATGCTCCCACTAATTCGGTCCATATAAGATAAAATGGACTCCATTTTACCTTTGTCAATTTGTCACATGTCACATGTCATGTAAAATTGTTATGTATTTTTAACATATTAAAAATCAACGCATTAATAAAAATACGTCATATACAAAATCGACTTAGTAATTCATAATTACTTGTACCAAAATATTTTACAAATTATAAATCACAACATCTTGTATTTATAATAAATTATTCATTCAAATGCAATTGTTTCCGAAAACAATAATTTCATCTAAGCAATAAAACAATTCGATTACTTAGACCGTATCTTATTTAATCAAATTATAATGAGATACGTAAATATTACTTCCAAAATCGTCCGTCAATTTTAAGTAATTTAATTAACGCGTATCGTCATACGATCAATTAAATAATCAATTAAGAGTGTTACCCTTTAGGTATGACCTAAGGGGATCAACTGATCACCACCGTCGCACGACAGTAATGTCAAACTCTAGTCAGCCAATCATTTCCGATATGTGTGGACCAGTTGGCAGTAAAATATTACTTCCCAATTGTATTCTTTAAATGAGACTTAAACATGTGATCATCATGATCGACAGTTGTGATCGCATTATTGTCGGAGGACACATATTCAAACATTTACGATAGTCAATACACATTCACCAACCAGTGATCTTCCTTGTGGGTATTAGCTCATTCTTGTTATTTTTCACCATCGTGGTACCTCCTTTCTTTGGTACCACTTGAACGAGGCTAACCCACAAGGAATCCGATATAGGGTAGATGATTCCCGCATCAAGTAATTTCATAACCTCCGCTTTCACAATTTCTTGCATGTGGGGATTTAGTCTCCTTTGTCCTTTGATGGTAGATCTATGGTCTTCCTCTAGATGAATCCTATGCTTGCAAAAGTCGGGGCTTATTCCCTTAAGGTCAACTAGACTATAACCTATAGCCTTTTCATGTTCTTTTAGCACAACAAGCAAACTTTCCAATTGACTATCATCAAGTTTTTCATTGACAATCACGGGGTTGGTTTTAGACTTATCAAAGTAAGCATGCATCAAATTAGGGGGAAGAGGTTTTAAAGATGGAGTTTGTGCCTCACTTTCTACCTTTGATGGTTCATTAGGAACATCTTCCACCTCCATTACACATTCCATCCTCATTACATGCTCTACCTCGGTTGCTTGTTCTTCCATAGTGGATTGTGATGCTTATTTGAGAATGTCATTTATCCTCATGGATTGCTCAATAGTGAGCTCTTTGTTGGCTAGAGTGGCTTCAAGGAGGTCTACTTCTAATGCCCAATGTTTACCGTTGGCCTCACTTGCTTGCAAGGCCTCCAATGCTTCCAAAGGGTCTTTGATGAGAGTAGAACTTGTATGGTCCTCTACACAACAATCTATAAGATCCATTTCTACGCAACAATCTCTAAGATCCATCTTGCAAAGTAAACTAAGAGAAAAAGGTGAGAAATACCTTGAGGAAATGCTTTTACCCAAGGTAAAGAAAGACACAACTAAAAACAATTAATGATAACAATTTAATTGAACACCATCCCCGACAACGGCGCCATTTTTGGTGCAGTTCGAAACTTTGTCGTCTACGTCAACCAACCAAAACAATATTTATAACTAAACAAACTACTCTTAGTAAAGTGGTACGTAAAGGTCGGATCCCAAAGGACGGGTATTGAATTAAGTTATCGGTTTTAGAAAGCTATGTTTTAGAGTGTCACAAATTGGGTTGAGATCTGAGGTAACAAGCTACACTACTAGAACAAAGAAATGCAAAGAAACGAGAGTAAAGCAAGCAAGTAAAGTGGGGGTTTTTAAACAATAGATTAAAGAACTAGGGTGTCATGGTTTCATAGGGGATTTCATGGTGGTGATCATACAAACATGTTTTCATAGTTGCAAGCAATTATTGTTGTAGAGGAACCGAGTTAGTTTATGTCTTACGGTTCATAGGAAGATTGGGTCCCGGAGCCGAGTCGTCTAGACTGTACAACACCTACAAGTCGACTTACTTTCTTCCTAATCACTTCTATGCATGGTCTAACAAGACTCGAGTTAGTTTATATCTTATAAGTCTTGTTGAATAGATAAGAGATGGGTAATAAATGCAAGGTTTCATAGTCTAGCATTTCATCAAGCATAACATGTGCATAGGTTAACACTACAACAAGCAAGCAATCTTATGATAACATGTTAGATTAAGTATGGATCTACCCCCATGTTATAGTTCCCCTAATCCCCCATTAACCCTAGCTAGGTGACTACTCACTCATGCTTGTGTTGAACATGGTAATAGGGGTGTCAATCATACTAACAAGTCCAAACATGATGAGTGATTAGGAAAATAAACAAGGAGTAAAAGAATTGTACCAAACTTATGATGAATAAAATGGAAAGAAGGAATGATAGAAGGAAGACTTGATTAATGAATGAGGAGTTGTCAATTCTTCAATAAATCCCCAAATAATCTTCCAATTCCAATACTCGATCGAAGAGTTCTTCAATAACAATTAAGGAAGGATTAATATGTAATTAAACTAATTGATTTCTAATCTACTCTAATGACTTGGTGAATATCTCCTAAAACAATGGAGTATTTATACTAAGTACAAGTATTAGGGTAACTAAGGACTTAAATGACGATTAAGTCCCTAGGATGAAGATTAACGCCTTGCAAGTCTCATGTAGAGCCCCAAGACCTGCCTATGATAGACGCTTATGCTGCTTGAAGATCCGCCCGACTTGGGCTCTGAGTCGCCCGGATTTAGCAACAAGTCGCTCCACTTAAAGTCAGGACGCCCAAATTAGTCCACAGTTTGGCTCCTCTTCTTCTTGACTGCCTCAAGATCCATGGGGATCGTTGAGGAGCCGTGGGGGTCTCCGTCAATGCCCATTTTACTTGATTTATTTACATAGGTCTTTAGTATTAGCATCCTCTTTGTTGCTTGGTCGTTAGATGCGATCAATTTAGCTCCGCTTTGGCTTCCATATGCGCAAGGTTTAGCATCCTCCCCTACGAAGGGCACTAAAACCTCATAGAATGTGCAAAGTAGGGAACATAAGATAGAAATGACCCTAATAAGTGCTAGAAAGCATGGAAACGAGGCTAGTTAGGGGACTAAATGTGCACAATTATGGGTCACATCAGTTTGTTTTAAGTTAGTTATTTGATGGGGTATTAGTCGCCATCGGAGCCTATTAGCATTTGTGCGATGAAATAAGGAAGTTTGGAACCAAGTAGAGAATAAAAACATTCTGCCCCAGGTGATACTCCACCGAGTGCACCATGCACTCGACCGAGTGGTCGTCTACTCCACCAAGTGGCCTCCTACACTCGACCGAGTGGTTTGCCTTGACCCTTGTTTTGTTGATATTTGACCGAACATTGAAGGTGTAGCCTTATTTCGCGGTTTATGTAAGTGTACTTGTGTTTGGATGAACATGTTAACCCTACATGGATGCTATTTTGTGAATTGTTTACGTTTGATTATATGGTGTAGCATTTTGCAAGCAAGTTGAAATTGTTAATTCGACATGAATGGATTGATGGACAAAAATGATGTGATAATCTTGTTTGATGTATGTTAATCGACGTGATTTTATTTGGTTGTGTAAAAGTAAGAGGAAATATGCAAATTATGTGTTGCATAGTTATCATTTGCACGATTGTGTATTGTGGCCTTCTGTATAAGCGGAAATATTGATGATGGATGGCAACGGATATGAAAACACATGTGTGATCATGTGGTAGATTTGACGGGGTACATGCGTGGCATGGTGTATGGAAATGGAAGTATTGTTCATGGTTGAGTTACATTACGAGTAATTTTGGCATTATTTAATTGTTAGATGGAGTCCGCATATTCGTGATTGATGTACATACATGTTAATGTATGAGATTTGATGTGATATATATACGTAATAATAATCAAGTTATACCCGTGATAGATACGTATACATATAGCCAACATGAAATGGGAGTTATTTATGGGATTAGAGTTTCGAACCGTGGGTTAGACCTTGCACTATGACAATGGCATAAGACGATATGAGATTTGATAATGTAATTGCAATAGGTAAGAGAGAGTGTTGAACCTGGAACATAAGAATTTATGGAATATAATAATGATCGTGTAAGAGCACAGTGTGAGGTATGATAATTGAACTTCGGGACGAAGTTCTCTTTTAGGGGGAGTGAATGTAACAATTCGGAAACTAAAGAAAGAGAAAGTACGGAATATAAGGAAGTAATAAGAGTTGAACAAAGAACTTGGGATGAGAGTAATAATTAGAAAGAGCGTATAACAATATCTAGCACCTAATATCGATATCTTGAATGGCATTCTTGAGTTTGAAGCAGGCTTCGGTGCCATGGCCCTTGCCTTGATGATATTGGCAATAGGCATTACTATCCCAGAATTGGGTTCTCCTGTATTCTGGTGGGTCCGGAGTCGGACCAATGGGTTGCAGTAATCCTTTTGAAGAAAGTATCTCCAGAGCGGTGCCATATGTTATTCCCGGGTATGTGAATATCATTTGATGTTTTCCCATGGTTCTAACATTGGCGTTTTTTGGGAGGGTTTTCTAAGTTTTGTTTTTCCTTTTGTCAATCCTGGGCGGAAGCCGGATTTGGTCGTTGTCAATGGGAAGTTTTTGGGATGTTGCTTGATATTTTGAAACGAATTTTGGTGAGGTGATTTCATGTTCTTTGTTGGTAGGTTCGTGGATGTGGGAACCATCGGATAACTCCTCATTTTCAATAGCTATTGGTTGGTGAACGGGGGGTTGGTTTTCTCCTTGATGGTCAGGTTCATTTTCGGTACTACCAAACCTCTTCTCCAAATTAGCTACCCGAGTGTTCAAATCATCGATAGCCACTTGCAGCTTTGAGAATATGTTGTTGATGGAGACGGAGAGCATCATTATATCGCTTTGTAGGCCATCTTCGTCAATTGTATGAATTTTCTCATCGTCAGGAGAGATGAGATGAGAGCAGTCTAGGGAATATTCCTGACTGTGTCCAATAGGGTTTTCTGGAGGGTTGTTTTTGTTATTTGCTGAGGAAGGTAATGGTAAATAGCCCTTTTCGATCATATCAAGGATGCCGCCTTTTAGGGGGAGACACATTTCAGTGTTATGTCCGCGATCTTAGTGATATTGACAAAACAGTTATCCGTCCTATCTACGTCCTCGCTTGTTTGGTAGAGGGTCTGGAGTTGGACCAACCGGTTTGAGCTTTCCTTGGGAGATTAGCCTTTCCAAGGCTGTGGCATAAGGCATACCCAAATTAGGGAAGGACCCATGAGGTCGTCTGGTTTTGGTTGGTGGAGCACCTAAGGAATTGCCTTCAGTGGTTTTGGTAGCCTTCCAACTAGGGTTGGTTTTGTCGTTGGCAAGTAGCCAGCTTTCAAGGAGCTTAACCCTTTGATCAATATCAAAAGAGGGAAAATTCCCGTTTATCATTTTGTCCTTAACTTGGGAGAGATGAGTGCTTAAGTTTTCCATGGTAGCTAAGAGTTAGAAGGACCATGTTGTTGGTTTCGGCAGAAGTCATGGAGGAAGAAGGTTGATCAGCTTCTTGAGTTTCTGTTTGGCGATTGATGGCACCCAACGGATTCCTATTTGACATAACGATAGGCATTATAACTTTTCTTGGCAAGGGATTGCACAAACAAAGGCAAGTGCGATACATATGTATAAAAGGCAGTTATGTCGTGAAGACGCGACAGTGTGACTAGGTTATGAGTTCATTAAAGATCGTGAATGACCTCTTGTGTTTGAACTATTGGTACATGACTTTGAACTTAGACTCGAGTGTCAACTTTGGCATAGTGATGCCTAGATAGACGATTTATGACTTAGTTTGGAGATTTGTCGATGCAGTGACGCCGTTGGACGAGACATGTACACATGCTTTACCTTTGACCCGTAATGTAGGGGAAAGACGGGTTTAATACCCGAGAGGTTTTGACTCTGCTAATGCCATTGAAGATGTCTCGACAATTAGGCGACACGACCTAGACCAAAAGGTAGATACTAACATCGGCGGAGATTCGACGTTTTCTAGACGACTTGACTTGAAATTGACTGGACTCTAGTCGACTCGAGGCTGAATCAGAAAGGTGGACTGAAGTTTTCGAAAAAAAAAAAAGAATTTTTCAAAAAGATTCATTTGTCGTTTTATTGACGGCTTCCGAAGAGTAGGATCTTTGGAAGGTCAGCCTGTTGAAAGGGTTATCTTAGATTTGTTTTCAAAAGACGGTTTAAGTTGAGATTGCGGCGGCTCTGAAAACAATGTGTTGTTTCCGAAGACGGTTTTTGAAATTTCGAATCACGGATTTGAAAATCGAGAATTGAAGAATTTGGAATTGTCATCACAATGGCCATGAAAACGGTTAAATTTGTTTTCAAAGAATTTGAAATTGGGTTGAAAATTTGAAAACGGTTAAATTTGCTTTCAAAGATTGAGTCTGAATTGGAATTTGAAAACGGTGAAATTTGTTTTCAAATGATTTGAAACTTGATTTGAAATCTGAAAACGGTTAAATTGTTTTTCCAAGATTTGAAATCTGAGAACGGTTAAATTTGTTTTCAAATGATTTGATTTTGAATTGAAATTTGAAAACGGTTAAATTTGTTTTCAAATGATTAAGTTTTAATTGGAAATTTGGAAATAGTTTAAATTGTTTTCAATGATTTGAAATTGGAAAATGTGAGGATTGAATTCGTCATTAAAACGGGATAGAAAACCGTTTTAACCTTTGAAAGACGGTATGCAAATTGAAAGGTGTGAGAATTGAAATTGTTATTACGACGGCTTAGGAAAGCCAAATTTGATTTCAAAAACGAGATTTGAAATTTGGAAAGTTGCACGGGTTAAAATCGTCATTACGACGGTTTGTAAAAAAAACGTTTTTGCTTGAAAATTGATTTTTAATTTTGAAAATTCAAGCGTAGAACTCGTCATTACGACGGCGTAAAAGGGCGCTTTGAGAATGCAACAGTCGGCGACAGACCGAGGTTTGAAATGGCCATTATAACGACGTAAAAGGGTATTTTGAAATGATTTGTGAAAATCGAGGTTTTAAATCGTCATTACAACGGCATGAATTGGTGTATTTCAAAAGGTTATAAAAAACCGGGTTTTGAAATGGCCGTTATAACGGCATAAAAAGTTGATTCGAAACGGTTGTAAAAACCGAGTTTGAAAATCGTCATTACGAAGGCGTAAAAAGGTATGCAACGGTCGACGAAAGTCCGAGGTTTAAAACGGCCATTATAACGGCGCAAAAAGGGGTTTTTTGAAAGTTTGAAATGACACGGAAGGACTTATGATCACACAACACATAAGCACTCACAGTTTCATTATATTATGCATAATGCTGACACGGGTTTTGGCTTAATAAGGGTGGGTTACACACTAAGCAATCAATCCCCGATTTTCGAGAGGGATACCAATCCAAACAAAATGTGTATGGAGGGTGCCCTAACCTCGTGCACGAAGGAAATGAAAGCTCTTTGACGAAACAGAAATGTGTAACGTCAACGGTATGCTTGACTCAATCGGGATTCAAAACGCGAGGATGAGAAAACTCTCGCCGGCGAAACGAGCCAATTGGTCAAAAAGGGTTAGGTTGTGGGTCTGGACAAGGAACCCGACTTATGACTGTATCCTATCTAGTTAATCGGTTTTGGCCATTAACTGGTATCCTATCTAGTGATCAAAGAAACTAGTGTTTGGTAATAACCGGTTGCTTTGATATAATCAAAGAACCTGGTTTAAATAACCGGTCTCTTAGGCTAAGACACCTCTGAGCTAGAGACCGGTTATAAACTGGTCTCTTATGGCTTTTTTAACCGGTTTCCTTTGCCTTTTTTGTAGTACTACGCGTCCTGAATGTCGTGTTTGAGCTTGAAACAGGTTTCCGTGTCATGACCTTTCCCTTGGTGGTATTGGCAGTAGGCATTATGGTTCCTGAAGCGGGATTTCTTAGCATCAGAAGGATCCGGGGTGGGTCCGATTGGTTGTAATTTCCCTTGGTCCATCAGCCTTTTCAGGGCGCTTGCATAAGTTGACCCTCTGTTGGTGAACAATCTTTGAGGGCGTTCAGCTCTCTTAGTGGTTGGTCGAGGAGGTTGACCTCGTCAATTTTGTTTGTTTGACCATAAGGGCAAGATCCTGTTGATGTAGATCCTTGGTAGCCTCTACCGGTGGTTTTGGCCAGGACACCCTTTCGGTGGTCGTCTTCAATGCGTGTTCCGAGGATTTGCAAATCCTGGAATGTTTTGATGTTTTGGTATCTCAATAAGTTGGCATATACCGGGCGTAGATTGTTGACAAATTTCTCCACTAAAATTGACTCACTCAGCTTGCTGACCAACTGAGTGCTTACTCTCCTCCAACGGCTTAAGAATTCGGTGAATCCCTCCTTATCATTTTGAGTTAGGACCTCAAGAGTACGGGTATTGGCTTGGATTTCGACATTTTCGGCATATTGCTTAGCAAATTCAACTGCAACCTCATCCTAGGTAGTGACATTCTTTGGGTCAAGGGAGTAGTACCATTGGCGAGGGATCGGTTCTAAGGATGATGGAAAGATCCGGGTGAAGAGTTCCTGTTTGACCCCTTTTATGGCCATGTAATCTTTGAAGGCTCGAATGTGATTGAGTGGGTCCTCCACTCCCTTGAATTTGGTCACATCAGTCAAGGTAAAGTTCTCGGGTAATTGATCCCCAACGGGTTCAAATCTACGATTGTTCTCGAGGTGGATGTTGTTACCCCGGGCTAGGAGTTGTTCTTCGAGGAGCTTGAGCCTTTTCAAAGTTTCAGTCAAGGGCGGAGGGTTGTGTTCTCCAGTTTCCTTGTTTTCCAGGGTGTCGATACAGGTCTCGACACGGTCCAGGGTGACCTTAAGAGCAGTGAGTAGGCCGGCTAGCTGGGCAGTCGTAACATCTCTGTTTTCATTGTTGTTGGACGAAGTTGAAGACGGGGCCATCGTTCTGAGGCATAAAAACGGCTCACATTACAACTCAATCCGACACGGTTTGAAGACTGAACGCAGACAACACAAAGGACGGAACAAAGATAGGACTCAACAGGACGACGGTGACCATGTGTGGTACCTCGGTGCTAACTCGACTTATAATGTGACGGTGTTGACTGGAATTTAACTCGCGTTCAACGTAGTGGCGTGACGCGTCTCGTGGTTAGACGACTCATAAGTAAAGACCCATAAGTACGTTTGCTTCGACTCGATAGACACAAGGCGGAATTAGACTGGTGGACTGAAGTTTTCGAAAATAGAGATTTTCAAAAAGATTCGTTCATCGCTTTATGGACGGCTTCCGAAGATTAGGGATCTCCGCAAGTCGGTCAGTTGAAAGGTCGTCTTAAGTTTGTTTGCAAAAGATGGTTTAAGTTTGAGTCGGCTCGGAAAACAATGTACTGTTTCCCAAGACGGCTTTTGAAATTCAAAATTGTATGTTTTGAAAATCGAGTTTTGATTGTTTGAAAAGGTCTCGGGGACGGTGCATGGTCCTTGGGATATCAAAGGTGTCTCGAGAAAAGGGTGTGTGCTTTTCTCGGGTTTTGAAAAAGCCATTGTTGGCGCGAGACGGGTTAAAATCCGTGGCTTGACGCGGCGATTATAACGGCGTAAAAAGGTGTTTTGAAATGGTTGTAGAAGACCGGGTTTGAAATTCGGCATTATGACGGCCTAGAAAGACGTGTTAAGATGGTTATAAGAAACCGGGTTTGAAAATTGTCATTACGACGGCCTAGAAAGGTGTGTTGAAATGGTTATAGAAAACCGGGTTTGAAAATCGTTATTATGACGGCCTAGAAAGGCGTGTTGAAATGGTTATAGAAAACCGGGTTTGAAAATCATCATAACGACGGCCTAGAAAGGCGTGTTGAAAAGGAACGGTCGGCGAAAGACCGAGTTTTGAAATGGCCATTATAACGGCGCAAATGGGTATTTTTGAAAGTTTGAAAATGACACGGAAGGACTTATGATTAGATAGCACATAAGCACTCACAGTTTCATTAGATTATGCATAATGCTGACACGGGTTTTGGTTTTAAAGGGTGGGTTACACACCAATCAATCAAACCCCGATTTTCGAGAGGGATACCAATCCAAACAAAATGTGTAAGGAGGGTGCCCTAGCCTCGTGCTCGAAGGTGATGAAAGCTCTTTGACGAAACAGAAATGTGTAACGTCAACGGTATGCTTGACTCAATCGGGATTCGAAACGCGGGGATGAGAAAACTCACGCCGATGAGACGAACCAATTGGTGGAAAAAGTTTAGGTTATGAGCCCAGACAAGGAACCCGACTGTGACCGTAATATCAATTAATACATTTCAACCAAGATCTCGTTCGAGTCTCACCATCTAGGGATCACAAAGACACAAGTGTCCTAGTTTCTCCACAGCGGAGTCGCCAATCTGTGGACACGGCCCACCTGCACGCCCAGCCGATCTGTGGACATACAGCGGTCTTTTGAAAGCCACGCTCGGCGGCATAAGAATGCTTTCGACCGGATCGTTTTAGATCGGTCGGTTTTGTCTCGGTAAGGATCTCGAAACGATTAGAGATGTTCGGAGTCGCCACCAAGCATTTGTGGGATGCTTGGAACCCGTTCGAATCCACTTTATACTTCGGTCAAACGAAGCATAAAGCAGGGTTTGACATAGGTACTAAAGATAAGGAATCGTCCCTCTTTAGCATCTTATCTCTAGAATGACTCTCGTACGCCTGGATAAGGTCATCCACTATCCAAAGTTTATGAGTAAGAGGTGAAGGTACGTATCGGGAAGCCCTTCACTCAGACACCCAATCTCGCCCACGGTAGCGGCCTCTACTGATCGATCTTGGTTGGTTGAATGCAAAAAATTGATAAAACGGTTTAAATGCATGAATGCGCATCCACTAGTTTAAACCTAATATGTGAGCTTTCTACGTTGGTTGATTTAATCCAAGTATCAATTATAAGATGTCAAGTTGGATTTATGGTGGATTCGCATACAAGACGGAAATTAAACATCCATTTACCGAGTTAGATTTATGGTGTATAACGTTGTCCATTTGTCTTAGTAAGGCATTTTGCAAATATGGTTTTTGAATGAGCAAATTAGTCATCTGATCCGTCCAATATTCGGGTTAACTATACTCGGGATCGTCCTAGGCAGGTGCTGGAAGGGGAACAGACCCTGCATCAAGCAGCCAGAAGAGGCGCGAGCCTATTGGCGATGCAAGAGGGTCACCCCTGGTTTCAAAATAGAAAAAGGAGTGGCCTATTTAGGCATGGATCAGTCAACAATGGAAGGCATGTTCCGACCATTGGAAAAATTTGTAAATCGTGTTGAAAATTGGGTATTTGAACCCGCTTTGGTTTGAAAAGGCCGTTTAGGCCGCTTTTGTGTTGGTTTGAAGAACGAGACTTGAATAGTCGTCATTGTTTTGACAATATTCGATGTCGGGTTCGATTATGTAAGCTTGACATGAATAGTTTTGAAAAAAAATTATGAACTAATTGTTTTAAGTTCCTTTGAATATAATTAGTCAATATTCATCATCGTACTCGGGTTAAAATCCGACATGCTAGATGTTTTATATGGATTTTGCGCAAAGCGAAGTCAGGTCAGGGTAGAGTTGTGTTAGGTTAACTAGCTTTAGGTAGTCTGATGATCAGGTCGTCAGGGTACAACAATATGCTATAAATGAAATAATAACAACAACAATAAGACAAGTAATTTTGTACGTGGAAAACCCTTGAATGGGAAAAAAGCACGGGCACCAAGCCAGGAGAGGATTTCACTATGTAATTTGGGAGAATAATTATGTGATTATAGCAATGCTTATTTCTCTCTATATATTGTGTATGCTTCTTCTTGCGTGTGAATGATCTGCCTCCAATATCTTCAAAGTATTCCTTATATAGGCTTCCTCCTTGAACGGCTGCCTGATACGGTATTAATTGCGGTTTATTCTTCATAATTACCAGAAATAATTGTCAATTATTCCTCCCTTAATGACTGCATTTACTGCGTAATCTTCATACTTAATGCTGCGTATATAGTTCCTTTATAACACACGTATTTGGTCTAATATCGTCCTGATATTTTGACCGTTGCCCTCTCCATGGCCTGGCGCCTATCTTCATGTGCCCGATAGCACGATACCCCGACACTGGCGGTCGAGGTTGGTGAGATATCGATCGGGAAGGTGCGGATTTCCAGGCCTAACAATTGCCCCTTATCTCCTTATTTGCAGTGTGCCAGGACGAAAACATGAGGAGATAACTTTATTTTTAGGAAGATTTACCCAACGGTTAAGTTTTGCCTAGTCAGTTTCCTATAATGGCTATTTTACTACAGTTGCTGACGCGTGTGATATTTACTGCAACTTCCTTGATGATTATCCACTTCCTTTGCGGTTGAAACCCTAATCCTCTTCATTATAAATACCTGCGTGCTTCATTAAGTTGAACTCACCAAAGCAATCTCTTCTTATTCTCTCTCTTTGATAATCTTCTTCTTCAGTTCTCTTAATTTCCAACTTCTTTAGTTTTTAATCAATTCTTCAAAATCTTTCAAATAATGGCTGCAAAGAAAAAATCTACCAGGGCAGCAGTTCCTGCAAATCCTCCTCCTCAGAATCCTGAGGAAACTTCTTCTGAAAATCTGCCTACTTCTTCTGCTGCTCCATCTCCCACAATCAATAAGCCGAGTGATTCTCCATTGGAGATGATCTCAATATTTCATGGTGATTTCCAATTCAAGCCTACGAAGGCTTTAAATGAGGATCAGTCTCCTGCAAACCGTTTGAAGCCTGAGTTTGAGAAGATTTTGAAGGATAAGGGGATCATCCCCGCTAATGCTGAAGTTTGGATCCCTGAGAATTCTCCTATCAGGGCCGACTGGGCTTATCCTGGTTAGTTCTGCATCCATGACTGGGCTTTCAGGGCTGGCTGTAAGCTTCCTTTTTCTCCTCTTATGGTTGAGGTTATTAAGGAGATCGGTGGTCCATCTTATCAGGTAATGCCAATGGTGTGGAAGGTTGTATGTTCCATTGAGAATCTCTGTAAAAAAACACAATATTTCTTTTTCTCTTGACGATTTGAAGACCTTTTATGATGTTAAAACAAAGAGTCCTGGCCGTATAAGTTTTAAGGTCAGGGCATCTACTACTCCTCTTTTGAGTAATTTGGACAGTGGCCACGATAAAGGCTGGGCTACTGGGTACATGTTTGTCAGGACCAATTATGTGGGTCCTGACTTGGCGTATTTGAATCATGAGGCCTACGTTGCTGGTGAGTCTTTTGGTTTCTTTCTTTGCCCTGCATGTTTTATTTGTTAGTGAAAAATAAAAATTATAATAAGTCATACCTCTTATGTGTGCAGTTGATGACTGGGTTACTGAAACTGAGTATCCCACTCCCAATGTGTCTGCTTTCCTCGCTATTCCTCCTTTGGAGAGGTCTTGGCCTCTCTGTTGTGGGGTTGGTCACCTTCCTCGCTGTTTGAAGGCTGACGGTGCTCCCCGGGCGGCTAAAGCTTTAGGGGCTGCTAGTGCCACTACCTCAGACAGTAAGTCTATCTTAATCTTTCCTTTCTTTTTACTTAGGCTTTCGATGATGTCCGGTTTATATTGCGTCTGATAAAGATTTCGTGTTGCGACCACCGGGTCGTCTATTCGCCTTGCCGGGTTTGGTATGGTGACCTTTCACCAGTGGCTAAGATTAAGGAGGAAGGGTCCGAGGGAAGCGGGGATCTTGAGCTGTTATTGACTTGTGACGAATCGATCTTCGCCAAGGTCACTGCTTTGTGCCTGCTGCCCTTCATCGAAACAAGTTGCGAGCCCAAAAAAGGAAAATTGAAGATGTTGATGTTTCGCCTTGGTCGGGAGGTGAGAGCGGGTTGGACAATATGGAGGTGCTAGGGTGAAGATCGGGGATTATGCCGCTTCTAAATCGATTTCATGCTCACCCTTGACCTGTTGTTGAGACTGCTACTCGGGCAGTTGCTTTAGTGGATCATTTAGTCGACCTCTTGGTGGTGCCTTAGTCTAGTAAGGGAGGTAGGTTGGAACAATTTCTATGTGTATTTTGTTTTGGTAGTTTTCTATTATTAGGGTAAGTTACTCATTCTTTTCTCTCTGTTTTTGATCGAGTCTTTGCGACTGTCTCCATAATGCCTATCGTCTACTTCTTTGGTAGCGAATTGATCCGATGAGATCGGGATTATGATAGGCTAAAGTCCGAGAAATTTGGATTTTGCACGAGCCGACTGGCTGCTAAAGCGCCGACTTGACAAGGGTGAAGGCCGAGAGGGATCTTGCTAAGATCGAGGCGTTTCGAGCAAGCGGTACATTGGAGGCCTTGGACAGAAATGAGGAGCTCACCCAAGAGAGGGATGACTTGGAGTTCAAGCTGGATGATGCTTCCCTCTACTTCTATATCAAGGGAAGGGCGGCTGCTATGTCGGAACCTGTCGAGGCCAGGGCAAAGTGGAACCCTGAGGCTGAGATGGCTTTTGCTGCCTCAAAGTATCCTGACCTGCATAATATGGAGAATGAACAGGAGGTCGACTCTCCAGGGGAGCAGGATGTTGACGCTGATCCGGCTAAGAGTGAGGAGCAGGTTGTTGATGCTCCTGCTGTTTCTAAGGAGAAACAATAATATATTTTTTCAGTTGGTATTTTGGCCCATCCAGGGGGGATGTCCGTGGACAAACAATATTTTTATTTTCCTGTCTTGGGTCAGGGAGACTATCCCTTGCCTTTATGAATATTTTGGCGCCTTTGCCCCTGGGGGTAAAGGTTTTTATTGATATAGGCATGGTGGCCTTCTTTTGGCTGATTTCACTTTTGACTTTGCTTGATTTGTGAGTTTCATCCTGTTGGGCCTGTTAAATATTTCGTTTGAATGACCTACACATTAGTTTCGTTTCATATTGTTATTCATGAGTAATTCAACTAAGTATAGTTTTTTGCTATAGTGGTTGAAGGGGTGGGAAAACCGGCCTGTCAGGAGGGCTTATGTCCCCTGCCTAGCTAGAGGGCTTGGTATTCGGCCTGTCAAGAGGGCATTTTAGACTAAGTGTTTGGGAGAGAACTCCCTTACACCTGTCTTGCTGCGTCCAGCCGGTTGTAATCCGTGGTAGTAAACCTAGTCAGGTCAGGCAATTATTTCATGCCTGATTGTTCCGACTTTTTCTCGTATATCGGTGGCGGTTACCAACTCGTCAGGCACAGTTAAGTGCAAAGAAATTTTTGTTTCAGGAATTTATAGTAGAGTAGCCCTCAATCCTGAATATTTATGCATATGATCTTTTATTTTGTATAATTGTTCAGAATTCAAAAAGTAAATAGGTAGGTTAGTTTGAACAGATATAAAATATAGACAGGGCATGTAAAACATGTAGTTCATCACGTAGCACGTTAGGTTGAATAGTGATTGAATTTATACCTGGTTGTAGCCTGATCTTTACATGTGGAATAATTTTAAATGAGTTACATTCCAGGGTCTCGGGATCATTTCCCCTTCTAGCGTTTGGAGCCTATATGCTCCTTGTCCAACAATTGAATCAATTAAGTTAGGGCCTTCCCATATGGGAGCCAATTTGCATGCTGATTTTTCTTTATTATTTGGAAAAACTTTACGTAGGACAAGGTCTCCTTCTTTAAAGACCCTGACCTTGACGTTTTTTATTGTAAGTCCTGGCAACTGCTTGTTGATATGATGCCGTCCTGATTTTGGCAGCGTCTCTTAATTCTTCTGTCAGGACCAAGTTGTCTTGCATCAGGTCTTTGTTTGCATCGACGTTGTTCAGGCTGCATCTGGATGTTGGTACTCGTACTTCCGCAGGAATGACAGCTTCACAGCCATACACTAGGGAGTAAGGTGTTTGGCCTATTGTAGTTTTTGGAGTTGTCCTATCTGCCCATAGTACTAATGAAAGTTCTTCAGCCCATCTGCATCGTCTTCTTTTCAGCTTCTTTTTTAGGCAGCTTATGACTACCTTGTTGCTTGACTCTGCCTGGCCATTAGCCTTTGGGTATCCAGGGGTTGATATTCTATTCTTGGCAAAATGCTTGGGTCCTTTTCCCTATGAACTGAGTTCCGTTGTCACATACTATTTCTGATGGGACTCCATATCTGCAAATGATGTTTGTCCTGATGAAGGATATTACTTCTTTTTCAGTTACTTGCCTGAAAGAGTCAGCCTCAATCCATTTGGAGAAGTAATCAGTCATAGCTAATATGAAGACTTTTTGTCCGGAGCTACGGCGGTTTTTCCCACAATATCCATGCCCCACTTTATGAATGGCCAGGGTGCGGAGATTGAATGGAGGAGTTCAGATGGTTGATGTATGATTGGTGCATGAATTTGGCAGGCTTCGCATTTTGAAGAGTATTCCAGGCAGTCAGCCCTCAGTGTAGGCAAGTAGTAGCCTGTCCTGAGAACTTTGCTTGCCAGGCTCTTTCCTCCTTTGTGGTTGCCACAGTGTCCATCATGTATTTCTTGAAGTACTAGTTTGGCTTCGTCAGGCTCCAAGCATCTCAGGTTGGGTCCAGCCTGCGAACTCTTGAACAGAGTGTTATTGATGATAGCATAAGTTGAAGTTCTAATTTTAAAAGCCCTTGCCTCATGTCTACCCTGAGGCAGTATTCCTCGGAGAATCCAGTCATAATAGGGTTTAGTCCAAGAGTTCTGTCCGATTGTGGATTGACTGTTCGGGTTTCTTTGATGGTGGCTCTAATAAGTGCACAATTGGTATTTTGTCGAAAACAATGGGGGTGAAATTTGAACCTAGGCTGGCCAGAGCATCAGTCTGGGTATTCAGGTCTCTTGATATTTTATTTATGTCAAATAAAGCAAATTTAGCGGTAAGGTTTTTTGCATATTCTAAATACGAAATCATTTTTGCATCCTTAGCCGTATAAATTCCCTTTATTTGATTAATAATTAAGAGTGAATCAGTTTTTACCTTTAGGTTTTGAACACCGTGGTCTAGACATACCTTTAAGCCTGCTATCAAGGCTTTATATTTTGCTTCATTGTTGGTAGCTTTGAACTCACAGCTTACAGCCTGAGCTATTACGTCTCCCTGTGGTGATTTAAGTACTAGTCCTAACCCTGTCCCCCTGGCGTTGGATGCCCCATCTTGTCGAATTTTTCGTTGAGTTTCTTGATTTCCTGAACTACTGCCATCATGATGGCTGCTGCAGATTCATCAGGTTTCTCTTTATCATCGTCTTTTGGTTCATCATCACCATCTACGTTAATGGCTTTAGGAATACTTGGGCTTCCAAAACTGGAAAAATCAATGTTTTTAATGATTGATGAAAATGGAGTTCCTGGTTGGAATCTAGAGCCTGCCCCTTGGTTTTTTTCTAATTTTTGCTTCAGGGCTGACTCAGATTCTTTCAATTGCAGGATTTTTGCTTCAATTTGGGCCACTTTTTCTTTCAAGCTCTCCACCTCAGCGATTTTTTGGAGAGTTGCATTCAATTGTTCTTCAACGGTGGGTTAGGCCATTTTTGTAGGTTTTTTGTGTTTTTGCAAGATAAGAAAAAAGGGTTTAAAGAGCTAAATGCCCCACGGTGGGCGCCAATTGTTTTGTATAGATTTTGCGCAAAGCTATAAAGGGTAGAGTTGTGTTAGGTTAACTAGCCCTAGGTAGTCTGATGATCAGGTCGTCAGGGTCCAACAATAAGCTATAATGAAATAATAACAACAACAATAGGACAAGTAATTTTGTACGTGGAAAACCCTTGAATGGGAAAAACTACGGGCACCAAGCCAGGAGAGGATTTCACTATGTAATTTGCGAGAATAATTATGTGATTATAACAATGCTTATTTCTCTCTATGTATTGTGTATGCTTCTTCTTGCGTGTGAATGATCTGCCTCCAATATCTTCAAAGTATTCCTTATATAGGCTTCCTCCTTGAACGGCTGCCTGATACGGTATTAATTGCGGTTTATTCTCCATAATTACCAAGAATAATTGCCGATTATTCCTCCCTTAATTACTGCATTTACTGTGTTATCTTCATACTTAATGCTGCGTATATAATTCCTTTATAACACGCGTATTTGGTCTAATATCGTCCTGAAATTTTGACCGTTGCCCTCTCCATGGCCTGGCGCCTATCTTCATGGTGCCCTGATAGCCTGATACCCTGACAGCCTAGCAGTCAGGTTCAGGTGAGATACTGATCAGGAAGGGCTGCGGATTTCGAGGCCTAACAGTAGATGAAAGCAAGGATGACTTAGTGTTGATGAGTAATACATTTATTTTGAAAATGTAAAGAAATGATGAAGGTCTTTAAAATACCCATCAAAATGTAAAGAAATGAAATAAAAGGTTTTAAAATACCTTTTAAAATGTAATTAGCCAAATATTATCACCGAAACACGGATTAAACCGTCATGGTATTAGGAACCAAGGGTGAAAAATATTTTATGGTTAAAAACTTGTAAAAATGGTTTGAAAATACTTGAAATGGTAAAAACCGATTACAAATATGAAAATAAAAATAAAGGAGATGAAGAGACCAAACACGGTTTGGTCTTAAGGCTAGGCAGGGTCCTTTAGGCGCGAGCCTATCTGCTACGTAAGTAGCTTCCGCCTCAACCAAAATTCCGGTTTTGGCTCATTCTTCCCATGTTTTGGACCATGTTATGCATGATTTAGCATGTTATAGTCATGAAACATATGAAAGCATGATAAAAGAAGATTTTTACCCCCTCATACTTACATGCTCGGCGTATGGCGAGAAATCGACGTAAGTGTATCAACTCGTTTGGTCGGAAAACAAGGTTGAAAACCGTTTTGGTAAGTAAAAGAGTGTTTTATTAAGTTTAGTGATGGTGTAGTGGTCGAGATGGTCGGTCAAGTGATTTAATGCACGATGACGGTACCAAACAATGTGTAAGGCTTGTGTTTACGATAGGTAGGTCGTAAACACGTGTCGGATTGTGACTTAGGAAGTCGAGTCGAGAATTTTAAGGGAGAAGTGAGGGGGCGGACACTCGCGTCACTCTCAAATGGTGGCATTTGAGGGTTATTTATCTTTGAGCGACGTGGCCACCTGGGCTGCTCAAAGAAGCGCGAGCCATGTCGCACGTCTTCGAGGTGTCTTGTCACTATCACACAAATGCAATCATGATTTGTTCTATCCTAGGATTTGGATGAACATGTTTGGTACTTGAATATTTAAGATTTCGGGAAATATTAACATAGAAGCATTTAAATGGTTTTTTTTTTTGTGTTTGACTCGGTTTGACTCGTTGTTGGAGTCGGGATTTGAATTTTGAGTCGGGTTTTTGTCTGGGGTAGGTTTTGACTCTAGTTAGAGTTATTGCGACCCCGTCGTCATGCATTAAACACTCCAGGTACTTTTGAAAAGTTTTGAAATGTTTTATTTTCGAAATCATTTTAAGTTTTCCGACGTAAAGTTGTACAAAAAATGTCGATCAAACGCTGCGATTCTTAAGCATGTTGTAGTCCGATAATTATCGGGTGTTTGTTGGAGTCTCAGCAGATACTGGGTATCTACAAAATCCAATCAACATTTACAAAACATTTTGAACTACGATCATCGCTTGATTTCACCTTTTTAGGTGGATACGTAGGCAGTCCTTTCTTACACAAAAAGGATACAACCATCCCCACAATAAAAAAAAAAACACATCCCCATCAAAAAAACATTCCCTTATGTTTACTCATATACAAAAAACATCACCCATATCAGCTCAAAAAAAAAAAAGAGAAAGGGAAAACATTCCCTTTCCCAAAAAAATGCAAAAAAGAAGCCTTTCTCCCTTCCTACAAAAATCCCATTTCCCAAGTGCAAATGTTTAGGATAATTCAAGCCGAATTGCCTTTACAAAATGGATGAAAAAAACAAGCGTTCACAATTTTTTGACACAAGCAATCCTCTTATTTAATTAATAATGAGAAGGATTACAAATTCAACAACAAATAAAGCTCGGCAAGTCTACAACTTGTCAGAGCTAAGGTGTCAACTAAGATACCTCACATAATAAAACTAGCACAAAACACACAAAACATAGCTAGTACAACATAATAAAAACTCACAACACTAATACAACATAATAATAAAGTGGGTAATGGAGGTCTTCATTCTTCCATTCTACCATTGCTTTTTCCCTCGGGGTACATCTTCCCCTTGTTCTTCTTGTTGGCCTGCCTAGCATGGACTTCCCCTTCGGAACGGATCCTCAACGGATCTACAACGGCGACGGCTTCCGGTCTCTTGAAAGACCCCATGCTCGGTCCAAAATGAGCCCATACACGGCCCACTACATCTTTGGGACCCGAGCTTCTCCTATTTGCTGGCCTCATCAAATCCGAGCACGCTCCATCAACTTAGTCCTCAAAGAAGGCACGGTTGGCCTTGCCAACCTCCCGATACTTCAAGTCCACAACCTCGTCCTTATGAGATTTGGACCTTTCCTCCAAGGTTTGATCACTGGACCACTTGACATTGGCGGGAGTCACTCATGTCGTGGCAACGGGGTTTGGCACCTCCCAAAGCGGCCGAATGGCCCACCATATTTCGAAAACCTCCACAAGCTCAGAGTTTCGAAAAACATTCCCTTGGACAAGGGTATCTTGAGCGGGCACCTTTTGTTGACGCCTCATGAGCCTTTCGGGATAGATGAAGGAAGCAACCTTCAAGCCCACCACCATCAAAGAACGAGGACTAACACCCGAAGCGGGCAACCTCGTGAAGAACCTCAAGTGCCAGCATGGCACCACCCAACGGACGTGAGGACCACCCTCCTCCGCCAATCTCACGGCCCAATAGGCCTCGGTGGATTGGAAGCTATCCGAGTACAACTTCTTCCTCATAGTAAGGTGACGGAAGGAATACGAAGAAGTATCAACTAGAGGCTCTACATACCTTAGCCTCTCCAATAGCCACACTTGGATGATCCTTGGAGATCCAAACGAGGGAGTTTCTCCACAAGAGCCCTTCTTGTCCAAGGCTTAAATGATCTCGCCAAGCACCAACCATGATGGATCTCTACCATGCTCCATTTGCTCGACTACGTGCACAAGGGTCATGCTACCATAGCATTTTGGCCCCTCCTTATTCAAAGCATCAACAAAGAGGTTTGCATGGACAAGGCAAAAGGCAAGAGCCCTTCTCCTAACCACCTCCGAGACATTGGCATCCAACCGATTTGAGAAAATGTTGATAAGAGCCAACATATCCACACTATGAGGAGCATGGAGAAAGTTGACTTGACTTGTTGACAAGCCCAACATCGAACGAAATTTCTCCTTATAACACAACCGAGTTGGAGGAAGCACTGAAACACAACCCGGCCATCCACCAATGGCTCCTACTTCTTCAGCAAGAGGACAAATTTCGCCTTTCGGGAAACCAAAATATGATGTTTCGAATCCCAAAACCGAGAGCATGCTTCAAGAAATGAGGATTGCACCTTGACTTGACGAAGCACCAACAATTGACCAACTCCCATACAAACGAGTTGATACTTCTCGGGAGGCGACAAATCCCGACACCAATGCCGCAACACATTTCAAAAGCATCCATGAATAATTTTTTGGAAGAAGAAGAAAGATTTTTGTAGAAATGTTTTTCGTGTTTCGGATGATGAAACAATGAAGCACAAACATCCCTATTTATACAAAACAATCAGCGCGTTTTTCCAAAAAAAAGGGAGAGCTGGCTTCTATCGCCAATTGGCTCACGCCTCTTTGGGGCTGTTCTCAGGATCCCCGCCTTGAATTGTCCCTTTCAAGTTGTGTTTCTTCCTGACACCTCAAACCTCCCGCCGTAGGGCTCGCGCCTCTTCGGGCCTATCCAAGATGTTTTGTGTTTTCTCATACTCACATTTCCTCGTTTTTGCGTTTTACGAAATCCGACAAGGTTTCCATGACGCAGCTTTAAACATACGGGTTTTTCTCTTTTTTAAAAAAGGGGGAAGGGCAAGTCGCCCCGATCCGTGATGGATCATTTCCATGTCAGTCGAAAAGCCGAAATTTTTTTCGCATTTTCCACAAAAATCGAAAATTGATAACACGACGTCAGTTTTCTTCAAAATTTCATGCTCTCGCAAATCCGAGTCTTGATCTCACAAAAATCAAAAATCAATTACACTCGCAAAAATTTTCTTTAAATTCACCCCTAACAGTTCGAGTTTGAATTTTTCGAGTCAGAAATCAATTTCAACAATTTCGATACAATTTAATTCAAGACACAAGTTTATTGTTCAATTTTCAAATCATCCCTTTTGAGGAGCCGTGACGACTTGTCGCGGAATTTTCAAAATATCATTTCAAATTTCAATTTTAACTTCGAGTCATCGTGGTTAATTTCGTTTTCAATCAAACGCCTTTTTACGTGTTTACATTTCTGCATACGTGCTACATGTTGCCTGCTTTCTACACTAACGATGCAGGAACTAGTGCAAAGCAAGAAGGGAACTAACAGCCAACAGCGCTTCTCCGAAAAAGAACACAAAAAAGCCAAAAATCACAAATAAACCACAATCCAAAAACACATATACAAACCGCCTCACGCAAAATGTAAATATGTACGAACAAGAGTCCAAGACACGGACCAACAACTATAACTACTCACCGCCTCCCGTCGGACCAGTCTCGGTCTCACGATGAGTCGCGGGCAAAGAAGACACCACCATCTGCTCAGGCTCCCTCTCTTGGGAACTCTCCAACGTCTCGTACTCCATCGTGACACGAAGCTCATCCGCCGTAGCCAACTGAGCCCTGAGAGAGGCAATCTTTGCATGTCGGCTCCGTAACCCGTCCTCACGACGCCTCAACTCCTGGTCTCGACTGGTTATCCCCAACCCCTGGGTCTCGATCGTCGACCTAGCTGCATCCAACTCAGCATGGACTCGAGCAAGCTCCGCTGGATCCGCTGCACCCTGCAAAACACAATACAGATCACTGAGATCTAAAAACGTGAAATGCAACACAAAATACACAAAAACAACATACAAAAAGTACCTAAGCAAGCCGAGCCTCCCTCGCAGCCAAGTCACCAGCAACCCGGTTAGCCATCCGCCACAAAGCCTGATGACTAGCGGTCGACACCTATAAACAAGAAGGTCCTTCAATACAATGTAAGGTAAAACATAAATGAGGAAGAGTTTTCAAACCAGGAACTCACCCTCAGAATGGTCAATCTCCACTCCATGCCAGCATTGGTCACCTCAACGACCGCAGGCTCTGGCAGGTGCAGCTGCAACTCCTCGCCCCCTGGGCCTTGAAAGGTGGTCTCTGCCGGGAAAACTGGGGGCTGGGTCCTCATCAAGGCATCAAACCTTTACAATTTGGGCCCACATCGAAGGTAACAAACCCTGCTATAAAAAAAGAGGCAATGAAAACAAAAAAACAGAGAAAACATACCTCGATCGGGTACCAGGCAAGCCTCGACAACCGGAAGGTGTCGTAGTCGGCCTCCCGCAGCAAAAACTCCTCACCACCCTGACCGTGAAGGTGCTCTTCAACCTCGTCGGGGGTCGAGTCCTGGAACAACACCCTAGGCGGGTCGAGCGGTACCACGAAACTCTCAGTGAAGCACTGACGAGCTAAGCGCTCGTCCAGGTACCAAACCGGCTCGATCACCATCTCAAGGTACAAACGCTGGGAGCTGTGAGGCCGCAAACGCTCGTTGATGGCGGCTGGCACCTCTGTGTAGTGCTCCCAAGGCCACCCGACAAACTGCACGTAAGGCAAAGCCAATTAGCTTACTAGGGGCTTTCTAAGCTACCTAGTCATCCAATCTCTATCTGTCTTTACAAAACAAAGGGGGGTAAGAGACCACAACTTACGTCAGCAACTCGAAGGGTGTTCACGCGACGCCTGCAGTCCTCGTAAGTCGACTTCTTCCGAGCCACCGTCTAGGCCCTCACAGCTGGGTAAGTTGGAAGGACGCCACCAGTGGTCCCCGGGTGCAGAGGGATGAAGTAAGCATACAACCAAGCCTGTAACCAAACACAACACACACAAATCAGCTAATTTTTCAAAAATTGCCAAAATCAAAATCAAAATCAAACTCGACAAAAAACTACAAAAACGCTCGTACCTCCAAGATGAGGTCGGGACCAACCAAAGCAGGGGCACTACCATCCCCCACTGCCTCCGGGCACACCGCAGCGTGCAAGTACCAGGTGAAGCTCGCCAGGGCCGGCGTAACCCAGTCAAACTGACCTAGAGTGTCGAGGTCAACAAGAAGAGGAAGTACCTTGGTCGACAGGCGCTCACCCTTGTCACCAATGTATGTGGCACCGAACAAGTATCATAACCACAACCGTGCCTCCTGCGCGTCAGCTCTAGCCTCCGCCTCTGGACTCGCCAACGGCGCCGGAGCGTAACCCACCACTCTCCCTCTGAAGTGGTCCCTCACATAAGAGCTCGCAATCAAGTACGGAGTGATGTCGGAAGGCTCGGGCAAAACACCGCGGGGGAAGACACTCTCTCTGGTGTCTCCGAGAACTCAACAGGCGTCTAGCCACAGGGGAGACTTGATATCATGGCAAAATCCTCTAAAGTCACGCCAACCTCCCCGAACTCCATGTGGAACGACGACGTCGTACCCAGTACCGATCCAACATGGCACGGATCAGACACATGTTGGACCTAACCGAAGCCCTGTGAATATCCCGCCAAGCAGCCACCAGCGGCCCTAAAGCCGATCTCTCTATCAACGCCCTCGTACCGGCTCGAAGAACGTCATAGAAACCAAGACAGGTGGAGAAGCCTGAGGAAGGCCTCATGGTACCAATCTCCTGAAATCAAAAACAAACAACGTCAGAACATCTATTCAGGTCTAAAATGTCAGAAACGATGAAAGTTCGACCAAGTGGCACAACTTACCAGGCCTTCGTGCGCCCGGTAGAAGATGCGCCTGTCTAGCCGAAGCAACAGCTGGCTACCGTAAAAACCCTCGGCCCAAGCAGGCGCCGCCCGTAGGTTCAATCCCCGCGGAGCTGTAACCCGTCTGGCCTCCCAACCTGGGACGTGAGCGTCGTCCTCAACCGTCTCCGCTCTCCGTCTCTTCTGCCCACGAGACTCCACGTGACGGATATGAGGCATCTCAACAACCCTAACGACGTTCTGCAACTCCCGTCTAGTCGACCGAGGAGCCCTCCTTCTAGCAACCGTCCTCCCGGAGGTACCAGCCTCAGACCCTGTCTGAGCTCTCTCAACACGAGCAAGCTCAACAAAAGGCTCCTCCCGAGCCCAGTGGCTCCCTCAGCACCGACAGCCCAAACAACGGGCCCCTCACGAACCTCAACGACTCTCTCAGCCCTAACAACCACCTCGGTAGGCCCCTCCTCCTCAGAAGCGTCCTCCACTATCGCATCAGGTGCGCTAACCGGAGTACTAACCGGCCCAGTCCCAAACAGGCCCTCCAAGGTCTCAGCAATGGACCCAACAGGTCCCGAGCACTCCCCTGCAATCAAAGAACGCCAGCCGAAATTTTGACATTACGACGAAATAAAATGGACAAATAAAAAAAACCTGCCAAATAAAACAAGGGCAATCCCGGCCAAACCCAATCAAACAAAACAATCTACAAAAAACGCAAAAAAAAATGACTCGCCCTTCTTTTGAAGCAAAAGACGAGTCAAAACAACGACAACCAAAAATGGCACCTCAAGACCCACACAAGGTCCGCTAACAACCCAAAATACGTTCCCCATGTAATGGGGTACTTTCTACGACTCAAAAGGGCAATCTTACGCCAATTTGAGCGCAAACGGGTCAAAATTTCAAAAGACGACCACAATGAGGCAACGTGATTTTACCGCGTCTCAAAGCGACCTAAACTACCAATAAGGTCCATTTCAAAACAAACTGGCTCAATTCAAGCCCAAACAGATGCTTATTTTGTCAGACATAAGACCGTCACTAAAGGCAAAAATTCCAATCTTGCCCACAATACCCAACAAAGGTCCAAAATGGCAAACACGATCTTCCCCGACTACAATGCAACCTAGTGTGGTACACAACTCAAGCAAATAAACTTGACATTGTGAAATGAGACGGTTTCCTTGTCTCATTCACGTTTTTCGAGCATAGGGAGTGGGAACGGGGACCAAAATGCAAACTAAAAGCACCCCTATACTCCTAAACAGGTTTCTAACCTAATGCAATCGTCAATTTCACTCGAAATTGGTTTAATAAAAAACGCCCAATTCGATTTTTAAGGGTATATGATTTCGCCCTAATTCAATCAAAGAAAAGACCAACAAATTCAAATGGATTCAAGAGGAAT
The DNA here is from genome assembly GCF_048544455.1 of Silene latifolia. NCBI lineage: Eukaryota > Viridiplantae > Streptophyta > Magnoliopsida > Caryophyllales > Caryophyllaceae > Silene > Silene latifolia. The sequence continues at coordinate 177,339,898 of NC_133537.1, forward strand.
TACGTACCTTCAGATGACAAGTGGATAATGGCAAGAAAACGAGCAAGGAAGCAAGGTCGACAATGGCGATTTTGGCATGTTTGTCGCGTGTTTGGATAAGACGAAGTGAGAATGGGGAGCTTCCCATTCTCACGTCTTCTACAGAAAAAAAGGGAAGCTCCCTTCCCTCGCCAAGGTGCTCGCGCCTCAACGAGGCCTCCCTTTGCTTTTTCAGAGAAATTTTGGGCTTTAGCCCAGTTTCCCCCACGAACTATCAAATTCAAACAAAGGCGATTAAAACCGCCATTTCATTTCAAAAAATAATAGTGAAAATTCAAAATTCACTATTTCTTCAAATTCAACGGCGGCAATTAAAACCGTCATTTCAAAAATAATAGTGAAAATTCAAAATTCACTATTTCTTCAAATTTCAAAACGACGGTGATCAAAACCGCCCTTTCATTTCAAAAATAATAGTGAAAATTCAAAATTCAGTATTTCTTCAAATTTCAAAACGGCGGCAATTAAAACCGTCATTTCAAAAATAATAGTGAAAATTCAAAATTCACTATTTCATCAAATTTCGAACAATGGCAATTACAACTGTTATTTCAAAAATAATAGTGAAAATTCAAAATTCACTATTTCTTCAAATTTAAAACGACGGCGATTAAAACCGTCATTTCACTTCAAAAAACAACAATAGCGAGAATTCAAAATCCACTATTTCTTCAAATATCAACAACGGCAATAAAAACCGTCACTTCAAAAACAATAATAGTGAAATTCAAAATTCGCTATTTCCGCGGCGCCGTCAAAAGCCCCATCTGTCAAAAAACAAGCAGCTAGCAGGATTCAAACCCGCTATCCCCACAGACATTCAATACAAGCACCAAGATTCCCCAACAGGATGTCGGGGGCTTCCTCGCGAAGCCCGCTATTTCAAAACAAGCCTATCCAACGCGGTTATTTCCACGGTCGATCAATCGACTCTTCGTCACGGCTGGCGGGCCTTACAAAGCATTATGGTTGGCGGGCCATACAATCGCATATAGTTGGCGGGCCTTACAACGCATATGGCTGGCGGGCCTTACAACGCATCATGGCTGGCGGGCCTTACAATCGCATATGGCTAGCGAGCCTTACAACGCGTCATGGCTGGCGGGCCTTACAACGCATTACGGCTGGCGGGCCTTACAATTGCATATGGCTGGCGGGCCTTATAATCGCATATGGCTGGCGAGCCTTACAATCGCATATGGCTGGCAGGCCTTAAAACGCATCATGGCTGGCGAGCCTTACATCGCACCGCGGCTGGCGAGCCCCCCCTCAAATACGCGCAGCGGCTGGCGAGCCCCTTCATATACGCCCAGAGGCTGTCGAGCCCCCTTCATATCCGCAGCATGGCTGGCGGCCCTTTCAAATGCACATTCAATGCAGCTGGCGAGCCTTTGTCCGCAAATAATGATACAAATCAAGGACGTATCCCGAAGATGCCTCGGGTACGACTCGTCCCCGCAGCTGGCGAGCCTTTGTCCGCAAACAAGATATGACTCAAGGACATATCTCGAAGATGCCTCATGCATGACTCCTTCTTATGGCTAGCGAGCCTTTAAACGTAGACTAACAGACTTTAAACGACCCGCGCGGGTAGTTGACAGACTCTAAACTGTTCCCGACGATAGGTCCTTAGCTCGTAACCTCGAGTCGCCTTGGCGTTGCCCTTCCCGACGGCAGGTCCTTGGCCCGAATCCTTTCGGGCCGCCTCGACGTCGCTTGGGTCTCCAGGTTGTAATCTTCAATTGACCTAGGGGCTCTACTTTGACTTTCCCCCTGTCCAAGCCTCAGTCAAAGTGGGGGCTCTGTAGATACCCAGTATCTGTTGAGACTCCCCTAAGAATTATCTGTATACTTCCCTTTAATTATAAGGATTATAACGAAATTATTAATATGAAAACTAGTCATAAAAGAAATTTGCATAAACAAAATAGAGAGATTATGAAATCAACCTCCGGTCCTAGCAAAATCGGCCTAAGAACAATATCGCAATGATATTCACCTATCAGTTGGAGATATGCCTTAAGTTCTTGCTAGACTCGATCCCACAATTAACTGATTAATTTTTAGGATTTTGTGTGTATTTTTGATGAGAGTGTGCTAGGTTAAAAATTAGGTTAGAAAAAATGATCAAACCCTCACCTACTTAAACCGTGTATTAGGTGAGTAATAGGGTAGATATTGTCTTCCTTTTTTTTCGGCCCATCCAACCGTGAAATAGGAGGAAATTGTTTTCTCATTTTCGGTTTTTTAACCTACCAAAAATAAGGAGATTAAATCTTCTTATTTTGGTAGTATACAAAATGTATATAAAAAGTATTATTTATAAATTGTCATTTAATTAATTCCGTATTAATAAGTCTACACACAACAGCCTGCAGTCGATTTATTAATGCCGGTCTGTAATAATTTATTATGACAATATCGTATAATATACTTTAATTATAACTATCGCATATTTATAATTAGCTAATTAAATATAACCGATTACATTTAATTACGAATTAACATATTAATTCGTCGAAGCTAACATTATATACATTAATTAAATATAACATATTATATTCAATTTACGAATTGACAGTTAATTCGTCTCAGCTAATATTATTTAATTAGATTAAATAATCACCTCATCAACACATTGACTAACTGTTTAGTCAAATACATGGACTAACCTTTTAGTCATATTAGGCATCAATGTGATTACATATCCATAATCACATCTCTCAAACACATCCTTTAGGTGTGACTTTTAGGGACCAGTTGATCACCGCCATCAGTATGATAATAACGTCAAACTTTCTAGCAAGACAACCGTTATTAGGTAATCGTTAATCAACTGATAAAATACGAAGTATACCCTTGTGAACCTATAAGAGATTTATAAATGTTATCACACTAATTTGTGGACGACACAAGCTCCAACAAACTCCCACTTGTCCTCACAAGTGTATGTGCGATAACCATTCTCATATCCTAAAATTTCTCCCACTCAATGTAAAACAATTTGCAAAATCTGTATTCACAAAGGTCGTATTTTACAAGTGATCAATATTAAGAGTGGTTTCCCCGACTAGAGAGTAACTTAACTGATAAACGAATCATCATTCGAGCATGGCCATGCATTTCAGTTACAACTCCTCGAGTGGCCCTGAGAAATAACTATACCTGATAAGGGTTGGATATTTTCCTCAACTCGAATCCTGGAGATGTAAGCACAGTATGAAATGACCCAAAAAAAATCTACTTAGTCTCCAGTTACGGCAGACCATGAGAAAGAAACCAAAGTTACCCAAAAACTGCCTTAATCTCAAGAGACACTCGATAGTCAAAAGAATCGACTCTAGGAACACAATTGATGTCCTATCCACGACCTGGCACCGAATATTTTTAAACATTTAGGACTCAATTACGTTGTCACCAAAAATTTGTCCTACGAGGTATCGTTATAATCTCGTATCTGTGATCGATCAGTCAACCGTTTGACTTATGGCTCTTTTAACCCACCATCAATCGACTGCACAATATAATAGCCAGAGTTATCAACTCATTAAGGCGATTACGGACCAAAACAAATATAATGTAATTCAGTTCGCTTTGTGGCGTTCAATGTTGTCGTTACAATCCACATGAAAAACAAAATATTATAAAAACGATGAAGTTATAAATAGTATATGAAAAAGATAATGTATCAAATCCATAATCAACTACTACAACTCAGGAACACATTTAATTCCTATGGAAATAACGTGCCCTTCATGCTTATCAAAATTCAACAGTTTAGTGAGAGGGTCCGCGATGTTATCATCCGAAGCTATCTTGTCAATCACTATCTCTTCTTGCTCCACGTAATCACGGATCAAGTAAGCTTTCCGATGTACATGTCTAGATTTGTTGCTAGACATAGGATCCTTAGCCTGGAAGATGGCACCTCTATTGTCACAATAGATGGTGATCGGGTCATTCGAACTAGGAACTATCGTAAGTCCTTGTAAGAATTGACGCATCCATATAGCTTCCTTTGCTGCTTCCGAAGCGGTATAGTACTCGGATTCAATGGTTGAATCTACTATAACATCCTGTTTGGAACTCTTCCAGCTGACCGCAGCACCATTAAGAGTGAAGACGAACCCGGACTGAGATTTTGAATCATCTCGATCCGTTTGGAAGCTAGCATCTGCGTAACCGATTGCGCATAGCTTAGTATCGCCTCCATAAGTCAATACCCTATCCTTAGTCCTCCGTAGGTACTTGAGGATGTTTTTAACAGCTATCCAGTGTGTTTCACCTGGATTCTTTTGGTACCGACACGTCATACTCAATACATATGCCACGTCTGGACATGTGCATATCATGACATACATGATTGATCCTATTGCAAATGCATAAGGAACACGACTCATGCGCTCAATTCCTTCAGGCGTCGTGGGTGGCTGAGACTTGCTCAACTGCATCCCAGACGTCATAGGAAGGTTCCCCTTCTTGGAGTTGGTCATGCTTAACCTTTCAAGAATCCGATCCAAATAAGACTCTTGACTCAGTGATAACGTCCGTCGTGATCTGTCTCGGTAGATACGGATTCCCAATATGCGTTGTGCCTCACCCAGATCATTCATCTGGAAATGGTTCTTCAACCATCCTTTAACCGAAGATAAGAGAGGAATGTCATTTCCAATCAAGAGTATGTCATCGACATACAATATCAAGAAAACAATCTTGCTCCCACTCGACTTGATATATAAGCATGGTTCCTCGACCGATCGAGTGAAACCACACTCTTTTATCACCTGGTCGAAACGATGATTCCAACTCCGAGAAGCTTGCTTAAGTCCATAAATGGAACGCTTAAGCTTGCATACTTTCTTAGGATGTTCAGGATCTATGAAACCTTCGGGTTGCACCATGTACAACTCTTCCTCCAAATAACCGTTTAAGAAGGCGGTTTTCACATCCATTTGCCAAATTTCATAGTCATAAAAAGCGGCAATCGCTAATATTATCCGAATAGAACGTAGCATGACTACAGGTGAAAAAAATTCATCATAATGCAATCCGTGCACTTGAGTGAAACCTTTTGCAACTAGTCGTGCCTTATAGGTATCTGGTTGCGCGTGTACAAAATGCTTTATTTTGTAAAGCCATTTGCACTATAGAGGTTTTACCTTATTAGGTAAATCAACAAGATCTCATACGTCATTCTCATACATGGAGTCCATCTCGGATTGCATGGCTTCGAGCCATAGCTTTATGTCGGAACAGGCCATAGCACCTTTATAGGTAGCGGGTTCATTACTCCCTAGGAGCAAAAAGTCATTCTCCTCGACCATAACAATGTATCTGTCCGGAGGATTAGAGACTCTACCCGACCTCCTAGGTTCCTCAGGAATAGTAACTGTATCATCAGTTGGAGGAACTACTTCCTCCATCTGTTCCTCGGTTGTTGGTTCTTGAATCTTCGACAGCTCGAAGGTTCTATTACTTGTCTTGTTCTCGAGAAATTTTTTCTCTAAGAACGTCGCACTAGCCGCAACAAAAACTCGATGTTCGGTAGGCGAATAGAAGTAATGACCAAACGTTCCTTTTGGATAACCAATAAAGTATGTCTAGACCGATCGCGGGCCGAGCTTATCCTCGTGTCTCCACTTGACATAAGTCTCGCAGCCCCAAACCTGAATAAAGGACAAGTTAGGGACCGTTACCTTCCACATTTCATATGGAGTCTTGTCGACGGCTTTAGTCGGACTTCGGTTAAGTATAAGAGTAGCTGACAAAAGAGCAAAACCCCATAATGAATCAGGTACTACCGTGTGACTCATCATGGATCGAACCATATCAAGTAATGTTCGATTTCTCCATTCGGACACACCATTTAATTGAGGTGTTCCAGGTGGAGTTAACTGTAAAACGATTCCACAGTCTTTAAGGTGTTGATCAAACTCATTTGAAAGATATTCGCCACCCTGATCTGAACGGAGTGCTTTAACCTTTCTACCTATTTGGTTCTCAACCTTGTTCTGGTATTCCTTGAATTTCTCAAAGGACTCACTTTTATGCTTCATTAAGTAGACATATCCGTATCTACTCAAATCGTCCGTGAAAGTGATGAAATATCTATAGCCATCTCTAGCGGTAATTGACATAGGTCCACAAACATCATTATGTATGAGTCCTAATAGGTCACTAGCGCGCATTCCAACACCTTTGAAGGAAATTCGAGTCATTTTGCCAATGAGACATGATTCCTACGTGCCATATGTAGAAAAATCGAATGCGGGAATAGTCCCATTATCGACGAGTTTATTTACATGTTTTTCATTTATGTGTCCCATTCGACAATGCCATAGATAGGTTTGATCTTTGTCACCAACCTTTAATTTCTTATTATTCAAGTGTAATATTTCCGTGGTTTGATCTAAGATGTAAATTCCATTCATGGAAACTGCTTTGCCATAAATCATTTCATTGAATGAGAAAATACAGCTATTATCCTTTATTTAAAATGAAAAACCGTCCTTATCAAGTACGGAAACTGAAATAATGTTCTTAGACAAACTGGGTACATAGTAACAGTTATATTAAAATAACTCAAAACCACTAGGGAGTTGGATTACGTATGTTCCCTTCGAGACTGCAGCAACTCTAGCTCCATTCCCGACTCGTAGGTCTACATCACCCTTTCCGAGAGGTGTGATGTTTTTTAGGCCCTGCAAATGATTACACAGATGAGAACCACAACCAGTATCAAGTACCCAAGTTCCGAAACTTGCATGGTTAATCTCAATCATATGAATATAAGATGACATACCAACACGAACGACGCGGCCTGCTTTTATGTCCTCACGGTCACGGGATAGTTCCTCCTCCAATGTCCAGTCTTGTGACAATGGTGGCACTCAATGTCACCGCCCTTGCTCTTTACCTTGCCTTGTGAGCCTAGTCTCACCAAGCCCACTCTTACCGTTTCCTGTCTTCTTAAACTTTGGCTTACCTACAGTTAGGTCGCCTGGAGCTTTGCCCTTACCTTTATTCTTGTTGGAAATCATGAGAACATCCTGCTTCATGCTCCCACTCAATTTCATATCCTTCTCGGTCTGTACGAGAAGTGAGTGTAGCTCATGAGGACTTTTCTTCAAGTCATTCATGTAGTAGTTCGCCCTGAAAAGGGCAAAACCATCATGAAGTGAATGAAGCATACGGTCAATGACTATGCTCTCACTGATTTTGCAATTAAGTGCCTCCAATTTCTCAACATTCTCAATCATGTTAAGAATGTGTGGGCTAACCGGTTGGCCCTTCTGGAGTTTCACATCAAAGAAGCGACAGGTATGCTCATAAGTAACGATTCTCGGTGCACCTTGGGCTATGAAGCGTCTCTGCAAATTGGTTTCCATTGCAAAAATGAGTACGTTCTTTATCGCACCCGCTTCCATGACAAAATCACTATAAGCAAGTGACTCGTTAACTCCTGCATTGGGGCCTGGGTTTACTGGTATTGGCTCAGTTAAGTACTTGAGCATACCGTCAGCAATGGCAAAGATTCCGTAGTCCGCCTCCCGATCCGCAAAGTTGGACCCATCATTCTTCAGTCGTTTGAACTGATTCATGTTGTCCATAAAAACTTTAAGCCAGGACTCGCGTCCAAGTGTGGCACTCGGCATTGGGATTTCGTTATTTCCAGCCATTTGTTGAAACAGTATTATCAAAATAAACGTATTCTACACTGCGAAAAGAAGAATAAAAATAATAAGCATATGCATCGTTTTGATTTTAAGTCTTAATGCAAAAACTGTTATAAGCGAAGACTCAAGCATTTATATAATTGACCTCCTTCAAGAATTATATAAATGATCCCAAGACTCAATTATCTGTAAATTGATAAGCCAACCTTTTGGCTAATTCTACTGTTAGAATTCTTGGTCGATAAATTTATGTAAATTGTATCTTTAGTCCATCATAATCACGAGAAACTCTTCGGACTATAATGTTGAGATAAATTAAGTCAACACAAACTATTTACCCAACGTAGAACGGGTCATATTATGCCTACCGACGAAGAAGGGATGCATAGTTGTTTGCCCTTATAAAGACTAATCTCAATTTCCGTTTTAGAGGAAGATCCCATCAACTTTATTTTAATTCATTTTAAGTGAACTAATATCTAGCATGCGTGAATGAATAAACTAAGGTGATGGCTTAAACTGTGTGACATCTGTATGTCTATGAAAACTAACATACAATCTATATGAGTCAATTTTCATGCATTTTAGTAGGTGGTTTGGTTTAGGCGGAATATGATGCATAAACTATCATGTGAATGAAAAGCAATAGGAACAAAAACGTAAAAACAATAAAAAGTCCTAGTGTGGCCTATCTATCAAAATGAACATAAATACAACTTTGGAATCCATCCTTGGACCCGAGAAGCTTGTCTTGATGTTCCATCTTGATCCATGTAGCGGGAGTGAGCTCCAATCTCCATCTTTAGTCTTCTCAAAAATTACAATTTAAAATTACATAATAAACCTATTTACATTCTAATTTCAAAACCGTATTAAATAATGAAAACCAAACCGAGATACGAGATCTCAAATTACATTAAAAATTATGTTTCCATCATTACGAAAACATAATTTGACTAAAGCCACACTAGGTATTACAAATTACAGCCGATTGCAAAAACACGTAAATAAATTCATTCAACGATTCATTCAACTAAAAAATGCATCAACTAAATAAATTAAACATGCAAGACATAATTCCTTAATTATGTAGATTAATTTCCAAACCACCTATTTAAATGATCAAATTAAGTGACAATTCCTCAATTACTCACATTAATTTCAATCTAAATTCACATTAAACTTGTAATATGAATTTAATCCAACATTATTTTAAACTTCTTTAAAATAATTAGGTATCTTAATATGTGAACCTTTTTCACAGCAAATAATCATACATTAAAATTGTATAATTATAATTATTAGCCAAAAACAACAATGAAAAAAACAGAATTTTTTTTTTCTTCAGGATTTGCTCTCGGCAAAAACGAAACAGCCCAAAAATAAAATAAAATTCTTTTCTCGGCTTTTCAGCAAAAACCGAAAAGAAAAATACAATTTTTTTTTTTATTATTAGTCTGCCCACGGTGAACAGTAACAGAAACCGATTTTTTTTTTTTTCGGCAATTCAGAAAAAAACGAAAGAAAACAGAAACTTTCTTTTCTTTTGCATTTGGCATAATGCCCTGAAAAATATTTAGATGAACAAATTCGTTTATAGTTGCTATTAGAACAAGATTAGCATATGAATTAATGAAACATGATTAACCATATATGCCAATAACTATATAGCAAAAAACTAATTTAACATCATCAACAAGATGATTTCCATTTACATTACAATTTAATCCTCATTAAACAAAACATCTACAAATTCATCATATGATTATTTTAACTGATTAAAACAACAATATGAAAAATCAAAATGGAAATAAATCATCAAAAACCAAAGAAAATACAGAAAACAATCGGAATTTTTTTTTTTTTTTTTTTCACACGGCAAAAAATTTCCAGCCGAATTTTTTTTTTTCTTTTTCGAAATTCATTGTTTAAATTCAATTATGAAATTCATATAAAATAATTTCGTGGCCTTGGCTCTGATACCACTTGTAGGAATTATCTGTAAACTTTCCTTTAATTATAAGGATTATAATGGAATTATTAATATGAAAACTAGTCATAAAAGAAATTTGCATAAACAAAATAGAGAGATTATGAAATCAACCTTCGGTCCTAACAAAATCGGCCTAAGAAAAATATCGCAATGATATTCACCTATCAGTTGCACCCAAGATGATATGACATATGCCTTTAGTTCTTGCTAGAATCGATCCCACAATTAACTGATTAATTTTTAGGATTTTGTGTGTATTTTTGATGAGAGTGTGCTAGGTTAAAAATTAGGTTAGAAAAAATTATCTAACCCCTCACCTACTTAAACTGTGTATTAGGTGAGTAATAGGGTAGATATTTTCTTCCTTTTTTTCGGCCCATCCAACCGTGAAATAGGAGAAAATTGTTTTCTCAATTTCGGTTTTTTAACCTACCTAAAATAAGGAGATTAAATCTTCTTATTTTGGTAGTATACAAAATGTATATAAAAAGTATTATTTATAAATTGTCATTTAATTAATTCCGTATTAATAAGTCTACACACAACAGCTTGCAGTCTATTTATTAATGCCGGTCTGTAATAATTTATTATGACAATATCGTATAATATACTTTAATTATAAATATCGCATATTTATAATTAGCTAATTAAATATAACCGATTACATTTAATTACGAATTAACATATTAATTCGTCCAAGCTAACATTATATACATTAATTAAATATAACATATTATATTCAATTTACGAATTGACAGTTAATTCGTCTCAGCTAATATTATTTAATTAGATTAAATAATCATCTCATCAACACATTGACTAACTGTTTAGTCAAATACATGGACTAACCTTTTAGTCATATTAGGCATCAATGTGATTACATATCCATAATCACATCTCTCAAACACATCCTTACCAAAGTTGGCTGGTGTGAGTGGTAAGGGCTCTCATCTCTTAAACAAGTGGTCAGGGGTTCGATTTCTGACTCTTTCGAATGAAAAAAGCCAAACTTGGGAGGGGTCAACCCATTAAATTGCCTTCAGTACCCCGAAGGAGATTACCCCAGCTGTCGGTAGGGGATACTCCTTGTCAACACCAATAACAAAAAAAAAATCTCTCAAACACTTCCTTTAAGTGTGACTTTTAGGGACCAGTTGATCACCGCCATCAGTATGATAATAACGTCAAACTTTCTAGCAAGCCGACCGTTATTAGGTAATCGTTAATCAACTGATAAAATACGAAGTATACCCTTGTGAACCTATAAGAGATTTATAAATGTTATCACACTATTTTTTGGAGGACACAAGCTTCAACAACTCCAACAAACACCCGATGATTATCGCACTACAACATGCTTAGAAATCGCAGCGTTTGATCGACAGTTTATGTACAACTTTACGTCGGAAAACTTTAAACGATTTCGAAAATAAAACATTTCAAAACTTTTCAAAAGTACCTGGAGTGTTTAATGCATGATGACGGGGTCGCAATGACACTAACTAGAGTCAAAACTGACACCAGACCAAAAACTAACTCAAAATTGAAATCCCGACTCCAAAGCGAGTCAAACCGAGTCAAACACAAAAAACAAACCATTCAAATGCTTCTATGTTAAGATTTCCCGGAATCTTACATAGTCAAGTACCAAACATGTTCATCCAAATCCTAGGATAAAACAAATCATGATTGCATTCGTGTGATAGTGACAAGACACCTCGAAGACGTGCGACATGGCTCGCGCCTCTTTGAGCAGCCCAGGTGGCCACGTCGCTCAAAACTAACACAACCACTCATTCTCCTATAAATACCACTGAAATGCCACCATTTGAGGGTTACGCGAGAGTCCGCCCCCTCTTTTCTCCCTTAAAATTCTAGACTCGATTTTCTAAGTCACAATCCGACACGTGTTTATGACCTACCAATCGTAAACACAAGACATACACATTGTTTGGTACCGTTATCGTGCATTAAATCACTTGACCGACCATCTCGACCACTACTCCATCACTAAACTTAATAAAACACTCTTTTACTTACCAAAACGGTTTTAAACCTAGTTTTCCGACCAAACGAGTTGATACACTTACGTCGATTTCTCGCCATAAGCCTAGCATGTAAGTATGAGGGTGAAAAAATCTTCTTTTATCATGCTTTTATATGTTTCATGACTAGAACATGCTAAATTATGCATAACATGGTCCAAAACATGGGAAGAATGAGCCAAAACCGGATTTTGGTTGAGGTAGAAGCTACTTACGTAGCAGATAGGCTCGCGCCTAAAGGACCCTACCCAGCCTTAAGTCTAAACCGTGTTTGGTCTCTTCATCTCCTTTACTTTTATTTTCAAATTTGTAATCGGTTTTTACCATTTCTAGTATTTTCAAATCATTTTTTACAAGTTTTTAACCATAAAACATTTTTCACCCTTGGTTCCTAATACCATGACGGTTTAATCCGTGTTTTGGTGATAATATTTGGTTAATTACATTTTAAAAGGTATTTAAAAGCCCTTTACTTCATTTCTTTGCATTTTGGAGGGTGTTTTAAAGCCCTTCATCATTTCTCTACATTTTCAAAACAAATGTATTAGTCATCAATACAAAGTCATCCTTGGTTCCATATACCATGTCGGATTTTAACCCGAGTACGATGATGAACATTGACTAATTATATTCAAATGAACTTAAAACAATTAGTGCACAATTATTTTTCAAAACTATTCATGTCAAGCATACAAAATCGAACCCGGCATCGAATATTGTCAAAACAATGACGACTATTCCAGTCTCGTTCTTCAAATCAACATATAAGCGGCCTAAACGGCTTTTTCAAACCAAAACGGGTTCAAATACCTATTTTTCAACACATTTTACAAACTTTTCCAATGGTTAACTGACCCGCGCCTAAACACGCCACTCCTTTTTCTATTTTCAAACCACGGGCGACCCTCTTGCATTGCCAATAGGCTCGCGCCTCTTCTGGCTGCCAAATGCAGGGTCTATTTCCCTCCAGCACATGTCTAGGACGATCCTGACTTCGGTTAACCCGAATATAGGACGGGTAATATGACTAATTTGCTCATTCAAAAACCATATTTGCAAAATGTCTTACTAAGACAAATGGACAACGTTATGCACCATAAACCTAACTCGGTAAATGGATGTTTAATTTTCGTCTTGTATGCGAATCAACCATAAATACAACTTGACATCTTATACTTGATACTTGGATTAAATCAACCGACGTAGAAAGCTCACATGTTAGGTTTAAACTAGTGGATGCGCATTCATTCATTTAAACCATTTTATCAATTTTTGCATTCAACTAACCAAGATCGATCAGTAGAGGCCGCTACCGCGGTCGGGATTGGGTGTCTGATTATAGGGCTTCCCAATACGTACCTTCACCTCTTACTCATAAACTTTGGATAGTGAACGACCTTATCCAGGGCGTACGAGAGTCATTCTAGAGATAGGATGCTAAAGAGGGACGATTCCTCATCTTTAGTACCTATGTCAAACCCTGCTTTGTGCTTCATTTGGCCGAGGTATAAAGTGGATTCGAATGGGTTCCAAGCATCCCACAAATTCTTGGTGGCGACTCCGAACATCTCTAATCGTTTCAAGACCCTTACCCGAGACGAAACAGACCGATCTAAAACGATCCGGTCGAAATCATTCTTACGCCGCCGAGCGTGGCTTTCAAAAGTCCGTTGTATGTCCACAGATCGGTTGGGCGTACATGTGGGCCATGTCCACAGAATACAAAGCCTTTTGGGCAATCAAAGCCCTCAATCTTGATCTCAAACTAAGTGGAGAGAAGAGGATTTTACAAACTGAAGAATTGAAAGAATTTCGGCTTCACTCTTATGAAAATGCGAAGATCTACAAAGAGCAAACCAAATTGCTTCACGATAAGAGAATGAAGCAAAAGGCCTTGCACAAGGGAGACAAATTCCTTCTATTCAACTCTCGATATCGACTCTTCCTCGGAAAGTTGAATTCACGATGGACGAGTCCCTTTGTAATCACCAATGTTGGAAAGTATGGAGACTTTGATCTAATGTCGGAAGATCGAAATCGGTTCAAAGTCAATGGTCAACGTATCAAGCCTTATTATGAAGGAGCTTTTGTAGGAGAAGTTGAGGCCATCCGCCTTGAGCCTCTCCCACCTTGATCTAGCATTAAAATGGAGGAGAGTTTGGTGGAGTCCTCCCTAAACCACCACTTGTAAATATACTAACTCACTCACTTAAACTTAACTTCATTGCATTGCATTTTAAATTCTTGTTTTAATCAAATTTTTGACATGAGAGTAAGTGAGGGAGGGTTACTAATCAAGTTTGATGTGTGAAGAATTTAAGATTCAAGTGTGGGGAAGCTTTTGTCTAAGCTAAGAGAGAGCCTATTTTACTCATTCAAGGAAGAAAAAACTATAAAAGAGCAAAAAATAGGATCCCCACGAGCTAGCCCTGACTCGTGGGAGCTGGAGCCAAGAGAGATTGAAAGATTTTATGCTATAAAAAAACTGGGCGTCCTGGTACCAGGACGGGCGTCCCGATTATTCAAGACGGGCATTCTACCCTAGGGACGCACGTCCCTATCTGCTCATCCAAGAAATTTTTTACTCTGCTTCAAAATCTGGGTGTCCTAGCATCAGGACGGGCGTCCCAGTGCCTGAGACAGGCGGGCCGACTCCAGGTCACGCGTCCCTTATGCGTGTACAATTTTTCCTAGAAAGCAGAAGACGCCCGGCTCCCTAAACGAACCGCGCGTCTCCCTCCTGTGCCGCTCCTCTATTGGCTATAACCTTTCTTTCTTTTCCTAATTTCCACTGATACTGTCGTTTAGTACCAAAAATAAAATACCTAAGTACAACTAACAGAAGTCAGCGGTAAGTAGGGTCGATCTCCACAGGGAGGCGGTGTACTATCTATTTGTCTATTTATCTGTCTAATGTCACAATGCTGGGGGTTTTGATTGATTTAACTAAACTAGAGGTTAAGGCAAGGGAAATGAATAAGAGAATTAACAGTAAGAGAAGGGAGTATCCTAAGAGTCGGTCCACCGTGGCAGCTATCAGATCTTAAACTATCGGGAATACTAAGGCGATTAGACTATTGATAAGAAGAGCTATGGTCGTCACCTTTCGGTCCTTAAACCGCCCTAGAGCGTAAACAGCTTAACTTTCGCCCTCACTGCAATACCCTATTGTAATTAAGCAAGCCTTCCCTTCCAATCTTTCGATCTAGGTCGGGGTTAACTAAATTTATGGTCTCCTGCATGCATTCATTCGACCGGATAACAATTAAATTGCCTAATACAATTCCTATCGCAAGACTAATCTATATAAGTCAATTAAAACATCGCTACCACGGCTTCCCTAATCCTAACATACTACGGGGAATTAGCTACTCATAATAAAATAAGCAATGACAATAATTAAAGAAGAAATAAGCATTAAAATAGAATAAGGGAAGAAATTACTGAATTAAGTGATCCGGAAAAGAAAGAGCAAAGTAACAGTGTAAAAGTGACAGAGTATTAAGAGTAATTAGAGAGGAGAAGTCCCTCCTTATGTCGACCTCCTATCCTATTTATAAGAAAAATAGGATTATTAACCAAATTGCGGAAAATAAAGCTTAAAAGCCCAGCCCGTCAAGGATTGTTGCTCGATCGAGCACTTAAGGCTCTCGATTGAGTGATATTCCTTAGCATTCCTCTCGATCGAAGACTTCTTTCCCTTAAATCACTCGATCGAGAAGAAGTAGCTCTCGATCGAGCAAATGGGCTCTCGATCGAATAGAAATAGTTCTCGATCAAGCACTTCTCAGCGCGTAATTCCTGCTTCGCGCACTGAACTTCAAACGGCTGCCATTTCTTCGTTACTGAGTCAAACAGGGTGATTCCGGTGGAATTGGAAAGCCAAAAGGACAAACTTTCATCTCCAATTGGAATCACCTGAATATCTGTTGTAGAACTCGAGATATAGCTCTTACAAGCAGGAACTAGCAAATTGAAGCACTCTCTTGGCTCGCCTAACTTCCTTACTCCAATGCGCATCTCAAAATAGTACTTTCCAAGCTCCGACTCAACTCATCTCCTAAATGCATGCGTAGGGACATGTTTTAGGCTTGATTCCGCATCTCTAAGCTCATTCCTGTAATTAATACAAGAACTTCCAAAGTATGCAATTCGAGGCATATTCGTAGCAAATAACCACGATAAAAGCATAGAAATACGTGCATAAAATAGGCTAAAAAGACTATATAAAATGCACGTATCAAATCTCCCCAAACCAAACCTTTACTCGTCCCCGAGTAAACTCAAACGCAACTAAAGGAACGGAAAAAGATAACTCAGAGCTAGCTACAAATGCCCACTTAAGCCAATTTAATGCAAGCAAACTAACACTTATAGCAAACAGTCAAATGCAAACGAGTTATAAGATGTTTATAATAAAGCTGAACCGTCGACCTTGCAAGACCTTTAACGATGGACTCTCACGGGTCACTCTTCTCTCATGAAGCAAAGGGTAAGCATATGAATGTAAGGGAGAAAAGAAGTATAGTCGCTCACCTAGACTACGACCCACATGAACATGCATGCAACTAATATGATAGACAATTCTAGCTACCGTTCACACATTCCAACCAAACAAGGTCCTGTCACAGCCGAGTGCTTACAAAAATATGGTAAAGTGAGGCAATGGGTAAGAAAAGGCAAAACATTTATGGGAATGTGGAGGTATAGGTGATCAAGCTAGTACCTAAACAGAACCATATGACAACATCCATTTCAAACTCAATTATTGATTAAGCACAATGCCCTTCATTTGGCATAAAATCTCACCAAACCAAACTAGAAACACTCCTCAAATGATATAAGATAGAACATAGGAGTCAAACCGTCTCAAACAAAATCTTTCTATTTTTTTCGGTTTCTTCTTCTTTTTTTTTTCTTTTTTCATTTTCATTTTCATTTTTTCAATTTTTTTTTCAACTTTTTTTTTTCTTTTTCACGTCATTTGTTCATCATCCTCCTTCCCTTCATAAAATACCAACTCCGAATCAACAGAATATGCGCCAAAATTTGATACAAGAGGCAGTATATCGCAGAACAATCTAAACTAGCTTGACAAGGCAGGCTAAATCTGGATGTAGTTAAGGGCCAACAGGCAAATTTGGCTAATGTGGAGTTTATGGGTAAAAATGAAAGA
Source organism: Silene latifolia (assembly GCF_048544455.1). NCBI lineage: Eukaryota > Viridiplantae > Streptophyta > Magnoliopsida > Caryophyllales > Caryophyllaceae > Silene > Silene latifolia. The sequence goes on from NC_133537.1 coordinate 177,356,827, forward strand.
AAGGGAAAATGTAAGCACCTCCCTGCATGTGACACCAACCACTAACCCGAATGTATGACGGCAAAAAGCAATTGAATTTCATATATGTGCAAATTGATGAACATGTTATGCAAGGAGTAACTACTCACAATCCTACATGAAACTGGTCATAAATGACGCCAGTTTATAAGGCTCTAATTCCTTAGAAATTATAAGTAGGTTGCCAAAAATTCAGGTCAAGTCTATTCGTTCAGCTAAATTTAACATTAACTCGTAGACATGCAAAAGACAAAGCTAAAAAGATAATAGTTCAATGCAAGGCTTAAGCAAAAAGACAGTTGCAGTGCAATTTCATCATTGAAATCTACCGTTCCGACTCAACCTATATGCTAAAATAAACGTGAAATTTTTGAATTTATTGAATTTATTGAATTTTTATGAAATAAACAACAATCCAAACATAAATTAAATGTGATAACTGAAATGCAATAAAATCAATATGCAGACACAGATATGGATGCATAACCTCCCCAAACCAACCCCTACAATGCCCCCATTGTACCAAAACATGAAAAGGAAATGCAAACTGAAAGGAAAAGAGAGTAAATGCGGAAAAACTCACAAAATGCGCGAATAAGGGGACCTCCCCAAACCGACCATGAACATGGGAAGTTGCTAAAGCCCCGGAAAACCGTCTCAGGAAGCTAATCCAAGTCAATAACACTCGATCAAGAGGAATAGTAGCTGATCGAGTAACATGGGCGCTCAAAAACTGCTCGATCGAGTAAAATAGCAGTCGATCGAGTGGTTCTCTATTTGCAGGTGGTCGATCGAGAGGAAGGTCTGCTCGATCGAAGGGAATTGCCGGCAAAAGTGCTCGATCGAGCAAAATAGCTACTCGATCGAGTGATTCTCAGCTAGTACCTGCAAAACGCAATGAAAAACAGCCCGCAAACTAACAAGACAAGCATACTGAGATAGTCTATGGTATAAAACAATTTATTACAACTGAAATTGAATAAAAATGCAGAAATAAATCGCCGGGTTGCCTCCGGGTAGCGCTAGCTTCATCAGTCCCAGCTTGACCTTCTTTTTCTTCGAGCTCTCTCGGTTAATCACAATCAAAACAGCTCAAAGCGCAAAGACATTAAATCATGAACTGTGCATGTGCTACACAACAAAGATAAGTAGCACCAAAGTGGAATACGAAATAGGAAATAAAATTATACAGCCGTTTAAGCCTAACAAATTTCCTATGCGAGCTCCTAAATTTATCCACAAAATATAGGAGCGCGGGAGCAATAGACGATAAAGTGGGGCTCCATTTCAGATTGACAAAATTGAGACGACAAGGATGGTGAATAATTGCTAATTTATTCGTCCACATGGGAGGGGGTAAAACATTAAAAGGAAAAGCATGAATCAGACGAGGCAGTATACAAACAATAATAAAATTACCATTTACTACCTCGGGTTGGTTGCTCTCAACGACGGAATCACTGACAAAGGAATGTAATACCTCATCCGTGCTAGGAGCAAATACCGACTCAGCTGTCCTTTCGTCGCCCTCAGTGGAATTCGTCCCATAAATCTCAGCCTCAAGCGCATCCAGCTCGGCTTTGAATAAGGGGGACTCACCGTATCCGTTATTATCATCAAAATTATTGTCTAAGACGACCCCAAGTAACGCATCAATGCTCCCAATGGCCAAGTCAGTCGATCGAGTAGGATAGTCACTCGATCGACCAACTTCCTCCTGAATTCCACTCGATCGAGCAGCAATTTCTCTCGATCGAATTTTGTTTCTCTGGAAAATCACTCGATCGACTAGTATTAGTCACTCGATCGAGTGATTCCTCTCTATCTGAGGCTGAAATCTTCGCGTGGGACAGTGAAATATGATAGGAACTCGTCATCCGAGTCATAGAGGTCATCCTCAAAGATTGGGCAACACGGTTTTCTCGGGGAGAAACCGCTCTCAAAGAAGGTATACCTCTTCTTCTTGCATCTCACCGCTAATCGAGCAACTACGGACTCGAGCTCACGGAATCGAGCGTCCATATTTTTATTTCTCTCTTGCATTTGTGATACAAGCGTCACCACTGAATATGTCCACTCCGCGATCTCTTCTAGCTCCATCTCAGCTGCTATCTGAGCAACTACAGACTCGAGCTCAAGGAATTGAGCGTGGAATTGTCTATTAAAATCTTGCTGAGCTTGCACTTGAGATGCAAGTGTCTCCAAATAAGATTTCAGCTCCGCAATTTCTTCTTCTTGTATATCTGGAGGGTCTTGTTGCGGTGGCCATTGATAGGGTGGATGTGGCGGCACAACTACAGCTGCATTGTGCTCAAAGCAGACCACATCTCCTCTAAAGCGGATCACCTACATTCCATATAATGGGACATCGGTGATGGGTCAAAGGTACTCAAGCCTTCCCTTTGACTGTCTTTCACCTAGAACTGTCTAGGTAGTACCTGTAAGGCCTATCAAAACAGCACTCAAGGAAAAAGATCAGAACGGCCTCAAGGGAAAAATCCCCTGAGGCTAAAAACAGATAAAATTTAACAAATAAATAAATAGATTGCCTCCCCGGCAACGGCGCCAAAATTTGATACTGTCGTTTAGTACCAAAAATAAAATACCTAAGTACAACTAACAGAAGTCAGCGGTAAGTAGGGTCGATCTCCATAGGGAGGCGGTGTACTATCTATTTGTCTATTTATCTGTCTAATGTCACAATGCTGGGGGTTTTGATTGATTTAACTAAACTAGAGGTTAAGGCAAGGGAAATGAATAAGAGAATTAACAGTAAGAGAAGGGAGTATGCTAAGAGTCGGTCCACCGTGGCAGCTATCAGATCTTAAACTATCGGGAATACTAAGGCGATTAGACTATTGATAAGAAGAGCTATGGTCGTCACCTTTCGGTCCTTAAACCGCCCTAGAGCGTAAACAGCTTAACTTTCGCCCTCACTGCAATACCCTATTGTAATTAAGCAAGCCTTCCCTTCCAATCTTTCGATCTAGGTCGGGGTTAACTAAATTTATGGTCTCCTGCATGCATTCATTCGACCGGATAACAATTAAATTGCCTAATACAATTCCTATCGCAAGACTAATCTATATAAGTCAATTAAAACATCGCTACCACGGCTTCCCTAATCCTAACATACTACGAGGAATTAGCTACTCATAATAAAATAAGCAATGACAATAATTAAAGAAGAAATAAGCATTAAAAGAGAATAAGGGAAGAAATTACTGAATTAAGTGATCCGGAAAAGAAAGAGCAAAGTAACAGTGTAAAAGTGACAGAGTATTAAGAGTAATTAGAGAGGAGAAGTCCCTCATTATGTCGACCTCCTATCCTATTTATAAGAAAAATAGGATTATTAACCTAATTGCGGAAAATAAAGCTTAAAAGCCCAGCCCGTCAAGGATTGTTGCTCGATCGAGCACTTAAGGCTCTCGATCGAGTGATATTCCTTAGCATTCCTCTCGATCGAAGACTTCTTTCCCTTAAATCACTCGATCGAGAAGAAGTAGCTCTCGATCGAGCAAATGGGCTCTCGATCGAATAGAAATAGTTCTCGATCGAGCACTTCTCAGCGCGTAATTCCTGCTTCGCGCACTGAACTTCAAACGGCTGCCATTTCTTCGTTACTTAGTCAAACAGGGTGATTCCGGTGGCATTGGAAAGCCAAAAGGACAAAGTTTCATCTCCATTTAGAATCACCTGAATATCTGTTGTAGAACTAGAGATATGGCTCTTACAAGCAGGAACTAGCAAATTGAAGCACTCTCTTGGCTCGCCTAACTTCCTTACTCCAATGCGCATCTCAAAATAGTACTTTCCAAGCTCCGACTCAACTAATCTCCTAAATGGATGCGTAGGGACGTGTTTTAGGCTTGATTCCGCATCTCTAAGCTCATTCCTGCAATTAATACAAGAACTTCCAAAGTATGCAATTCGAGGCATTTTCGTAGCAAATAACCACGATAAAAGCATAGAAATACGTGCATAAAATAGGCTAAAAAGACTATATAAAATGCACGTATCATCCACCACACATATCAAGCCACATCAACTCCTCTCACTTAGTAAACCAAAAACCCCCTCACAAATACACAAAATCACCCCATTTCATCCCCAAGAAAACAAATCAACCTCTCTAAACTTGAGCTCGCTCAATCTAGGGTTTTCCACAAAGAAAAGAGATCTAATTTGGAAGGTTTGATTTTACTTTCACTCAGCCACAATCAAAGTCCTTAAACTCCAATCAAAATGAGTACACAAAGGAGATTCATGACAAGGGAACAAAGAAGAACAAGGATTATAGGGAGTTCTTCTACTTCACATCTCAACACAAGGAGAAGAGAAAATGAAGAGATTATTGATCTTTCAATACTTGATCGGTTCCCTCATATATAGCTTGTTAATGATGCTCAACGAGTCATCTTTCATTGAATACTAGGTAAGAACATCCTTACAACCAAGTTTCTTTGTCATGCTACACTTAGAAAGCTAGGGATTTATCACCAAACTGAAGCCTTGTTCGACTTGTTCGGACTCTCTACCATTTTCCATATGCACAAGCTTACTTAAAAATCACTTGTACTAGAATTTCCTAAGCTTTCTAAAAATTTCAACTCTAAACAACACCATTTGCATAGAATTCTGATTGGAAAATGTCACTAGAATGGTAACAATGGTTAAGTTTGCGGATATTTTGGGCCTAGATGTATCACCCTCTCGATCATCCAAGACTCGAAAATATAGTTTAGAACCGCTTTGGAGAGCCCTAATGGGTCGTGACTTGAAAAATATTAAAGATTGTTTGTCCTCCTTCATCCAAAACCTGATCATACGACTCACCTACCGTTTTCTAACAAGCACCCTACTTGCTCGACGTGACCCCACGGTGGTAAATGAGCTTGACCTCGCCTTTATGGAATCATACTTACAAATCCAACGTAAAAGTGGATACCACTTCAATGCTCTTTTGGTTTTACTTGAGAGATGGGCACGTTTTCGAAACGGGTGTGACAACGGGATGAAGCATATTGTGAACGGAGGCTTGATAACAAGGATTGCAAAGTGGTTTAACCCAAACTTCAACCATGACAATTCGTATGTCCCTCTTCCGGGTAATACTAGGATTAATAAATGCCTTCTTTTCAAACAACATCATTGGATAGCCTATGAGGGCTATGAAAGAAGAATCAAATGGCTAACAAAGGAAGTGATCCGCTAATCCTTCCAATGGAGGGTTTGACAAGAATTTCACCAAGGAGAGGACCTCATTCCCGTCTACCTTCCTACCTAGTACCCGGAAACTTGAGGCAAGAGAACCACGCCCCACCCCCTCAACAACAACATCAAGAAAATGAGCACAAAGATGAAAGGGAAAAGATCACTATTCCACCATACCCCTTCACTTACCAACCCTACAACCACCCTAACCCGTTCATTCTTCCAAGGGATAACTTTGCCACGGGTCTATTTCAAGCTATGCACCGCCAATAATATGATTATAGGGTGGATACCTATTATGCTCTATTCCCTAGTTTCCATCAAATGGCCGGTCAAGGGTGCATAAATGAAGAAGGGATGCTTCCCTCTTTGGCTCAAGTTGATATACTCTTTCCAAACTCGGCCCATGGGAATGGTGAAGCTAATCGCAATGGTGAGGGACTGGAGAGTGATGGCGAAACCGTGGAGGTGAATAGTGAAGAGGATGAATTCATGGACTTCTATGAAAGTGATGAGTCTTGAGCGGATTGGAGTGATGAAGATGGAGGAGATGATGACGATAATTGAAGAGTTCTTTGGCTAGATGGAGCGGGCAGGAGGCACCCATCATGGCTAATGTGAGCTCTTTCCTCATCTCTATGACAAAATTTGATTTGTTTAACTAACTTGTTTTGAATAATTATTGTTGTTTCGTCTTTTTGCCTAGTAAAGTGTCCTAGCAACACCAAAGGACTTTTTCCACCTTAGCCACATCAAGGTGATGACAATTTTTGTTCCCACAAGGAAAAATCTAAATTGAGAATTAGCATAGCATTGCATGCATGTCTTGGTGGCCAAACTTACCCCATTAATTTAACCTGTTTGGAGAAGTTTAGTCACAAGCATCTCGAGTTAATCTAAATTAGCTCTCCGAACAATAGAAAGCATGCATAATTTAGAATAGTTTAGCTTACATCATTTTGTAATATATACCATATAGTTTGCATTTAGTATAGATTCATATCATATCATATAATTCATAATTCCCTATTGTTTTGTCCATTGGGGACAATGTCCATTATAAATGTGGGGATGGGGAATTCTAACACTTATTTCAAAAATATGATAAAAATCCAAAAAAATTGAAAAACCCCAAAAACATATTCTTTATTTGTAGAGTATAATTGTATATATTGTTTGTTTGTTGTTCACTCGTATGACTTGGGATCGACTACGCAACATTCGAAGCATGAGGATTATGAAGACCGCATGGTATGATCTTTCCAAATATCATTTTTCCTCTTAAATGTTAATGACAATGTGGCTTCTTTTTGTTTGATGAGGTACAAACCTATGTGATTATAGGAGTTGTATTTAGATTATGTGGCATACTAGCGATAGAAGCATATGCATCAGGTTGTATATATGATAGTTACATCATGACAAGTGTTTATAGGACCCTTGTAGATAATTTTTCTCCTTGAGACTTTGTTTGCTAGAATACCCTCAAGACACCCTAGGATGTGTCTTACTAGCATCTTTTGACCCATGGTCTAAGGCCTAGTCAAGAGTACCTTGTGGTGTGATAACTCGTTGGTTACCGTTTATTCCGATGTGACCCTTGATGCCATGCAACCGTTCTTTAATCTACCATCTATCATTTTGTCAACAAAAAGGGAATTGGTACAAAAATCTCCAATTTGAATTCAAGTACCAAAATAAAAGTAAAAAAGTTTGCAAAAATTGCACCAATGAAAAGAGGAGCAAAAATAAGCTCCTATGCTTCAATAAAGTACCCTTGCTACAAAATGGAGTTACTTTCAAAATGTTCAAAAGAATGCAAAAATTGAAAAGAATTGCCAAGTATCAAAATGCCAAGAATTATTCTTCAATGACAAATGCCACAAGAAATTGGGGGGGGGCGGTGAACAAATCAAAGCAAAATACCATTGTGAAACTTAAAAAAATATTGATCCCTTTTTTCCATTGATCTCATTTTTGTTGCATGGTGGAGAGGGGACGACCCTTCTTCTTGCCTAGGCAAGATGGGGAATTCCACGATCCTACAGTGTTTCTAACACCATAGGGAGTCTACTCTTGATAAAAGCATTTAGCGATTGAGAACAAAAGTACCCTACACTACTACAAATGAGCACTTGGGCCACGGCTAAATTCGTGGCGCAAGTACTAAATTTCCGTGGCTAAGTCATTTTGCCATGGGAATACCTTCCGTGGCGCAAGTGGTCGTGGCAAAGGGATAGCCACGGGAAAAACAAGAACGTGGCTATTATTGAATTTTTGGCCACGGATTCTCTCGTGGCTAATAACTCCTGTGGCCAAAGAAATTTCCCGTGGCAAATAATATATATGAAAATTAAATAAATAAAACGTAAAATAATTTATTTATTTTTCACAATGGGTATTTTATCATATACAGAACCGTGACAATCTAGGTAATTGTTTCGCTAGTTAACTTGATTCATTTGAACGTTATTTCGTTTCACGAGTCATGCATTTGTGAGCAACGGAGAGGCTTCCCAGGAGGTCACCCATCCCAACACTACTCTCACCTGAGCACGCTTAACCGTAGAGTTATTTTGATGTGCCACCGAAATTGAATGTTACCTTTGTTGATATAATTAGCACTTTAAATCCTTTTAAGTTTATTTTTTTTCTTTCAAATCTTACCTTTAGTACTATTTAATTACATAAATGTTACATGTTTTACAATTTTTGCGGGAAAAAACATTATTTTGGCCGAAACAATTAAATTTTCGACATTAACCTCATGATTAATGATTTTGACATCATTTTTTTTGCCCAAGTCAGTAAACCATTTTCTCCAAAAAGTAAAATTAATTGTGTTTTCCTAACATTTTTTTATTTCTTTTGTTTATCGACATACTTATTTTCATTTCTCATGTACTCATTTTTTCGTATATTTTTCTTCGCAAATTTTATTGTATAACCGTTGTACCTGCGATATGAAAAATGAGACTATTTTTTGCTAAAATAATGACCGCTTTTTATAATTAAAGGTCTTTTTTCCCCAAAGTGATCACTATTAACCAAAAAATAGTCACTTTTTTTTACCCAAAAACCACGAAAAAGATTATTGTACAAAAGAATCGCTTATTTTCCTAAACTGATTTCTCTTTGTTATGATTTATCGTTTCTTTTCTTAAAATTTTCACATTATTTGCACATGTGACTTTAAATTATTATAATTTATATATGTTTCTGTGTGATGCGCTCATTTTCAATGAAAAAAATTTCCCAATTTTTTTCTCAGCAAGTTAAATTTTATGTAAATTTTTCACGGTACCCTTGAATTTTGACAGATTACATATGGTACCCTTTTTTTTAAGTTTTTACATATGGTACCCCTGTATTTATGTTTTTCAGTCTCAGAATACCCTTTGACAAACTTCCGTCATAACGCCGCTACTCATATGCCTTGTGACGCCTTTTTTTGTTATCTAATACACTATCAATTCATCATCTAATATTACCTAAATCCTTATTTTGTCTAATAAACTAACATTTAGTACCTAAATAATATAACAATAACAACATAACATACACAATTACTCATCAAATTACTTATAGGCGTAACGACGTTATGACGAAATTTCCGCAAAGAGTATTCTGGGAATGAAAAAGGTAAACACAAGGGCAACATATGTAGAAACTTAAAATAAGGGGTATCGTGCGTAATCTGGCAAAGTTCGAGGGTACCATGGGAAATTTCGGTAAATTTTATATCAAATTCAAATTTTTCTATAAATATCCTACAAATAAAGTTGGAAATAAAATTTTGAATGAAATAGTTTAACAATATATTAATTTTGGATTTTCAAAGATAGATGGTAAATAACTTTTTTATTCAATTTGATATGCTATATCTTTAAATGTGATACGATCATTTAAGATTGTTATTCAAGATTATAAAGTTTAATTTGAAAAAGTAAAAGAAATTCACGACTTTAATAAACAGAGTATATATTAAAACAATTTTTTCAAATTATCAATATTTTGAAAAACCTACAAAACATAAATGTGATCTGTAAAAAATCAAAAAATTAGACAATAAACTTTTCTTTGCTTGCATATAGGTTTGTAAAATTTTAAAATTTCTTATTAAAGTAAATAAAACAATAAAAAAAATTAATTAAACTAATCAAATTGTTTCTAAATTTTTATATTCAAATGTATTTTCATATTATTATATTTGATTAAATTTCATTCCGATTTAAGTCGGAAAAGATACTCGCCACGGGTGTTTGTTTGTTCGTGGCTAAAAAAATATTTGCCACGGAACAATTCGTGACTAAATAAAATTTCGCCACGGGTGTGACATAGGCCGTGGCAAAAATGATTATTTGCCACGGGTGTAGCCTAATTCGTGGCGGAAGTGACTTTTTGTCACGGGAAGAGTTATCCCGTGGCATAAATTTTTTTCCAAAATAATGAATAAGTTTTTCCCGTGGTTAAGCAAAATTTAGCCACGAATTATGAGTTCCCGTGGCATAATTCGTGGCGCAAGTGATGATTTGTTGTATTGCTAGTTTTACACAACTTGGAGGTGATTTGTTGGTATCCTTGTAGGCTTAGTAACTTGGAGAAATAATAACTACAATGGAATGTGTACCCTTAGATTGCTTCCCTTTTAGATAGTTTCCGTCACTTAGATGAGGAATGTGGTTATTCGTTTTGTAGATGCATTCCTTACTTGTTTTTGTGTGCTTAAATGTTAGGATGCATCACCATATTGGCAAGCCCCACCTTGCCTTGCAATAGGGCATCTTACCTCATAGATGTCTTGTTGTGAGTTGAAGGGGCGGAGTGAGACCCGCTAATTATCTCACATCGTCTAGTAGTATTAATAAAGGTCATAGTTTTTGTCACCTCTTTACTCGGGACGAGCAAAGATTCGGTTTGGGGATATTTGATGTGACTCATATTTGCACACTTTTAATCCCCGAACTAGCCTCGTTCCTATGCTTTCTTGCATGTATTAGGGTCTTTCCTTATCTTTAGCTTCCTACTTTGCATATTCTTTGAGGTTTTGTGCCCTTGGTAGGAAAGGAGTGCTAGCCTTGCGTGTATGGAGCAAAACGGACCTAAAGTTATCGCATTTAACGACCAAGCATCAAAGACGAGACCAATACTAAAGGCCTAAGTCAATAAATCAAGTAGAATGGTCAATGATGAAGACCCCCACGCCCCCTCAATGATCCCCACGGATCTTGAGGCAGTCAAGAGAAGAGGAAGCCAAGCTCACCCACGTTCCAGGCGTCCCGAGAGCAGCCTGAGCGTCCTGAGCAGCCCAAGCGTCCTGAAGAGTAGACCGAGCGTCTCAACGCTCAGCCCGAGCGTCCCACACGTAGGACAGGCGGCTGCCTATGCAGTATGAGCGTGCAACATGGATAAGTCATGGGGCTCCTTAGGGACTTGCAAGGAGTTAATCTTCATCTTAGGGACTTAATCGTCATTTAAGCCCTTAGTTGAAGGTACTAGACCCCTAATTAGACACCTCTAATTAGTTACCAAATTACTTGTTAATTTTGTTTTATGTGATCTAGTTACACGCATTCTTATGGAATGACTTAAGATGATAAGAATGAGTAATCCTTACAATGCTTAAAGGAAAAATTGGGGACAACACAAGAACTCCTTCCTTGTGTTGTTCTTATGCTAAAATACAAAGGATGATCCTCCAATCTTCAAGTCTCCATAGTAGGAAACCTCCTCTTGATGGCACCCAAGATATCATCCAAAACCAACTAAATTACTAACTAGATAATCTAGATGATAACCTTGAAATAACATTACAACTTATTATTACTATAATAATAATTTATGGTTATATTATTATTTTAAGTGAGTTTTGGAATAGTTTTTGTATAAAAAAAAAGAAGAGGAAATGAAGAACAACATCTTGTTCTTATTTGATAAAACATCAAAAATGAAGGAGAAGTAGAGCAATTTTTCTTCTTATTTTTCCAACCATCTAATGATTAAGTTGGGGGATATTTATAGACCTCAAATGTAAAGAATTTAGGAAGAATTCTTAGTGGGGTGAGGTTATCATGACATCATCTATATGACTCTAATAAGACTCCACCAAACATGTCCACTATGATTTCGGCTCCATTTCGATTTCCGACTTTTGTCACACAAATGCTTATAAGTCCTATATTTACTTATCTTATATAATTAAATATTAATTTAATTATTTAACACTTAAATAATATAAATTTACAAATGATGTTCACCCAACTTTCAAGTATTATTAGACCATTTTATCAACATAAAATGTTGATGTGACTCATATTTGAGCACATTTAGTCCCCGAATTAACCTCGTTCCCATGCTTTTTAGCACATATTAGGGTCATTTCTTATCTTTAGTTTCCCATTTTGCATATTCTTTGAGGTTTTGTGTCCTTGGTAGGAGAGGATTGCTAACCTTGCATTTATGAGGCGAAATGGAGCTAAATGGATCGCATCCAATGACCAAGCATCAAAGAAAAGACCGACACTAGAGGCCTAAGTAGATAAATAAAGTGAAATGGGCAATGATGAAGAGATCCTTGCATCCCCAACTCAATCCTCGCGGATTGATAAGGAGCCAAACAAGAGAAAAACTCTGCCCAACTATCCGAGCGGCCCGAGCTCAGGATGAGCAGATCAGATCAATGATCTGAGCGTCCCTGAGCATGATCCGAGCGTGCCAGAGCATCAATCCGGGCGTCTCAACTTCCAGGACGAGCGGATCCTCTTACAGAACAACCCGTACTTCAGATGATCCAAGCGGATTCTGGTGGGAGTTGCAAGCATGATCCGCGCATGTCCCTCGGGAGTTGCATTTCCTCAAGTTTCTCTTAGGGTCTTAATAGTCATTTAAGCCCTTAGTAACCCTAATCCTTGTACTTAATTTTGGTATAAATACCCCTTTGTACCACCTAGATTAGCATGTCATCTTAATCAAGTTTTAATTAAGCTTTAATCTTATTTTAATCAACTCTTAATCCTCTCTTAATTTAGTTGTAATACTTTCCCAATATTAATCACATCTTAATCTTTCCTTAATTTCTCAATTATTCTTAGTTTTATTTGGGTAATTAGAAGATTATTTGGGCTTATTTGGAGGATTGACAATCTTCCATCAATCATCATGTGCTTCTATTATTCTTTGCTTTATTATTTGGATCATCTCCACAGGTATAATTTCTTTTTACCCTTGTTTAATTATTTCTAATCACATCATTTATTCATCATGTTTTGCTTTGTTAGTATGATTGACAATCTTATTAGCATGCTAAATTTGATCATAAGTGAGTAGTTATTTAGCTAGGGTTAATGGGGAATTAGGGGAAACAAACATGGGAATTAATCTATGCTTAATCTAATATGTTTTTATAATTAATTTTCTTGCTTGTTGTGATTTCAACCTATGCACATGTTATGTTTGATGAAATGCAAGCCTATGAATCCTTGCATTTTTTACTCATCTCCTATCTTTTCAATGAGACTTGTAAGACATAAACCAACTCGAGCCTCATTAGACTATGCATAAGAGTTGAATAGGAGGAGACTATGTCGACTTGTAGGTGTTGTACAGTCTAGACGACTCGGCTCCGGGACCTAAATTCTTCTAGGGATTGTAAGATATACACTAACTCGATCCCATCACAACAATAAGTGCTTGCATCTATTTGAGAACATGTTTGTATGATATACTCCCATGAATCCCCTATGAACCCATGACACCCTAGTGCCTTTAATCATTTGTTTACAACCTCTTTAATTGCTTTACTAAATTTACATTCATCTTGTTGATTAGTTTAGACCACATCTCATCTCAAACCCAATTTGTGACACCCTAAGACATATCTACTTGCAATTGAAAATCCTACATCAATACCCGTCCCTTGGGATCCGACCTTTACTTACCTCTTTGATAAGAGTAGTTTGTAAAGTTATAAATATTGTTTTGGTTGGTAGCTTTTGACGACGAGTTTTAGACCACACCAAAAATGGCGCCGTTGCCGAGGACGGTGTTCAATTGATTTGATTTTCGTTAATTGTTTTTAGTTGTGTCTTTGTTTACCTTCGGGAAGTTAATCTCCTCAATGTTGTTCTAATTGTTTTCAAGTTGTTTGATATTTTGCATGACTAGGAGATCACAAGTTAATTTATTACCTATTGATTTCGAGATTGCAAGGACCTTAACCAACAATAGAAGAGTTGCTAGAGGTACTTCGAGAGTTGTAGGTATTGGTGAGATTGTGGACATTCAACCAAATAGCATTAAGTTTGTCAACCCTTTTAAAAGAGAAGGAGAGGATAACCGAATTCAAAACCCACCACAAAATCAACCTACAATGCCTAAATTTTTACCACATTCCGTACCATCCGAGGAGAACCTACCAAACAGTACTCCTACACCACCACATTTAACCAGTAATTTCATTGCCAAATCCGCATTCATACAATTAGTTGAGAGAAGTCAATTTGGAGGGATGCCTAGTGAAGACCCTCACTCACATATGGAGACTTTTTGTGACTATTGTGATGTAATCTCTCAAACCGGAATTACTCAAGACCAACCCATGGGTATTGTTTCCTTTTTCTTTAATCGGTACCGCAAAGCAATGGTTAAAGAGCCTAGACAAGGCTACTCTTGGTATTGATTCATGGAAGAAGTTAGCACTTGCCTTCTACAAAAAATTCTACCCTCCGGAGAAGACTAATATGTTGAGAGCCCAAATCACAGGGTTCAAGCAAAGGGATGAGGAATCATTATATGAAGCATGGGAGAGATTTAAGGACACTTGTTGTTCTTGTTCACACCATGGACTTAGTGAGTGGTTCCTTGTGCAACAATTTTGGAACGGCCTATATGAAGACTCCCGCAATGTTCTTAATCTGGAATCTAATGGGATGTTTACCGAAGTTGATTACAATCAAACATGGGCCAAAATCGAAGAGATGGCGGTTCATAATTCCTAATATAGTAGGCCTCGAATGACCACAAGAGGAGGAAAGCATGAGGTAGATTTCATCACTCAATTGGGTGCTCAACTAAGTGCTCATATCGACACCATCAATTTGAAGTTTGAGAAGGCCATGGCTAAGCTTGATGAAGCTTCCAAATCACCCAAACAACATGTTAATGCTATGGTGGCATTATCCTCAATTCCAAGTGGATTATGTGAAAGTTGTGGAACCTTGGACATGATAAAAGCGAATGTAGGGGAACAAATGAACAAGTTAATGCTTTCCAAGCATACAAAAGGGGCACCCCTTATTCCAACTACTATAATGAGAACACCAAATTCCATCCAAATCTTTCATAAAAGAGCCAAAATGTCCAAAACCCCCAACAAACATACACCCCACCTCCAATGAGAAACCAAGCTCAAAGACCCTTTTCAACCAAAGCCAAGGTTACCAAAATCAACATTCTTACAACCAATCAAATGACTAAAGCTTTGATATTCAAAAAGCGGTCCTCCAAATGCAAAAGAACCAACAAGAATTTTTCACCCAAATGCAAAAAGATAGCCAAGCTAAAGAGATCACCATCAACAACATTCTTGCCCACACCAAAATGTTAGAAACCCAAATGACTCAATTAGCATCTTCTAACTCTCAAAGACAAAAGGGGAATTACCACCTCAAGGTAATCCCCCAAGACATGAGACGGTTAGTGCCATCCATTTGAGAAGTGGTACAAGATATGAGGGGCCGAAGAGGCCAATTGATGTAGATATTGTGGATGTTAGTGACAAGTAAAGAGTTATGGAGAACTCTAAGGAGGTAGATCCTACTTCCAGTGAAATTTCAAAGAAGAAAAATGAAGAGAAGGCTAAGGAAAAAAAAGCTATTGTGATTAGACTTCCATTCCCAATTCGCCAAGCTAAGCCTAAGCTTGATGACCAACTTGGAAAGTTCATGGAAATTGTGAAGAACTTAGAAGTCTCAATCCCATTCACGGAATTGATCAATCATGTTACGTACTATGCAAAGTACATAAAAGACATTCTTACCAAGAAGAAATCCATCCGAGAGTTGGAGACTATTGCCTTTACCATTGTGAGTAGTGCTATTCTTCAAGGGAGCTCCCCTCCAAAGCTCAAAGATCCGGGAAGTTTTTCTATTCCATGTACCATTGGCGACACTACAATCAACAAAGCATTGTGTGACCTTGGAGCAAGTGTAAGTGTCATACCATACTCGGTATGTAAGAGGCTAGGAATGGGAGAGCTCAAATGCACCAACATCACTCTTCAAACGGCGGATCGATCAACAAAGGCTCCTTTAGGGGTATGGGAGGATGTGCCTGTGAGAATTGGCAAATTTCTCATACCGATAGACTTTGTCATTGTAGACATGGAACAGGATTCCAACATTCCTATCATTTTAAGAAGACCTTTCTTGCATACCGCCGGAGCGGTAATCGATGTGAAACATGGAGAGCTCACACTTGAAGTAGGGGATGAGAGAATCACTTTCAATCTTGATAAAACAATGAGAGCTCCCCTACTACATGAGCCATGTTTCATGGTCGATCATTATAGCCGAGAAAGTGATAGGAAGAAGTTAGAATCCCTATGCAAAGATCAAGCCATGGGTGTGGACAAGGCCCTCGGGAACTGCGTCCGCGGGATCCACACTAGGCATAATCGACTCGAGGTTCTTTCGAATCGAATTAAGACAAATTAGAGTCGCCACCAAGTTTTTTGGGAACTTGGAACCGTTCAAGTCAACTTTACACGTTTCATCGAAAAGCATAAAGCCAATCGACTACGAGTGATTAAAGATAAAGACTTGTACCCTATATCACTCGATTTGAATGACTCTCGTAATCCAATGGTATTTAGACGGATCCACAAACCATAGATCTTGAGTAAGGGGTGAGGGTACGTGTTAGGAAGCCCATAAGGACACCTAACCCCGCCCGTCGATAACGGCCTCTACTAAGTCAAGTGTCGGATTTCAAACAAGGTCATAGCTACTACGATATATGATATGCAAACATCGTTTTAAAACCTTACCATGTGAAGTTTCTATGTTGATTTAGATGCAACTAAACTAACTTTATCAAAGTTGTAATTTAGCATGTGGGTTGATTGATCTAACAACATACAAAACAAAGCAAACAAGGCTTGATGGGAATGGGGGAGCCGTTGGGATCTACCCTATTATAACCCAGGCATTTCATGCCGACACAACGAGGAATTAAAGATACAACTCGATCTAAATACAATTGCTATATACGACACCGTACATGACACATTACACGGCCATTCAACCCAGAAAAACGTGCACAAAGGGGTGGCCCATGGCTTACATGACTCACGGCCTTGGGTCACTCCTCGTAATGTGTGCTTTCACTTAATCTTATCGAATTAGACATTGGGTCACGCACCAAACCATCCATTAGCATAAATCGGGCCATGTTGCTTTAAACAACATGCGATTTACTACGCTCTTACATGCATTAGGGCACAACCATCTAGCCAAACAAGACTAAGGTTTTTGAAAGAGGTTTTGACTCTATAAGAGAAAACTAACTTGAAAATTACAAACAAACTACCAAACACGACTCGATAAACAAAGTAATTACAAGATACGAAATAACGAGACAAAGATGAGAAAACAAAGAGAAAAGGGACTACAAGGACACGGCCAAACACGGCCTACACGATTTTGCATACCCTAATCCTTAGGTTAGATTCATTAGGTTAGATAGATGATTGCGAAACGGGATAGAAAACAAGTTAGAAAACGAGTTAGAAACAACGTTGATCGATTGGAAGGATGTCGCGCAAAGGTGTATTCTACACGGCCTAAGGGGTAAAATTAGGTCAAGTTCGCTAATTAAATTAACTCATCGAGTTTTAATAAGAAGGTGCTAATCACGCACTCTTATACTAGCGAGAAATTATGTGAAAGAGAGAGATGTATTCAATTAAGTTACAGAATCGTCAGTTGATTTTTAAAGCTATGTCGATGTACCCTAAAGTGTCTAATTAGGTTATTAAATTAATCTAATGTCATCTAAATGAGTTATATGTTAACAATCAGAGGTCATATTAACATGTAAATGGTCCAGGGGTAGGTCGAATCACACGAGAGAAGAGAGGGATCAAAAGCGAAGAGCGAAGTCAGAATTTGTTTTTATTAATGCCCTACCTTGAACACGAGGATATGTAAATGAGACGGGGGTGTACGACCGACTGATGTAGCGGTTTGTTTCCCATCTCAAGTCAACGCGGGTGTTCATGGTGGTACTTTAACTCATACTCAGACTAAACTAGTTTCATAGTTAATAATAACAAACGATAAACAAAAACGATAAACAAACAAAACGAACTATAAAAAAACAAACATAAAAAAAACGAAATAAAAGGGAGAAAGAGGAGGATTTGATGCACCCTCAACCTACATGTATCGTTGACGCCGTCTTGGGTCGTAATCGATCGTAGATTTTATCTCGAGAGGCCGTCGTCGACGAAGAAACAAAGCAAACAACACGTTTTTTTGCAAATCTGGACAGCAACTTTCAAACAGCGATTTCTCTCTCGTTTCACGGTGAAAATTTGATTTAAAAGATGTTTTGAAATCTAGAAAGAGAGGAGAACAGAGATCGTAAAACAATCCCTGCTCGTTTTGAGTTATTGGGCACGAAAAACGAGCACAAACAGAACTGGACAGACAGGGAAAAGCCGCGAAAACAGAGTGTATAACACTCTGTTTTTCGAGGGATTTCGTGTACTCTCAAGGGAAATTTGGCTCGTAAATCTTTGTCTAATGTGTATATGGATGTTGTATGGTTAATTTGGAATAAGAAACTCGAATTTTGATGGAGGTTTGAAGGGAGAACGAATGGTTTCAAAGAGGACACGCAAACTGATTCTCTGTTTGTATGTCGGTTTTGTCTAGGGTTTTTGAGAGGCAATTAGGGTTTGTTTCTGGGGTTTAAAGCTTGTGAATGAAGGTAGTATGTATGGAGAACTTAGAGGAATGAATGTATGGTGAAGGGGTGGAATTTATAAGGAGTTAAAGTAGGTTAAAATGGGGGAGAGGCAGACGGGCTCGGTTTGCACATAGCTGCTGTCCAGCAGCTTTTGTGAGGATTTGAGAGGCTTTGTGACGGGTTTTCTTGGTGGTTAAGGTAAGGTAATATGGGTAGGATACTAAGGTATGGGTTAGGGTTAATGGGCACGGGTTTTGGTGGTGTTTGGAGCGGGTTTTGGGCTCGGGATTTGGCACGCAAAACAGGGGGGCTGCTCGTGTTTTTGCGGGCTGTTGGGGAGGGGGGGTGTTTGGGATGGGATTTGGGCCGTGGTTATGGGGTTCGAACTGGGGTTGGATGGGTAGAGGCTTAGGTTGGTTAGTGTACTCGAGATTCGTGCCAACTTGTAAAGAAAACGGGCTCAAAAACCGAGCTATAATCGAGCTCCAAAACACGTGTTTGAAACGAGTTTTTTTCGATTTTTAAATCGATTTTTCAAATCAATTAACACATTAAAATAAATGACTTTTCAAATCAAATACACTCATAAAATGATTTTTCAAATCAAATATTTATTTTATTTTCAATAAAACAAACTTGGGAAAATAAACTCAAAATAAAATAAAATAAATTGAATTCACCTAAAAAAAACTATAATTTAAATATCATTTAAATTAATAAAATACTCCGTCGACAACGCTCATTCTACATCGTAAAACGAACCCAAATAATGACAATTATAACTAATAGAATACATGTGTCCTATCATCATCGGGTGTTTGTCGGGTTCTCTATAAATTCCAATATCGACGGATACGGGTATCTACAGAGCCCCCACTTTGACTGAGGCTTGGACAAGGCGAAATTCAAAGTATACCCCAGGTCCCTCTCGACCGAGGATTCTTTGTTCGTTTATAGTCCATTAGACTTGCGTATATAAGCTCGCCAGCCAAACGAAGAGATCATACCTGAAACTTCGTTGGGGATTGACTCTTGCTTCTGTTGTGTCAAGTTGTCATCGTTGGTCATCGACCCATAAAACTGCATGTATGGTGGATTAAGCCTTATCCTTAGGCGCCTACGTATCCGTTTCTGACGGAATCAAACCCCGTCGTAGTTCGGCAAGCGCGACACATGCCCAAAGTTTATCATCTGTGGCGTATGTCCAAAATTCATCATCTGCGACATTTGCCCAAAATTTATCATCTGTGGCGCTTGTCCGAATGGGACGGACTTTCCAGTGAGGTTGCCGCCGCTTTCGTCATTTGCTTTCAGCTACGGAATTCTTCCATTTCATACTCTTGTATTGAATTGAATTCTTGGTGGATGTCATCCTTTACATCTTGATAATGGTCTCGAAGCCTACGGCCAGAGCCCCGATTTCAATGGCTCTAAAGTCGAAGACTTTAGAGCCCCCAGTTGAAGCATATACTGCTATATTGGAAACACAAAAACGCACTAGCAAAAATCATCACATAAGCACATTTGGATCATCGATCTTAAAATTGGATTATTTGAAAGATTGGGTCATCGACCCGAAAATTGAATTTGAAAATTTTGAATTATTGGGCCATCGACCCGAAGTTTAAATTTGACATCACTTGGTATGTTGGGCCATCGACCCTTCAAAATTGAATTGGAAAATTTTGAATGATTGGGCCATCGACCCGAAAAGATTCTACTACTTGGATCATCTATCCACAATTCGCAAAAAGTTTTTGGAATTTTGAAATTTTGAAATTTTTGAAATCGAACCTTGATGGGTGAGCATGAAACACGACTCAGACACTCTGTATAACCCGTAAATAACGTGGGCGTAGCCCGCTACCATAAAACAAAAAAATAAAATAAAATCGTAAGTGTGCACGAGTTTAAATTCAATTATTGACTTGTTGGGGGTAGAAATGTAAATTGGCCATTCCGACGCCAAAAGATGACAAACGGGAATCACAAGGTCGTCGGACTTGGGACGGAGATATCGTATGGCATGGGCGTGCTCCCGAGGGCACATGGGAATCAAGATCACTTGGCATTGACATAGGTGGATTAAACTCACGGAGCAACAACGTTGGCTTCGCCCAGACACTAAACACAGACTGACTTTGCGAGAATACTTAGACATCACACATCACTCTTGTTGGGAACATTCTGTCACTCTTCTCCTCGCCTCCTTTCTTTTGCCGAGTTTTTCATCATTTCTTGCCACCGCCTTCTTTCTTTTCAGCGGGCTTTTACTAATTTTCTTCCACGCCTTCTTTCTTTTCAGCGGGTTTTTCATATTTTCTGTTCCCAACAAAAACCCACATCTATCTGACTGAGCATCTATGCCTACACCGTTAGATAAAGCTCATTCTGAGACTTGATACTATTCATCTGAATCTATATCCTTATCCTAGCTTACATCGAGTGCTAAGACCGACTTAAACAAAGGTGGCTTCATTTGGACTTGGTTAAGACCCGCAAGAAACCGACAAGATGGCAACTTGGTTGATGAGTGGATTGAATCCCTTATTCGGAAGGACTGCCTACGTATTCGCGTGGAGCGAAATAAAATCCGACGTAGTTCGATCAAGGTGCATTAAATTGGCATTTTGATTGTGTGTGCACACTCGAAGGTTTCACCTAAGGTATCATGTCGTATCCCATTCTAGCCTGTAAGGTACCGTTAAATCCCGTGTCTAGGGTTGGTACAAAAGGTTGTGGTTCTTTGGGATGTGGAGCTTGGCAACAAAAGGCTTGAATAGTGGACCGTCATTCTGAAGGTTCATTTTCTGGTGCTAAGGCCAATGGGTTATGGCTTACATCGTGGTTGGAAAAGGTGTCTCGGGTTTGATGAAACCCGAGTGCAAATGGGTTGGAAAACAATGTGGGTTCAAATTTCCATGTCTGGACCCTAAAGGCTGGGTGTAACAACACAAGCGGAATAATTCTCAAAATTCCCGACTATCCCTTTGTAACTGTCTCAGGAAGGACTTAGAGGGTAAAGAGGTTACTACTTAAACTTTTGGGCTTCGCCCATTGAACCTCAACTATGGGTACTTGACTTGAATTCTGGCTTCCGTAACTTCGACATTCAACCAAAAAGCATTCCGCAATAACTTCAACATCTTTTTTCCTTTTTTCTTTTTCTTTCATCTTATTTTCATTTTTCATTTTTTTTTTCATTTTTCCAATTTTTCTCTTTTTCCTGTCTTTGAAAATGATCA
The DNA here is from genome assembly GCF_048544455.1 of Silene latifolia. Lineage (NCBI taxonomy): Eukaryota > Viridiplantae > Streptophyta > Magnoliopsida > Caryophyllales > Caryophyllaceae > Silene > Silene latifolia. Next base: position 177,378,276 of record NC_133537.1, read on the forward strand.
TCTATTCATTCTCTTAGTCATAAATGGATACACCTTGAAAACTGGGCTTCGCCAACTAATTTAGGTAGGAACTAACAATTCCTTGTTAGAACGGGTTGATATCTTCTCTCTTCGAGATGGGATGATTTTGTTGGGTAAAAGGCTTGCCTTCCATCACTGATAGGGGAAACAAGGAGCTAGTCCGGGTTTGTCATAGAATCATCTAAAAGCTTGTCACAAGCCTGGTTCAGATGGAGGTTTTCTACCACCAGACATGGAATAGGTAAAGGAATCAAACACGGGATCCTAGTGTACCTTACATTTTGAAACAGGACATATTTCTACCCCAGGGATGCCTTTGAGTGTGTTGTGCATTTTATCATGCTTTCGGAATGATTGAGGATTGGAAACAAGACAAATTAGAAACAAAACTGCAACTTTTTTATTGGAAAGGCAATTGCTTAACAGACTCGAAGGAACGATTCCTAGGACACACCCTAGGTCATCGCGGAACAAACGACTCAACTTCAAGAAAAGAAAGTCCTGGACTCGACTCGACTAAGATAAGAAAACAGATCCCGACTCATAATTTTCAAATCTGGTCTTGAGCTTTCTCGTGTTCAGCTGTCAGCTTAGATGCTCGGCTCTGGTCCTTGATCCCTTTGATGGTCTGCCTCCATCCCGAGGTAGTCCTCTGAGGATCTACCCCAGTGATGAAGGTTCGTGAATCGAATTGTCTTTTATTAACTTCGTTAATGAGAGGAGTACATTCTAGAGAAAGACTCCCGACTTGAATTTCATTCTTCGGGTTTGGCAAGAATTCAAAGCAATCCACAAATATCTTCCCGATAAACACCCCTTTCAAGTGACATGGGCGGATAAGATGGGAATAATCGACATTGTCTTCGACAGAAACAAGGTTAGCGTGATCGCCAAATGGATTGGTGATGTTATTGGGTTTTATGGCTGGGATTGGGAGCGTTCCGTTCTCAATCATGTCTTGAATTTCGTGCTTCAGTCGATAGCACCTTTCAGTATCATGGCCTTTCCCTTGATGAAAGGCACAGTAGGCATTTGGTTTATACCATTTACCTTGTTGCTCAGCGGGAGGGTCCGGAGTTGGACCAATAGGCTTCAACTTTCCTTGGGCTATGAGCCTTTGGAGAGCGTATGTATAAGTGCATCCGATATCGGTGAATGCCCTAGGTGTTTGGCGCTGCGACTTCTTCGATTGCCCTTCTAAGAGATTGATGGCTTCATCAATATGGGCCATTGCTGGGGCTTTGGCCTTAGACGATGAGGCCCCTTGGTACCCTTTCGGCTTTTCAGCCTCTGCCCTTATGACATCATCTTCTACCTTTATCCCGATTCTTATCAATTCTTTGAAAGAGCCAAAATTCAGTATTTTGAGCATTGCGGTAAATAGGTCGTAGATTCTTTACGAACTTATCTACCATTTCAACTTCGTCAGGCTTCTTGGCTAATTTCACGCTTTCAGCGCGCCATCTTGCGAGGAATTCAGTAAAGCCCTCTTTTTCCTTCTGTGTCATTACCTCCAAAGTCCTTATGTTGGTTTGAATCTCGACATTGTCAGCATAGTGCTTACAGAACTCCACCGTAATATCTTCGAAAGTGGGGAAGTTCTTAAGGTCAAGATTGTAGAACCACGCCGTCGGGTGTTCATCCAGAGATTGAGCGAAAATTTCAGAGAGCATGTCAGCTGGCACTCCCTTCAGTGCTAAGTACCCCTTATAGGCCTTAACATGGTGGACTGGATCTTCTGTGCCCTTAAACTTTGGGATATCAGTGAGTACCATGTTCGTGGGCAACTTATCCTGAACTGGGGCATAGGCCCTAGCATTTTCATAGTGGATGTTCTTCCCCTGGGAGAGCTTCAGACGGTCTTCAATGAATTTGAACCGTTTCTCCAGATCAGTCAGAGGTGGGGTAGATAGAGGGGAATCTTCACCCAGCTTAGATTCGATTGCATCCATTCAGGTCATCATGAGGTTCACGGCCTCGGTGAGCTTGTTGACAGCATCTTCCATTGCTTGACGTCGGGTTTTGGGCGGCCTTTCTACAAGAAAACCCCGAACCGAGTCAATATTTAAAGTAAGAGCCCCTGCACACTTTAGGACACGACACCAACTCGACTCAAGCAAAGACTCGACTCGAGACTGACTAACCAAAAGGTTCGACTCACGGTTGGATTTAGACCTTGATTCATTTTAGACTCGACAAGATGACATGACTCAAGCTGTCATAGCTCGATTCTAAACTGGACTCGGTGTGACTAAACCCGTGATTGGACCAACATAGTCCTTAGGTTCGGGTGAAACGTCCTAAAGGGCCTAGCTTAGACGTTTCTGTGGACTATCCTAGACCAAATGGTCGACCAACATGACTCAAAGCCCAAGAGGTGAGCTTGGGTGACCCAACACGGCCGTGTTCTAAACTCTTGGAACGAAAAAACGCCTGGCCTAACACGGCCATGACCCGGACACGACTCGATGCATTTCATGCTTGGTTAAGGTTCGAGAAACATTTTGGATTGATTTTTAAAAACGAAGGATTGATTTGAAAATGAGATTTGAAATGGGCAGCATGCCGGCTATAAAAGTTCATTTTGGGCCGAAAAATCTAGTCCTATTTGGGCAGCATTCCGCGTTTTTGAAAATCATGCTATTTTGAAAGTAAGTTGTTCAAAAGTTCGGTTTTGAAATTGACATGGAAGTTTTGAAAAGACTCGGAAAAAAAACACCTTGCATATTGTCATTCTCATGTTATAAGGATGTATGCTCCTAGACATCTCTAAGTCTCGGCAAGTCTTCTACAAGAAGGTCTATGCCCTCCATCTTTTTGCGGTCTTATAGAGCAAGGGCCTTTAGGTAGAGTACCTATAATAGCATCCCCACCATCAAGAACCACGCGAGGCGGAGCGGAAGCAAGCAATGTGCAAGTTCGTGGCATAGTGGGACGTCGCCCCCCACGCATCACAAAGAAACGCTGGGACGGCCCGGGAAAGTCCTTGAGGGTTTATGCATGAATCGTAGCACTATGAGTAATGTTTTGCTTTCCAATACTTTCTTTTCAAGTTTCACCTCGGAGGAAAAGACCCTAGAAACAAAGTGTAACTACTCCTCTTTTCCCCAGCAGAGTCGCCAAACTGTGGACAAGGCCCTCGGGAACTGCGTCCGCGGGATCCACACTAGGCATAATCGACTCGAGGTTCTTTCGAATCGAATTAAGACAAATTAGAGTCGCCACCAAGTTTTTTGGGAACTTGGAACCGTTCAAGTCAACTTTACACCTTTCATCGAAAAGCATAAAGCCAATCGACTACGAGTGATTAAAGATAAAGACTTGTACCCTATATCACTCGATTTGAATGACTCTCGTAATCCAATGGTATTTAGACGGATCCACAAACCAAAGATCTTGAGTAAGGGGTGAGGGTACGTGTTAGGAAGCCCATAAGGACACCTAACCCCGCCCGTCGATAACGGCCTCTACTAAGTCAAGTGTCGGATTTCAAACAAGGTCATAGCTACTACTATATATGATATGCAAACATCGTTTTAAAACCTTAACATGTGAAGTTTCTATGTTGATTTAGATGCAACTAAACTAACTTTGTCAAAGTTGTAATTTAGCATGTGGGTTGATTGATCTAACAACATACAAAACAAAGCAAACAAGGCTTGATGGGAATGGGGGAGCCGTTGGGATCTACCCTATTACAACCCAGGCATTTCATGCCGACACAACGAGGAATTAAAGATACAACTCGATCTAAATACAATTGCTATATACGACACCGTACATGACACATTACACGGCCATTCAACCTAGAAAAACGTGCACAAAGGGGTGGCCCATGGCTTACATGACTCACGGCCTTGGGTCACTCCTCGTAATGTGTGCTTTCACTTAATCTTATCGAATTAGACATTGGGTCACGCACCAAAGCATGCATTAGCATAAATCGGGCCATGTTGCTTTAAACAACATGCGATTTACTACGCTCTTACATGCATTAGGGCACAACCATCTAGCCAAACAAGACTAAGGTTTTTGAAAGAGGTTTTGACTCGATAAGAGAAAACTAACTTGAAAATTACAAACAAACTACCAAACACGACTCGATAAACAAAGTAATTACAAGATACGAAATAACGAGACAAAGATGAGAAAACAAAGAGAAAAGGGACTACAAGGACATGGCCAAACACGGCCTACACGATTTAGCATACCCTAATCCTTAGGTTAGATTCATTAGGTTAGATAGATGATTGCGAAACGGGATAGAAAACAAGTTAGAAAACGAGTTAGAAACAACGTTGATCGATTGGAAGGATGTCGCGCAAAGGTGTATTCTACACGGCCTAAGGGGTAAAATTAGGTCAAGTTCGCTAATTAAATTAACTCATCGAGTTTTAATAAGAAGGTGCTAATCACGCACTCTTATACTAGCGAGAAATTATGTGAAAGAGAGAGATGTATTCAATTAAGTTACAGAATCGTCAGTTGATTTTTAAAGCTATGTCGATGTACCCTAAAGTGTCTAATTAGGTTATTAAATTAATCTAATGTCATCTAAATGAGTTATATGTTAACAATCAGAGGTCATATTAACATGTAAATGGTCCAGGGGTAGGTCGAATCACACGAGAGAAGAGAGGGGTCAAAAGCGAAGAGCGAAGTCAGAATTTGTTTTTATTAATGCCCTACCTTGAACACGAGGATATGTAAATGAGACGGGGGTGTACGACCGACTGATGTAGCGGTTTGTTTCCCATCTCAAGTCAACGCGGGTGTTCATGGTGGTACTTTAACTCATACTCAGACTAAACTAGTTTCATAGTTAATAATAACAAACGATAAACAAAAACGATAAACAAACAAAACGAACTATAAAAAAACAAACATAAAAAAACGAAATAAAAGGGAGAAAGAGGAGGATTTAATGCACCCTCAACCTACATGTATCGTTGACCCCGTCTTGGGTCGTAATCGATCGTAGATTTTATCTCGAGAGGCCGTCGTCGACGAAGAAACAAAGCAAACAACACGTTTTTTTGCAAATCTGGACAGCAACTTTCAAACAGCGATTTCTCTCTCGTTTCACGGTGAAAATTTGATTTAAAAGATGTTTTGAAATCTAGAAAGAGAGGAGAACAGAGATCGTAAAACAATCCCTGCTCATTTTGAGTTATTGGGCACGAAAAACGAGCACAAACAGAACTGGACAGACAGGGAAAAGCCGCGAAAACAGAGTGTATAACACTCTGTTTTTCGAGGGATTTCGTGTACTCTCAAGGGCAATTTGGCTCGTAAATCTTTGTCTAATGTGTATATGGATGTTGTATGGTTAATTTGGAATAAGAAACTCGAATTTTGATGGAGGTTTGAAGGGAGAACGAATGGTTTCAAAGAGCACACACAAACTGATTCTCTGTTTGTATGTCGGTTTTGTCTAGGGTTTTTGAGAGGCAATTAGGGTTTGTTTCTGGGGTTTAAAGCTTGTGAATGAAGGTAGTATGTATGGAGAACTTAGAGGAATGAATGTATGGTGAAGGGGTGGAATTTATAAGGAATTAAAGTAGGTTAAAATGGGGGAGAGGCAGACGGGCTCGGTTTGCACATAGCTGCTGTCCAGCAGCTTTTGTGAGGATTTGAGAGGCTTTGTGACGGGTTTTCTTGGTGGTTAAGGTAAGGTAATATGGGTAGGATACTAAGGTATGGGTTAGGGTTAATGGGCACGGGTTTTGGTGGTGTTTGGAGAGGGTTTTGGGCTCGGGATTTGGCACGCAAAACAGGGGGGCTGCTCGTGTTTTTGCGGGCTGTTGGGGAGGGGGGGGGTGTTTGGGATGGGATTTGGGCCGTGGTTGTGGGGTTCGAACTGGGGTTGGATGGGTAGAGGCTTAGGTTGGTTAGTGTACTCGAGATTCGTGCCAACTCGTAAAGAAAACGGGCTCAAAAACCGAGCTATAATCGAGCTCCAAAACACGTGTTTGAAACGAGTTTTTTTCGATTTTTAAATCGATTTTTCAAATCAATTAACACATTAAAATAAATGACTTTTCAAATCAAATACACTCATAAAATGATTTTTCAAATCAAATATTTATTTTATTTTCAATAAAACAAACTTGGGAAAATAAACTCAAAATAAAATAAAATAAATTGAATTCACCTAAAAAAAACTATAATTTAAATATCATTTAAATTAATAAAATACTCCGTCGACAACGCTCATTCTACATCGTAAAACGAACCCAAATAATGACAATTATAACTAATAGAATACATGTGTCCTATCATCATCGGGTGTTTGTCGGGTTCTCTATAAATTCCAATATCGACGGATACGGGTATCTACAGAGCCCCCACTTTGACTGAGGCTTGGACAAGGCGAAATTCAAAGTATACCCCAGGTCCCTCTCGACCTGAGGATTCTTCGGTTCGTTTATAGTCCATTAGACTTGCGTATATAAGTTCGCCAGCCAAACGAAGAGATCATACCTGAAACTTCGTTGGGGATTGACTCTTGCTTCTGTTGTGTCAAGTTGTCATCGTTGGTCATCGACCCATAAAACTGCATGTATGGTGGATTAAGCCTTATCCTTAGGCGCCTACGTATCCGTTTCTGACGGAATCAAACCCGCGTCGTAGTTCGGCAACTGCTGACACATGCCCAAAGTTTATCATCTGCTGGCGTATGTCCAAAATTCATCATCTGCTGACATTTGCCCAAAATTTATCATCTGCTGGCGCTTGTCCGAATGGGACGGGACTTTCCAGTGAGGTTGCCGCCGCTTTCGTCATTTGCTTTCAGCTACGGAATTCTTCCATTTCATACTCTTGTATTGAATTGAATTCTTGGTGGATGTCATCCTTTACATCTTGATAATGGTCTCTGAAGCCTACGGCTTCAGAGCCCCCAGTTTGCAATGGCTCTAAAGTCGAAGACTTTAGAGCCCCCAGTTGAAGCATATACTGCTATATTGGAAACACAAAAACGCACTAGCAAAAATCATCACATAAGCCATTTGGATCATCGATCTTAAAATTGGATTATTTGAAAGATTGGGTCATCGACCCGAAAATTGAATTTGAAAATTTTTAATTATTGGGCCATCGACCCGAAGTTTAAATTTGACATCACTTGGTATGTTGGGCCATCGACCCTTCAAAATTGAATTGGAAAATTTTGAATGATTGGGCCATCGACTCGAAAAGATTCTACTACTTGGATCATCTATCCACAATTCGCAAAAAGTTTTTGGAATTTTGAAATTTTGAAATTTTTGAAATCGAACCTTGATGGGTGAGCATGAAACACGACTCAGACACTCTGTATGACCCGTAAATAACGTGGGCGTAGCCCGCTACCATAAAACAAAAAAATAAAATAAAATCGTAAGTGTGCACGAGTTTAAATTCAATTATTGACTTGCTGGGGGTAGAAATGTAAATTGGCCATTCCGACGCCAAAAGATGACAAACGGGAATCACAAGGTCGTCGGACTTGGGACGGAGATATCGTATGGCATGGGCGTGCTCCCGAGGGCACATGGGAATCAAGATCACTTGGCATTGACATAGGTGGATTAAACTCACGGAGCAACAACGTTGGCTTCGCCCAGACACTAAACACAGACTGACTTTGCGAGAATAATTAGACATCACACATCACTCTTGTTGGGAACATTCTGTCACTCTTCTCCTCGCCTCCTTTCTTTTCAGCGAGTTTTTCATCATTTCTTGCCACCGCCTTCTTTCTTTTCAGCGGGCTTTTACTAATTTTCTTCCACGCCTTCTTTCTTTTCAGCGGGTTTTTCATATTTTCTGTTCCCAACAAAAACCCACATCTATCTGACTGAGCATCTTTGCCTACACCGTTAGATAAAGCTCATTCTGAGACTTGATACTATTCATCTGAATCTATATCCTTATCCTAGCTTACATCGAGTGCTAAGACCGACTTAAACAAAGGTGGCTTCATTTGGACTTGGTTAAGACCCGCAAGAAACCGACAAGATGGCAACTTGGTTGATGAGTGGATTGAATCCCTTATTCGGAAGGACTGCCTACGTATTCGCGTGGAGCGAAATCAAATCCGACGTAGTTCGATCAAGGTGCATTAAATTGGCATTTTGATTGTGTGTGCACACTCGAAGGTTTCACCTAAGGTATCATGTCGTATCCCATTCTAGCCTGTAAGGTACCGTTAAATCCCGTGTCTAGGGTTGGTACAAAAGGTTGTGGTTCTTTGGGATGTGGAGCTTGGTAAAAAAAGGCTTGAATAGTGGACCGTCATTTCGAAGGTTCATTTTCCGGTGCTAAGGCCAATGGGTTATGGCTTACATCGTGGTTGGAAAAGGTGTCTCGGGTTTGATGAAACCCGAGTGCAAATGGGTTGGAAAACAATGTGGGTTCAAATTTCCATGTCTGGACCCTAAAGGCTGGGTGTAACAACACAAGCGGAATAATTCTCAAAATTCCCGACTATCCCTTTGAATCGTCTCGAAAGGACTTAGAGGGTAAAGAGGTTACTACTTAAACTTTTGGGCTTCACCCATTGAACCTCAACTATGGGTACTTGACTTGAATTCTGGCTTCCGTAACTTCGATATTCAACCAAAAAGCATTCCGCAATAACTTCAACATCTTTTTTCCTTTTTTCTTTTTCTTTCATCTTTTTTTCATTTTTCATTTTTTTTTCATTTTTCCAATTTTTCTCTTTTTCCTGTCTTTGAAAATGATCATCTATTCATTCTCTTAGTCATAAATGGATACACCTTGAAAACTGGGCTTCGCCAACTAATTTAGGTAGGAACTAACAATTCCTTGTTAGAACGGGTTGATATCTTCTCTCTTCGAGATGGGATGATTTTGTTGGGTAAAAGGCTTGCCTTCCATCACTGATAGGGGAAACAAGGAGCTAGTCCGGGTTTGTCATAGAATCATCTAAAAGCTTGTCACAAGCCTGGTTCAGATGGAGGTTTTCTACCACCAGACATGGAATAGGTAAAGGAATCAAACACGGGATCCTAGTGTACCTTACATTTTGAAACAGGACATATTTCTACCCCAGGGATGCCTTTGAGTGTGTTGTGCATTTTATCATGCTTTCGGAATGATTGAGGATTGGAAACAAGACAAATTAGAAACAAAACTGCAACTATTTTATTGGAAAGGCAATTGCTTAACAGACTCGAAGGAACGATTCCTAGGACACACCCTAGGTCATCGCGGAACAAACGACTCAACTTCAAGAAAAGAAAGTCCTTGACTCGACTCGACTAAGATAAGAAAACAGATCCCGACTCATAATTTTCAAATCTGGTCTTGAGCTTTCTCGTGTTCAGCTGTCAGCTTAGATGCTCGGCTCTGGTCCTTGATCCCTTTGATGGTCTGCCTCCATCCCGAAGTAGTCCTCTGAGGATCTACCCCAGTGATGAAGGTTCGTGAATCGAATTGTCTTTTATTAACTTCGTTAATGAGAGGAGTACATTCTAGAGAAAGACTCCCGACTTGAATTTCATTCTTCGGGTTTGGCAAGAATTCAAAGCAATCCACAAATATCTTCCCGATAAACACCCCTTTCAAGTGACATGGGCGAATAAGATGGGAATAATCGACATTGTCTTCGACAGAAACAAGGTTAGCGTGATCGCCAAATGGATTGGTGATGTTATTGGGTTTTATGGCTGGGATTGGGAGCGTTCCGTTCTCAATCATGTCTTGAATTTCGTGCTTCAGTCGATAGCACCTTTCAGTATCATGGCCTTTCCCTTGATGAAAGGCACAGTAGGCATTTGTTTTATACCATTTACCTTGTTGCTCAGCGGGAGGGTCCGGAGTTGGACCAATAGGCTTCAACTTTCCTTGGGCTATGAGCCTTTGGAGAGCGTATGTATAAGTGCATCCGATATCGGTGAATGCCCTAGGTGTTTGGCGCTGCGACTTCTTCGATTGCCCTTCTAAGAGATTGATGGCTTCATCAATATGGGCCATTTTGGGGCTTTGGCCTTAGACGATGAGGCCCCTTGGTACCCCTTTTCGGCCTCAGCCCGCCCTTATGACATCATCTTCTACCTTTATCCCGATTCTTATCAATTCTTTGAAAGAGCCAAAATTCTGGTATTTCAGAGCATTGCGGTAAATAGGTCGTAGATTCTTTACGAACTTATCTACCATTTCAACTTCGTCAGGCTTCTTGGCTAATTTCACGCTTTCAGCGCGCCATCTTGCAAGGAATTCAGTAAAGCCCTCTTTTTCCTTCTGTGTCATTACCTCCAAAGTCCTTATGTTGGTTTGAATCTCGACATTGTCAGCATAGTGCTTACAGAACTCCACCGTAATATCTTCGAAAGTGGGGAAGTTCTTAAGGTCAAGATTGTAGAACCACGCCGTCGGGTGTTCATCCAGAGATTGAGCGAAAATTTCAGAGAGCATGTCGTGAGCACTCCCTTGAAAGTGCTAAGTACCCCTTATAGGCCTTAACATGGTGGATGGATCTTCTCGTGCCCTTAAACTTTGGGATATCGGTGAGTACCATGTTCGTGGGCAACTTATCCTGAACTGGGGCATAGGCCCTAGCATTTTCATAGTGGATGTTCTTCCCCTGGGAGAGCTTCAGACGGTCTTCAATGAATTTGAACCGTTTCTCCAGATCAGTTAGAGGTGGGGTAGATAGAGGGGAATCTTCACCCAGCTTAGATTCGATTGCATCCATTCAGGTCATCATGAGGTTCACGGCCTCGGTGAGCTTGTTGACAGCATCTTCCATTGCTTGACGTCGGGTTTTGGGCGGCCTTTCTACAAGAAAACCCCGAACCGAGTCAATATTTAAAGTAAGAGCCCCTGCACACTTTAGGACACGACACCAACTCGACTCAAGCAAAGACTCGACTCGAGACTGACTAACCAAAAGGTTCGACTCACGGTTGGATTTAGACCTTGATTCATTTTAGACTCGACAAGATGACATGACTCAAGCTGTCATAGCTCGATTCTAAACTGGACTCGGTGTGACTAAACCCGTGATTGGACCAACATAGTCCTTAGGTTCGGGTGAAACGTCCTAAAGGGGCTAGCTTGGACGTTTCTGTGGACTATCCTAGACCAAATGGTCGACCAACATGACTCAAAGCCCAAGAGGTGAGCTTGGGTGACCCAACAGGGCCGTGTTCTAAACTCTTGGAACGAAAAAACGCCTGGCCTAACACGGCCATGACCCGAACACGACTCGATGCATTTCATGCTTGGTTAAGGTTCGAGAAACATTTTGGATTGATTTTTAAAAACGAAGGATTGATTTGAAAATGAGATTTGAAATGGGCAGCATGCCGGCTATAAAAGCTCATTTTGGGCCGAAAAATCTAGTCCTATTTGGGCAGCATTCCGCGTTTTTGAAAATCATGTTATTTTGAAAGTAAGTTGTTCAAAAGTTCGGTTTTGAAATTGACATGGAAGTTTTGAAAAGACACGGAAAAAAAACACCTTGCATATTGTCATTCTCATGTTATAAGGATGTATGCTCCTAGACATCTCTAAGTCTCGGCAAGTCTTCTACAAGAAGGTCTATGCCCTCCATCCTTTTGCGGTCTTATAGAGCAAGGGCCTTTAGGTAGAGTACCTAGAATAGCATCCCCACCATCAAGAACCACGCGAGGCGGAGCGGAAGCAAGCAATGTGCAAGTTCCTGGCATAGTGGGACGTCGCCCCCCACGCATCACAAAGAAACGCTAGGACGGCCCGGGAAAGTCCTTGAGGGTTTATGCATGAATCGTAGCACTATGAGTAATGTTTTGCTTTCCAATACTTTCTTTTCAAGTTTCACCTCGGAGGAAAAGACCCTAGAAACAAAGTGTAACTACTCCTCTTTTCCCCAGCAGAGTCGCCAAATCGTGGACAAGGCCCTCGGAAGCTGCGTCCGCGGGATCCACACTAGGCATAATCGACTCGAGGTTCTTTCGAATCGAATTAAGACAAATTAGAGTCGCCACCAAGTTTTTTGGGAACTTGGAACCGTTCAAGTCAACTTTACACCTTTCATCGAAAAGCATAAAGCCAATCGACTACGAGTGATTAAAGATAAAGACTTGTACCCTATATCACTCGATTTGAATGACTCTCGTAATCCAATGGTATTTAGACGGATCCACAAACCAAAGATCTTGAGTAAGGGGTGAGGGTACGTGTTAGGAAGCCCATAAGGACACCTAACCCCGCCCGTCGATAACGGCCTCTACTAAGTCAAGTGTCGGATTTCAAACAAGGTCATAGCTACTACGATATATGATATGCAAACATCGTTTTAAAACCTTAACATGTGAAGTTTCTATGTTGATTTAGATGCAACTAAACTAACTTTGTCAAAGTTGTAATTTAGCATGTGGGTTGATTGATCTAACAACATACAAAACAAAGCAAACAAGGCTTGATGGGAATGGGGGAGCCGTTGGGATCTACCCTATTACAACCCAGGCATTTCATGCCGACACAACGAGGAATTAAAGATACAACTCGATCTAAATACAATTGCTATATACGACACCGTACATGACACATTACACGGCCATTCAACCTAGAAAAACGTGCACAAAGGGGTGGCCCATGGCTTACATGACTCACGGCCTTGGGTCACTCCTCGTAATGTGTGCTTTCACTTAATCTTATCGAATTAGACATTGGGTCACGCACCAAAGCATGCATTAGCATAAATCGGGCCATGTTGCTTTAAACAACATGCGATTTACTACGCTCTTACATGCATTAGGGCACAACCATCTAGCCAAACAAGACTAAGGATTTTGAAAGAGGTTTTGACTCGATAAGAGAAAACTAACTTGAAAATTACAAACAAACTACCAAACACGACTCGATAAACAAAGTAATTACAAGATACGAAATAACGAGACAAAGATGAGAAAACAACGAGAAAAGGGACTACAAGGACACGGCCAAACACGGCCTACACGATTTAGCATACCCTAATCCTTAGGTTAGATTCATTAGGTTAGATAGATGATTGCGAAACGGGATAGAAAACAAGTTAGAAAACGAGTTAGAAACAACGTTGATCGATTGGAAGGATGTCGCGCAAAGGTGTATTCTACACGGCCTAAGGGGTCAAATTAGGTCAAGTTCACTAATTAAATTAACTCATCGAGTTTTAATAAGAAGGTGCTAATCACGCACTCTTATACTAGCGAGAAATTATGTGAAAGAGAGAGATGTATTCAATTAAGTTACAGAATCGTCAGTTGATTTTTAAAGCTATGTCGATGTTCCCTAAAGTGTCTAATTAGGTTATTAAATTAATCTAATGTCATCTAAACGAGTTATATGTTAACAATCAGAGGTCATATTAACATGTAAATGGTCCAGGGGTAGGTCGAATCACACGAGAGAAGAGAGGGGTCAAAAGCGAAGAGCGAAGTCAGAATTTTTTTTTATTAATGCCCTACCTTGAACACGAGGATATGTAAATGTGACGGGGGTGTACGACCGACTGATGTAGCGGTTTGTTTCCCATCTCAAGTCAACGCGGGTGTTCATGGTGGTACTTTAACTCATACTCAGACTAAACTAGTTTCATAGTTAATAATAACAAACGATAAACAAAAACGATAAACAAACAAAACGAACTATAAAAAAACAAACATAAAAAAAACGAAATAAAAGGGAGAAAGAGGAGGATTTGATGCACCCTCAACCTACATGTATCGTTGACACCGTCTTGGGTCGTAATCGATCGTAGATTTTATCTCGAGAGGCCGTTGTCGACGAAGAAACAAAGCAAACAACACGTTTTTTTCAAATCTGGACAGCAACTTTCAAACAGCGATTTCTCTCTCGTTTCACGGTGAAAATTCGATTTAAAAGATGTTTTGAAAACTAGAAAGAGAGGAGAACAGAGATCTTAAAACAATCCCTGCTCGTTTTGAGTTATTGGGCACGAAAAACGAGCACAAACAGAACTGGACAGACAGGGAAAAGCCGCGAAAACAGAGTGTATAACACTCTGTCTTTCGAGGGATTTCGTGTACTCTCAAGGGCAATTTGGCTCGTAAATCTTTGTCTAATGTGTATATGGATGTTGTATGGTTAATTTGGAATAAGAAACTCGAATTTTGATGGAGGTTTGAAGGGAGAACGAATGGTTTCAAAGAGCACACACAAACTGATTCTCTGTTTGTATGTCGGTTTTGTCTAGGGTTTTTGAGAGGCAATTAGGGTTTGTTTCTGGGGTTTAAAGCTTGTGAATGAAGGTAGTATGTATGGAGAACTTAGAGGAATGAATGTATGGTGAAGGGGTGGAATTTATAAGGAATTAAAGTAGGTTAAAATGGGGGAGAGGCAGACGGGCTCGGTTTGCACATAGCTGCTGTCCAGCAGCTTTTGTGAGGATTTGAGAGGCTTTGTGACGGGTTTTCTTGGTGGTTAAGGTAAGGTAATATGGGTAGGATACTAAGGTATGGGTTAGGGTTAATGGGCACGGGTTTTGGTGGTGTTTGGAGAGGGTTTTGGGCTCGGGATTTGGCACGCAAAACAGGGGGGCTGCTCGTGTTTTTGCGGGCTGTTGGGGAGGGGGGGGGGGTGTTTGGGATGGGATTTGGGCCGTGGTTATGGGGTTCGAACTGGGGTTGGATGGGTAGAGGCTTAGGTTGGTTAGTGTACTCGAGATTCGTGCCAACTCGTAAAGAAAACGGGCTCAAAAACCGAGCTATAATCGAGCTCCAAAACACGTGTTTGAAACGAGTTTTTTTCGATTTTTAAATCTATTTTTCAAATCAATTAACACATTAAAATAAATGACTTTTCAAATCAAATACACTCATAAAATGATTTTTCAAATCAAATATTTATTTTATTTTCAATAAAATAAACTTGGGAAAATAAACTCAAAATAAAATAAAATAAATTGAATTCACCTAAAAAAAAAACTATAATTTAAATATCATTTAAATTAATAAAATACTCCGTCGACAACGCTCATTCTACATCGTAAAACGAACCCAAATAATGACAATGACAACTAATAGAATACATGTGTCCTATCATCATCGGGTGTTTGTCGGGTTCTCTATAAATTCCAATATCGACGGATACGGGTATCTACAATGGGTAACGAAACACCACCCATAAGGAAGAAGAAAGTGGATGACCTTCAAGTAGCTTTATTCGGAGAGCAAGGAATTTTAAACAACAATGAGAGCTTGAATAGCTCACCCATCATGACAAGTAATGAAGAAGGCCTCATTGGCCAAGACAAAAAGAAAAATGAGTTGCCCTTGTCAACTCATGACATTATTGGGGAACAAGCTAGTGAAGTTTGTAGTCTATAGGACAATGAATTTGAAGGATTGGTCAATCCTTATATTGGAAATGCTATGACCTTAGACCAAGGCTTTGTGGATCCTTGTCATCACTTTGACTTGGATGACTACAACAATGAAGAAAACAATATGCAAAGGTCTACCCAAGACCTCTATCATAAAAATGAGCAAGTTTTCGACTACTTCTACAAGGTGTTGAGCAACATCAACAACACTTTAGCTTTGCCCCCTTGACATCTTATCCAAGAACGAGAGTTTGGTGAAGTCCTCCCTAAACCACCATTTGTAAATATTCTAACCCCTTAACTCGCATTTTATTTCTTTTATTGCATTTTTATCATTTTCGGATTTGCATTTTTGTGCTTTGATCAAGATTTTTGACATGAGAGCAAGTGAGGGAGGTATTTTAACATGTTTTGATGTGTAGTGTTTGATCAAGTGTGGGGATAGCAAGTGCCTAGGCTAACCGAGCCTTTGTAGTGCACCCACAACATTTAACAAGGGAGAATAAACCGCTCAAGCTGAATAGAATCCGAGTGAGCCCAAGGGAATCCGAGCATCCTTAGCTTGTATTCGAGCGTCCTGACCTTAGGACACGGGTCCTGGAAAAGCTTGAATTGAAGAAAGTGTCCTGTAAGAAAATCTGAGCAGATCATCATCAGGACGCTCGTCCCCATTCTTAGGACGCTCGTCTTGGCATCAGTCCACGCGTCCTGGCATGCTTCAAAGTTTATGAAATTTCCCTGTAAGGAAATCTGCACGTCCCCATGAGAATCCGAGCGTCCCCAGAAGGAATCTGCTCGAGCTGAGATGGATCTGCGCGTCCTAGCATGGGTTTGCAATATCAACAAATCCTATAAACTGATCCGACGTCCGATCCGCGCGTCCCTAGGTGCTACTTAAGAAAAACACGGGACAACTTCCTTATTCCCAATTCATTTCGATCTTTCACAAACACAAACACATACCTTTTCTCCCACTTAAACCCTCAATCCCCTCATTCAAAAACACCAATTTCTCAACAAAATTCACCACCATTCAAACAAAACTTGCTCAAAACAAGATTAAATCACTCCTTTATCAACAAAAGATCATCTAAACATCAATTTCCTCACAAATTGAATCAATTTTCTATGGTTTTGGCAAAAATTCAAAAATCCTGAATAGATTGAGGAATTGATTGAAGTTCAAGGAAGCGAGGAACATTCAAGCAAAATCGTGGTTTGTTGATACTAATTTGAGAAGGAGAACACAATGGCAAGGACCAAAGGGGGAACCAAGGCACCAAAGACTCCAAATTTATCAAAGAGACAAAAAGCTCTTCCTGAATCTAAGGCTTTGGTAGTGACACAACCAAGGGTGGAAATCCAAGAAATCGCAACTCCTATTGAGGAAGCTACCACACCTACTCCGGTTATAGAACAATTGCAAAATTTTCCGGAGGTAACTTTCTTAACCGATGCTCACAGGAATGCATTTGTATCCCTTAGTAGAAAGACTATTGTGGCTACCAAGTTTATATGTCAAGACACTTTGGAAAAATTGGGTGTGCTTGAGCGAACTAGAACATTTTTCGAGTCCATGAGTTTGTTAGCCCTCTTTGAAATGGAAGAATTGACCTACCCTTCATTAACCATGGAATTCATAAGCTCCTTGAAGGTGTCTAAGGTAGAGACTCGACATTATGTTGATTTCCATCTTGAGAACAAGAGTAGAAGCATAACTTTGAGTGAGTTTAATGTGTTTGGTCTTTTACAATATCACCATTATGAGAAGAAGCCTTTGAAATATGATGCCGCACTCCTTTGGAAAGCTATTACCGGTCGAAAGTTTGATTCTTTCCAAGGGTGTCATGCTCTATATATTCATCATCCGTGCATAAGAGTATGGCACAAGTTTGTGAGCATTATCTTGATTGCTAAAAAAGGCACCAATCACTTCACCGAACTTGATTTTGTCTACCTTGAGTCCAACATGAATATCAATGGAAAGTTCACCAAAAATTACAACATTCCTCGACTATTACTTGATCGGTGGCTTGAGATTGATAATGGGAAAGACGGAGCGGCCTTCATTGTAAACGGCGGCTTAGTAACAAGGCTAGCTAAGCACGTTAACCCAAATTTCAACAAATATAACACATAAAAACCGATTAAAGGGAGCAACCTCCTTGATATGAGCTTTATGATGAACAAATTCCACTGGGTCAAGAATGACAATCTTGACAACAAATATGAGTGGCTCATCAAAGAAGGTATGTCCTTTGTCTTGCCTAGCAAGATTTGTCGTCTCTCCGTCCGTAGACTAAACTACCTATTGCCCGTCTCCAAGGAAGCTTAAGTGATAATTAAGCAACATAGGGAACCAATTGCAAAGCCCTCCTCCTCCGTCATTGTGACTCCACTATACCCTTTTGCCTACCAAGAATTCAAACCGGGTGGCTCTAATAGCATGCTAGGCAACGACTATTTGACCCAACTAATGCAACAAATACATAAAGAAGCTCATGAAGATCGGGTGAATGCCTACCATGCCCAATATCCACCCCTTCTGCATCTAGCTGGGCAAGGACTTCTTGATCCTTCATGTCCTTTGCCTAGTTGGGCGGATAGGGAAGTATTCTTGCCTAATGCTTCTCAAGATACCGAAATGGATAGTCAGGTGGCATATGGAAAGGAGGTTGTTGTTTATGAAGACGGGGAAGGTAGTGATTCATGCCAAGAAGAAGAAGAGCAAAGTTCAAGTTCCAATTATGATGATGGAAATGGTGAATCCTCCGGGTCAATGGAGGTGTATGATGAAGAAGATAATGAAGAAATTGATGATGCAAGTGATGATGATGATGACGGCAATGATGCCGATGATGAGGATGTCGCAATGAGCGACAATTAAGGGTTTACAAGGCTATTTGGAGGATACCACACATGCGGGGTTGATTACTTGACTTCAACCTATTCCATTGTGAGTTTCCTACACCTCCTTTAGCTTTGTCTCTATATCATGTTTTTAATCTTTATCTTGAGTACTTGTCTTGAGTCTTAGCAACATTTAAAGGGCTCCCACCTCAGTTCCATTAAGGTGTTTCATTTTGTTCCCGCTTTGAAAATACAAAATGACAATTAGGATTCATGCATTACATCCTTTCCTTGTGCATGAACTCCCCCTATTTTTGCACTATAAACAGTGTCTTACTTGGTTTGGGGAAGTTAAAACACAAGGGATGCGAGTTAGTCCAAATTAGCTCTCCGAACAATAGAAAGCATGCATCATATAGAATAGATTAGAATGCATCACTTTTGTATATATATATATATCATATAGTTTGCATATTAGTGTATAAATCATGTATATTCATTTAGCTTGCATTGCATAACTTCCTTTCATTTTGGCCATTGAGGACAATGCCCATACTAGTGTGGGGATGGGAAATTCTAACTTAACTTATAAAATTAAAAATAATAAAAATTAAAATATTTTGAAAAATCAAAAATATGTTCTTCTATTTCATAAAAATAAAAACCATAAAAATTTGAAAATTTAAAAATCCAAAAACATGTCCTTTCCGTTGTAGTATAGAATTGTATATTGTATGTACTTGTGTTTGTTTGTCCTCTTATCACATTGATCGACTACACCACATCCGAGGCATGAGGAATATGAAGACCTCATGGTATGATCTTTCCAATTTCCTTTTTCCTCTCTATGTTAATGACTATGTGGCTTTATTTTGATTGATGCGGTACAAAGTAATGTGATCTTAGGAGTTGCATGTAGTTTATATGGCATACTAGTTGATAAAAGCATATGCATTAGGTTGTATAAATGTTAGTTGCATCATGGCATGTAGTTGCATTTTAGGAAAATTTTTGTGAAAACATCTATTTGGGAAACTTGACAAGTGTATATAAGGCCCTTGTAGATACTTTTTCTTCTTGAGACTTTGCTCATTAGAATACCTCTAAAACACCCTAGGATGTGTCATGCTAGTATCCTTTGACCCATGGACTAAGGCCTAGTTAAGAGTACCTTGTGATGTGATGACTCCTTGGCTACCGTTTATTTTAAGGTGACCCTTGAAACCATGCAACCATCTTCCACTTCTATCACTTTTTGTCAACAAAAAGGGAATAGGCACAAAACTTATCAACTTGAGTTCAAGTACCAAAATGAAAAACAAGAAGTTTGCACAAATTTGCATCAAAGAAAAGAGGAGTACAAAAATAAGAACTCCTATGCTTCAAATAAAAGCGCCCTCGTTACAAATTGGTGACTTTGAAAATGTTCAAAAAAAAATGCAAAAGTAGAAAATTTTCAAGCATCAAATTGCCAAACATCAAAGAAATGGCAAAGAAAATTGTTCTCAAAAATGTCAAATGTGTTGGAATATGTGTCCTCAGCAAAAGTGCGATCACATGTTTAAATCTCATATTAAGAATACATAAGGGATGATTCATTTATATATAGTCAATTGATCAACATTAATCGGTAACAATTGGCTTGCTCGAGTTTGACGTTACTGTCGTAGGACGGTGGGGATCATTTGATCCCTTAAGGTCACACCTAAAGGATGATGCCCTTATCAGTAAAGTTAATTAGTTGTATGTCGATATAAGTTAATTAACTCCTTAAATGAGAACAATTTATATTTATGAGAGGAAATATGTATCTTATTGTAATGTGATTAAATAAGATTCGATTTAGTGAATTAATATGTTAATTCAGTAAATTATCTTGAGGTTTTATAATTGTTTCGAGGTAGAGGTAATTAGTTATTTACATTTACAAGAGGTTGTAAATTCAACTAACTAGCTATTATGGGACCCATTATATGTTGACATAATGGTAAAATATTACTCAATTAGTTGAGTGAATATATGTTTATTAATTTGTCACATAATTGTTGTACGATCAAATTAATATTTAATTATGTAAGATAATTAATCATAAGACTTATAAGCATTTGTGGGACAAATATTATAAGACAAAAATGGACCCATATAGGTACATGAGTACCGTCCAACATGTGAAGATGGTGGAAATTTTGGTTTTGTCATTTAGTTGTTGGAAAGATACTCCAACAACTTATGAAAATACTTTTCTAAAAGCCTACTACCTACATATAATTAGACTATTGCATGTGAGACAAGGCAAGACCATAAAATGCTCTACAATAGGCATTTTGGACGGGTGATGCCTTAAAAGAGGACATTTTTTGTTCTTCTCATTTTATCTAATCAATATTACATGCAAAAGAAAAACCTCTCTCTTGTTCATATATTTTCTTTCTATCAAAACTTGATAAGTATAATCTAAATTGTTCAATGATATTACTAATATTATTAGTGTAATATATGAGTATTAGTAATCAATTTTAAGGTAGACTACTAAATAAATATCTAGTTAATATTATTTAGTAGTAATAAGGGCTAATCTTGGGTGCAATCAAGAGGAGAATATCTACATTGGGATTTTGGAGGATCATCCTAATACTCATTATAGCTCAAGAACAAGTGAAGGTAGGAGACCTTACTTGTACCCATAAATCCGAAAATAATAATGTAAGGGACATTATTTTTCTTATTAATCTCTTATTTTGTTATGCATGCTCTAGATCTAAAGAACATAAATTAAGAAGTTAATTAGTTCGCTATTAGAAGAGTTTAATAATAGGTATATGAACCTAACAAAATGCCACAAGAAATTGGGGGGAATTTAAAAATCAAATGCAAACTCCCATTATGAAACTCAAATTCTATTGATCCCTTTTTCCATTGAACCCAGTTTTGTGCATGGTAGAGAGTGGACGATCCTCCTTCTTGTCTACACAAGAGGGGGAATTCCGCGATCCTGTAGTATTTCTAACATCATAGGGAGTCTACTCTTGACAAAAGCATTTAGAAATTGAGGACGAAGGTACCCTTGCTTGACACAACTTGGAGGTGATTTATTGGTATCCTTCTAGGCTTAGTAACTTGAAGAAACCATATCTATAATGGAGTGTGTACCCATAGATTGCTTCCCTTCTAGATAATTTCCGCCACTTAGATGAGGAAAGTGGCTATTCTTGTGTAGAAGTATCCATTACCTGCTTTTGTGTGCTTAATGATTGGATGTATCGCCATTTTGGCAAGTCCCACCTTGCCTTGCAAAAAGACATCTTACCTCATAGATGTCTTGTTGTGAGTTGAAGGGGCGGAGTGAGACCCGCTAATTGTCACATATCGGCTATGTTAGTAGGTTAGTTTAAATAAAGGTCATAGTTTTAGTCCCCTCTTTACTCGGGACGAGTAAAGGTTCGGTTTGGGGATGTTTGATGTGACTCATATTTGAGCACATTTAGTTCCCGAATTAACCTCGTTCGCATGCTTTCTAGCATATATTAGGGTCATTTCTTATCTTTAGTTTCCCATTTTGCATATTCTTTGAGGTTTTGTGTCCTTGGTAGGAGAGGATTGCAAACCTTGCATTTATGAGGCGAAATGGAGATAAATGGATTGCATCCAATGACCAAGCATCAAAGAGAAGACTGATACTAGAGGCCTAAGTAGATAAATAAAGTGAAATGGGCAATGATGAAGAGATCCTTGCATCCCCAACTCAATCCTCGCGGATTGATAAGGAGCCAAATAAGAGAAAAACTCTGCCCAACGATCCGAGCGGCCTGAGCTCAGGACGAGCGGATCGGAGCAATGATTCGAGCGTCCCTGAGCATGATACGAGTGTGCCAGAGCAACAATTCGGGCGTCCCGACTTTCAGGATGAGCGGATCCTCTTACAGAACAACCCATGCTTCAGATGATCCGAGCGGATACTGGTGGGAGTTGTAAGCATGATCCGCGCATGTCCCTCGGGAGTCGCATTTCCTCAAGTTTCTCTTAGGGTCTTAATAGTCATTTAAGCCCTTAGTAACCCTAATCCTTGTACTTAATTTTAGTATAAATACCCCTTTGTACCACCTAGATTAGCATGTCATCTTAATCAAGTTTTAATTAAGCTTTAATCTTATTTTAATCAACTCTTAATCCTTTCTTAATTTAGTTGTAATACATTTCCCAATATTAATCACATCTTAATCTTTCCTTAATTTCTCAATTGTTCTTAGTTTTATTTGGGTAATTAGAACATTATTTGGGTTTATTTGGAGGATTGACAACCTTCCATCAATCATCAAGTGCTTCTATTATTCTTTTGCTTTATAGGTATAATTTCTTTTTACCCTTGTTTAATTATTGCTAATCACATCATTTATTCATCATGTTTTGCTTTGTTAGTATGATTGACAATCGTATTAGCATGCTAAATTTGATACTGAGTAAGTAGTTTGTTTAATCTAATATGTTTTTATAATTAATTTGCTTGCTTGTTGTGATTTCAACCTATGCACATGTTATGTTTGATGAAATGCAAGCCTATGAATCCTTGCATTTTTTACCCATATCCTATCTTTTCAATGAGGCTGGTAAGACATAAACCAACTCGAGCCTCATTAGACCATGCATAATAGTTGAATAAGAGGAGACTAAATTGACTTGTAGGTGTTGTACAGTCTAGACGACTCGGCTCTGGGACCTAAATTCTCCTAGTGATTGTAAGATATACACTAACTCGATCCCATCACAACAATAAGTGCTTGCATCTATTTAAGAACATGTTTGTATAATCTATTCCCATGAATCACCTATGAACCCATGACACCCTAGTGCCTTTAATCATTTGTTTACAACCCCTTTAATTGCTTTACTTAATTTACATTCATCTTGTTGATTAGTTTAGACCACATCTCATATCATACCCAATTTGTGACACCCTAAGACATAGCTACTTGCAATTGAAAATCCTACATCAATACCCGTCCCTTGGGATCCGACCTTTACTTACCTCTTTGCTAAGAGTAGTTTGTGAAGTTATCGAGTTTTAGACCACACCAAATGTGTCCCATAAAACTTTATTAGCTAAATTTACAACCTCTTGTAAATTTAATTAGCTAATTACCTCCGCCTCAAACTTAATAAACTCATCCTATTAAAACCAATACTTTATCAGTAAATAATACTAATTTAGTCATTTAACTATTAATTACTTAATTTTTATCTCATTTAATCACATTAATAAGATATAATATTTATTACTCAATTATCACATAATATGATAATAAGTATACTTTAAAACTCACTTGACTAACCATTAGTATATATATATATATTTCAAGGAACTAATTATCCAAATAATTAGATTTCCATTTGGGCTCCATCCTATAGGTGTGACCTCGAGGGATCAACTGATCAACGCCGTCATACGACAGTAACGTCAAACTCCAGTCAGCCGAGCGTTACCAATTTACATTAATCAGTTGACAAATAAAATATTATTTCTCTAATATTACTTTTATGAGATTTATTATGTAGACGCACTATTGAGGAGGACACTACTCCAACAATCTCCCACTTGTCGACACAAGTGTGCGCTACCAATTCTCTTATCCGTTAAATCTCTCACTAAATACAAGACGTCTTTCAGGAGGTTCTTGCACGTTATCATATCATATAGTGGTTTCCTCGATCAGGAGAATGACTGTCTTGAAGGAAAAGTAGATCTATATACTAACATATTCATATATGTTTTAATCTAATTTGTCATAAAATTAATTGGTGATCTTATGCATGCAAACTATTAAACAATATAAAGAAGAAATCTTTATCTTACATTGGAATATAGGTTTATTAGGGCACAAGAGAGATCTCCTTCTCTCTTGTTCTTGTGCTTTCCTCAATGGATGAACAAAGATCCAAGTATAGGATCTCTCCCAAAGTTTAATACCCAAAGCACACTCTTAATAAAATTAATATTATGAATACTAGTACAATATTAATTTAGCATAAAAATGACCCAAAATTAATTGATTTTTGGTCTCTTAAAAACCGGTTTAAGAGAGGAGGAAGAGGAAGTTTTATCTCTCTAAAAATTCTTATTTTTGATGAATGAATGAATGAATTCTACAACCACTATATTTTGAGTATATTAGGTAAAAATAAGAGGAAAAACCAAAGTGGTTTTTCCTCTCAAAAAACCGGGTGGAAGGGGGATTAGAGGGAGCCAATGCATGCAAGAGTTGGTCTTCACAATGACAACTAGGTGTGCATGGCTAGACAATTAGGGTAATCATTATGCTTACCACTCAAATAATAAACACAATATTATCCTAAATCCACCCTTAATTTCGGTACACTTTAGATAATATGGACTCCAAATTATCTTTGTCAAAATGTCAATTTGTCTTATGTCACATGTCATATGTTACATAAATTTGTTATGCATTTTTAACATATTAAAAATCAACGTACTAATAAAAATACGTCATATACAAAAATCGACTTAGTAATTCATAATTACTTGTACCAAAATATTTTACCAATTATAAATCACAATAATTTGTATTTATAATAATTCATTCAATTTCAATTGTTTCTTTAAACAATAATTTCATCTGAGTAATGAAACAATTCAATTACTCAGACCGTATCTCATTTAATCAAGTTTCAATGAGACACGTAAATATTACTTCCAAAATCGTCCGTCAATTTTAAATATTTTAATTGACCCGTAACGTTATACGATCAATTAATTTATCAATTAAGAGTGTTGCCCTTTAGGTATGACCTAGGGGATCAACTGATCACCACCGTCGCACGACAGTAATGTCAAACTCTAGTCAGCCAATCACTACCGATATGTGTGGACCAGTTGACAGTAAAATATTACTTCCCAATTGCATTCTTTATAATGAGACTTAAACTTGTGATCGTCATGATCAACAGTTGTGATCGCATTATTGTCGAAGGACACATATTCCAACAATCTCCCACTTGTCCTCGACAAGTGTGCGTCACCAATTCTCTTGTCCTATTACTATCTCCCACTCAATGCAAGGTGTCTTTCAGGTCGTACTTGCAAGTGATCATATCAAGAGTGGTTTCCTCGATCTGGAGAATAACTGATTGACCGGATTTATCCACCATGGATGCATTCCGAGCGTGGCCACGCATTTCCAATTCATTACTCCTCGAGTGGCCCTGAGATATTGTTATAACCCTGACTAGGGGTGGACAATTCCTATCGCGCTCATTCCCTTCAACTAGCCACAGCCATCATAACCCAAAATATGCCCATTTGACCCCATTTACGAAGGTCGTAGTAACACAAATCAAAGTTAATCTGAAACTATGCCATCTTAGGCGAATAGTCTTTAGTCAAAAGAATCGACTCATTTGAATACTATAGCAGCTCTCGCCACGACCAGGCTATATAAAGTTGCCAGAACTCTATAAGCGGTCATTAGGCCCGACAAAAAGTTCCTAACGGTCTGCCTATGTGATCGACTAGTCATCTCACATGACTCTATGGCACTTGAACTTGCCATCATTCGCATCACACTCTAGTCACTTCGAGACGTCACCTCATACAAGTGACTATGGGCAAATACAATGCTAATCCATGTTCACTTTAACGGGGTTCAATTGTCTCCACAACCCGTTTGGATGTAACAAAGTATATGGTGAGTTAATAATAACTCAAACGACAAATGTTGACATCACACTCGGGTAGTCAATACAAGATTACAACCTTGTGATGCATATCGTAAGTGTGTAAACACTTGTTGATTTCAATAGAAGTTTAACATGTTACATGTCCATGTGTTCAAACTTCTTAATCGTATTATCCTTTACATTCATGTTATCACTCATAGCATGAACCTTACCAAGTACACATCAAGGTTCCCGACCTTGGTTTCGGTTCTTTATCTTGAAAGAACTTCCTTATCGATTATCACATAACGAACGAATTTGTGGTGAATGATATAACTTGTACTGATCAAGTGCTCCATCCACACACAATGCACTAGGTATATGTTTTGTAGAGTCTTGCAACAATTTGTCAAGATGATTAGTCTAGCACTTCTCACAAGTCCTAGCATATTAGGAAAGATTAGTTTTGAGCAACTTCTTATTCAACTAAGTATCTTTCCAAACTTCTTATTTCTCTTTTTAGCTTGAAAGGCTTAGGATTCTCATAAATCCTTACATGTGCTCGAATTTTCATTAATATGTGCAACCTCTTGTCACATAATAGAGCATTCTATCAAACACCGAAATCGCTCATCGGATTCTACTCGAGAATTCATGACGTTTCTATTATGGCTTACCAATGAATCATCATGCTCTTATGCATATGATTCACCATTGGACATGTGCATGATTATTCTAATGGCGAAAACATTAGTTACTAATGATCATGAGATCAACCGTTCTTAGGTTCAATGAACGACCATGACTACTAATGGCAATTCCATTTTCATTTACATGAATAACCTATGTGTATGTTGATACGATGTGTATTTCTTAATACTAATCCAATATTTCTTGATGTAATTGGATTCATCATAGTCCATATTCATCCATAATTGAAAACTCAAATACTTCTTTGTGAAAGAAGATATTAGCTCGTCATTCCTAATGAGTAATGAGTTGTAAACATTCAAAGGATGATAGCTCCCACTAAATTCCATGTCTTCACATGATAATTTCTCAACTCCCACTTAATTCCACATGTTTCGAAATTGATTACTCAATCGAAAACATTTCAAAATTGGAATGTATGTTGCTTTGCAAAGTTATTAAGATGAAGCCATATATGTTCCCATCATATCCTTTCAAAATTCCTATTTTGAAGAGGTCTCATCTTAACCTTATGGAAAGAGATTTTAATCTCTAATTCGTTCATGTCATAATGATACGTAGCAATGTCATTGTTTAAATATAAATAATATCTAATACACGTCCTTCAAAAAATCCCTTTCAGAAGGAGGTTTAACCAATTCATTTTCATAATGTGGTTAAGTAATGACTTTTGCGAGGTTAAAAACTTAGCTATTGAAGATATCGGTATATCAATCCTTGCAACTCGTTTATTACTAGTATGTTACTTTGATTCATTTAGGCTCTTAAGTAAAGTTTGAAACTATTGGTCAAAATTTTATCATAAACTAGTCAATTAAGACTTTACATTAGTCATTCTTGTTCCAAAACTTTCTTTTGGTCTCTTCGTGTAGTTATCTTGAGAACATACTCTTATGATTACTTCACTTGGTCTCTTTAGTCATATAGAACTTACTTAAGACCATAGATCTCATCTATTGGGTATACTATATAAATAGATATACCTTCATTCAAATCATTCTACCTTGCGTAGATCTCATTTACACAAGTATACAAATTTATCTTGCCTCGTGTGTTGTGTTCTCATTTTTCTCCCACTCTATCTTTATAATAAATACACTATAGATTCAAAGATAGCATATGAGACACAAATAATGAATTTGAAGTATAAGGAGAACTATCTCATAGGTTGACTAATGGTTTTAGATTTCGTAAGTGTACTTGGTGATTGACATTCCTTTAAAAGAGTTCATAGACTCAAAATTACTTTGTAAATGATCATACACAAGCCTTAAGCATGTGGACATATAATGAATCCCGTCATTATATTTGTCTATTAGATCACTTTAAGTGAATAATCATATGTTTCTTAGAGCAAGCATTTAAATACGAATTTTAGAACAAAGGATAAAATGATAAAACGGGTGACTTGGGTTGCAAACCAAGCCACCATTATCCAAAATACAACCAATTATCCAAAATACCTTTCCATGTCGAACACGGAAACTTAAAGGTTCTAAAATCCAAAACATGAATAAAATAAGACAATAAAAAGCAAAGGTCCATGAAAGCTATTCCTAACTTCTTGATGGTTTCTCATGCTTGCTTTTCTTTTCCCTTGTCTTTGCTTGGTGGAGGCCCTATTTACAATAAAAAGGGAGATACATGATCACAACTTTGTATCACAATACCATAGTTGAATTAGAAACATAAAAGA
This sequence comes from Silene latifolia, assembly GCF_048544455.1. Taxonomy (NCBI): domain Eukaryota; kingdom Viridiplantae; phylum Streptophyta; class Magnoliopsida; order Caryophyllales; family Caryophyllaceae; genus Silene; species Silene latifolia. The sequence continues at coordinate 177,406,538 of NC_133537.1, forward strand.
AAGGATAGTCATTTACCTACTGGAGTGATCTTTCCAGCCTTAATATCACCAAGGTATTTGGAACAATTTCTTTTCCAATGTCCAATACCATTACAATAATGGCATTTATCAAGAGGACCCTTCTTGATTTTTGAAGTGCTAGCATCATTAGCCTTAACTTTGGTGAAAGTGGGAGCTTGTTTCTTACCCTTCCTCCCATTCTTCTTGAACTTCCCCTTGCTCTTATTGCTTATGTTAAGAACATCCTTTGGTGGGTTCACATTTAACCCCATGTCCCTCTCGGCTTGCACAAGTAACTTGTGGAATTCTTCAAGAGACACATCCTTGTCTTGCATGTTAAAATTCACCCGGAATTGAACATACGCTTTGACTTTGGATAAGGAGTGTAGAATCCTATCTACAATGAGTTCTTTGGGGATTTCAACCTTTTGAATCTTCAAGGTCTCGACTAGCTCCATAAGTTTGATCACATGAGGGCTAACCTTTTGGCCCTCTTTGAAATTGAGATCAAAGAATGCCGCGGCCGCCTCATTTTGGACTATCCGCGGAGTTTGTGAAAACATTGTCACAAGCTTGGAGTAAATCTCATTAGCGGTGCCCATTTTAAAGGCTCTCCTTTGGAGATCCGCCTCCATCGCAAATATCAACACGTTTTTCATAGCGGCGGACTCCTTATGGTAAGCCTCATATGCTTCCCTAGTGGCTGCGGTCGACCTAGTAGTAGGTTCGGGTGGAGAGGCCTCGGTAAGGTAACGAAGCTTGTCGTCACTTTGGGCGGCTAATTTGAGTTGGGCATCCCAATCGGAGAAATTTGACCCATTCTTTTCAAGTTTACATCGATCCATGAAGGATCGGAGCCATGATGAATTAGCGAAAGGCGTGGCGTTAGGGGTTGGTGTTGCCATTTGTTATGAGAAAAGAAGTGGTCTAAAAAACAAAATAGAAGGAGTAAAACAAATGTCGGTTTAATAATAATACTCGTAAAAATTTATAATTTAAACAAGTTATATGCATTTTTTCTAGTGACCTCTACCCAACTAGATAAATGATTGCAAGACCCAAATTCATATTAACTTGGGCACGGTGTGGCCGATAAAACCCTTATCAATATAACTCGGTGGATTAACGCTTTAATCGATTCTACTTTTAGAACTCTTGTTCGATAATATTACATTAACATTTATCTTTAGCCCAAAACACTTTCAACAAGGGCACAGTGTGGCCGATAAAACCCTTATCGAAAAATTTTTGTTGAGTTCAATCAAAATTTCGAATAAATGTGTCCATGATCCAAACCCACATTAACTTGGCCACGGTGTGGCCGATAAAACCCTCATCAACATGAATTCGGTGGATAGACATTTATCACCCACTTCCCCTACGTAACAAGGTTTGTACCCCGGTGTGGCCGAGTGCACTCCCTCACGAAATAGGTTTTCATGGTTTCTACTCTTTGGTAAGGCTATGTCTCAATTGTTTATTTTTAGCGAGAGGTCATGTCAATTTATTATCTATCACGTTTTAAGTGAACTAAAGCGGTGAACTACGATAATTGTTATTGACACGGTTGATAAACTCGATTAAATGAAAATGCATGTTTTAGTTATGGCGATTTAGCGATGCATGTGACATATAAATAAAATTCAAAGCATAAAAAAATCCTAGTATGGCCTTCCTAAAATAGAAAATCTAATTAACTATTAGATATTAGGAAACCAACTCCATTGGTCCCTTGAACTTCGGTTGTGGCACGCATCTCGAGGTAACACCGTCTTTATGTATCGCCATCTTGAAGAAATCCGTCTTTGGGAACTCTGAAATGAATAAAATTACATAATAAATTACATAATTTCCTAGTATACATTTGTAACTAAAATAAAATAAATCTATTAAATTACAAAACGGTGATACGAGATCACAATAAATTACAACCGAATCGATATTCCCATACATTTCGGGTAATACGAATTAAAAACTAAGGCCATACTAAGTAAAAATTACATAATTCAAAATTACATAAATAAAATTATGACAATCATAAAGAAAATGCAGCATTATAATATGTATGAACATGCCCAATTTTATGCTAAATCGCCTTTAAATAGCCAATATCGTATATTACTCGGTTTTTACGGATTTGCGTGATTTCAACATTTTATAATCACAAAAATTACATAAATTCATATTTATGCATAAGTTAATTACCATAACCTCTTAGGACTCAAAATTTAGTCTTCACTAATTATTTGACCATAATTAACTCATATTTCTAAAATTTGTTCATTAATGGACTTAAAATTATAAAAATAAGCTATAATCTTCAAATAAATCACAAAATTTCAAATAAATTTGAAATTTGAAATTTAAACTCATGAACATTCTAGAAAAATACCATGACACTCATAATTTTCAAAAACTTAGATTAAAAATTTCGAAATTTATCCGGAAAAACAATGTTGCGGTTTATCGGTTTTAACAAAATAATCATAAAAACATGAGAAAAATTATATTCATCAACTTTTCAATTTTAGATCTGAAAAAGATAATAAAATGCAACATGTGATGTTTTTCCTTAGTCATAGAGTATGTTTTATTAATATTTCACTAATTAAGTCACTATTTATGCTATTTTTCTTCAAAAAATCATAAATCATGCATAAAGACTTCAATATAGCCTATTATTTTACACACATCTTATAAAATGGCATGTGACAACATACTAAATTTCTATGACCAGATTCGAAATTTATCTCATATTAACCTATTTTTCATCTAAAACCGATTTTAATAATGAAAAATTCATTTTTCGAGCATAAGAAGTCCAAAAATTATGAAAATTTACAGGTAATCTCAAAAAAATATATGTGATGACATATCCAAAAATCACTGGAAAATTCAAAGTTTACCTAATTTTAGTCCGAAAATGACATTTTATTCATAAAATCATATTTTTAATGCCATTATTATATAATATGAACAATAAAAATCCATAAATTAACCAAAATATCCTAAAAACATTTTAGGACCAGAATTTTTAACATGCATAATGATTTTCGTGATATATCATAATAACAAAAAATAAACAAGTTTTATATGTTAATCGTATAACTCGGAAAAACTTTTAACCGATTTGCATGCAAACAACCAAGGCTCTTGATACCGATTGAAGGAAAAGTAGATCTATATACTAACATATTCATATATGTTTTAATCTAATTTGTCATAAAATTAATTGGTGATCTTATGAATGCAAACTATTAAACAATATAAAGAAGAAATCTTTATCTTACATTGGAATATAGATTTATTAGGGCACAAGAGAGATCTCCTTCTCTCTTGTTCTTGTGCTTTCCTCAATGGATGAACAAAGATCCAAGTATAGGATCTCTCCCAAAGTTTAATACCCAAAGCATACTCTTAATAAAATTAATATTATGAATACTAGTACAATATTAATTTAGCATAAAAATGACCCAAAATTAATTGATTTTTGGTCTCCTAAAAACCGGTTTAAGAGAGGAGGAAGAGGAAGTTTTATCTCTCTAAAAATTCTTATTTTTGATGAATGAATGAATGAATTCTACAACCACTATATTTTGAGTATATTAGGTAAAAATAAGAGGTGGTTTTTCCTCTCAAAAAACCGGGTGGAAGGGTGATTAGAGGGAGCCAATGCATGCAAGAGTTGGTCTTCACAATGACAACTAGGTGTGCATGGCTAGACAATTAAGGTAATCATTATGCTTACCACTCAAATAATAAACACAATATTATCCTAAATCCACCCTTAATTTCGCTACACTTTAGATAATATGGACTCCATATTATCTTTGTCAAAATGTCAATTTGTCTTATGTCACATGTCATATGTTACATAAATTTGTTATGCATTTTTAACATATTAAAAATCAACGTACTAATAAAAATACGTCATATACAAAAATCGACTTAGTAATTCATAATTACTTGTACCAAAATATTTTACCAATTATAAATCACAATAATTTGTATTTATAATAATTCATTCAATTTCAATTGTTTCTTTAAACAATAATTTCATCTGAGTAATGAAACAATTCAATTACTCAGACCGTATCTCATTTAATCAAATTTCAATGAGACACGTAAATATTACTTCCAAAATCGTCCGTCAATTTTAAATATTTTAATTGACCCATAACGTTATACGATTAATTAATTTATCAATTAAGAGTGTTGCCCTTTAGGTATGACCTAGGGGATCAACTGATCACCACCGTCGCACGACAGTAATGTCAAACTCTAGTCAGCCAATCATTACCGATATGTGTGGACCAGTTGACAGTAAAATATTACTTCCCAATTGCATTCTTTATAATGAGACTTAAACATGTGGTCGTCATGATCAACAGTTGTGATCGCATTATTGTCGGAGGACACATATTCCAACATGTCTGACCGAATAATCTACAACAGATATCATCCGAGCGTGGCCACGCATTTCCAATCATCTCTCCTCGAGTGGCCTTGAGATAATAAACCCTGACGAGGGTGGACAATTCTGTTGACCTCTTTTCTTCGTTCGATACAGATCACAATGACCCAGTAAATGTCCTTCAGCCTCCTTTTACGGCGCGACCTAGGACAAAAACCAAAGCCACCGGAAAACCATACCAACTCATACAAATAGTTGTAAGTCTAAAGAATTGACTCGAAGGAATAAATAGAAATCCTTGCCACGACCACGCAACATGAGGATTCTATGAATGGTCACTGTCCAACCGATCGTCTTAACAATCTGCCAATGTAATCGACCAGTCATCTTTATGACCCTATGGTGGTTGAACACACCATCAATCGACTTACAATCTAGTCACTCCGAGACGTCACCTCATTAAGTAACTAGGGACCAAAATACAATGTTAATCCAGTTCACTTTAATAGAATTCAATATTGTCATTACAATCTATTTGCATAAAACAAAGTTTATAAATCCAGATAAAACTGAAAAACTAGAGTTTATACACTATAAAAACTCAAACGATGATTGAGATTATCATATATGAAATAATTAATACAATATCTAATTATTACATATCTCATAATCTACGATAATTCTCGCATTCGCCTTAATCCCATAAAAGCTACATGACCATCATGCTTAGCCTGCGATAAAGGCTTGGTTAAAGGATATGTAATATTTGCATCTGTCCTAACCTTACAAATCGCTATTTCCTTCCTTTCAATATAATCTCTAATTACATGAAATTTTCTTTGTACATGTCTAGACTTATTACTAGACTTGGGCTCTTTTGCTTGGAAAATTGCCCCATTGTTATCACAATAGATAGTGATAGGATCTTCAGCTGTCGAAACTACCCTTAGTCCTTCCAAAAATTGCCGAATCCACACAGCTTCTTTTGCAGCATCAGATGCTGCAATGTACTCGGCTTTCGTTGTAGAATCCGCAGTGACCGACTCTTTAAAACTTCTCCCGCAAACCGCACCTCCATTTATCATAAAGACAAAACCAGCCGGGGATTTCATATCATCCCTATCTGTTTGGAAACTGGCATCCGTGTAACCTTTTACACGTAACTCAGTATCTCCTCCCAACACTAAGAATGAATCCTTAGTCCTTCTCAAGTACTTAAGAATATTCTTCACGGCTATCCAGTGACTCTCACCTGGATTGTTTTGATAACGACTCGTCATACTCAAAGCAAACGAGACGTCAGGATGAGTGTACATCATAGCATACACGATCAATCCAACAGCGGAAGCATAAGGAATCGATTTCATGCGTTCAGTATCCTTAGGCTCAGTAGGATACTATGACTTACTCAAAATGATCCCACTACCTATTGGTACAAAACCTCTCTTAGAGTTTTTCATATTGAACAGATCAAGAATCTTATCAGTATAAGCTTCTTGACACAAAGCTAATATTCGTTTGGTTCTACCTCTATAGATCCGGATACCTAAGATGCGCTGAGCTTCTCCCAAATCTTTCATTTGGAAGTGTTTTCCCAACCATTCCTTAACTGAAGTAAGTAAAGGTACATCATTCCCAATGAGTAGTACGTCATCCACATACAAAATAAGGAATACAACCTTACTCCCACTAAGCTTCATGTACAAACACGGCTCCTCAACACTTCGAGTAAAACCATTCTGTTTAATAACATGATCGAAATGATGGTTCCAACTCTTTGATGCCTCCTTAAGACCATAAACGGATCTCTTAAACTTGCACACTTTGTTAGGATTTTTAGGATCCACAAAACCTTCAGGTTATGTCATATACACTTCCTCTTCTAGAAACCCATTCAAGAAGGCGGTCTTGACCTCCAAATTTCATAATCTTGAAATACAGCAATCGCTAACATAATCCTAATGGATCGAAGCATTGCAACTGGTGCAAAAGTCTCGTCATAGTTTAAGCTATGAACTTGAGTGAAACCTTTTGCAACCAATCGCGCTTTGTAGACATCTTTATGTCCATCCATGCCAACCTTAATCTTAAAGATCAATTTACACTGAAGAGGTCTAACATCTTCGGGTAAATCTACCAAGTCCCATACCTGATTGTCGAACATGGAATCCATTTCGGATCGCATGGCATCAAGCCATTTTTTGGAGTCGGGACTAGATATAGCCGCTTTGTAGGTTACAGGTTCGTCACATTCTAAAAGTAAGACATCATTATCACCATCCTATTCGATAACTCCTAGATATCTATCAGGCTGGCGACTAATTCTACCTGATCTCCTGGGTTCTGAAGGAATTACAACTGAATTAGATTCCAAAGGAATATCTTCTTGTGTCATCTCCTCAGTTTGTAGCTCTTGAACTTCAGAAAGTTCAAATTTTCTCCCACTCTGTCTTCTAGAAATAAAATCTTTTTCTAGAAAGACAACATCTCAAGACACAAACACTTCACCCTCTTGACGGTGCTAGAAATAATAACCACAAGTTTCCTTTAGACAACCCACAAAGAAACAGTTGTCGGATCGGGGAGTTAATTTATCGTCAGACTTTCTTTTGACATAAGCTTCGCAACCCCATACACAAAGAAATGACAAGTTAGGGACCTTCCCATTCCATATCTCATATGGAGTTTTCTCGGCTGCTTTAGTCGGACTTCGAGTTAGTGAGAATATAGCAGATGAAAGCGTGAAACCCGAAAATGAGTCAGGTAATTCAGTTTGACTCATCATGGATGGAACCATATCTAATAAAGTTCGATTCCTCCTTTCAGCCACACCATTCAACTGTGGATTGCCTGGAGGAGTTAACTGTGAAACTATTCCACAACTTTTCAGGTGATTATCAAAGTCATTACTTAGATATTCCCCTCCACAATCTGATCTTAAGGTTTTGATCTTTCTTTGAAGTTGGTTCTCTACTTCACTTTGAAACTGCTTGAATTTATCAAAAGCTCCACTTTTATGTCTAACTAGTTGTCTCTCCGCGCGCGTTGCGCGCGGAGATCCAAGACACGTTTCTATTTGTTATTGCAGCGAATCTGTTTATGTCTCAGTTTTGGCGAGAATTACCGAATGTATGTAGTTGTAGTTGCGTTTTGTTCTAGTGTAGAAACCTTTATTTTTTTTACGTGTAATGTTCAACGTAGTTGCCTTAATTTGACGTTTTAGTTTCTTAATCTAATGCACTGTCTTCAAATATTTAATGATAGAATTGTCATTTGTGCTCTCTATCAAATTATTCGGTGCACCAAGAAACAATTGATGATAATCGCTACATCTTTCTTTAGTAAAAACATTACTTCGGATTAGATAATGACTATAGTCGGTCATATTCTCTTAAATAGTAGTACACATTCAACCTTGCCCAGAGTTGTGGTAGTTCCATTGCTGAATAATACAAAATATGAACATGCATCAATTTCACGAATGGTGAACATCCAACTCTTTTGATGTCCAGACAATCCAAACCTGGGAACACTCTTAAAAAAAATTATTAATAACCACTTTGACTCAGCCGCCTCCTACCTCAGAAAGCTACTTCTAAGGGGGCTTGCTGAGTGCAAAATATAATAACTCGCATATTCAACCTAAATTGAACTTGTTTTTCACAAGAAGTCAAAACTATGACTAATGCAATGTCTAGCAGACACTCCAAAACAAACACATAAGTCAACCCGAAAAGTTGTAGCATTTGATGATACGTAAAAATATGAATATCTTATAGTATAATCGAAGAACTTCCGAATGTGGGATTCCAGGCTTCCAGCAAGGTCATCAAAATCTGAATGCCTTATATTAATAGCTTGTTAGTTTTACAATATCAAAGTAGATTAACTAATATACAGAACACATACTTTGAAATGCTCTGATGCTGAATGCACTCCCTCATAAAATTGCCGTAATGTAAGGCCAATCTATGAGTATCATACTACGAAATCTGGAATGGATTCAACAGGCTTCAGATATTTTAATTACACGAAAATTATTGAAAACGTCACGCCAACACACATAACAACATTAGATGAGAATGAAGATAGTTGTACACTTTGTATGCCAAGGAGCTACTCTTCAAATTAGTTGTCATCTTGAATGACGGGTATATCACACATGTGAGCGAAACTAATCTGGAACGAAACAAATGCTCTCGATACCTTCCTCACATCTCCCACCCCCTCCCTTTCCCTGATATGGGCTCATCACTAAACCTAATGCAAACCACACTTGACAAAATCAACGAAGATTAGCATTATCTTTAAAGTTGATGCACCTTGATAAATAATCGAGAGAGGTGTCGAATATCAAGCAAACACGGCTTTATCCTCGCATTGAAAAGTATGAATGAATTTTAGAAATAAGAGATAATTAAAGGGAACAAATATATCAATTTTAACAAAATGGAAGGAATGTACCCAAACAAACAGTTTATTACTTGTATGATATGATTTAAGAAAGACACAGATTCCAATATTGTCCAACGGGATGAAATATATACACAAACAGCTAATTACTTGAATGAATACGATCTTTCAGTTAGGGTCACTGTTTTCTCTAACATAGTTCTTTAGAAAAAAAACATCTCATTCTACTACTAATTTTGCCTTAACCCATAAACCGTCAGTCCGACTGTCACTCCCCTACTCTAACAACCTTTCAAATACGGATTACAAAAATGTCATTTTATCGTTCTGAATTTTTTTTCCAAACAGAATATAGCGCTCGTTATGGTAGGTGTTAGGTCTTTATTTCACCTATCAAGATCATTTAAACTCAGTTATCCTACCCATCACTCAACTTTACAACATTGTTAAACCAAAAACATTACTCCTAATCTATCCCTCAATTACCCATATATATTGAGCATATTAGAGTTGCTCTTAAGTCTTAATTACCAATTAGCAATCAATTCACACAAACTCAAGAACAAGACCGTCTTAACTCTGAACAACCAATAAAAATGTACGAATGCTATGCCCAAAATTGTTTGATTCTTGAATCCTAAAGACTTATCCAGCATATAAAAAGAGAATTTCAGGTTAGATAAACTATGTTGTACTTTCTTTTATGACAAAAACAAGATTACATGACATATGTAGAAAAAAAAGGGAATTACCAACTCTTTTTTACATTTACTTCTATCAATATTTTTTATTTTGGATTTCATGATCAGTCACCTCTCTACTATTCAGTCTGCTTCCTATTACCTCTCCCTTCTTGTCTTCCCTCCCTCAATCCCTTTGTGTCTCCCCCGCCCCCGCCCCCGCTCCTGACCATCTATCCCTCCTTCCTCTCAATACGGGGAAAAAAAAGCATAAACGCCCTCCCTCCGTTCTTGTCACCCTCCGCCCCTCTGCCTCCACACCAAAGTTATTGACTATTAATACGCTGTCTTCATTAAGATAATTAATGCCTTTTAATTACTCTATACCCTCCCTCCCCCTCCCCCGGGTGCAATTTTCCACGACATGCCTTCTATTCTACATTGAAATTTAATGTTTATCAGTTAGTTCGCTTCTTCATTGTTTTATTTCATTTTCAAGAACGAATACTAAGAAAAGTACAAAATATAATATCAAATTGATGTTATTTCTCCTAAAGACAGTAAACTATTGATAATACGCCCCTCCTGCCTTTCCTTCTAATTACACCTCAACACTAAAAAACAACCTCCTCTTCTACCTTCCAATCCCTCCTCCGGCCATCTCTCACAGCCTGAATAATAATAAATCTGGACAACCCATTCCTCCCTCCGTCTATCCCCCTTCCCCTGTCTGCTCTAAATCTGAACAAAACCAAACTAACATTGCCGCTCCCTACCTTCCTATCCCTCAATCTCAACAAAACAGAATATAGACCATCTCTCCGTCACTGCATTCCTTATCCCTTCCTCTTTCCGCCAACCTCCCTCCTACTTTCTCTCTCCTCTAACTCCACCCAATTATCCATCACTTTCCTTTCTCTCACTCTTAACAAAACCAAGCACATACGCTCACACTCTCACTGTTTGCCCATCTCCTTCTCTCGCCACCCCTCCCTAAATCTGAACATAATCAAGCAAAGACATCCTCTCCCTCCCTCCAATTCCTTTTTTCATCCCTTCATCCCTCTAAATCTGAACAAAACCAACTAGGGAGACACGATCTTTCCCTTTCTCTATCCCTCTTCTTCCCTCGCCCATCAATCGAACAAAGCTAAGCATACCCTACTCTGCTTCCGTCCCTCCCTCTCTAACTCAGCAAAATAAAAATAAAGTAGAGACTATGTATCTGTAACACAATACTCTCTTTCCCACCCTTCATCTCCCCAACCCCTCTCATCTATCCACTCCCCCTCTCAATCGTAACTAACCAAGCACGTACATACGCTCCCCCTTTCTTCCTCACATGGACTCGTAATTAATTAAGGGCACTCATTCTAGGGCCGTAGTATTGAGAGGATCCCAGAGTTAACCACAAGTTCTGCAATTTTCAGACCCACAGATTCTTAGCCAAAACGAACACAATGGCCAAAACATCAGCTAAATCCCACATATAAACGCTTATCATTTTAGCTACTTGAGGTTACCAAGGGACGAACCAAGACATCAGCTAAATCCCACATATAAACCAACCAAATGAATGCAATGGCCAAAACCTATAATCGAAACTAATTAAGCTCACCTAGCTTAGGGTTGTACAAATAGAGGTCAGCCTAGGGTTTGACTCAAATATTTCTGCCATTTTCAGACCTTCAAATACACAGATTAATTAAATGACATCCTTCTTTATATATTGAATACAATCGATAAAACGTATAATTTTAATTAGTAAAATTGACCTAGTTAAGGGTTGCACTAACCGCGTTCAGCCTAGGGTTTGGCACAAATCCCGCCATTTACCTAGCCTATATAAAATCCCAGTAGAAGCATGCTCGTCCCCATTCACGTGCCATTCGTATATAATTTAACAGGTTGTATATGTTCATGCTCTTTTTTACATCCATAAGCTTATGGTAATTGTTGCAACACTTCACCAACATCCGAACATTTTTGAAAACCTTTAAACTGTTCTTAAATGTTTGCTAGTGAGTTCAAAGTAAAGCAAGAAAAAAGTAGACTGGAAAAACCATTTTTAGTAGGATGATCTTATTATAAACACAAAATCTCATTGAAGACGGTACGTATCCGTCACTTTGGAGTGACGGATACCATTTCCTCTCACAAATGATCCAAATAGAGAAGAGAGGAAAGCACATGGGGGTGCCCCCACCTTGTCCTCCCTATCCGTTTTGTGAGTGGCATTACCCGTCACTTGCTCCGACCCGTCTCCAGCAAGACTAACTGTATTATAAAAGATAATGGTGGGTACCCAATTGACTTAAGTTATCATATCTAAAGTAAGTAGAAAAGACTAAGAGGACATTGAAGCTTTCTAAATTTCTTCTTCCCTCTTTTCATGGGAATCTCTATAATCATGTTGATGAATTATTTAAACATGGGAAGAGTTGATAGGGAAGTATTCCACTTGGTTTTCCTGTTGTAGTGTTTGAGCCTTGAGGTTGTCCTAATACTAAGGTTGGCTTAAAAAAATTCCCAAGTTTTTCAAGATACCCCTTGATTAATACTCCCTATGTCCTTATCGAATAGAGTAGTTTATGCTTTAGGATCATTCTTTTATATGAGTTTATGCAGGTGAGATTGAAATTCAACACGTATTTTTCACCATACAAAACATCCCTAAAAAGTAAATATAAACTATTATATTAATCATGACAAAATGAAATAACACAAACTAACTGATGAGATAGGGGAAGTACTATTTTTCTCCCCTGTGCCTACAAGTATCCTGTTTGATTAGCTAGATGACTAAAGTTGCCTTCAGCCCTGCACGAAGAGGAAAGCCCTGGTTATGATCACATGATTCACATCTAGGTTCTGCTCAATAGTAGTATAGCTTATTCTGCTCAATAGTGTACGAATCGTACATTAGGAAATATCGTGTCAGTTCAAAAAAATTGGCAGTCGATAGAAACATGCCCGTACCAAAATGAGATGACACCACCATGTAGTTCCTACTCGATAGGCGCTTCTTATGAGGGAAACAAGCTTTGGAGTCCAGATGTACGATAGAGTAGTCTCGTTATTCACTTGAGAGGATATATAATCCGTAAGTCTTCTGTAATACTGTAAACGATCTTATTATGAGACCTAACCAAATTACTGTAACTGACTGATTGCTCAACTACTATATGCTACATTGCTACCTACTTCATCATCTTCTCAAATCAATGACCACAAATTTGTGAAGTGCTTGTTCATACAATCAGATTTATAAAAATAGTACTTGTTCATACAATCATACCTATATTGTTCTTGATAAAAGGCCTACAGTGAGATTCAAAAGTCCATTCCGTGATCACCTTTGGCCTGAGTTGAGTGGAGTTATAATCTTCTGTGGAACATGAACACAACCAACAGGAACTAATCAGTATCCCGGAAATAAAGGAATAGTACTTATAAAAGTCGCAACAATATAACATAGGGAGTATAGAGAATATTCCAGTCTTCTTAATTAAGTTCACATATCTTTGTAAAATATGTCGTAGATATTGTTTTCCTTCCTTGTATTATTTCCGCATCGTAGCATATTCTCTGTATATAGTAGTCTTGGTAAATAAGTCATTAGCTAAATAAAATCCTTCATGAATTAATTATGCAATTCTTAACTTAATAAAACGTCTTTCGTAATTTTCTAAACCTTATCAGGGAGTACATAAGAGCGTATTGCAATTGCACAATTTAGGAGTATCTGATGAGGATTTCATCCTAAGACAACAAGCACATACCTCATCCTAAGACAACAAGCACATAACAGTTATCATTAGACATTAATGCTCGAAACATGTAACAATCATGTTTTAACAACAATGTTCAATTCTCACCCCCTGTATTATGAAATGCTTTGTCCCGAGTCACAGAAACATGACGACAGGAGCTTATATTATTCTTGATGAAGAACATTAGAAGAGTTGAGGCCTGAGGGGGAGTATTCTTTTCTTCTTGATTTTTCTGCCGTAGTGTTTGAAGTTATTCTAATAGTATTGTTGGCTTAAAATAAAAGATTCCTAACTTTGTCAAGATTGCCGTTGATTAAACTATACTCTCTCTGTCTAACTGAATAGTTTGTGTTTGCCTTCTACTCTTATTTATTAGAGCTTATGCAAGTAAGAGTAGAGTTCAGCAAGCATTCTCGACCGTACAAGACCTGCCTATAAAGTAAACGTAAACGTAAACGTAAACTATTGGATGAATCATTAGAAAACGAAATACACAAATTAACTGATGCAATAGAGGAAGTACCATTTTTCTCCTCAGTGTGGGCTGTGCCTACAAGTATCCTGTTTAGTTGGCTAGATGACTAAAGTTGCCTTAAGACCTGCACGAAGAGGGAAGCGCACGTTATGATCACATATTCACAAATCACATCTAGTTCTTCCCTTTCCTTGTAGCAGTACTAAGGTTTATTCAATGGAGTAAAAATCTTACCATAGGAAAAATCGGGTTCAAAAAATTGGCAGTCAATAAAAAGCATGCCTGTAACAAAATGAGATTACACCAGCTAGTAGTTCCATACCTGTATTGTCCTCACTCCTCAGCACACAGGCCTGCACGGGATTCAATTGCTCATTCCGTGATTGCCTCTAGTCAATTGCAGTTACTACTGTGGAGCACAAACACAACCAGCAAAAACTAATTAGCATCCCAGAACCAGAGAAATAGCATTCGTAACAATATTAAATACTCCGTACATAACTAAAAGAGCCTATTACATTTAGTAATATAGACTGGTGAATCAGTGCAAATTCGTGGATTACCACAATTAACTTACCCGGCCTACAAATGATCCATTTAGAAGCCTCGTCCGACGCCATAATTAATTCCATAATTAACTGAGTTCACGTATAAACAATTTCAAGAAGCGTCTCTCATCACGCCATCTGTGTACCTACAAATTAAACCAACAAACTTAATCATATTGTAAACGAACTTGTCCAAACTAAAAAATAATCAAAAATATCGTACTCGTCGCAAGTTGTCAAGACTCAGTAGGTAACCAACATCTTACCTCAACTACTCAACATATTTCCAGCTCATAAATTGAGACTCACCGAGTACTCAGTTGGCATAACTCAAGACTACAGAACATAAACTAAGAAAGGAAAATACATGTTTGTGAAGTTTAATCGAGTACTCAAAACCAATATTTTGTGCCAGATGATATCAATGTTCATATCTTCATAGTCAATCCTAGCCGAGACAGAAAGATTGATCAAAACACCATAATTACAAGCTTCTATTGCCGAGTACTCAGTTGGCATAACTCAGGTTATAGTCTCACGAGGTTGTTCTACTTCTAAGTGAACACAAAGAGAAGCAATACCAAAATCTTCATAGCAATAAGGTGGATGGGATATCTAACCTAACTTCAACTTCCACTTCAAAAACCATCCATATTCAACTGATCTAAAACATACCTAATTACAAGCTTCTATTGTCGAGTACTCAGTTACTCCAGCAAATAATCAATTACTCCAAACACAGGTACCGTTTTCAAAAAAAAACAGAGACATTTTTTATCAACAAAATTCATTTGCGTTACAGAAATAACAAAATACCCAATGACAATGAATATAAAAATATAAAATGAGAGAGAGGAACCAGATTATAAGAGTCATGGAGACATTGTGATGCTGCAAATGAAGACGCCGTATGAATTGAGAGCGGTTTGGCTGTGAGGAAGGTATTAGGAAATGAAAATGGAGAGGATGAGGATGAAAGAATAATCATGTTAACTATTAATATTCTCAGCCAGATGATATCAATGTTCATATCTTCATTACTCAACCCTAGTAAAACAAAGACTGTTCAAAACACCATAATTACAGCCTTCAATTGCCTAAAAGTCCTCCAACTAATCGTCACATAGAATCATTCCCCCCATAAATTATAAACAAAGTAAATGACCAACGATAAAATGACGCCAACTCAAAAAAAGGTGAGTAAACTAAGTAAATCGATCATGAGAGCCATTGCGGATATTGATAGGCGGTAGTGAAAACTTTTTAATTAACTTTTTAGAAAGTGTGTATGAATTCAAGATGGGTAAAGATTGAGGTCATTCTACCCACCTCACTACGACAAAACTGGCTAGAAATTAGCAGATTCATACCTCCTTCATGTACAGTGGTCCACAAAACGTTTGAAATTTAGCGTCCATAGTCGCTTGCTCCTTCGAAAATTGGGACTTAGAGCTCACCATCTTCTCCCTAAATGAGAGTGAACAAAAAGCAAACAAATGAGAAGCAATAAAACAAGGGCAGTCATAAATCCACTGGGCATATGAACTATTTCACAGAAATCAGCTATGGCTTAAAACTGTCCATACTGTGAATGTTACAATTATAAGCGACATAAAAAAAAGCAAGTTCTTTAAAGTAGAAGAAACAATACTAACCTTATAAATAGCACCCAGGAGGAGGATCGATAGGCCTTAAAATGCAGTTGTACCCACGTGGGTATGACATGTGCTCTACCCATGTTCTCTATTCAACTTTTCTTTTTGTCTAACTGCGTGAAATGAAGTAAATACCCATCACATGTAGTTAAAATCCCAGCACATCTAATCAAATATCAGTGAAATTGTACACTTAAAACTCCAGTTCAAATATGAGAGTTTTAGTTAATTATGTATGGAACAAATGAAAGAGCCAATATTTAGGAATCAAATGAAACAAATCTTACATTAATAAACTAATTAAGATCCAGCAACTAATGAGAATATGAAGTCGGCATGTTGCTCTATAAAATCTTTCAAGTAGTTCCTCAAAAATGCATAACAAGGTAAGTATATTCTCACCTGCATCACAGGCCACAATGTGAGAAATTTTCTTAACTGATAAACCTTAAGAGCTTTGCTGACAAAAGACACTCCACAACTCATGTATAGCATGATATTATTTAAAAGATTCAAAGGAGAAAGCTAACTTTTAATTAGTATAAAAAGACCTGTCAATTGAGAATTTGTGGGGAAGGAAATTCTTGCTACGACATGAGCAGTATCAATGTTCAATTTCGCTCGTAACATGGAACATAATTGAAAGTACAAAAATAAAGCACAACCTACAATCATAAATAATTTGAGCAAAGTCGAAACATATTCATTGCCCTGATCATTGCAGCCGATCTGCTCAATACTCTTCGGACAATCAAGGGATCATCCCAGGGCAGCTAGTTGAACCCCGCTCCCCTACCAGACATACAGCAAACAAACGGTAAGAATGAATCAAAATTTAATATTCTTGAAACTAAAACTAAAACTGCGTCATACATAGATAAAATTTCGTTCCAAAGCTGCATAAAAGTAAAAAAAAAAAAAAAAAAAAAAAAATAAATAAATAAATAAATAAACCCCTGTCTTTGGACAATCTAATGTCTTGCTATTAACCTAAAATATGATTTTGATAGGTACACAAGTTGAACTACCCAAATGATTTTTTAAATAGGTTTGAGGAGGTTAACAGTGTTTCTAAGTTAATATGAACTTATAATATAAATTGAGCTATAAACTGCGTACTCTCTGAAACTTATGAACTACTTAATACTGAATTAAAGTACCCTATCTCGAAGCCCAATTATGTTTAGGCATGAGGCATTACACTGTTCCTGAATAAAAGGACGACGCTGACTCTAAACTGAGTAATCATTGGTCTTGATCCAACTTAGTAAACATAGAGCTAAATATGCGTAGGGGATAACGCCATTTGAGCGCTGATGCGCAGCGCCTTCACAAAGAACTATGAAACTCAATTCGATCAACATAACGAGAAAATCACCTTTTAAGAAATCCATAAAACGCAAATTCATGACGCTATAAGTTACCCAGACCTATAATTCACGAATCCAATTTAATCAAAGCTTAATATCCAAATTTGCTTAGATGCACATCAGCAATATAAGATTCATCCACCCAAAAGCGCAATGGAATGAGCACAAATCAATCGGAAAATGAAGAACCAAGATTAGAAACAAAACCTTAACAAATGACTTCATTACAACTAACTGAAACTCTAAATCAGACATGAAAATAATACCAATAATCTATCGAAATAAAAGGGGTTTAACCGAGTCAAATCGGTAGAACCCTATTCCAAGACTCATTTGGTGATGCCATTAGCTCCTTAACTTGCCGATTCCCGGCTCGTCGGCATAGGTGCAAAAGAATAACGAAGAAATAAGCAAGGAAGTAAGAAATTATACACTATAATGATTATCGAAGGGAACCCAATTCAATTTAACAATTAACAATTAAAACCCATAAACAAATTTTAAAATTATTCAAAAGACTTCAACTTTATTGCCTGATTAACATAGAAAAGTGGAAAAATGTGATAATAATATGAAAATAAAATTGAAGAATTAAATAAACCGAAGAGAGGTATACTTGATAATTGGAGGAAGAAAAAAAGAAGCAAAAGGGGTAAAGAGCCTAAATCAGTCACCCAAAATAAGGGGCATTCAAACAAACAGCCCTAAAATTGAATAAACCACCTCCCAAAACCCCAAAATCAGGCCTATAACTTTCCAAACATTCAAACAAAGAACCTTAAAACTGAACAAAACCACCTTAAATTGAAAGAAACCAAGTTAATCATACCTGAGAAACCAAAAAATTGATTGATCCGAAGGCTTCATTAATTAAGTACAAGACGAACACAATACCAAATTAATTTGTGGAACAAACTAAAAGCACCTTGAGTTTGTATGGAAAGTATGTATAAATAACTGATTGAATGGAGTAAATGGGAAAGCTTGGAAAGGAAAAGTAAGAAAAAATTCAGAGGGGAGAAATGGAGAATGAATGAGTGCAAAAAAAATGAAGAGGAGATTAAAGGCAAAGAGGAATAACGTGTGGTTGAGAAATGGTGAGAGTACAAAGCTGCTGTACATCACGCGGAAGGCACAAGAAACACTGCTCTACTGTTCATAAGCAACTAATTTTCACAACTTTGGACATTTATAAGGGTTTTAGATTAAGTAGACATAGCTATAGCTACTAAAATCATCAGTAAAAGTGATGAAATAGTCATAACCACCTATGGCAGTGATTGTCATTGGTCCACATACATCGGTATGTATAAGACCCAACAAATCACTCGCTCATGTACCTTTTCCAGAAAGAGGAGTACGAGTCATTTTGCCAAGTAAACAAGATTCGCATATTCCATAAGATTCAAAATCAAATGGCTTGAGAACTCCTGTGGATACAAGTCTCTTTATACGCTTCTCGTTTATATGACCTAAACGACAATGCCAAAGGAAAGATTGATCAGAATCACCTGTTTTAACCCTTTTATTGTCTATATGATAAACATCTGTAATTAGATCTAGAATGTATACCAATTGCTATGGCTTGACCATAAACCAAATCATCATAAGAAAAGGTGAGACAATTGTTTTTAATCACAAATGTGAAACCTTCTTTGTCTAACACAGAAATGGAAATTATATTCTTGCTTAGAGTTGGTACATAATAACAATTATTTAAGTATAACTCTTGGCCTGATCCTAATTTGATTACATATGTTCCTACAGAAACCGTAGCTACTCTAGCTCCATTTCCCATACGTAGGTCAATGTCACCTTTAGCTAATCGTCGTACATTAACTAACCCTTGCAAGTGATTACAAAGGTGTGAACCACAACTAGTATCAAATACCCATGTCGTGGTACTACCATAGTTTATGTCTATAATATAAACATTGGAGGAAAAGGAACTCGTTAGCGTCATACGTTCAGCTACTTCATCGTCTAAATGTTCAGGGTATTTTCTCTTGAACCTCGTCTTATCTTTAACATTTAAGCTAAGATTTCTTTCCCAAAACTCCCACTAAATTGTGCATTATTCTCTTCATAAGAGGATTTGTCAACGTTTGTTGCACAATTATAAGATTTGGTAGAATGAGTTTCAATTAAATCTCGCATTGTTTCGTTGTTTTAATGTTTTTATGGAGATTTGTCTCCCACTAAATTTTGGTTAATTAAGCGATTTTTAACTATTGAAAACCACAAATTAGTACTCAAATCAAATTTAAGCACAAGATGACTTCCCAACCTATTTTGGGACTCAAAAATTAGTCTTCACTAATTTCTTTACGATTTCATAACCTATTATGAAAAATTGCTAATTAAAACTTATTAAATCATAACTTTTATGAAATAAATCCAACTAAACAAACAAAATTATGGAAAAACTTAAATAATTTTTTTTTTATTTTGTAACATTTTCAAGAACTCAAAACTTCAAAAATTGTCGTCGAAAAAATTAGTTTGTATCAAATACACAATTTAAACCTTGTTTTCGCAATTTTAATGAATTAATTCTAAATTAAATACAAAAATTTTGAAAAATCATCAAATAAATTTTTTTAATATTCTGGAACAGTTTCTAGAACGTAAAAATGTAAAAATTTTACCCATTAAATTCGATAACAATTTTGAGAAAAAATATGGTTACATTTTATCGATTTTATCGCATAAAAACCAATAAACATGCAAAAATTAATCAAATTAATTTTCTAAGTTTACATCCAATGTATGATACATGCAAGTAACCTAAGATAAATTTCTTATGCCATAAAATTAATTTTTATGACTTTTAACTAATATAATCACATTTTGTTGACTTTTAACTATTAAAATCAATAACCATGCAAAATTAATCAAATTAATTTTCTAATTTTTTACTTACTCTAAGTAAATCATGAATGTGTGATTATATAAAATTTTAATGGCCATAATTAATATGCAACTCATTTTAGTTAACAATTAACCAATTTTATGCATATGAAGTCGGTTTTAAGACGGAAAAATCACTTAATTAGCAATAAAATTCAATAATTAACCAAATTTGACCAAAATCCGTTTTAGATCAGAATGTATACATGCAACCAAAATTTCGTGCCAAACTATTTTACACAAAAAAAATTCCGGTTTTATAAAGTCATCTTATAACTCGAGAAAAATGTCAAAAAACTACATGCATGCAACAACAAAGCTCTGATACCACTTAAAGGTACTAGACCCCTAATTAGACACCTCTAATTAGTTACCAAATTACTTGTTAATTTAGTTTTATGTGATCTAGTTACATGCATGCTTATGGAATGACTTAAGATGATAAGAATTAGTAATCCTTACAATGCTTAAAGGAAAAATTGGGCACAACACAAGAACTCCTTCCTTGTGTTGTTCTTGTGCTAAAATACCAAGGATGATCCTCCAATCTTCAAGTCTCCGTAGTAGGAAACCTCCTATTGATGGCACCCAAGATAGCGCCCAAAACCAACTAAATTACTAACTAGATAATCTAGATGATAACCTTGAAATAATATTACAACTTATTATTACTATAATAATAATTGATGGTTATTATTTTAAGTGAGTTTTGGATGAGTTTTTTTATAAAAATAAAAAGAGAAAATGAAGAACAACCTCTTGTTCTTATTTGATAAAACACAGAAAATGAAGGAGAAGTAAAGCAATTTTTCTTCTTATTTTTCTAACCATCTAATGATTAATTTGGGGGGTATTTATAGACCTCAAATGTAAGGAATTGAGAAACAATTCTTAGTGGGGTGAGGTTATCACGACATCATCTATATGACTCTAATAAGCCTCCACCAAACATGTCCACTATGATTTCGGGTCCATTTCGATTTCCGACATTTATACCACAAATGCTTATAAGTCCTATATTTAATTATCTTATATAATTAAATATTAATTTAATTATTTATGACTTAAATAATATAAATTAACAAATGATGTTGACCCAACTGTCAAGTATTATTTGACCATTTTATCAACATAAAATGTGTCCCATAAAACTCTATTAGCTAAATTTACAACCTCTTGTAAATTTAATTTGCTAATTACCTCCGCCTCAAACTTAATAAACTCATTGTATTAAAACTAATACTTTATCATTAAATAATACTAATTTAGTCAATTAACTATTAATTACTAAATGTTTATCTCATTTAATCACATTAATAATATTACTCAATTATCACATAATATGATAATAAATATACTTTAAAACTCACTTGACTAACCATTAATTAATATATATATATATATATATATATATATATATATATATATATATATATATATATATATATTTCAAGGAACTAATTATCCAAATAATTAGATTTTCATTTGGGCTCCATTCTATAGGTGTGACCTCGAGGGATCAACTGATCACCGCCGTCCTACGACAGTAACGTCAAACTCTAGTCAGCCGAGCGTTACCGATTTACGTTAATCAGCTGACAAATAAAATATTATTTCCATAATATTCCTCTTACGATATTTATTATGCAGACGCACTATTGAGGAGGACACTACTCCAACATTAGTTACCCTAACACTTGTACTTAGTATAAATACTCCATTGTATTAGGAGATTATCATCAAGTCATTAGAGTAGATTAGATCTCAATTAGCTTAATTATATGTTAATCCTTCCTTAATTATTGTTGAAGAATTCTTAGACCTGGTTGGGTAATTGGAAGATTATTTGGGGTTTATTGAAGAATTCACAACTCTTCATTCATAAATCAAGTTTTCTTCGATTATTCTTTCCCTCCATTTGCTCATCATAAGTTTGGTACAATTTCTTTACTCCTTGCTTAATTATTGTTCATTATTTTACTCATCCATCATGTTTAGACTTCTTAATGTGATTGACACTATTGTTAGCATGTTTCCTATGATCATGAGTGAGTAGCCTCCTAGCTAGGGTTACTGGGAATTAGGGGAATTAATCATGAGGGTAGATCCATACTTAATTTAATATGTTTTCATTTGATTGCTTGCTTGTTGTAGTTTCAACTTATGCACATGTTATGTTTGATGAAATGCTTGATTGACAACCTAGCATGAATCTCTTATCTATTCAACAAGACTTGTAAGATATAAACTAACTCAAGGCTTGTTATACCATGCATATAGTTGAATAGGAAGAAACTAAGTCGACTTGTAGGTGTTGTTAAGTTTTGACCGACTCGGCTCCGAGACCCAAATCTTCCTACGAATTGTAAGACATAAACTAACTCGATTCCATTACAACAATAATTTGCTTGCATCTTTGTAAACTTGTTTGTATGATCTTCACCATGATCCCCCTACAACCCCATGACACCCTAGTACCTTTTATCAATTATTTGCATTCCCATTTACTTTACTTGCTTTGTTTTTCAATTCATTTTGTTTTACTTGTCTAGTAGTTTAGATAACCATCTCAATCCAAAATAAATTGTGACACCCTAAGACATAGCTGTAATACCCGTCTTTTTAGGGACCCGTTGACCGTCGTTGACTGACCTTAGACACTTATCTAGAACCATGGAAGCCTTACGAGTTAACCTTGGGACATAGTAACCCTTTGAGTTTAGGAAGCTCGATCTAGCGGAGGCTACTCGATCGAGTAGCTCTGTGACTCGATCGAGTAGAGGACACTCGATCGAGTAAGTTACATACTCGATTGAGTAACTGGAGTTCAGCGGTAAAATATAAATCGCGAAATAATGAAACCAAAATCATTTCATTTCATTTTCTCCTAAACCTAACTGTCGTCATATATATCTCCTTCACCTATATTCATCCTTTTGGAGCCTTTATGAGTTGTGACACCATAGGGATGGGTGGCAAGAGTCGGGTAGCGGTCTTGTCGCCGGAATGCTATGTATAGGTATGTCATCATTATCATCGTCTTCCTTAGTTCTGTCTATGGTTGTGGTAGTAGTAATAGATTGTCATAATGTTTATAATAGGTGGTTGTGGTGGTTGCTTGTCATCTTATGGTCGTGTGCGGAATTACCGCGGATCGCTAAAGGTAGGTTTTCCTACTCAGTACTGTTGGTGGTTTAGTATATTATTTGTAGTGTCTGATTGTTTTGGTGTTGTGATTGGTAGTGTGGATTGATTGTAGTTGGTGGTTATGTGTTTGTCTCTGGTTCGCAAGGTGCGTCCTCGGCTGAGTGGAGTCACTTGCGGGTGTGGCTTCATGCCCTTGATTCTCCCTCTGTGGAACCCGCCAGAGGAGGGGATGCACACATTAAGGAACTTGGGTTATCGTTCGGTATTGAGGAGCGGGGATTTGGTGGGTACTGCTGCGGTCCCTCACTGGCGGCGAGGGTTACTGGTTGCGATTGGTAACCTGGCAGGACTGGTCCTTCGGGCAGTCAGAGGAGTGTTGGTGATTGGAGGAGGTCTAGAGTGTATGTTTGTTGTATCTAGTTTGTGTGTTCCTTCAGTTACTAACCTTGTGTGGTGTTGTTTGTGTTTTCTTCTTGTGTTGTGTCTGCCGTGATCCATTATGGTGAGCAGTCAGACTAGCCGGTTGATAGATCGATCTTAGCTGGGTGATTTGGAGTGACGTATCTTCCACGAGTCATGACAGAGATAGTGTAGATACCTCATTTCTGAAACTCCCGCCAACCACCTAGTGATGATTGGGCCGCATGTTTGATACGCGGAACGATTTTATGACAGTTCCTAAGTTCATTGACAATTGATAGCTCAAACACTCGATTCAACCTCATAGTCGTCATCTACGCGCCGATACGGTCGTTTTGACAGTAATTAGAGTTCATTTGGAGTCCGGGTCAAAAACCGCTTTATTTTCTAAAAATCGTTTAAATGCCGAGTCGGAATATTCCGGAGTGTTCTAGAATTCTCTGGATATTTATTCCTAATTAAATTTAATATTTTTAAGGAAATATCTTTTGCATATTGTGTTTCACGGAATAAGGAAGTGTATATCTACCGAAATTCCATAAAACGCGGAAATCTTTCTTGCTTAGGAGGAAACCTCTAGAGAAATGACGCAGCAGGTGCTGCGCCTCTTCCAAGGGTCGCAGTTGTTAGAAATCTAGATCTCTTTACTAACATATTCATATATGTTTTAAGTTAATTTAATCATAAAATTAATTGGTGATCTTATGCATGCAAACTATAAACAATTTAAAGAAGAAATCTTCATCTTACAATGGTATTTCGGTTTATATGGGCACAAGGGAGTTCTCCTTCTCTCTTGTTCTTGTGCTTTCCTTAATGGATGAACTAGGATCCAAGTGTAGGATCCCTCCCAAAGTAAAATACCCAAGGCAAACTCTTAATCAAATTAATATTATGTATACTAGAATAATATTAATTTTAGTGTTAAAATTGACCCAAAAATATTATTGGACTCTCTATTATTTCGGTTAGAGAGAAGGAAGAGAAGGAAGAATTTTTATCTTTCTAAAACTCAAATTTTAGATGAATGAATAATAAGCTAATACACTAATTATTTTGTAGTGTATGTTAGGTAAAATAAGAAGAAAAACAAAGTGTTTTTCTTCTCAAAAAACCGGGTGGAAGAGGGGAAGAAGAGAGAGCCAATGCATGCATGAGTTTGTCTTCACAATGACCACTAGGTTGCATGGCTAGTTTTTTAGGGAAATGATTATGTTCACCACTAACACAATCAACACAATTTCATCCTAATACCCCTTTAATGTCGGTATACATAGATAATATGGACTCCATATTATCTTTGTCAAAATGTCAATTTGTCTTATGTCACATGTCATATGTAACATAAATTTGTTATGTATTTTTAACATATTAAAAATCAGCGTATTAATAAAAATACTTCATATACTAAAATCGACTTAGTAATTCACAATTACTTGTACCAAAATATTTTACCAATTATAAATCACAATAAATTGTATTTATAATAATTCATTCAATTTCAATTGTTTCCTTAAACAATAATTTCATCCAAGTAATGAAACAATTCGATTACTCAGACCGTATCTTATTTAATCAGATTACAATGAGATACGTAAATTTTACTTCCAAAATCGTCCGTCAATTTTTAAGAAATTTAATTGACCCGTATCGTCATACGATCAATTAAATGATCAATTAAGAGTGTTACCCTTTAGGTATGACCTAAGGGGATCAACTGGTCACCACCATCTCACGACAGTAATGTCAAACTCTAGTCACCCAATCATTACCGATATGTGTGGACCGTTGTTGGACAAGTAAAATATTACTTCCCAATTGTATTCTTAAAATGAGACTTAAACATGTGATCATCATGATCGACAGTTGTGATCGCATTATTGTCGGAGGACACATATTCCAACAATCTCCCACCTGTCCTCGACAAGTGTGCGCCACCAATTCTCTTGTCCTATTACTATCTCCCACTCAATGCAAGGTGTCTTTCAGGTCGTACTTGCAAGTGATCATATCAAGAGTGGTATCCTCGATCTGGAGAACAACTGATTGACCGGATTTATCCACCATGGATACATTCCGAGCGTGGCCACGCATTTCCAGTTCATTACTCCTCGAGTGGCCCTGAGATATTGTTATAACCCTGACTAGGGGTGGACAATTTCTATCGCACTCATTCCCTTCGACTAGCCACAGCCATCATAACCCAAAATATGCCCATTTGACCCCATTTACGAAGGTCGTAGTAACACAAATCAAAGTTAATCTGAAATTGTACCATCTTAGGTGAATAGTCTTTAGTCAAAAGAATCGACTCATTAGAATACTATAGCAGCTCTCGCCACGACCAGGCTATATAAATTTGCCAGAACTCTATAAGCGGTCATAAGGCCCGACAAAATGTTCCTAACAGTCTGCCTATGTGATCGACTAGTCATTCTTATATGACTCCATGGCACTTGAACTTATCATCAATCGCATCACATTCTAGTCACTTCGAGACGTCACCTCATGTAAGTAACTATGGGCGAATACAATGCTAATCCGTGTTCACTTAAACGGGGTTCAATTGTCTCTACAACCCGTTGGATGTAACAAAGTATAAGGTGAGTTAATAATAACTCAAACGACAAATGTTGACATCACACTCGGGTAGTCAATACAATATTACAACCTTGTGATGCATATCGTAAGTGTGTAAACACTTGTTGATTGCAATATAAGTTTAACATGTCACGTGTTCATGTGTTCAAACTTCTTAATCGTATTATCCTTTACATTCATGTTATCACTCATAGCATGAACCTTACCAAGTACACATCAAGGTTCCCGACCTTGGTTTCGGTTCTTTATCTTGAAAGAACTTCCTTATCGATTATCACATAACGAACGAATTTGTGGTGAATGATATAACTTGTACTGATCAAGTACTCCATCCACACACAATGCACTAGGTATATGTTTTGTAGAGTCTTGCAACAATTTGTTAAGATGATTAACCTAGCACTTCTCACAAGTCCTAGCATATTAGGAAAGATTAGTTTTGAGCAACTTCTTATTCAACTAAGTATCTTTCCAAACTTCCTATTTCTCCTATTGGCTTGAAAAATTTTGGATTTTCATAAATCTTTACGTGTGTTCGAACTGTAATATGTGCAACCTCTTGACACAACAGAGTCTTCTGTCAAACAATGAAATCGCTCATCGGATTCTCCTCGAGAATTCATGACGTTTCTTCTATGGCTTACCAATGAATCATCATGCTCTTATGCATATGATTCATTATTGGACATATGCATGATTATTCTAATGGCGGAAACATTAGTAACTAATAATCATGTGATCAACCATTCTTAGGTTCAAGGAACGACCATGACTGCTAATGGCAATTCCGTTTTCATTTACATGAGTAACCTACGTATCTCGTTGATTCGATGTGCATGTCTCAATACTTATCCAACATCTCATGATGTGATTGGATTCATCATAGTCCATTTTCATCCAGAATTGAAAACTCAAATACTCCTTTGTGAAGGAAGGTATTAGCTCGCCATTCTTCAGTGAGTGATGAGTTATAGACTTTTATAAGATGATTACTCCCACTAAATTCCATGTCTTCACATGATAATTTCCAACTCCCACTTAATTCCACATGATCCGCAATTGACTACTCAATTGAGATATTTCAAGAATTGAAATTTATTGCTTTGCTAAGTTATTGAGATAAAACCATATATATTCCCATCATATCCTTTCAAAATACTCATTTTGAAGTGGTCTCATCTAAACCTTATGGAAAGAGATTTTAATCTCTAACTCATTCATATCATAATGATGCGAAGCAATGTCATTATTTAAATATAAATAATATCTAATACACGTCCTTCAAAATACCCTTTTCGGAAGGAGGTTTAACCATTTCATTTCCATGACGTGGTTAATTAATGACATATGCTTGGTTAATACTTAACTTAGCTATTGAGGATATCGATATATCAATCCTTGCAACCTATAGTCATAAATATTGTTTATTACTAGGATGTTACTTTGATTCATTTAGGCTCTTAAGTAAAGTTGAAACTATTGGTCAAAATTTATCATAAACTAGTCAAAACTCTCGTTAAGACTTTATATTAGTCATTTTTCTTCCAAAACTTTCTTTTGGTCTCCTCGTGTAGTTATCTTGAGAACATACTCTTATGATTACTTCACTTGGTCTCTTTAGTCATATAGAACTATTTGAGACCATAGATCTCATCTATTGGGTATATTGTATAAATAGATATACCTTCATTCAAATCACTCTTCCTTGCGTAGATCTCATTTACACAAGTACACAAAATTATCTTGGTGTGTGTTGTGTCCTAATTTTTCTCCCACTCTATCTTTAGAATAAATACACTAGAGATTCAAAGATAGCATATGAGACACAAATTAATGATTTTGAAGTATAAGGAGAACTATCTCATAGGTTTGACTAATAGTTTTAGATTTTGTAAGTGTACTTGGTGATTGACATTCCTTTAAGAGAGTTCATAAACTCAATGACACTTTTTAAACGATCATACACAAGCTTTAAGCATGTGGACATATAATGAATCTCATCATTATAATTGTCTATTAGATCACTTTAAGTGAATAATCATATGTTTCTAAGAGCAAGCATTTGAATACAAATTTTAGAACAAGGATAAAATGATAAAACGGGTGACTTGGGTTGCAAACCAAGCCACCATCATCCAAAATACAACCATTATCCAAAATACCTTTCCATGTCGAACACGGAAACTTAAGAGGTTCTAAAATCCAAAACATAATTAAAATAAGACAATAAAAAGCGAAGCTCCATGAAAGCTATTCCTAGCTTCTTGATGGTTTCTCAAGCTTGCTTTTCTTTTCCCTTGTCTTTGCTTGGTGGAGGCCCTATTTACAATAAAAAGGGAGATACATTATCACAACTTTGTATCACAATACCATAGTTGAAATAGAAACATAAAAGAAAGGATAGTCATTTACCTACTGGAGTGATCTTTCCAGCCTTAATATCACCAAGGTATTTGGAACAATTTCTTTTCCAATGTCCAACACCATTACAATAATGGCATTTATCAAGAGGACCCTTCTTGATTTTTGAAGTGCTAGCTTCATAAGTCCTAGCTTTGGTGAAAGTGGGAGCTTGCTTCTTACCCTTCCTCCCATTCTTCTTGAACTTCCCATTGCTCTTAGTGCTTATGTTAAGCACATCCTTTGGTGGGTTCATATTTAACCCCATGACTCTTTCGGCTTGCACAAGTAACTTGTGCAACTCTTCAAGAGACACATCCTTGTCTTGCATGTTAAAATTTACCCGGAATTGAACATATGCCTTGACTTTGGATAAGAAGTGTAGAATCCTATCTACAATGAGTTCTTTGGGGATCTCAACCTTTTGAATCTTCAAGGTCTCGACTAGCTCCATAAGTTTGAGCACATGAGGGCTAACCTTTTGGCCCTCTTTGAAGTCGAGATCAAAGAATGCCGCGGCCGCCTCATGTTGGACGATCCGCGGAGTTTGTGAAAACATTGTCACAAGCTTGGAGTAAATCTCATTAGCGGTGCCCATTTTAAAGGCTCTCCTTTGGAGATCCGCCTCCATCGCAAAGATCAACAAGTTTTTCATTGCGGCGGACTCCTTATGGTAAGCCTCATATGCTTCCCTAGTAGCGGCGGTCGACCTAGTATTAGGTTCGGGTGGAGAGGCCTCGGTTAGGTAACGAAGCTTGTCGTCACCTTGGGCGGCTAATTTGAGTTGGGCATCCCAATAGGAGATATTTGACCCATTCTTTTCAAGTTTAAATCGATCCATGAAGGATCGGAGCCATGATGAATTAGCGAGAGGCGTGGCGTTTGGGTTTGGTGTAGCCATTTGTTATGAGAAAAAGAAGTGGTCTACAAAACAAAATAGAAGGAGTAAAACAAATGTCGTTTTAATAATAATACTCGTGAAAACTAATTTAAACAAGTTTTATTGCATTTATCTGGTGACCTCTACCCAACTTAGATAAATGATTCCAAGACCCAAATTCATATCGACTTAGGCACGGTAGGGTCGATTCATCCTTTATCAATATAACTCGGTGGATTAACGTTTAATCGATTCTAATTTTAGAACTCTTGGTCGATAAAATTACACTAATATTTATCAATTGCCCGGAACACATGCGATTACGGTCACGAATACTTCCGTTGAGCTCAATCCAAATTTCGAATAAATGTGTCCATGATCCAAATCCACATCAACTTGGGCACGGTAGGGCCGATTCATCCCTTATCAACATGAATTCGGTGGATAGACATTTATCACCCACTTCCCCTACGTAACAAGTTTTGTACCCCGGTAGGGCCGAGTGCACTCCCTCGCGAAATAGGTTTTCATGGTTTCTACTCTTCGGTAAGGCTATGTCTCAATTGATTGTTTTAGCGAGAGGTCATGTCAATTTATTATCTATCACGTTTTAAGTGAACTAAAGCGGTGAACTACGATAATTGTAATTGACATGGTCGATAAACTCGATGAAAGATGATGCATGTTTTAGTTATGGTGATTTAGCGATGCATGCGACATATAAAAAAAATGCAAAGCATAAAAAATAAATCCTAGTATGGCCTTCCTAAAATAGAAAAACTATTTAACTATTACATATTCGGAAACCAACTCCATTGGTCCCTTGAACTTCGGTTGTGGCACGCATCTCGAGGTAACACCGTCTTTATGTATCGCCATCTTGAAGAAATCCGTCTTTGGGAACTCCGAAATAAATAAAATTACATAACAAATTACATAATTTCCTATTATACATTTTTAACTAAATAAAATAAATCTATTAAATTACAAAACGGTGATACGAGATCATAATAAATTACAACCGAATCGATATTCCCATACATTTCGGGTAATATCAATTAAAAACTAAGGCCATACTAAGTAAAATTACATAATTCAAAAATTACATAAAATAAAATTATGACAATCATAAAGAAATGCAGCATTATAATATGGATGAACATGCCCAATTTTATGCTAAATCGCCTTTAAGTAGCCAATATCGTATATTACTCAGTTTTTACGGATTTGCGTGATTCAACGTTTTATAATCACAAAAATTACATAAATTCATATTTATGAATAAGTTAATTACCCTAACCTCTTAGGACTCAAAATTTAGTCTTCACTAATTATATGACCATAATTAACTCATATTTCTAAAATTTGTTCATTAATGGACCTAAAATTACAATAAAAAGCTATAAACTTCAAATAAATCCCAAAATTTAAAATAAAATTGAAATTTGAAATTTAAACTCATGAACATTCTGGAAAAAATACCATGACACTCATAATGTTCAAAAACTTAGATTAAATATTTCAAAATTTATCCGGAAAAACAATGTTGCGGTTTATCGATTTTAACAAAAATAATCATAAAAACATGTGAAAAATTATATTCATGAACTTTTCAATTTTAGATCTGAAAAAAATAATAAAATGCAACATGTGACGTTTGTCCTTAGTCATGGAGTATGTTTTATTAATATTTCACTAATTAAGTCACTATTTATGCTATTTTTCTTCAAAAATCACAAATCATGCATAAAGACTTCAATATAGCCTATTATTTTACACACATCTTGTAAAATTGCATGTGACAACATACTAAATTTCTATGACCAGATTCGAAATTTATCTCACATTAACCTATTTTTCATCTAAATCCGATTTTAATAATGAAAAATCCATTTTTCGAGCATAAGAAGTCCAAAAATTATGAAATTTTACAGGTCATCTCAAAATAATATATGTGATAACATATCCCAAAATCACTGGAAAATTCGAAGTTTAGCTAATTTTAGCTTGAAAATGACATTTTATTCATAAAATCATATTTTAATGCCATTATTATATAATATGAGCAATAAAAATCCATAAATTAACCAAAATATCCTAAAAACATTTTAGGACCAGAAACTTTAACATGCATAATTATTTTCGTGATATATCCTAATAACACAAATTAAACAAGTTTTATATGTTAATCGTATAACTCGGAAAAACTTTTAACCGATTTGCATGCAAACAACCAAGGCTCTGATACCGCTTGTTAGAAATCTAGATCTCTTTACTAACATATTCATATATGTTTTAAGTTAATTTAATCATAAAATTAATTGGTGATCTTATGCATGCAAACTATAAACAAGTTAAAGAAGAAATCTTCATCTTACAATGGTATTTCGGTTTATATGGGCACAAGAGAGTTCTCCTTCTCTCTTGTTCTTGTGCTTTCCTTAATGGATGAACTAGGATCCAAGTGTAGGATCCCTCCGTAATGTTGGTGGTTTAGTATGTTGTTTGTAGTGTCTGATTGTTTTGGTGTTATGAATGGTAGTGTGGATTGATTGTAGTTGGTGGTTGTGTGTTTGTCTCTGGTTCGCAAGGTGCGTCCTCGGCTGAGTGGAGTCACTTGCGGGTGTGGCTTCATGCCCTTGATTCTCCCTCTGTGGAACCCGCCAGAGGAGGGGATGCACACATTAAGGAACTTGGGTTATCGTTCGGTATTGAGGGGCGGGGATTTGGTGGGTACTGTTGCGGTCCCTCACTGGCAGCGAGGGTTACTGGTTGCGATTGGTAACCTGGCAGGACTGATCCTTCGGGCAGTCAGAGGAGTGTTGGTGATTGGAGGAGGTCTAGAGTGTATGTTTGTTGTATGTAATTTGTGTGTTCCTTCAGTTACTAACCTTGTGTGGTGTTGTTTGTGTTTTCTTCTTGTGTTGTGTCTGCCGTGATCCATTATGGTGAGCAGTCAGACTAGCCGGTTGATAGATCGATCTTAGCTGGGTGATTTGGAGTGACGTATCTGTTGGGAAATGTGTCCTCAACAATAGTGCGATCACATGATTTAAATATCATTAATAAATCTCATATAAAGAATACGTAAGGGATGATTCAATTATATAGTCGACTGATCAACAATAATCGGTAACGATTGGCTTGCTAGAGTTTGACGTTACTGTCGTGGGACGGTGGTGGTCAGTTGATCCCTTAAGGTCACACCTAAAGGATGATGCCCTTATCTATAAAGTTGATTAATTGTATGACGATGCAAGTTGATCAAATCCTTAAAATTGAACAATTCGATTTGTGAGAGAGAATAAATATCTTATTGTAATGGGATTAAATAAGATTTATTTTAGTAATAAAATGCTTTGTTACTAAAATTATTTATTGTATGAGAAACAATAGAGATAGGAATGAATGGTTAATTATAATTACAAGATATTGTGAATTATAATTACATGACCCATTTTATTTATGTGATCAAGTATCACTAGTCAAATTAGTGGATGTAATTTAATTAATTCATAAAATGATATTTATGTGATAAATATGCACTAAAATTAATTAATAACATGTAGCATACTACATGTGACATATTGTGTGACAAATGACAAATTGACAAAAATAAAATGGTAGTCCATTTTATAGAAGTGGACTAAATATTGGTGTGGAAATAGTTAGTGGGTGAATTATTTTATGAGATAAAATAATGTAAACATGGCTAACCTACACTAGCTTACACACCTACACTAAGTAGACTTACATGCCTACAATTTGGAGAAGTGAAAAAGCATAAAGCAAAATGCCATCCTTGGCTTTTGTGGTGTTCCAACCGTGCCTCCTCTTCACTCTATGAGAATATGAGTTCTCTTACATTCATTCACACATTAACACATGCAAGTTCATGCATTATTCATTTTCTCTCTTTTTCGTCATCAAAACATGAGTTTTTGATTGAAATTGTTCATAAAAGATTACTAAAATTATTAATGTAATATATGAGTGTTAGTAATCATTTTTAAGGTAAACTACTAAACTAATATCTAGCTAATATTATTTAGTGGGGATAAGGGATTATCTTGGGTGCAATCAAGAGGAGAGATTCTAAACTTGAATCTTGTTCATCCATTATTTGAAAGCTCAAGAACTAATAAGAAGGAGATCTTGTTGATGCCCATTTGACCGAAATTTATATGGTGAGAAATTGATTTTCTTATCTCATCTTATTTAAGTTTGCATGCATAAGATTAGTAATTAATTTTATGACTAAATTAATTAGAACATATATGAATATGTTATATAAAGAGATCTAGATTTCTAACAAGCGGTATCAAGAGCACAAGCTTGTTTGCATGCAAATCGGTTATTGTTTTTCCGAGTTATATGATTAACAAACAAAACTTGTAAATTTGTGATATTATGATATATCACGAAAATAATTTATGCA
Source organism: Silene latifolia (assembly GCF_048544455.1). Lineage (NCBI taxonomy): Eukaryota > Viridiplantae > Streptophyta > Magnoliopsida > Caryophyllales > Caryophyllaceae > Silene > Silene latifolia. The sequence goes on from NC_133537.1 coordinate 177,440,662, forward strand.
TGTTAAAGTTTTTGATCCTAAAATATATTTAGGATTTTTTGGTTAATTTATGGATTTTATTGTTCATTTTATATAATATTGGCATTAAAATGTGATTTTTAAGATAAAAATGTCATTTTTGGACGAAAATTAGCTAAACTTCGAATTTTCCAGTGGTTTTTGGATATGTTTTCACATATATTATTTTTAGATGATCTGGAAATTTTCATAATTTTATGAGTTCTTATGCTCGAAATATGGATTTTGCATGTTAAAAATCGAATTTAGATGAAAAATAGGTTAATATGAGAAATATTTCGAATCTGGTCATAGAAATTTAGTATGTTGTCACATGCAATTTTACAAGATGTGTGTAAAATAATAGGCTATAATGAAGTCTTCATGCATGATTTATGGATTTTTGATGAAAAATAGCATAAATAGTGACTTAATTAGTGGAAAATTGCTAAAACATACTTCATGACTAAGGAAAAATGTCACATGTTGCATTTTATTATCTTTTTCAGATCTAAAATTGAAAAGTTGATGAATATAATTTTTCTCATGTTTTTATGATTTTTATTGATAAATTCGATAAACCGCAACATTGTTTTTCCCGATAACTTTCGAACTTTTTAACCTAAGTTTTTGAACATTATGAGTGTCATGGTATTTTTCCAGAATGTTCATGAGTTTAAATTTTAAATTTTGAATTTATTTGAAATTTTTGTGATTTATTTGAAGTTTATAGCATTTTTATTGTAATTTTAGGTCCATTAATGAACAATTTTAGTAATATGAGTTAATTATTGTCAAAACGTTAGTGGAGACTAATTTTGAGTCCTAAGTTGGTTAGGGTAATTAACTTGTGCATAAATATGAATTTATGTAATTTTTGTGATTATAAAACATTGAATCACGCAAATCCGTAAAAACCGTGTAATATACGATATTGGCTCCTTAAAGGCGATTTAGCATAAAATTGAGCATGTTCATACATATTATAATGCTGCATTTTCTTTATGATTGTCATAATTTTATTTTATGTAATTTTACTTAGTATGGCCTTAGTTTTTTTAATTGGTATTACCCGAAATGTATGGGAATATCGATTCGGTTGTAATTTATTGTGATCTCGTATCACCGTTTTGTAATTTAATAGATTTATTTTTATTTTTATTACAAATGTATAATAGGAAATTATGTAATTTGTTATGTAATTTATTAATTCCGGAGTTCCATAAAGACGGTGTCACTCAAGAAGGTGATACATAAAGACGGTGTTACCTCGAGATGCGTGCCTCAACCGAAGTTCAAGGGAACAATGGAGTTGGTTTCCGAATATGTAATAGTTAAATAGTTTTTCTATTTTAGGAAGGCCATACTAGGATTTAATTTATGCTTTGCATTTTATTTATATGTCGCATTGTAGATACCTCATTTCTGCACCTCCCGCAAACCACCCGGTGATGATTGGGCCGCATGTTTGATACGCGGAACGATTTGGGACAGTTCGTAAGATTGTCGTCAAGTGATTGCTCAAATGTTAAATGACGACCTCTTAGTTGTCATCTGCGTCCCGATACGGTCGTTTTGGCGATAATTAGAGTACATTCGAGTCGGGTCAAAAACCGTCTCCATTTTTCGATAATCGTTAAATCCCGAGTCGAATATTCGGAATGTTCCGGATATTTCTATTCCATATTTCATAAATTTTATCTTTTGGCAAATAATATCCCGTAATATTCATAAGATAATCGAATTATTTCCGTCCTACCATAACTCAAACGCGGAAATCTTTCTTCACGGGGAGGAAACCTCCGGGAATAGACGAAGCCCAGTCCGCGCCTCTTCCAAGAGACGCAGATGGCTGCGCGCCTTTTCCCGTGCCCTTCTTTGCATGTCTTACGTATCTTTTTCATATCTTTCCGAGATTCACTACCAAAGAGTCTCCGAAACCCTAATTCCCTCCGTGTGATTAGTATAAATAGGAGCCTTCGTTCCTCATATTTCTCACGCGAGTGTCCGCCCTTCTCTTCTCCCTTTGCATTCTAGACTTTGTTCTTACTTACTGGCGCCTACGTGCTTAAACTTTCGACCACGTAAGCTCGGATCTTTCCGGGTACCAGCCTCTCCGTTGCATGACCGACCAATTTGACCAACTACACTCAATCAACTTAATTAATCAATCGTTTTCCTCTTACGAGGGCACTCTCTTTCCATTCGCGTCGAGCATTCACTAATCGATATCTTAGTTCTTCTCGTTTCGTCAACATGTAAGTCCGAGGGTGTATAATTCTCTTTTATTTATTGTATTTTACTTTTCGTATCATTAATTGTAAGATTTACGTCGAAAATACCGTTAAAACCGATTTCTAAAACCCTTTGTTAAAACCTGTTTTTGCGGATTTCCAGTAGATAACCGTCGAGAAAGGACGCAGCAACTGCTGCGCCTCTTCGAAGGAGCGCATTCGCCGCGCCTCTTCGTGAGGCCGCCGCAGATTCTCGCTTCCTTTCTTCTTCGTTTGTCTCTCGTAATTCGTATTCAAAATCTTTCTTTTGCCTCGTTCGTACATTAATTCTTCGTCTTAATATCATAGTAATTCACATGTATTATTATTCATCGTCTTTCGCATATTTAATTCATCAAATCCGACTTAAATCCCAAATAATCCAATATTTACGGGTTTTCGTCACTAAATTCAAACCCGGATTTTAGAGATTCAATTTGTTCATATTGAGTTTCTGGAATTCGTCATTGATATAGTTTTCATCTGCTTATTCGCATATTCATTGTATATCCGTCATATTTAGCCTAATTGACTTATTTCAACAGAGGACTCATTAATATTTTCATCATAATTCCATGTAATTAATCCGTTTGCATCCGTCTCATGCATGTTTTATCGCTTTTATGACCATCATTCACATGTAATTAACCTATTAATCACTTCCATCCGAGTAAATAATTGAATCAATCATTAAATTTACCAATCGACATTAACGATTTGCGTTCGGCTTACGCCGAGAACTCACCCTTGAATGCACGCAAAGAATCGCCGCGCCTCTTCCCAGGGCGCGATCTGTGCGCTGTTCCAGGATGATTTCTGTCCCTAAACTCTGTTTCTGCCTTGACCTAGTTTAATAAGCTTACGTATAATTGACTATTAATCGTATTACCGCCTTCTATTTTATTTCTTTTATTCTTTTATTTCTTTTTCTCAAATTATCCGTTTTAAAGGTATTTTCGACATAAATCGCCTATTCCATTGTAATTAATGTAATTTTCATTATTGTATTTCTTTTATTGTATTCCTTTCATTTGTATGTTTTCACATGTAATGAGCATTAAATCCTACTTCGACTCAATTGTTTGCTAAACTACGTGTCAACCGACTTAGTATTAATCTTCACATGCTAGGATTAAAACTTGGATGTTGCATTGCATGCATATAGCCGACGATATATCAAGTACGAATAACTTCCCTAATCATTAGTAGAGGCCGCTATCGAGGCGGGCGGGATTAGGTGTTCGATCAAAAGAGCTTCCTAATACGTACCCTCACCCCTTACTCCAGATCTCCGTGAGCACCCGTGTTCATTGGCATCCACGAGAGTCATTCTAGACATAGAATGCTAAGGGTAACGATTTCTTAGTGTTCATGTCTCTACTTTGTGTCTTGACATGACACGAAGTATTCGAACGTTTCCAATTTCCCATAAAAATTGGTGGCGACTCCATACAAAATGCAAACACTTGTTTCGTTTCTCACCAAGCGCCCTCGTGGGCGGCCCGCTGTCCACAGTTTGGCGACTGCGCTGGGGAAAATACACTTACGTGTAGCAAGGGTGAAACTTGAACAAGGTTAGGGAATAAGTTTGTACAAGACAATTGTCGGTTTTCATAACTCGGTCTTCCTAGATCGTTTATTCGGCCTTCCTAGGCCCAAACCAACCCATTTGACCAATCGTCCCGTCTAAACGGTCCTAATTCTTATTTGGGCCTAAGGATGGATAGTGATTGACGTTATCCATACCATGATGCTTACTCTTGTTTGTATCAAGGGCCTTCACTACTTGAGGAAATGGACTAGGAATCGGCCTTACTCTTGTTTGGCACGAGCCTCTCCACAGACTTCGGGTTTGATGGTTCGGTATGGCAACCCACCCTTTAAACCAAAACCCTTTTAAATGCACTCAGCATCCCGTTATAATGCTTGTATAAATATGTAAACCTTACGTGATCACCATTTCTAAACAAATCATGACGAATTTTCAAAAATCAAAACCCAATTTCAAAACAAAATTTCGAAAAAAAAAGAGGCCTTCAATTAGCGCAAAATCCTGTCAAAACCCTATCCGTTTGTCGTGTCAAAATTCGGGCCCCAAGCCCATTTCAAACATCACTTCGAGTCCACTCCTACAACTACACTACAGTTGACTAGGACACACATTTTCAAAGACCTTGTCTTTCTTCAAAATTCACTCAACACAAGTGGCACACACCCACTTCACGAGTCAAAACTTTTCCTCTTTTAGCAAGTGTGATAGAATGGTCGATCGTGTTTTGATTCGTCGCCGATCTCTTATCCAGTTTCCAAGATGCCCGGATCAAGTGAGGAAATAAATCTCCAGCAAATTCAAGATAGTAATGATCGAATCCTAGCCGCGCTAGCCCAAATGCAAGTTACCCAAAACCAAACCTATGACCGCCTTGAACTCATCGAAGGCCGTATCTTTGATGTAGAGGGAAGGTTGCCTCCCCTTAAAAGTGAAGTACTACGTTTCTCCGATGACGAGTCTGGGGATGAGAATCCTATCATAGGGACAACTGCAGCCGAGAAAAGACTCCAATACCTAGAGGAGCAATTGATGTACCTTAAGGGGGATGACATTTATAGGGAAAACAATCGCAAGTATGAAACCGTCAATTCCAAATTGCCAACCAACTTTAGCATGACGGATATCCCAAAGTTTAAAGGACATGAGAACCCTTTGAACCACATCCGTGCCTTCAAGGATTACATGTCTATCAAAGGCATCAAACCCGAGATGTTCTTAAGGATCTTTCCTTCATCTCTTGACACCATCCCGAAGCAATGGTTCTACACTTTAGATCACAAGAAGGTCGCTACTTGGGAAGACGCCGCAATCGAGTTCTCTAAACAATATGCGGATAATGCCGAGATCCAAGTCAACATGCGTACTCTAGAGGTTCTTACCCAAAATGACAAAGAAGGATTCACCGACTTCCTAAGTAGGTGGAGGAAGACTAGTACCCAACTAGTTGAACGCCCGGATGAAGCTACTCTTGTGGAAAAGTTTGTGGATAATCTCAAGCCCATATATGCCAACCATTTGAGATATCAAAACATCAAGACTTTCAAGGACTTAACCGTATTAGGGACACGAATTGAAGATGACATCCGTAAAGGACTCTTGTCCAAAACGGTAGGTCGAGGATATCAAGGGTCCACAAGTCGTTCATACGGCTCTACTACCAAGACTGACGAAGTTAACCGTCTCGAGCCATCTAAGAAAACTACTCCACCAAGGAAATTCACAAACCTTGGGGATACGTACTCCAACGCTCTAAAAAGGTTAATGAAGCAAGGTAAACTCCAACCCATTGGACCTACTCCCGAACCCGAAAAGAAGTCCAAGTTTTGAGATGAGAATTCATACTATGAATACCATAGGGGCAAAGGGCACGACACAGAAAAATGCTACAAGTTGAAACACGTGCTTCAAGATATGATTGAAGATGGTCGACTTCCAATTCCACCAGGAGGTAAGCCCAACAACACTCAGAATCCTCTTGGAGTTCTAGTGATTACAAGTGACGAATCTACCTTAGATTGCTCACACCTCATTTCTCCCACCGAAAATGAAATTCATGCAATTGAGAAAGAAAGGCTCTACTCTACTATCTCCCCCACCATTTCCGACTTCATCACATGGGCAAGGAATGTAGATAGACAAGTGTGGGAACTAGAAAACATGGTAACGGCCTTGCGCAATCCCAATGCAATACCTAAAGAACGCGTACCATTGATCTTCTCTCAGAATGCCACTATGCAAGAAGTAGTAACCGTGGTTGATAAACTAGTCGATCAAATCATACGACTAGAAAGTGATATCATGAGAATGAAGGAACTAGCCGCAGTTAATGGGGTTTGGGCCGATGACGATGAGGACGAGTATCTCATTGAAAACTCCCTAGTCAAGGAAATAGTCCAAAATGGTGAAGACCAGGATGTGGATCACCTAACTCGTTCGGGTCGCCCATATCAAAGCACCAGTCAAAACGGTCCAACCAACGTCATCACACCAAATGACAACGAAGATGACCCCACTGATCATTTGCTCAAGCAATTACAGAAAACCAAGGCTGATCTTTCAGTCTGGCAACTAGTGGCAAGCTCATTTCCGCATCGCCAAGCTTTACCGCAAGCTTTGGCCAAATTGAATGTAGCACATAACTCTACTCCTGAAGATATAGTCAACTTGGTCTTCCAAGAATCACCTAAGCTAAGTAATCCTATTACTTTCTCGGATGAAGACTTGCCACCTTTTGGCGCTAGTCACAACCTTGCTCTATACATCATCGTCATTTGTCTAAAGAAGAATGTGCCAATGACCTTGGTGGATGATGGCTCCGCGGTCAACGTCATACCCCTCAAAACGGCATACAAACTAGGCATGAAAGAGTCGGATTTGACTCCTACAAAACAAGGTGTTCGTGCATATGACGGTACGCGACGAAAAGTGGTAGGACTTGTTAACCTAACCATAGCCACGGGGCCGATTGAACGAAAGGTTAACTTCCAAATAGTGGACATCGAAGCTTCATTCAACATACTTCTGGGAAGGCCTTGGATTCATGCTTCCAAAGCGGTAACATCCACCCTTCATCAAAAGATCAAGATCCCACTAAATGGCAAAGTTGTGACGATCACTTCGTCACCCATCAAGGCAATAATCGAGAAGCAATCAAACAATCAAGTCCTTGCGGATCCCGTATATGAACTTGGAGGCTTCCAAAGCGTAAGCGTTATAGAAAGTGAGTTGGCACCCTTATACTACAATCCCTACTCTAACTTGGTGGTCAACCACATACTCAAATCTCAGGGATACTTCCCTGGAATGCCTTTGAACCCAATTCGGAAGAATACCTTCGCACCATACAAGGAAGGCAACTCAACAAGAATACCACTTGGACTAGGGTACAAACCCACAAAAGAAGAAGTTCTCGAAATGCTCGCCCAAGTCCAAAATCGCAAGCACGTGGGAGTCCAAATGAGGCCATATCTCCTCACTCTAAATGGGTACTTCGTTCAAGAAGGAAGTTCAGAAATCTTTCACGGATTTCCCGAACCTTGGCATTATCTTGAGAGGAAGTTAGCCGGAATCGAGATCTTTCACGATTGCTACTTCATTCCTCCAGAAACGATTCCTACCGTCAAAACCCGTCAAGCACCTTGCTTCGACGAACAAGCTGTTAGCCTATTGTTTGGAGAAGATCGATTCATTAGGGCCGCGCATGATGAGATCATTACTATGATACTTCAAGACGATCGCTTCAACCCCACCGCGTTAATCACAGAAACCGACGCAAAGCAGCAGAAAGGATGGAGAAAATCTATCAAATGGACCAACAACCAAGGAAGACTCTTCAAGCTCACCACTGGAGAAGGAGAGATGTTCAAAGGAGAACCGGAAGACGATGAGTTCGAGTCGGAGTCGGAGTCGGAGTCGGAGTCTAGAGAAGTCATTAGAGAATCTATTCCGTTGTCATCCCCACTCCCTTCATTTCTCCTAGCTTAGCCTCGAGTAGTCACGGTAGTTCGGGAAATGCCCCACCATCGTCCCTTTGCCACCACCGACCATGGATCGGTTGGCTTCTTTGTTTCAACTTTACTCAAATCTTAATATGAATAAATCAGGTTCTGCTTACTCTTTGCGTTATCTTGAGTGCAATTCTGTTTACGATGATACTGAGGATGACCAAGATCCAGACTTGACCGAAATACCTCCCTACGTAGCCAAAGAAATACTACAGGAAGAGGAAGGGGGACCTGTAATAGAGGACACCGAACCCATCAATGTTGGAACCGAACTAGAACCCAAAGAACTTAGGATAGGGACTACCTTGAGCTCTACCGAACGGGCCGATTTCATAGACCTCCTAAATGAATTCAAAGACGTTTTCGCTTGGTCTTACAAAGACATGCCAGGGATCGACAGGGATATCGCCGAACATAGGATTCCGATTAAGCCAGGTTTCAAACTCAGAAATGAAGCTTCGACGAATGAGAACAGAATGGGCTCTAAAGATTAAGGAAGAAGTGGACAAGCAATTCAAAGCCGGGTTCATCAAAGTTTTCGAGTATTATGACTGGGTAGCTAACATAGTACCCGTGCCCAAAAAGGATGGGAGAATCCGTGTTTGTGTTGACTTTATGGACTTGAACAAAGCGAGTCCGAAAGATGACTTCCCTCTACCTCACATTGACATATTGGTAGACAATACTGCAGACCACGCATTACTATCCTTCATGGATGGATATGCGGGTTATAACCAAATCAAGATGGCCATGGAAGATATGCACAAGACCGCATTCGTCACCCAATGGGGAACATATTGCTACACGGTAATGCCATTCGGATTGATTAACGCCGGAGCTACGTACCAACGCACCGCAACTACACTCCTATATGACATGATGCACAAAGAAGTTGAGGTATATATAGATGACATGATCGTCAAATCCAAGGAAAGAGAGGGACATATTGCAAACCTTCGCAAATTCTTCGCAAGGCTACGAAAGTACAACATGAGACTCAACCCCGTAAATGCACATTTTGGGTAACATCCGGGAAACTCTCGGGATATGTCGTTAGCCAACGCGGTATAGAAATAGATCCTTCCAAAATCAAAGCTCTGATCGAAATGCCACAACCTCAAACAGAAAAAGAAGTCAGAGGATTCCTGGGAAAAGTACAATACATAAGTCGATTCATATCGAAACTTACGATGATTTGTGAGCCTATCTTCAAGAAACTCAAGAAAACAGACCACAGCATGTGGGATGATGATTGTCAAAAGGCGTTTGACCGAATTAAGGAGATATTGGCTAAACCACCAGTGCTCATGCCACCGCAACGAGATCAATCTCTTGGTTTATATCTCACAGTAACGGAAACCGCCATGGGTGCCATGTTGGCTCAAACTGTAGGAAGCGAAGAAAGAGCTATTTACTATCTAAGTAAGAAGTTCCTGGAATATGAGTGCAAATACTCACAACTCGAAAAGACATGCCTCGCTCTTGTGTGGGCAACGAAGAAGCTACGTCACTACATGCTTAGCTACTCCGTCAAGATATACTCCAAAATGGACCCAGTCAAATACCTCTTCGAGAAACCCGTCCTCAACGGACGTCTAGCAAGATGGACTCTGATGCTCTAAGAATTCGACCTTAAATATGTGCCACTAAAAGTTATAAAAGGTCGCGCCGTCGCCGAATTTTTCGCAGAAAATCCCATCAACGACGCACAAACCATAGATACTTGGTCACTTCCCGACGAGGATATACTCCAAACAGATGTAGACTCCTGGAACCTATACTTTGATGGAGCATCAAACTTAAGAGGATTCGGAATAGGAGTGTTGCTCATTTCTCCTGAAGGTGAGCATACACCGATTGCTGTCAAACTCGACTTCGAGGTGACAAACAATGCTGCAGAATACGAAGCTTGTCTCATTGGGCTACAAGCGGCAGTAAGCTTAGGCATTAAAAACCTCCGAGTACATGGGGATTCAAAGATCGATCATCAACCAAGTTACGGGATCTTGGAAAATCCGAAGTGAAAGCCTCGCACCTTATCAGGCTAGGATAGACCAAGTCGCTCAATTCTTTGATCACGTAACATACCTACACCTACCTCGGGAGGAAAATCAATTTGCAGACGCTCTTGCGAAACTTGCGTCTTTGATAAATATGCTAGATCACATGATAGAAATGCCTTTGTGCATCGAACGACGGTCGGAGCCGGCTTATGTCCATCAAATCACCGATGAAGAGGAAATCGCACAGGAACCCTGGTTCCAAGCAATCCTGAATTTCAAGCTTAATGGTACCTATCCACCAGATATGGACAAAAGGGGACAACGTGCTATACGCCTATTAGCTTCCCAATACATCCTGATGCAAGGAGAGTTATACAAAAGAACACCTCTTGGTGTAGTCCTACGATGCCTTGATCATTCACAGGCACGAAAGGTGATGGAAGAAGTCCACGACGGAGAATGCGGTCCTCACATGAGTGGGCCCATGATGGCAAAGAAAATCACACGTTTAGGGTATTATTGGACCACAATGGAATCCGATTGCATCAAATACGTGAGACACTGCCACAATTGCCAAATCTTCGGGAATGTACAACATGTCCCTCCTTCGTTGCTATACACGATGACATCTCCTTGGCCATTCTCTGCATGGGTAATTGACATAATCGGGAAAATAACCCCAGCCAGAACAGGAGGTCACTGTTTCATCCTAGTGGCAATTGACTATTTCACCAAATGGGTAGAAGCGGCTTCCTACACTGGGCTTACGGCCAAAAATGTGGCCAAATTCATACAAAATAACATCATATGTCGATACGGTTGCCCACATGAGATCATTAGCGATAATGGGTCACATTTCCAAGCTGAAACTGAGCAATTGCTAGCCAAATACAAGATTAAGCATCACCACTCTTCGCCCTATAGACCACAGACTAACGGCGCGGTAGAGGCAGCAAACAAGAATGTCGTCACAATTCTCAAGAAAATGACTGACAACTATAGAGATTGGCCAAGCAAGATACCTTTTGCCTTATGGGGGTACCGTACATATGTCAGGACGCCCACTGGGGCTACTCCTTTCTATTTGACCTACGACATGGAAGCTGTACAACCAGTCGAGCTAGAGATACCATCCTTGCGTATTCTACTAGAAAGTCAAATCCCGGAGGCCGATTGGAAGAAGGATAGGTATGAAGAACTCATCCTCCTGGATGAACGTAGGCTACGCGCCTTACATAATGTCCAAACATATCAAGCCCGTATCAAACGAGCTTTCAACAAAAGGGTTAGGCCAAGAAACATCAAAGAAGGAGACTTAGTACTCAAATCGGTTAGAGCTCTTTTACCTGTCGACCCACGGGGAAAATTCAAACCTAACTGGGCCGGACCATATCTAGTCAAATCCATAACTCCAGGGGGTGCGGTTAGAATCACAGACCTAGATGGGAACGAGTTTTCAAACCCCACAAACCTCGACCAATTGAAACGGTACTATGCCTAGAATAGGACAAAAACGCGCCTCGCGTAAACCCATGTGTCGCTCTTGTGACACTAAATAAACGGCCCCTGGCCAAGCTGAAATAAGCTAAATGTCACTGTGCTCTTGCATTTTGACAAGATTGTCATCCTCATATCATCAAATAAACTAAATTCGCACCTCCAGAGTAAGCAAAAGCTCATGCTTATTTTCTATGTTCATTACAAGCTCTTGCTTCGAACAATTATTCTTTTACATTTACTCGAACTACGCGCAAGGGTTTGATTTCTCTTTTTAAGTGAATACGTAGGCAATCCTTCACGGGATTCAACCCATTATATCTAAAAATGTAAATAGAAGGACATTTGCATTGCATTTGAAATTCGACAAGAATAATAAGTGGAAAATCTCAACGGTTTCATAACCATTTAACCTTTTTTTATTTCATTCACTTTCTAATAATAGTAGTACGTTACATAATAAAAATAGAATAGGCTAGGATTCTAAAAATCCCTCCTTTTTATTACAACAACAATAATAATAATAATCAAATAATAAATAAAGACTCGGGCTATTCCTCCATCTTCCCCTTGCCCTTGTCATTCTTGTCATATTTCCCGTCACGACCTCGAGCCGGGCGCTCTTGCACCACTTCAGACCTAATCACCAACGGTCTTTCTCGAGGCCTGACTCTGCCATTCTTGCCAACCACCATTTCCGCAACAGGAGTAGTCTTTGATTTCTTTGAAGGATGAATGACTTGAAATCCGGCTTCTTCTTCTCCCTCTGTCAGATGCTTCTCCTTCTCTTTCTCTCCCTCGCGCACCTTGTAATCAACCGGCTCACGTTTCCTCAGTCTCTCGCGCTCTTCCGGAGTTGCAGCCTTTCTCCACCTCAGATAAGAGTCCGACACCCACAAAGCATTGGCGGAGAAGCTCAAGAACCACATGTTTCTTTGGGCCCATTTAATGGCCCACTCTCTTCGGCTCTCTGTAGTAAGCGCCATAGCAGTCTGCGGGACGGTATCAAGCCTAGGGATCGTCTGCTTCAACCCAACTTGCCTCATCAATCTTTCCGGAAAGATGCATACCATAAACTCCAATCCCGGAATGCGCACGGATCTAGTGGGATCCAAAGAAGATACTCCAGTGACAGACTTGAGGTGCCACCACGGTACGACCCACCTAATCAACGGGCCATCATCACTTTTCAGCTTGTTCTTCCAATAGTCACAGACCCGGGTGAAGTCCACCATATACAACCGCGTCCTCATCGCAATCATACGGGAATGATAGGAAAGTGCATGAACTGGGGGCTCGATCAATCGGAGCCGTTCCATAAGCCAAACCTACCAAGAGCAGGTATTAGACACCAAGAGAAAAAAAAACGAAAAAAAAAAACGAAAAAACCAAGGAAAAAAAAACGAAAAAAAAAAAAAAAATGACGTCTCTTACCTGCAAAATGACGGGACTCCCCAAGAACGGCAGATCGCGGTTGGATTTCCTATTATCCAAACCCAAGATAATCTCCCCGAGGCATAAACAAGCTGGGCTCCTGCGCAGCTCCATTTGCTCAATAAGACCCAAAAGACGGGGATCACCTCTCAAATCTTCATCAACGTGTCCTTGGAAGACATACACGTGCAGCAAACAAAAGCCAAATGCCCTCCTCCTGGCAACATGGGAAACAGTAGGGTCGGCCCTGTTAATGAATCGGTCTACAAAGTCCAACATTCTCACGCCTTTCGGGGTAACTAAGCGATCCACCTCAAGTCTAGTCACTCCAAGCAAGTCTCTGAATTTGCTCTTATACCCTTGTGAAGTGGAAGGAATGGCGGGTAAATGTTCGGGATCCCACCCACCAATAGCGAGCAATTTCTTCAGAAACGGGCAAATATCACCTCCCGGAACGCGAAAACATGATAATTCGGGTCCCAATAGTCAAGGCAAGCATCCAAGAACGGTTTTACTACCTTAATGAGTTTCAAACTCAACAAAGACCCAAGGTTATAAGCACCCATGTCGTGCTTCTCCATATTCGAAAACTCGTTGGTCCATTCCTTCAAGCGGATCTCCAAAGTATTCATAATGACAATTTTCTCTTGAAGATTTATTTTGAGAGTTTTATGTGAATAGACGAGGAAGAGACGGAAGAATTGTGTGAATTAACGCCCCGTCGACGCTTCTATTTATACTCTTTGCTGTTTCCGAAAATCCGCCGGAACGGACTGCTTGGGAACAAAGGCGCAGACTCGCCGCGCCTCTTGAAGGACGCGACTCATGCCGCGCCTCTTCCCAGATCTCACTCTCGTGATTTCCACGTTTGGATCTTTCCTAATTCTATAACGAATAATTTCCTATTCCTACGGGATTTTATTTTGGTAAATACGAGCAGTTTACCATGTTTCAAGTTTCCTATTTTCGCGGGCACGCATTTCGAGACGACATCGACAGTTCGCCATTTTACCACATGTGCACATTTTCATTTTAGGAAATACATTTCACTTTTTTTAAATAATTCCAATTCCTCATTTTAGGACATAATTTCCATTATAATTCATTTACCTTTTTTTTTATTATTATTTTTATTTTTCATTTCCACATCTCTAACTTACAGATTTCTTTTTTTTCTTTTTTTTTAGGGGGTAACCCTCCCTACCGTCCGGTCATTTCCGGCAAATTTTTTGCTTTTCCTCGTGCTCTTTTGAGTCTCATTTTGCGCTGATTAAAGGCCATATATATATAATGTATGTTTTGCGTAATTTCCATGTAAATTTCGGCAGCATGACGACGCAAACCGTTGTCTACCAAACCTGTTCAAGAACTAACCTGCAGGTACAAGCAACACAACCCAACATCAAGGGCACTCAGGCCACCATATGTACACCAAACAGAGCAAATGTACAAGCAAACTGGGGGCTTGCGCCCCGAACAAAGTCCAAAAGTACAAGCAAACTGGGGGCTTGCGCCCCGAACAAAGTCCAAAAGTCCAAGCAACGGGGCTTGCGCCCCAAACAGAGTTCAAAAATGTTTCAAAATCAAATGTCCAAAATGTACAAGTCTACAAAACTACACAAAACTACTGCTGGGCGCCCTCCAACTCGGCAACTCTCGCCACCAGAACGGCGATCTCGGCGTCCCGAACCTCGAGCTCCCTCAACAAGCGAGCCGTCTCCTCCCGAGACTGGGTCAACTCTCGCTCCAGCTCGCGGTCACCCTGTAAACAGCAACAAATTGGCTCATGTCAATCAATTCAATCAAAATCAAATCAAAACCAAAAAAAAAAATCAAAATCAAAAGTCAAATAAGGTTCATACCTGACGACCTCGACCACCGACGAGTGCCTCGATGGCAGTAGCTCGCAGCCGGTTGGCCACCCTCCATAGTGCCACGAACCGGGACGGTGCGACCTGCATTATCAAAAGAAATTCTCAGCAAATTGAGCAAACTCAATCAAATGTGTTCTTACACAAAAGTCATACAAGTCGGAGACTTACCCTCCGAATCGATCTTTCGATCATCTAAGCCAAAGATCCGTCACGCCTACGTCGAAGTCACGCAACTCGGAGATCGTCGTCCTCCCAGTCGCGTCAGTGTACTCGAGGGTCTCGGGGTACTCTGGGGGCTCGATGCCTGCCGCCTCAACCTCCTACAAAGACCAATAGCTCTCATTAATCGATGATCTTTCGTCGTAATTCTCGAAATCAAACCAAGCAAAAGTAAAAGATACTCACCACTACCGGCCAGTACGCCAACCTCCCGTAAAGGAACGCCGAGTAGTCCTCGCCGAGAGAAGAAGGTCGTCGCCATCGGCGCGCGGCCAAGTCCGCCTCCTCTCGGCCTCGAAGGCTCCCTAAACATTGTCATGGGAGGATCGACGGAACCGTCGGCGCGTCCCGAGAGCACCGACGAGCCAACCGCTCGCCCAAGTACCACACAGGACCCATCGACGTCCTCAACAAAGCCCGACTCGGGCTCCTAGGTCGAAGAACCTCGGCGACGAAAGGAGGTGCTCTGCGTACTCCGCCCAAGGTCTGGGCACCCACTGCGACAATATAAAGGCAAAGGTCATTCCTATGACCAACTAAAAGCAAAGTATAAGAAGAGTGAATGAATACAAATGGGATACTCACGCTGCTCAGCTGAAGAGCGTTCACGTCCCGCCGGTAGACATTGTGAGAAGAACGCTTGCTCTTCGTCCGGCACATGACCCAATCCCTCACCACGGGATAGGCCCTCTCCAACGGCTCCGTCCTCTTGGGCGCGAGACTCGGGAAGTAAGAGTACACCCACGCCTATAAAACAGAATAATCAATGACGATCTTTCGTGATTTGATAAAGAAAGGAATTTACTTTGGTCTAAAGGAAAGTTCATACCTCCAACAAGTAGTCCGGTCCGACGGCGCAGGAGAAGTCCCCTTCTCCATCAACTCCGGACGAACCATGGCCCTCATGAAGCGGATGAGGACCGCAAAACCAGCAGATAACCCGGTCCCAACGCCCTAGGGAACTCAGGTCGAGAAAGAAAGGGAAGGAGCTTCGTCGATAGCCTCTCGCCCTTGTCTCCGAGGTAAATCGAAGACAGAACCACCAAAGCCACGCAGACGAGGCCCTCCGCTCACCAGACAGGAAGAGGAGCTGTCTCCCTCCCATCGATCGTCACCGGCGTCGGGGTCTTCCCGCAAAGTAGTCTCGGACGTAAGTATCTGGTACCAAACCAAAGCATCGCAACAGCCTTCGGCGACAAGTTCCAGCCGATTAATCTCCTCGCTTCGGCCGAGTCCGCCCTCATAGCGATCTCCGCCACACCATCTCCTCGGCCCCACACGGCGGACTGTAAATCATGCCGTAATCCTCCGAGTGACACCCACCTCACCAAAAGGTAGTTGAAACGTGGACGTCGTGTCCTAAAATCGGTCCAAGAAAGCGCGGACCAAGCTAAGGTTAGCCCGCAACTTCCTCTTCACGATATCCCTCCAGACCTGAACCAAAGGACTGAACGCTCCGCGCTCGATCATGGCCCTCTCCTCCGCCGACAGCTGCTTGTAGTGCTCCATCACTGTCGTGTAACCCGAGAACGACCTGATGTTCCCGGCCTCCTATTACGATTTGAAACAAAGCTATCTTTAGTTTTGAATGAAATTCGAAAGAAATTTGGACAAAAAGAATGAAGGAGGATGAATAATGAGTAGTGAATTCTTATTTACCAAGCTCTTCACCGTCCTGTAGGACAGGTGACCCTCTGCAGCCCACACAAGGTGCCTACTCTCCCAGGTCTCAGCCCACGCAGGAGCTCCTCTCAGCTGACGGCCTCCTCGCCCGACGTTGGCCCGTCTCGGGGCCTCCTCCTCCTCGGCAGCCTCCTCCTCGTGAGCCTCGTCTCCAGCAGCCATCACCGCAGCGGTGAAGGCCTGCTCTGAAGCCTCCTCAACAACAGCGGCGTCTATCTCCATGGGAGCTCTCCCAGAAGTAGAAGCCTCATCACCTGCAACATTAAAGCAAATTCAGGCCGCGTCATACGACGACAAGCCTTTGTTAAGGGGTTTCGAGCCTTCAAAGCCCTAAAACGTCTCCTCTCGTGCCATCCTTGGCCACGTTCCCGCCAACCCGATTACTCATGTGATAAATTGGGTCGAGTCAAGTCCAGTTCGAAGCCTAGTTCTGGGTTCGAGTCGGAAATTCGGCAGCATTTCGTTATAACGGCAATTATGCCCTAGAAAGGTGTCCTGAAAAAGTTGTCACAAACCAAAATTCTGAGATGGTGGGAAGTTTACCCATTATTCAAGGATCCCAAATATCAAATTTCATCGCCAATGGGCAATCCTAAGGCTATTTTCGAAGCAAATTACGGTTCAGCTGTAAAACCGTCCCGAATTCATTCAAAGGCTCAAAACTCGATGAAAATTCGAAACAAATGCATGGTTATGTTCCTAACATCACCTACTATCCATTTCTAGTGTCAATTTGGCAAGACAAAACCATTTGGGGGGAAAAGCCCCAAATTTTCGATCAAAAGGGTTGAAAACCCTAATTTTCGCGGCTCAAAATTCGACAAATGAAGAAGATTAATGCAAGATTAAAACACATACCTCGATTAGTCATATTTAAAGCAAGCTTTTGAATCAAACCTTGGCGGAAATGGTGAAGATTTGAGAGAGAAATGAGTGAATTGTGTTTCGAATGCAAATGACACAAACCCCTCTGATTTCGCGTTTTTACGCAGGAAAGCCAAATTAAGGAAAAGACGCAGCAGGCGCTGCGCCTCTTCCAAGAGACGCAGCTCTTGCTGCGCCTCTTCCTTTTTTTCCCTCCACATGGATTTTCAAAAATTCGTTATAAATTCGTTATTTGTGGGCCCATCTTTGGTGCGCCTCTTCCTCGATGCTTTTTTTTCTCTTTTGGCCCATTCAACGATTTTCTTTCGTTCCGGCCCGCATTTTACCAGCCAGCGGCGGACTGTTGCATATTATTGTACATTTGTCCCCAGCTCAGCAGTATTTTGCAGTATTGCTCACTCAAGATTTCTTCCATGACGATCAAGATGTTCTTAGTCGTCAAAATATTTGTCCCCAGCGCAGCAGTATTTTGCAGTATTGCTCCCTCAAGATTCCTTCCATGACGATCAAGATGTTCCTAATCGTCAATATATCTCCCAACAAGAGTTCGCTTGAGACCGACGCAAGCAGATTCAACCTCAAGTTTTTGCAAGAGTTCGCTTGAGACCGACGCAAGCGGATTCCCCGGCAGTTTCTACCGACGTCCTACTGCTTTCGATATTTATTCTTCACGGAGTTCGGCAAAGGTGTCATTCTCCGGAAGCATCTCGAGAAAGAAGTTTCTTCAGTATCCCTGTGACCCCTAATGCCTTCAGACACCAAGTTATCTTCAGACCAAAGAGTTTTGCCGAAACGTCTTCAGTCCCGTTTCACCCAGGGGTATCTCAGGTATGGTCTCTTCTTATGGCTGGCGAGCTTCCTTACGTAGTCTAATGGACTTTAAATGACCCTCCCCGGAAGTCGACAGACTCTAAAATGTTCCCGACGACAGGTCCTTGGCTCAGACCCCTTGAGCCGCCTCGCGTCGCCATAGTCGTCAGGTTATAATCTTCGATTGACCTGATGGCTATACTTTGACTTTCGCCTTGTCCAAGCCTCGGTCAAAGTGGGGGCTCAGAGATACCTCATTTCTGCACCTCCCGCAAACCACCCGGTGATGATTGGGCCGCATGTTTGATACGCGGAACGATTTGGGACAGTTCGTAAGATTGTCGTCAAGTGATTGCTCAAATGTTAAATGTCGACCTCTTAGTTATCATCTGCGTCCTGATACGGTCGTTTTGGCAGTAATTAGAGTACATTAGGAGTCCGGGTCAAAAACCGTCTCCATTTTCTGATAACTGTTAAATCCCGAGTCAGAATATTCTGGAATGTTCCGGATATTTCTATTCCATATTTCATAAATTTTATCTTTTGGCAAATAATATCCCGTAATATTCATAAGATAATCGAATTATTTTCGTCCTACCATAACTCAAACGCGGAAATCTTTCTTCAGCAGGAGGAAACCTCCTGGGAATAGACGCAGCAGGTGCTGCGCCTCTTCCAAGAGACGCAGTGGGTCGCCGCGCCTTTTCCAGTGCCCTTCTTTGCATGTCTTACGTATCTTTTTCATATCTTTCCGAGATTCACTACCAAAGAGTCTCCGAAACCCTAATTCCCTCCGTGTGATTAGTATAAATAGGAGCCTTCGTTCCTCATATTTCTCACGCGAGTGTCCGCCCTTCTCTTCTCCCTTTGCATTCTAAACTTTGTTCTTACTTACTGGCGCCTACGTGCTTGAACTTTCGACCACGTAAGCTCGGATCTTTCCGGGTACCAGCCTCTCCGTTGCATGACCGACCAATTTGACCAACTACACTCAATCAACTTAATTAATCAATCGTTTTCCTCTTACGAGGGCACTCTCTTTGCATTCGCGTCGAGCATTCACTAATCGATATCTTAGTTCTTCTCGTTTCGTCAACATGTAAGTCTGAGGGTGTATAATTCTCTTTTATTTATTGTATTTTACTTTTCGTATCATCAATTGTAAGATTTACGTCGAAAATACCGTTAAAACCGATTTCTAAAACCCTTTGTTAAAACTTGTTTTTTGCGGATTTCCATGAGATAATAATCGTCGAGAAAGGACGCAAAGCAATCGCCGCGCCTCTTCGAAGGAGCGCGGTTCCTGCTGCGCCTCTTCGTGAGGCTGCCGCAGTTCCTGCTTCCTTTCTTCTTCGTTTGTCCTCTGTAATTCGTATTCAAAATCTTTCTTTTGCATGTTCGTCTGTTAATTCTTCGTCTTAATATCATAGTAATTCACATGTATTATTATTCATCGTCTTTCGCATATTTAATTCATCAAATCCGACTTAAATCCCAAATAATCCAATATTTACGGGTTTTCGTCACTAAATTCAAACCCGGATTTTAGAGATTCAATTTGTTCATATTGAGTTTCTGGAATTCGTCATTGATATAGTTTTCATCTGCTTATTCGCATATTCATTGTATATCCGTCATATTTAGCCTAATTGACTTATTTCAACAGAGGACTCATTAATATTTTCATCATAATTCCATGTAATTAATCCGTTTGCATCCGTCTCATGCATGTTTTATCGCTTTTATGACCATCATTCACATGTAATTAACCTATTAATCACTTCCATCCGAGTAAATAATTGAATCAATCATTAAATTTACCAATCGACATTAACGATTTGCGATTCGCCACGGCCGAGAACTCACCCTTAGAACAGACGCACAATCGCTGCGCCTCTTCCGCAGGGCGCATTCTCGCTGCTTTGTTCCAGGATGATTTCGTCCTCGAACTCGTTTCTGCCTTGACCTAGTTTAATAAGGTTACGTATAATTGACTATTAATCGTATTACCGCCTTCTATTTTATTTCTTTTATTCTTTTATTTCTTTTTCTCAAATTATCCGTTTTAAAGGTATTTTCGACATAAATCGCCTATTCCATTGTAATTAATGTAATTTTCATTATTGTATTTCTTTTATTGTATTCCTTTCATTTGTATGTTTTCACATGTAATGAGCATTAAATCCTACTTCGACTCAATTGTTTGCTAAACTACGTGTCAACCGACTTAGTATTAATCTTCACATGCTAGGATTAAAACTTGGATGTTGCATTGCATGCATATAGCCGACGATATATCAAGTACGAATAACTTCCCTAATCATTAGTAGAGGCCGCTATCGAGGCGGGCGGGATTAGGTGTTCGATCAAAAGAGCTTCCTAATACGTACCCTCACCCCTTACTCCAGATCTCCGTGAGCACCCGTGTTCATTGGCATCCACGAGAGTCATTCTAGACATAGAATGCTAAGGGTAACGATTGCTTAGTGTTCATGTCTCTACTTTGTGTCTTGACATGACACGAAGTATTTGAACGGTTCCAATTTCCCATAAAAATTGGTGGCGACTCCATACAAAATGCAAATGCTTGTTTCGTTTCTCACCAAGCGCCCCCGTGGGCGGCCCGCTGTCCACACGCATGCATCGCTAAATCGTCATAACTAAAACATTCATTATCTTTTTATCGAGTTTATCGACCGTGTCAATTACAATTATCGTAGTTCACCGCTTTAGTTCACTTAAAACGTGATAGATAATAAATTGACATGACCTCTCGCTAAAAATAAACAATTGAGACATAGCCTTACCAAAAAGTAGAAACCATGAAAACCTATTTCATGAGGGAGTGCACTCGGCCATCCCGGGGTAAAAACCTTGTTATGTAGGGAAAGTGGGTGATAAATGTCTATCCACCAAATTCATGTTGATGAGGGTTTCATCGGCTATCCCGTGCCCAAGTTAATGTGGGTTTGGATCATGGACACATTTATTCGAAATTTGGATTGAGCTCAACGGAAGTATTCGTGACCATAGTCGCATGTGTTCCGGGCTATAGATAAATATTAAAGTAATTTTATCGACCGAGAGTTCTAAAAGTAGAATCGATTAAAGAGTTAGTCCACCGAGTTATATTGATAAGGGTTCCATCGGCTATCCCGTGCCCAAGTTAATATGAATTTGGATCTCGGAATCATTTATCATAGTTGGGTAGAGGTCACTATGTAAATGCTTTACTTGTTATTTACAAGTATTAATAAAACGATAAATGTTGAGTTTTCCACTATTCCGTTATCATATTGTTCTATTTCTTTACCGCATTTTATACGATATCATTTCGTTTTTGATTCAAATCTCCATTAAAACATCGTAACTAAAGACAAAATTTGAATTTTCTTCTAAAGACCTCGAATTAACCATTGCTAAGGATCTCTTGCAAAGAGTATAGATTAAAGTTATTTATTATCAAACAGGTTTTTGATTCTAGACTAACACATCTACTTACAATGGATTGTTTTTCATGTACTTAAATGAATTAAGTACCCTGAAGCGATAAATTGTTTTGGTAATTAGTTTTGTCAAGAATTCGTAATTGACCAAAATAACGCAACCACTTCAATGAAAGTTTTAAGACTAAAACGAACAAATGAAGAGTGATCTTTATGAATTCATTTTTGCTTCTCAAAGCAAAGAGTCATTGAAATAAGTGGGAGCATTCTCTTAAACCGTTAAGATGAGGACGAGGTTCAAGGAGTAAAGATTATAATGGAATTGATACAAGGTAATTTTAAAGGTAAAGTTGTTGAGAATGACGATACTAAACCTATCAATCCCGACCGATAAAGTTTCCATTGTCTTAAATGTTGGACACGAGAAAGGAAACTACCCCAAATTATTGAAGAATTAACAAGTTAGTTGTGGGACATCTAATTGGACCTTCTTCTTTAAATGTTTATTTGATTAACATAAAATTTTGCTAGTACTACATCGTCAATATTAGAAACCGGTGGTGGTTTTCATCATTATGTTTGATACATAGGATGATTAGAATATGACGACTAGCAACAATAAAGTCGAGAGATAGAGTCATTGTGTACTAAGTCTAGTTTTTGGGTTTGGAGTTGTACTTAATTGTGACTATTAAGTAAATAAACTCTAAATAAGAATACAAACTTGTTAAGATACAAAAGAGGTTTCACTTTTGTGACCCTATACACCACGATTTGATGTATGGCTAGCTCATTATCAAGGTGATAATATTCTAAACCAAACTAGAATGATATATCATGAAGATGATGCAAGACTCAAATTGGTAACCCAAGATTAAACCTTAAATTTTGGAATGATGAACGCAAAGAGTTATCGAGTACTCTTGAAACCATTAGATTGTTAATGGTATATGCGTATCTTGTGTTCAAAGCAAGATGTCTCGTGCCTTTTGGTTGAAAAGGAGATCGAAGTTGTAAATCATTGATCCAAAATAGGTTGATCATTTTCTTTTACCAACGATTTAAGTTAACGCTAATATGTTCACTTAATAAGGTAAATAGATAAATCTTTGAAGAATTTCAAAGAGTTCAAGGAATCACGATTTAATCGTGATGGGATTATCAAAGTGACGACTTTGATATAAGCCAAAGGAAATGTGATATAGTATCACAAGTTAATCTCTCTTAGCACGCATTATGGAATAATGTGTGGTTGGATAAAGAATTCAAACGCTATTCGATATGGTTTGGACTTCAATCAAGTTACTTTGAGTTACTTGATCCTTTTGGGGATTTTATCAATTTTGTCTAGATTATTTTTCCACTAAATCGAATCATATGAGATATGAAATGGTAAGGGTTGCCGAAATAGTTTGTAAGTGTTCACAAGAACCAAATGCTCATATTTCCCTTTTCAATTATCACGAGTACGACGGGTTTGCGGCTCGTGAAGCTGTCTTTCTAAAATACAAGTTTATTTTTAGAAGACAGAGTGGGAGAAATTATTCAAGAGCCACAAAGAATGTTATGTCGCAAGAAACTGGTCTTTCTTGGCTACATGAGACGTTTTGTGTAAGACATTGTTTCTTTAAAACCTAGGAGGTTAAATTCGTCACTTGTTAAAGATGATGAATTCATGCTACTTTTAAGAAAGAAAAGAGCTTGTAACTTACAAAAGAAATTGTTTGATTCAAGTTGATTACTTCTGGAAAGTAATCAACAAATGACTTACATAAGAGTGTTTAAGTCACAACTCAATACAAGGCTTAGAGCCATGAAAATCCGAAATAAAAAGGCTTGATTAGTGACAAAGGGTTTTGCACTAATAAAGAGAGATTTCAAAGCTTGATTGATAGCAAAGGGTTTTGCACTAGTTGAAACGCTTAAGTCTATTTGGATCTTCTTAGGGATTGTGTTTCATTATGAGGATACGCATACAGCATGTGAATCTAAAACCCACTTCTTCAAAAGAAGGAATGTATTCAATACATGTCATGAGTTTTGTAGATTCTTGCAATCCTAATATAATGTGAAACTTAAGAGAGGGTCTTAAGTAGGACATCAATGAGTTGGAATCAATGGTTTGATCATGTTATAAAACTTTTCTCCATAAGTCGAGAAGTTGTGTTTATACATGGAGTTTAGTGGGAGTTACGGTAATATTAATTAGTCTTATATGTGGATGACATATTGATCATTGCGAATGATGTAAGACTTTTGGAGTATTATAATACATCTTGAATATCCGGTTTTATGAAGATAAATCCACATGATATTAGCGTCAATAAGAAGTCTTATGTTGATAAGATTCATGACTAGTTCAATTAAATTGAACATATTTGATTGATTTCATTTGCTTTCCGCTTAGGATCAATTAAATGAGTAATGATGTATAACACTTCATATACTTTGAGTATGATGAGTTGTTTTCGAAATCAAAATTAAGTAATCTTTATCAAGTAAGCCATAAAGATTACCCTTAAGTGCTTGCAGAAGCATTAAGGAAGTAAAGCAAAGTGTTTATGATGCAATTTTGTGTAAGGGTGTTACACAAGTGACAATTGACAATTGAGATTGCGCATGGTTTCCGACAAAACCATAATCAAAACACATTAGGATGGTTAAGATACCATTGTGGCAATGTTAAATAAGAAGTAGATTTTCTAGAATCGTTCTTGGCAATAAAGAACAATGAGAGATATTTATAACGGAAATTGAGTACACTTGTAATCATGAGATGTGCAAGAGGATGAGTCCCGCACACTGTGAAAACAGTGGGAGCCATTCTTGGGCTAAAGGGCCTATGTCTTGATTGGATCTCGACACGTACTCAGAAAGTTTTGTGATGTAAATGTATACATTACAAAGGAAAACAAGTATGTAGTAAGGTCAAGTAAGGTACAAGAAGTTGATAAAACCTACTAACCAAAGCCTTCTCATAGGCTAAACATGATGAGTCATGTCATTACAATTGAATTGAAATGAACAACTACATACAAGATCAAATTAGATTATAGAACATGAAATAGTAATCAGGCATTGACTATTCATATGTGATAATCGCATTTGTCGTTCGAGTTTTACTTTAAAACTCTTTTATTATACTTTGTTACATCCAAACGGGTTGTAGAGACAACGTTGAACCCCGTTAAAGTGAACCCGGATTAACATAGTATTAGCCCATAGTCACTTGTATGAGGTGACGTCTCGAAGTGACTAGAGTGTGATGCGATTGATGGCAAGTTCAAGTGCCATAGGGTCATGTGAGATAACTAGTCGATCACATAGGCAGACTGTTAGGAACACTTTGTCGGGTAGTGACCGCTTATAGAGTTCTGGCAAATTTATAAAGCCTGGTCGTGGCGAGAGCTACTATAGTATTCTAATGAGTCGATTCTTTTGACTAAAGACTGTTCGCCTAAGATGGCACAGTTTCAGATTAACTTTGATTTGTGTTACTACGACCTTCGTAAATGGGGTCAAATGGGCATATTTTGGGTTATGATGGCTGTGGCTAGTCGAAGGGAATAAGTGCGATAGGAATTGTCCACCCCCTTGTCAGGGTTAAAACAATATCTCAGGGCCACTCGAGGAGTAATGAACTGGAAATGCGTGGCCACGCTCGGAAAGTATCTATGATAGATAAATCCGGTCAATCAGTTATTCTCCAGATCGAGGAAACCACTCTCGATATGATCACTTGCAAGTACGACCCAAAAGACACCTTGCATTGAGTGGGAGATAGTTATAGGACAAGAGAATTGGTGACGCACACTTGTCGAGGACAAGTGGGAGATTGTTGGGAAATGTGTCCTAACAATAGTGCGATCACATGATTTAAATATCATTAATAAATCTCATATAAAGAATACGTAAGGGATGATTCAATTATATAGTCGACTGATCAACATTAATCGGTAACGATTGGCTTGCTAGAGTTTGACGTTACTGTCGTGGGACGGTGGTGGTCAGTTGATCCCTTAAGGTCACATCTAAAGGATGATGCCCTTATCTATAAAGTTGATTAATTGTATGACGATGCAAGTTGATCAAATCCTTAAAATTGAACAATTCGATTTGTGAGAGAGAATAAATATCTTATTGTAATGGGATTAAATAAGATTTATTTTAGTAATAAAATGCTTTGTTACTAAAATTATTTATTGTTTGAGAAACAATAGAGATAGGAATGAATGGTTAATTATAATTACAAGATATTGTGAATTATAATTACATGACCCATTTTATTTATGTGATCAAGTATCACTAGTCAAATTAGTGGATGTAATTTAATTAATTCATAAAATGATATTTATGTGATAAATATGCACTAAAATTAATTAATAACATGTAGCATACTACATGTGACATATTGTGTGACAAATGACAAATTGACAAAAATAAAATGGTAGTCCATTTTATAGAAGTGGACTAAATATTGGTGTGAAAATAGTTAGTGGGTGAATTATTTTATGAGATAAAATAATGTAATCATGGCTAACCTACACTAGCTTACACACCTACACTAAGTAGACTTACATGCCTACAATTTGGAGAAGTGAAAAAGCATAAAGCAAAATGCCATCCTTGGCTTTTGTGGTGTTCCAACCGTGCCTCCTCTTCACTCTATGAGAATATGAGTTCTCTTACATTCATTCACACATTAACACATGCAAGTTCATGCATTATTCATTTTATCTCTTTTTCTTCATCAAAACATGAGATTTTGATTGAAATTGTTCATAGAAGATTACTAAAATTATTAATGTAATATATGAGTGTTAGTAATCATTTTTAAGGTAAACTACTAAACTAATATCTAGCTAATATTATTTAGTGGGGATAAGGGATTATCTTGGGTGCAATCAAGAGGAGAGATTCTAAACTTGAATCTTGTTCATCCATTATTTGAAAGCTCAAGAACTAACAAGAAGGAGATCTTGTTGGTGCCCATTTGACCGAAATTTATATGGTGAGAAATTGATTTTCTTATCTCTTCTTATTTAAGTTTGAATGCATAAGATTAGTAATTAATTTTATGACTAAATTAATTAGAACATATATGAATATGTTATATAAAGAGATCTAGATTTCTAACAGTATCTTCCACGAGTCATGACAGAGATAGTGTAGATACCTCATTTCTGAATCTCCCGCCAACCACCTAGTGATGATTGAGCTGCATGTTTGATACGCGGAACGATTTTATGACAGTTCCTAAGTTCATTGACAATTGATAGATCAAAAACTCGATTCAACCTCATAGTCGTCATCTACGCGCCGATACGGTCGTTTTGACAGTAATTAGAGTTCATTTGGAGTCCGAGTCAAAAACCGCTTTATTTTCTAAAAACCGTTTAAATGCCGAGTCGGAATATTCCAGAGTGTTCTAGAATTCTCCGGATATTTATTCCTAATTAAATTTAATATTTTTAAGGAAATATCTTTTGCATATTATGTTTCACGGAATAAGGAAGTGTATATCTACCGAAATTCCATAAAACGCGGAAATCTTTCTTGCTTAGGAGGAAACCTCTGGGGAAATGACGCAGCAGGTGCTACGCCTCTTCCAAGGGTCGCAGTTGTTAGAAATCTAGATCTCTTTACTAACATATTCATATATGTTTTAAGTTAATTTAATCATAAAATTAATTGGTGATCTTATGCATGCAAACTATAAACAATTTAAAGAAGAAATCTTCATCTTATAATGGTATTTCGGTTTATATGGGCACAAGAGAGTTCTCCTTCTCTCTTGTTCTTGTGCTTTCCTTAATGGATGAACTAGGATCCAAGTGTAGGATCCCTCCCAAAGTAAAATACCCAAGGCAAACTCTTAATCAAATTAATATTATGTATACTAGAATAATATTAATTTTAGTGTTAAAATTGACCCAAAAATATTATTGGACTCTCTATTATTTCGGTTAGAGAGAAGGAAGAGAAGGAAGAATTTTTATCTTTCTAAAACTCAAATTTTAGATGAATGAATAATAAGCTAATACACTAATTATTTTGTAGTGTATGTTAGGTAAAATAAGAAGAAAAACAAAGTGTTTTTCTTCTCAAAAAACCGGGTGGAAGAGGGGAAGAAGAGAGAGCCAATGCATCCATGAGTTTGTCTTCACAATGACCACTAGGTTGCATGGCTAGTTTATTAGGGAAATGATTATGTTCACCACTAACATAATCAACACAATTTCATCCTAATACCCCTTTAATTTCGGTATACATAGATAATATGGACTCCATATTATCTTTGTCAAAATGTCAATTTGTCTTATGTCACATGTCATATGTAACATAAATTTGTTATGTATTTTTAACATATTAAAAATCAACGTATTAATAAAAATACTTCATATACAAAAATCGACTTAGTAATTCACAATTACTTGTACCAAAATATTTTACCAATTATAAATCACAATAACTTGTATTTATAATAATTCATTCAATTTCAATTGTTTCCTTAAACAATAATTTCATCCAAGTAATGAAACAATTCGATTACTCAGACCGTATCTTATTTAATCAGATTACAATGAGATACGTAAATTTTACTTCAAAAATCGTCCGTCAATTTTTAAGAAATTTAATTGACCCGTATCGTCATACGATCAATTAAATGATCAATTAAGAGTGTTACCCTTTAGGTATGACCTAAGGGGATCAAGTGGTCACCACCGTCTCACGACAGTAATGTCAAACTCTAGTCAGCCAATCATTACCGATATGTGTGGACCAGTTGACAGTAAAATATTACTTCCCAATTGTATTCTTTAAAATGAGACTTAAACATGTGATCATCATGATCAACAGTTGTGATCGCATTATTGTCGGAGGACACATATTCCAACAACAGTGGCCGCTGCGCCTCTTCCCTAGCCCTTTTTCCATGCTTTCCAGAATATTTCCGTGATTTGTTTCCGTACCCGTGGCATTCCTAAACTCCTCCATGTGTTTAGTATAAATAGAGACCTTCGGTCTCCATATTTGGCACGCTAGTGTTCCGCCCCTTCTTTCTCTCTCTTTGCATTCTAGACTACGCTATTACGTTCAACGCCTACGTGCTTGATCAATGGACCACGTAAGCTCAGATCATTCTGAGTCCCAGTCACGTTGCATAGACCGACCAATTTGACCAACTCCACTCTAATCAACCTAATCAATTAATCTAAATCCTTTAACAAGGGCACATTCCACGCATATTCGAGTCGAGCAATCACTAAACGTTAACTTAGTCAATTTCGTTTTGTCAAACATGTAAGTCTGAGGGTGTAAATCCCATTTATTTATTGTACTTTTATTTTGTATCATCTAATGTAAGATCTATATCAAAAGCACGTTCAAAACTGTCTAAAAAACCATCTTTTAAAACCGTATTTACAAAACAGCGGAACTTTGACGTGGAGAAGGAACGCAGCAGCAGTTGCACCTCTTCGAAGAGTCGCAGCATCTGCTGCGCCTCTTCCTAAGGCTGCCGCTGCTCCTGCTCTTCTTCTTCTTCCTCGACCTTCTGCAAGCTTTTCTTTCTTTCGTTTTTTCTTCGTTCTTTTTGTAATTTTCAGTATATAAATCATCTTTTAATAATTCCTTTCCAAATTATAATGCATAATTCGACATTAAATCCCTTATAATTTGATATTTGCGAGTTTTCGTCGTCTATTCAAAGCCGGATTTTAAAGGGTCGATTTTCTCATATCGATTCTCTGGAATTCTTCTTTTGTACATAGTTTTCTTTATTTGATTTCAATTTTACAAATTTAACTACGCTTTCAAGTTCAACATTTTGTTCTTTTGTATTTCCGACACGAATTCATCGTAATCACGTAAATCGCTGTAAATTCTCATCTTTAATTCGTTTTATGACGGTTCCAGATGTATGTAATCAATTAAAGCACTTCTACTTGAGTCTAACATCAATAATCGATCTTAAATTACCAATGAACGATAACAATCCGCGATTCTGACTTCACAGCCAGAATCCAACTCAAGAACAGACGCAGGAAGTGCTACGCCTGTTCTGGTTTGGTTTCTGTCTCTGGACTCCTTCTCGCTCTGACGTAGCTTCTAATTACGGTTTAAATCGACAATTAATCGTACTATCACCTCTAATCTGCCGTATTATCATGTTTTAATTCTAATTTTATTTTCTTTTTTTTTCTTCTTCGAAATCCCGTTTTCAAGCGTGCTTTTGACGTAGATCAAGTAATCTTTGTAAAAGTTTGTAATTTTGATTACTGTAGTTTTATTAATCATTATTATGTATGGTTTATTTACTTGGCTTTCACATGTAACTGAATCTAACTTCTTACTTCAACCCCAATTGTTTGTTAAATTACGTATTAACCGACATAGTCTAATTTCACATGTTGGGATTAATTTATTGGTTGTTGCATTGCATGCATTACATCGACAACATATCAAATATGAATAACTTCCCTAATCATTAGTAGAGGCTACAATCGAGGCGGGCGGAATTAGGTGTTCGATTAAAGAGCTTCCTAATACGTACCCTCACTCCTTACTCCAGTTATCTCTGGACATCCATGTCCATTGGCATCTTCGAGAGTCATTCTAGACATAGAATGCTAAGGGTAACGAGTTCTTAGTGTTCATGTCACTACTTTGTGTCTTGACATGGCACGAGGTATTCGAACGTTTCCAATTTTCCATAAAAATTGGTGGTGGCTCCACAAATACCGGCTTATTCAACCTTTCACAGGTTTCAATGCCTCACCAATCGGTAACGGCCCATGACGTGCTTTGGCAAACCAAGGTTCCATGGGAGAAGTGTCGCTGCCGCGAGACCAACGCGCGGGTGCGCGCGGCATGGGTGGCCCATGTCCAGAGTTTGGCGACTCCGCTAGGGATGATACACTTGTTGGGATTCATCAATCTCATAAGTTTACGTATTGAATATGTGATAAATTAATTTAGTCATAAAACTAATTCTTGATCTTATGCATGCAAAACAAATACAAGAGTAAGGAAAAAAACGGTTTCTTACATTGGATATTTCGGATATTTGAGCACTAGTAAGGTCACCTACCTTACTTAGTTCTTGAGCTTTTCAAATGGATGAACAAGATTCAATAGTAGAATCTTCTCCTCAAGGACTGTACCAAGGAAATCCTTCTTAATACAAATATTAATTTAGTTACTAGAAATTAATATTTGTTCCCTTAAAATTACTAATATTATTTATATACTACTTCTAGTATTGTTGAATAATATTAGAGAACTATGTGAGAGTTTATAAACTTGTTCCACAACAAAACTACAGAGATAAGCTAATTCAAGTAGTAAATTATTGGAAATGAATTAGTGTGAAATAAGAATAGAAAAACCCTATGATTAGTAGGTATGCAACCCTATGATTAGTAGGTAATCATCATGTTACCCACTAATAAAACTAAGTAAAACACAAATAACCCTCTCCCCTTATACTTACACGGCACACTTGTGTAATATGGATCCATTTTAACTTTGTCAATTTGTTAATTTGTATTGTGTGATAAATTGGACATGTTACTAGACATGTCATTTAAATAATGCATTTTTAACAAATTAAAAATCATTATATAAACAAAATAAATCACATACAAAAATTAACTAGTAATTCACAATTACCATTACTTAAAATGGGTCATATAATTATAAATCACAACTACTTGTATTTATAATAACCAATTCGTTCTTATTTTAATTTTTTCATAAACAATAAATAAACCTTAAGTAATAAAACAATTTAATTACTTAACACGAATCTTATTTAATCAAATTATAATAAGATACGTATTATCACTCACAAAATCATTTGTTCAACTTTAAGGAGTTAATTAACTTGTATCATTATACAGTTAACTAATTAATCAATTAAGAATGTTTCCCTAGAGGTATGACCTTAAGGGATCAACTGATCACCACCGTCACACGACAGTAATGTCAAACTCTAGTCAGCCAATCATTACCGATTAATGTGGATCAGTTGACAATAAAATATTACATTCCCTTATGTATTCTTAATATGAGATTTAAACATGTGATCGCATTATTGTTGAGGACACATACTCCAAAAATCTCCCACTTGTCCACGACAAGTGTGCATCACCAATTCTCTTGTCCTATTACAATCTCCCACTCAATGCAAGGTGTCTTACAGGTCGTACTTGCATTTGATCATATCGTGAGTGGTTTCCTCGATCTGGAGAACAACTGTCTGTCCGGAGTTATCTACCATAGATACCTTCCGAGCGTGGCCACGCATTTCCAGTTCATTGCTCCTCGAGTGGCCTTGAGATATAAGATAACCCTGATGAGGATGGACAATTCTTATTGCACTCTTCCCTTCGATTAGCCACAACTCATCATGACCTAAAACATGCCCATTAGACCCCAATTACGAAGGTCGCCGAACATAAATCAAAGTCACTCTGAAACTGGGCCATCTTAGGCGAACAGTCATTAGTCAAAGAATTGACTCATAAGAATACCATAGTAGCTCTCGCCACGACCAGGCTATAAAAATTGCCAGAACTCTATAAGCGGTCATAGGTCCGACAGAGTGTCCCTCACAGTCTACCTATGTGATCGACTAGTCATCTCTCATGACTTTATGGCACTTGAACTTGCCATCAATCGCATCACACTCTAGTTGCTTCGAGATGTCACCTCATGTAAGTAACTAGGGACGAACACTATGTTGATCCAGTTCACTTTAATGGGGTTCAATATTGTCTCAACAATCCCGTTTGGATTCAACAAAGTAAAAGATGAGTTAATAATAACTCAAACAATAAATGAGATTATCACACACGAGTGGTCAATACTATATTGCTACTCCATGTCTTATAATCATGAGTGCATTTGTGCACTTATATAACGCAATAAAAGTTTAGCTTTGTGAATATACCATGTGTCAAAGTGTTCAAACTTTCTATATTGCGATTTTCTTCAACTTCATGTTATCCCTTATAGCATGAATTTTACTAAGTACATGTCCAGACTTCATACCAGACGTAGGTTCTTAAGTTTTAAAAGAAGCTTTTACTGTTATCACATAATTTGTGATGTGGGTTTCGGTGGATAACACTACTTATAGTATCAACACATACCTCTTAATCACAATGTACTTAATGCTATGTTTGGGAACCTTGAATTGGAATTGAATTCCAGAATTGAAATATTTCAAGTGTTTGGGAACCCCTAGAATTTGGAATTGAAATTCACTCAATTCCTTATCAATTCCAAGCTAGTTAAAATTTGGGGTTCTCAAATACCTACCATATACTAGTCATTTCAATTCCATGACTACTTACGTTTTATTTTGTGACGCAAATTTCGTCACAATATTTTTATTTATGATATTTTTTCCGATCGCAAATATTTTTCGAGACAATATTTAATTTTTTCAAATATAAAACATCCAACGGTCTCAACCCATACCCGTCTCGCCCAATTTTAATTCCAATTCCAATTCCACGGGTTTCCCAAACGTAATTTTGGAATTGGATTTGGAATTGAATTCAAACATTTGAATTTCTACAATTGAAATCATGGAAATGAAATGAATTCCGTATATCCAAACACTACCTAAGTTCATTTCGTAGGATCTGCAATGGATGACAATAGAATACTCTTTTCTAGTCCTTAACTCCTTATGTCAATAATCAGCCTAGGATTTTCACAAATCCAAATGAGTTTGGAAAAATGAGTTTGTGTAACTTCTGAACACACAACTTATTTCTCTTCCATACTATAGAACAGATCATTAGTTTTCCTAGAGAATTCATGACGGTTCTTTAAGGCTTACCAATGACTCTCATATGGCTAGACTTGTTATCAACTTATCATGCTCCAAGCATTTAATTCGTCTAGGACATATGCATAATGGTATACATGATTGTACTACTGGCGGAAACTTTAGTAATCATATTCATGTAGACAATAGTTCTTAGGTTCAAGTGAATAATCATAGCTCTATGATAATTCAAATTTCATCAATATGAACAACCTACTTAACTGATTGTATTAAGAAGGATCATTATCATCATAAGATACCTATCTAAGTGTCAATCCAACATCCCATGTTATATTAGATATACATAATGCCAAATATCATCCAGAATTGAAAACCTATTTGCACGTCATTTTTCAATGAGTAATAAGTCATACGATTCATGGAGGATGATCGCTCCCACTGAACTTCATGTCTAAACATGACAGTCATTTGCACCCACTCAAGTCCATGTGTACACATGTTTCTCCATGGAAACATTACATAATGGAATGTTCATTGCTTCTCTAAGTATTAATCAAAACCATATATGTCATTCACATATCACTTTCAAAATACCTATTTAGGAAGTGGCTTTGATACTTTACTTACTTTCATAATGAATAGCAATGTTTTTAATCCTTAGCTTAGTTAACAATTAACTTAGTTCTTGTAGACATCGACATGCCACTCCATGCAATTCTAAATCATAAACTTCTATTTACTTTGAATTGGTCTCAACAATCCCAAATAAATCTATTTAATTGCATAGATATCATTTTAGTTTCATAGGGCTCTTAAGTAAAATGTCGAATTTTAAGATCTCTTGTAACTTCATAGATCATAATCTAAATTTCAAAAGAACACCTTCTTTTGGTGTCCTCATATAGTTTCCTTAAGAACATCTTCTTTTGGTCTCCTCGAGTAGTATCCTTAAGAACATCTTCTTTTGGTCTCCTCGCGTAGTATCCTCAAGAACATCTTCTTTTGGTCTCCTCGCGTAGTATCCTCAAGAACATCTTCTTTTGGTCTCCTCGTGTAGTATCCTCAAGAACATCTACTTTTGGTCTCCTCGCGTAGTATCCTCAAGAACATCTTATTTTGGTCTCCTCGCGTAGTATCTACCTTCTCAAGGCTTGTGGCTAAATTACTCACACTCTAACTTTAGAAAAATATCCTATTTCTCCAAAGATAGCTTTTGAGCCACAAATAATGATGGTTATGGAGAAAAATTAATCATATATCTATTTAATAGTGATTTAGTCGAGACATTTTAAAAGGATAACTTAGACAAGGCGATTTGAGTTGGATAGGTGAATCAAATGAGGTTGGTAATGTTCCCTTATATGAGTTCAACAACTCATTAACTTCATAATTGATCTTTCATAAGTGAGTTGTGACTTTTAGTCACTATGACATAAGGAGAATCGAATTCATAGCTTATGGACATATAATGACGCGATCATTATAATCGCCTATATAATCAATTTAAGTTGATAATCTTATGTTTCTAGATGCAAGTAATATATGATGATAAATTTTACCAATACGATAAAGTAAGTGATTTAGGTTGCAAACCAAGTCACCAAAATCCAAAATACAACCATTGTTTTAGGAAATAGCAAATTCCCAAGTCGAACGAGGAAATTGAAAATAGTTCTAAAATTCCAAAATAAAACACAAAATAAAGACAAAATAAAGCCAAGCTCCCATTGATCTAGCACCATGGGCGGCTACATCTAGCTTCCCTCAAGATCTTCTAGGCTTGATTTTCTTTGCCCTTGTCCTTGCTCGGATGCCCTAATTACAATAAAAAGGGAATTATCACAACTTGTATCATAATAGCAAAGTTGAGATCGAAACATAAAAGATAGGGATAATTAATTACCTACTGGAATAACCTTTCCAGCTTTGATGTCGCCTAGGTACTTAGGATAATTCCTCTTCCAATGCCCAATGCCATTACAATAGTGGCATTTGTCGCCGGATGGGGCACCCTTCTTGGGCTTAGAAGAGCTAGCTTCACAAGCTTTTCCCTTGTTCTTAAAGGGGTTGGCTTCTTACCCTTTGCGCCACCTTTCTTGAATTTTCCCTTGCTCTTTTGATTGATGTTGAGGACATCCTTGGTGGTGCTAGCATTTAGCCCCATATCCCTCTCGGCTTGCACAAGCATTTTGTGCAATTCATCGAGGGAAACTTTCAAGTTTTGCATATTAAAATTCACCCGGAATTGAACATATGCTTTAACCTTGTTCAAGGAATGAAGAATTCGATCAATGATGAGTTCTTCGGGAATGTCTACCTTTTGCATTTTCAACGTCTCAACATGTTCCATCAACTTGAGCACGTGAGGACTAACCTTTTGGCCGCCCTTAATGTTGAGATCGAATAATGCGGATGCCGCTTCATATTGAATGATCCTCGGAGCTTGTGAAAACATGGTAATAAGCTTCGTATAGATCTCATAGGCGGTGCTAATCTTTATAGCACTTCTTTGGAATTCGGTCTCCATTGAAAAGATAAACACATTTTTGATCGCGGCCGACTCCTTTTGGTAAGTCTCATAGGCTTGCCTAGCGGCA
This sequence comes from Silene latifolia, assembly GCF_048544455.1. Taxonomy (NCBI): domain Eukaryota; kingdom Viridiplantae; phylum Streptophyta; class Magnoliopsida; order Caryophyllales; family Caryophyllaceae; genus Silene; species Silene latifolia. The sequence goes on from NC_133537.1 coordinate 177,476,742, forward strand.
GGAGTAGACATAGCGGTCGGTGCGGTGGGAGAGGCCTCGGTGAGGTAACGAATCTTATCATCACCCTCCGCGGCCAAGCAAAGTTGGGCGTCCCAATCGGTGAAGTATGACCCATTATTTTCTAGTTTACAACGATCCATGAAGGATCGGAGCCATGAAACATTGGTGAGAGTGTTCGAGCAAGTGGATGCGTTTGAATTTGGAGTTGTCATTGCAAATGAGAAAACAAATTCGACTACAAAATAAAGATGAAGGAATTAATAAACATCTATTGTTTTAATAATAATAATAATAATAATAATAATAATAATAATAATAATAATAATAATAATAATAATACTTGTTAACATTTTAAATAAGTTTTAAGCATTTATATAGTGACCTCTACCCAACTATTATAAATGATCCCGAGATCCAAATTTATATTAATTCGGGCACGGTGAGCCGATTCATCCCTTATCAATATAATTCAGTGGATTAACTCTGTAATCGATTTTACTTCTAGAACTCTCGGTCGATAAAATTACTCTAATATTTATCTTTAGCCCGGAACACATGCGACTACGGTCACGAATACTTCCATTGAGCTCAATCCAAATTTCGATGTAATAACATTTTATTATCCACTTACCCAACGTAACAAGGTTTGTATTATGGTGAAGCCGACTTAACTCCCTTATGAAATTGGGGCTCATGGTTCTACTATTTGGTAAGGCATATTCTCAATTATTATTTTAGCGAGAGGTCATGTCAATTTATTATCTATCACATTTTAAGTGAACTAAAGCGGTGAACTACGATAATTATAATTGACACGGTCGATAACTTGATAAATGATATGCATGAGTAGTTATGGCGATTTGGCTATGCATGCAAACATATAAAGAAAATGCTAAGCATAAATATAAAGTTCTAGTATGGCCTTCCTAAAAATAGTAAATCTAATAAACTATTACAAATTCGGAAACCAACTCCTTTGGTTCTTTGAACTTCGGTCTTGGCACGCATCTTAAGGTAACACCGTCTTCATGGAAACTCCGGGAAATTACAAATAATAAATAAAAATTACATAATTTCCTATTATACATTTGTAAATAAAATAAATCTATTAAATTACAAAACGGTGATACGAGATCACAATAATTACAACCGAATCGATATTCCCATGCATTTCGGGTAATATCAATTAAAAACTAAGGCCATACTAAGTAAAATTACATAAAATAAAAATATGACAACCATAAATAAAATTCAGCATTACAATATGTATGAACATGCTTAATTTTATGCCAAATCGCCTTTAAAGAGCCAATATCGCATATATCATCGGTTTTTATGGATTTGCGTGATTATAAACTTGTTAAAATCACAAAGTGTCTCATAAATTCATATTTATGTTCAAGTTAATTACCCTAACCATCTTAGGACTCAAAACTTATTCTTCACTAATATTTTGAAAATAACTCAACTTGATTTCTTAGTATTGATCATTATGGACCAAAAATACAATATTATATTATAAACTCCAAATTAAATTATAAAAATTCCAAATAATTTCAAAATTTGAAATTCAAACTCATGAACATTCTGGAAAATACCATGGCACTAATAATGTAACACCCCCATACTCCAAGTGCCTTACTAGGACCACTCAGGTATGAAGGTATTACCATCTCGGTTACCCGAGGCAATGATAATCAAATAAACAATAAAGAAACAACGTTTAAATAGAAATACTTAGTTAAAGGTTACAATCTCGAAACCAAAACCAAAAGTATAATACATGATCTCAAACTGACTGTTTACTGTTCTAACTGAAATGTAAAGAAACTACTAAGCTACAGCGGAAGACTTCTATCATCATATCGTGGCAATCCCAGCTATCCCAGTACTCATCTCATACCTGCTCAATATCTACTCACCATCCCCGAATGGATCACCGCAGGTTTACAAAACAACAACCGGGGTCAGTACTAATCACACAACTCAATATATATCAACAATAAGATAAAATGCAATGACTTAAATCACACACACACTGATCACGCCAATTCCATTCATCTCAATCATCGATCGTCCACTGGACCCGCCGCGGTGGGGGACCGCACCATACCCACCAAATCCCCGCTCCTCATAATGAGCGATAACCCGGTCCATTAATGTGCACATCCCTTTCGTGGCGGGTTCCATGTAAGGCGAAACTAGGGCGTGAAGCCACTCCCGCAAGTGACCTCACTCAGCCGAGGACACGCCTCGAGAACCAGAGACCACAATCACAATCACACTCACAACCGTCACAATACAATTACTATATCGAACAATCAATCTCAACACATCAACAATCATTCCATTATGGGACTAATACTGAGTAGGAAATCCTACCCGGAAAGCACACTATCGACGGTCTCTCATCGCCGTATCAAAAAGCTTCCTCTACGAAACCTCCTCCTATCATACAACATGCAAATGCTACCAAATCACATACTACTCAAAACCCCCAAATCCCTATATTAGGGTTTAACCAAAACAAAGGAAAGACAACAAAAAGGGTACATAGATCTTACCCTCGACGCAAGGATCTCAACGGTATAACCAACGTTGAGAACCGACCTTCCAAACTCCGGGATTTGCTAACGATGCGATTAGGATTAAGAACGTACTTTGTTTCTCTCTTTAACAGTAAATTAGGTTTTGCAAAAGTGTTTAGAATAGTGACGACGAAGGTCATATATCTTAATCGCATAATTAACAAAACCCGAGAAAAACTCCCCGTAAACCGGCTACTCGATCGAGTACCCAAGGTACTCGATCGAGTACCCCCTTACTCGATCGAGTATCCTAGTTACTCGATCGAGTACCCATCAGGTCATAAACTTTTCTAAAACGCAACTTATCCTTACTCGACAGAGTAAGGCCTACTCGATAGAGTACCCGAAGACTCATAAATACGGAGTATTACAATCTTCCCTCCTTAAAAAGAACTTCGTCCCCGAAGTTCAAACCACTACTAAACAAAGGTACTCCCCCAACGCTTCCGACTCACTACCAAAACAAAACTCAACATAAAACATGGTACTAACCCAACTTATCCCGACAAACATACCGACACAACATACAAAAAGGGTATAAAACTCTTAAAAACTCTTTGCGATCATCTCCTACCCCCCTAAAAGAAACAAGGTTACGTCCCCGTAACCATACATACCTGATCAAACAGAAAAGGGTATCGCTCTTTCATAACTTCCTCTGGTTCCCATGTAGCTTCCTCAGTCTCGTGGTTAGACCAAAGGATCTTAATCAAAACTGTCTCACCACTCCTAGTCTTCCTAACCTTTCGGTCAAGAATCTGCTTAGGCACCTCAAGATATGATAAGGACTCATCTAGCTCTAAGTTCTCTGCCTCTAACACATGTGACGGATCACTCACATACTTTCGCAGCTGCGATACATGAAACACGTTATGCACTCTCTCTAACGCGCCATTTGGTAAAGCCGGACGATATGCAACTTCCCCAACTCGCTCTAAGATCTCATAAGGCCCGATAAACTTCTGACTTAGCTTGCCTTTCTTCCCAAATCTCATAGCCCCACGCATAGGAGACACTTTCAAAAGAACCTTGTCCCCCACTTGAAACTCTATGTCCCTGCGATGTAGATCTGCATAACTCTTTTGCTTATCCTGAGCTGCTCTCATCCGTTCCCTGATCATCTTAATCTGTTCCACCATCTCATGCACCATCTCTGGTCCTAAAACCACTGCCTCAGCACTATCGTCCCAACAAATTGGACTCCTACATCTCCTCCCATACAAAGCCTCAAATGGTGCCATACCAATACTAGTGTGGTAGCTGTTATTGTAAGAAAATTCTATCAAGTCCAACCTCTGTTTCCAGCTACCACCAAAATCCATCACACAAGCTCGCAACATATCCTCAAGAGTCTTGATTGTTCTCTCGTCATCGTCAAATCGCAGGATGAAATGTACTCATCTTCAAAGTTGTTCCCAACGATTCCTGCAACTTTTTCCAAAACCTTGATATAAACCTCGCATCTCTGTCAGACACTATGTCCTTAGGGACTCCATGTAACTTAAGCACGTTCTTTCGATAAGCCATAGCCAATTGTGCTTTAGTCCATGTATCTTTCATTGGAACAAAGTGAGCTGACTTGGTCAATCGATCCACTATTACCCAAATCATGTTGTTACCTTGTTGACTCTTTGGCAAACCCACGATAAAATCCATGGAAATGGATTCCCACTTCCACTCAGGTACCTCTAAAGACTGAATCTTACCTTGTGGTCATCGCTGTTCCCCTTTAACTCTTTGGCATGTCAAACAACGGGACACAAACTCAGCTGTCTCTTTCTTCATCCCAGGCCACCAAAACGTTTTCTTCAAATCCTTGTACAACTTATCTCCACCTGGATGAACTGAATATGGTGTGCAATGTGCCTCTGTCATGATAGTCTTTTTCAATTCCTCATCATTAGGGACACACCACCTACCATCAAACCTCAAACTACCATCTGTATGAATAGAAAATCGGGACACTGTCCCTTTCTCCACTCCAGCTCTCCACTCCACTATCTTAGGATCCAACGCCTGTTTACCTCGAATGTCATCATAAAACTCGAGCCTTTGTCATATCGCCCATGGCATCTCCTTTCGCATCATATGTATCCCAAACCTCGCTACCTCATCTCTCAGCCTCATCAAAGATAGAGCTGTACACAGAGAATATACACTCTTCCTACTCAAAGCATCAGCAACTACATTGGCCTTCCCTTCATGGTAGATAATTTCCATGTCATAGTCGCCAATCAGCTCCATCCACCTCCTCTGTCTCATGTTCAACTCCTTTAGAGTGAAAATGTACTTGAGACGCTTGTGATCAGAAAATACCTTAAAGATTGCTCCATAAAGGTAATGTCTCCAAATCTTGAGAGCAAACACCACCGCACCCAACTCCAGATCATGAGTAGGGTAGTTCTCCTCATAAGGCTTCAATTGCCTAGAAGCATAGGCAATCACTTTACCGTTCTGCATCAACACACATCCCAACCCATTCTTTGAGGCATCTGTATAAACCTCAAAGTTCTCTATCCCTTCAGGCAATGCTAAGACAGGAGCTGTGGTCAAACGCTCCTTTAATGTTTGGAACGCCATCTCACAACTCTCATCCCAACGAAACCTGTTCTCTTTCCTCATCAACGCGGTCATAGGTCTAGCTATCTTGGAGAAATCTTTCACGAACCGTCTGTAGTACCCAGCTAAACCCAGAAAACTCCTGATCTCAGCAACATTCTTTGGTGCTTCCCACTTTGTCACTGCTTCTATCTCTGCCGGATCCACAGCTACCCCATCTTTAGAGATCACATGCCTCAGAAAAAAAACTTTCTCTAACCAGAACTCACACTTGGATAGCTTAGCAAACAACTCATGCTCCCTCAAAGTTTGCAACACGATTCTCAGATGCTCCTCATGCTCCTCCTTAGTCTTGGAGTAGACTAAGATATCGTCGATAAACACCACTACAAACTTATCCAAAAACTGTCTAAAGATCCTATTCATCAAATCCATAAACACTGCCGGTGCATTAGACAACCCAAACTGTATCACCACATACTCATAATGACCATACCTCGACGTGAAAGCTGTCTTTGGTATGTCCACCTCTCTAATCTCCACCTGATGGTACCCCGACCTCAAATCAATCTTAGAAAAGACTGATGCACCACTCAACTGATCAAACAGGTCATCTATCCTTGGCAAAGGATACTTGTTCTTCACCGTCACTCGGTTCGGACTCTCGTAGTCTATGCACAACCTCGGACTCCCATCTTTCTTCTTCACAAAAAGAATGGTGCTCCCCCACGGCGATACACTAGGTCTAATGTATCCCTTCTCTATCAAATCATCCAACTGCTTCCTAAGCTCCTCCATCTCCTTAGGACCCATACGGTACGGTGCCTTAGAGATTGGCCCCGTCCCTGGTTTCAACTCTACTGTGAAATCTATCTCTCTTCTCGGCGGCAACCCGGAATCTCCTCTGGAAACACATCCTCAAACTCTCCCACCACCGGTATCGATCAACGTCGGACCCTCTATCCGGTCATCTCTCACATGGCACAATATCAAAGGACATCCCTTCCTCGGATATGACTTCAAAGTAACAAATTTGCAATCAACTTAACTTTGGGTTTGACTAGAAACCCCCGATAAGACACACTAACGCCCTTAGGACCTCTTAAAGACACTTTCTTTTGATGACAGTCTATCTTAGCCTTATACTTTCCCAGCCAATCCATCCCAACTATCATCTCAAAACCGTCAAAAGGAAACTCTAGCAAGTCTACAGGGAAATCAACTTGCCCAACTATCATAGGTACATCCCTATATAACCTCCCACAAGATACGGACTCACCCGAAGGTATAAAAACTTTCTCACCGATGACTCATACACCCTTAAACCCAACCGTTTAACATGACTCGAAGATACAAACGACTGGGAAGCCCCCGAATCAAACAAAACAAAGGTATGAATACCATTAACAAGAAAAGTACTGGTGATAACGTGAGCATCCTCCTCACCTGCTTTCTTCTCCATCATGAATAACTTTCCAATGGTCTTCTGTCCACCTCCCTTGACAGTACTGGCTGATGTGGTCGGCTTAGCACCCGACTCTTGATTGTTGTTGTTGTTCGTTGGTGGTTTCTGATAAGAATTACCGCCGTTGCGGTTGCCTCCACTGTAACTCGACTTCCCGGTTTGGCCATGACCCAGCCGGTCTATTGCTCGCATAGCTCTGCGCAGGTATCTGGAAAGTTCCCGGCGCACTTGTGCACTCATGTCTCTTGTGGCCTACACCACCACAGCTATAGCAGGTCACTCCCCAACTACCACTAACACTTCCACGGCCACGCCCAAAGGAAGCCCCAGCACTGAACCCTGACCCAAAAGAAAACCCCTTAGGCGATTGTGGTTGCCTTTCTTCGATTAGATTGGCCACCACCCTCGCTCTCGACTTCCTTTTCTCACCACCTGACCTCTCCTGAGCCATCTCCACCAACCTCTCAGCTCTCCCAACCCTCTCATAAGCTTCCTTAACATCGGTAAGGACTCCCATGGGTAACTTATCCATAATCTTAGGGGTCAACCCCCTCTCAAACCTCAACGCCAAATTCTCCTCACTTAAACCCATATCCTCAGCATACCTAGACTTGTCATTGAACTGTATCGTAGTACTCGACCCACGGACATCTCGGCGGTCATCTTAAAGCTGTCAAACTCTTCTCTCAACTTACTCCTCACATGCTCCCGCACGAACTCCTTTCTCACGGCCCCTACGAAACTCCTCCCAAGGTATAGCGGGTAAACCTTGGTTTGTATATATCTCCTTAGCACTCACTTTCATTGTATCCCACCACTTGCAGTGCCTCCCTCAGATAGAACGCAGCTTGTTCCACTCTCATCTCATCAGGACAGTGAACCAAATCTAATATGTTCTCCATCTCTCTAAGCCAGCTATCAAGAAGGTTCGGCTCCCCAACCCCCTTGTACTCTTTCGGGTTAAACCTCGCTATATAGAGGCTGATTTTAGAGTGATCAACCTCTTTCTCCTTATCCTTATCCTTATCTTTCCCACGTCTTTAAGCCTTGGTGAGAGCATCCGATGCTCCAACATCTTAACGATGTCATCTATGTTCATAAGCTCGGCTCTCGCATACAAAGCGGTCTTCTTGGCGGCATCTTGAAACTATATATCGGAAAAGGGGTGGATATAAACATATGCACTAAACCTCAAAACACGAAAACAAGCTGTCCAGACCCTACTCGATCGAGTTCCCAAACACACTCGATCGAGTAACAGGCTACTCGATTGAGTGCCCAACATACTCGATCGAGTGCCCCAACATCAGACCTCAAACAGACCTTCTGATCTCTACCATACTCGACCGAGTAGCTAGGCTACTCGATCGAGTGACCCCCTACTCGATCGAGTGCCCGAGGTACTCGATCGAGTGCCCAAAAACACGATTCTGGACTCAAAATTGTCAAAAACCCACCCGATCGAGTCAGTCCCACTCGATCGAGTCATGCCAACTCAGAAACGCTACCCGCATGCTATATCATATGCTAACATGCTAAAAACTTTATAAAACCAACATTATATCATAACTAAGCATATAATGCTACGCATCTTTTCATACGATCTACGAAATCATTATATCATGTTATTAAACGCCACATTGTAAACATCCAACATGTTTTCATTCCAACAACAAGTCTACATATATCATCAACCTTTCTTTCATATTCTCAGCTTTCTACTTCTCCAACAGTTACACACACTTCATCACGTTCACACACACAAGTTAACCAAACAACACATACGACCTTGACTTACACCCCTCATGTGACCGGTTCAAAATTGTAGGGCAAGTTCGCGACTTTAGGACGTCTCCCAAGCCTTTGCATTAGCTCCTACAACTTTTACCCCGGGTTCATTTTAATCGACTCCCTATGTTCATTAGGTTCATTGGTTACAGGTTTCAGGATCGTTGCTCTGATACCATTTGTAACACCCTCATACTCCAAGTGCCTTACCAGGACCACTCAGGTATGAAGGTATTACCATCTCGGTTACCCGAGGCAATGATAATCAAATAAACAATAAAGAAACAACGTTTAAATAGAAATACTTAGTTAAAGGTTACAATCTCGAAACCAAAACCAAAAGTATAATACATGATCTTAAAGCGATTGTTTCTTTGTTCTAACGAAATGTAAAGAAACTACTAAGCTACGCGGAAGACTTATATCATCATATCGTGGCAATCCCAGCTATCCAAAGAGTACTCATCTCATACCTGCTCAATATCTGCTCACCATCCCCGAATGGATCACCGCAGGTTTACAAAACAACAACCGGGGTCAGTACTAATCACACAACTCAATATATAATAACAATAAGATAAACAGACAGCTTAACGGTCACACACACACATTCACGCCAATTCCAATCATCTCAATCACTGACTGTCCACTGGACCAGCCCTGCCAGTGGGGGACCGCAGCCGTACCCACCAAATCCCCGCTCCTCATAATGAGCGATAACCCTGTCCATTAATGTGCACATCCCTTCTGTGGCGGGTTCCACAGAAGGCGAAACTAGGGCGTGAAGCCACTCTCGCAAGTGACCTCACTCAGCCGAGGACACGCCTCGAGAACCAGAGACCACAATCACAATTGGAATCACAAACATCACAATACAATTACTATATCGAACAATCAATCTCAACACATCAACAATCATCCCATTATGGGACTAATACTGAGTAGGAAATCCTACCTGGAAAGCACACTATCAGACGGTCTCTACTGCTGTATCAAAAAGCTTCCTCTACGAAACCTCCTCCTATCATACAACATGCAAATGCTACCAAATCACATACTACTCAAAACCCCCAAATCCCTATATTAGGGTTTAACCAAAACAAAGGAAAGACAACAAAAAGGGTACATAGATCTTACCCTCGACGCAAGGATCTCAACGGTATAACCAACGATGACAACCGACCTTCCAAACTCCGGGATTTGCTAACGATGCGATTAGGATTAAGAACGTACTTGCTTTCTCTCTTTAACAGTAAATTAGGTTTTGCAAAAGTGTTTAGAATAGTGACGACGAAGGTTATATATCTTAATCGCATAATTAACAAAACCCGAGAAAAACTCCCCGTAAACCGGCTACTCGATCGAGTACCCAAGGTACTCGATCGAGTACCCCCTTACTCGATCGAGTATCCTAGTTACTCGATCGAGTACCCATCAGGTCAGAAACTTTTCTAAAACGCAACTTACCCTTACTCGACAGAGTAAGGCCTACTCGATAGAGTACCCGAAGACTCATAAATACGGAGTATTACAAATAATGTTCAAAACTTAGGTTAAAAATTTCGAGATTTTTTCGAGAAAGACATCGTTGCGGTTTATCGGTTTTAACAACCATGACCATTAAAATATGAGAAATATAATTTTAATCAACTTTTCACTTTTAGATATAAAATGTGAGATAAAATGCAACATATGACGTTTTTCTATAGTTATGAAATATGTTTTAGCATTATAGGCTAATTTAAGTCACTATTTATTGAAATTTTACTCAAAAATCCATAAATCATGCATAAGAAGTTCAATTCGTCTAAGATTTTTACACACATTGAGTAAAAATGCATCTGACAACATATAAAATTTCCATGACCAGAATCGAAATTTAACTCATATTAACCTAATAAACCCTTTAAATTCAATTTAGGCTTATAAAATCCATATTTCATGCAAAATAACTTAGTTATTTATGAGATTTAACATGACATCATTAGATAATATATATGAAAACATATCCAAAAACCACTAAAAAATTCTAAGTTTAGCTATTTTTCGTCCAAAAAAATGACATTTTTCTCATAAAAATCACATTTTAATGCCAATAATATGTAAAAGGAACAATAAAAATCCATAAATTGTCCCATCTGACCTAAAATCCATTTAGGACCAGAAAATTTTAACATGCAAAATTATTTCATGATTTATCTTCATAAATCCTAAATAACAAGTTTTATTTGTTAAGAAATTAACTCGGAAAAACTAACCCGATTTTGCATGCAACAACCGTGTTGCTCTGATACCACTTGTTGGGATTCATCAATCTCATAAGTTTATATATTGAATATGTGGTAAATTAATTTAGTCATAAAATAAATCTAGATCTTATGCATGCAAAACAAATACAAGAGTAAGGAGAAAAACGGTTCCTTACATTGGATATTTCGGATATTTGGGCACTAGTAAGGTCACCTACCTTACTTAGTTCTTGAGCTTTCCAATTGGATGAACAAGATTCAATAGTAAAGTCTTCTCCTCAAGGATTCTACCAAGGAAATCCTTCTTAATACAAATATTAATTTAGTTAATAGAAATTAATATTTGTTCCCTTAAAATTACTAATATTATGTATATACTACTTCTAGTATTGTTGAATATTATTAGAGAATTATATGAGAGTTTATAATCTTGTTCCACAACAAAACTAGAGAGATAAGCTAATTCAAGTAGTAAATTATTGGAAATGAATTAGTGTGAAACAAGAAGAGAAAAACCCTTCTCTTCTCTAGGGTGGCCGGATAGGTGAAGAGGGGAAGAGTGCCCAATAGGTTTTTTGTTGCTCTTCACAAGATTAGTAGGTATGCAACCCTATGATTAGTAGGTAATCATCATGTTACCCACTAATAAAACTAATTAAAACACAAATAACCCTCTACCCTTATACTTACACGGCACACTTTTGTAATATGGATCCATTTTAACTTTGTCAATTTGTTAATTTGTATTGTGTGATAAATTGGACATGTTACTAGACATGTCATTTAAATAATGCATTTTTAACATATTAAGAATCATTATATAAAAGAAATAAATCACATACAAAAATTAACTAGTAATTCACAATTACCATTACTTAAAATGGGTCATATAATTATAAATCACAACTACTTGTATTTATAATAACCAATTCATTCTTATTTTAATTGTTTCATAAACAATAAATAAACCTTAAGTAAAAAAACAATTTAATTACTTAACACGAATATTATTTAATCAAATTACAATAAGATACGTATTATCACTCACAAAATCATTTGTTCAATTTTAAGAAATTAATTAACTTGTATCATTATACAGTTAATTAATTAATCAATTAAGAATGTTTCCCTAGAGGTATGACCTTAAGGGATCAACTGATCACCACCGTCACACGATAGTAATGTCAAACTCTAGTCAGCCAATCATTACCGATTAATGTGGATCAGTTGAGAATAAAATGTTACATTCCCTTATGTATTCTTAATATGAGATTTAAACATGTGATCGCATTATTGTCGATGACACATACTCCAACAACACTTACGTGTTACCCAGAGTGAAACTTGAACAAAGTTAGGGAATAGTTCATACGAGACATTTGTCGGTTTTCATTACTCGACCTTCTTAGGTCGTTTCATTCGGCCTTCCTAGGCTTAACCCAACCCATTCGACCAATCATCCCGTCTGGACGGTCCAAATTCTTATCTGGGTCTAAAGATAGATAACGATTGACGTCAACCATACCATGGTACATACTCATGTTTGTATCAAGAGCTTTCACTACTCGAGGGAATGGACTAGGGACCGACCTTACTCATGTTTGGCATGGACCTCTCCACGGACCAGGGTTTGATTGCTTGGTATGGCAACCCACCCTTTTTAAGCCAAAACCCTTTAAATGCACGGAGCATATCGTTATAATGCCCATATGTATGTTTGTATCACATACATGATCACCATTTTGTAAACAAAACCATGACGAAATTTTGTAAAATAAAATCCTATTCAAAAAGTAAATATTTTCGAAAATGGCCTAAAACACGCGCAAAATAAGCCGAAACTCTGTCAAGTCAAAATTCGGGCCTCAAACTCTTTTCAAGCCTCACTTCGAGTCAGCACTCCTACAACTACACTACAGTTGTCTAGGACAAACATTTCAAAATTTGTCACTTTCAAATCCCACTTGACACAGTGGCACACGCCCACTTCACGAGTCAAGTCCTTTTTTAGTAAATGTGCGAAAATGGTCGATCGTGTTTTGATTCATCATCGATCTCTTATCCTCAGTTCCAAAATGGTGGGAACTAGTCATAGAAGCGTTAATGGTCAACCCCAACTGTCCGTAAATGGTAATGATCAAATCCTAGCTGCACTCATCCGTCTCCAGACAAGCCAAGACCAAGCTTATGCTCGCCTTAACGCCATCGAAGGCCGAATTATCGCTGTAAAAGCTAGACTTCCTCCTGCAGAGGATGTAATTCTCGACATGGTCATACACGATAATCTTCTACCCTTTGTTGGACAACCAGAAGTCAATCTTCCACCAGGTCCTACTGAAGCTGAAAAGCGACTCCAATATTTGGAGGAGCAAATAATGTACCTCAAGGGAGATGACATCTATAGGGAAAACGGTCGCAAATATGAGGCAGTAAACGCTCAACTGCCAACTAACTTCAACATGACTGACATCCCGAAGTTTAAGGGGTATGAAAACTCGTTTAGCCATATTCGTGCCTTCAAAGATTATTGATGTGAATCATATTTGAGCACATTTAGTCCTTGAATTAGCCTCGTTCCTATGCTTTATAGTTCATAATTGGGTCATTTACTATCTTTAGTTTCCCATTTTGCATATTCTTTGAGGTTTTGTTTCCTTGGTAGGAGAGGAGTGCAAACCTTGCATTTACATGGCAAAATGGAGCTAAATTGATCGCATCTAATGACCAAGCATCAAAGGGAAGACGATACTAGAAGGCCTATGTAGATAATAAAGTAGATTGGGCAATGATGAAAGGATCCCTGCATCCCCAACAAGTTCCCCGCAGATTGTTGAGGATTGAAGAAAAGAGAAGTGTCTGACCCAGGATCCAAGCCGATTGCAACCAATCCGGGCGTCTCCCTGCACAACAATCCGAGCGTCCCGAGCTTAAGACGCTCGTCTTGAAGCCCTATGCTCCGAGCTTCTCCCCTAATGATCCGCTCGGATCTCCTGACAGAAACCACCGTGCCAGCTTCCAAGCCGCTCAGGACGAGCATATCTATGCGGGACTAGCAAAACGGAGATGCGCATCTCCTTGGAGAGGAGCACTTCCTCAACTTTTCTTAAGGGTCTTAATAGTCATTTAAGCCCTTAGTAACCCTAATCTTTGTACCTAATCTTTAGTATAAATACCCCTTTGTACTACCTAGATTAGGAAGTAATCTCATCTTAATCTTGTAATCAACTCTTAATCTAGTCGTAATACAAATCTCACTTCTTAATCTTTCCTTAATTTCTCTATTGTTCATCATTTATTTTGGGTAATTAGAAGATTATTTCGGATTATTTGGAGGATTGACAACCTTCCATCAATCATCAAGTACTTCTATTATTCTTTGCTTTATTATTTGGAATCTTCATAGGTATAATTCTCTCTTAATCATTTTAATTATTGTTAATCATTTTCATTTGTTCATCATGTTTTGCCTTGCTAGTATGATTGACAACCTTGTTAGCATGTTAAACTTGATAATGAGTGAGTAGTTTCCTTAGCTAGAGTTAATGGGGAATTAGGGGAAACCAACATGGGCATTAATTCATGCTTAATCTAATATGTTTTCATAATTAATTTGCTTGCTTGTTTTGATTCCAACTTATGCACATGTTATGTTTGATGAAATGCGAGCCTATGAATCCTTGCATTTTTTACCCATCACTTATCTTTTCAGTGAGACTTGTAAGACATAAACCAACTCGAGTCTCATTAGACCATGCAAATAATTAGATAGGAAGGACTAAGTCGACTTGTAGGTTTTGTACAATCTAATCGATTCGGCTCCGGGACCCAAATCTTCTTAGGGATTGTAAGATATACACTAACTCGATCCCATCAGAACAATAAGTGCTTGCATCTAGTAGAGAACTGATAGAGAATAATACTAGGTCGTTAAATGCTAGAATTAAACTACCAAATTAACAATTTATAAGCCAAACTATACTCTAGATTACTCTAATGGAATAAAGCAATATAGTGCAAGTAAGGGTCGGTCCCCAGAGAAGGACTTTTAAGCTAAATACTTGAATTGTAAACTATTGAATACTAATGACAAGTTTATGAACAAACAATGGTTATCAACAATGACCAACAATCGATAAACATAGATAAAAAGGGGGTTTTTAGTTGATTGGTAACATGAAACAAAGTAAAATTGCAATCTTAGTCTAACGAGCAATATAACAAACACTTGGTGAGTAAGATGATTCAATATTTAAGAGGACTTGGTGCAATTCTTCCTTTGTAACCAACAATAGTAAAGTTTGACTCTTTTATAAATCTCCTCTTATTTTCAACCCAATACTTTCAAATCAAGATGTTAACATACACAAATTAAACCATCCATGTATGTCCTTCAAGTTTAATCAACAATTCATTAAACCATGAGTGCAAATCAAATATGAGCATTAAGAGTTGTGCCAAGATAAGAAGCTAGGATCAATTCTCACAAGATTAAACCATACAAATGAGAAAAGACATGAAATTTCCTACTTATTGCATGAATCCTTTAAACCAAATCAACATACAACAAGCTTGCTCCAAATAATCCTAGATAGATTAAACCATTTCTCTAGAATTTGCAATAGTTGGGTAAACAAGATGCAAGAGTGATCAATTCTAACATTCATCTACTCAACATAAGAATTAATCATAAGGAAAGGTCATTAGATAAATAAGAAGAGATTAAAATAGTCTTACAATACCAAAGTTGGGAACTTTAGATGAATTACACCAAGCAAGGAAGGATTTAGCCTTCCATAATCTTCATAACCCAAAACAATAAGGAAAGATTACAACTTTAATGAAAATTGTCTTCTAAATTATTACAATCTTAAAACCCTAAATATGAGATTAGATGAGATGATAGGATGGTAGATGATGTCCTTTAGGTCTTTACACTCTTGGGTATATATAGGGCTTCACGAAAACAAACAAAGATTTCCACTTAAGAAGCCCAAAAGAAGATTAGAAACCCCGTAAAACAGAGCTGCGCAGGTTGCGCAGCCTGCGCAATCGTGCGCAGCTGCGCACCCTGCGCCTAGGCTCGCATTTTTGGAATTCTAATTTCCATGAGCTAGACCTCTTCAAATGTCCTCATTTATTCTAATCTTCACTCCTACTTCTCCCAGCTGGGTTCTAGGTTACATGTGAGCCTCTTGTGCCTTGTCTTGACCTTTGAAAGGTGCTCTTTGACTTTCGGGTTCCGTGCATTAAGATCATTTGTCCAACAGAGGTAAAACACACACAAGTTACCACATCATACCCGATTACCAAATGTTAGGAAAAGCATACTTAAAGACCCATATTAAAAGACACGAGGGTGATAAAATCACCCTCTTAGACCGAAACAAAACACTACTATCAAACTCCCCCACACTTAGACTTTTGCTAGTCCTGAGCAAAACCCGAAATAAGCAAGTATGTAGTCTACAAGAGAGTGTAGGGGTGAATGATCACTCTTCCATTTCCTCTTCCTTCTTATATCTCCCTCTTACACAACCACCAATTAAAAAGAAAAGAACTTGACTCAAATTTGACACAAACTCTTCACTCTCTCCCCCGCCTTATATCTCCCTCAAACAAGACACAACACATCTCCAACTCCGACTCATTAACATCACAACCACCCTTCTTATATCCCCTATCAAGAGATGGCCACTCTCACCTTATCCCAAGGTGATAGCAAAGTGGTCTAAACAACCTCCTAAATCATCAAATTACTCCACTTATATCACTCCCTTATCACTCCATACGATGAGAGTTGTGCTACTTGGTTGGCCAAACTTCATTAAGCATCAACAACACAAGTAGCCAAATCAAAAAAATCCACCAATTTTGGACAAGTTTTTGTGACTCAAAATAAATTAAATCCTAGACCTAGCCTCCTTCCAAGACCCTCCTTATCACTCCCTTCTTATCCCTCCATATTTTTGGTGTTGCTTTTTTCATTTTTTTTTTCATTTTTTTTGTTGAAAATCCCTCATTTTGCCTAAGGTGCCCTTTCGGGTTTTCACCTTAGCTTTTCCTTTCCTCTCATGGTGGCTCGCATCTCATTTTTTCATTTTGCCTGGAACGCCCTTTCGGGTTTTCATTCCGTCCTCGGCCACCTTCCCAATCTTGATTTAGGTGCCCACCCTTGTGGGTTTTCACCTAGCCGGGATTTTCATTTTTTTTTACACACTTGTATTGACAAAAGGAAGCAACACTTAAATCTCACATTGTCCTCAATGTGGAGGAGTGCAAAATTACGGTTTTGGTTGGAGGGGCACTCATATCTTAAGCACTCATTTACCCCCTCAAAACCAAAAACACCCAAAAATCTAGGGTTTCAAAGAAGATCTAAATCACAAGTAACATCTCCATATTCAACAAGTCCAATTCTAGATCTACATTCAAGAATGAAGCCAAGAGGATCATTACATAGAGAGAGAAGAAAACCAAGGGTAATGGGGAGCTCATGTACTTCTCACCTTAATACTTTGAGGAGGGAACATGAAGAGATAATTGATCTTACAAAACTTGATGAGTTTTCCAACATAGAGTTCATTAATGACGTCCAAAGGCTTGTTTTCCATTGTCTTCTCGGTAAGAACATTCTACTCACTAAAGTTATGTGCCATAAGACTTTGAGGAAACTTGGAATCTTTTATCAAACCGGAGCTCTCTTTGAATTGTTTGGTCTTTCAACCTTATTTCACATGCATGAGCCTACCTATCGATCTTTAGTTCTTGAGTTCTTGAGCTTCTTGAAAATCACTACCTTGAACAAGACCATATGTGTGGAATTTAGACTAGAAAACAAAACCCGGATGACGACCCTTGTTGAATTCGCTAGTGTACTAGGGCTTGATGTTTCGCCTACCCGAACATCAAAACCAAGAAAGTATAGCATAGCACCCCTTTGGAGAGCAAAGACGGGTCGGGATTTTTCCTACATCAAAGAATGCTTAGCTTTTCACATTCAAAATCATATCATTAGGATCACATACCGATTTTTAGTCGGCACTCTTCTTGCCCGACGAGATCCCGCAATAGTGAATGAGCTTGACCTTGTCTTCAAGGAGTCCTACCTCGAAATTCAAGGAAGGAGCGGGTACCTTTTTAACGCCCCCTGGTTCTTCTCGAGAAATTGGCTAGATTCCGGAATGGGGATGATGATGGTGTAAAACATATTGTCAATGGGGGACTTATCACAAGGCTTGCCAAGTTCTTCAACCCCAAATTCAATGAAAACAATGAATATGTACCCCTTCCAGGCAACACAAGGATCAGTAAAGAACTAATCTTTTGGCAATACCATTGGATGACCCTTGAGGGGTAGGAAAAGAGAATCAAATGGCATACTAAGGGGAGCACTCCCATTTACCTACCAATAGAAGGATTGGCAAGAATTTCAGCAAGGCGAGGCCCTCTCTCTCCAATACCGCCCTATCTCATTCCAACAAGCACAAATCATGCAAATCAAGCAAACCAAGCACCACGTCCAACACAACATCAACAACATGAACAACAAAAGAATGACAAAGAAAAAGTCGTGATCCCACCTTACCCCTTCCAATACCAACCTTAAAACCACCCGAATCCTTTCGTCCTCCCTAGGGATTATTTTGTGACGGGAATACTTCAAGACATGCATCTCCGACAATTTGAAGCCAATGTGGATAATTATTATGCCTTGTATCCACAATTTCACCAAATGGCTCGGCAAGGACGCATTAGCGAAGAGGGAATGCTTCCCTCTTGGGCCCAAATGCATATCCTTTTCCCAAATTCGGAGAAAGCTAATGATGGAGCGCATGGTCGAGGAGATGAGGGAGTGAAAAATCAAATGGTGGAGACACGGTGGAGCTAAATAGCGAAGGGGATGAGTTCATGGATTTCCATGAAAGTGATGCATCGAGGGAAGCTTGGGATAGTGATTTGGGAGGGGATGATGACAACCTTTAAAGAATACTTCATAAGCTAGATAGAGCGGGCACGAGGCACCCATCAAGGCCAACGTGAAGTTTCTCTTATTCCCCCCATTTCTTTTTCATGACAAGAATTTCATGCTTTGTTAACTTATTTCATAGTTTATTGTTCCATCTTTGTGGTGTCCTTGTAAAAGTGAATGACTATTATTTCACCTTGGCAACATTAAAGGTGCTAAATTAATTGTTCCCACCATGTAAAATCCAAAATGACAATTCTAGTTTCATGCATATCACTCTTATGCTTGAACTCTCCAAATTTTTGACATTAGAAATAGTGTCTGTTTTGATTTGGGGAAGTTCAAGCATATGCATTGGGAGTTAATTTAAATTATGCTCTCCAATCAAACAAAAACTCATGCATCATATAATATAGTGTAGTTGCATCGCTTGTTCATATGTCATATAGTTTGCATTTAGAAATCATGCATTTCATATAGCTTGCATTATTTCCTATCGTATTGGTCATTGAGGACAATGCCCATACTAGTGTGGGAATGGGAATTTCTAACATGACTTTTTAAACAAAAATGATAAAAATTGAAAAAATTTGAAAAATACAAAAACATGTCTTTTTATTTCATAAACATAAAAACCATAAAAATTTGAAAAATGCAAAAACCCAAAAACATGTTCATTTCCTTTATAGTGTAGTCTTGTGTATATATTGTGTTTGTTCATCCTTTTTCACATTGATCGACTACGGCACATCCGAGATAAAAACAAAGCTAAAGGAGGGGTAGGAGACTCACAATGGAATAGGTTTATGCTAAGCAATCAACCCCGCACTTGTGGTGTCCTCCATTATGCTCTTTTCAACCTTCAATTGTCGCTTGCGATATCATCATCATCGGTCTCATTACCGGCATCATCATCATCGGAATTGTTATCATCATCATCAATTTCATCATTATCCACCTCCATGGGACTGGAGGATTCACAACCCTCATCATCATCGGAATTCGGACTTTGCTCTTCTTTATGGCAAGAACCACTACATTCCTCATCTTCCTCAACAACAATCTCCCCTCCATAAACCACCCGGATATCCTTGTAGGCATATTGAGAAGTACTAGGGAAGAACACTTTTTTATCCGCCCAACTAGGCAAAGGACATGAAGAATCAAGAAGTCCTTGCTTAGTAAGATGTAGTAGTCGTGGATATTGGGCACGATAAGCATTCACCCGGTCATCATAAGCTTCTCTATCCAAGTGTTGCATCAATTGGGTCAAGTAATCATTGCCTATCACAACATTAGAGCCACTTAGTTTAAGTTCTTGGTAGGCAAAAGGATAGGGTGGAATCACAATGGTGGAGGAGGAGGGCTTTGCAATCGGATCCCTTTGTTGCTAGATTATCAATTCAGCTTCTTTGGAGACGGGTGTAGATACCTCATTTCTGCACCTCCCACCAACCACCGAGTGATGATTGGGCCGCATGTTTGATACGCGGAGCGATTTATGATAATTCGTAAGTTCATCGACAAATGATAGCTCAAACAATCGAGTCAACCTCATGGTCGTCATCTACGCACTGATACGGTCGTTTTGACAGTAATTAGAGTTCATTTGGAGTCCGGGTAAAAAACCGCTTCATTTTCTGAAAACCGTTTAAATGCCGAGTCGGAATGTTCCAGAGTGTTCTAGAATTCTATTGATATAAATTCCTTATTAAATTAGTAATTTTCTAAGGAAATATCTTTCGTATTTTGTGTTTTGTGGAATAAGGAAGTATAGATCTACCGAAATTCCATAATAAAACGCGGAAATCTTGATTGCAGAGGAGGAAACCTCTGAGGAGATGACGCAGCAGGTGCTGCGCCTCTTGCAAGGGTGGCAGTGGCTGCTGCGCCTCTTCCCCAGCCTCTTTCCATGCTTTCCAGAATCTTTTCGAGATTTGTTTCCGTATCCGTGTCATACCTAAACTCCTTCGTGTGTTTAGTATAAATAGAGACCTTTGTGTTAGAATTTTTAATCTCATTAATTTACATATTCATATATGTGAGAAATTATTTAGTCATAAAATAATTACAAATCTTATGCATGCAAACATAAATAGAAGTAGAGAAGAAATCATCAATCCTTACTATGATAGTTTCGGATTTTGGGCACAAGTAAGATCTCCTTCTTACTTGTTCTTGAGCTTTCCTTATATGGATGAACAAAGGATCCAAAGAAGAATCCCTCCCAAAAGTGAATACCAAAGATTATTAGAACTAGAACAATATTAATCTTACTAAAATTACTAAAATATTTGTTTTTGTCTCTTGTAATTTCGGCCAAGAGGAAGGATTTTGGAGATTTTATCTCTCTAATTTTTCATAAGATGTAGAGAGTATTTTTATATTTCTTACACTAGAAAATATAATGTAAAATTGTGAATGAAAAATTGTAGAGGAAACACTCTTTATTTCCCATTGGTAAAACCGGTGGTGAGAGGGAAGGGTGCCCTATGCATGGGCTTGTTTTTCTACCCAAGAAGATAGGCATGCAAGGCTAGTCCTTAGGGTTAATAATCATGTTCCTATTTAAAATAAAAACACAATATTAATCCTCATACTCCCACCATTTTCGGCACTTATAAGATAAAATGGGTTCCATTTTATCTTTGTCAATTTGTCAATTTTGTCACAATGTCACATGTAACATGTTACATGTTTATGTCTCACATTTATGTATTTTTAACACATTAAAAAAACAACATGCTAATAAAAATATGTCATATACAAAATCGACTAGTAATTCGTAATTACTTGTACCAAAATGGTTTATTGAATTATAAATCACAACGTCTTGTATTTATAATAAATTATTCATTCAATTTCAATTGTTTCGTAAACAATAATTTTATCTAAGTAATAAAACAATTTGATTACTTAGACCGTATCTTATTTAATCGAATTACAATAAGACACGTCAATAATACTCACAAAATCGTCCGTCGATTTTAAGCAATTTAATTAACCCGTATCGACATACGATCAATTAAATAATCAATTAAGAGTGTCACCTTTTAGGTATGACCTAAGGGGATCAACTAATCACCACCGTCGCACGACAGTAATGTCAAACTCTAGTCAGCCAATCATTACCGATATGTGAGGACCAGTTGACTGTAAATGATATTACATCCCACATGTATTCTTAAAATGAGATTTAAACATGTGATCATCATGATCAACAGTTGTGATCGCATTATTGTCGGAGGACACATATTCCAACACTTCGGCCTCCATATTTGGCATGAGAGTGTCCGCCCTTCTCTTCTCTCTTTGCATTCTAGACCAAGCTCTTCGCTTTCGATGCCTACGTCCTTGATCAATCGATCACGTAAGCTCAGATCATTCTGAGTCCCAGTCACGTTGCATAGACCGACCAATTTGACCAACTCCACTCAATCAACTTAATTAATTAATCTAAAACCTTTAACAAGGTCACTTTCCACGCATTATTCGACTCGAGCAATCACTAAACGTTAACTTAGTCAATCTCGTTTCGTCAAACATGTAAGTCTGAGGGTGTAAAATCCTATTTATTTTATTGTACCTTTTATTTTGTATCACGAATGTAAGGTTTATATCAAAAGCACATTCAAAACCGTCTTAAAAACCATCCTTTAAAACCGTATTTACAAATCAGGGGAGGTCTAACGTCGAGAAGAATCGCAGCATCTGCTGCGCCTCTTCCTGAGGCTGCCGCTTCTCCTGCTTTTCTTCTTCTTCCTCGACCTACTGTAATTTTCCCTTTTCTCTTTTTCTTTTGTTCCCTATGTTCTTATCAGTATATAATAGTTATTTAATTAATCCTTTTTGAATTATAATGTTTAAAATCGACTTGAATCCCTTATAATTCAATACTTGCGGGTTTTTGTCATCTTATTCAAACCCGTATTTTAGAGGTCCGATTCGTTCATATCGAGTCTCTGGAATTCGCCTTTTTGTATATAATTTTGTTTGTTTGATTTCAATTTATCAGATTCTATTCAGTTTTCAAGTTCAAGTTTGCTCCTTTCGTAAATCCGACGCGAGTTCGTATTAATCACGTAAATCGCTGTAAATTCTCATCTTTAGTTCGTTTCATGATGGTTCCAGATGCATGTAATTGGTTAAATCATTTCTACTTGAGTCTAATACCAATAACCGATCTTAAAATTACCAATGAACATTAACAATCCGCGATTCTGACTTCACAGACAGAGTCCAACTCAAGAACAGACGCAGGAGGAGCTGCGCCTCTTCCAGAGGACGCAGCAGATGCGGCGCCTGTTCTGTGTTGGCTTCTTTCCCTGAACTTCTTTCTCGCTTTGACCTAGCTTCTAATTACGTATTAAATCAACTATTAACCGTATTATTGCTTTTAATCTGACGTAGTTTTCACCTTTTAATTCTTATACTTTTATTCTTCAAATCTTCTTCAAGATTCCGTTTTGAGTGTGCTTTTGACGTAAATCAATTATCCATTGTAATTTATAATTAAATTGTAATTCATTATAGTTTATTTATAGCTTATGTATGATTTTATAGTACGTTTTACATGTAATTGAATCTAACATCCTACTTCGACCATATTGTTTGCTAAATTACGTGTTAACCGACTTAGTTTAATTCACATGCTAGGAGTAATCGATTGTTTGTTGCATTGCATGCATATAATCGACGACATGTCAAATATGAACGATTTCCCTAATCATTAGTAGAGGCCGCTATCGAGGTGGGCGGATTAGGTATTCGATTAAAGAGCTTCCTAATACGTACCCTCACCCCTTACTCCAGATCTCTGTGAACATAGAATGCTAAGGGTAACGAGTTCTTAGTGTTCATATCACTACCTTGTGTCTTGACATGACACGAGGTATTCGAACGGTTCCAATTTCACATAAAAATTGGTGGCGACTCCATAAATACAGGCTAATTTGAGCCCCTTCACGCGCGCCGTGGGTGGCCCATGTCCACGGTTTGGCGACTCCGCTGGGATGATACACTTACATGTTACCCAGGGTGAAACTTGAACAAGGTTAGGGAATAGTTTATACAAGACAGTTGTCGGTTTTCATGACTCGACCTTCTTAGGTAATTTTATTCGGCCTTCCTAAGCTTAACCTAACCCATTCGACCAATCGTCCCGTCATGACGGTCCAAATTCATATCTGGGCCTAAAGATGGATAGCGATTGACGTCAACCATATCGTGGTACATACTCATGTTTGTATCAAGGGCTTTCACTACTCGAGGGAATGGACTAGGAACCGACCTTACTCATGTTTGGCACGGACCTCTCCACAGACCAGGGTTTGATTGCTTGGTATGACAACCCACCCTTTAAGCCAAAACCCTTTAACTGCACTCAGCATACTGTTATAATGCCCATATGTATGTACCATATACGTGATCATCATTTTGTAAACAAAACTATGATGAAATTTTGTAAAATAAAATCCTTTCAAAATGTAAACATTTTCGAAAAATGGCCTAAAATAGCGCAAAATAAGCCGAACCTTTGTCCAAATATCGAGTAAAAATTCGGACCTCAAGCCCATTTCAAGCCGCACTTTGAGTCATCATTCCTACAACTACACTACAGTTATCTAGGACCAACATTTTAAAATTTGTCATTTTCAAACCTCAGTTGACACAGTGGCATACACCCACTTCACGAGTCAAGTCTTTCTTGAGTAAGTGTGTGAAAATGGTCAATCGTGTTTTGATTCGTCGTCTATTTCTTATCCTTAGTTCGAAAATGGTGGGAACTAGTCACGGAAGCGTCAATAGTCAACCCCAACCGTCCGTAAATGGTAATGATCATATCCTAGCTGCACTCATTCGTCTCTAAACAAGTCAAGACCAAGCTTATGCTCGCCTTAATGCTATTGAAGGCCGTATCATCGCTGTAGAAGCTAGACTCCCTCCTGCAGAGAATGACATTCCCGACATGGTCGTACATGATAACCTTCCACCCTTTGTTGGACAACTAGAAGTTAATCTTCCAATAGGTCCTACTGAAGCTGAAAAGCGACTCCAATATTTGTTGGAGTAACTAATGTACCTCAAGAGAGATGACATATATAGGGAAAACAACCGCAAGAATGAGGCGATAAATGCTCAATTGCCAACTAACTTCAACATGACTAACATCCCGAAGTTTAAGGGGCATGAAAACCCTTTGAACCACATTTGTGCCTTCAAAAATTACATGTCTATCAAAGGCATCAAACCAAAGATGTTCCTAAGGATCTTTCCTTCATCTCTCGATACTATCTCTAAGCAATGGTTCTACTCCTTGGATCATAAGAAGATTGCTACTTGGGACGATGCTGCAATTGAATTCAACAAACAGTATGCAGATAACGCTGAAATTCAAGTCAATATGCGCACTCTAGAGGTTTGCCCAAAATGAGAGAGAATGATTCACCGACTTCCTAAGTAGGTGGAGGAAGACTAGCACGCAACTCGTCGAACGCCCAGACGAGGCTACTCTTGTCGAAAAGTTTGTGGATAATTTAAGGCCAATCTATGCGAACCATCTAAGGTACCAAAATACAAAGTCTTTGAAAGACTTAACTGTACTAGGAACAAGGATCGAGGACAATATCCGTAAAGGACTCTTGTCCAAGACGGTAGGTCGAGGATATCAAGGCACAACGAGTCGTTCTTATGACTCCACCAGCAAGACCGACGAGGTCAACCTCGTCGAATCATCTAGGCACAATAACCCGCAGAGGAAATTCACCGATGTCGGAGACTCGTACTCCAATGCTCTAAAACGATTGATGAAACTAGGTAAGCTCCAACCCATAGGACCTACACCTGACCCAGAAAAGAAGTCTAAATTCTTGGATGAGAATGCCTACTGCGAGTACCATAGAGGCAAGGGACATGATACTGAGAAATGTTTCAAGCTCAAACATGTCATTCAGGATATGATTGATGATGGGCACCTGCCCATACCTCCTGCAGGAAAACCCAACAATACTCAGAATCCTCTTGGAACTCCGATGGTCACAGATGAGGAATCCACCTTGGATTGCTCACACCTTATCTCTCCAATCGAGGAGGAGGTCAATGGAGTTTGGAATGACGACGATGAAGATATTTATCTCACAGAACATCCTCTAGTCAAGGCCAGTGAAGATCAAGATATAGACCACCTTACTCGCTCAGGACGTCCATATCAAAATGTCACTCAAGGACAAACAAGTGGCCCAATTGCTACTAACACCAATGTCATCACACCAAATGATGGCGAAGATACATCTCCTTACCACTTATTTAAACAACTTCAAAAGACAAAGGCTGATCTTTCAGTCTGCCAACTGGTTTCAAGTTCATTTCCTCATCTCCAGGCTTTACTCCAAGCATTGGCTAAATTGAACGTAGCATATAACTCTATACCTGACGATGTCGTCAACTTACTCTTCCAAGACTCAGTCAAGCTAAGTAACCCAGTTACTTTCTCAGATGAGGACTTACCTCCCTTTGGCGCCACGCATAATCTTGTTCTATACATCACAGTCGTATGCTTAAAGAAGGATGTACCAGTGACTTTGGTGGATGATGGCTCCGCAGTCACTGTCATCCCACTAAAAACAGCATACAAGTTAGGCATGAAAGAATTAGACTGGACTCCTACTAACCAAGGCGTTCGGGCGTACGATGGAACGCGACGTAAAGTAGTGGGGTTAGTTAACCTTACTGTGGCCACTGGGCCAATCGAGCGAAAGGTTAATTTCCAAATAGTGGACATTGAGGCATCCTTCAACATACTACTGGGTAGGCCTTGGATTCACGCTTCCAAAGCAGTGACATCCACTTTGCACCAAAAGATCAAAATCCCTTTAGATGGCGAGGTAGTGATGATCACTTCGTCACCTATCAAGGCTGTAATAGAGAAAATATCAAGCAACCAAGTAGTGGCAGATCCAGTGAATGAGCTTGGAGGATTTCTAATCGTAAATCATATAGAGAGCGAGCTGGCTCCCTTATATTTCAACCCATACTCCAACTTAGTGATCAACCACATACTCAAGTCGCAGGGATACTTCCCAGGAATGCCACTAAACCCTATCAGAGAGAGTACCTTTGCACCTATCAAGGAATGTGACTCCCAAAAGATACCACTAGGCTTAGGGTACAAACCTACGAAAGCCGAAATTCGTGAAATGCTTGCTCAAGTTCGGGATCACAAGAATATGGGAATCCAAATGTGACCCTATCTCCCTACACTAAATGTGTACTTCGTCAAGGAGGGAGATTGTGAAGATTTTCATTCATTTCCTGAACCTTGGAGTTACAAAGGCATTCGACTAGCTGGAATCGAGGTCTTCCATGATTGCTACTTCATTCCACCAGAAACGGTTCCTACCATCAAGGCTCGTCAGACACCTTGTCTCGGGAGACAAGTTGTTAGTTATCTGTTTGAAGAAGATCGATTCATCAGGGCAGCACAGGATGAGATCATTACCATGATACTTCGGGATGACCACTTTAACCCTACAACATTGATCATTGATACCAACTCAAACCAATAGAAAGGATGTAGAAGATCAATCAAATGGACCAACAGTCAAGGAAGGCTCTTCAAGCTCACAACTGGAGAAGGAGATATGTTCAAAGAAGAACCCGAAGAGGATGAATTCGAGTCAGTCGGAATCAGAGTTGGAGTCTAAGTCTAGAGAAGTCACTAGAGAGTCTCCTCCCGTCGTCACTCCCCACCCCTCTGTTTCTCCTAGCATAGCATCACCTAGTAACAGTAGCTTGGAGTATGTCCCAGCAACTGCCCCCTTATCGCCACTGACTACAGAGCAGATGGCTTCTTTGTTTTAGCTATTTTCAAACTTTAATATGAATAAATCTGATTCTGCTTACTCCTTGTGTTATTCTGAATGCAATTCTATTTACGATGATAATGAGGATGATCCTGACCCAGACTCAATCAAATTACCTCTCTACATAATCAAAGAAATATTAGACGAGGGGGAAAGGATACCAGTTATAGAAGACACCGAACCTATCAACGTGGGAACGGAATTAGAACCCCAAGAACTTAGGATAGGGACGACCCTAAACCCAACCGAAAGGGCCAATTTCATCAACCTCCTACACGAGTTCAAAGACGTCTTTGCTTGGTCCTACAAGGACATGTCAGGGATCAACAGGGATATCGCAGAACATCGCATTCCAATCAAGCCAGGGTTCAAGCCTGTAAAACAGAAGCTTCGTCGGATGAGGACAGAGTGGGCTCTTAAGATTAAAGAAGAAGTCGATAAGCAATTCAAAGCCGGATTCATCAAAGTTTCCGAGTATTCTGACTGGGTGGCTAACATATTCCCCATGCCCAAAAAGGATGGGCGAATCCGGGTTTGTGTTGATTTCAGAGACTTGAACAAGGCGAGTCCTAAGGACGACTTCCCTCTACCACACATCGATATATTGGTATATAATACATCAGATCATGCGTTGTTATCCTGCATGAACGGGTATGAAGGGTATAACCAGTTCAAAATGGTCGTGGAAGACATGCACAAGACAGCCTTCATCACGCAGTGGGGCACATAATGTTATACTGTTATATCATTTTGGCTAATTAATGCAGGGGCTACATACCAATGCACTGCGACCACTTTGCTACATGACATGATGCATAAGGAAGTGTAGGTGTATGTGGATGATATGATTGTCAAATCTAAGGATAGGGAAGGGCACATCAATAACCTTCGCAAGTTTTTCCTCAGATTGCGCAAATACAATATGAGGTCAATCCTCAGAAATTTGCATTCGGATTAACATCAAAAAAGCTTCTGGGATACGTTGTCAGCCAGAGGGGAATAGAAATTGATCCATCCAAGATCAAAGCCTTACTCGAGATGCTGCAACCCCAAACAGAAATGGAGGTCAGAGGATTCCTGGGCAAAGTGAAGTACATAAGTCAATTCATATCGAAACTCACCATGATCTGTGAACCTATCTTCAAAAAGCTTAAGAAAACTGACCATGCCATATAGGACGATGACTGTCAAAAGGCATTTGACAAGATAAAGGAGATATTGGCTAAACCACCAGTGCTAATGCCTCCCCAACGAGATCAACCTCTTAGTTTATATCTCACAGTCACCGAAACAGCCATGGGGGCTATGCTCGCGTAGACTGTCGGAAAAGAAGAAAGAGCTATCTACTACCTTAGTAAGAATTTCTTAGAATATGAATGTAGGTATACACCTCTCGAAAAAACATGCCTCGCTCTTGTGTGGACAACAAAGAAGCTACGCCATTACATGCTTAGTTACTCTGTCAAGGTGTATTCTAAAATGGATCTCGTCAAATACCTCTTCGAAAAACCCGTTCTCAATGGACGCTAAGCAAGATGGACCTTAATGCTCTCAGAGTTCGATCTCAAATACGTACCTTTGAAAGTCATAATGGGGCGTGTCGTGGCTGAATTATTCGCAGACAATCCTGTCAATGATACGCAAGTGATAGACACATGGGCGTTTCCAGACGAGGATATTCTACAAACCAGTATGGATTCTTGGGATCTTTTTTACTTCGACGGAGCATCCAATTTGAGAGGATTTGGGATAGGATTGTTGCTCATCTCTCTTGAAGGTGAGCATACACCACTTTCTGTCAAACTCGACTTCGAGGTGACAAATAATGCAGCAGAATATGAAGCTTGTCTCATTGGTTTACAAGAAGCAGTGAGCTTAGGCATCAAGAATCTTCGAGTTCATGGGGACTCATCCTTAATCATTAACCAAATCACCGGATCCTGGAAAATGCGAAGTGATCTAGCACCCTATCAGGCTAGGATAGATCAGGTTGCCCAATTCTTCGATCAGATTACCTATTTACACCTACCTCGAGAAGAAAATCAATTTGTTGACGCTCTTGCAAAACTCGCATCCTTGATTAATATGCCAGACAATGTGGTTGAAATGCCCTTGTGCATCGAACGCCTGTCACAGCCAGCCTACGTACACCTCCTTACGGATGAAGAGGAAAATCCAGAGGAACCTTGGTTCCAAGCGATTCTCGATTTCAAGCTCAACGGTACATATCCACCAAATATGGATAAGAGGGTACAATGCGCCATATGTCTACTTGCCTCTCAATACCTCCTCGTGTAGGGAGAGTTGTATAAAAGAACAACTTTTGGTGTCGTCTTGCGTTGCCTTGATCATTCACAGTCACGGAAAGTGATGGAAGATGTTCACGATGGAGAATGCGGTTCTCACATGAGTGGACCTATGATGGCAAAGAAGATTACGCGTCTAGGGTATTACTGGACGACAATGGAGTCATATTGCATCAAATTTGTCAGGCATTGCCATAATTGTCAGATTTTCGGGAATGTGCAACATATCCCTCCCTCGATGCTATATACCATGACATCTCCTGGGCCATTTTTCGCTTGGGGAATAGACATCATCGGAAAGATCACTCCAGCTAGGACAGGTGGTCACTGTTTCATTCTAGTAGATATCGACTATTTCACTAAATGGGTCGAAGCAGCTTCTTACACTAGCCTTACAGCCAAATATGTGGCAAAGTTCATACAAACTAATATCATCTGTCGATATGGTTGCCCGATGAAATCATCAGTGACAATGGATCACATTTTCAGGCTGAGACTGAACAATTGTTAGCCAAATATAGGATCAAGCATCACCATTCCTCGCCATATAGACCTCAAACTAATGGCGTGGTAGAGGCAGCTAACAAAAATGTCGTCACAATCCTCAAGAAAATGATCGAAAATTATCGCGATTGGCCAAGCATGATACCCTTTGCGTTATGGGGATATCGCACATCAGTTAGGACCCCCACTGGGGCCACTCCTTTCTATTTGACTTACGGCATGGAAGCTGTACAACCAGTAGAGCTAGAGATCCCATCTCTACCCATTCTACTCGAAAGTCAAATTCCAGAAGCTGATTGGAAGAGAGATAGGTATGATGAACTCGTCCTCTTGGACGAACGAAGGCTACGCGCATTACATAATGTGCAGACATATCAGGCACGTATCAAACGAGCCTTTAACAAATGGGTCAAGCCCAGGAACATAAAGGAAGGAGATTTAGTACTGAAGTCAGTCAGGGCTCTCTTACCTGTCGATCCACGGGGAACGTTTAAGCCTAATTCGGCGGGACCGTTCTTGGTCAAGTCCATACTTTCAGGGGGTGCGCACTTCTACAAAAAATCCCTAAGAAACCGGTTAAAAATGGCCTAAAAGACCATATCATAACCGGTCTATATCTGATACGTGTCTTATCCTAAGAAACCGGGTTATATGAATGGTTTTTTTGTTATATTTAAGAGACCTGTTATCATAAGAAATTGATCTCTTTGATTAGTGTGTAAGAAACTAGTTATTAGCGAAAACCGGTCTCTTTGATCTCATCTTTGAAACCAGTTGTAGACCAAAACCGGTCTCTTTGATCTCATCTTTGAAACCGTTTTTTGACCAAAACCGGTCTCTATGATTATTTGTAGAAACAAAAAAAATACCAATAAAGAAAATCAATAGGTAATATTTATTTAAAATTAAAATTACAGCAACAACACGGCTTAAAAAATCAATTGGATCGCATATCATAGTGATATAGAATGCAGGAAACTACCTTGAATTGATGGAAGAATTAGGAGTTTCGAGGTTCTATACACACTCAACAGTCATAGAAGAATTATAGAGAGAGATAGAAATAGTTGAAAGATTAAGTTTGTATTGAGTTTGTGTATAAAATGATGAATGAATCAATTACAATTGCTGAGTATTGCTTATATATCACAATTTGACAGCTAATTCCTAACTAACTGCCAGCTCACTTCCAACAACTTTCATAACAACTTTTGGCGCCAAACCCAAAGTCTGTTATTCAAGTCTGTTATTTAGTTATTCTGTATCATATCTTCCTCCTTCAGAAGAGACTTGTCCTCAAGTCTCAGCTATCTTCTGGATAAACTCAGGATACTGTTGCTCAATTACTTCAGCAAATTCCCAGGTGGCATCGTGTATTGGAAACCCGTCCCAATGTACCAAGTAATGCACTGTAGCTTTGTTATGCCTCTTTACAATCCTTCTTTCCAACACAGCTGCTGGTTGAATAGTATCATCACTAGAAAGCCCTTGCATCCAGTTTGGAATATGAGGTGCAGCAAAAATATTTCCTCTGAATGCTTTCAACTGAGACACATGGAATACTTTATGAATTTTAGCAGTGTCAGGAAGAGTCAATTTATATGAATCCTTGCCCATAGTGTCTTCCACCTGAAAAGGTTTATAGTATGATATCTTCTCACCCATCCTTTGTTGGACTGACCCTTGCTTGTAGGATTGCAACTTCAGCCACACCTAATCTCCAACCTTAAACACTCTTTCTGTTCTTCCTTTTATCAGCCTGAGTTTTCATTATGTGTTGTGCTTTAGTCAATTGTTGTCTGAGCAAAGCTAACATAGCTTCTCTTCGTTGCATAGTCCTGTCCACAGACTCCACTGGAGACTCTCCTGGTAAGTAAGGAAGATGAATGGGAGGGGGTTGGTTATATACTGCCTCATAAGGGGTTAACTGAATTGCAGAATGGTAAGTGGTATTATACCACCACTCAGCCAAAGGGAGCCAAAGTACCCATTCCTTTGGTTTTTCTCCACACATACACCTCAAATATGACTCTATGCACCTGTTGACTACCTCTGTTTGACCGTCTGTTTGAGGGTGGTAAGCAGACGATAGCAGCAATTCAGACCCTTGCAGCTGAAATAAAGCTTTCCAGAACTGGCTAGTAAAGATTGCATCCCTATCACTTACTATGCTTCTTGGCCAACCATGTAATCTGAACACATTGTCCAAGTAAGACTGAGCCACATCCACAGCTGAGAAAGGATGGGATAAAGCCATAAAGTGTGCATATTTGCTCATCCTATCAACCACAACAAAGATGACTTCCTTTCCCTGAGATTTAGGTAAGCATGTGATAAAATCCATGGAAATGTCTAACCACACTTCAGTAGGGATGGGCAATGGTTGCAATAACCCTGGATAAGCAGAATGATCATATTTATTTGCCTGGCATGTAACACAGTGCCTGACATAGTGACTTATATCTCTGGTGATCCCTTTCCAAATGAACAATGCTTTGACTCTCCTAGTGGTAGCATCCCTTCCTGAATGGCCACTTTGAGATAAACTATGCAACCAATCTAAAATTTTAGTCCTCAAGTCAGCATCAGGTCCAACCACAATTCTTCCTTTTTTCCTTAGTAAACCATTAACCAACTTATAATTGGCAATTGTGGCAAGTTCATTTTGCAGTTGATGTATCATATTGCTCAGAAAACCATCAAATGCATAACTGTGTTGAACCCTTTCAGATAAATCTGATTGGGCTCCTGACAAAGCTAGACAAAAAGCACTTTCATTTGCTGGTAGCCTAGACGAGCATCAGCAGCTACATTTACTTTTCCAGATCTATAGTGTATTTCATAGTTAAATCCCATGAGTTTGGATAACCATAATTGCTGAAATGGTGTAGAAATCTTTTGTTGCAATAACCACTTTAAAATTTTTTGATCTGTCATTATGATAAACTTTTGACCCATGAGATATTGCTCCCATTTTTTAACAGCAAAAACTATGGCCAATAACTCCTTTTCGTAGACAGATAATGTTTGCCATTTAGGACTCAAGGTTTTGCTAATGAAAGCCAAAGGATGTCCCCCTTGCATCAACACAGCCCCAATACCACTGTTTGATGCATCAGTTTCCACAATGAATGGTTTATCAAAATCGAGTAATGCTAACACAGGAGCACTACTAAGGGCATCCTTAAGTTTCTGAAATGCCATGGTAGCTGCACTATTCCAAGCAAATTCCCCTTTCTTCAACAACTGAGTAAGGGGTTGGCTAATTACTGCATAATTTCTCACAAATTTTCTGTAATACCCTGCCAAACCCAAGAAGCTCCTCAACTCCTTAACATTCTTGGGTGCAGGCCAGTTTGCCACTGCCAACACCTTATTTCCATCAGTTTCCACCCCTTTTCTAGAAATGAAATGCCCAAGATATTCCACCTTATCAATAGCAAAGGAACACTTACTTCCTTTGGCAAATAAATTGTTTCCTCTCATTAGTTCAAACACAGCAGCTAGATGATGCCAGTGGTCTTGCAAGGACTTACTATACACCAGTATGTCGTCAAAGAAGACAAGAACACATTTCCTCAACAAGGGTTTGAACACATTATTCATCCAATTTTGAAAAGAAGCGGGGGCATTTGTCAACCCAAAGGGCATAACCAAGAATTCATAGTGGCCAACGTGGGTTTTAAATGCAGTTTTAAACACATCACTCTCATGCACCCTTAGTTGGTGATAACCAGCTCTAAGATCTAACTTTGAAAAGACCATAGAGCCTGCCAATTCATCAATCAACTCATCCACAAGTGGGATTGGGAATTTATCCTTAACAATCCTCTTGTTTAATTCCATGTAGTCAACACACAAGCGCCAAGACCCATCCTTCTTTCCCACCAATACTACTGGAGAAGCAAATGGACTGCAGCTGGATTGTATGATACCCTGGTCTAGCATTTCTTGCACCAATTTTTCAATGATATCCCTTTGCTTAAGGGGATACCTATATGGCCTAATATTGACTGGTTGTGCATTAGTCAGTAGAGGAATTCTGTGATCATATATCCCTCTACTTGGTGGTAAGTTAGTAGGTTCTGCAAATATATCTTGATATTTTTGCAACAAATTCTTAAGTGCCACAGGCTGTTCAGTCCCTGTTGTCATTTCCTGATTGCAACATAGAATCTGAGGCTCTTCTCCCCCATTGTTGCTTACTTGTAAGAAACACAAGTGAGCAGCATTATCCATCAACTTTCAAGATGGAGTGCCTGCCACTGCTCTAACCTTCTGAGAAGCTAACCCTCTCAGTACATGTCTCCTGTTATTAAAGGTGAAATTCATTCTCAATTTTTTGAAATTCCAGCTAACTGTGCCCAGGGTACTGAGCCATTGTACCCCTAATACCATATCACAACCACCTAATGGTATAATTAGCACAACTGTCTCAAATTGGGTATTTTGCAGTTGCCAAGAAAAATTTTTACTCATAAGTTGACATGGAAATTGGCTCCCATCAGCCACTGTCACAGACTGTGGTTCAATAGTATCCAACCTACATCCCAACTTCATTGCCATTCCTTGATCCAAGAAGTTATGTGTACTCCCTGAGTCAATTAGAATATGTATGGCTTTTTTTCCTACATAACCCTTGACCCTCATAGTCTGAAACCCAGGGCTTCCAGACAGTGCATGCATTGAAATGCAGGGATCATATCCAACCATTTCATATCCCACATCGTCTCCTCGACTTCCTCTTCCGTCCTAGCTCTAATTGGTCGTCATAGTCCTCTCCCACAATTTCCTGACAAATAATTGTGTTCCTTTAAATTTGCGGTTGTGGTTCTGTCAAAAGGCTCACTCTGAAATAACATTCTCCTCTCTTCTGTTTTTCCGCCCTCTCTGCTGCACTAATAAATCGTGTGGGTCTTTGAGGCTGAGCAGGTTGTTTGGACTGTGAATTATGGGTTGTTGGGGTAGGCAGTAACCCTTTAGAAGAAGATTTGCTCGCAAATGAGTTTTGGAAGGGTATGGACTTTGGGACAGACGTTGCAGTCTGTGAAAAATTTTTAGGGGTAAACTTTGAAGCAGAAAAGGTCTCCTCCTGCGGCCTAGCATATTCAACTGCAGATGTTAAAGTTCTTGGTTTGAAGGCTCGCACTAAGGGTTTCAAAGAAGCTTTCAGACCACCCACAAAACTGTCAAGAAAGTATTGTTCAGGTAACAAGGGGTTTCTCTGCAACATCAAACCTTTCAAATTCTCGAATGCATCCAAATAATCATCAATGGAACCAGTTTGATGCAATTTATTAAACTCTTCAACAACATTGCCAACAATTTCTTCCTTAAATCTTGCACACAAATCCACAATAAAATCATCCCAATCCACATGAGGTCTAACAACTATATAACTGTTAAACCATGATTCAGCTCGTCCTATCATGTACATACTAGCTAAATCAACACGTTGATTCTCAGGAATTTTGCACAAATTGAAATATTAAATACGAGGATTATTACCATCGAAAGAAGGAAACTCAAGTTTTGGAGTGAATTTGAGATTATTTTGATTACCGTGGTGAGAAGATTCGCCATTTTCAATTACAGCATCTCGGCCACTAATCCCCTTTTCTTGCTCCTGCGCCTTTAACAACACCATGATTTCTCCAAGAACCGAAGATTGCTGCTCCAATTTCTGCTCTAAAGTCGAAATTCGTCCCTCCATTGCTGTTTTTAATTGTTGTACTGTCAATCTTCTAGTTGTAGGTGCCAGTTTAGGGTTCTAACAAATTTGGGGAAAAATCGTAATTGTAATGTGAATTGTGCGGAAGCGATTACAAAGGATCAAAAAGTTGATACCAATGATATAGAATGCAGGAAACTACCTTGAATTGATGGAAGAATTAGGAGTTTCGAGGTTCTATACACACTCAACAGTCATAGAAGAATTATAGAGAGAGATAGAAATAGTTGAAAGATTAAGTTTGTATTGAGTTTGTGTATAAAATGATGAATGAATCAATTACAATTGCTGAGTATTGCTTATATATCACAATTTGACAGCTAATTCCTAACTAACTGCCAGCTCACTTCCAACAACTTTCATAACAACTTTTGGCGCCAAATCCAAAGTCTGTTATTCAAGTCTGTTATTTAGTTATTCTGTATCACATAGGAAGCTTATACACTTGACAACAGAGAGGCGTAGTTATGCACTCTATACCTCAGAACTACAACTCAGTATTTGTTCACAAAAAGGAAAATAAAATAAGCAGCCAAGAGATCGCCATCAGCTCTACCACACATGTTTTATTTGAATGTTCCAAGTGCTTCTCGCAATTGCTCGACAGTTGTTTGTCAATGAGCCTGTCCTTCTCGAAAGTGCTCGACAACGTGGTTGTCAATGAGTCTGCACAAGAACACAAGGATCAACAACATCATTGTAATTTGGCAGTAGAAAAGGATAACAAATATCAATA
This sequence comes from Silene latifolia, assembly GCF_048544455.1. Taxonomy (NCBI): domain Eukaryota; kingdom Viridiplantae; phylum Streptophyta; class Magnoliopsida; order Caryophyllales; family Caryophyllaceae; genus Silene; species Silene latifolia. The sequence goes on from NC_133537.1 coordinate 177,513,495, forward strand.
TAAATTGATATCAACAATATCAGTTTTTCTGAAATTACATTATACTATGAACTAGGATCAAAAATTAAAGGATGAACACAAGGTCTCTACAATTGAGGGAATTTTATATAGTAGGATTATGATATACACAATCACGCAAGCAGAAGGCTCATTTTCCTTCGTATTTATCAATATAAATGGGTAGTGGAGGAGGAGTGCAACTAAAAATCTACAGTCTTCACAATGTTAAACCTTCGTCAATTGGCTATTTATGAGATCTATAATCATATTAAAGTAGAGAACAAAGAAACTAAATCAGTTCTTACTATACTCTATTATACAAGTTTAGTCAATCAAAGGAAGCCACAAAATCAAGGGCGCAAGAGGAGGAATTCCACCTTATGTTGCCCCTTAGAATAATGAATGTGTACGACGACTATTATAAAAGCAAGTATGGTGCACGTATACAACTACAAGACAATAAAGAAAGGGATGCATACCTGTGTGCAGCGAAAAAAACTAAACGACTTCAAGGTTGTGCAACTTTCTTCAACAGTCCGTCATCTGCAACCAGTATTTGGGTCACTACAATGGTGATAATAATAAAAGAGTTACATCAATTCTCCACCAATATAACACAGGAAAAGAACACAGATTGACCATTGTAACAAATACTTTGGTACAATTATATGTTTCAGGAAAATAAAACAATAGCAACATCACATCAAAAAAAATGATACGATAATATTTTTCACATAAGTCTGCCCAAATCCTATCAAGCCAGATCACCTCTCTCCCGAAATGACTGTGCTAAGGAAGTGAATTCCCTTCCCGATTGACCAATAAAATTTCTCATCTTTAATTGTTGTACTTGATCACAGAACCTTTTTCATTTATCAGTTTAAGTAGCTGGTTTCACTGACTCATGGACAAGCAAGGGAATTCCTCTCCTGAAATCAGGCTTAGCACTGACATCTAATTAAGTAGCTTCTTTAGCGCCTTATTATTACTACGAGAAGCTCATAGTCCATTAAGGATGCGTCTTTCTGAGCTCTCTCGGCCTACTTTAAGGCAAGAGCATCCTGTCTATGAATAGGAACTCTAGCCAGCCCTTTTACCCATGTCCCTTTACTAAGAAAAAACCACCCTCGGTATGAATATGTCTCGACCGGAGGAACAGAATAACTAACCGTGCTTCTCCTGTAAGAAAATGCAAATGAAAGAAGCTTAAATGAAGCCCGGTTTGCTCGCTTTTTATTCTTGTTTTTTCTTAGTTTTAATTCAATACCATATAATTATACTAATAAATTTAAAATTTAATTTCTCTACCCTTATGGAATAGGCTTTCTATTCATCGCATGATACATTACCCATCCATATCAGAAGTACACCAGCAAAGACAATAAAGCGATGTTGGCCTTAGTAAGTGGGCAGAGCAGTGTAATTCACAACTGTTTGCAAGTATAGCTAATAAGAAATCGAACTAAACAATCACCATCTAATATGAGTAAAAATCTAAATCATCTAGTATGATTCCGAAAATTGGGGAAGTGGCAAATAAGCCCCATACGTTTGAAACTATATGTAAATTAGCCCTACAACTTTCGATGGGTGCAAATTAGCCCCATAAGTTATACATAATGTGCAATTAAGCCCAAATACAAATTTTCAGGCCATTTTCTCACCGGTAAAAATTGACATGTCATCGGAAAGATGATTAGCATTGAGTTAGATAATTAAAAAAGGAAAATAACAATTTTAAATAAGAAAAATTGCCAGAAATGCTAAGAACACGATTGTAGTACAGTATTGTAACAAAATTTGACTATCAGAACCCTGTTGAATCTAAGTAGCTCCAATGCTCCATATCAAAATGACGGTAGTAACTAAGCAACTTTAGCATGAAAACAAGTTTTCAAAGCAGCTGTGAAGATGAAAATAATGATGAAGAGAATACAAGCGGAATGTGAGAGATGATAGGATAGAATTACATGTATATGAAATTTCAGAGTTTGGTCTCGATTATACAAATAAGAGAACAGAATAATTAATTAGGCAGGAGCAAGATTGCCTATTTCTATGAAACTAAGGGTGTTTTTATGGAAATTTATGGCTAATGCCCTTCCCGTAGGCTCTGAATTTCTTAAACGAAATATGCATTGGCGCTCTACGTGTTCCCTTTGTGAAGGCTCTTCCCCCTGTGTGGAATCTATCTCTCATCTCTTCAGAGATTGTAGCTTTGCAAAGGCTCTCTGGTTTGGCTGTCCTTTAGGTCTAAGACTCACTATTGGGGTGGATATTGATGTTAGGGATTGAGTCATAAACTGGGTTACTTACTTTCTAAAAGGGCCTGATCCTAACTCCCTCCTTTTTCCCTTTCTTGCTACCCTCTGGAGAATTTGGTGTTGCAGGAATGAGATGCTCTTCCAGAATCGCTGCCCTTGGCCTATGAGTGTTCTCACTACTATTCTGGCTGATATTCAGTGTATGAATGAGGTTGTGTGTAGCAAGAGCGCTTGCCTTCTTCAAGCACCTCTCGTGGATTTCTCTCCTGAATTTGCTTTAGCAAAGAGGATTAGAAATTCCTTTCCTTTTTGGATTGTAGGTGGGCCTGCTTGTGGGAATGTTTGCACTGTTAAGTGTGATCTTTCGCTTGGAGAGAGGATAGAAGTTCTGGCATGGGGTGGTGCTTGTTGGATGGTAATGGAACCTTAAGGACTACTGCTCATGCTCGCACGTTTGCTTCATCTGCCCTGCATGCCGAAGGACATGCTGCTATCATGGCGCTAAAATGGGCCTTGGACGAAGGCTATCTCCATATTATACTTGTTACAGATTGTCTTATTTTAGTTATGCAAGTTGCCGAAGCGGAGAAGGCGATTGCGTCTATTAGCTGCATTATCCAGGATCTTAAGTCTACTGCGTCTCGTTTCCACTGTTGTTCTCTTAGTTATTGTCCTAGGGGAGTGAATAGCAAGCTTTGCATTTGTGGAGTCGCCACCAATTTATTGTGGAAAATTGGAAACCGTTCGAATATCTCGTGCCATGTCAAGACACAAAGTAATGACATGAACACTAAGAACTCATTACCCTTAGCATTCTATGTCTAGAATGACTCTCGTGGATGCCAATGAACACGGATGTTCATAGAGATCTGGAGTAAGGGGTGAGGGTACGTATTAGGAAGCTCTTTTGATCGAACACCTAATCCCGCCCGCCTCGATAGCGGCCTCTACTAATGATTAGGGAAATCGTCTATACTCGATATGTTGAAGGTTATATGCATGCAATGCAACATTCATTAAATTAATCCTAACATGTGAAGATTAAACTAAGTCGGTAGACAATTAATTTAACATGCATTAATGTCGAGTCAGAAATTTAGGTTGATTGCATGTGAGAGCAAGTAAATAATCATACAATACGATAAATATATAAATGCAATAATTAAAAATTACAATAATTATAATTGATTAATTGATTTACGTCGAAAATACATTTAAAACGGATAATTTGGGAAAAGAAAGAATAAATAAATTAACGAACAGATTAGCAGCGATATTACAAATAATAGTTAATTAATACGTAATTAATAAAGTAGGTCAAGGAAGAAATGGGAGTTCAGAGACAGAATTCAACCGAACAAAGTAGCAGGTAGAGCTGCGTCATTTGAAGAGCGCGGCGATTCTTTCTTTGCGTCTATTCTCGACCGAATCGGGTCGTGAAGCGGAATTGCGTGTTGTTAATGTTAATTGGTGATTTAACGTTTGATTAATAATATTTGACTCGGATAGAAGTGATTTAGCAGGTTATTTACATATGAATTGGTCATAAAAACAATAAAAGACGGGTAAAATTAATTGGAATGAATCAATTACAAGATTAATGAATTATAAGATTAATAATAAGATTAACAATGAATTAAATTAAATAGGTTAAACAGGTTATTAACGAAGAACCATTGATGATGACGATAAATAACAGATACAAATATATCAACGATGAATTCCAGAGACTCAATATTGATGAATCGAACCTCTAAAAACCCGGATTGATTTTAATGACGAAAACCCGCAAATATTAATTATAAGGGATTCAAGTCGGGAATTAAAAAAGATGAATTAATTATCAATGATTTACATATTAAAATTGTTATGCTAAAAATATCATGTCAATAAAACATGAGCAATTGAAGGCAAATCAAAACGAACAGAGGAACAAAAGACGAAGGAAGAAGAAAGGAAGCAGGAACTGCCGCAGCCTCAGGAAGAGGCGCAGCAGGTGCTGCGTCCCTTCGAAGAGGCGCAGCAGTTGCTGCGTCCTTTCTCGATGTTTGTCTCCTGTTATTCCGTAAAAAAGGTTTAAAACAAGGTTTTATAAATCGGTTTTGAATGTGCTTTCGACGTAAACCTTACAATAATGATTACAAAAATAAAGTACAATAATAAAATATGGGATTTACACCCTCAGACTTACATGTTAGACGAATGAGATTAACTAAGTTAACGTTTAGTGATGCTCGACTCAAATTTACGACGAAAGTGCCCTCTAAGAGGACATTAAACAAGATTGATTAAGTTGATTGATGTGGAGGTGGTCAAATTGGTCGGTCATGCAAAACGAGGCTGATACTCAGAAAGATCCGAGCTTACGTGGTCGAAAGTTCAAGCACATAAACGCCAATAAGCAAGAGCGTGGTCTTAGATTGCAAAGGGAGAAGATAAAGACGGACATTCGCGTGAGAAATATGAGGAACGAATGTCCCTATTTATACTAATCACACGGAGGCATAAGGGTTTCGGAGAAACTTTGGAAGTGAATCTCGAAAATATTTAAAAATACGCAGAAAGGAACTGGGGAAGAGGCGCAGCAGCCACTGCGTCTCTTAGAAGAGGCGCAGCACCTGCTGCGTCCTTTCTCAAGTGGTTTCCTCCTGCGGAAGAAAGATTTCCGCGTTTCTATTATGGAATTGCGGTTTGATCTCAATTTCCTTAATATTTTATATAATATTTCCGGGATATAATTTGCCAAAGAAATTAAAAGATTGAAAATATGGAATAGAAGTATCCGGAACATTCAATAATATTCTGACTCGCCATTTTAAAACGGTTATTAGAAAATGAAGACGGTTTTTGACCCGGACTCCAAGTGTACTCTAATTACTGTCAAAACTACCGTATCGGCGCGTAGATGATAACCATGAGGTAGACACAAGTGTTTGAGCTATCACTTGACGATAAACTTACGAACTGTCATAAATCATTTGTGTACCAAACATGCGGCCCAATCATCACCAGGTGGCTTGCGGGAGGTGCAGAAATGAGGTATCTACAGAGCCCCCACTTTGACTGAGGTTTGGAGAAGGCGAAAGTCAAAGTATAGCCATCAGGTCAATCGAAGATTACAACCTGACGACTCTGGCGACGCGAGGCGGCTCAAGGGGTCTGAGCCAAGGACCTGTCGTCGGGAACATTTTAGAGTTTGTCGACTATCGGGGAGGGTCGTTTAAAGTCCATTAGACTACGTAAGGAGGCTCGCTAGCCATAAGAAGAGACCATACCTGAGATTCCTTGAGACTCCAAAGGAAGGCAAAACGTGAAATAGAAGAGGCAACGGGACGTCGGGAGGAACTGCTGGGGAAATCTGCTCGAGTCGGTTTTCAAACAAACTTTGGCAAAACTTGAAGTTGATGTTGATCTCCACGTGTTGAGAGGGACAATTGGTTGTCTTGAACTCTCGCTGGGGGAACATAATCGAGACTGTCCTCCGCGTCTTGAGAGGGACAATTGTCTGTCCAGAACTCTCCCTGGGGAACAGCATAGAGGTGTGTCGAAACACATGTCAGAGGGCACTCGTACCGCAACAGTTCACAGTCGTCTTGATAATTTGGGTCCGGGCGAAGAATAAACATCAAACGGACCAAATATATGGTATATGGTATTGAGGAAGAGGCGCACCAAAAATGGGCCCACAAATAACGAATCTTCGAAAATTAATTTGAAGGGAAACTGAGGAAGAGGCGCAGGAATAGCTGCGCCTCTTGGAAGAGGCGCAGCACCTGCTGCGTCCTTTCCTGAGTGTGGCTTCGTCTGGGTAAAAACGCGATAAAAGTCATGTTTTATTCATAATTTCGAAACATAATTCCGTCTAATACTCTCTCAAATTCCAACCATTTCTCGCCAAAATTTGATCAAAAGCTTGCATTTGCCATGACTAATCGAGGTATGTTTATTATCTTTGCATTAATCTTCCATATTTGATCAATTTGGATCGACAAATTAGGGTTCCCAACCATAAAAAAATGTCGAAAATTTGGGGCTTTTCCCCCAAACGATTTTCCCTTGTAAAATTGACTTGGTATATGGATAATTGGCAATATAAGGATCATAACCATATGTTCATTTCGAATTTTCATTGAGTTTTGAGCATTTGAGTGAAATTCAGACGGTCTCACAGCTGAACCGTAAATTGCTTCGAAAATAGCCTTAGGATTGCCCATTTGTGATGAAACTTGATATTTAGAATCCTTGTATGATGGGTAAACTTCCTACCATTTCGGAAGTTTTATTTGTTACGGCTTTTTCATGACACTTTTCTAGGGCATAATCATCGTTATAACAGAATGCTGTCGAAATTCCTACTCGAACCCATGACTAGGCTTCAATTTAGACTTGACTTGACCCATACTACCACATGAGCGGTCGGGTTTTTGGGAAAATGGCCAAAGATGGCAAGAAAAGAGCGATTTCGGAGCTTTGGAAGCTCGAAAATCCCTTAACTAAAGCTCGTCGTCATTTGACGCGGCCTAAATTCACTTTAATTTTGCAGGTGACGAGGCTTCTACATCAGGGATGGGTCCCATGGATGTGTACATGGCTCTTAACCCTTCTCGTACGCTTGAGGAGGCGTTAAAGCAGGCTTTTACTGCTACAGTGGCAACTGCTGAGGATGAGGTCGTCGAGGAGGAGGTTGTCGAGGAGGAGGAGGCCCCGAGGCGGGCCAACGTCGGTCGAGGTGGTCATCAGCTGAGGGGAGCACCCGAGTGGGCTGTGAGTTGGGACAGCAGACACCTTATCTGGGCTGCGGAGGGTCACTTGTCCTACAGGACGATGAAGAGCTTGGTAATTTGAACTCATCACTCTTTCATTTATCTTATTTTATTCTTATTCGCTATTCCTTTTCTCTTTCATTCGAGCTAAAGATAGCTCTTACTTCGAATCAAAATATGAGGCCGGGAACATCAGGTCTTTCTCGGGCTACACGACGATGATGGAGTTTTACGGGAGGTTGTCGCCGGAGGAGCGGACCATCATCGAGCGGGGAGCGTTTGGTGCCTTGGTACGAGCTTGGAGGGACATCAGGGGAAGGAAGATTCGGGCTAACCTTAGCCTGGTTCGAGCTTTCCTTGATCGGTTTTGGGACACGACCTCTACCTTTCACATGCCTTTTGGTGAGGTTGGGGTCACGTTGGAGGATTACGGCATGATTTCTGGCTTGCCGTGCGGGACTGAGGCTGTGGTGTAGCTGGAGACAGCCATGAGGGTAGACTCGGCTGAGGCTAGGAGCTTGATCGGTTGGAACCTGATGCCGAAGGCTGCTGCGGTTCCCGGACTGGTGCCTAGTTCCTACGTCCGGGATTACTTTGCTGGGAAGAGACCGGCGATGGTGGTGATCGATGGGAGGGAGACGGCTCCTCCTCCTTGCACCGCAGAGCAGAGAGCTCGTTTGTGGCTCTGGTGGTTCTTGTCTTCGATCTACCTCAGAGACAAGGGAGAGAGGCTGTCGACGAGGCTTCTTCCCTTTCTTTCTGACCTGAGTGGCCTAGACCGTTGGGACTGGGTCACTGCTGGTTTTACGGTCCTCATTCGCTATATGAGGGCCTTGGTTCGTCCGGAACTGATAGAGAAGGGGACTTCTCCTGCCACCGTTGGCCCTGGACTGTTGGTGGAGGTATGAACCTTCATTTCGTATCATGAAAGATCATTTCCTTTCTTATCGAATCACGAAAGATTGTTATTGATTATCTTGTCTTGCAGGCGTGGGTGTACTCCTATTTCCCGAGTCTCGCGCCCAAGAGGACGGAGCAAGTGGAGAGAGCCTATCCTGTTGTGAGGGATTGGGTGATGTGTCGCATGAAGAGCCAGCGTTCGTTTCACGACGTCTGTCGACGGGACGTGAACGCTTTGCAGTTGGAGGGCGTGAGTACCTTCGACTCACCCTTCTTTGTTTGCTTCTTCATTGCTTTCTTTTAGAACTGATCAAAAGAATGACCTCTTGTTTGCTTTTCATAGTGGGTGCCCACGCCTTGGGCAGACTACACTGGCGTCCCTTCTTTTGTGGCTGAGGTCCTTCGACCCAGGAGCTCGAGCTGGTTGCTGCTGAGGACGTCGATGGGTCCCGTGTGGTACTTGGGCGAGCGTTTGACTCGTGAGTGCTCTCGTGATGTCCTAACGGTCCCCATCGATCCTCCTCGGACGATGTTCAGGGAGTCTTCCGATGCTGAGAGAAAGGTAGACTTGGCAGACGTTGGCGGCGACACCCTCCTTCTTCCTGGTGAGGACTACTCGGCGTTCCTTTACCGGAGGTTGGCGTACTGGCCAGTTGTGGTAAGTGCTTTATTCTTCTTTCGATTGTCATGAAAACATAATGAATGATCATCAATTAATGGAAACCATTTGAATCTTTGCATGAGGTTGAGGTGGCGGGCATCGAGCCCCAGTGTACCCCGAGACCCTCGAGTACACCGATGCGACGGGGATGACGACGATCTCCAAGCTTCGCGACTTTGACGCGGCGGTGAGAGCTGCCAGCCTAGACGAGTGGCAGCATCTGATTCGGAGGGTATGTTCCCCAATTTGTTTATCTTTTGTGTTGGATCATATAGCTTATATGTTTATGTTTTGATGATGTCAAGGTGTTTTACATTTTATATACTTGTTGCGTGTAATCGTTTGTCAAGTGTTTTAGAATTAATTTATTACAAACAAGCAACAAAGAAGATTGTGACAATTGCATGTTAAAGTTCAAGCCCTCGTTCAAAGATCAAACGGTTTAAAGATTCATTCAAGAATTATGTGAAGACGAAGTTCGTCTAGAGATTAATCAAGCTTGGATGATGACGTAGCCTATACTCGAAGATCTCCTTGAAGATTAGAATAGTATAGGTGATTATCTCGTAATGGTAATCAAGAATGAGTTTCTTGAATTGGTAAAGTTATAGCTTTGGAGCTATAACATTACTAGTAAAAGAGCTCAATGTTATAGCTCCCCTACTATAACATTGAGATGCTGAGTTTTTACACACGACTTATATTGTTTCGAAAATTGTTTTTATAATTGTTTAAAGTTTATTTTAAATGTTTTTATGAAAGTATTTATATAATAAAGCCCGGTTTAGTGAGGAGTTCGGCTTTGTATTGGACGTTGATTAGTAGTCGTGATGGATCAACTTATGATTTAGACTTTGATACTAATTAGGGTTTCAACATAGCCTCTCTTAAAACCTAAATTCTAAATCGTATGTTAAGGCTAGGGTTTGCACGAGTCACGAGGCATATGAGCCGTGACATCTCTCGTGTTACCTAGGGTATATTAGGTAAAGATTTTATTCTATAATAATACCTTTACATATCTTATATATCTTACTTAATATATTTTTTTATGATAAAAGATATTCTTGTTTTAGGAAATCTTATCATAATCTTAGAATTTATAGTAAAGATAATATTTGAAGAGATTATATTCTATCTTTTGGAATATTCTTTATTATATTTTAAGGCTTTTAGGAAATAGATAATAAGAAGATATGATTTGCTTTGATATCTTATTATTTCGGCTATTAGGGTTTGTGCAAAACCGTGTAGCCTACTCCTTCCTTCTCTATAAATACTTTGCTATTTACAACATCTAAAAGAGAGACCTTAAGCATAAAAACTGATTTCATCTTTACAAAGCAAACCGTGTGTTTTCAAAGAAAAACCGTTTTGTTATTTTGAAAGGTCGTGTGTTTTAAAACTCGCATACTTGTTCTTATTTTATCGTTATAAGATAATAGTACTTAGTTGATTTCTTACCTTGTTCATTAACGTGAACCTTTGTAGAATCATTAGTGCTTTCTTATTAGCGTAAGTTAGTCACTCGAGTATTTAACGGTACTCATTGAGTTACAGCTAGAGTTAGTTGTACGAGTTGGGTTAGTAAATTTGTAATCCGTAGAAAGGTACTAAATTTATTAATCGAGAATAGTGGACGTAGGTTTCGACTTGTGAAACTGAACCACTTCAAAAACCGTGTGTCTCTTCGTTCTTTCGGTTGTTTCGTTTATTCCGTTTACTTTCATTAGTTGATTAGTTAAAGTTTAATCAATAAACTTTAAATAATCAATTACATACGCATAATCGAAAAAGCTTTAAAAAGTTTTAAATCCTCAATTCACCCCCCCCCCTCTTGAGTATTTTGGATCAATAGACTCTTCAATTGGTATCAGAGCCTCGTGCTCTTGATTGCCTAACCGCAAAGAGGCTGATCTATCTTGTTTTTCATTTATCTTATCGTTTTATATTCCGCTGCCTATCACGTGATAAATGGATTTCAAATATCTCAAGTGTCCCGTCTTTGATGGGAAGAATTATGGATTGTGGAAAAACATGATGACTCACTATGTGAAAGGACACGATTGGGAGTGCTGGAGGATTATTCAAAATGGACCGCACAAAATTCTTGTGGCATCCAAGGAAGGCACTACCTATGAAAAGAAAGAAGAGGACTATGTCGAGGCCGACTACAAGAAGGCCGAAAAGAACTCCAAAGCAATAAGTCTCCTGCAAAACGGAATGACTTCTACTGAGTTTGATCGGTTCTCTTCATGTTCCACGGCCAAGGAGATATGGGATGGGCTTGAATTAGCTTATGAGGATACTTCCATTGTTAGGAAGCACCGGATAGATTTGCTTATGTAAAAATATGAGCTATTCATTATGGAGCCTAATGAGTCTTTAGATAGCATGTCTGCAAGATTTTCAAGCATCATAAACGAACTGAAAAACCGAGGTAGGAAATTCAGTACTGAGGACATTTCTAGAAAGGTTCTTAGGAGCCTTACTAAGAAGTGGCGTGCTAAGGTCACTGCAATGGAGGAATCACGAGATCTTGAAACTCTTTCCTATCAAGAACTCATTGGTGCTCTCATGGCCCATGAAATTACTCTTAACAAACATGACGCTAAACCAAGTCGCAATAAGAGTATGGCCTTAAAGAGTGAAGAAGTTGACTCTGAACTAGAGGATGAAACTATTCTGTTTGCACGCCGTTTTAAAAATAAGATATTTCGAAACAAACAAACAAAATCATCCTACAACAACAACAACAAATCGTCCAATAAAAAGGTTAAATAGAGGATGCTTCAAGTATGGAGAATCTGGTCATATGATCAAAGATTGTCCAACATGGGAGAAGATAAAGGAAAAGACAAAACGTGAGAAGACAAAAAGAGAATTCAAACAAGTTATGATGGCTTCGTGTTGGGGAGACCTTGACTCAGAAGATGACGAGGAATCTGAAGACGACGAAGTGGCCAACCTTTGTCTCAGCAGTGTTAGTCTTGACCTAATCTCCGACAGCGACGACGAAAGCACAAATTCTCAATCAAACTATTGCTTTCTCGGAGAATCAAACGAAGATGACGATGAAGAGGTATGTTATCTTGAGCTTAAAAAACGTGTTAAGAAATTGTCTAAAAGTGCCTTAATTGAATTCTTTGAACAATCTCTTGATAAGTGTTGATGCGTGTCTTTTATATGATGTTTTACATCCCATTTTACACGCATTTCAGAGCTCATTCGTGTAGTTTAAGCTGCCATTTCCCCCATTTCCGTCTACTTTCGTGTTTTTGTACATTATTGCAGAAATGTGAAGAATTCAACGGAAATTGAGCTAAATCCGTCCCCGACTATCCTGCATTGCAATTGACGTGAAGTATTGACTCGAGGAACAAGATTGGTGCGCATTCCAAGGCCCAAAAGACAAGTCCAGGGGATTATAGAAGTCAAGTAGCAGCTCAAGCAGTCGATTGACCACTACCTTCAGTCGATCGACCAACCATCGGGTTCCAAAAGCTACTGTTCATTACTATTTGGTCGATCGACCAATCCCATCAGTCGATCGACCAAGCTGCTATCCCAGACGAGAATTAAAAGACCGAGGAAGCGCAAGCCCATTATGTTTAGGTTTTGATAATAAGTGTTACGTATGTTTGCTATATAACGTAACCTAGAACATCAGAATAAGCATCCAGTTTTCATCAAGTTTTCACATTAAGTTTTACATACAGTTCTTTAGAAATAATTAGGTTTTGGGAAACTATTTTGCATTGGATTTTCGTTGTGCTTTCAATCTTTCCGTTACGATCCTTCTGCAATTTCGGTATTCACTTGCTCTATTTTCAGTTCATCTTTATTGCATTGATAGTATAGGAATTGTTAGTTAGTCTCCCGAAACCGAATTATCTTTATTGTTAATTGTTTGTTCATTCGTTTTAAGCATGAAACCTTCTGTCTATTTCGTTAATTTCATTGTTGTTATCATCGTTAGTATGAGTAGCTAAATCAATTGTGCTAGGATGTAGGGGAGTTGTAGTGTAGGCGGCAATATAAAGAACACGGCCTGATTCGCGTGTTGGTCGATCGACCGCCATACCTGGTCGATCGAGTGACCACATGAGGTTTTTATTTTCGTTTTAATTGTTTTAATTCTTAATTCGACGAATCGAGTGCACACGACTAGTTGAATGCTTAGGATATGACTGGCCCATTAGATCGAGAGATAGGGACAGTTGCTAGATCACCAATTGAAATGACTAAACTATGCCGGGATCGAAAGATAGGTAGAGTTTAGACCGTAAATCACTTTCCAGGACGAAAGTTAGTATTAGTGATATTAGGGACCTATAGCGAGATCGAAAGATGCTATTTGTTAAGAGTGGACCGAGAGGACCTTTTTATTTCCCGCCTCATATGTTTTGTTTAGACCTGTTTAATATGCTGCCGCCGAAACTATAACGAACCGACCATCCTAGTACCTCTTTTATATTTGATTTTATATATTTCATTAGTTTACTTTTCTTTTATTGTTATTAGCTATAGACCAAACCCAATCAAACCCCCATCTTTTTTTACCTCAGACCGAATTTAAACAACTAGAAATTACGTCTGCCTCTCTGTGGTTCGACCCGACTGCCGCTAGCTATAGTTGTAGTTGGAGTTTATAAATATTATTTTTGACGCCTGTCACGACGGGTATCAAATTTTGGCGCCGTTGCCGGGGAGGCAATTGTTCTAATTTTTAGTTGTTTTTATTTAGTCTTTCTTTAGTTTAAGGGACTTCCGTTCCTTAAACTTTTCTTATATTCTTTTTGTAGTTTCCTCTTATGCGCAGGTCACAGGGTGGTGAACTAGTACCATTAAATCCTGATCGAGAAATCCTTGCGCGATTTGAGACGATCACAAAGGGTATTACCGACAGAGGAAGAGCTGAGTACTCTGTCAAGCTACTACGTGAACGCTCTGTTCGAAGGAGATCCACCTACATCTCTTGCTTCAATTTCTTCAGCTGAGACAGTTACTTCTCCAGAAATCCCAGTCATGGCTGAAGAAGCAACCATTGCTAGTCACTCAGAGCCTACATTTGCGAATCTCTACAAAGGATTCGAACTACCTGGGGAGGCGAGAAAATTCGAGCCAAAGCCTTCCTATATTAACCTGGTTGAGAGAAACCAGTTCGAGGGAGCTGCAAATGAAGATGCAGCCAAGCACATGGAGATTTTTATTGATTATTGCTGCTCTATACCCCCGCCGGCCGGTGTGACCCAAGATCAAATCAAGGAGACCATGTTCATTTTATCCCTTCGTGATGCTGCAAGGGAGTGGTATAGAGATCTGGACCGAGCCGCCCATGGGATCACCGACTGGAATTCCTTAGCCTTGGCATTCTACAAAAAGTACTTCTCTGCCTCGAAGACGAATGCCATTAGAGCTCAGATCACGAGCTTTAAACAAGGGCCTGATGAGAACTTCCATGAAGCATGGGTCCGTTTCAAGAAACTGGTGCGAACCATACCGCATCATGGGTTCGAAAAATGAAGTCTTTGCAACCAGTTCTATAATGGGTTGTACGACGATCAGAGGGCTATTTTGATCTTTGCGACCAATGGCCGATTTCTTTGAGAACATGGGAGAGACTAAGGGGTGGAAGATCATCGATGATTTGGCCACTCATAAGGCTGAATATGGGAATTTGAGAGGAAACCAGAGGAGAGCTACTGAATCTTCCTCTATTGCTGCACTAGAAGCTCTCACGGCAAGGTTTGACAAATATGAATTGGGAGGAGCTTCTAAAGGTGGGATGTACCATGTTAACGCTGTTTCAGACGGTCCTTTCGTCTGTAGAATATGTGGAGCCGAGGGGCATGTCTCAGAAAATTGTTCTGTCCCCTTTGAGTCTTGTGCTGCCTTTCAACACTATAGGCAGACAAACACGTACTATGAGCCGAATGTCCACCCCAACTTGAGGTGGAGTAGCCAGAATGTCCTGAATCCGACTCAACCTCCACAACAACAGCAGTAGAAAGCTTATGTGCCCCCTCATCACAAGCAACAACAATACCAAAAACCTCCTTATGTGCCGCAGCAGCAACAACAATCCCATGGTTCTGATTTTGCTGAGTTTAAAAACTTGCTGCTGAAGGAGTCCCAAGCTAGAGAGGTCGGGATGAAGCTACTAGAGAGCCAAATTGCTCAATTGGCTAGTAAGAGTACCACTCGAGCTGTCGGACACTTACCAACTCAAACTGACCAGAAAGAGACCCTGAATGCCATTACTTTGAGGAGTGGGTCTACCCTGGAGTGGCCTGCTATGGTCGAGGATGCCCCTGCAAAGAATGAGGCGGAACCGAGTCAAAAGAAAGCTTTAACGAAAAATAACAAGAACAAGGCGTTTACCAGGTATATCAGTCGATCGACTGATATACTCGGTCGATCGACTGATAAGCGGGTTACAGGAGCTTCTGGAACTGTACATCTCAGTCGATCGACTGAGCAAAGTGGTCGATCGACGGAGACCCCTGCTAATATTGAGAAATTTCGTCCTTCAATGCCCGATAATTTAAGAGACCATTTGTTCCGGGGTTCGACAACTCCGAAAGTATTGGGGCAAGACCCGAGTGCTGATGGGTCCGTCCCGATTCCGAAGTTCGACCCAATGTCGGTCAATGGCTCACATTTGAGACGGTCTGAGGAGGGTTCAAGCTTCAATAGGGAGAAGGTGGTGGACTTTCAGCCTAAGTCCACGAATGCCGGCATGCGAGACTTAGAAGAGAGGGCTAAGGTACTTCTCTCAGCCCATATCTAGAAAGACTAGTGCCGACAAAGGAACAGGTATCTTCCAATAAATTTGAAAAGGTTATTCGTAGTTTGAATGTACAAGTTCCCTTCCTTGAGTTGGTCAATCAAGTGCCTGCCTACACTAAATTCATGAAACAACTCTTGTCTAAGAAAAAGTCACTTGAAAATGTGCATACTGTCGCATTAACCAAAGAGTCATGATCTTATTTGTCTCATACTGCACCCCATAAGCTAGAGGACCCGGGTAGCTTTTCTGTTCCTTGCAATATAGGTACCTTCTCTATTGAGAAGGCATTATATGACTTAGGAGCTAGTATAAGCGTCATGCCTTTGAGTCTAGCTAGGAAGCTCAAATTGACTAGGTTCGTAGTGAGGATATGATATGAGACAGATCTTGACCGATCTGCGGTCCAGCCAATAGGAGTATTAGAGGACATCCCTGTCCAAATAGGGAAGTTTTTCTTCCCCGTCGACTTCGTTGTACTTGACATGCCTGAGGATGCCCACATTCCCATTATTTTGGGTAGGCCATTTCGCACATTCTTTGGTGCGAGTCATAGATGTCGGTCTAGGAACCTTGACTTTTAAAGTGGGCAAGCATTCTATTGTTTTTGCCCAGGTAGTCTAAGAAAAAGGACCCCATGTGGCTCGTGACTTGTACTACGGTTTCGACAAGAAATCGTACTTTGTGCTTCCCGATTTACCTATCTCTATTCTGTTGTAACCCCTCCGCCTCAAATTGGGAGCAAATTGGAGAAAGATTTGTCTATTTCTGATATTGCAGGAGCTGGTTTGGGGAAGGAAGAGCTGCAAGTCACTCCAGCTGCGAAGAAGCCAATCATTTCACGAGGAGGTCTTGGTTGCCTTAGCTATGCCACTGATTTGGAAGGTGATGACGAGCCGGTCAAGGCAAGGGAGTCCGACTTGGACTTTGATGAGCAAGAAGAGGTCATTGACTGGGGAGATGATGAAAGTGTTGATCCGTTGAGCCATACGGACGTGGAAGCTAAGAAGGGTGCAGCTGATAAGATAAGCACCGTTGAGGCTACCTCTAGTAGCCAGAAGCCGACGAAGTGGGCCATTCCGTGGCCGTTCTTGACCAACTACTAGTTGATCACATGTTTTCCAAAACTTTTTATTTGCTTTTGTTAAACACTTTTTATTGCTTTTGTGTGCGCGAAACTTCGCATTTTATTTTGCTTGCTTAGGATTTTATGCGTTTTAGACTTTATTTTGGGTTTTGCGCAATTTTGGGCGCGTATTATTGTGCATTTGCAGGTTTTTAGACCTCTTTAGCTCAAGTAATTGAGCAAATACGAAGAAATAAGAAGTAACAGGAGTATTTTCAGTCGATCGACTGGCCTGAGTGGTCGATCGACTGATCTGCAGATTCCAGGAGTGATGTGGTCGATCGACCGACCTGCACTGCTGTACCTGTTTACGACCTCTCTTCTGCTATGTTTGGTCGATTTGCAGAACTAAGGGAGTTTTCTACTCCACTTTATCTTCCGTCATTTATTTATTTCTTCTATTTTTCTCAAGTTTGCACATAATACCGCTTCATTATTGTCTTTCTCGATTTTATGCGCGGTACTTTGTTCGTCTTTTCAGGTACTTATTAGTAGTACTGCTGGCTACTGATACCTCCTAGCTCATGCTGGTTTGGGGAGGTTTCCTTTGCTGCACTTAAAGTCTTGTAAGTTCCCGAGTTCCACTTCATGTCATTTCTATTTGTTTATTTTCCCGCAAATTCCCATTTCTCTTTTCTTCATTACATGATCTTGCACAATGGGGACATTGTGCGATTTGGTTTGGGGAAGGGTTTTGCGTCGCATATCATTTGCTTGCATTCACGTTTAATTTTATTTTGCATTGTTTATTTCATTTCTCTCATATATACAGAAAATATCAAAAAAATTGAAAAATTTTACAAAAATTCAAATAAAATGCATGTTTATTTTAGCATATAGGTCGAGTCGGAACGGTAGTACTTCAAGGATGATATTGCATTTGCATTTGTTTTGCCTAAGCCTTGCTTGATTAACATGTTATTAGTAGAATCGTATAAGTGCATATCCACGAGTTTTCGTTAATTATTTGCTGAACTTGAGACTTGACTTTGAAAATTGGCAAACTACATCATATTTCTGAGATTTAGAGCCTATAACTGGTGACATCTATGACCGGTTTATTTAGGAATGTGAGTAGTACTCCTTATAAGACATGTCATATCAATTTGCATAAATATGAACTTAATCTGCTTAATACCTGTATTGCATTCGGTTTGTGGTTAGTTGACACATGTGGTAGAGGTTTCCCCTTATTCTTTTCGCCCATGAACCCCACACTGCCAAAAATAGCCTTTTTGTCCCATTACTACATCTTACATATAGCCTGTCCTTTGTCAAGCTAGTAGTCCGTGTCCTTGGGATTGTTAGTTTTTGGTAGTAAATGCTCTTATTGAGATTTAGTTGGGAGAATGAAAAGAAAGGAAGGAAAGAAACAAAGTTGAAAAGAAAAGAAAAAGAAAGAAAAGAAAATGATTCGAAAAAAGAGAAAAAGAGGTTCTGTACTGTTGAAGCGGTCGATCGACTGGCATCATAGGTCGATCGACTGGCATCATAGGTCGATCGACTGAGGTTCGAGAAAAAGAAATCAAATTCGCATAATTCAAATCCTTATCTTTTGGCGATTTTTGCTCCCATGTTTTACTCTTATCTTATGGGGAGTTAGTTGATTACCTTTATACCTGGAGATTGTGAGATTTGTGCTTGCTATAGCACCGTTTCATTTGTTTTTGAGCAAGAAGTTTGATGTTGCCATATGGTTTCGTTTCGGTACTAGCTTGATCACTTGTACCTCCACTTTTCCATAAAATGTATTCTTACCCATACCTCACATATCCACATATATACCTCGGCATGTGTCATGGTCTTTTGTTGGTTGGAATGCATATGTACGGTCATAGAGATTACTTTCATATTATATTGCAGGCATGTTCTTATAGGTCGTAGTTAGGTGAGAGTCTTTACAAAACGAATTCTTTCTATCCTCTTATATTTTCACCTGTGCTTATGAGTGATTTGAGCGGCCCGCGAGAGTCCAATTTGATAAGTCTCTACAGTTGACGGTTCAGTAGTTTTAACGACTCCATAACTCGTTTGCATGATTCATTTGCTAATTGATTTTTGGTTGTGCATTAAATTGGTTTAGGCTTTACATGTTGCATTTCGCTCCGAGATTGAACTCGTTCCATTAGGTCATTAGATCGAGTCTAGTTCTTGCTTGGGGACAAGCAAGGGTTTGGTTTGGGGAAGTTTGATGCGTGTCTTTTATATGATGTTTTACATCCCATTTTACACGCATTTCAGAGCTCATTCGTGTAGTTTAAGCTGCCATTTCCCCCATTTCCGTCTACTTTCGTGTTTTTGTACATTATTGCAGAAATGTGAAGAATTCAACGGAAATTGAGCTAAATCCGTCCCCGACTATCCTGCATTGCAATTGACGTGAAGTATTGACTCGAGGAACAAGCTTGGTGCGCATTCCAAGGCCCAAAAGACAAGTCCACGGGATTATAGAAGTCAAGTAGCAGCTCAAGCAGTTGATCGACCACTACCTTCAGTCGATCGACCAACCATCGGGTTCCAGAAGCTACTGTTCATTGCTATTTGGTCGATCGACCAGTCCCATCAGTCGATCGACCAAGCTGCTATCCCAGCCGAGAATTAAAAGGCCGAGGAAGCGCAAGCCCATTATGTTTAGGTTTTGATAATAAGTGTTACGTATGTTTGCTATATAACGTAACCTAGAACATCAGAATAAGCATCCAGTTTTCATCAAGTTTTCACATTAAGTTTTACATACAGTTCTTTAGAAATAATTAGGGTTTGGGAAACTATTTTGCATTAGATTTTCGTTGTGCTTTCAATCTTTCTGTTACGATCCTTCTGCAATTTCGGTATTCACTTGCTCTATTTTCAGTTCATCTTTATTGCATTGATAGTATAGGAATTGTTAGTTAGTCTCCCGAAACCGAATTATCTTTATTGTTAATTGTTTGTTCATTCGTTTTAAGCATGAAACCTTCTGTCTATTTCGTTAATTTCATTGTTGTTATCATCGTTAGTATGAGTAGCTAAATCAATTGTGCTAGGATGTAGGGGAGTTGTAGTGTAGGCGGCAATATAAAGAACACGGCCTGATTCGCGTGTTGGTCGATCGACCGCCATACGGTCGATCGCCCGACCACGTGAGGTTTTTATTTTCGTTTTAATTGTTTTAATTCTTAATTCGACGAATCGAGTGCACACGACTAGTTGAATGCTTAGGATATGACTGACCCATTAGATCGAGAGATAGGGACAGTTGCTAGATCACCAATTGAAATGACTAAACTATGCCGGGATCGAAAGATAGGTAGAGTTTAGACCGTAAATCACTTTTCAGGACGAAAGTTAGTATTAGTGATATTAGGGACCTATAGCGAGATCGAAAGATGCTATTTGTTAAGAGTGGACCGAGAGGACCTCTTTATTTCCGCCTCATGTGTTTTGTTTAGACTGTTTAATATCTTTTGCCCCGAAACTATAACGAACCGACCATCATAGTACCTCTTTTATATTTGATTTTATATATTTCATTAGTTTACTTTTCTTTTATTGTTATTAGCTATAGACCAAACCCAATCAAACCCCCATCTTTTGTTACCTCAGACCGAATTTAAACAACTAGAAATTACGTCTGCCTCTCTGTGGTTCGACCCGACTGCCGCTAGCTATAGTTGTAGTTGGAGTTTATAAATATTATTTTTGACACCTCACGACGGGTATCAAGTGTCACGAACAGGATTTGGAATTGAAAGATCTAAAGGAACAGATTCTCGAAATCGCGGAAGAGAATCATACTCTCAAGGCTAAAGCTAAGAAGTTGAAATCTAAAGTTATAGCTGAGAAAGCTACAACATTAGATTCTACTATGGCTGAAAAGAAGGAATTAGAGTCCAAAGTTATAGCTAATGAAGCTATAACTTTAGAACTTAGAAAAGCCAAAGAACTTTTGGAAACTAAGGTCACATCTGATGAAGCAGTGATCTTAGACCAAAAGAAAGAGATAGATTCTCTTTTAAAGCAACTAAAGGAATCTAAAACCGATATGATCAATGTTAAGAAACAACACACCGATGTTGTGTTCATTCTTAACAAACGATTCCAAGACTTTCGTGATAACTTTAAAAAGGACAATGATGTAGATCACACGAAATGTCAAGAGGAAATTAAAACCCTAAAAGACCTACTTCTACACGCTAGAAAGGTCCATGATAAGTGGGAAGGTAGCACAAAAGTCTTAAACTTCCTAACCGAACAATCTGACAATAATATGAAGATGGGGTTAGGACATGAGTGCTATAGCCGTAGAGATCACTCTAAATGCAAATCAACACCCTCGGATTTTGATTTTAGGAAAAGTAAGTATGCTGATCTTCCTGAATACTTGATTTGCAATTACTGTGGTCATACGGGTCACATCCAAATCAATTGTGTCAAAAAGGCTCATGATATACGAAAAAATACCGAACATGCTAACACTATTGACACAGTTGACGAGGATAAGAAAACCCCCACTAACGAACCTAACGAAGAAAGGAACAATAAATTTCGTTGGTTCTATGACATGGCCTTTGACTACACTAAGAAGCCTAGCACTTCACAAAACCCTTGTCGATCTCAACCTAGTAAACCTATTCACAAGGGAACCAGTCAAGAGAAACCTAGAGAAATTCCTAGACCTAGAGAAAACCTTAACCCTAGAACTCCTCCCAAACCAAATAAACCAAGAGTTAGAAAAACGGTTATTATACAAGTTTGGATTCGAAAGGATCTAGCTTATAGAGTAACTAATCATATGGGACCCAACTTAGCTTGGGTACCTAAAAATTGTATCTAATCCTTTATGCAGGAAGAAATGAAAGAAAACAATCAATGGTATCTTGATAGTTGATGCTCAAGACACATGACCGGAGATAAGAACCTGTTTCTTTCACTCAAGACACATGACCGGTCTAAAACATAACTAGCTAAGCATATCTCAACTATGCGACAAAGGTAACAAAGTAGTTTTTCATACTAATAGTTGTCGCATTATTATTAAAGGAACTAGCAATGTTATTCTGGAAGGCCTCAGGAAAAGAAATGTTTATATGGTAGATTTAAATGTTGTGTCTACTAACTCCTTTTCGTGCATGAAAGTTACACTTGATGATCCTTGTCTATGGCATAAACGTTTTGGTCACATTAGCTCACTAACCTTGAATAAACTCAAGAAGTGGGACTTGGTTGAAGGGTTACCTAAGATCAAGTTCGACCAAGAAAAGATGTGTGACACGTGTGCAAGGTGTAAACAAGTAAGATTATCATTCAAACCAAAAAGAGTAGTAAGCACAAATCAAGCCTTGGAATTAGTACACATGGATTTATGTGGACCAATAAAGGTAAGGAGTAGAGGAGGATCCAGGTACGTCTTCGTTCTTGTAGACGACTACTCAAGGTATGTATGGCCTATCTTTCTTCATTCAGAAGACGCAACTTTTGATGAATTTGATTGTCTTATGAAACGTGTTCAAAACAAATATAAGACTAATCTTGTATCTATTCGTACGGAACATGGCACCGAATTTGACAATCAAACCTTTATAGAATATTGTAGAGTTAATGGTGTAGGGCATAACTTTTCTGCACCAAGAACTCCTCAACAAAAAGGTGTCGTTGAACGTATGAATAGAACTTTAGAAGATATGGCACGTACAATGCTTTTATGTAGTGGTTTACCTCGTAACTTTTGGGCTGAAGTCATTAGTACTTCTTGCTACATCCATAATCGTGCTATGATCCGACCTATTCTCAAGAAAACCCCCTACGAACTCCTTAGAGGTCAAAAACCTAATATCTCCCATCTTCGTTGTTTTGGGAGTAAATGTTTTGTACACAATAACGGTAAAAACCGGTTAAGTAAGTTCGACCCTAGGAGTGATGAGGTGATTTTCATAGGATACTCAGATCATAGCAAGGCTTACAAAGTCTTCAATAAAATAACTCTTTGTATTGAAGAAAGTGTTCACGTTATTTTTGATGAAGATAACATGTTTGATAAGCCTTTACAGGATGAGGAAGAAGACTTGGATGAACCCGACTTTCGTCTTTCAAGAGACGATCCCCCGGAATTGGAATTGGAGGACAATGAGATTGAGGGAACGAATGATGAACTTGATCGTTCCTCAAAAGATAAAAAGGAGAAAAAAAAAAGTTATAGTTAATGATACTATAACTTTGACTCAAGACAAGAACTCCCAAACCAATGTTATAGATGATGTTACTATAACATTGAATCCAAATCAAGTTGTAGAGTCCGAGGTTATAATCGGCTCTATTACAACACCCGGATTGGATTCAGGGGGAACTTCCTCTAATTCCGAACCGAGTGAAGTCGGATCAAGCTCAAATAACGATGAAGAACCAAGCACTTCAACAAAGTGGAAATACAAGAGCTCACACCCCATGGATAATATTCTTGGGAATATTAAGAAGGGTGTTCAAACAAGACGTTCCTTAAACAACTTCTGCTCTTTCTACTCTTTCCTATCCATGATCGAACCAAAGAACATTAATGAAGCTCTTGCTGAATCAGATTGGATTATAGCTATGCAAGAAGAGCTACAACAGTTCGAAAGAAACAAGGTTTGGCATTTAGTTCCTAGACCAAAAGATCGTTCAGTCATTGGAACTAGGTGGGTCTTCAGGAACAAATTAGATGATGCTGGAGTCATTGTCAGAAACAAAGCAAGATTGGTGGTCCAAGGGTATAATCAACAAGAAGGAATAGATTATGACAAGACTTTCGCACCTGTTGCTCGCCTTGAAGCTATTAGACTTCTGATAGCATTCGCCGCACACAAGGGAATGAAGCTCTTCCAGATGGATATCAAGACGGCATTCTTAAACGGTTATTTACAAGAGGAAGTCTTCGTTGAACAACCCCCTGGTTTTAAGAATATCAAATTTGAGGATCACGTATTCAAATTAGATAAAGCCCTATACGGATTAAAGCAAGCACCTAGGGCTTGGTACGATCGATTATCTAAGTTTCTACCTGACATTGGATTCAGTAGAGGATCCGTCGACAAAACCCTATTTCTAAAAACTGAGGGTTCTGACCTTTTAGTTGTTCAAATATACGTCGATGATATTATCTTTGGATCGACCAACCGAAGCCTATGCAAATATTTTTCTGAGTTGATGACTTCCGAGTTCGAAATGAGTATGATGGGAGAATTGAAATTCTTCCTAGGTCTGCAAATACAACAAACTGATGAAGGCATTAAAATCCATCAACAGAAATATATCAAGGAGTTGATTCGGAAATTCGGAATGGAAAATTCACATGCTATGCCTACTCCAATGGTCGAGAACAAGAAATTGACATTGGATGAAAATGGTAAATCAGTTGATGAAACTACTTACCGTGGAATGATTGGGTCACTGTTATATTTGACCGCAAGTAGACCCGATATTATGTTTAGCGTATGCGTTTGTGCGAGATTTCAATCATCTCCCAAAGAATCACATATGACGGCCGTAAAACGAATTTTAGGATACTTGATTAGAACGGCCAACTTATACCTTTGGTATCCAATGGAGTGTAATTTTGATTTAGTCGGTTATTCTGATGCCGACTACGCAGGATGTTCTCTAGACAGAAAAAGTACGTCGGGTGTCGCCACGTTTGTCGGACCGTGTATCATCACGTGGGGTTCGAAGAAACAAAATTCGGTTGCTCTCTCAACTGCTGAAGCCGAATATATTGTTGCAGGACTGGTATGTACTCAACTTTTATGGTTTAAGCAACAATTACGTGATTATGGTGTTTATGTAGGATGTATTCCTATTTTGTGTGATAATACTAGTGCAATTATTATTTCTAAAAATCCCGAACAACATTCACGTACTAAACACATTGAAATAAGACATCATTTTATTCGAGACCATGTTGAGAAGGGAAATATAAAACTTGAATTTTGTAGTACTGAAAAACAATGGGCAGACATTTTGACAAAATCATTAGCTAGAGAACGAATTGAGACTTTACGGTTGGAAATTGGTTTAATCGGTGGTACCTAAGTTTCTATATATGTTCAATTTTCTTATGACTGACTAGTTAAGTTGAGATTATATGACTGTGTCCATATATTGCGTTGCATGAATAATTTCGTATGTAGGGATATTTTTATCATAAAATTCTATTTGTAATTTAGAATTTAATTGTCATACAAACTTATTCCTTATCACAATAAACAAAACACACCATATCTTTTATCTTTCCAATTCACAAAAATCTTTCCTAAATTGCTCTCCTTGTACACGCCTAAATGTACTCCCCATACAATTCCATCTCCTAATTCTTATCTTTTACCATAATAAATCTATCACTTAAATTCCTATACCTACCATAATTCCTATTCCTAATTAACACTAACCATAACTGATCTCCACTTGTTAAACCTAGACCTAGCCTACACCTATATCTACCCCCCCTTTGCGTGTAACCCGTCCAAACAACCCCACTTGCATACTTTTCATCCTCTCCAAATTTTACCATCATCACAAATCTCCTTCTTTACTCAAACCACCACCATCACCTCCTTTTTCAACTATCACCATCATCATGAATCCAACCCATGCAAAAAATACCCGATCTTCAACCCGTCACCACCAAAACCGCCACTTTCATAACCAAACATCACCACATGATCCTAGCTCCACTAATTTTCCTTCACCACAACCAAACCAAACTACGCCCCTGTTTCGTGGTCGGGACGCATCGGTGTCCGAAGGCAAAAGACGTCGTCTTTTCAAAGGAAAAAATAAGGTTGTTGTCGATGAAAGTGAAGCTATGGAAGAACCCGAGGTTATAGTTCGTAATGGTGTTGCTCGTACCTTGCTTAAAGATGTTTCGAAAGCCGCGACCAAGGAAGGGTTAAATCGTGTTCGGATTACTCATGACGAAAGTATCCTAGTTAATCGAGTTTTGAGGTATTCCATTCATGGTGGAAGGTATTATCCGAAATCTTGGTTGGTTAATGTTCCCGCTCTTGCTTTCTTTGTTAATTTTCTTGATTTTCAAGGGTGGAGTCACATTAGTCAGTTTTCGGGTCCTATTTATCCGGTGGAAGTCGTTCAATTCTTTGCTAGTGTCTCAATTAAGAAAGGAGTCTTGCATGCGGTTGTTAATGGTGTTGATGTGACGGTCTCTGTTTCGGATTTTTGCTCTGCTTTTTCGGTTCCCGATGACGGAATTGAATTAAATCCGAGTCTTGAATGGTCTAATGTGGTGAGTGAAAAGGAGTTGTTAGTGAAAAAGTATTTTGAGGAGATGACGGAAGGAGGTAATATCGTGGTTCGTCCTCTCTCGGCAAAAATCAAGTTCCTCTTGAACTTTTTGTGGAACACTGTGGTACCGAGGAGAGGAGGTCGTGATAAGGTGTCGAACTATGAAGCTATCATGGTCTATTCTTGGTTGGAGGGTCAGAAAGTGAATTTGGGTAGTGTCATGTTGCACCGTATATTTCAAACAAGTCTCACGGTAACAAAAGAAAAGTTGAGCACCACAATCGACTTACCATATGGGATGTGGGTGTCTCGGTTGTTGGAGATAAAACGAGTGGTGGGACAAGATAGTTACGGTGTTAGTGCACGGGATTGTATGTGTGATAGGTTGATCAAGCTTATGGGTCTTGTTGTTGATGGACCCGAGTTACTTCTTGTTAAGGATGTTGAGAAAACCCCGGGTGATTCGGGTTTAGGGGCTATGGAGGCGAAATTGGAAGGGTTTATGAGTGGTTTAATGGAGAAGTTTGAGGAGCATTCCACGAATTTGGCTACGGTATTATCTCGGGTTGGACCATCTTGGTCTTTAGACTCGGGCTTGGATGCTTCTCGGGTGTATTCTTGGATGGAGGAAGTGGATAAGCGGTTGGCGGGTTTTGAAAGGGAGTTGAAGGCAATTCGTGGGGAAGTGTTCCCACACGGTGATCGTCTTACTTTCCTTACAAGTCAAGGTGGAGTGTTGGTTATGCACGGGAAAGCCATGGCAAGTGATCAAGCGCTCACTTTTGAGGCCACGAAAGCTCTCTCCCTGAAAGTGCTTAACTTTGAAAGGAGTACTCAGACTCTTTCTCAGCTTGTGCGGAGTTCTTTCAATCGTCTTGATGCTTTAGAGCATCGAACTAGGCCCGACTACGTGAACCCGTATAAGACCCGCAACATTTGATTTCCTCTCGTCTTACCATATCTAGCCTTTACCTTATTTAGCTTTCTTTTTATTTTCTCTTGGTGTGTTTAAACATTCTCATTCGGCCCATTTTGGCAATACACTTGAGGTTATGGCCCAAGTGTTTCATTAGACATGTGTTCATTTGGCCCATTTTGGCTTAAACATGTTTAATTCCTAAGTTTGTATGATACTTATCTTTTGGATGCTTATAGTTTTGCGTGTTATTTTTATTTCTTATGACGTTTTATATCTTGTCTCGTCTTATATTATTCTAGTCATTTTTGATTTGTTCTTAGCTTTTCGATGATGTCAAGAGGGGAAAAGAACGTCTATAGTAAGCATCTACCTAAGCTTGCTCCTTGTCAAGACCAATTGTCTCTTAAAGTCCTTAAAGTTTTGGTTTTTAATAAATCGTTTTGATCTTGCGTTGATCTTTATTATTAAGATGACGGTATTATATTGAGGGGGAACTACATACTTAGTCACAATTTTAGGAGACTTGCCATCATCAAAAAGGGGGAATTTGTTGGATCATATAGCTTATATGTTTATGTTTTGATGATGTCAAGGTGTTTTACATTTTATATACTTGTTGCATGTAATCGTTTGTCAAGTGTTTTAGAATTAATTTATTACAAACAAGCAACAAAGAAGATTGTGACAATTGCATGTTAAAGTTCAAGCCCTCGTTCAAAGATCAAACGGTTTAAAGATTCATTCAAGAATTATGTGAAGACGAAGTTCGTCTAGAGATTAATCAAGCTTGGATGATGACGTAGCCTATACTCGAAGATATCCTTGAAGATTAGAATAGTATAGGTGATTATCTCGTAATGGTAATCAAGAATGAGTTTCTTGAATTGGTAAAGTTATAGCTTTGGAGCTATAACATTACTAGTAAAAGAGCTCAATGTTATAGCTCCCCTACTATAACATTGAGATGCTGAGTTTTTACACACGACTTATATTGTTTCGAAAATTGTTTTTATAATTGTTTAAAGTTTATTTTAAATGTTTTAATGAAAGTATTTATATAATAAAGCCCGGTTTAGTGAGGAGTTTGGCTTTGTATTGGACGTTGATTAGTAGTCGTGATGGATCAACTTATGAGTTGGACTTTGCTACTAATTAGGGTTTCAACATAGCCTCTCTTAAAACCTAAATTCTAAATCGTATGTTAAGGCTAGGGTTTGCACGAGTCACGAGACATATGAGCCGTGACATATCGTGTTACCTAGGGTATATTAGGTAAAGATTTTATTCTATAATAATATCTTTACATATCTTTTATATCTTACTTAATATATTTATTTATGATAAAAGATATTCTTATTTTAGGAAATCTTATCATAATCTTAGAATTTATAGTAAAGATAATATTTGAATAGATTATATTCTATCTTTTGGAATATTCTTTATTATGTTTTAAGGCTTTTAGGAAAGAGATAATAAGAAGATATGATTTGCTTTGATATCTTATTATTTCGGCTATTAGGGTTTGTGCAAAACCGTGTAACCTACTCCTTTCTTCTCTATAAATACTTTGCTATTTACAACATCTAAAAGAGAGACCTTAAGCATAAAAATTGATTTCATCTTTACAAAGCAAACCGTGTGTTTTCAAAGAAAAACCGTTTTGTTATTTTGAAAGGTCGTGTGTTTTAAAACTCGCATACTTGTTCTTATTTTTATCGTTATAAGATAATAGTGCTTAGTTGATTTCTTAACTTGTTCATTAACGTGAACCTTTGTTAGAATCATTAGTGCTTTCTTATTAGCGTAAGTTAGTCACTCGAGTATTTAACGGTACTCATTGAGTTACAGCTAGAGTTAGTTGTACGAGTTGGGTTAGTAAATTTGTAATCCGTAGAAAGGTACTAAATTTATTAATCGAGAATAGTGGACGTAGGTTTCGACTTGTGAAACTGAACCACTTCAAAAACCGTGTGTCTCTTCGTTCTTTCGGTTGTTTCGTTTATTCCGTTTACTTTCATTAGTTAATTAGTTAAAGTTTAATCAATAAACTTTAAATAATCAATTACATACGCATAATCGAAAAAGCTTTAAAAAGTTTTAAATCCTCAATTCACCCCCCCCCTCTTGAGTATTTTGGATCAATAGACTCTTCATTTTGTATAAGAACACATTTGTTTAAACTTATCCAATCATTGAGAATCCTTGTTTATTGAAATGTAGGTTGCGCCATCCCGGTTCGTGGCTTTGGGGAGGGTAACCAACTGACTACGGGCTACTACCATCGAGGCACTTGCTGGCGGTCGAGGACGTCAGGTATGAACCTTCCGTTTATTTCATTTTTGAATTTTCTAACTTTCTTTATGTTTGAAATGATTGACATGAGCCAATTCTTGTCGCTTGCAGAGGGAGCGTGACTTGGAACGAGAGCTAGCCCAGTCCCGAGAGGAGACGGCTCGCCTTCTGAGGGAGCTAGAGGTCCGCGACGCCGAGATCGCTTCTCTCTAGGCAAGAGTTACCGAGTTGGGCGGCAACCGGCAGTAGTTTGTTGCTTTTCGTTGTTTTTGTTGTTGGCTGTACTTCACACACTTTTGTACATTTTAGGACCGATTATTTTGGATTTATTACATAAAATTTTTGTTTCATTTGTTTGGATAATGTTCAATTATTTTGGATTTATTACATAAAAGTTATGATTTTACCGATTAAATTAGCAAAATATCACCAAATCAAACTAATTATTCATCATTAAATTAGTGAGGACTAATTTTGAGGTCCAAAACAGTTTGGATAATTAGTTTGGACTTAAATGAGATTAAGATTTGATTATTGATTTTTACAAAATAAAAATCAATTAAATCCACAAAACCGAGATGGATACCAACGATTGATAGATAAGGCGATTTTGGCATCATTGTACAGCATTTTTAAGCATATTTATTTAATTTGAATGAATTATTGTCATTTATTTAAAGTATTTATCTAGTTGTACCTAGTATGGCCTAGTTTATTTTAATCGTTATTACCCGAAATGAATGGGAATAGCGATTTGTTTGTAATTTAATACGATCTCGTATCGTCGGTTTGTAATTAATTAATAGTTTTATTTATTTTATTAATTAATGTATAATAGGAATAGCTATGTAATTCAATTGTAATAGTTATTTTTACCGGCGTTTCCAAAAGACGAATTACATCAAGATGGAGTCTATTTTTGGAAGGTGTTCCAAATCCCACAAGGAGAAGCCACTTTTAGAATGAAGAGGCAAGGGACCAAGGAGTTGGTTTCCAATATGTAATAGTCTAGTTTTTATTAACTAGGTGGTCATACTAGAATTATTCATATGCTTGCTTGTTTTATTTTCGCGCATGCCAAAATCGTCATTCACATGCATTTTATTTTCGCGTTTGTCAATTCACGTCATTTACATTCACCGACTTAGTTCACTTATAGGGAATTTATGACTAAATTGATAAGATCTCTCACATAACTAAAATTGAGATTAGTCTTACCAATTAGTAACACCTATGAATCCCTTGTTCATTAGAGCCATGCTCGCCCAAGCGGGGTGTTCTCTTTTTACCTAGGTAAGTAGGGTGGTAAACGGTTATCACGCGCCAAAATTGGTTGGACTCAATGGGGTATAAGACGGTCTTGTATTCCGGGGCTAGTAGATGAATTAAAGGAAATTCGTCAATCAAGAGTTCTATAGGTAGAATTAGTCAATCGTTGACTTACCGAATTTACACGATTATGGGATGTTTCGCCCAAGCGATGTTCATTTTTGTTTAATATTTAGGTCTTGGAATCATTTATATAATTTAGTGGGAGATCATTATATAAATGTTAAAACTTGTTAAACATGCTTTCACAAGTATTTTATAACAATGGATGTTAATTTTTCCTTATTTGTTGTAGCATTTTAATTCGCAATGGCAACTTCATCAACTCCATCGACTACTACACTAGGAAAAGATTCATGGCTAAGGTCCGTAATGGACAAATGTATCTTAAAAGATGATGGTAGTAACTTTCTTGAATGGGAATCCAACATCAAAAGTGTCACGTTGTCCGACAACGTGCTCACTTACTTAACCGATGCTCCTCCCATCGAGCCCGGTCCAAGGGCTTCATCGGCGGTACGGACCGCCTATGATGACCGTGTGAGGATGTCTAATGATATTAAAAATTTGTTGATATGGTCGATGTCCCCAAATCTCAAGCTTTCATGCATTTATTTGAATGCGTACGAGATATTCACTCGTATGAATACTATGTTTTCACAAACACCAAAAGTCCGCCAATATGATGCGGTGGCACGCTTCTTTGAAGTAAAGCTTGATAGGGGCCAAAAGGTTGGTCCCCATGTTCTAAAAATGTCGAATATGTCGACATGCTAGAGCGTCTAGGGTGTAAGATTCCTAAGACTCTTGTGGTGCATCGTATCCTCCACTCACTTCCCACCAAGTTTGCCCACTTTAGGGTAAACTACAACATGAATGGCATGGATAAGAGTTATCATGAAATTCATGCACTCCTCACCCAAGCGGAGAGGGATATGGAAGCTAGTAGGAGTGAAAAAGGGGATGTTCTAAACATGAAGTTAAAGAACATGTCCCTTGGAGTCAAGAAGGGAAAGGGGAAGGAAAAGTCCAAATTCAAGAAATCATCACAGAAACAAGACAAGGGAAAGGGGAAAGCCGTTGAGAATGGCAAACCCAAGGCAAAAGGTGTCAAACTCTCCGAGGCCGAATGTTTCCATTGTAATGGGAAGGGGCATTATAGGAGGAGTTGTCCCAAATACTTGGAGGATTTCAAGGAAGGGCGTGTGACGTCTATTGGTATGATTTTCTCTCTCTATGTGATAGACGTTAATTATGCTTGCACTTCTACTTGGGTACTTGATACCCGATGTGGCTCTCACCTTTTTAATCATTTGCAGGGTTTAAGGTACGTGCGAGCAATAGCAAAAGGTGATGTGGATCTCCTCATGGGCAATAGAGCTAGAGTAGCGGTCGTTTCCGTGGGGACCTATGTGCTCACTTTAGCTAGTGGTATAGAGTTGTATTTAAATAAGTGTTATTTTGTACCAACTTTAACCAAGAACATCATCTCCATTTCCGTGTTAGACGCGGAAGGCTTTTGTTTTATGATTAAGGACAATAGTTGTAGTTTTTCATTAAATGATGTAGTTTATGGCAAGGCCAATTCAATTGGAGGCATTTCTGTTTTAAATGATGTTAATGGCGTTTATCATGTGGAAACTAAAAAGCTCAAAACGAGTGATCCAAACGACTCCTACCTTTGGCATTGTCGTTTAGGCCACATAAACGAAAGACGCATTAAGAGAGTTGCTTCATCAAAAGTGCTCAAACCATTTGATTTCGAATCTTATGGAACATGCGAGTCTTGCCTTTTAGGCAAGATGACTCGTGCACCTTTTACGGGAAAAGGGACACGAGCTATTGAGGTGTTGGCTCTCATACATACGGATGTGTGTGGACCATTAACCATCACCGCTAGAGGAGGTTTTCACTACTTCATTACTTTTACTGATGACTTAAGTAGATATGGGTATGTCTACTTAATGAAGAACAAGAGTGAAGCTTTTGACAAGTTCAAAGAGTTTCAAAATGAAGTAGAGAACCAATTGGATAAAAAGATTAAGACCCTACGATCCGATCGTGGTGGTGAATATCTAAATACTGAATTTGATTCACACCTGAAAGATTGTGGCATAGTATCACAATGGACTCCTTCTGGCACACCACAATTAAATGGTGTGGCTGAAAGGAGAAACCGAACTTTACTAGATATGGTTCGATCTATGATGAGTCTAACCGAGTTTCCTAGTTCATTTTGGGGTTTTGCCCTCTTGTCTGCAATATTTTCAATAAATCGAAGCCCGACTAAAGCGGCAGATAAGACTCCATATGAGATATGGACAGAGAAAGTCCCTCATTTGTCATTCATGCGTATTTGGGGTTGCGAAGCATACGTCAAGATCAAGTCTGACAATAAGCTTGCACCCAGGTCTGACAAATGTCTTTTTGTAGGATATCCAAGGGAAACACGTGGCTATTACTTCTACAATAAACACGAGAACAAGGTGTTTGTGTCTCGTGATGCTGTCTTCCTAGAAAAGGAGTTTATTTCTAGGAGACAGAGTGGGAGAAAATTTTAACTTGACGAAGTTCGAGAGCCACAAACCGAGAATGAGGTAGAGGAGAACGTGGAGGATAGCATTCCCTCTTCTTCTGAAACGGTAATTGTTCCTAGAAAGTCAAGTAGGATTTCTCATCCACCTGACCGCTACCTTGGTAACATCGAAGAGGATGGTGTTTTGTTACTTTTGGAAAGTGATGAACCCACTACCTACAAATCGGCCATCTCTAGTCCTGACTCCTCGCATTGGCTAGAAGCCATGCGATCCGAAATGGATTCCATGTACGAGAACCAAGTATGGGACTTGGTGGATTTACCTGAGGGAGTGAGACCCCTTCAGTGTAAATGGATATAGAAAATTAAGCTCGGCGTGGATAAACATATAGATGTTTACAAAGCTAGATTGGTGGCAAAAGGTTTCACCCAAGTTCATGGTCTACACTATGACGAAACCTTCGCTCCAGTCGCTATGCTTCGGTCCATTAGGATAATCTTAGCGGTTGCCGCATTTCATGATTATGAGATTTGGCAAATGGATGTCAAAACTGCCTTCTTGAATGGGATTCTAGAAGAAGAGGTGTACATGATACAACATGAAGGTTTTGTGGATACATCTAACCCTAAGAAGGTGTATAAGCTCAAGAAGTCCATCTATGGTCTTAAGCAAGCATCTCGGAGTTGGAATCATCGCTTTGATCATGTAATTAAACAATACGGTTTCACTAGAAGTGTGGAAGAACCGTGTTTATACATGAAGTTTAGTGGGAGTAAGGTTGTATTCCTTGTCCTATATGTGGATGACATATTGCTCATCGGGAATGATGTTCCATCACTCACTTCCGTTAAGGAGTGGCTAGGGAAACACTTCCAGATGAAGGACTTGGGAGAGGCACAACGAATCTTGGGTATCCGGATCTACAGGGATAGGTCCAAGAGGATACTAGCATTGAGTCAAGAAGCTTATATTGACAAAGTTCTTGACCGGTTCAATATGAAAGACTCCAAAAGAGGATTTCTTCCTATGGGCCAAGGGATTACTTTGAGCAAGTCACAGTCTCTCTCTACCCCTAAGGAGATTGAACACATGAAGACCGTCCCCTATGCTTCCGCTGTTGGGTCTATCATGTATGCTATGATTTGCACTCGTCCCGACGTTTCGTATACCTTGAGCATGATAAGTCGTTATCAAGCCAAGCCTGGTAAAAGTCACTGGATAGCCGTAAAGAACATCCTTAAGTACTTGAAAAGGACTAAGGATTCATTCTTAGTGTTTGAAGGAGAAACTGAGTTGCGTGTAAGAGGTTACACGGACGCAAGTTTACAAACCGATCGGAATGATATGAAATCCCAATCCGGCTATGTGTTTATGCTAAATGGAGGAGTTGTTTGCTGGAAGAGCTTCAAGCAAAGCGTTACTGCGGATTCTACAATAGAGGCTGAGTACCTTGCAGCGCCCGAGGTCAGAAGGAAGAATTTGTTTGGATTAGGCAATTCATGGAGGGACTAGGAGTAGTCCATTCCGCCAAAGATCCTATCACTCTATATTGTGATAACAGTGGAGCTATTTTTCAAGCCAAAGAGCCGAAGTCTAGTAACAAATCTAGACACATTGAAAGGAAATACCATGTAATTATAGATTATGTGGAAAGGAAGGAAATTGACATTTGAAGGTTGGGACAAATGATAATATTGCTGATCCTTTAACCAAGCCTTTATCAATAGCTAAGCATGATGGTCATGTTGTAACACCCCGTATTTTATTAAGTTGGATAAAATTCTTTTAATTGCTATTTTGAATTTAAATACATCATTTAACGATTTATATATTTATGCTTAGCTAATTAATTAATTTCATCATAATTCGATACGTTAATTTTAATAATCATTAATAAGTTTAATTGAAATTAGTTCGAGTTTATTTATTTAATAATTTCCGTTTCTTTACGAGTCCTTATGAAAGTTGTTTTAAGTGAACCCGAGATGGATTTTGGGAACAAAACCGTCCAATTAGCTATTTTGAGCTTATTTCACTAAATTAGCAATTTTTATTAATATCCGTTAGTTTCGTAAAAATCGCTAATAATTCCGATTCAAGCTGATATTGTATTATTTACGTTAACTAGCTGAGTTTATTTTATTTTCACT
Organism: Silene latifolia; assembly: GCF_048544455.1. Lineage (NCBI taxonomy): Eukaryota > Viridiplantae > Streptophyta > Magnoliopsida > Caryophyllales > Caryophyllaceae > Silene > Silene latifolia. The sequence continues at coordinate 177,548,478 of NC_133537.1, forward strand.
CATTAAATTTATTTATTATTGATTCCGTTTTATTACTGAAACTTTTACTTAAATCGGTTTATTTCGGCCTTCATCATAGATAGGCCATTATAGTCTTTGACGAGTGTATGTTCACTGCTTGATAGCCTCTGTGTTCCTGACTTGGTGGGTTTATATCCAAGTTGGGGCATGACCTCGTTACTTATTTTGTTAGTAAGTGGTCAGCTTAAGTACTAGCCAACCCTTTGGTGGACTCCTTAGGGTACTCACTTTCTTTTAGAAAAATTGTGGGTCTTGGGTGCGGTGGTGTGTATCCGCATGTCTAGGTCTGCGCAGATTTTAGGCTAGGGTTGTGTTGTGTCTTGGCCATGTTTTGATAGAACCTCTGAGCCAAGATACCGGTTCGATTACCTTCCCTACCTCGTGGTATAGACTCGAGTTACAGAGTGACTATTGACCGTACTAAGAACTTATGCCTGTCTTTGATATATTGTCCTTTCTTGTATGGTGATTCTATGAATCATAGAAGGTGAGATGCAAGCCGGCTATGGTTGATAGAGTTTGGATTCCTGGATGTTATGTGATTCACATGATAGTGTAGTATGAGTCGGTCTAGTATTCACATGCTAGGACTATGTGTTGTTATATTATTGTTCACATGATAAGCACGATTGTCTAGCATCTATATGCTAAGGCTATGTGATATTCATATTCATATTCTTATGTTTACATGTTATATTAATTATGACATTTCGTGGCTGGGAGAACTCGGAGTTACTCCCCACTGACTGTGGCTTTCGTATTTGTATAAAATGCGAATGACAGGTAGGTGATGCATATATGGGGTACATGGACGAGCTAGCGAGCAAAGTAACCTTGGAACCTAGATTGGTTTTATTTTATTGTGACCCTTAAACACTTTTTATGTCACATACATTTTAGGGACATATGTCTCCCTTTCTCATATTTGGGTTGTATAACTTTGTTTCGCGACTTTAGCGATGTTTCATTCATGATATTTATTTTGGACCTTACATGTTTGACACCTTCCAATTGGATATCTTTATAACAGGTTCAGGTTTTAAAAATTACAGGTTTTTACTATAATGAACCTATTACAAACATATCCATGCAGTTTTTATTTAGAATTTACGTGTTTACTTTTCCGCGATAGATGAGGGTGTCACAGTTGGTATCAGAGCATATTTGCTCCCGACGCACGTTTGTGCACCCCAATATAAATAACTTGACCTTAAAATAATAAACTTGAGAGATGGGTAGGATGGGTAGATTTAGGATTTTATGTGGTAGTCTGTTTGTGATTGCTCTTTGTTAGGTACTAACCTGTTTGTTGATTGTCATTTAATAATTGTTGCGTACTTGGATCAATGACCGTGAGTTTATCTATAGCTAATGGAGTTATTACCCTTATTATAAAAAAAATTTGAACTAAAGGTTTTGAAAATATTTTAATGTTTTTCACTGGTTTTAACGTCAATTAGTGTTAAAGCTTGTTATTGGAGACGTCTGATAATTAGTTTTATCATTTGTTGGCGTAAAAATGTATTTTTATGTCTTTGAATTGGAATATTGATGTTCTTGAGTGATCGCCAAGAGTATCTCCGTTCCATTGAAAGGACACTTATATTTTAAGAAGATCAAGATTTAGTGCCTATTGCTGAAGATTGAAGATTTGTTCAACCTTTGAAGAATGCTTCTACTTCCTTGAAGATGTTTTTCGTTCTTTTTGTATCTCGCCTTATTCTTAATCTCTTGGTGCTTATCCTCCTTCTAAACCCCCTTCTGTTTTACTTTAAAAGCTACTCTTGTACTCCTAACTTGTCCTTTGTTCCTTGCTTATCCTCCCTTAACGCCATATGATAGTACTCTTTCTTGTGAGGAATGTTGACCTGGGTTGGAAAATTCGACTTTTGAGGAGATTGTTTGTGTCTGACCCTTAACCCTGGCTTTGAGAAGTCGTGATGTTAGAAAGACTTAGGTAATGTGATGAGACATACTTAATGATTCTTATACCTAGTTCCTTGACAAAGTGAGTATAATTGATTGGTAGATTCTTTGTGTTAGGAATGAGTTGCCTATGTGATTAAAGTTATAGAACTTGGCTTTGTTGTTTATGTTTGGGATTTGAAAGCTTAGTAGGTTGAGCGCCGTCACCTTAGGAGTAAACATGAGATAAGTTTAGAATATGAATTTGGAAGAAAACCCATTTTTAGATGTTAACTTAACAATCCCGTATAGATTGGGAATGTGATTTGGTGTTAGTTGTTTCTTGAGAACTTTGTTGAGAAGTCTTTATCAATTCATTCTTTGGTTTTTAAAACATTGAGGTTGTGTCGAGTGCTTGAGATAAAGAGATGCTTTTATATTTGAGTGGTAGATTTGCTTTAGGGAAATCCTAATATGTGATAAGATAGGTGGAAGAAGTATCTAACCGATTTATCACCCCTTAAGCGAGCGTTTATTTTACCTTGACCCTTGTTTGGGATTTGGTCGTTTTGTCATGAAAGTACAATACCCTAATAGGCGTGACCTTGTTAGAGAGAACCTTAAGTTTTAGGAAGCGTATGGTTTAAGCCTTAAAATCTTCTTTCGTACCATTACTCGTTTTCCTCTCTTTCGTTCATACCTTGGTTGGATTTGATTCTTAAGTATAAAAGTTTACTCGTTATTTCCTTGTCTTGAATACCTTCCTAATTCTAATATCTCTTACTGGTTGTTAACTAGTTATCTTTATGATTCGACTCTTTTAGTCTCACACCCTGACATGTTGCTTAAGTTTCCTTGTTGTCTAATTTTCCTTTCTCCTTGATCATAAGCGTTACCGTTCATACCTCATTTCCTCGCTTCATCTTGCTCCTCCTTTAAGTTTGACACTTGTATCTTGTGAAACTCTATCTTTGACATCCTTGTAATTTTGACTTCAATTTCTACCCTACGAAATTCATTATAGCTCTCTTGTTGCTTAAGTTTGAGCTCTCTTAACATACTTTGTTTTTATGCTATCTAAGTTACTTTCCTTTTTGTACAACTTCTAAACTTTCAAGCTACCAGTTTCGATTCATTCTTAAAAGTTTATGTCACTTCTGCAAACCTAACCTATTTTTAAAGATTTGAAAATGAAAATTTGATTTAGTTCCCTATTCCTTCCTTGAATATAAACTCGTTTATCGTAATTTTAATTACTAGACCCGAGATTTCGTTAAGTTTTGTCCAATTTCTGTTAACTTTGATCTATTTATGACTTCTTTGTCAAAGTTTAATGTTACACTTTCAGGGATTTGACCCCCAATTGGGTTTAAAAGTGAAACCTTTATTTCTATTTTGGCTTTTTGCAAAAGAAAATTTGAGTAGATTACCTTTTCTTTTGATTTTAACGTTGATCGGATGTTAGAACTCGTTATTAGAAACGTTTAATAACTTGTTCTACTCTTGTCGACGAGTGATTTTCGGTTTTAAATTTGTCTTTGACTTGGAAGGTTAGCGTTCTTGTGTGCACAACAAGAGCAATTTCGTTCCATGAATGAGACTTATACTTTTGAAAACTCTTCATTAATGTTTTTGAAAGTATTTTGATTTTCGATTTATACAAATAATTTGCTTTTTGACCTTATCTTGGATTTGGAATGTGATGTTCTTGAATGCGCAACGAGAGCACTTCCGTTCCTTTGATGAGAATCGGTTTCATTTTCGGAAAATTTTATTTGAAACTTTTGAAAGAATTTTGATTCTTACGATAAGTGACCTTTTAAATGTTTTGGTTACCGATTCCAATTTCAGTTTTATTTTTATAACCTTTCATTTATACTTTCAAGTTTCGAGGACGAAACTTTTTAAAAGATGGGGTGATTGTAACACCCGTATTTTATTAAGTTGGATAAAATTCTTTTAATTGCTATTTTGAATTTAATTACATCATTTAACGATTTATATATTTATGCTTAGCTAATTAATTAATTTCATCATAATTCGATACGTTAATTTTAATAATCATTAATAAGTTTAATTGAAATTAGTTCGAGTTTATTTATTTAATAATTTCCGTTTCTTTACGAGTCCTTATGAAAGTTGTTTTAAGTGAACCCGAGATGGATTTTGGGAACAAAACCGTCCAATTAGCTATTTTGAGCTTATTTCACTAAATTAGCAATTTTTATTAATATCCGTTAGTTTCGTAAAAATCGCTAATAATTCCGATTCAAGCTGATATTGTATTATTTACGTTAACTAGCTGAGTTTATTTTATTTTCACTCATTAAATTTATTTATTATTGATTCCGTTTTATTACTAAAACTTTTACTTAAATCGGTTAAATTTAACTCGAAACGGTTTTAATAACGATCGAAGCTTCTTAACGATGAAGAAACGTACGTATAATAAATAGCGGTGCAAGTTTGCTCCCCCATTTTCACGTCTCTTTTCTTCTTCTCTGTTCTTTTTTTTCTTCTTGGCGATTTTTTTTTTTGTCCTTTTCAAAATTTGATCTGTTAATCAACGGTGCTTCGTTCCTTATCCGTTTTCAACTATTTTTGTTCCATAGCGTTCCTCTCGTCGTTCTCGTCATTCCGATGTAAGTAACATTCATTTTCGTCATGTATTTTTACAAACCCAATTTATACTTTCAGCTTTATTTATTATAAGACGGTTGTATGTACTAAAATAGACGGTCTTGTAGAAGATTTGTTAGTCATAAATGATTAGTTCAATCGGAAAAAGGTAACAATTATGGATTACTCGATATTACTTGTAAAATATGTTTATTTCGAATCTTTGGTTAGTCGTTTTATAATTAAGACGGTGTATAATTATATATAGGGATCCTTATGGATGTTAATTAGTCAGTTGTATAGTTGAGACGGTGTATACTGATATGTGGAGATAGTTGAGACGGTATATACTGACCTCTAGGGATCATTTGGGATGCTAGCTAGTAAGTGGTATATTTAAGACGGTGTATGCTGACATGTATGGATTGTTTTGGGTGATAATTGGTGTGTTTTACAGTTGAGACGGTGTATACTGACATGTAGGGATTGTTTTGGACTAATTTGGACTCGTGTTGGGCGATTTTTGTAGTCTTTGGTCTGTTTTTGAGTTGCTTTATACTTGTGGATTTCCGCTCTAAAACCGTTTTAAATGCGACTTAATTGGCTCGGCTAGGACTGTTTTTAGGCGCGAGAATGGAGTCTTAAGGGGACGATTGGTACTCTTTTGGGCGGGGACGAGAAGCGTCATCGTGGGTTTTCACTTTGCATTTGAGGACTGGAGTTGGGGTCGAATTTAGGCATCCTTTGGGTTCTGTTTTGGACTGATTTTTGGGTCAGGTTATGAAGTAGGGTGAAGGGTGGCTATGGGTAGTCGGGTGGTGGTCGTGTCGGACTCCTTATGGCTTGCTTTTAGGCGAGTTTGATGGCCGTGGCCTAGCAAAGCGGACTGACCTAGCTAAGTAACGAGTTTGAGGCCGTGTGTAGTTGGTGGTTAGGCCGAGTTTGAGGTTGTCATAATAATTTTAGAGCCGTGTCTATAATTTGTTTTGACGCTAGTTTGGTTTATTTAAAATATAATTAAATTAATTTCCGTCTCATATTTTATATAAAGATAATTCGTTAATATCGTCCTTTCACATAATTATTTTAGGTGGCTCATATGTGGTTGAAGATGAAGAGTAATTTTGGGTTTTAGAAGCTTTCTCAAGTTATTGCTTGTCTCTTTGCTAGCGTAAGGTAACTATTCCGAGTTACTCGACGAATTAATGTCACATTAGTAGTTAATGTTGTTCCTGTTGTTTGTTAAGTGTTTAGGTGATTGATAATGTGTTACTTTCGTTTTTCACATGATAGAAATTAGAAATAGCATGAAAATTATATTGTGATTAATTTTATGATTTGGGCCAAAGTAGGCAAAGACTCTGAGCTGGGCCAGATTGACCGAACGAGTTTGGTCAAACTAGGTTTAAACCGGTCAGCCTCGATTTGACCGATGACCCGTCGCGGGACTCGGGTCGAGGGTTTGTGTTTGAGGTGAGATTGGTTGTCATTGGAAGTTTTATGTTATGCCTTGATATTTGTAATTATCATTTCACATGTTGGTTGTTGGATGCTTTGGATGCCTTATGCTTGAGTCTTGTTTGCCTTTAGCCATTGTAGTTTATTCTCATGGACTATGATATTGATGGTTAGCTATAATTTGGTTATTGATGACATTGACGATATGGTTGGATTGTCTGCTGAATAGACATTTATATAGCTTTTCACATGATAGAATGTTAGCATTTATGTTGGTAAGTTGGACTCTTTGCCTCTCTTATGGTTAATTGGGTGTCCTACTTGTCTTGTGTGGTGTGGGCTAAAGTATTCAAGCTGGGACCTAGATTGGTTTTATTTAGGTCCTAGGTGAGTATTTCGGCCTTATTCATAGATAGGCCATTATAGTCTTTGACGAGTGTATGTTCACTGCTTGATAGCCTCTGTGTTCCTGACTTGGTGGGTTTATATCCAAGTTGGGGCATGACCTCGTTACTTATTTTGTTAGTAAGTGGTCAGCTTAAGTACTAGCCAACCCTTTGGTGGACTCCTTAGGGTACTCACTTTCTTTTAGAAAAATTGTGGGTCTTGGGTGCGGTGGTGTGTATCCGCATGTCTAGGTCTGCGCAGATTTTAGGCTAGGGTTGTGTTGTGTCTTGGCCATGTTTTGATAGAACCTCTGAGCCAAGATACCGGTTCGATTACCTTCCCTACCTCGTGGTATAGACTCGAGTTACAGAGTGACTATTGACCGTACTAAGAACTTATGCCTGTCTTTGATATATTGTCCTTTCTTGTATGGTGATTCTATGAATCATAGAAGGTGAGATGCAAGCCGGCTATGGTTGATAGAGTTTGGATTCCTGGATGTTATGTGATTCACATGATAGTGTAGTATGAGTCGGTCTAGTATTCACATGCTAGGACTATGTGTTGTTATATTATTGTTCACATGATAAGCACGATTGTCTAGCATCTATATGCTAAGGCTATGTGATATTCATATTCATATTCTTATGTTTACATGTTATATTAATTATGACATTTCGTGGCTGGGAGAACTCGGAGTTACTCCCCACTGACTGTGGCTTTCGTATTTGTATAAAATGCGAATGACAGGTAGGTGATGCATATATGGGGTACATGGACGAGCTAGCGAGCAAAGTAACCTTGGAACCTAGATTGGTTTTATTTTATTGTGACCCTTAAACACTTTTTATGTCACATACATTTTAGGGACATATGTCTCCCTTTCTCATATTTGGGTTGTATAACTTTGTTTCGCGACTTTAGCGATGTTTCATTCATGATATTTATTTTGGACCTTACATGTTTGACACCTTCCAATTGGATATCTTTATAACAGGTTCAGGTTTTAAAAATTACAGGTTTTTACTATAATGAACCTATTACAAACATATCCATGCAGTTTTTATTTAGAATTTACGTGTTTACTTTTCCGCGATAGATGAGGGTGTCACAGTTGGTATCAGAGCATATTTGCTCCCGACGCACGTTTGTGCACCCCAATATAAATAACTTGACCTTAAAATAATAAACTTGAGAGATGGGTAGGATGGGTAGATTTAGGATTTTATGTGGTAGTCTGTTTGTGATTGCTCTTTGTTAGGTACTAACCTGTTTGTTGATTGTCATTTAATAATTGTTGCGTACTTGGATCAATGACCGTGAGTTTATCTATAGCTAATGGAGTTATTACCCTTATTATAAAAAAAATTTGAACTAAAGGTTTTGAAAATATTTTAATGTTTTTCACTGGTTTTAACGTCAATTAGTGTTAAAGCTTGTTATTGGAGACGTCTGATAATTAGTTTTATCATTTGTTGGCGTAAAAATGTATTTTTATGTCTTTGAATTGGAATATTGATGTTCTTGAGTGATCGCCAAGAGTATCTCCGTTCCATTGAAAGGACACTTATATTTTAAGAAGATCAAGATTTAGTGCCTATTGCTGAAGATTGAAGATTTGTTCAACCTTTGAAGAATGCTTCTACTTCCTTGAAGATGTTTCTCGTTTTTTTGTATCTCGCCTTATTCTTAATCTCTTGGTGCTTATCCTCCTTCTAAACCCCCTTCTGTTTTACTTTAAAAGCTACTCTTGTACTCCTAACTTGTCCTTTGTTCCTTGCTTATCCTCCCTTAACGCCATATGATAGTACTCTTTCTTGTGAGGAATGTTGACCTGGGTTGGAAAATTCGACTTTTGAGGAGATTGTTTGTGTCTGACCCTTAACCCTGGCTTTGAGAAGTCGTGATGTTAGAAAGACTTAGGTAATGTGATGAGACATACTTAATGATTCTTATACCTAGTTCCTTGACAAAGTGAGTATAATTGATTGGTAGATTCTTTGTGTTAGGAATGAGTTGCCTATGTGATTAAAGTTATAGAACTTGGCTTTGTTGTTTATGTTTGGGATTTGAAAGCTTAGTAGGTTGAGCGCCGTCACCTTAGGAGTAAACATGAGATAAGTTTAGAATATGAATTTGGAAGAAAACCCATTTTTAGATGTTAACTTAACAATCCCGTATAGATTGGGAATGTGATTTGGTGTTAGTTGTTTCTTGAGAACTTTGTTGAGAAGTCTTTATCAATTCATTCTTTGGTTTTTAAAACATTGAGGTTGTGTCGAGTGCTTGAGATAAAGAGATGCTTTTATATTTGAGTGGTAGATTTGCTTCAGGGGAATCCTAATATGTGATAAGATAGGTGGAAGAAGTATCTAACCGATTTATCACCCCTTAAGCGAGCGTTTATTTTACCTTGACCCTTGTTTGGGATTTGGTCGTTTTGTCATGAAAGTACAATACCCTAATAGGCGTGACCTTGTTAGAGAGAACCTTAAGTTTTAGGAAGCGTATGGTTTAAGCCTTAAAATCTTCTTTCGTACCATTACTCGTTTTCCTCTCTTTCGTTCATACCTTGGTTGGATTTGATTCTTAAGTATAAAAGTTTACTCGTTATTTCCTTGTCTTGAATACCTTCCTAATTCTAATATCTCTTACTGGTTGTTAACTAGTTATCTTTATGATTCGACTCTTTTAGTCTCACACCCTGACATGTTGCTTAAGTTTCCTTGTTGTCTAATTTTCCTTTCTCCTTGATCATAAGCGTTACCGTTCATACCTCATTTCCTCGCTTCATCTTGCTCCTCCTTTAAGTTTGACACTTGTATCTTGTGAAACTCTATCTTTGACATCCTTGTAATTTTGACTTCAATTTCTACCCTACGAAATTCATTATAGCTCTCTTGTTGCTTAAGTTTGAGCTCTCTTAACATACTTTGTTTTTATGCTATCTAAGTTACTTTCCTTTTTGTACAACTTCTAAACTTTCAAGCTACCAGTTTCGATTCATTCTTAAAAGTTTATGTCACTTCTGCAAACCTAACCTATTTTTAAAGATTTGAAAATGAAAATTTGATTTAGTTCCCTATTCCTTCCTTGAATATAAACTCGTTTATCGTAATTTTAATTACTAGACCCGAGATTTCGTTAAGTTTTGTCCAATTTCTGTTAACTTTGATCTATTTATGACTTCTTTGTCAAAGTTTAATGTTACACTTTCAGGATTTGACCCCAATTGGGTTTAAAAGTGAAACCTTTATTTCTATTTTGGCTTTTTGCAAAAGAAAATTTGAGTAGATTACCTTTTCTTTTGATTTTAACGTTGATCGGATGTTAGAACTCGTTATTAGAAACGTTTAATAACTTGTTCTACTCTTGTCGACGAGTGATTTTCGGTTTTAAATTTGTCTTTGACTTGGAAGGTTAGCGTTCTTGTGTGCACAACAAGAGCAATTTCGTTCCATGAATGAGACTTATACTTTTGAAAACTCTTCATTAATGTTTTTGAAAGTATTTTGATTTTCGATTTATACAAATAATTTGCTTTTTGACCTTATCTTGGATTTGGAATGTGATGTTCTTGAATGCGCAACGAGAGCACTTCCGTTCCTTTGATGAGAATGTCGGTTTAATCGGAAAATTTTATTTGAAACTTTTGAAAGAATTTTGATTCTTACGATAAGTGACCTTTTAAATGTTTTGGTTACCGATTCCAATTTCAGTTTTATTTTTATAACCTTTCATTTATACTTTCAAGTTTCGAGGACGAAACTTTTTAAAAGATGGGGTGATTGTAACACCCCGTATTTTATTAAGTTGGATAAAATTCTTTTAATTGCTATTTTGAATTTAATTACATCATTTAACGATTTATATATTTATGCTTAGCTAATTAATTAATTTCATCATAATTCGATACGTTAATTTTAATAATCATTAATAAGTTTAATTGAAATTAGTTCGAGTTTATTTATTTAATAATTTCCGTTTCTTTACGAGTCCTTATGAAAGTTGTTTTAAGTGAACCCGAGATGGATTTTGGGAACAAAACCGTCCAATTAGCTATTTTGAGCTTATTTCACTAAATTAGCAATTTTTATTAATATCCGTTAGTTTCGTAAAAATCGCTAATAATTCCGATTCAAGCTGATATTGTATTATTTACGTTAACTAGCTGAGTTTATTTTATTTTCACTCATTAAATTTATTTATTATTGATTCCGTTTTATTACTAAAACTTTTACTTAAATCGGTTAAATTTAACTCGAAACGGTTTTAATAACGATCGAAGCTTCTTAACGATGAAGAAACGTACGTATAATAAATAGCAGGCAGGCAAGCTGCTCCCCCATTTTCACGTCTCTTTTCTTCTTCTCTGTTCTTTTTTCTTCTTCTGGCGATTTTTTTTTTCTGTCCTTTTCAAAATTTGATCTGTTAATCAACGTCGGTGCTTCGTTCCTTATCCGTTTTCAACTATTTTTGTTCCATAGCGTTCCTCTCGTCGTTCTCGTCATTCCGATGTAAGTAACATTCATTTTCGTCATGTATTTTTACAAACCCAATTTATACTTTCAGCTTTATTTATTATAAGACGGTTGTATGTACTAAAATAGACGGTCTTGTAGAAGATTTGTTAGTCATAAATGATTAGTTCAATCGGAAAAAGGTAACAATTATGGATTACTCGATATTACTTGTAAAATATGTTTATTTCGAATGCTGGTTAGTCTGTTTTATAATTAAGACGGTGTATAATTATATATAGGGATCCTTATGGATGTTAATTAGTCAGTTGTATAGTTGAGACGGTGTATACTGATATGTGGAGATAGTTGAGACGGTATATACTGACCTCTAGGGATCATTTGGGATGCTAGCTAGTAAGTGGTATATTTAAGACGGTGTATGCTGACATGTATGGATTGTTTTGGGTGATAATTGGTGTGTTTTACGATTGAGACGGTGTATCTTGACATGTAGGGATTGTTTTGGACTAATTTGGACTCTGTGTTGGGGCGATTTTTGTAGTCTTTAGGGTCTGTTTTTGAGTTGCTTTATACTTGTGGATTTCCGCTCTAAAACCGTTTTAAATGCTGACTTAATTGGCTCAGCTAGGACTGTTTTTAGGCGCGAGAATGGAGTCTTAAGGGGACGATTGGTACTCTGTTTTGGGCAGGGACGAGAACTGTCATCGTGGGTTTTCACTTTGCATTTGAGGACTGGAGTTGGGGTCGAATTTAGGCATCCTTTGGGTTCTGTTTTGGACTGATTTTTGGGTCAGGTTATGAAGTAGGGTGAAGGGTGGCTATGGGTAGTCGGGTGGTGGTCGTGTCGGACTCCTTATGGCTTGCTTTTAGGCGAGTTTGATGGCCGTGGCCTAGGCAGTGACCTAGCTAAGTAACGAGTTTGAGGCCGTGTGTAGTTGGTGGTTAGGCCGAGTTTGAGGTTGTCATAATAATTTTAGAGCCGTGTCTATAATTTGTTTTGACGCTAGTTTGGTTTATTTAAAATATAATTAAATTAATTTCCGTCTCATATTTTATATAAAGATAATTCGTTAATATCGTCCTTTCACATAATTATTTTAGGTGGCTCATATGTGGTTGAAGATGAAGAGTAATTTTGGGTTTTAGAAGCTTTCTCAAGTTATTGCTTGTCTCTTTGCTAGCGTAAGGTAACTATTCCGAGTTACTCGACGAATTAATGTCACATTAGTAGTTAATGTTGTTCCTGTTGTTTGTTAAGTGTTTAGGTGATTGATAATGTGTTACTTTCGTTTTTCACATGATAGAAATTAGAAATAGCAAGAGAATTATATTGTGATAAATTTTATGATTTGGGCCAAAGTAGGCAAAGACTCGAGTGGGCGGATTGACCGAACGAGTTTGGTCAAACTAGGTTTAAACCGGTCAGCCTCGATTTAACCGATGACCCGTCGCGGGACTCGGGTCGAGGGTTTGTCTTTGAGGTGAGATTGGTTGTCATTGGAAGATTTATGTTATGCCTTGATATTTGTAATTATCATTTCACATGTTGGTTGTTGGATGCTTTGGATGCCTTATGCTTGAGTCTTGTTTGCCTTTAGCCATTGTAGTTTATTCTCATGGACTATGATATTGATGGTTAGCTATAATTTGGTTATTGATGACATTGAGGATATGGTTGGATTGTCTGCTGAATAGACATTTATATAGCTTTTCACATGATAGAATGTTAGCATTTATGTTGGTAAGTTGGACTCTTTGCCTCTCTTATGGTTAATTGGGTGTCCTACTTGTCTTGTGTGGTGTGGGCTAAAGTATTCAAGCTGGGACCTAGATTGGTTTTATTTAGGTCCTAGGTGAGTATTTCGGCCTTCATCATAGATAGGCCATTATAGTCTTTGACGAGTGTATGTTCACTGCTTGATAGCCTCTGTGTTCCTGACTTGGTGGGTTTATATCCAAGTTGGGGCATGACCTCGTTACTTATTTTGTTAGTAAGTGGTCAGCTTAAGTACTAGCCAACCCTTTGGTGGACTCCTTAGGGTACTCACTTTGTTTTAGAAAAAATTGTGGGACTTGGGTGCGGTGGTGTGTATCCGCATGTCTAGGTCTGCGCAGATTTTAGGCTAGGGTTGTGTTGTGTCTTGGCCATGTTTTGATAGAACCTCTGAGCCAAGATACCGGTTCGATTACCTTCCCTACCTCGTGGTATAGACTCGAGTTCTGAGTGACTATTGACCGTACTAAGAACTTATGCTGTCTTTGATATATTGTCCTTTCTTGTATGGTGATTCTATGAATCATAGAAGGTGAGATGCAAGCCGGCTATGGTTGATAGAGTTTGGATTCCTGGATGTTATGTGATTCACATGATAGTGTAGTATGAGTCGGTCTAGTATTCACATGCTAGGACTATGTGTTGTTATATTATTGTTCACATGATAAGCACGATTGTCTAGCATCTATATGCTAAGGCTATGTGATATTCATATTCATATTCTTATGTTTACATGTTATATTAATTATGACATTTCGTGGCTGGGAGAACTCGGAGTTACTCCCCACTGACTGTGGCTTTCGTATTTGTATAAAATGCGAATGACAGGTAGGTGATGCATATATGGGGTACATGGACGAGCTAGCGAGCAAAGTAACCTTGGAACCTAGATTGGTTTTATTTTATTGTGACCCTTAAACACTTTTTATGTCACATACATTTTAGGGACATATGTCTCCCTTTCTCATATTTGGGTTGTATAACTTTGTTTCGCGACTTTAGCGATGTTTCATTCATGATATTTATTTTGGACCTTGGATGTTTGACACCTTCCAATTGGATATCTTTATAACAGGTTCGGGTTTTAAAAATTACAGGTTTTTACTATAATGAACCTATTACAAACATATCCATGCAGTTTTTATTTAGAATTTACGTGTTTACTTTTCCGCAATAGATGAGGGTGTCACACATGTCGTCGCGATGGGATTGAGACGAATATCAGATTTTCTTTAGATTATGGATATGTAATAATTGGATAGTGTATCTCTTATTATATATATGATAATCGCATTCATTGTTTAAACATTCATTTATGAATCTTTTATTTAGTGTGACTAAAGTTTTAATACCTTGTTTATCTGAATAAGTTGTGAAGACAATGTTGAATACTATTCAAGTGAATAAGATGAACATTGTATTTTGTCCCTAGTCACTTAATGAGGTGACGTCTCGGAGTGACTAGATTGTAAGTGGATTGATGGTTGTTCAACACCATGAGGTCATACGTGATGACTAGTCGATTACATAGGCAGAGTGTGTGACACTTTGCCGGATAGTGACCATTTAAAGAGTCCCTAAGTTCTATTATAGACGCTTGGTCGTGGCAGGGATCTCTAAGATGTTCCTATGAGTCGATTCTCTTGACTGGAGACTATTATCCAAGTCAATGCAGTTTCTGAGTGACTTTGGTTTTTGTCCTAGGTCGTGCCGTGAAATGAGGCCAAAAGGACAAATTATGAGTCATGATGAGTTGTATTGGGCAAAGATAGATAGGGCATATAGGAATTGTCCATGCACGGCAGTTATTATTTAATTATGCGATAATTGAATAATAAATTTTGGGAGACGAGTTTTAGTTAATTAATTGTTAATTCACTAAAAATGTACTAATTGATTAATGTGATTAATATTAATACGTAAATGATATGTATTGTGGTACACGTATATTTACGGAGTGTTTTAGATGAAATTAATCGGGTAACATTTAAACATAATACGATGTTTAAATAAAATTTACACGTATTTGTGCGACAAATATAAGAACCAAATGGACCCGTAAATGGGGCATTGGACTGTGTAAATAGAGTGTAGTGGATGATTATAATCATAATCATTTCACTTTACTTGTTTTTCTTCCATAAGTTGTCATAACATCATTATGCATGCCATAAATATTGGACAAAAATTAAGCAAGTTCACTCCCTCACTCCAACCTCTTCCATCCGGCCTACTCCCTCCTTTTATGCCAACTTTTGCTCATTTTTCCTACACACTTGAATTCACTTTTGCATGTGAAGTATTAAGTTGGTTCCTCTCTCTAAAATAATAAAAACCATCAGCTACTAAGTTGTTAGTAATCTAAAAATAATTACTAAGATTGTTAGTATTATTTACATATTATCAAGGGTGAAATTTTACAAGTATCTACTTAATACTTGTAGGATTATTTTGGGTGTTGTTCTTGGGTGCAACTTGAAGGAGACTTTCTTTTTGAAGGTTTTTCTAGGAGGATCATCCATTTTTATTTAGCGCAAGAACAAACTAGATAGGTGATCTAGTTTGTGCACATTTTTACCATAAATATCAATGTAAGGAAATTGTTTTTCCTTAATCTTTATTTTAATACTTTTATATTTGCATGCATGTTACATATATCACTAAAATAACATATTATGAGATAATTTGTTTTTTTAATTAGAGAGTCTAATTAGGATCTATGATCTTTCACCACTCATATGGTAGGACGGGTCAAGATAAGTCTAAGTTCGAGCCTAGTTGCGGGTTTGAGCCGAAAATTCGGCAGCATTTCGCTACAATGTCAATTATGCCATGAAAAAGTGTCCCGGAGAAGCTGTCACAAATCAAAAATCCGGCGTAATAGTATAGGGCCATTTTCGAAAGGTTTTACGGTTTAGTAGAGCAACCGTCACATTTCGCCCTCAAATCCTTAATACTCGATGAAAATTCGAAAGAAAGGCATGGTTGTGTTCCTAACATGGCCAATTACTCATTTCTAATGTCAATTTCATGAGGCAAATCCATTTGGGACGAAAGCCACAAATTTTCGACATGAAGGGCATATAAACCCTAATTTTTCGACTCAAAAATCAAGCTTAAATGCAAATGAAAGTAAGTACAAGATACATAATGTAATACTCCGTATTTATAAGTCTTTGGGTACTCTATCGAGTAGGCCTTACTCTGTCGAGTAAGGGTGAGTTGCGTTTTAAAATAGTTTCTGACCTGTTGGGTGCTCGATCGAGTAACTATGATACTCGATCGAGTAAGGGGGTACTCGATCGAGTACCTTATCTACTCGATCGAGTAGCCGATTTACGGGGAGTTATTTCTCGGGTTTTGTTAATTATGCGATTAAGGTATATAATCTTTTCCGTCATTGTTCTAAACACTTTTCAAAACCTAAATTACTGTCAAGAGAGAAAGCAAAGTACGTTCATCACCTTAATCGTATTGTTAGCAAATCCCGGAGTTTGGAAGGTCGGATTTCACCTTTGTTTATTCCGTTGTAATCCTTGCGTCAAGGGTAAGACCTATATACCATTTTTATAATGTTTCTTTAAAGTTGGTTAAACCCTAATTTGGGAATTGGGGGTTTTGTAGTATGTTATGCTTGGTAGTGATTATATGTTTGTATGTTAGGAGGAGGATTCGTAGAGGAAGCCTTTTGATATCAGCTGTGAGATCGTCTGATTGTTGTGCTTTCCGGGTAGGGTTTCCTACTCGTATTAGTTACATAATGTGTGGTGATTGTCTTTGTAATTAGTGCTTGTTGATTGGTTTCGTGACGGTTGTTGATTGATTGTTGTTGATGGATGTGATTGTTTGTCTCTGGTTCTCGAGATGCGTTCTCGGCTGAGTGGAGTCACTTGCGGGAGTGGCTTCACGCCCTAGTTTCGCCCTCCATGGAACCCGCCACGGGATGGGATGTGCACATTAATGGGACAGGGTTATCGCTCGGTATGATGAGCGGGGCTTAGGTGGGAACGGTGCGGTCCCCCATGGCTGGCGGCTGGTCCGGTGGACGATCGGAGACGGAGTTGATTGGAGTGGGTGATTGTGTGTGACTGTTTGTTTTTGTCTTTTTGTTTATCTTGTTGATTATATAAATTGTGTAAAGAGTACTGACCCCGGTTTATTGTTTCTAAAACCTGCGGTGATCCATTCGGGGATGGTGAGCAGATATTGAGCAGGTATGAGATGAGTACTGGGATAGCTGGGATGTGCCACGATATGGTGATAGAAGTCTTCCGTTGTAGCTTAGTAGTTTTCATAACATTTCAGTTAGATCAGTAAACAGTCAGTTTAAGAACATGTATTTGTACTTTTGGTTTTGGTTTCGAGATTGTAACCTTTCACGAAGTATTTCTATTTAAACGTTGTTTCTTTATTGTTTATTTGATTATCATTGCCTCGGGTAACCGAGATGGTAACATCCTTATACCTGGGTGGTCCTGGTAAGGCACTTGGAGTATGGGGGTGTTACAAAATGGTATCAGAGCGACGATCCTGAAACCTATAACCAATGAACCCAATGAATATACGGAGTCAATTAAAATGAACCCGGGGTAAAGGTTGTAGGAGCTAATGCAATGGCTTTGGAGACGTCCTAAAGTCGCGAAATCGCCCTACAATTTTGAACCGGTCACATGGGGGGATGTATGTCAAGTCGTATGTGTTGTTTGTCAGCTTGTGTGTGGATGTGATGAAGTATGTCGTAATTGTTGAATGCTTGGAGTAGAAGGTTGAGAATATGAATGAAAGATTGATGAGACATATAGAACTGTGTTGGAATAAGAAGCATGTTGGATGTTTACTATGTGGCATTTGGTCATATGATATAACTGTTTCGTTGATTTTATGAAAAGCTTGGTAGAATTGCATGCTTAGCTATATCACATGTTGCGTTTATAATGTTGCTTAGTATGTTGGGAGATGTGAGATAACATGCGGGTAGTTTATGCGAGTCAGCATGACTCGATCGAGTAGGGGGATACTCGATCGAGTAGGTGAGATACTCGGTTGAGTGGGTTTAACTCGATCGAGTGGGTATTTGACAATTTTGAATCCAGAATCGTGTTTTTGGGCACTCAATCGAGTACCTCGGGCACTCGATCGAGTAGGGGGTCACTCGATCGAGTAGCCGGGCTACTCGGTCGAGTATGTTAGAGGTCAGAAGGTCTGTTTGGGTTCTGGAGTCGAGGCACTCGATCGAGTATGTTGGGCACTCGATCGAGTAGCCTCTTACTCGATCGAGTAGGTTTGGGTACTCAATCGAGTGTGACCTGGGTAGCCTGTTTTCGTGTTTTGAGGTTTAGTGCGTGTGTTTATGTCTACCCTTTCTTATATATAGTTTCAAGATGCCGCCCAAGAGAAACGCTTACTATGCGAGAGCTGAGACCATGAACATAGATGATGTTTTTAAGATGTTGGAGCACCAAGATGCTCTCACTGAGGCTTTAAAGAAAGTGAATAAGGATAAGGAGGTTGATCACTCTAAGATCAGTCTCTATATAGCGAGGTTTAACCCAAAAGAGTACACGGGAACCGGGGAACCAAACCTTCTTGACAACTGGCATCGTGAGATGGAGAATATTCTGGACCTGGTTCATTGTCCTGATAAGATGAGAGTAGAACAAGCTGCGTTCTACCTGAGGGACGCAGCTGGCAAGTGGTGGGATATGGTGAAGGTGGGTGCTAGGGAGATGTATGTGAACCAGGGCTTACCTGCTATACCTTGGGAAGAGTTTCGGAGGGCTATGAGGAAGGAGTTTGTACCGGAACATGTGAGGAGTAAGCTGAGAGAGGAGTTTGATGGATTTAAGATGACATCTGATATGTCAGTTGCTGAGTATTACAAGCAGTTTAATGAGAAGTCTAGGTATGCTGAGGATATGGGTTTGAGAGAGGAGAACCTGGTGCTGAGGTTTGAGAGAGGGTTGACACCCAAGATTATGGATAAGTTACCCGTGGGAGTCCTTACCGATGTTAAGGAAGCTTATGAGAGAGCTGGGAGAGCTGAGAGGCTGGTTGAGATGGCTCAGGAGAGAGTGAGTGAGAAAAGAAAGGCTGAGAGTGAGGGTAGAAGCCAGTCTAGTCACAAGAAAGGCAACCATAATCAAGCTAGAGGGTTTTCTTAAGGTCGGGGTTTAGTCTTTGGGGCTTCCTTCGGGCGTGGCCGTGTGAGTAGCGATGGTAGTTGGGGTATGACTTGCTTTGGGCGTGGCGGTGTGGGCCACAAGAGACATGAGTGCACGAGTATGCCGGAGCTTTTCGGGGGTCGGCTCGGGGAGCTATTCTCGGGGACCCGCTCGAGTTATGCGAGCAATAGACCGTCCGGGGTCATGGTCTAACCGGGAAGTCGAGCTATCGGGGTGGAGGTAACCGCAATGGCGGTAATTCTTATCAGAAACCAGCTACGAACAACAACAACAATCGGGGTCGGGTGCTAAGCCGACCACATCGGCCCAAGATCTTGTCGGGGAGGTGGACGGAAGACCGGTGGAAAGTTGTTCATGATGGACAAGAAAGCGGTGAGGAGGATGCCCATGTTATCACTTTGGTACTTTTCTTGTTAACGGTAATAATACCTTTGTTTTGTTTGATTCGGGGCTTCTCGTCGTTTGTATCTTCGAGTCATGTTAAAAGGTTGGGTTTGAGAGTATATGAGTCTGTGAGTGAGAAAGTTTTTATACCTTCGGGAGAGTCTGTATCATGTGGGAGGTTGTTTAGAGATGTGTCTATGATAGTTGGGCAAGTTGATCTACCTGTAGACTTGCTAGAGTTTCCTTTTAACGGTTTTGAGATGATAGTCGGGATGGATTGGCTGGGAAAGTATAAAGCTAAGATAGACTGTCATCAAAAGAAAGTGTCTTTGAGAGGGCCTAAGGGTGTTAGTGTGTCTTATCGTGGGTTTATGGTCAGACCCAAAGTTAAGTTGATTGCAGCTGTCACTTTGAAGTCTTATCTGAGGAAGGGATGTCCTTTGATCTTGTGCCATGTGCGAGATGACCGGATAGAGAGTCCGACAGTTGACCAGATACCGGTGGTGGGAGAGTTTGCAGATGTTTTTCTAGAGGAGATTCTGGGGTTGCCACCGAAGAGGAAGATAGATTTCACCGTTGAGTTGAAACCGGGGACGGGGCCAATCTCTAAGGCACCGTACCGGATGGGTCCTAAAGAGATGGAGGAGCTCAGGAAACAGTTAGATGATCTGATAGAGAAGGGATACATTAGACCTAGTGCATCGCCGTGGGGAGCACCAGTTCTTTTTGTGAAGAAGAAAGATGGGAGTTTGAGGTTGTGCATAGACTACAGAGAGCTGAACCGAGTGACAGTGAAGAACAAGTATCCTTTGCCAAGGATAGATGACCTGTTTGATCAGTTGAGTGGTGCATTAGTCTTCTCCAAGATTGATTTGAGGTCGGGGTACCATCAGGTGAATATTAGAGAGATGGACATACCAAAGACAGCTTTCACGTCGAGGTATGGCCATTATGAGTATGTAGTGATGCCGTTTGGGTTATCTGATGCAACGGCTGTGTTTATGGATTTGATGAACAGAATCTTCAGACAGTTTTTGGACAAGTTTGTGGTGGTGTTTATCGATGACATCTTAGTTTACTCTAAGACCAAGGAGGAGCATGAGGAGCATCTGAGGATCGTGTTGCAGACTTTGAGGGAGCATGAGTTGTATGCTAAGCTGTCCAAGTGTGAGTTCTGGTTAGAGAAAGTTGCTTTTCAAGGGCATGTGATCTCTAAGGAGGGAGTAGCTGTGGATCCGGCGAAGATTGAGGCAGTGACAAAGTGGGAAGCACCAAGGAATGTTGCTGAGATTAGGAGTTTCTTGGGTTTAGCTGGATACTACAGACGGTTCGTGAAAGATTTATCCAAGATAGCTATACCTATGACAGGTTTGATGAGGAAAGAGAACAGGTTTCGTTGGGATGAGAGTTGTGAGAAGGTGTTCCAAACATTAAAGGAGCGTTTGACCACAGCTCCTATCTTAGCATTGCCTGAAGGGATTGAGAACTTTGAGGTTTATACAGATGCCTCAAAGAATGGGTTAGGATGTGTGTTGATGCAGAACGGTAAGGTGATTGCCTATGCTTCTAGGCAATTGAAGCCGTACGAGGAGAATTATCCTACACATGATCTAGAGTTGGGTGCAGTGGTGTTTGCTCTCAAGATTTGGAGACATTACCTTTATGGGGCGACCTTTAAGGTATTTTCGGATCACAAGAGTCTCAAATACATCTTCACTCAAAAGGAGTTGAACATGAGACAGAGGAGGTGGATGGAGCTGATTGGCGATTATGACATGGATATTATCTACCATGAAGGGAAAGCCAATGTTGTTGCAGATGCTTTGAGTAGGAAGAGTGTACATTCCATGTGTGACTCTATCTTTGATGAGGTTGAGAGATGAGGTGGGGAAGTTTGGGATACATATGATGCGAGAGAGGGGATCTTTGTGAGAGATTTGTGATTCGGCTGATCTTTATGATGATATTCGAGGTAAACAGGCTTCAGATCCTAAGATGGTTGAGTGGAGAGCTGGAGTAGAAAAAGGGACAATGTCCCGATTTTCTATTCATACAGATGGTAGTTTGAGGTTCGATGGTAGGTGGTGTGTCCCTAATGATGAGGAGCTGAAAAAGACAATCATGACAGAGGCACATTGTACACCATATTCAGTACATCCTGGTGGTGACAAGCTATACAAGGATTTGAAGAACACGTTTTGGTGGCCTGGGATGAAGAAAGAAACAGCTGAGTTTGTGGCCCGTTGTTTGACATGCCAGAGAGTTAAAGGGGAACAGCGACGACCACAAGGTAAGATTCAGTCTTTAGAGGTACCTGAGTGGAAGTGGGAATCCATTTCTATGGATTTTATCGTGGGTTTACCAAAGAGTCAACAGGGTAATAACATGATATGGGTGATAGTGGATCGACTGACCAAGTCAGCTCACTTTGTTCCAATGAAAGATATATGGACTAAAGCACAATTGGCTATGGCTTATCGAAAGAATGTGCTAAAGTTACATGGAGTCCCTAAGGACATAGTGTCTGACAGAGATGCGAGGTTTATATCACGGTTGTGGAAAGAGTTGCAGGAATCTTTGGGAACAACTTTAAAGATGAGTACTGACTTTTCATCCTGCTGACAGACGGTCGACCGAGAGAACAATCAAAACTCTTGAGTATATGTTACGAGCTTGTGTGATGGACTTTGGTGGTAGCTGGGAACAGAGAGGTTGGATTTGATAGAGTTTTCTTACAACAACGGCTATCACACTAGTATTGGCATGGCACCGTTTGAGGCTTTATATGGGAGGAGATGCGGGAGTCCGATTTGTTGGGACGACAGTCTTGAGGCGGTGGTTCTAGGACCAGAGATGGTACATGAGATGGTTGAAGAGATTAAGATGATCAGGGAACGGATGAGAGCGACTCGGGATAGGCAAAAGAGTTATACAGATCTACATCACAGGGATATAGAGTTTCAGGTTGGGGATAAGGTTCTTCTGAAAGTGTCTCCTATGCGTGGGGTTATGATATTTGGGAAGAAAGGCAAGCTGAGTCAGAAGTTCATCGGGCCCTATGAGATCTTAGAGCGAGTTGGGGAAGTTGTTTATCGTCTGGCTTTACCTGCTGCGTTAGAGAGAGTGCATAATGTGTTTCATGTATCGCAGCTGCGGAAGTATGTGAATGACCCGTCACATGTGTTAGAGGCAGAGAACTTAGAGCTAGATGAGTCTTTATCATATCTTGGGGTACCTAAACAAATTCTTGACCGGAAGGTTAGGAAGACTAGGAGTGGTGAGACAGTTTTGCTTAAGATCCTTTGGTCTAACCACGAGACTGAGGAAGCTACATGGGAGGCAGAGGATGCCATGAGAGAGCGCTACCCTTTCCTTTTTGATCAGGTATGTTTGGTTACGAGGACGTAACCTTGTTTCTTTTAGGCGGGTAGGAGATGATCGCAACGAGTTTTTAAGAGCTTTATACCCTTTTTTTATGTTGTGTCGGTATGGTTGTTGTCGTTTGAGTCGGGCTGAGTTTGAGTTAGTAACATGTTTTATGTTGAGTTTTGTTTTGGTTGTTGAGTCGGTAGTGCGTAGTGTGAGTCTTTGTTTTGTTGTGGTTTGAACTTCGGGGACGAAGTTATTTTAAGGAGGGAAGACTGTAATACTCCGTATTTATAAGTCTTTGGGTACTCTATCGAGTAGGCCTTACTCTGTCGATGGTGAGTTGCGTTTTAAAATAGTTTCTGACCTGTTGGGTGCTCGATCGAGTAACTATGATACTCGATCGAGTAAGGAGGTACTCGATCGAGTACCTTAGCTACTCGATCGAGTAGCCGGTTTACGGGGAGTTATTTCTCGGGTTTTGTTAATTATGCGATTAAGGTATATAATCTTTTCCGTCATTGTTCTAAACACTTTTCAAAACCTAAATTATTGTCAAGAGAGAAAGCAAAGTACGTTCATCACCTTAATCGCATTGTTAGCAAATCCCAGAGTTTGAAAAGTCGGATTTCACCTTTCTTTATACCGTTGTGATCCTTGCGTCAAGGGTAAGACCTATATACCATTTTTATAATGTTTCTTTAAAGTTGGTTAAACCCTAATTTGGGAATTGGGGGTTTTGTAGTATGTTATGCTTGGTAGTGATTATATGTTTGTATGTTAGGAGGAGGATTCGTAGAGGAAGCCTTTTGATATCAGCTGTGAGATCGTCTGATTGTTGTGCTTTCCAGGTAGGGTTTCCCTACTCAGTATTAGTTACATAATGTGTGGTGATTGTGCTGTAATTAGTGCTTGTTGATTGGTTTCGTGACGGTTGTTGATTGATTGTTGTTGATGGATGTGATTGTTTGTCTCTGGTTCTCGAGATGCGTTCTCGGCTGAGTGGAGTCACTTGCGGGAGTGGCTTCACGCCCTAGTTTCGCCCTCCGTGGAACCCGCCACGGGAGGGGATGTGCACATTAATGGGACAAGGTTATCGCTCGGTATGATGAGCGGGGCTTAGGTGGGAACGGCTGCGGTCCTCCACTGGCAAGGCTGGTCCAGTGGACAGTCGGAGACGGAGTTGATTGGAGTGGGTGATTGTGTGTGATTTGTTTGTTTGTGTTGTTTTCTTTGTCTTGTTGATTATATAAATTGTGTAAAGAAATCGACCCGGTTTATTGTTTCTAAAACTGCGGTGATCCATTCGGGGATGGTGTGCGAGATATTGAGCGGTATGAGATGAATGCGGGATAGCTGGGATGTGCCACGATATGATGATAGAAGTCTTCATTCGTAGCTTAGTAGTTTTCATAACATTTCGATTAGATCGAAATGTGATCGGTTTAAGAACATGTATTTGTACTTTTGGTTTTGGTTTCGAGATTGTAACCTTTCACGAAGTATTTCTATTTAAACGTTGTCTCTTTATTGTTTATTTGATTATCATTGCCTCGGGTAACCGAGATGGTAACATCCTTATACCTGGGTGGTCCTGGTAAGGCACTTGGAGTATGGGGGTGTTACACATACCTTGATTAGTCATGGCTAATGGCGATATTTGATCAAGTTTTTGGCGGAATTTGGTCGTGTTTTTGTGAGAAAGACGAAGTGTTTAAGTTTTGAAATGAAAACATAACACGGCTTAAGTCGCGTTTTTACTCAGACAGGGACGAGCTTGGGAAAGAACGCAACTCTAGCTGCGCCTCTTCCAAGGTTCACAGCTTCTGCTGCGCCTTTTCCTCAACAAAGCTCCCCCAAAATTCGTTATAAGTTCGTTATTTGTGGGTCCAGGCTTCATGCACCTCTTCTCCAGCATATTGCTCTCCTTTTGGATGTTTTTCTTCATCCAGATTTGTATTTTCTCCTCGACAGGTTACAGACAACCACGACGTTTTCATTCCACAACGTATGATTCAACCCCGGCAGAGTCATCGATATTTTTTATCCCCAGCGAAAGTTATGATTCGGCCCCGACAGAGTCATCGATATGTTCCCCAGTAGTATTTTGCAGTACTCCCCAAGTCTTCATATTACGCAGCAGTATTTTGCAGTATTGCTCAAATTATTATATCCAGCACAGCAGTATTTTGCAGTATTGCTCACTCAAGATTTCTCCCCTGACGATCAAGATGTTCCTAGTCATCAATATATATATGTTCTCCGCCGCAGTATTTTGCAGTATTGCTCAAGGTTTCTTCCATGACGATCAGGATGTTCCTAATCGTTAATATGTTCCCCAGCGAGAGTTCGTTGTCGTTCATAGCCCACGCATTTCTCGAAGACAGAGTTTGCTTGAGGACAGACACAAGCAGATTCCCCCAGGTATGATTTCTTCTTATGGCTGGCGAGCTTCCTTATGTAGTCTAATGGACTTTAAACGACCCTCCCCGATAGTCGACAGACTCTAAAATGTTCCCGACGATAGGTCCTTGGCTCAGACCCCTTGAGCCGCCTCGTGTCGCCAAAGTCATCAGGTTGTAATCTTCGATTGACCTGATGGCTATACTTTGACTTTCGCCTTGTCCAAGTCTCAGTCAAAGTGGAGGCTTTGTAGATACCTCAATTTTGCACCTCCCGCCAACCACCTAGTGATGATTGGGCCGCATGTTTGATACGCGGAGCGATTTATGACACTTCGTAAGTTCATCGACAAGTAATAGCTCAAACACTCGAGTCAACCTCATGGTCGTCATCTACGCGCCGATACGGTCGTTTTGACAGTAATTAGAGTTCATTTGGAGTCCGGGTCAAAAATCGCTTCATTTTCTAAAAACCGTTTAAATGCCGAGTCGGAATGTTCCGGAGTGTTCTAGAATTCTCTGGATATAAATTCCTTATTAAATGAGTAATTTTCTAAGGAAATATCTTCCGTATTTTGTGTTTTTTAGAATAAGGAAGTATAGATCTACCGAAATTCCATAATAAAACACGAAAATCTAGCTTGCAGAGGAGGAAACCTCTGGGGAGATGACGCAGCAGATGCTGCGCCTCTTCGAAGGGTCGCAGTGGCTACTGCGCCTCTTCCCCAGCCCTCTTTCCAGGCTTTCCAGAATCTTTTCGAGATTTTTTTACGTATCCGTGCCATACCTAAACTCCTTCGTGTGTTTAGTATAAATAGAGACCTTCGGCCTCCATATGTGGCACGCGAGTGTCCGCCCTTCTCTTCTCTCTTTGCATTCTAGACCACGCTCTTCGCTTTCGACGCCTACGTGCTTGATCAATCGATCACTTAAGCTCAGATTATTCTGAGTCCCAGTCACGTTGCATAGACCGACCAATTTGACCAACTCCACTTCAATCAACTTAATCAATTAATCTAAATCTTTTAACAAGGGCACTTTCCACGCATTATTCGAGTCGAGCAATCACTGAACGATAACCTAGTCAATCTCGTTTCGTCAAACATGTAAGTCTGAGGGTGTAAAATCCTATTTATTTTATTGTACCTTTTATTTTGTATCACGAATGTAAGGTTTATATCAAAAGCACATTCAAAACCATCTTAAAAACCATCCTTTAAAACCGTATTTACAAATCAGGGGAGGTCTGACGTCGAAAAGAATCGCAGCATCTGGTCTGCCTCTTCCTGAGGCTGCCGCTGCTCCTGCTTTTCTTCTTCTTCCTCGACCTTCTGTAATTTTCCCTTTTCTCTTTTTATTTTGTTCCCTTTGTTCGTATCAGTATATAATAGTGTTTTAATTAATCCTTTTCGAATTATAACTTTTAAAATTGACTTGAATCCCTTATAATTCAATATTTACGGGTTTTCATCATCTTATTCAAACCCGGATTTTAGAGGTTCGATTCGTTCATATCGAGTCTCTGGAATTCGCCCTTTTATATATAATTTTGTTTGTTTTATTTCAATTTATCAAATTCTATTCAGTTTTCGAGTTCAAGTTTGTTCCTTTCGTAAATCCGACGCGAGTCTGTATTAATCACGTAAATCGTTGTAAATTCTCATCTTTAGTTTGTTTCATGACGGTTCCAGATGCATGTAATTGGTTAAATCACTTCTACTTGAGTCTAATACCAATAACCGATCTTAAAATTACCAATGAACATTAACAATCAACGATTCTGACTTCACAGATAGAGTCCAACTCAAGAACAGACGTATGAGGATTCTGTCCCTGAACTTCTTTCTAGCTTTGACGTAGCTTTTAATTACGTATTAAATCAACTATTAACCGTATTATCGCTTCTAATCTGGCGTAGTTTTCACCTTTTAATTATAATACTTTTATTCTTCAAATCTTCTTCAAGATTTCGTTTTGAGTGTGCTTTTGACGTAAATCAATCATCCATTGTAATCCATTGTAATTTGTAATTCAATTGTAATTCATTATAGTTTATTTATCGCTTATGTATGATTTTATTGTACGTTTTACATGTAATTGAATCTAACATCCTACTTCGACCATATTGTTTGCTAAATTATGTGTTCACCGACTAATTTTAATTCACATGCTATGATTAATCGATTGTTTATTGCATTACATGCATATAATCGACGACATATCAAATATGAACGATTTCCCTGATCATTAGTAGAGGCCGCTATCGAGGCGGGCGGGATTAGGTGTTCGATTAAAGAGCTTCCTAATACGTACCCTCACCCCTTACTCCAGATCTCTGTGAACATCCGTGTTCATTGGCATCCACGAGAGTCATTCTAGACATAGAATGCTAAAGGTAACGAGTTCTTAGTGTTCATGTCACTACTTTGTATCTTGACATGACACGAGGTATTCGAACGGTTCCAATTTCCCATAAAAATTGGTGGCGACTCCACAAATGCAGGCTTATTCGAGCACTTTCACGCGCACCGCGGGTGGCTCATGTCCACAACGGGAATGAGGTAGTTTGTTCGATGGGAAGAGATACGGCAAATCTTGGTTGGCAAGACAATGGACTTGGCTTCCTTGATGAGCCATTCAAATTTATGATCAAGATTGTCATTTTTGACCCAATGAAACTTGTTGATCAAAGTACTCATGTCAAGAAGGTTGCTTCCCTTAACCGGTTTGTAGGTATTATCCTTGTTGAACTCTGGGTTAAAGTGTTTAGCTAACCTTGTCACCAAGGCCCCATTTACAATAAAGGCCGCTCCCTCTTTCCCATTATCAATATCTAACCACCGCTCAATCAATAATTGAAGAATGTTGTATTTTCGGGTGGACTTTCCATTAATATTCAAGAAGGACTCGAGGTAGACAAAATCAAGTTCGGTGAAGTAGTTGGCTCCTTTCCACCCATTTTATGCAGTCTGTCAAGTGTAAGTAGTCTCAGCCAGGAGTATCTGATCAGAGGAAGCAGGTGGTCTCTGTTGATGAAGTGTTAAAGCAACGAGGCTGGTCTGGTTTTGTGAGATTGGTTACCTGTGCTCTGGTGGTGGCTTTGCAGTATACTATTTGGCAGACACGGAATATTTGCAGGTTGGATGGCATGGTGCCTCAGCCAGGGATTCTGCTGAAAAGAATCAAGAATGAATTTAAGTTGAGATTGATGGCTGTGAGCAAAGGAGTTCTGAAACATCATGATCTGGTGTGGTGTCAAACTCGGGGTCTTATGTAATTATTTTTTGTAGGCAATTTTGAGTATGTTTACTATTAGATGAGGTAGATGAGTTAATGGTTGTATTGGTGACAATTTTTGCCCTTTTAGGGGATGAGCTATAATACTACTTACATTTCCACCAGAAGTGGTTGGCTCCTTTCCTAGCGATTAGAGTATTAGCCACAAACGTGTGCCAAAACCTTATGTCCGGATGGTGAATATACAAGGCATGGCTCTCCCGGAGCGAATCGAATTTACGACCGGTTATAGCCTTTCATAGGGGTGCGGCATCATACTTCAACGGCTTCTTTTCAAAATGATCATATTTCGTAAGTCCAAACACTTTGCCAAATTCACCCTTAAGCATTCTTCTACTCTCGTCTTCAAGTCGGAACTGAACATAATTTCGAGTCTCTACCTTGTACTCCCTCAAGGAGCTTATGAACTCCATGGTCAATGAGGGGTAAGTCAATTCATTCATGTAAAAGAGGGTTTTCAACCCCATAGACTCGAAAAATGCTCTAGATTGCTCAAGTACACCA
Source organism: Silene latifolia (assembly GCF_048544455.1). NCBI lineage: Eukaryota > Viridiplantae > Streptophyta > Magnoliopsida > Caryophyllales > Caryophyllaceae > Silene > Silene latifolia. The sequence continues at coordinate 177,577,261 of NC_133537.1, forward strand.
AATTTTTGCAAAGTATCTTAGCAAATAAACTTGGTAGCTAAAATTGTCTTTTTGGCAAGGGATTGAAATGCAAACCTATGTTTGTCGGATAAGAAAGTTACCTCCGGATAGTTTGGCAATTGTTCCACAACCGGAATAGAAGGGGTAGCTTCCTCAATGGGATTGACAATTTCTTTGACTTGCTCCCTTGGTTGAGCTACTAGTAAAGCTTTTGATGCTAGAAGAGTTTGTTGCCTCTTTGACAAATTTGGAGTTTTGGGTGTCTTAGTTCCGCCTTTTGTCCTTGCCATTGTATGTTCCTTGGTTCTTCAAACTTCAATCAATTCCTCAATCAATTAGGGATTTTTGGATTTTGCCCCAAACCCTAGAAGTTTGACTCAATTTGTGAGGAAATTAATGATTAGATGGTCTTTTGTTGATGAAGGAGTAATTTAATTATGTTTTGAGCAAGTTTTGATTTGATTGTGGTGAATTTTGGTGAGAAATTGATGTTTTTGGATGAGGGGATTAAAGGTTGAAGTGAGGGAAAATGTATGTGTTTGTGTTTGAAAGAGGTAAATGAATTGGGAAGAAGGGAAAAAATCCCGTGTTATGCTATGTAGCAGGTCTGGGACAGGCGAATTGAGCCTAGGACGCGGATTTTCTTGCAGGAAATTCTGAAAGTGGCAAAGCAAGTCTGGGACGGGCGTCTTCAGGTCGGCTCGAGCGGATTTTTGGTTGAGACGCTCGTTTTACCTTTGGGACGGGCGGATTTTTTTATAGGAAAATCTCAACAATTTGTAGCCTCCCAGGACCCACGGCTCGAGAATAGGACCGGCGTCCTGAAGTTGGAGGACTCGCGTCCTGAAGTCAGCTCGAGTAGATTCTTTTACAGGAATTTCTACCAAGACTTGAAACTTCCTTGTTCCCACGTCCCAAGGCGAGGACGCGCGCCTTGAGTCTAGAGACGCTCGTCTCAAGGCTGGCTCGGGCAGATTTTGCTCGTCTTATTCCTCAACTCCCACAAGCTCGGGTCTGCTCGTGGGGATCCTCTTCCCGCGTCACTCCTTCTTCCTTTCCTTGTCAATTGTTGTGGGTTGCACTACAAAGTCTTGGTTAGCCTAGGCATTTGCTATCCCCACACTTGTTCAAACACTACACATTAAAACACATTAAAATCCCTCCCTCACTTGCTCTCATGTCAAAAATCTTATAACAAAGCATGAAAATGCAATGCAAAAATGACAAAAATGCAATAAAGGAAATTAAATGCTTGTTAGAGGGGTTAGAATATTTACAAATGGTGGTTTAGGGAGGACTCTACCAAACTCTCCTTCTTGTGAGAGGTATCAAGGGGGCAAAGCCAAGGTGTTGTTGATGTTGCTCAAGACCTTGTAGAAGTAGTCAAAGGCTTGTTCATTCTCATAGTAAAGATCTTGCATAGACCTTTGTGCATCGGTTTCTTCATTGTTGTAGTCCGAGTCAAAGTGATGACAAGGATCTACAAAGCCTTGGTCTAAGGTCATAGCATTTCCAATATAAGGATTGACCAATCCTTCAAATTCACCGTCCCATAGACCACAAATTTCTCTTGCTTGTTCCCCAATGATGTAGGGTGGTTCATGAGTTGGCAAGAGCAACTCTCCTTCCTTGTTATCATGACCAATGAGGCCTTCTTCATTACTTGTCATGATGGGTGAGCTATTCAAGCTCTCATTGTTGTTGTTGAAAATTCCATGCTCTCCGAATAGAGCTACTTTAATGTCATCTACTTTCTTCTTCCATATGGGTGATGTTTCTTTACCCATGGCTTGATTTTTGCATAGAGATTCTAACTCTTCCTATCACTCTTTCGGCTATAGTGATCGACCATAAAGCATGGCTCATGTAATCGGGGAGCTCTCATGGTTTTGTCAAGATTGAAAGTAATTGTCTCATCCCCTACTTCAAGTGTGAGCTCTCCATGTTTCACATCGATTACCGCTCCGGCGGTATGCAAGAAAGGTCTTCCTAAGATAATAGGAATGTTAGAATCCTCCTCCATGTCTACAATGACAAAGTCTACCGGGATGAAGAATTTGCCAATTCTCAAGGGCATATCCTCCCATACCCCTAGGGGTATCTTTGTCGATCGATCCGCCATTTGAAGAGTAATGTTGGTGCATTTGAGCTCTCCCATTCCAAGCCTCTTACATACCGAGTATGGCATGACACTTACACTTGCTCCAAGATCACACAATGCCTTGTTGATTGTAGTGTCGCCAATGGTACATGGGATAGAAAAACTTCCCGGATCTTTGAGCTTCGGAGGGGAACTCCCTTGAAAAATAGCACTACTCACTTTGGTAAAGGCAATAATCTCCAACTTTCGTGTCAAGAACCTGACACCAAAATAACCGTACGGTAGGACACATAACCGTGAACTCATGTCTAAGACTGGACAGACTCTTGAGGGACATAATGTTTAGTGAAGGTGTAAATGTGCGGACCCTTAACCAGTAAAAGCGTAAAAGTGCAGACCCTTGACCCCCAAACGACATATCCATAGACTCGTAAGAATCCAAAAAAGGACGGCAACCCATAGCAGGCCAATAACCTGAAACCATGTCAGGGTACTTGATAGGCCAATAACCTGAAACCTACCCAGTTTGGTATTGCTCATCTCAAGTAGACCAATAACCTGAAATTTACCCGATATCTTATACTCTAGCTAAACCATATATAAGATGGAACAAGGTCCAAAACATAACAAATGTGCACCATGAATAACCTCATGTTAACACGCCAAAATGCTCATAACCAAGCGATAAATAATATCAAATGAAATTCAATAATGGTTATCAAAGCTAGAGCATATGTTAAACTTTTCCAATATAAAACAACATACACTCATGGCAATATATAATTGACTAAAGACATCACAAGAAGTGTATACATGACATCTAGCATTATAGAACTAACAATCAATTCTAACACATACATTTATTGCAATCTCATATTATAGATATTGTTGTGCAGTATATATTTACAAGATATGATACCATCAAATATATAATTACCTATTTCCTTAATAAATATTTATTAAATCCGTTAATTAAGCACAAGGGTTATACTATTAATTCGAAAAAATTAAACAAAATTTATATTATGCCCTTGCAAAATCACTAGACATTTTGGTGAGATAAAATGCAATAAAAATAGTACCTATAAAATTATTTGACCCAGTTTTATATATTTAACTTAAAATAACATTTAATATGCGATTTCATGCATAAATAAAGAAATAAATAAGGAAAATATGTCACGATCATAAATAATTTTTTTTTTTAATAATTATAGGTCAGAATATGCATAAAAATAAATTATAAATATTTTATTTATTTAATATTCTAACACAATTAAACATTATTTATGAACTAATTAGTTATAAAATTAAAAAGTAATTATAAAAATTAAAAATTCGATTTGCAAAATTTTAATACACTAAAAAATGTCATCTTATGATGACACATTCAATTTTCACGTTTATTTATATATTTTACATATTTATTTGAGATTAGTTCCATAAAAACACGAATATATACTAAATAAGACCAATAATATAGACATGTAAACAATCTCTCCCTAAAAACCTCTAAAAACCTTAACCCTAACCTTCAAGTTCATAAATTAGTGGCTACAATCTACCAATTTTGGTGGAGGTAAGCCCCAATTTTTTCGTTTTTCTTACTAAATATCTATTCATTATATGCAAATAACTCTTGCCTCTCCTTTATTGGAGATTTGTCCTCACCTTTGTGTGAGTTTTGTCCTCATCTTGTGTGAAATTCATCCCTCTATTTGAGAGGTTCAAGAATTATGTGGAAAATCAATGGTCTTATCTGTAGTCATATGGTGCTGCAATGGATATTGGATTATTGCTTATGATTTGTGAGATCGGACAAGATTTATCTCTTTCAAAACTTTATTATCAGATCTATTGATCCCCTCACAGTTGGCTGTATGAAAAACAGCGGTATTTTAGAGGGTGATGTGCAGAAGCGCTTTTATCTAATAATGATCTTAGTTTTATATTAGGAAGAGTTTGTCTTGCTTGTGTTTTATAAATTTATATTCAATTAATTTTAGTTTTTGTTGCAATTCGTGTATGACATACTATTATTATTAATGAAATTGATATTTTACCAAAAAAAAATAAGAGCAATAATAATTATAAAAATCAATAATAAATTTAAATACTATATAAATTATAATAGGCCATAGTAAAAATATATTTATTAGATGATTATCACATAAAACTCTGATTAGATATCAAATAACAACAAATAAACTTATAATAATTATAGGACTCAAATAATCACATGAAAACTCTTAAATAATGAAAATAAATCAGAATATAATCAAAAATATAATTTTTATAATCATCTATCTATTTTACATATTGATTAGATTGTTAAATCTCATAAAAACATAATTAAATCATAGAAAACATTAAATAAGTATTTATTCATCAAAAAATAATAAAAATTACTATTTATTATAGAAATCATGAATCTCATATATTTCCATGATTTTAAACATCATATATATTATCAATCTCATTATAACCTCATAAAAAGCACCTGAAATTCAAAAATCATAGAAGGGGGAAAACCTAGTTACCTTGATAGAGATTAAGATTAGTAAATAAGTAGGATAGTGTTATAAGATCAACCCAAATGATCTCCCTCAACCAATGTTTCTTATTCACCTTCTTGAAAAAACATAAGAATGAAAACAATTAATTAAATACTACTCTAAATAAACTAGTAAAAGGCTGGGATCAAATAATCACCTACACTTACTAATTAACAAGATGAAAGAGAAGTGAGAATGGATGGAATGAATGAATGTTGGAAATGGGTGTTGAAAGCTACGGCGAAATGAAGAATTTAGAGAGGAAATTTTGTAAAATAATTATGTCTAACTTGTAGGTAATAGGAAGCTAATAAAGAGTGAGTGGTAGAAATGATTAGGCTACTATTTAAATGGAAATAGACACATGCCTATTAAGGTAGGGCTTGGGCTCTAAGGAAAATCAAGTTGCCATGTGCCTAGATGAGGAGGTAAAAATAAATCAAGGTAAAAAGGGGAATAACGAGTGTGGGTCTTGTTTTCGGATTTCTGGGACAGCCTTTCGTATTTTGCGCGTAATTGCCTCTACAGAACTCCGATTAAGGTGATTTCAGTGGTGTTTGAAAGCTAAGAGAAAGCGCTACAACTTTCATTTTTTGACCGAGAGCCAACTCAGTTTTTAAAATATCTTAAAATTAGCATCAACGACGAAGTTGTTATTCACTAGTTTAAGGAGTGTAGGTTTAAGATGGGTATTCGGATATCATTGTCGAAAAATAATAGATTTTTAAATGGATGAAATTTTATTGTGGATCATTCTTATTATTTAAAATAGGAGTTTAATTATATAGGATGACGTAAAAATTACGAACTGTTACAGTATAGTGTCCAGCATTTGATCCAATTTATGAGTTAGCCAATAGATTAACATTATGCAGCTGCATAACATTTGGTTAGGTATCTTAGGGATACTGGCTTATTCTATCCTGCCACCACCAGCCTAGTTCTTCAAGCTTTTTCTGATGCGGACTGGTTTTGTTGTGCTTTTAGATGCTGGTCATTAAGTGGATAATGCATCTTTCTTGGTAATTCCTTAATTTTCTGGAAAAAAAAAAGGACAATTAACAAGAGTTCAGTCGAAGCTGAATATAGAAGCATGAGTTATACAACCAGTGAGTTGGTTTGAACAACAACCATTCTAAAAGAATTGGAAGTGCATGTGATTAAACTTATATCTCTGATACGCCTAAAACGTCGCAATTAAAAGAGGCCAAATTAACAATTTATACTTCACTAATTACCTAATAATTAAACTAAAGTAGAATGGTAAGCAAGGGCCGAACCCAAAGGAAGAGGGTTTTGTATTTAGTTTTCAAAGATGTAATTTGAACAATTGCAACTATTAACAAACAATTATATGAATAAGGGGAGGGGGGTGTTTGGTTGGATTCGAAAGACAAGCAAAATGAAATCAAAGACAATAAAAAGCAAGCAAGCAAGTAATTGATGGTAATTATCAAATATGGGAAGAGACTTAACCCAATCCTATTAGTGATCCTCTAATGGTTGATCCTTGACACAAATAATTCCCCAATTGATTATTATTACCTTGTTGTGGAGATTTCTCTCCTAAACCTCCATAATAGTGGTTAATGACAAGGGATCACACTTAATCAATCACTAACTCAACTCATTAGATAATCCAAGTAGAAATCACATACATTGACTTAAATAACAAGAAGATAAAAGTATGAGAGATTCAACAAGGCTAATTGGACACAATAATCAACACAATTAATGTCCAATTACAAGTTAACCCTTTCTTGTAGATCGAGTTAGGAGGAAATCACACTCATTAATTCAAACGCAAGATGTTGCTTAAACAGAATTGTAAGGAAATCACACTTACCAATTCCAACAACAATGAATTAAGGAAATTGATAAGATAAAGCAACAAGGAAATCACACTTAAACACTTTAGTCAGACAATAATTCTAAGATTAAACATTAAACACAAGGGATTAACAATATAAAACAACAATTAGGGAAAGATTAGAGTGTCGCACTAGTAGAAAAACATTCATTTGCGGCTCCAAAAAAAGGGACCTTTTGCGGCGTTTTTCATGTAGCAGCAAATGAGGGGGCCGCAAATAGGAAAGTTATGCGGCGTTTTTAAAAAGCAGCAAATAAATAGCAGCTACTAAAAAACGCAGCAAATAAATAGCTATTTGAGGCGTTTTAAAAAAACGCAGCAAATAGGTGTGAATATATTTTTTTTTACAAACGTAATGAACCAAACAAATTATTTAAATATAATAACTCTCAAATATATTTCCCACAAGACAATCTTACATGATTTTATTAATTATTCTAAATTCATAACTCAAATAGAAATAACACAAATACAAATATACAATACTCAATAATTACAACGGCACTAAAATACATAATTAAAAACCAACTCAAGTTTGATTCTAATCTCAAAGCTTCTAAAACTTAAAGACAACCACTAATTTCGTAGTACGGCTATAGGATTGCTTCATTCAACAAATCATCTCTTACGTCACCTTTCCAAATGTTCACAGCTCAAAATATAGTATTTGAGTTGTCTTCTTGCTAGAAACATTGCGTCGAGTTTTCAGCTTGGGAAGGCGGCTCACAGTTCATCAGAATCAGCAATATCAGTTTACGCATAGCCATACATGTATACTCGTTTCAGAGTACGCTTCCCATTCCTGAAAAAACATCAAGGGAGATGAGAACCATAATATGTACTGCTATTCTAATACTGTTCAGTTCATCAGTCTAAGAAAAAACACAACTTTCATGAAACTTAAATCTGTGAGACAAAAGGTAAACATGTTAATACCTGAGGCATCTGCCATGCTCCAGGGACATCTACCTTCCTTAAAGGCACAAAAATCGGCACCAGATAAACATGTTAATACAACAATACCATCTTAATGTAATAGTGTCATCTAGTAAACATAAGCTTAAATAATAACATAGAAAATATAATTAGAAAGTAAAATTTAGGCCAAAATGAAAACATGTAAACACAATAGTTTTAGGGTGCTGATGAATTCACGGAGTGAATGAACTAAGCCACGGACAATCTAAGTTATCATACACGTAAAAAGCTGTTTTATGGGCCCCATGCAAAATCTGCAATATATAGAAAAGGGCGCTACAGGCATAGTTCTCATATTTACCGTGGATTGGTCTATTCATCCCGTGAAAATATGAGTACCCTAGTTTTAATACTTTCACAGGTATACAATCACAAAAGTTCTTAGCATTATTCATAAGTTCATAACCAAAATCTTAACATTATATCATAACCAATAAACAGATCAAACATAGGAAACACCTGAATTTTGTCCTTCCACTGGCACAAAATGAACACTCACAACCGTTGGGAAACCTGCACCATCAAAGACACCCTTCATGAAGAGCAGAAATATCAACCTTCAACTCGCTAAATAACTTTTAGCCAGATAGCCATATATGAAAGACCAACCCTTACTATTCCAGCAACAAATGCACCACAGTTGAATGTTCCTATATCCTTTGGTATCGATATAAATCTAAATATACCGCAGCTCAACAACTTTATGAATGTAGAGTAAAATATCTCTAGAAAAAGCATTCTCTACATAATAAAAGTGTGCTTACCTGTTCACAAGGAGCTCTTTCTCTCGGATATCATATATTCATTCATCTTCATGCTAAGTGCCCTTCTAAAGTGAATCAGCAACCTAGCATTGAAACAGTCTCGTTCAAGGTTTAAGACAAACTAGAAGGAGCCTTGCCTATTCATGGCAATTGATCTTAAATGCAAGTGCTTAATAAGCATACCTTCACTTTCTCATTACGGATGCTCTCTGGTTGAGTGATGCAGGCTTCTCCATCACACAACCAATCAAACAACCTGCAAAGAAACAACCTGCAAAGTGTTAAAATCTGTCTACTAAATAAGTGATCAGGAACAAATGCAAACAAAGATCAACATGCAACATATTCTGAATAATGACACGGACAATTCTACAACCAAATACATAGCACTGGAATCAATGTATTTCACACAGAAAGATTCAAGAGGATAACAGATAAAAAACCTAAGATTGTATTACAGAAATAAAGCCGCCAATATACTGAAAGTTGATATCTTTCAGGTGTATTTCTACAGTTGCCTCTGGAATGACAGGATCAGCAAAATCACCGCAATTTAACATTAAGATATTGACATTTACCTGAGCATATTTGGACAAGGTATAGGTACATTTGGGTATCCTTTTCAATTTTCACTGCAATGGAGCAGAATTTGGTTAAGAATTAAGTGTAAAATGGCCACAGCAAATTTAGAGTACCAAACCTCCTCCCAAACAAGGGAATCATGTAATAATAAAAGAAATAGTGTGTCAATATACCTTCAACTAGAGAGAATGTACCTAAATTTTATTTCCATGATATGAGAAATAAGTAAATGACGCGAAATCTGTAATCTATAGTTGTCCTCTAATAACTTGTATTCTTTTGCCTTGATCAGACAGCAAGTTACTTAGCACAGAAAACTAAGCTGACATCAATGACTGCTTAAGCATTTGAATTTTGAAGGCATTTAATAAGCTTTAACACACCTGATCAATAGAGCTTGATCCTTTTGAAATAATGGCGCAAGTCTGACAAACAATAACAAGAACAATCAAAGAAAGTTATAATTAATTCAGATTGTAGACAAAAACCCATTTCAAGAGCAACAGGATATTGGGATTATAATTTTAATTACACTTCCTCCTTCCCAATCATTTGTTGTCTGGTTGATGGCTTAGCAACGGTTGCTGACTCAAGACAGATTACAGAGGATGGGCATTATTCATACAAATATGTGTTACCTGTGCGGACAGTTGGAGGAGGATCATAATAATCTCTTTTTTGGTTGTGTGGTCAGTGGAAAGTGTAAGATGAGCATTTCAGAGTGGATGCATGTGCAGATACCTGACCAACAAGTGATTCAATGGTGGGTGGGATTAAGGATGAGATCTATGTGTTAGAAACAGATAGTTGGCATGGTTATAGCTGGTCTAATATATAGACTTTGGATATGCAGGAATCAGAGTAGATGTGAGGGCCTATTGCTACGGCCCGAAGCTATTTGTAATCTTGTAGAAATTGATGTAAGGATGTGAATTGAACATTGTAATGTCAGGTGTAATCATGCTCGTGTTCTGAGGTGGCTGGATGAGCTCAGGTGAATAGGGGCTTTGTAACTAGTCCCTTAAATATGTAATGTTGGATTTTATATTAAAGGAAGCTTACATTTCCCCAAAAAAAAAAGAAAAAGTAACAACTTAAATAAGTAAGAAGCCAGATACCTTCAATGAACTTGTATTTAATGCCCTTGTTTTAGAGTTATGTTGAGCTCAGGAACCTTGTTCTCAATGAATCCGTCATCTATTGAGAGTAACGATGAGTAAAAGAACAATTGACACTCATTTTGAAGATAAAATCAGAATAAGAATACAAGATATCATAAAGACAATCTTACTGTTACCAAACTGAATAATCAAAATTCTATGGCTAATTGGACCATTCCGGAACAGGAAATGATCAGCTTGCCTAGTGTTGCGGGAAAAAGGGAAAAGACCCGATCTTTTAAATAGATGTTTTAAGACTACTCGTGATTATACCTGAGCAACGAATAAGCGAGCCATGAAGGTAATAATTCATAGACAAGAAGGACCAATATATTGAAACGTAGTTTTCTTGTTTGTAAATTTTCCTTCTTTTATGCTCTTCTCTTATGATGTTAGTGTACATACAATAATAGAAGATTAGTCAAATACCTTTACAAATAATCTTGTCCATAACACAATTTATGCCCAGACTGTTACCATTATATAGATAGATGGACGACATTGACGATTTAATTTATTTGTTGTTAATTATAATGCGGCCAACCTCTTCTCGTTATTCTATCCCCATCCTCCTCTTTCTCCCTACTTGTAGTCAGGAGCCTATACCCTATTGCCTATTTCCCTCACAACACCCAGATGTTTGTCACATCTCAACATTTGGCCGGGATTTTAGCGCTTTCTATTAGCATGAAGGAAATACTCCCATGAATTCTTAATTAGCTGTTTGGGACAGATAACATCTTGATCATATTCATGTATGGCTGAACTTTACAGCTGCTCAAGAAATTTTTATTCAATATAAGATATAAGAAATTTTATAAAGCAAATTTAGGCTTAAATTACAAAAAGGAGGAAAGACTAAGCAAAGACTAAAGGCTAAGCAAAACGGAGGAAAGACTAAAGGAGTAAAGGCTAAGAAAAGAAGGTGTATGTTGATAGAGTTACAATTTTAAGCAAATCAGTTGGCAATAACTGGGAAATAATCCCAAAAAAAGGCATAATATCAAGCTTCTTGTAAACTTCGAGAACAAGTATTAATTTTGGTTCTAAAAAACCAAAATGCTGGATACCCAGTTTAGCATTTGAGATAACCATCTTCATTTGATCCAAACTTTGTAACTTTCTTATCAAAATTTATTAATAGGAGAGAAATACCCACAACAACTCTAACATAATACTCGATTAATAACTCGAATTGCAGCCATAAAATTGGAATTAATCCAAAACAAACATAAACCCTAACCAATAACTCGAATTGTATTTCCTAAAATCAACACTCCAATTAATCGAAAATAAACCATAACGAAAATAATTAATCCAAAACAAACAAAACCCTAAAAATCAACATTGCAATTAATCGAAAAAATAAACAATTAACACTGAATTTACATACCTAATATTCAAATAATAGTAAGGGTCCGTCGAGTTCCGGAGTGGTGGCGCAGTGTTGCTGTGGTGTTGAGGCACGCGCTGATGCGGTGGTGTTGACGAAGAATGTCGCTTTTCTCTTCTTATTATATTAGAGGAAGTAAGGGAGTAAATGGTAAGACCATCCCCAAGCAAAGGTCACGCTAACTAGGTCACGACCCGATTTTACTCTTAATCCCACATTATTAACCTTGACTCATTTTCACTCTCCCAAGCAGAAGGTCGCGACCTAGGTCATCAACCCAATCATTAATCCACTTTACAACATTCTCAATCATTTTCCACATTCTCTACCCCACTTTTCTCTCTCTTACTTTTACAATTATTTATCCTAACATTTTATAAATATATTATTTATATATTATTTATCTATTATTGTAAATATCATTTTCCACATTATTTATCCTAACACTTTACGAAAAAAAATAATTAAATAACGTTATAATTTTGAAAAGTGATTAGACGATGTCATTAACAATTAAAAAAAATAAAATTGAAAAACATGATTCAACATATAAAATACCGCATACATAATTAAAAAAAAACATTAAATTAAAAAACATTAAATACTACGAAATTATAAAATGCATTAAAAGCAAATTCTAGTTACGAAAGTTTTCCCAAATATGCTCAATAAGATCATTTTTCAAAGCGTTATGAGTGGCATGATCACGAATCTCGCCATGAATTTCTACTTAATCGTTCTTGCGTCGACCTTCTACGACGATGATATTCATCTTGGTCATCGTGAGTGAACTCGGATTATCTTCCTTAAATTCTTCGATGATGCTTTCATAGTTAAGATAAGTTTCCCGTTCATCTTCAACTATCATATTATGCATAATAATACAAGCCATGAGAACCTTCCCCATCATAACTGGATCCCAAAGAAGACAAGGGCGTTTGATAAACGCAAATCGAGCTTGTAGGACACCGAAAGCACGCTCCACATCTTTTCGACAACTCTCTTGTCGAGCTGCAAATAACCGATGCTTTTGAATTTGAGGAGCATTAATTGATTTAACAAATGTTGCCCAACCCGGATATATACCATCGAAGATAATATCCCATATTATACTCCGTACCATTAATCGTGAAATTAATAAATTTGGCGCAGATTCTTCTAACAATTCATTAAATAATGGAGAACGTTGAAGAACGTTAATATCATTGAGCGAACCTGGTGTACCGAAGAAAGCATGCCATATCCATAAATCATACGATGCATGACTTCCAAAACAATTGTTGGCTTCCGCTTCTCCCACCATATTGTCCTCGCTAATCTTTGTTGGACGCTTTTTCCATTCCCAATGCATGCAATCAATGCTACCCAACATACCAGGAAATCCGTGCACTGCCCATATGGAGTAATCTAGTTAAGTCGTCGGGATTGGGTCTACGTAGATACTCGTTCCCAAAGTTGAGTATCACACCTTCTACGAACGACTTGAGAGAATCTCTTATAGTCAGATCGCTCATACGCAAATATTCATCTAATGAATCAGTTGACGTACCATATGCTAGAACTCTTATAGCAGCCGTGCATCTCTGTAATGGTGAGAAACTAGGCCTCCCATTACCACCTTGTCTTTGTTGGAAAACACGATCACTGGATGATAGAGCATCAACTAATCGCATGAATACATGCTTGCGCATGCGAAATCTGCGGCGAAATAGCTCAGGTGGATAGACCGGGTTCATAAAGTAGTCGTTGTACAACTGGTTGTGACCTTCTTCGCGATTTCTCTCGATGTTTCTCCGAGGACGTCTTGCGGAAGGATTTGGTTGACGTACTCTTCTATTAACGTATTCATAAATACGTTGGGTTATAAGGTTTTGTATAGACTCAGATCGCTCATCGGCTTCGGCTTCCCATTCTTCATCGGAAAGCCTATTTCGATCAACAATATTGTTATTTGTAGAGTCGGACATTGTAAGAGTGTTTTTATTTTGTAGGTAATTGTATGATATTGAGGATTAATTGGAAGAAGGATATTGTGAGATTGATTTTGTTCAACAATTAGGAGAGTATATATAAGAATTAGGTGCAACGGCTATATTTTTGATCTAACGGTTATAATTAATCCAACGGCTATATTCGATCCAACGGTTATCATTATTCCAACGGCTATATTTTGATCTAACGGTTATAAATAATTTGAAATATAATTAAAATAAACAACCGAGTAATAAAAACCGAGTAACTTGTCTAATTCCGAGTAACTAATTAATAAAAACCGAGTAAGTTGTCTAATTCCGAGTAACCGAGTAGCTTGTAATCTTATCTTATCTTCAATTCCAAGATTCTCTTCAATATTATGCTGTTCTTATCTTCAATTCCGTATTCTCTTCAAACTCTATCTTCATTTCAATCGTCTCCTTCATTTCAATCGTCTCCTTCATCTAATCTTCAATAGTATCTTATCTTCAATATTATCTTCAAGATCTTCATCTTCTATACAAAGATTTCACTCGCCATCTCCATTAATTCCATATCTACGCTTCAATTTATTAATCAACTCCTGTAAATACCAAATTTCCGTACCCCTAACCAGGAGAAAAATGAGTATGGACACGATTAATCTCCATTAATTCCAGATCTTCATCTTCTATGGGTAAATGAGTATTATTAGTTAGAGCATGATTTTCAGACGATCTATACACGATTAATCTCCATCTACGATCTCCACAGACGATCTATACATTCTGTTTGCCCAACATGCTGGTATGGACACGATCTCGTTTCATTGTTTATCCGTAGATTAATTGTTTTGTGTTGTTAAGATTTAATAAACTGATGGTTTTGTGCTGTTAAGATTAATAGGATTAATTTGTATGTTCATCCGTAATTTGCGATTAAATCTGGTTTTGTGCTGTTCATCTTAAATCTGGTTTTGTGCTGTTTTGTTCATCTTAAATCTGGTTTTGTGCTGTTCATCTCGTTTTCTGCTGTTTTGTGCTGTTTATCTCGTTTTGTGCTGTAGCTCACTTAAAATCGAAACTGGAAGAGGAGCATTCAAAACTTAAACTAAAACTAAAACAGAAATCGAAACTGGAAGAGGAGCATTAATTTTAAGATTCATGATTTTGTTGTTCTCGTTTTGTGCATAGCATTCAAAACTTAAACTAAAACAGAAATAATTACATTTGGGACATATATTTGTCCATTAGCATATCCTTCATTTCTTGATCTTTTGTGTTTAAATTTTGTTTCAAGAGCAATGTGTTTAGCCAAATCATCTCGTTTTCAGTTTTACGGCCTTGAATTCGTAGTTCTTCGATTTTAAAATCAGCAACCATTCTTTTTTGTCGAAACTCAACTTGCTCTTTTGTTGATAGTCTATTTCCTTCCATAACTGAGATATCACCCGGACTAAACACCGAGTCGGACTCGGTCATAGGAGCTTTACCCCGCTTTTTTCTTCTTCACGCCTCCCTTCCTTCGGGTCGTTCGTAACCCTCGACATTTAAATTAGATGGGGTCGGGACATTAAAACTAGACGGTGTAGGGACATTGACGCTTGATGGGCTAGAATCCATTTCCGGCCTTGACCTTTTTGAACCCGACCAACTAATGTTCTCACTTGCATCAATTGGATTTTTATGTAAACTCCATTTTGCATGCTTACTCATGATTTTATCGTAAACATGAAACTCAACAAATTCTTTATTATTGTTCTCATTACGAAACAATTTTTGAGCTAATTGTATGTCATCTTCTATGTTAGTACCGCTTGTTGGTGGACGATTAACAACTTTAGAATAGCACCCAACCCATTTGTTTACTAGGAAATTGAGTCGTTTATAACGATTTCTCATTCCCTCAAGACTCCTAATGCCAATTTCAGCATCATTTTGATTTTCCTTACGAGTTTGTTCATATAATTCGTAAACTTTATTCCACATTGTGATATATTTTTGGTTTTTGCCCAATACCGAGTCGGTGCTACTTAAAGTCCAAGCGGACATAAGAGCTTCATCCTCTTTATCGGTCCAATTTTTCCCGTCATTTTTTAAATTGATGTGATTTTTTTTGGATGGTGGTTTTTGGGATTTAGTAGCACAATAAAGAGGGGTTTCCGCTACAAAGTCGTTTGTCGGGAGTCGAGACAACAACATTGGATTTCCAAAAATATCAAGTTTTTGACTTGATTGGGTACCCGATAATAATTCGGTAAAAGTTGGAGTACTTTGATTTAAATCGAAAGTTGAATTGTTTGGAGATAAATGATCATAGGTGCCATAATTTGAAATATCATATTCGTTTAAATCCATTACTTTTTGGAAAATTAGAGATATGGAAAATTAGAGATATGTAAATGTGTGTGTTTTTTTTTTTTTTTTTTTTTTTTTACTGTAGAAGTAATTTTTTTATGGGTAGAAGATAATAAAATTTAACTGAATGTTGTGCTCTTTTTATAAGATTTTTTTTATTTTAAAAAATAATAAGTTATAATGTGTGTTTAATTTTATTGTTGGTAGGTGATTGTTGAAATTGCAGTGAATGAAGGGAGTTGAAATTGCAGTGAATGAAGGGAGTTGAAATTGGCTGCAAGAGTGAAGGCTGAGTAGACAAGTTGTGTACTTTTTTTTTTTTTTTTGCAAGCTGTTGTGTACTTTGACGCAGAGAAAAGCAAATGTACTTTTTTTATTATTTATGAATTGGTCCACCAATCAGATTTGGACACATATGAGGTCACAAATGTGGTCAATTTTATTTAAGTAAGGTCACAAATTGACCTTTGGTCACAAATTATCTCATTTGGTCACCAATTAACCACCTTAATTAACTCACTAAGCATGACCAAGCAAGGTCATGACCAAGCAATTGACCTTGCTTGGGGATGGTCTAAAGTGAAATGTGTGGTGGTAAGGATGAGTCGTGAGTTCTAGTATTGGAGTGAGTGAGTGAGTGAATTTTTATTTTTTTAATCAACTTTTTTCATTTCCTGCGTTTAATGTTTTAACACCGCATATAAATAATTTGAGGCGTCTTTTTATAAAAATGCCGCAAATAGTTATATGATTTAAAATAAAAAGGAAAATTATTTGCTATGACTAGGCTAAAACGCCTCAAATAGAGAGCCGCAAAAAAATATTTTTCTACTAGTGTTACAATCAAAAGATTACACCTTTAAGATTGAATTTAGAAGGGCGATTAGTTCTTCATAGTAGATCTAAAAACCCAATTAAAATGTAAACAATCCAAAGATTACAACTTGATTACCACAATAGAGTCTAAGATGGTGAAACCCTAATGGTTTACATCTATATATAGTCCTAGCCTAAGAAGGATTAATGGGCCTTAAGATAGAGGAAATCCCGTAACAAAATGGAGTAGCCAAGAAAAATTCGCACGCTGCAACTTTTGGGAAAGGAAAAGTCGCACGGTGCAACTTCCATGCTGGAAACTTATCTTCAATTCTTCCTTTTGCTCCTTTCTTGGATGGCTTCTACCTTAGTCATTGGTGCTTATTCCTTAGCTTTCTTTGGGACTTCACTTGACCTCAAGCACCTCTCAAAACTTAATTTAAACTTCTTGTTAAGAGCCCAACACTCGGAAGTGGTAACACGAAGCATATCATGTCAAAACCGCTACACAATGCTCCTTATTATGCTTAAAAGTACGCTAAATAGATAGTAGAAATCCGAGTCTATCAAACACCCCACACTTAAGCCTTTACTCGTCCCGAGCAAACTATTATAGAACCAATTAATAAACACTAGGCTCACAAAATAAGCATAGGTAAGCTCAATCGACCCATTTCTCTTCTCTCGCACCCCATCCTTCTTATTTCACCCTCATCAAATTAACAACATGGTCACTATTCCGTCACAACATCATCACAAAGGTAAGTGACCTAAATCCTCCAATCAAGAGTTGCTCTTCTCTCATGCGCTGTAACACCCCCATTTATTTAAGAGCCTTTAGCAAGACATTCCCAAATAAATAAAGGTGTTACCATCTCAGTTGCCTGAGGTAGTAAGTATAAAAGACAAACAATTACCAAAGTACTTTAAAACGATATAAATTTAAGTGCCTCAAAAGACTTATTACAAAATTCCAACGAACTAATTAAATATTACAAAGTACGTTTAAAACAACTGCAGTGGAAATAAAATAACTAGTGTCTGAATGAATTAAGGCGATCTCTAGACTCAAGTAATAATCTCGTCCCAAGCCCCTCCTTTAGCATCCAGCACTTCTCACAAGCTAACCTAAAATCAATCTGCTCCCCAATATTTGGTTCATCACAGGTGTTCACGAATACACAGTCAACCACGAGTTGAGTAGGATAACTAACAACAATAACAATACGATAACCTGCAATACGATATAATCAAGAAACTCAACCAAGACTGTCACACACGGCTCAACCGTGTGCCTCATCACACGTCACAACCAAACGCAACACAACTGACACCACACGGTGTACTGCTCAAGTCCCCGGTCCATCCCCCAACGTCACCGTGCCTGGCCAACCAAAACCCTTATAGGACCACGGCTCTTCCGCATCCCTGTGCCTGACCGACCAAATAATCTCAAAGCATTGCCATTCCTCTTTCATAATACCAACCAACAATAGAGAACCAACCCACAACAATAATAATATGTTTATAAGACAACAATTATAACAATATGCTCAAGACAACAATTACGACGATGTGCTCAGGACAACAATTACAACAATAATGATCTTTTAACAATTCACTAATTACCAATATAGTATAGTTGAGTAGTTAACCTACCTTTTAGCAATTCTTCTCAATCAACCAATTAATCAAAAAGCTTCTTCAACAATTCACCACCTAAACAAATAATTGAATTATGTATAATTATTAACTAATCTTATTAATGAATTTAAGATGTAAACTACCCAAAACAATCCCGCAAAAATCCCCACGAACACGCCCCACACAACCGGTTGACCCGACGATGGTCAAACCCGTCGGTCAACGGCTGGTCAACGACCCCCTCCACGGTCACGGTCAGTCAACGGGTCTAGGGTACGGTCAAGGACAAACGTAAATAGTTGATGTGAAGCCATTAGATAATTTACCACAATTTAATTAGCGAAAGGTGAAAACCCCGTCTTAAAGTTGACTCACAAAAGCTCTCCTCACAATTATATGTATTGAGTTTTTGTAGAAGAATAAATATGATGGTAAGGCATAGGGTAGGTGGTCGGACTCACTTGGAGGTTTAGTTTTCGGTACTTGTCGTTAGGAGCACCTAGACCAAAACACAATTTATAACTCCACAAACAACTCTACAATTAGTAAAGAGGCAAGTAAAGGTCGGATCCCAAGGGACGGGAATTGAGATGAGATTTTCAATTGCAACTAGTGGTGTCTAGGGGTGTCACAATTTGGGGTTTGAAGTAGAAGATCACTAAACTAAATAGCAATAAAAGTAAACAAGCAAGATGATTAAAAAGGTATGTAAACAATTGATAAAAGGCACTAGGTGTGGACAGCGGGCCACCCACGGGGGCGCTTGGTGAAGGTCGAAACAAGCATTTGCATTTTGTATGGAGTCGCCACCAATTTTTATGGGAAATTGGAACCGTTCGAATACCTCGTGTCATGTCAAGACACAAAGTAGTGACATGAACACTAAGCAATCGTTACCCTTAGCATTCTATGTATAGAATGACTCTCGTGGATGCCAATGAACACGGGTGCTCACGGAGATCTGGAGTAAGGGGTGAGGGTACGTATTAGGAAGCTCTTTTGATCGAACACCTAATCCCGCCCGCCTCGATAGCGGCCTCTACTAATGATTAGGGAAGTTATTCGTACTTGATATATCGTCGGCTATATGCATGCAATGCAACATCCATAGATTAATCCTAACATGTGAGAATTTAACTAGGTCGGTTGACAATTAATTAGCAAATAATTGGGTCGAAGTAGGATTTAATGCTCATTTACATGTGGAAACATACAAATGAAAGAAATACAATAACTATGAATTACAATAATGAAAATTACAATAATTACAATGGAATAGGCGATTTATGTCGAAAATACCTTTAAAACGGATAATTTGAGAAAAAAGGAATAAAAAGAATAAAAGAAATAAAATAGAAGGCGGTAATACGATTAATAGTCAATTATACGTAAGCTTATTAAACTAGGTCAAGGCAGAAACAGAGTTCAGGGACAGAACTCATCTCGAACAAAGCGCAGCAGATCGCGCCCTGCGGAAGAGCGCGGCCCGATTCTTTGCTCGTCTGTTCCAAGGGTGAGTTCTGGCTGTGAAGCCGGAACTGCAAATCGTTAATGTCGATTGGTAAATTTAATGATTGATTCAATTATTTACTCGGATGGAAGTGATTAATAGGTTAATTACATGTGAATGATGGTCATAAAAGCGATAAAACATGCATGAGACGGATGCAAACGGATTAATTACATGGAATTACGATGAAAATATTAATGAGTCCTCTATTGAAATAAGTCAATTAGGCTAAATATGACGTATATACAACGAATATGCGAATAAGCAGATGAAAACTATATCAATGACGAATTCCAGAAACTCAATATGAACAAATTGAATCTCTAAAATCCGGGTTTGAATTTAGTGACGAAAACCCGTAAATATTGGATTATTTGGGATTTAAGTCGGATTTGATGAATTAAATATGCGAAAGACGATGAATAATAATATACATGTGAATTATCAGTGACGATTATATCAAAGAATTAACGGACGAACAAATAACAAATAAAAAAGAAGCGAATTACAGAGGACGAGGAAGAAGAAAAGAAGTAGGAAGCTGCGGCGGCCCTCACGAAGAGGCGCAGCGAGCTGCGCTCCTTCAAGAGGCGGCGATTCTTGCGTCTTTTCTCGACGTCTGTCTACTGGAAATCCGTAAAAAAGAGTTTTAAAGCACGGTTTTTAGAAATCGGTTTTAATGGTATTTTCGACGTAAACCTTACAATGGATTATACAATAATTAAAATACAATAAATAAATAAGGATTATACACCCTCAGACTTACATGTTGACGGAACGAGAAGGACTAAGATATCGATTAGTGATGCTCGACGCGAATGCAAAGAGAGTGCCCTCGTAAGAGGAAAACGATTGATTAATTAAATTGATTGAGTGTAGTTGGTCAAATTGGTCGGTCATGCAACGGAGAGGCTGGTACCCGGAAAGATCCGAGCTTACGTGGTCGAAAGTTCAAGCACGTAGGCGCCAATAAGTAAGAACAAAGTCTAGAATGCAAAGGGAGAAGAGAAGGGCGGACACTCGCGTGAGAAATATGAGGAACGAAGGCTCCTATTTATACTAATCACACGGAGGAAATTAGGGTTTCGGAGACTCTTTGGTAGTAAATCTCGGAAAGATATGAAAAAGATACGTAAGACATGCAAAGAAGGGCCTGGGGAAAGGCGCAGAGCCACACTGCGTCTCTTGGAAGAGGCGCAAAGACTGGCCGCATCTATTCCCAGGAGGTTTTCCTCCTGCTGAAGAAAGATTTCCGCGTTTGAGTTATGGTAGGACGGAAATAATTCGATTATCTTATGAATATTACGGGATAATATTTGCCAAAAGATAAAATTTATGAAATATGGAATAGAAATATCCGGAACATTCCAGAATATTCTGACTCGGGATTTAACAGTTATCAGAAAATGGAGACGGTTTTTGACCCGGACTCCGAATGTACTCTAATTACTGCCAAAACGACCGTATCGGGACGCAGATGACAACTAAGAGGTCGACATTTAATATTTGAGCAATCACTTGACGACAATCTTACGAACCGTCACAAATCGTTCCGCGTATCAAACATGCGGCCCAATCATCACCGGGTGGTTTGCGGGAGGTGCAGAAATGAGGTATCTACAGAGCCCCCACTTTGACTGAGGCTTGGACAAGGCGAAAGTCAAAGTATAGCCATCAGGTCAATCGAAGATTACAACCTGACGACTATGGCGACGCGAGGCGGCTCAAGGGGTCTGAACCAAGGACCTGTCGTAGGGAACATTTTAGAGTCTGTCGACTATCGGGGAGGGTCGTTTAAAGTCCATTAGACTACGTAAGGAAGCTCGCCAGCCATAAGAAGAGACCATACCGAGATACCCCTGGGTGAAACGGGACTGAAGACGCTTCGGCAAAACTCTTTGGTCTGAGGATAACTTGGTGTCTGAAGACATTAGGGGTCACAGGGATACTGAAGAAACTTCTTTCTCGAGATGCTTCCGGAGAATGACACCTTCGCCGAACTCCGTGAAGAATAAATATCGAAAGCAGCAGGACGTCGGTAGAAACTGCCGGGGAATCCGCTCGCGTGGTCTCAAGCGAACTCTTGCAAAAACTTGAGGTTGAATCTGCTTGCGTCGGTCTCAAGCGAACTCTTGTTGGGAGATATATTGACAATTAGGAACATCTTGATCGTCATGGAAGGAATCTTGAGGGAGCAAATCTTTGCAAAAATCTTGCTGCTTATTTGGGACAAATATTTTGACGACTAGGAACATCTTGATCGTCATGGAAGAAATCTTGAGTGAGCAATACTACAAAATATCGCTGCGCTGGGACAAATGTACAATAATATGCAACGATCCCGCTGGTGGTAAAATGCGGGCCGGAACGAAAGAAAATCGTTGAATGGGCCAAAAGAGAAAAAAAGCATCGAGGAAGAGGCGCACCAAAGATGGGCCCACAAATAACGAACTTATAACGAATTTTTGAAAATCCATGTGGAGGGAAACAAAGGAAGAGGCGCAGCAAGAGCTGCGTCTCTTGGAAGAGGCGCAGCCCTTTCTTTGCGTCTTTTCCCAATTTGGCTTTCCTGCGTAAAAACGCGAAATCAGAGGGGTTTGTGTCATTTGCATTCGAAACACAATTCACTCATTTCTCTCTCAAATATTCACCATTTCCGCCAAGGTTTGATTCAAAAGCTTGCTTTAAATATGACTAATCGAGGTATGTGTTTTAATCTTGCATTAATCTTCTTCATTTGTCGAATTTTGAGCCGCGAAAATTAGGGTTTTCGACCCTTTTGATCGAAAATTTGGGGCTTTTTCCCCAAATGGTTTTGCCTTGCCAAATTGACACTAGAAATGGATAGTAGGTGATGTTAGGAACATAACCATGCATTTGTTTCGAATTTTCATCGAGTTTTGAGCCTTTGAATGAATTCGAGACGGTTTTACAGCTGAACCGTAATTTGCTTCGAAAATAGCCTTAGGATTGCCCATTGGCGATGAAATTTGATATTTGGGATCCTTGAATAATGGGTAAACTTCCCACCATCTCGGAATTTTGGTTTGTGACAACTTTTTCAGGACACCTTTCTAGGGCATAATCGCCGTTATAACGAAATGCTGCCGAATTTCTGACTCAAACCCAGAACTAGGCTTCGAACTGGACTTGACTCGACCCAATTTATCACATGAGTAATCGGGTTGGCGGGAACGTGGCCAAGGATGGCACGAGAGGAGCAGTTTTAGGGCTTTGAAGGCTCGAAACCCCTTAACAAAGGCTTGTCGTCGTATGACGCGGCCTGAATTTGCTTTAATGTTGCAGGTGATGAGGCTTCTACTTCTGGGAGAGCTCCCATGGAGATAGACGCCGCTGTTGTTGAGGAGGCTTTAGAGCAGGCCTTCACCGCTGCGGTGATGGCTGCTGGAGACGAGGCTCACGAGGAGAGGCGCGAGGAGGAGGAGGCCCCGAGACGGGCCAACGTCGGGCGAGGAGGCCGTCAGCTGAGAGGAGCTCCTGCATGGGCTGAGACCTGGGAGAGTAGGCACCTTGTGTGGGCTGCAGAGGGTCACCTGTCCTACAGGACGGTGAAGAGCTTGGTAAATAAGAATTCACTACTCATTATTCATCCTCCTTCATTCTTTTTGTCCAAATTTCTTTCGAATTTCATTCAAAACTAAAGATAGCTTTGTTTCAAATCGTAATAAGAGGCCGGGAACATCAGGTCGTTCTCGGGTTACACGACAGCGATGGAGCACTACGAGCAGCTGTCGGCGGAGGAGAGGGCCATGATCGAGCGTGGAGCGTTCGGTCCTTTGGTTCAGGTCTGGAGGGATATCGTGAAGAGGAAGTTGCGGGCTAACCTTAGCTTGGTCCGCGCTTTCTTGGACTGATTTTGGGACACGACGTCCACGTTTCACCTACCTTTTGGTGAGGTGGGTGTCACTCTGGAGGATTACGGCATGATTTCTGGTCTGCCGTGTGGGACCGAGGAGATGGTGTGGCCGGAGACTGCTATGAGGGCGGACTCGGCCGAGGCGAGGAGATTGATCGGCTGGAACTTGTCGCCGAAGGCTGTTGCAGTGCCGGGTTTGGTACCCAGTACTTACGTCCGAGACTACTTTGCGGGGAAGACCCGGCGCCGGTGACGATCGATGGGAGGGAGACAGCTCCTCCTCCTTGACATATCTGGTGAGCGGAGAGGGCTCGTCTCGTGGCTTTGGTGGTTCCTGTCTTCGATTTACCTCGGAGACAAGGGCGAGAGGCTATCGACGAAGCTCCTTCCCTTTCTTTCTGTCCTGAGTTCCCTAGGACGTTGGGACTGGGTTACTGCTGGTTTTGCGGTCCTCATCCGCTTCATGAGGGCCATGGTTCGTCCGGAGTTGATGGAGAAGGGGACTTCTCCTGGCGCTGTCGGACCGGGACTACTGTTGGAGGTATGAACTTTCCTTTAGACCAAAGTAAATTCCTTTCTTTATCAAATCACGAAAGATCGTCATTGATTATTTCGTTTTTTGAGGCATGGGTGTACTCTTACTTCCCGAGTCTCGCGCCCAAGAGGACGGAGCCGTTGGAGAGGGCCTATCCCGTGGTGAGGGATTGGGTCATGTGCCGGACGAAGAGCAAGCGTTCTTCTCACAATGTCTACCGGCGGGACGTGAATGCTCTTCAGCTGAGCAGCGTGAGTATCCCATTTGTATTCATTTACTCTTCTTATACTTTGCTTTTAGTTGGTCATAGGAATGACCTTTGCCTTTATATTGTCGCAGTGGGTGCCCAGACCTTGGGCGGAGTACGCAGGAGCACCTCCTTTCGTCGCTGAGGTCCTTCGACCTAGGAGCCCGAGTCGGCTGCTGTTGAGGACGTCGATGGGTCATGTGTGGTACTTGGGCGAGCGGTTGGCTCGTCAGTGCTCTCGGGACGCGCTGACGGTTCCCGTCGATCCTCCCATGACAATGTTTAGGGAGCCTTCTGAGGCTGAGAGGGAGGCGGACTTGGCTGGCGCCAGTGGCGACGACCTTCTTCTGCCTGGCGAGGACTACTCGGCGTTCCTTTACGGGAGGTTGGCGTACTGGCCGGTAGTGGTGAGTATCTTTTACTTTTGCTTGGTTTGATTTCGAGAATTACGACGAAAGATCATCGATTAATGAGAGCTATTGGTCTTTGCAGGAGGTTGAGGCGGCGGGCATCGAGCCGCCAGAGTACCCCGAGACCCTCGAGTACACTAACGCGACTGGGAGGACTACGATCTCCGAGTTGCGTGACTTTGACGTAGCTGTGACGGATGCTGGCTTAGATGATCGGGCAAAAGATCATCGATTCGGAGGGTAAGTCTCCGACTTGTATGACTTTTGTGTAAGAACACATTTGATTGAGTTTGCTCAATTTGCTGAGAATTTCTTTTGATAATGCAGGTCGCACCGTCCCGGTTCGTGGCACTATGGAGGGTGGCCAACCGGCTGCGAGCTACTGCCATCGAGGCACTCGTCGGTGGTCGAGGTCGTCAGGTATGAACCTTATTTGACTTTTGATTTTGATTTTTTTTTTTGGTTTTGATTTTCGGTCTTGCTTGAATTGATTGACATGAGTCAATTTGTTGCTGTTTACAGGGTGACCGCGAGCTGGAGCGAGAGTTGACCCAGTCTCGGGAGGAGACGGCTCGCTTGTTGAGGGAGCTCGAGGTTCGGGACGCCGAGATCGCCGTTCTGGTGGCAAGAGTTGCCGAGTTGGAGGGCGCCCAACAGTAGTTTTGTGTAGTTTTGTAGACTTGTACATTTTGGACATTTGATTTTGAAACATTTTTGAACTCTGTTTGGGGCGCAAGCCCCCAGTTTGCTTGGACTTTTGGACTTTGTTCGGGGCGCAAGCCCCCAGTTTGCTTGTACTTTTGGACTTTGTTCGGGGCGCAAGCCCCCAGTTTGCTTGTACATTTGCTCTGTTTGGTGTACATATGGTGGCCTGAGTGCCCTTGATGTTGGGTTGTGTTGCTTGTACCTGCAGGTTAGTTCTTGAACAGGTTTGGTAGACAACGGTTTGCGTCGTCATGCTGCCGAAATTTACATGGAAATTACGCAAAACATACATTATATATATATGGCCTTTAATCAGCGCAAAATGAGACTCAAAAGAGCACGAGGAAAAGCAAAAAATTTGCCGGAAATGACCGGACGGTAGGGAGGGTTACCCCCTAAAAAAAAAGAAAAAAAAGAAATCTGTAAGTTAGAGATGTGGAAATGAAAAATAAAAATAATAATAAAAAAAAAGGTAAATGAATTATAATGGAAATTATGTCCTAAAATGAGGAATTGGAATTATTTAAAAAAGTGAAATGTATTTCCTAAAATGAAAATGTGCACATGTGGTAAAATGGCGAACTGTCGATGTCGTCTCGAAATGCGTGCCCGCGAAAATAGGAAACTTGAAACATGGTAAATCGTCGTATTTACCAAAATAAAATCCCGTAGGAATAGGAAATTATTCGTTATAGAATTAGGAAAGATCCAAACGCGGAAATCACAGAAGTGAGACTGGGGAAGAGGCGCAGCATGAGCTGCGTCCTTCTGAAGAGGCGCAGCGAGTGCTGCGCCTGTTCCCAAGCAGGTCCGTTCTGGCGGATTTTTGAAAACAACAATGAGTATAAATAGAAGCGTCGACGGGGCGTTAATTCACACAATTCTTCCGTCTCTTCCTCGTCTATTCACATAAAACTCTCAAAATAAATCTTCAAGAGAAAATTGTCATTATGAATACTTTGGAGATCCGCTTGAAGGAATGGACCAACGAGTTTTCGAATATGGAGAAGCACGACATGGGTGCTTATAACCTTGGGTCTTTGTTGAGTTTGAAACTCATTAAGGTAGTAAAACTGTTCTTGGATGCTTGCCTTGACTATTGGGACCCGAATTATCATGTTTTCGCGTTCCCGGGAGGTGATATTTGCCCGTTTCCTGAAGAAATTGCTGCTATTGGTGGGTGGGACCCCGAACATTTACCTGCCATTCCTTCCACTTCACAAGGGTATAAGAGCAAATTCAGAGACTTGCTTGGACTGACTAGACTTGAGGTGGATCGCTTAGTTACCCCGAAAGGCGTGAGAATGTTGGACTTTGTAGACCGATTCATTAACAGTGGCCGACCCTCTGTTTCCCATGTTGCCGGGGAGGAGGGCATTTGACTTTTGTTTCTTTGCACGTGTATGTCTTCCAAGGACACGTTGATGAAGATTTGAGAGGTGATCCCCGTCTTTTGCAGGTAAGAGACATCATTTTTTTTTTTTTTTTTTTTTTTTCGTTTTTTTTTCTCTTGGTGTCTAATACCTGCTCTTGGTAGGTTTGGCTTATGGAACGGCTCCGATTGATCGAGCCCCCAGTTCATGCACTTTCCTATCATTCCCGTATGATTGCGATGAGGACGCGGTTATATATGGTGGACTTCACCCGGGTCTGTGACTATTGGAAGAACAAGTGAAAAGTGATGATGGCCCGTTGATTAGGTGGGTCGTACCGTGGTGGCACCTCAAGTCTCATCCTTTGGAGTATCTTCTTTGGATCCCACTAGGTCCGTGCGCATTCTGGGATTGGAGTTTATGGTATGCATCTTTCCGGAAAGATTGATGAGGCAAGTTGGGTCGAAGGCACGATCCCTAGGCTTGATACCGTCCCCATGATCGCTATGGCGCTTACTACAGAGAGTCAAGAGAGTGGGCCATTAAATGGGCCCAAAGAAACATGTGGTTCTTGAGCTTCTCCGCCAATGCTTTGTGGGTGTCGGACTCTTATCCGAGGTGGAGAAAGGCCGCAACTCCGGAAGAGCGCGAGAGACTAAGGAAACGTGAGCCGGTTGATTACAAGGTGCGCGAGGGAGAGAAAGAGAAGGAGAAGCATCGACGAGAGGGAGAAGAAGAAGCCGGATTTCAAGTCATTCATCCTTCAAAGAAATCAAAGACTACTCTTGTTGCGGAAATGGTGGTTGGCAAGAATGGCGAGTCGGGCTCGAGGAAGACCGTTGGTGATTAGGTCCGAAGTGGTGCAAGAGCGCCCGGCTCGAGGTCGTGACGGGAAATATGACAAGAATGACAAGGGCAAGGGGAAGATGGAGGAATAGCCCGAGTCTTTATTTATTATTTGATTATTATTATTATTGTTGTTGTAATAAAAAGGAGGGATTTTTAGAATCCTAGCCTATTCTATTTTTATTATGTAACGTACTATTATTATTAGAGAGTGAATGAAATAAAAAAAGGTTAAATGGTTATGAAACCGTTGAGATTTTCCACTTATTATTCTTGTCGAATTTCAAATGCAATGCAAATGTCCTTCTATTTACATTTTTAGATATAATGGGTTGAATCCCGTGAAGGATTGCCTACGTATTCACTTAAAAAGCGAAATCAAACCCTTGCGCGTAGTTCGAGTAAATGTAAAAGAATAATTGTTCGAAGCAAGAGCTTGTAATGAACATAGAAAATAAGCATGGGCTTTTGCTTACTCTGGAGGTGCGAATTTAGTTTATTTGATGATATGAGGATGACAATCTTGTCAAAATGCAAGAGCACAGTGACATTTAGCTTATTTCAGCTTGGCCAGGGGCCGTTTATTTAGTGTCACAAGAGCGACACATGGGTTTACGCGAGGCGCGTTTTTGTCCTATTCTAGGCATAGTACCGTTTCAATTGGTCGAGGTTTGTGGGGTTTGAAAACTCGTTCCCATCTAGGTTTGTGATTCTAACCGCACCCCCTGGAGTTATGGATTTGACTAGATATGGTCCGGCCCGATTAGGTTTGAATTTTCCCGTGGGTCTAGGTGTAAAAGAGCTCTAACCGATTTGAGTACTAAGTCTCCTTCTTTGATGTTTCTTGGCCTAACCCTTTTGTTGAAAGCTCGTTTGATACGGGCTTGATATGTTTGGACATTATGTAAGGCGCGTAGCCTACGTTCATCCAGAAGGATGAGTTCTTCATACCTATCCTTCTTCCAATCGGCCTCCGGGATTTGACTTTCTAGTAGAATACGCAAGGATGGTATCTCTAGCTCGACTGGTTGTACAGCTTCCATGCCGTAGGTCAAATAGAAAGGAGTAGCCCCAGTGGGCGTCCTGACAGATGTACGGTACCCCCATAAGGCAAAAGGTAACTTGCTTGGCCAATCTCTATAGTTGTCAGTCATTTTCTTGAGAATTGTGACGACATTCTTGTTTGCTGCCTCTACCGCGCCGTTAGTCTGTGGTCTATAGGGCGAAGAGTGGTGATGCTTAATCTTGTATTTGGCTAGCAATTGCTCGATTTCAGCTTGGAAATGTGATCCGTTATCGCTAATGATCTCATGTGGGCAACCATATCGACAGATGATGTTATTTTGTATGAATTTGGCCACATTTTTGGCCGTAAGCCCAGTGTAGGAAGCCGCTTCTACCCATTTGGTGAAATAGTCAATTGCCACTAGGATGAAACAGTGACCTCCTGTTCTATTTGGGGTTATTTTCCGATTATGTCAATTCCCCATATGAGAGAATGGCCAAGGAGATGTCATCGTGTATAGCAAACGAAGGAGGGACATGTTGTACATTCCCGAAGATTTGGCAATTGTGGCAGTGTCTCACGTTTTTGATGCAATCGGATTCCATTGTGGTCCAATAATACCCTAAACGTGTGATTTTCTTTGCCATCATGGGCCCACTCATGTGAGGACCGCATTCTCCGTCGTGGACTTCTTCCATCACCTTTCGTGCCTGTGAATGATCAAGGCATCGTAGGACTACACCAAGAGGTGTTCTTTTGTATAACTCTCCTTGCATCAGGATGTATTGGGAAGCTAATAGGCGTATAGCACGTTGTCCCCTTTTGTCCATATCTGGTGGATAGGTACCATTAAGCTTGAAATTCAGGATTGCTTGGAACCAGGGTTCCTGTGCGATTTCCTCTTCATCGGTGATTTGATGGACATAAGCCGGCTCCGACCGTCGTTCGATGCACAAAGGCATTTCTATCATGTGATCTGACATATTTATCAAAGACGCAAGTTTCGCAAGAGCGTCTGCAAATTGATTTTCCTCCCGAGGTAGGTGTAGGTATGTTACGTGATCAAAGAATTGAGCGACTTGGTCTATCCTAGCCTGATAAGGTGCGAGGCTTTCACTTCGGATTTTCAAAGATCCCGTAACTTGGTTGATGATCAATGATGAATCCCCATGTACTCGGAGGTTTTTAATGCCTAAGCTTATTGCCGCTTGTAGCCCAATGAGACAAGCTTCGTATTCTGCAGCATTGTTTGTCACCTCGAAGTCGAGTTTGACAGCAATCGCTGTATGCTCACCTTCAGGAGAAATGAGCAACACTCCTATTCCGAATCCTCTTAAGTTTGATGCTCCATCAAAGTATAGGTCCCAGGAGTCTACATCTGTTTGGAGTATATCCTCGTCGGAAAATGACCAAGTATCTATGGTTTGTGCGTCGTTGATGGGATTTTCTGCGAAGAATTCGGCGACGGCGCGACCTTTTATAACTTTTAGTGGCACATATTTAAGGTCGAATTCTGAGAGCATCAGAGTCCATCTTGCTAGACGTCCGTTGAGGACGGGTTTCTCGAAGAGGTATTTGACTGGGTCCATTTTGGAGTATATCTTGACGGAGTAGCTAAGCATGTAGTGACGTAGCTTCTTCGTTGCCCACACAAGAGCGAGGCATGTCTTTTCGAGTTGTGAGTATTTGCACTCATATTCCAGGAACTTCTTACTTAGATAGTAAATAGCTCTTTCTTCGCTTCCTACAGTTTGAGCCAACATGGCACCCATGGCGGTTTTAAGTTCTTGTGAGATATAAACCAAGAGGTTGATCTCGTTGCGGTGGCATGAGCACTGGTGGTTTAGCCAATATCTCCTTAATTCGGTCAAACGCCTTTTGACAATCATCATCCCAAATGGTGTGGTCTGTTTTCTTGAGTTTCTTGAAGATAGGCTCACAAATCATCGTAAGTTTCGATATGAATCGACTTATGTATTGTACTTTTCCCAGGAATCCTCTGACTTCTTTTTCTGTTTGAGGTTGTGGCATTTCGATCAGAGCTTTGATTTTGGAAGGATCTATTTCTATACCGCGTTGGCTAACGACATATCCCAGAGTTTCCGGATGTTACCCCAAATGTGCATTTCTGGGGGTTGAGTCTCATGTTGTACTTTCGTAGCCTTGCGAAGAATTTGCGAAGGTTTGCAATATGTCCCTCTCTTTCCTTGGATTTGACGATCATGTCATCTACATATACCTCAACTTCTTTGTGCATCATGTCATGTAGGAGTGTAGTTGCGGTGCGTTGGTACGTAGCTCTGGCGTTAATCAATCCAAATGGCATTACCGTGTAGCAATATGTTCCTCATTGGGTGACGAATGCGGTCTTGTGCATATCTTTCATGGCCATCTTGATTTGGTTATAACCTGTATATCCATCCATGAAGGATAGTAATGCGTGGTCTGCAGTATTGTCTACCAATATGTCAATGTGAGGTAGAGGGAAGTCATCTTTCGGACTCGCTTTGTTCAAGTCCCTAAAGTCAACACAAACACGGATTCTCCCATCCTTTTTGGGCACGGGTACTATGTTAGTTACCCAGTCAGAATACTCGGAAACTTTGATGAACCCGGCTTTGAATTGCTTGTCCACTTATTCCTTAATCTTTAGAGCCCATTCTGTTCTCATTCGTCGAAGTTTCTGTTTTACAGGTTTGAAACCTGGCTTAATCGGAATCCTATGTTCGGCGATATCCCTGTCGATCCCTGGCATGTGTTTGTAGGACCAAGCGAAAACGTCTTTGAATTCATTTAGGAGGTCTATGAAATCGGCCCGTTCGGTAGAGCTCAAGGTAGTCCCTATCCTAAGTTCTTTGGGTTCTAGTTCGGTTCCAACATTGATGGGTTCGGTGTCCTCTATTACAGGTCCCCCTTCCCCTTCCTGTAGTATTTCTTTGGCTACGTAGGGAGGTATTTCGGTCAAGTCTGGATTTTGGTCATCCTCAGTATCATCGTAAACAGAATTGCACTCAAGATAACGCAAAGAGTAAGCAGAACCTGATTTATTCATATTAAGATTTGAGTAAAGTTGAAACAAAGAAGCCAACCGATCCATGGTCGGTGGTGGCAAAGGGACGAATGGTGGGGCATTTCCCGAACTATCGTGACTACTCGAGGCTAAGCTAGGAGAAATGAAGGGAGTGGGGATGACAACAGGAATAGATTCTCTAATGACTTCTCTAGACTCCGACTCTGACTCCGACTCCGACTCGAACTCGTCGTCTTCTGGTTCTCCTTTGAACATCTCTCCTTCTCCAGTGGTGAGCTTGAAGAGTCTTCCTTGGTTGTTGGTCCATTTGATAGATTTTCTCCATCCTTTCTCGCTTTGCTTTGTGTCGGTTTCGTGATTAACGCGGTGGGGTTGAAGCGATCGTCTTGAAGTATCATAGTAATGATCTCATCCTGCGCGGCCCTAATGAATCGATCTTCTCCAAACAATAGGCTAACAGCTTGTTCGTCGAAGCAAGGTGCTTGACGGGTTTTGACGGTAGGAACCGTTTTTGGAGGAATGAAGTAGCAATCGTGAAAGATCTCGATTCCGGCTAACTTCCTCTCAAGATAATGCCAAGGTTCGGGAAATCCGTGAAAGAGTTCTGAACTTCCTTCTTGAACGAAGTACCCATTTAGAGTGGGGAGATATGGCCTCATTTGGACTCCCACGTGCTTGCGATTTTGGACTTGGGCGAGCATTTCGAGAACTTCTTCTTTTGTGGGTTTGTACCCTAGTCCAAGTGGTATCCTTGTCGAGTTGCCTTCCTTGTATGGTGCGAAGGTGTTCTTCCGAATTGGGTTCAAAGGCATTCCAGGGAAGTAACCCTGGGATTTGAGTATGTGGTTGACCACCAAGTTAGAGTAGGGATTGTAGTATAAGGGTGCCAACTCACTTTCTATAACGCTTACGCTTTGGAAGCCTCCAAGTTCATATACGGGATCCGCAAGGACTTGATTGTTTGATTGCTTCTCGATTATTGCCTTGATGGGTGACGAAGTGATCGTCACAACTTTGCCATTTAGTGGGATCTTGATCTTTTGATGAAGGGTGGATGTTACCGCTTTGGAAGCATGAATCCAAGGCCTTCCCAGAAGTATGTTGAATGAAGCTTCGATGTCCCCTATTTGGAAGTTAACCTTTCGTTCAATCGGCCCCGTGGCTATGGTTAGGTTAACAAGTCCTACCACTTTTCGTCGCGTACCGTCATATGCACGAACACCTTGATTTGTAGGAGTCCAATCTGACTCTTTCATGCCTAGTTTGTATGCCGTTTTGAGGGGTATGACGTTGACCGCGGAGCCATCGTCCACCAAGGTCATTGGCACATTCTTCTTTAGACAGATGACGGTGATGTATAGAGCAAGGTTGTGACTAGCGCCAAAAGGTGGCAAGTCTTCATCCGAGAAAGTAATAGGATTACTTAGCTTAGGTGATTCTTGGAAGACCAAGTTGACTACATCTTCAGGAGTGGAGTTATGTGCCACATTCAATTTGGCCAAAGCTTGCAGTAAAGCTTGGCGATGTGGAAATGAGCTTGCCACTAGTTGCCAGACTGAAAGATCAGCCTTGGTTTTCTGTAATTGCTTGAGCAAATGATCAGTGGGGTCATCTTCGTTGTCATTTGGTGTGATGACGTTGGTTGGACCGTTTTGAGTGGTGCTTTGATATGGCGACCCGAACGAGTTAGGTTATCCACATCCTGGTCTTCACCATTTTGGACTATTTCCTTGACTATGGAGTTTTCAATGAGATACTCGTCCTCATCGTCATCGGCCCAAACCCCATTAACTGCAGCTAGTTCCTTCATTCTCATGATATCACTTTCTAGTCGTATGATTTGATCGACTAATTTATCAACCACGGTGACTACTTCTTGCATAGTGGCATTCTGAGAGAAGATCAATGGTACGCGTTCTTTAGGTATTGCATTGGGATTGCGCAAAGCCGTTACCATGTTTTCTAGTTCCCACACTTGTCTATCTACATTCCTTGCCCATGTGATGAAGTCGGAAATGGTGGGGGAGATAGTAGAGTAGAGCCTTTCTTTCTCAATTGCATGAATTTCATTTTCGGTGGGAGAAATGAGGTGTGAGCAATCTAAGGTAGATTCGTCACTTGTAATCACTAGAACTCCAAGAGGATTCTGAGTGTTGTTGGGCTTACCTCCTGGTGGAATTGGAAGTCGACCATCTTCAATCATATCTTGAAGCACGTGTTTCAACTTGTAGCATTTTTCTGTGTCGTTCCCCTTACCCCTATGGTATTCACAGTACGAATTTTCATCCCAAAACTTGGACTTCTTTTCGGGTTCGGGAGTAGGTCCAATGGGTTGGAGTTTACCTTGCTTCATTAACCTTTTTAGAGCATTGGAGTACGTATCCCCAAGGTTTGTGAATTTCCTTGGTGGAGTAGTTTTCTTAGATGGCTCGAGAAGGTTAACTTCGTCAGTCTTTCTAGTAGAGCCGTATGAACGACTTGTGGACCCTTGATATCCTCGACCTACCGTTTTGGACAAGAGTCCTTTACGGATGTCATCTTCAATTCGTGTCCCTAATACGGTTAAATCCTTGAAAGTCTTGATGTTTTGATATCTCAAATGGTTGGCATATATGGGCTTGAGATTATCCACAAACTTTTCCACAAGAGTAGCTTCATCCGGGCGTTCAACTAGTTGGGTACTAGTCTTCCTCCACCTACTTAGGAAGTCGGTGAATCCTTCTTTGTCATTTTGGGTAAGAACCTCTAGAGTACGCATGTTGACTTGGATCTCGGCATTATCCGCATATTGTTTAGAGAACTCGATTGCGGCGTCTTCCCAAGTAGCGACCTTCTTGTGATCTAAAGTGTAGAACCATTGCTTCGGGATGGTGTCAAGAGATGAAGGAAAGATCCTTAAGAACATCTCGGGTTTGATGCCTTTGATAGACATATAATCCTTGAAGGCACGGATGTGGTTCAAAGGGTTCTCATGTCCTTTGAACTTAGGGATATCCGTCATGCTAAAGTTGGTTGGCAATTTGGAATTGACGGCTTCATACTTGCGATTGTTTTCCCTATAAATGTCATCCCCCTTAAGGTACATCAATTGCTCCTCTAGGTATTGGAGTCTCTTCCCGGCTGCAGTTGTCCCTATGATAGGATTCTCATCCCCAGACTCGTCATCGGAGAAACGTAGTACTTCACTTTTAAGGGGAGGCAACCTTCCCTCTACATCAAAGATACGGCCTTCGATGAGTTCAAGGCGGTCATAGGTTTGGTTTTGGGTAACTTGCATTTGGGCTAGCGTGGCTAGGATTCGATCATTAATATCTTGAATTTGCTGGAGATTTGTTTCCTCACTTGATCCGGGTATCTTCGAAACTGGATAAGAGATCGGCGACGAATCAAAACACGATCGACCATTCTATCACACTTGCTAAAAGAGGAAAAGTTTTGACTCGTGAAGTGGGTGTGTGCCACTTGTGTTGAGTGAATTTTGAAGAAAGACAAGGTCTTTGAAAATGTGTGTCCTAGTCAACTGTA
Organism: Silene latifolia; assembly: GCF_048544455.1. NCBI lineage: Eukaryota > Viridiplantae > Streptophyta > Magnoliopsida > Caryophyllales > Caryophyllaceae > Silene > Silene latifolia. The sequence continues at coordinate 177,612,499 of NC_133537.1, forward strand.
GTGTAGTTGTAGGAGTGGACTCGAAGTGAGGTTTGAAATGGGCTTGGGGCCCGAATTTACAAACGGACAGGGTTTTGACCGGATTTTGCGCTAATCGAAGGCCTCTTTTTTTTTCGAAATTTTGTTTTGAAATTGGGTTTTGATTTTTGAAAATTCGTCATGATTTGTTTAGAAATGGTGATCACGTAAGGTTTACATATTTATACAAGCATTATAACGGGATGCTGAGTGCATTTAAAAGGGTTTTGGTTTAAAGGGTGGGTTGCCATACCGAACCATCAAACCCGAAGTCTGTGGAGAGGCTCGTGCCAAACAAGAGTAAGGCCGATTCCTAGTCCAATTCCTCAAGTAGTGAAGGCCCTTGATACAAACAAGAGTAAGCATCATGGTATGGATGACGTCAATCGCTATCCATCCTTAGGCCCAAATAAGAATTAGGACCGTTTAGACGGGACGATTGGTCGAATGGGTTGGTTTGGGCCTAGGAAGGCCGAATAAACGATCTAGGAAGACCGAGTTATGAAAACCGACAATTGTCTTGTACAAACTTATTCCCTAACCTTGTTCAAGTTTCACCCTTGCTACACGTAAGTGTATTTTCCCAATGAGTCGCCAAAAGCGTGGGCGGGCCGCCCACGGGGCGCTTGGTGAAGGTCGAAACAAGCGTTTGCATTTTGTATGGAGTCGCCACCAATTTTTATGGGAAATTGGAAACGTTCGAATACCTCGTGTCATGTCAAGACACAAAGTAGTGACATGAACACTAAGCAATCGTTACCCTTAGCATTCTATGTCTAGAATGACTCTCGTGGATGCCAATGAACACGGGTGCTCACGGAGATCTGGAGTAAGGGGTGAGGGTACGTATTAGGAAGCTCTTTTGATCGAACACCTAATCCCGCCCGCCTCGATAGCGGCCTCTACTAATGATTAGGGAAGTTATTCGTACTTGATATATCGTCGGCTATATGCATGCAATGCAACATCCATAGATTAATCCTAACATGTGAGAATTTAACTAGGTCGTTTGACAAATAATTAGCAAACAATTGGGTCGAAGTAGGATTTAATGCTCATTTACATGTGGAAACATACAAATGAAAGAAATACAATAACTATGAATTACAATAATGAAAATTACAATAATTACAATGGAATAGGCGATTTATGTCGAAAATACCTTTAAAACGGATAATTTGAGAAAAAAGGAATAAAAAGAATAAAAGAAATAAAATAGAAGGCGGTAATACGATTAATAGTCAATTATTCGTAAGCTTATTAAACTAGGTCAAGGCAGAAACAGAGTTGTGACAGAACTCATCTCGAACAAAGCAAAGCAGATCGGGCGCGCCCTCGGAAGAGGCGCAGCAGCGATTCTTTGCGTCATTCCAAGGGTGAGTTCGGGCCGTGAAGCGAAGCGCAAATCGTTAATGTCGATTGGTAAATTTAATGATTGATTCAATTATTTACTCGGATGGAAGTGATTAATAGGTTAATTACATGTGAATGATGGTCATAAAAGCGATAAAACATGCATGAGACGGATGCAAACGGATTAATTACATGGAATTACGATGAAAATATTAATGAGTCCTCTATTGAAATAAGTCAATTAGGCTAAATATGACAGATATACAACGAATATGCGAATAAGCAGATGAAAACTATATCAATGACGAATTCCAGAAACTCAATATGAACAAATTGAATCTCTAAAATCCGGGTTTGAATTTAGTGACGAAAACCCGTAAATATTGGATTATTTGGGATTTAAGTCGGATTTGATGAATTAAATATGCGAAAGACGATGAATAATAATATACATGTGAATTATCAGTGACGATTATATCAAAGAATTAACGGACGAACAAATAACAAATAAAAAAGAAGCGAATTACAGAGGACGAGGAAGAAGAAAAGAAGCAGGAACTGCGGCAGCCTCACGAAGAGGCGCAGCAGAGGCGCGCTCCTTCAAAGAGGCGCAGCGATTCTTTGCGTCTTTTCTCGACGTCTGTCTACTGGAAATCCGTAAAAAAGAGTTTTAAAGCACGGTTTTTAGAAATCGGTTTTAATGGTATTTTCGACGTAAACCTTACAATGGATTATACAATAATTAAAATACAATAAATAAATAAGGATTATACACCCTCAGACTTACATGTTGACGGAACGAGAAGGACTAAGATATCGATTAGTGATGCTCGACGCGAATGCAAAGAGAGTGCCCTCGTAAGAGGAAAACGATTGATTAATTAAATTGATTGAGTGTAGTTGGTCAAATTGGTCGGTCATGCAACGGAGAGGCTGGTACCCGGAAAGATCCGAGCTTACGTGGTCGAAAGTTCAAGCACGTAGGCGCCAATAAGTAAGAACAAAGTCTAGAATGCAAAGGGAGAAGAGAAGGGCGGACACTCGCGTGAGAAATATGAGGAACGAAGGCTCCTATTTATACTAATCACACGGAGGGAATTAGGGTTTCGGAGACTCTTTGGTAGTAAATCTCGGAAAGATATGAAAAAGATACGTAAGACATGCAAAGAAGGGCCTGGGAAAAGGTGCAGCAGCCACTGCGTCTCTTGGAAGAGGCGCAAAGACTGCTGCGTCTATTCCAGGAGGTTTTCCTCTATTTGAAGAAAGATTTCCGCGTTTGAGTTATGGTAGGACGGAAATAATTCGATTATCTTATGAATATTACGGGATATTATTTGCCAAAAGATAAAATTTATGAAATATGGAATAGAAATATCCGGAACATTCCAGAATATTCTGACTCGGGATTTAACAGTTATCAGAAAATGGAGACGATTTTTGACCCGGACACCGAATGTACTCTAATTACTGCCAAAACGACCGTATCGGGACGCAGATGACAACTAAGAGGTCAACATTTAATATTTGAGCAATCACTTGACGACAATCTTACGAACTGTCACAAATCGTTCCGCGTATCAAACATGCGGCCCAATCATCACTGGGTGGTTTACGGGAGGTGCAGAAATGAGGTATCTACACTAGGGTGTCATGGGGTCATAGGGGATTCATGGAAATTGATCATACAAACATATTCTCAAATTATAAGCAAGCAATTATTGTTGTGATGGATCGAGTTGGTTTATATCTTACAATCCTAGAAAAGTTTGGGTCCCGGAGCCGAATCGATTAGATTGTACAACACCTACAAGTCGATTTAATCTTCCCTACTCGACTATATGCATGGTCTAATGAGACTCGAGTTGGTTTATATCTTACAAGTCTCATTGAAAAGATAGGTGATGGGTAAAAAATGTAAGGATTCATAGGCTCGCATTTCATCAAACATAACATGTGCATAAGTTGAGATCACAACAAGCAAGCAAATAAACCATGAAAACATATTAATTTAAGCATGAATCATCCCCCATGTTGATTTCCCCTAATTACCCATTAACCCTAGCTAAGGAAACTACTCACTCATTATCATGTTGAACATGCTAGCAAGGTTGTCAATCATACCAACAAAGTAAAACATGATGAATAAATGAAGATAATTAACAATAATTAAAAAGGGTTTAAGAGAATTATACCTACTAATGATTCCAATAATAAAGCAAAGAATAATAGAAGTACTTGATGATTGATTGGAAGGTTGTCAATCTCCCAATAATAACCCAAATAATCTTCAATTACCCAAAATCAAAGATGAACAAAAGAGAGATTAAGGAAATGAGATTTGTATTAAGACTTGATTAAAAGTTGATTACAAGATTAAAGAGAGATTTGATTGATATAAACTACTCTAGAGATCGCTAAGAAGAACCTTCTAACCTAATTAGACTAATAGGGTATTTATAGTGGGGATTAGGTACATAAATTAGGGTTTACTAAGGGCTTAAATGACGATTAAGTCCTTGAGGAATCGCCGGTCTCAAGAGAGACTCCGGTCTCCTTTTCGCCGGTCTTTGAAAAATATGCGCATCCTTCATTGAACAAGTTGAAGACGGATTAGCTGTCACACAATCCGAGCGTCCAGGGCACGGGACGGGCGGATTGTGGGTCTTTTGGACGAGCGGATTCTTGGATGGACGGGCGGATTGTGGTGGTTCTGGACGGGCGTCCAGCCGAGGAAGACGCTCGGATTGCTTGTGCTGTACGGGCGGATTGTGGGCAATCCGCTCGGATTCTTTGTCAGCTACTTCCTTTCTTCTTTTTTTCCTTTGTCTTCATAAAATCCTTGAGGATTTCCCCGGGGATGCAAGGATCTTTTCTCATCATTGCCCATCTACTATAGTATGTACAAAGGCCTTCTAGTCTTGTCTTCTCTTTGATGCTTGGTCATTGAATTCAATCAATTTAGCTCCATTTTGCCACGAAAACGCAAGGTTTGCACTCCTTTCCTACCAAGGGATCAAAACCTCAAAGAATATGCAAAACAAAGGACTAAAGATAATAAATGACCCAAATATGCACTAAAAACCATGGGAACAAGGCTAATTCGGGGGCTAAATATGCTCAAATTATGGTCACATCAGTAGGTATTTATATTAATTGGTAGGTGAAGGTGGAAGGTTCTAGGAAAGTGCTTTTGTGGACATGGCCCACCTGCGTATGCCCAGCCAATCTGTGGACAATGGCAGCAGTCTTTTGAAAGCCACGCTCGGCGGCGTAAAAATGCTTTCGACCGGATCGTTTTAGATCGGTCGGTTTCGTCTCGGCAAGGGTCTCGAAACGATTAGAGATGTTCGGAGTCGCCACCAAGCATTTGTGGGATGCTTGGAACCCGTTTGAAATCCACTTTATACCTCGGTCAAATCGAAGCACAAAGCAGCGTTTGACATAGGTACTAAAGATAAGGAAATCGTCCCTCTTTAGCATCCTATCTCTAGAATGACTCTCGTACGCCCTGGATAAGGTCGTCCACTATCCAAAGTTTCTGAGTAAGAGGTGAAGGTACGTATTGGGAAGCCCCTTAATCAGACACCCAATCCCGCCGTGTAGCGCCTCTACTTGATCGATCTTGGTTGGTTGAATGCAAAAGTTGATAAAACGGTTTAAATGCATGAATGTGCATCCAATAATTTAAACCTAACATGTGAGAGCTTTCTAAGTCGGTTGATTTAATCCAAGTATCAAGTATAAGATGTCGGGTTGGATTAATGATTGATTTGCATGCAAGACGGAAATTAAACATCCATTTACCGTATTAGGTTTAGGGTGCATAACGTGATCCATTTGTCTTAGTAAGGCATTTTGGTTAAAACAAATGAAATAGAATAAAAAAGGGTTTGAAAATATTTAACCGTCATGGTATGAGGAACCAAGGGTGAAAAATGTTTTATGGTTAAAACAAATGAAATAGAATAAAAAAGGGTTTGAAAATATTTGAAATGGTAAAAACCGATTACAAATATGAAAACGAATTAAAGGGGAAAGACGAGAACAAACACGGTTGATCTCTGATCCGAACACCCCATTTAGGCGCGGGTAAGCCTGCAACCTAAGGGGCTTCTGTCTCAAGCCAAAAACCAGTTTTGGCTCGTTTATCCCATGTTTCGGTTCATGTTATGCACGTTTTAGCATGTTATAGTCATGAAACAAATGAAAACATGATAAAAATAGGATTTGTACACCCTCATACTTATATGTTTGGTTATGGCGAGCGACCGACGTAAGTGTAACAAATCGTTTGGTCGGAAAAAACTCGGTTTAAAACCATTTTGGTAAGTAAAATGAGTGTTTTAAGATTAGTGATGATGTAGTGGTCGAAGTGGTCGGTCAAGTGATTTAATGCACGATGACGGTACCAAACAATGTGTAAGGCTTGTATTTACGATCGGTAGGTCGTAAATACGCGTCGGATTGTGACTTGAGAAGTGGAGTCGAGAATTTTAAGGGAGAAAAGAGGGGGCGGACACTCGCGTAACTCTCAAATGAGGGGCATTTGAGGGGTATTTATAGGGAAATGAGTGGTTGTGTGAGTTTGAGCGACGTGGCCACCTGGGCTGCTCAAAGAGGCGCGAGCCACGTCGCGGGTCTTCGAGGTGAGTTGTCGCTTTCACACAAAAACAATCATGATTTGTTCTATCCTAGGTTTTGTAGTCATATGTTTGGTACTTGACCAAACATAAATCCGGGAAAACTTAAGGTAGAAGGTTTGAAATGTTTTGTTTTTGGTGGTTGACTCGGTTTGACTCGTTGTTGGAGTCGGGATTTGAATTTTTGAGTCGGTTTTTGGTCCGGCGTCGGTTTTGACTCTAGTTAGTGTCATTGCGACCCCGTCGTCGTGCATTAAACACTCCAGGTATTTTTGAAATGTTTTGAGATATTTTATTTTCGAAATCGTTTTAAGTTTTCCGACGTAAAGTTGTATACAAACTGTCGATCAAACGCCGCGATTCCAAAACATGTTATAGTCCGATAATCATCGAGTGTTTGTCGGAGTCTCAGCAGATACTGGGTATCTACAGAGCCCCTAATTTGACTGAGACTTGGACAGGGCGAAAGTCAAAGTAGAGCCCCCAGGTCAATCGAAGATTACAACCTGGAGACCCAAGCGACGTCGAGGCGGCTCGAAAAGATTCGGGGCGATGACCTGCCATCGGGAAGGGCGACGCCAAGGCGACTCGAGGGTACGAGCCAAGGACCTGTCGTCGGGAACAGTTTAGAGTCTGTCGACTATCCGTGCGGGTCGTTTAAAGTCCGTTAGACTAAGTATGAAGGCTCGCCAGCCAAAAGAAGGAGTCATACCTGAGGTATCTTTGGATATGTCCTTGCGTGTTTGCGGACAAAGGCTCGCCAGCTGTGACAAGGAGTTGTACCCGAGGCATCTTCGGGATATGTCCTTGGGTGTGTGCGGACAAAGGCTCGCCAGCCATGGTGTGTGGTAAGGCTCGCCAGCCATCGCGCGTAGTAAGGCTCGATAGCCACGGCGCATAGTAAGGCTCGCCAGCCACGGCGCGTAGTAAGGCTCGCCAGCCACGACGCGTAGTAAGGCTCGCCAGCCATGATGTGTAGTAAGGCTTTCCAGCCATGGCGCGTAGTAAGGCTCGCCAGCCATGGGGGTCGGTTAATGGACCGTGAGAATAGCCGCGTCAAATGAGCTTGTTTTGGAAGTAGCGAACTCGTGATGCCGCCGTGAAAATAGTGAATTTTGAATTTCCACTATCATTGTTTTTGAAATAAGCGGGTTCCGCTAGGAAGCCCCCTGTTGACATTTGAAGGAATGGTGAATTTGGAATCTTCACTATTCGTTTTTGAATTTGAAGTGGCGGTTTTAATCGCAGTTTGTTTGAATTTTGAAGGAAATAGCAACTTTTGAATTTTGCTATCACGTTTGGGTGTGACGGTTTATCTGCCGCCGTTGACATGTGATAGAAATAGTGAATTTGGAATTTTCATTATTAATTGAAGTGACGGTTTATGTGCCTCCGTTGACATTTGATGAAATAGTGAATTTGGAATCTCCACTATTATTTGAAGTGACGGTTTATGTGCCGCCGTTGACATTTGATGAAATAGTGAATTTGGAATCTTCACTATTATTTGAAGTGACGGTTTATGTGCCGCCGTTGACATTTGATGAAATAGTGAATTTGGAATCTTCACTATTATTTGAAGTGACGGTTTATGTGCAGCAGTTTGACATTTGATGAAATAGTGAATTTGGAATCTTCACCAATATTTGAAGTGACGGTTTATGTGCCGCCGTTGACATTTGATGAAATAGTGAATTTGGAATCTTCACCATTATTTGAAGTGACGGTTTATGTGCCGCCGTTGATGTGTGTGGGGAAAATAGTGAATTTGGAATCTTCACTATTATTTGAAAATTGAAGAAAATAGTGAATTTTGAATTCTCACTATTATTTTGAAATTGACGAAAATAGTGAATATTGAATTTTCACTATTATTTTTGAAGTTGGCGGTTTTGATCGCCGTTTGAATTTTGAAGAAATAGTGAATTTTGAATTTTCACTGTTATTTTTGAAAATTGAAGAAAATAGTGAATTTTGAGTTTTCACTATTATTTTTGAAGTTGGCGGTCTTGATCGCCGTTTGTTTGAAAATTTCGAAAATAGCGAAGTTAAATTTTCATTATTTGCTTTGGAGAAAATGACGATCTTTAATATCGTCGATGAAAATTTGAAGTTTGTTATGTGGAAATTGGGCCGAAGCCCAAAATTCGCTGAAAGAGTAAGGGACGCCTGATTGAGGCGCGAGCCACCTGGCGAATCAAAGGGGCTTCCCTTTTTTCTGTAAAAAGACGCGAGGTAGGGCTGCTCGTCATTCCTCATTCATCTTCAACCTTCGACACAAAAACCCGCAAAAACTCGCCATTGTTGGAGTTTTGCTACCTTCCATTCGTGTCATCAACAATAATGTCGTCTCAAGGTATGCATTTCCTCTCGAATCCATTTGTTTTTGTTGATCTTTTGGCTTAATTGAATTAGGGCGAAATTTTACCCTAGCAAATCGATTTGGGCGTTTTTGATTGAGCCCATTTCGAGTGAAATTGATGATTGCCTTAGGTTAGAAACCTGTTTAGGAGTATAGGGGTGCTTTTAGTTTGCATTTTGGTCCCCGTTCCCGCTCCCTATGCTCGAAAAACGTGAGTGAGGTGAGAAACCGTCTCATTTCACAATGCCAAGTTTATTTGCTTGGATAATAGGTCCCACTAGGTTGCATTGTAGTCGGGAAAGATCGTTTTTGCCATTGTGGACCTTTGTTGGGTATTGTGGGCAAAATTGGAATTTTTGCCTTTTGGTGACGGTCTTATGTCTGGCAAAATAAGCGTCTGTTTGAGCTTGAATTGAGTCAGTTTCCCTTGAAATGGACCTTATTGGTAGTTTAGGTCGCCTTGAGGCGTGATAAAATCACGTTTGCCTTTTTTACGGTTGTTTTTGAATTTTGACCGGCTTGTGCTCAAATTGGCGCATGAATTGCCTCTTCGAGCCGTAGAAAAATTTCCCATTGCCTTGGGAATGTATTTTTGGTTCGTTGGCGGACCTTGTATGGGTCTTGAAATGCCGTTTTTTTTTGTGGTGGTTTTGACTCGTCTTTTGCTTGAAAAGATGGGCGAGTCGTTTTTTGTGCGTTTTTTGTTTTTGTTTGTGAATGGTTTTGTTTGGTTGGATTTTGAGCGGGATTGCCCTTATTTTGCTTTGCAGGTTGTGTTGTTGTTTTGGATTTGTCCATTTATGCCGCCGTAATGCCGAAATTTCGGCTGACGTTCTTTGTTTTTTTTTTTTTTGATTTTGGTAGGATACCATTTGGGACCTACGGGGTCTGTCGTGGAGGCACTGGAGGAGGAGGATGATCCTGGAGGGGAAGAAACGACTGTTTTTTGTTACAGGCTTGGTTGTGTTTCTCCCTGGCGGCCTTTGCCCGGCCAATGATAGGGTATCGATCATCGGTCGTTGTCTGCAGAGGTTCGGATGACCGATGAGTGGGGTTCAATACGGGTGTGTTATCCCATGTTGCCGTTCTCAATCGTCGTTGAATTCAGCTGATTGGGGTTCAACATCGGGGTAGTATCCGTTGTCCTGATCCCTTTTCACCTTTGAATTCTGACAATTGGAGGCCAACGTCGGAGTAACGTGCTGAGTTACGATCCTCGGTTATCGCGTCGTCCAAAATCTGCCAGGCACCATTTTTCTTTTTGTCGTGGAGCAAGAACGAGGTATTACCGTCATGGTAACCACCTCTGCTTCCGCTGTTTCTCCTTTGTCCCTTATGTTGCTCCCTTTCTTTTCTGATTGGAAGGGTAGGGAGTGCTTAGTTCGGTAGGTGGCGGATAGCCCCCAGTTCGTTGTCTTAGGCCAGTGTATGTATGATAGATGGTTGTTTTAGGCCAGTGTCTGTATGATATATGTCTGTACTGGATCCTGTTTGTACGGTCAGTTGTCTGTATCAAACGCGTGTCGATGTATTTTGCGTGAGGCGGTTTGTATATATGTGTTTTTGGATGGTAGCTCATTTTGTGATTTTTGGCTTTTTTGTGTTGTGTTTCGGAGGAGCGTTGTTGGCTATTGATTCTCCTTTTGTTTTGCACTAGTTCCTGCATCGTTAGTGTAGAAAACAGCCAACAGATAGCACATATGCATAAACGTAAACACGTAGAAGCATTTGAACAAAATTTAACCAAGATGGCTCGAAGTTAAAATTGAAGTTTGAAAAATTGAAATGAATTTTGAAAAATTTCGCGACAAGTCATCACGTTCGGAATTCAAAAGGAATTGATTTGGAAACTTGAGCAATTAACTCGCGTTGTGAATTAAATTGCGTCGAAATTATTGAAATTGATTTGTGATTCGAAAAATTCAAACTCAAACCGTCACGGATGAGTGTATTTGATTTTTGAGGTCAAGACTCGAATTTGTGAGTGCTTGAAATTTTGAGGAAATTGACGTCGTGTTATCAATTTTTAAATTTTATTGGATGGATAATTGCGAAAAGGCGAAAAAAATTTCGGAATTTCGACTGGCATGGAAACGATCCGTTGCGGATCGGGGCAACTAGCCTTTTTGCCACATGGTTTGATTTCGACTCCGCTGGGATCTGAACAAGGCTAGTCCAGAGGACGACTTCCCTTTGCCACATGTTGACATTCTGGTGGACAACACCGCCGAACATGCCCTCCTATCATTCATGGACGGGTATGCTGGGTACAACCAGATTAAAATGGCTGAGGAAGACATGCACAAGACAGCATTCACTACACAGTGGGGTACATATTGCTACACGGTCATGCCCTTCAGTCTTATCAACGCCAGGGCTACTTATCGAAGAACTGCTACCACTCTCCTACATGATATGATGCACAAGGAGGTAGAGGTGTATGTCGATGACATGATCGTCAAATCAAAAGAACGGGACGGCCACATCGGCGCCCTTCGAAAATTCTTCGCCCGTCTGCGGAAATATAACATGAGACTAAATCCTCAGAAGTGTGCGTTCGGGGTCACCTCCGGAAAACTCTTGGGACATGTCGTCAGCAAAAGTGGCATTGAGATTGATTCAACCAAAATCAAAGCCCTTCAGCAAATGCCTCGGCCTAGGAACGAGAAGGAGATTCGATGATTTCTCGGCCAGGTCCAATACATCAGCCGCTTCATTGCCAAGCTCATCATGATTTGTGAACCGATATTCAAGAAGCTTCGCGCCTCCGATCACACCGATTGGGACAACGATTGTCAAAAGGCCTTCGACAGGATAAAGGAAATCCTATCAAAACCTCCTGTCCTCATGCCACCTCAACCGGGGATCTCTTTATCCCTATACCTGACTGTTACACAGCCATGGGAGCAATGTTAGCGCAAACAGTCGACGGCGAAGAATGAGCCATCTACTACATCAGCAAAAAGTTCATTGAGTACGAGATGAGGTATACCCAACTGGAGAAGACATGCCTTGCCCTAGTATGGTCAACAAAGAAGCTGCGGCATTACATGCTCAGCTACACGGTCCACATCTGCTTCAAGATGGACCCGGTCAAATACATCTTCGAAAAACCCGTACTAAACGGAAGGCTGTCTAGGTGGACGCTCATGCTGTCTGAGTTTGATCTCAAGTTTGTGCCCCTCAAGGTTATCAAGGGAAGAGCGGTTGCCGATTTCCTAGCTGAAAATCCCGTCAACGAGGATCCAACGACCGATACGTGGTCACTTCCAGACGAAGACATCCTTTGTGCCGATTCCGACACATGGGACCTATACTTCGACGGTGCATCTAATCTGAGAGGCTTCGGGGTAGGAACCCTTCTAATATCACCATAGGGAGAACATGTTCCGATCTCGGTCAAACTAGACTTTGCCGTCACCAACAATGCCGCTGAATATGAAGCAAGTCTCATCGGCCTACAAGCAGCCATCACACTTGGCATCAAGAGACTGAGGGTCCACGGCGATTCCTCCTCATCATCAATCAGGTGTCCGGATCATGGAAAATCCGATCCGACAGCTTAGCTCCCTACCGAGCAAAGATCAATCAAGAGGCCAAGTTCTTCGACCAAGTCGATTATTTCCACTTGCCGCGAGAGGAAAATCAATTTGCCGATGCCCTGACAAAGCTTGCCGCACTCGTCAACATACCTGACGACATGACATCGATGCCCCTATGTGTCGAGAGAAGGAGCGAGCCAGCTCACGTTTGTGCCATCATCGACGACGAGGAAAGCCATGATGAACCTTGGTACCAAGCCATCCTCAATTACAAAACCAAAAATGAATTCCCTCCCAACTCTGATCAAAGAGGACAAAGAGCCATCCGCTTACTTGCATCACAATTCGTGATAAACCAAGATCAACTATACAAGAGAACACCCCAAGGAATTCTCCTCCATTGCATTGACCATCACAAAGCCAAAAAAGTCATGGGAGAGGTCCACGACGGAGAATGTGGCCCTCACATGAGCGCAATGATGCTTACTCGAAAAATCACACGGTTAGGTTACTACTGGACCACCATGGAAGCCGACTGGCGTAACTACGTCAAACATTGCCACAATTGCCAAATCTTTGCTAACATACAACACATACCACCATCCCTTTTATACACCATGACGTCACCCTGGCCTTTCTCAACCTGGGGCATCGACATCATCGGGAAAGTCAACCCGGTAGGCACCAAGGGGCATTGCTTCGTCCTCGTCGCCATCGACTACTTCACCAAATGGGTGGAAGCTAAGCACAGTAATATACAGTCTTGACCGCCAAACAAGTGGCCAAGTTCATTCAAAACAATATCATCTGCCGGTATGGGGTACCCCATGAAATCATCAGCGATCAAGGCTCACACTTCCGGGCGGAAACTCAAGCTTTGCTGGACAAATTAAAAATCAAACGACATTGATCATCCCCCTACCGTCCCCAAACCAACGGAGCGGTGGAGGCAGCGAACAAAACTCTTGTCACCATTATCAAGAAAATGCAAGACAATTACCGCGATTGGCCGAGCAAACTCCCATTCGCACTCTGGGGATAGCGAACCTCCATTCGAACACCGACAGGCGCCACGCCCTTCTACCTAGCATACGGTATGGAGGCGGTTCAACCGGTAGAGTTAAAGGTCCCTTCTCTACGCATCCTACTGGAGAGTCAAGTCCCTGAGGCGGAATGGACCCGTCAAAGGTACGAGCAACTCACTCTTCTAGACGAACGATGACTCAACGCCTTGCACAACGTCTAGCTATACCAACGACGTATACAACGGGCATTCAACAAGAATGTTAAACCCAGGAACATCAAGGAGGGCGACTTGGTCCTCAAATCAGTTCGAGCACCATTACCCGTCGATCCGAGGGGAAAATTTAATCCCAACTGGGCCGGGCCATACCTGGTCAAGAAAATACTTTCGGGGGGCGCAGTGAGACTGAGTGACCTAGACGGGGAGGACTTTACAAACCCGACCAACCTGGACCAACTCAAGAAATACTACCCTTGAACCATAGCAACCAACGAACTAAGCCTAGTTTTATAACTAGCAACCACCTCAACCCTTTTCAAGTCAAGTTCCTCAAACGCGTTCTGATTTGAAATCGCACGTTTTATCGAGTCTAAGCTGCGGCACCTTGCCCGTTTCGAATGTCCTTTGATCTGTCAAAGGCAACATCCATTTGCACTAAAACAAAAACCCCTGAACTACAATCATGGTTTGATTTCACCTCTTCAGGTGGATACGTAGGCAATCCCTCTTATACCTGAGGGATACAACCACAAAACCCAATCAAATCTACAAAACATTTCGAACTACGATCATGGTTTGATTTCACCTATTCAGGTGAATACGTAGGCAGTCCTTTCTTACCCAAGAAGGATATAACCATCCCCACAATCAAAAACAACCATCCCCATAATAAAAAAGAAACATCCCCATCCAAAAAAGGAAAGGGAACAACATTTCCTTTTCCCCACAAAATACAAAATAAGCCTTTCTCCCTTCCTCACAAAATACCACTTTCCCAACTGCAAACGTTTAGGACGATTCGAATCGAATCGCCTTCACCCAATGGATGGAAGAAACAAGCGTTCACAATTTTCGACACGGGCAATCCCCTTATTTAATTAATAATGGGAGGGATTACAATTTCAACAACAAAATAAAGCTCGACGAGCCTAGAACTTATCGAAGCTAAGGTGTCAACTAAAACACCTCACATAATAAAACTAGGACAAAACACACAATAACTAGCTAGGACAACATAATAAAAATTCACAACAATAATACAACATAATAATAAAACGGGTAATGGAGGTCTTCAGTCTTCCATTCTACCCTTGCCTTTTCCCTCGGGGTACATCTTCCCCTTGTTCTTCTTGTTGGCCCGCCTAGCATGAACTTCCTCCTCGGAACGGATCCTCAACGGATCTAAGACGGCGACGGCCTCCGGTCTAGCACAAGACCCCGTGTTCGACTCAAAAAGAGCCAATGCACGGCCCACCATACCCTTGGGGCCGGAACTCCTCCTCTTTGGTGGTCTCATCACATCGGGGGTAGCTCCATCAACATACTCCTCGAAGAAGGCACGGTTAGCCTTTCCAACCTCTCGATAATTCAAATCGACAACCTCGTCCTTACGGAATTTGGATCTCTCTTCCAAGGACGGAGCTCGTGACCACTTGACATAAGCGGGAGTCACCCATGTCATGGCAACGGGGATTGGTACCTCCCAAAGCGGCCGAGTGGCCCACCATCTTTCGAAGACCTCCACAAGCTCGGAGTTCCGGAAAACATTCTCTTGGACAAGAGTATCTTGAGCGGGCACCTTTTGTTGACGCCCCATTTGCCTCATGAGCCTTTCGGAATAAATGAAGGAAGCAACCTTCAAACCCACCACCATCAAAGAACGAGGACTAGCACCCGAAGCGGGCAACCCCGTGAAGGACCTCAAGTGCCACCACGGCACCACCCAACGGATGGAAGGGCCACCGTCCTCCGCCAATCTTGCGGCCCAATAAGCCTCGGTAGAAGCAAAACTATCCGGGTACAACTTCTTCCTCATGGTAAGGTGACAGAAGGAATAAGAAGAAGGATTAACCGGAGGCTCCACATACCTTAGTCTCTCCCATAGCCACACTTGAAGGATCCTTGGGGACCCAAATGAGGGAGCTTCTCCACAAGAGCCTTCCTTGTCCAAAGCTTGGATGATCTCTCCAAGCACCAACCATGATGGATCTCTACCATGCTCCATTTGCTCAACCACATGAATAAGGGTCATGCTACCATAGCATTTTCGCCCCTCCTTCTTCAAAACATCAAAAAAGAGGTACACATGGACAAGGCAAAAGGCAAGAGCCCTTCTCCTAGCCACTTCCGAGACATTGACATCTATTCGGTTTGAAAAGATGTTGATAAGAGCCAACATATCCACACCATGTGGAGCAAGAAGAAAGTTGACTTGACTTGTCGACAAACCCAACATGGAACGGAATTTCTCCTTGTAGCACAACCGAGTCGGAGGAAGCACCGGAACACAACCCAACCACCCACCAATGGCTCCAACGTCTTCGGCAAGAGGACAAATCTCACCCTTCGGGAAAACGAAAACATGGTGATTCGAATCCCAAAACCGAGAACATGCTTCGAGAAATGAAGGTTGCACCTTGACTTGACGGAGCACCAACAATTGACTAACTCCCATGCAAATGAGTTGATACTTTTCGGGAGGCGACAAATCCCGGCACCATTGTCGCAATGCATTCTCAAAAGCATCTATAAAATATTTTTGTGGAAAAAGAAGAAGTTTTGTAGAGATGTTTTTTTGTGTTTCGGATGATGAAACAATGAAGCGCAAACATAACTATTTATACAAAAATGATCAGCGCGTTTTTCAGAAAAAAGAGAGAGCTGGCTTCCATCACCAGGCTGCTCGCGCCTCTTTGGACCTTCCCCAGGATTCCCGCTGTTGACTTGTCTCTTTCAACTTGTGTTTTCCCCTGACACCTCAAACCTCCCGCCAGGACGCTCGCTCCTCTTCGGGATGAACCAGGACGTTTTTGTGTTTCCTCACACTCACATTTCCTTGTTTTCGCGTTTTACGAAATCCGACACGGTTTCCATGACGCAGATTTAAACATACGGATTTTTTCTTTCTTTTTTTAAGGGGGGAAGGGCTAGTCGCCCCGATCCGCGATGGATCGTTTCCATGCCAGTCGAAATTCAGAATTTTTTTTTCGCCTTTTCGCAATTATCCATCTAATAAAATTTGAAAATTGATAACACGACGTCAATTTCCTCAAAATTTCAAGCACTCACAAATTCGAGTCTTGACCTCAAAAATCAAATACACTCATAAAAACTGTCTTCTAAAATTCATCCGTGATGGTTTGAGTTTGAATTTTTCGAATCACAAATCAATTTCAATAATTTCGACGCAATTTAATTCACGACGCGAGTTAATTGCTCAAGTTTCCAAATCAATTCCTTTTGAATTCCGAACGTGACGACTTGTCGCGAAAATTTTCAAAATTCATTTCAATTTTTCAAACTTCAATTTTAACTTCGAGCCATCTTGGTTAATTTTTGTTCAAATGCTTCTACGTGTTTACGTTTATGCATATGTGCTATCTGTTGCCTATTTTTTACACTAACGATGCAGGAACTAGTGCAAAACAAAAGAGAATCAACATCCGACAGCGCTCCTCCGAAACACAACACAAAAAAGCCAAAAATCACAAAATGAGCTACCATCCAAAAACACATATATACAAACCGCCTCACGCAAAATACATCGACACGCGTTTGATACAGACAACTGACCGTACAAACAGGATCCAATACAGACATATATCATACAGACACTGGCCTAAAACAACCATCTATCATACAGACACTGGCCTAAGACAACGAACTGGGGGCTATCCGCCACCTACCGAACTAAGCACTCCCTACCCTTCCAATCAGAAAAGAAAGGGAGCAACATAAGGGACAAAGGAGAAACAACGAAAGCAGAGGTGGTTACCATGACGGTAATACCTCGTTCCTGCTCCACGACAAAAAGAAAAATGGTGCCTGGCAGATTTTAGACGACGCGATAACCAAGGATCGTAACTCAGCACGTTACCCCGACTTTGGCCTCCAATCGTCCGAATTCAAAGGTGAAAAGGGACCAGGACAACGGATACTACCCCGATGTTGAACCCCAATCAGCTGAATTCAACGACGATTGAGAGCAGCAACATGGGATAACACACCCGTATTGATCCCCACTCATCGGTCATCCGAACCTCTGCAGACAACGACCGACGATCGATACCCGATCATTGGCCGGGTAAAGGCCGCCAGGGAGAAACATAACCAAGCATGTAACAAAAAACAGTCGTTTTGTCCCCTCCAGGATCATCCCCTCCTCCAGTGCCTCCACGACAGACCCCGTAGGTCCCAAATGGTATCCTACAAAAAAAAAAAAAAAAAAACAAAGAACGTCAGCCGAAATTTCGGCATTACGGCGTCATAAATGGACAAATCAAAAACAACAACACAACCTGCAAAGCAAAACAAGGGCAATCCCGCCCAAAATCCAACCAAACAAAACCATTCACAAACAAAAACAAAAAACGCACAAAAAACGACTCGCCCATCTTTTCAAGCAAAAGACGAGTCACAACCACCAACCATTTCAAGACCCATACAAGGTCCGCCAACGAACCAAAAATACATTCCCAAGGCAATGGGAAATTTTTCTACGGCTCGAAGAGGCAATTCATGCGCCAATTTGAGCACAAGCCGGTCAAAATTCAAAAACAACCGCAAAAAAGGCAAACATGATTTTATCACGCCTCAAGGCGACCTAAACTACCAATAAGGTCCATTTCAAGGCAAACTGACTCAATTCAAGCTCAAACAAACGCTTATTTTGTCAGACATAAGACCGTCACCAAAAGGCAAAAATTCCAATTTTGCCCACAATACCCAACAAAGGTCCACAATGGCAAAAACGATCTTTTCCGACTACAATGCAACCTACTGGGACCTATTATCCAAGCAAATAAACTTGGCATTGTGAAATGAGACGGTTTCTCACCTCACTCACGTTTTTCGAGCATAGGAAGCGGGAACGGGGACCAAAATGCAAACTAAAAGCACCCCTATACTCCTAAACAGGTTTCTAACCTAAGGCAATCATCAATTTCACTCGAAATGGGCTCAATCAAAAACGCCCAAATCGATTTTCTAGGGTAAAATTTCGCCCTAATTCAATAAAGCCAAAAGTTCAACAAAAACAAATGGATTCGAGAGGAAATGCATACCTTGAGACGACATTATTGTTGATGGCACGAATGGAAGCTAGCAAAAATCCAACAATGGCGAGTTTTTGCGGGTTTTTGTGTCGAAGGTTGAAGATGAATGAGGAATGACGAGCAGCCCAACCTTGCGTCTTTTTACAGAAAAAAGGGAAGCCCCTTTGATTCGCCAGGTGGTTCGCGCCTCAATCAGGCGTCCCTTACTCTTTCAGCGAATTTTGGGCTTCGGCCCAATTTCCACATAACAAACTTCAAATTTTCATCGACGATATTAAAGATCGTCATTTTCTCAAAAGCAAATAGTGAAAATTTAACTTCGCTATTTTCGAAATTTTCAAACAAACGGCGATCAAGACCGCCAACTTCAAAAATAATAGTGAAAACTCAAAATTCACTATTTTCTTCAATTTTCAAAAATAACAATGAAAATTCAAAATTCACTATTTCTTCAAAATTTAAACGGCGATCAAAACCGCCAACTTCAAAAATAATAGTGAAAATTCAATATTCACTATTTTCGTCAATTTCAAAATAATAGTGAGAATTCAAAATTCACTATTTTCTTCAATTCTCAAATAATAGTGAAGATTCCAAATTCACTATTTTCACCACACACGTCAACGGCGGCACATAAACCGTCACTTCAAATAATGGTGAAGATTCCAAATTCACTATTTCATCAAATGTCAAATGGCGGCACATAAACCTCCACTTCAAATAATAGTGAAGATTGCAAATTCACTATTTCATCAAATGTCAACGGCGGCACATAAACCGTCACTTCAAATAATAGTGAAGATTCCAAATTCACTATTTCATCAAATGTCAACGGCGGCACATAAACCGTCACTTCAAATAATAGTGGAGATTCCAAATTCACTATTTCATCAAATGTCAACGGCGGCAGATAAACCGTCACTTCAAATAATAGTGGAGATTCCAAATTCACTATTTCATCAAATGTCAACGGCGGCACATAAACCGTCACTGCAAATAATAGTGGAGGTTCCAAATTCACTATTTCATCAAATGTCAACGGCGGCACATAAATCGCCACTCCAAACGTGATAGCAAAATTTAAAATTTGCTATTTCCTTCAAAATTCAAACAAACGGTGATTAAAACCGCCACTTCAAATTCAAAAACGAATAGTGAAGATTCCAAATTCACTATTCCTTCAAATGTCAACAGGGGGCTTCCTCGCGGAACCCGCTTATTTCAAAAACAGTGATAGTGGAAATTCAAAATTCACTATTTTCACGGCGGCATCACGAGTTCGCTACTTCCAAAACAAGCTCATTTGACGCGGCTATTCTCACGGTCCATTAACCGCCGCACCATGGCTGGCGAGCCTTACTATGGGCCATGGCTGGCGAGCCTTACCACGCGCCATGGGTGGCGACCCTTTGTCCGCACATACCCAAGGACATATCCCGAAGATGCCTCGGGTACAACTCCTTGTCACAGCTGGCGAGCCTTTGTCCGCACACACCCAAGGACATATCCCGAAGATGCCTCGGGTACAACTCCTTGTCACAGCTGGCGAGCCTTTGCCCGCAAACACGCAAGGACATATCCGAAGATGCCTCAGGTATGACTCCTTCTTATGGCTGGCGAGCCTTCATACGTAGTCTAACAGACTTTAAACGACCCGCACGGATAGTTGACAGACTCTAAACTGTTCCCGACGATAGGTCCTTGGCTCGTACCCTCGAGTCGCCTTGGCGTCGCCCTTCCCGACGGCAGGTCCTCGGCCCGAATCCTTTCGAGCCGCCTCGACGTCGCTTGGGTCTCCAGGTTGTAATATTCGATTGACCTGGGGGCTCTACTTTGACTTTCGCCCCGTCCAAGCCTCAGTCAAATTGGGGGCCCTGTAGATACCCAGTATCTGCTGAGACTGACAAACACCCGATGATTATCGGACTATAACATGTTTTGGAATCGCGGCGTTTGATCGATAGTTTGTGTACAACTTTACGTCGCAAAACTTAAAACGATTTCGAAAATAAAATATCTCAAAACATTTCAAAAATACCTGGAGTGTTTAATGCACGACGACGGGGTCGCAATGACACTAACTAGAGTCAAAACCGACGCCGGACCAAAAACCGACTCAAAAATTCAAATCCCGACTCCAACAACGAGTCAAACCGAGTCAACCACCAAAAACAAAAAAATTTCAAACCTTCTACCTTAAGTTTTCCCGGATTTATGTTTGGTCAAGTACCAAACATATGACTACAAAACCTAGGATAGAACAAATCATGATTGTTTTTGTGTGAAAGCGACAACTCACCTCGAATACCCGCGACGTGGCTCGCGCCTCTTTGAGCAGCCCAGGTGGCCACGTCGCTCAAAACTCACACAACCACTTATTTCCCTATAAATACCCCTCAAATTCCCCCCATTTGAGAGTTACGCGAGTGTCCGCCCCCTCTTTTCTCCCTTAAAATTCTCGGCTCGACTTCTCAAGTCACAATCCGACGCGTATTTACGACCTACCGATCGTAAATACAAGCCTTACACATTTTTTGGTACCGTCATCGTGCATTAAATCACTTGACCGACCACTTCGACCACTACATCATCACTAATCTTAAAACACTCTTTTTACTTACCAAAACGGTTTTAAACCGAGTTTTTTCCGACCAAACGATTTGTTGCATTTACGTCGGTCACTCGCCATAACCAAACATGTAAGTATGAGGGTGTAAAAATCCTATTTTTATCATGTTTTCATTTGTTTCATGACTATAACATGCTAAAACGTGCATAACATGAACCGAAACATGGGATAAACGAGCCAAAACTGGTTTTTGGCCTGAGACAGAAGCCCCTTAGGTTGCAGGCTTACCCGCGCCTAAATGGGGTGTTCAGGTCAGAGATCAACCGTGTTTGTTCTCGTCTTTCCCCTTTAATTCATTTTCATATTTGTAATCGGTTTTTACCATTTCAAATATTTTCAAACCCATTTTTATTCTATTTCATTTGTTTTAACTATAAAACATTTTTCACCCTTGGTTCCTCATACCATGACGGTTAAATCCGTGTTTCGGTGATAATATTTGGTTAATGACATTTAAAAGGCATTTAAAACCTTTTATTTCATTTCTTTATATTTTGGGAAGTATTTTAAAGCCTTTCATCATTTCTTTACATTTTCGAAACAAATATATTAGTCACCAACACAAAGTCATCCTTGGTTCTACATACCATGCCGGATTTTAACCCGGGTGCGATGATGAGTATCGACTAATTATATTCAAATGAACTTAAAACAATTAGTTCATAATTATTTTCAAACTATTCATGTCAAGCTTGTCAAGTCGAACCCGACACCGAATATTATCAAAATAATGATGATTATTCGAGTCTAGTTCTTCAAATCAACAAATGCGGTCTAAACGACCCTTTCAAACCAAATCGGGTTCAAATACCCATTTCTCAACACGTTTTGTAACGTTTTCAAAAGGTCAGAACACGGCATACAACCGTAGGCTGACCCGCGCCTCAAGCAGGCCTTTTCTTACTCATTTTCAGAATCAGGGGAGGCCCCTTGTATCGCCGGCTGGCTCGCGCCTCATGTAGCCGTCTGGTACAGGGCCTGTTCCCTTTCCAGCATTAGTCTAGGACGATCCCGACTCCGATTAGCCCGGATATAGGACGGATCAGATGATTATTTACTCATTCAAAATCACATTTGCAAAATGCCTTACTAAGACAAATGGATCACGTTATGCATCCTAAACCTAATACGGTAAATGGATGTTTAATTTCCGTCTTGCATGCAAATCAATCATTAATCCAACTCGACATCTTATACTTGATACTTGGATTAAATAAACCGACTTAGAAAGCTCTCTCATGTTAGGTTTAAATTATTGGATGCGCATTCATGCATTTAAACCGTTTTATCAACTTTTGCATTCAACCAACCAAGATCGATCGGTAGAGGCCGCTATCATGGCGGGATTGGGTGTCTGATTAAAGGGCTTCCCAATGCGTACCTTCACCTCTTACTCAGAAACTTTGGATAGTGGACGACCTTATCCAGGGCGTACGAGAGTCATTCTAGAGATAGGATGCTAAAGAGGGACGATTTCCTTATCTTTAGTACCTATGTCAAACGCTGCTTTGTGCTTCGATTTGACCAAGGTATAAAGTGGATTTTGAACGGGTTCCAAGCATCCCACAAATGCTTGGTGGCGACTCCGAACATCTCTAATCGTTTCGGGACCCTTACCGAGATGAAACCGACCGATCTAAAACGATCCGGTCGAAAGCATTTTTACGCCGCCGAGCGTGGCTTTCAAAAGACCGCTGCCATTGTCCACAGATCGGCTGGGCATACGTAAGTGGGCCATGTCCACAGATTGGCGACTCCGCGTGGTTTTCAAAAATTTTCGGAATTTCAACTGGCGTGGAAACGATCCGTCGCGGATCGGGGCGACTAGCCCTTCCCCCCTTAAAAAAAGAAAGAAAAAATCCGTATGTTTAAAGCTGCGTCATGGAAACCGTGTCGAATTTCGTAAAACGCGAAAACAAGGAAATGTGAGTGTGAGGAAACACAAAAACGTCCTGGATCATCCCGAAGAGGCGCGAGCGTCCTGGCGGGAGGTTTGAGGTGTCAGGGGAAAACACAAGTTGAAAGAGACAAGTCAACAGCGGGAATCCTGGGGAAGGTCCAGAGAGGCGCGAGCAGCCTGGCGATGGAATCCAGCTCTCCCCTTTTTCTGAAAAACGCGCTGATCATTTTTGTATAAATAGTGATGTTTGCGCTTCATTGTTTCATCATCCGAAACACAAAAAAACATCTCTACAAAACTTCTTCTTTTTCCACAAAAATATTTTATGGATGCTTTTGAGAATGCATTGCGACAATGGTGCTGGGATTTGTCGCCTCCCGAAAAGTATCAACTCATTTGCATGGGAGTTGGTCAATTGTTGGTGCTCCGTCAAGTCAAGGTGCAACCTTCATTTCTCGAAGCATGTTCTCGGTTTTGGGATTCGAAACACCATGTTTTCGTTTTCCCGAAGGGTGAGATTTGTCCTCTTGCCGAAGAAGTTGGAGCCATTGGTGGGTGGCCGGGTTGTGTTCCGGTGCTTCCTCCGACTCGGTTGTGCTACAAGGAGAAATTCCTTTCCATGTTGGGTTTGTCGTCAAGTCAAGTCAACTTTCTTCTTGCTCCACATGGTGTGGATATGTTGGCTCTTATCAACATCTTTTCAAACCGATTAGATGTCAATGTCTCGGAAGGGGCTAGGATAATGGCTCTTGCCTTTTGCCTTGTCCATGTGTACCTCTTTGTTGATGTTTTGAAGAAGGAGGGGCCAAAATGCTATGGTAGCATGACCCTTATTCATGTGGTTGAGCAAATGGAGCATGGTAGAGATCCATCATGGTTGGTGCTTGGAGAGATCATCCAAGCTTTGGACAAGGAAGGCTCTTGTGGAGAAGCTCCCTCATTTGGGTCCCCAAGGATCCTTCAAGTGTGGCTATTGGAGAGACTAAGGTATGTGGAGCCTCCGGTTAATCCTTGTTCTTATTCCTTCCATCACCTTACCATGAGGAAGAATTTGCACCCTGATAGTTTGCTTCTACCGAGGCTTATTGGGCTGCAAGATTGGCGGAGGAGGGTGGCCCTCACATCCGTTGGGTGGTGCCGTGGTGGCACTTGAGGTCCTTCACGGGGTTGCCCGCTTCGGGTGCTAGTCCTCGTTCTTTGATGGTGGTGGGTTTGAAGGTTGCCTCCTTCATTTATCCCGAAAGGCTCATGAGGCAAATGGGGCGTCAACAAAAGGTGCCCGCTCAAGATACTATTGTCCAAGAGAATGTTTTCCTTCATTTTTCGTAAACAATAATTTTATCTAAGTAATAAAACAATTCAATTACTTAGACCGTATCTTATTTAATCGAATTACAATAAGACACGTCAATTATACTCACAAAATCATCTGTCAATTTTAAGCGATTTAATTAACCCGTATCGACATACGATCAATTAAATAATCAATTAAGAGTGTCACCCTTTAGATATGACCTAAGGGGATCAACTGATCACCAGCGTCGCACGACCGTAATGTCAAACTCTAGTCAGCCAATCATTACCGATATGTGTAGACCAGTTGACTGTAAAATATTACATCCCACATGTATTCTTAAAATGAGATTTAAACATGTGATCATCATGATCAACAGTTGTGATCACATTATTGTCGGAGGACACATATTCCAACAATCTCCCACTTGTCCTCGACAAGTGTGCGTCACCAATTCTCTTGTCCTATTACTATCTCCCACTCAATGCAAGGTGTCTTTCGGGTCGTACTTGCAAGTGATCATATCAAGAATGGTTTCCTCGATCTGGAGAATAACTGATTGACCGGAATTATCTACCATAGATACCTTCCGAGCGTGGCCACGCATTTCCAGTTCATTACTCCTCGAGTGGCCCTGAGATATTGTTATAACCCTGATAAGGGGTGGACAATTCCTATCGCACTTATTCCCTTCGACTAGCCACAACCATCATAACCCAAAATATGCCCATTTGACCCCATTTACGAAGGTCGTAGTAACATAAATCAAAGTTAATCTGAAACTGTGCCACCTTAGGCGAACAGTCTTTAGTCAAAAGAATCGACTCATTAGAATACTATAGTAGCTCTCGCCACGACCAGACTATATAAATTTGTCAAAACTCTATAAGCGGTCATTAGCCCGACAAAGTGTTCCTAACAGTCTGCCTATGTGATCGACTAGTCATCTCACATGACTCCATGGCACTTGAACTTGCCATCAATCGCATCACACTCTAGTCACTTCGAGACGTCACCTCATGTAAGTGACTATGGGCAAATACAATGCTAATCCGTGTTCACTTTAACGTGGTTCAATTGTCTCTATAACCCGTTTGGATGTAACAAGGTATATAAGGTGAGTTAATAATAATAACTCAAACGACAAATGTGGACATCATATTCGGGTATTCAATATCATATTACTACCTTGTGATGTATATAGTGTGAAAACACTTATTGATTGCAATAAAAGTTTAACATACCATGTGTCCATGTGTTCATACTTTTCGTATTGCACTTTCCTTTATATTCATGTTATCTCTCATAGCATGAACCTTACCAAGTACACATCTAGGTTTCCAACCTAGGTTTAGGTTCTTTATCTTGAAAGAACTTTCTTGTTGTTTATCACATAACCAACGAATTGTGGTGGGTGATATAACTTGCACTGGTCAAGTGTTCTACCAACTCACAATGCACTAGGTATACGTTTTATAGGGTCTTGCAACAATTGTCAAGATGATTAACCTAGCACTTCTCATAAGTCCTAGCATATTAGAAACTACTAGTTTTGAGTAACTTCTTACTATAACTAAGTATTTTTTCCAACTTCTTATTTCTCTTTAAGCTTAATTAGCTTAGGATATTCATAAATCCTTATATGTTTTTGAAAACTTCAATATGTGCAACTTCTTATCACATAACGGAGTATTCATCTAAACACTATAATAGCTCATTAGTTCTTCTTGAGAATTCGTGACGATTCTTCTATGGCTTACCAATGACTCATCATGCTCTTAAGCATATGATTCATTATTGGACATGTGCATGATTATTCTAATGGCGGAAACATTAGTAATCTTTAATCATGTGATCAACCATTCTTAGGTTCAATGAATGACCATGACTGCTTATGGTAATTCCATTTTCATCGATATGAATAACCTACGTTCCTCGTTGATTTGATGTGCATGTCTCAATGCCTATCCAACATCCCATGATGTGATTGGATTCATCTTAGTCCATTTTCATCCAGAATTGAAAACTCAAATACTTCTTTGTGAAAGATAGTACTAGCTCGTCATTCTCAATGAGTAATGAGTTATAAATTTTACAAGATGATTGCTCCCACTAAATTTCATGTCTTCACATGATAATTTCAAACTCCCACTCAATTCCACATGTTTCGTAATTGACTACTCAATCGAAACATTTCAAGAATTGAAATACATTTTGCTTTGCCAAGTTATTAAGATTAAAACCATATATGTTCCCAACATATCCTTTCAAAATACCTATTTCGAAAAGGCTTCAATCTTAAACTTATGGAAAAAGATTTTTAATCTCTAACTCATTCATTTTTATAATGATGCGTAGCAATGTCATTATTTAAAGGTGAAAACCCATTTAATACACGTCCTTCTCTAAATACCCTTTTCGGAAGAAAGTTTAACCATTTCATTTTCATAATGAGGTTAAGTAATGACACTAGCGTGGTTAACAATTAATTTAGCTCTTGTAGACATCGGCATATCTTTCTTTATAACTTTTAATCATAAATCTCATTTATTTTCAAGGATGCAACTTTGTTTCATTTAGGCTCTTAAGTAAATATCAATATTGAAATTCTTATTTATATGTAGGTCATAGCCCAACTTAAAATGTCTTGTTGAGACTTTTCTTTACTCATTTTCTATCTTCTTTAGTCATTTTCTATCAAAACTTTCTTTTGGTCTCCTCGTGTAGTTATCTTAAGAACATATTCTTTTGATTACTTCACTTGGTCTCTTTTGTCATGTAGATCTCATCTATTCGAGACCATAGATCTCATCTATTCGTGTATACTATCTATTTAGGTATACAAATCATTCTTTCTTTCGTAGATCTCATTTACTCAAGCATACAAATTATTCTTTGTATCCTATGTGTCTTCATTTTTCTCCCACTCTATCTTTAGAATAAATACACTAGATATTCAAAGATAGCTTATGAGACACAAGTGATGATTTTAAAGTAGAAGGAGGACTATCTCATAGATTGACTAATAAATTTTAGATTTAATGAGTGTACTTGGTAATTTACATTCCTTTAGGAGAGTTCATCGACTCAACATCACTTTATGATTGATCATACACAAGCCTTAAGCTTGTGGACATATAATGAATCCCATCATTATAGTTGTCTATTGGATCACTTTAAGTAGATGATCATATGTTTCTATGTGCAAGAATATGAAGACGAATTTTAGAACAAACAAATACGATAAAAGGGGTGACTTTGGTTGCAAGCCAAGCCACCATAATCCAAAATACAACCATTGTTTAGAAAGGATCAACCATTTCCATGTCGAGCACGGAAATCAAAATAGTTCTAAAAATTCATAACATTAAAATAAAGACAATAAAAGCCAAGTTTCATCGGTAGCTACTCCTAGCTCCTTCATGATTTCTCAACCTTACTTCTCTTTTCCTTTGTCTTTGCTTGGTGGAGGCCCTATTTACAATAAAAAAAGGATACATTATCACAACTTTGTATCAAAATACCATAGTTGAATTAGAAACATAAAAGAAAGGATAGTCATTGTTTAGGTATTTTTTACCGAGTTGATTAAGGTCAATGCGGTCTTACTCGTTGGTTGATTGTATGATCGTTCGTATGTTTAATAAATAGAGCGCATAAAGTAAATTGACACATGAGATTTGGTGACGCGGAAAACCCAAGGTGGGAACAACCGCGGGAGGGACGGTACCCTGCCAATTATTGCACTATACTTGAATAAGAGGATGATTACAATTGAGGTGCAAGGCTAATCCTGCTGGCACTAGGCGTCTGGCCTGCAAGATCTTGAACGGGTGTATATTTGATAACAATATGCTAATGCCGTATGTTGATGTGTTCTTGAATGTGAATGTGTAAATGTCCTTCTTGATTTGCTTCCTTGGCTATTTATAGGGTGAGAACCCTAGATATGTCCTACTTTGGTTATGGAAAGGGAATATAATTTCCATAAGAACTCTTTCCATATTTGGCCACTTTCCCCAATTCTCCCTGATCTCCCTAACTTCTCCCTAACTTCTCTTTCCTTAATTCGGACGCCTTCTATGATGGGCTCCTGAACTTCCTTTAGCCCGTTTCCCCCTTCTCCCAATTTCGGGCTTCCTTCCTCCTTATTACTCCTCCCCTAGAATTTTATTTTATTAAGTGGGCCTTCCTTATTATGCTATTTTTAGCCCAAACAGTTTGCCCCAAATTTCTTGTGAAGTACCCTTCAAGGTGTCGAGCAAGGAATTTACGTAATCGTATGCTAAAACCCTAAGCCGTCTTTTACACTCCTTCTCATGCACTCCATCACGTCAGCCGCCCTATTCCTCTTTTCTCGCACCCTACTCCCTCTCTCCTCTTTATAACCCTAACTCCCACTTTGTACTTTCATTTACTCTAATCCATTTCAAAAAGATTCTTCTCTCTAAACCCTCAACCTTCCTTCTTCTTCATTTTGCCGGCTTCACTGTTCCACTCCTCTCCGTCTCTTTCACCAGGTATTTCTTCCTCTTTTTCTTCTTTGATTTCCATTTTCTCTCTCCACCATGGGTAAAACTCGACAATCTTAATCAACCTCCACACCCGCTGACCGTAATCTCGACCTAACCTTTCCTTCTCGGGGACTTTTTAAACATCCTCACGACTGTGACTCCGCTTTGACTCCGGCCGACATTCCTACGATCAAAAGTCTGCTTGGTCTTGGTGACGGGGTGGATATTGCCATCCCTGAACCGGGACAGAAAGATGACGCCCTCCGTCCAGGGTGGGTTAGTTTTTATCTTTACCCATTTAGATACGGCCTCCTTTTTCCTTTCCCTAAACTCATCCAAGACTTCATCTTTACCAACAACTTCGCCATGGCACAAATTTCTGCTGCCATCTGGAGGGTTCTTCTCTATTCTCTGGCCGCCGGTCAGAACACTGGTAAACCTGTCACTTTGGGCGATCTTGCCCATATGTACAACATCAGATCTCTGGGCAGGGGTCTGTTCTCGTTCCGGGGCCGTGGAGAGGCTCCTTTTAAACACGTGTCCAAATCCCGTGATGAGAAATGGTTTGAGGACTTCGTCTTTGTGAGGAAGGACTCCATCCAGCCTCCTGTTGATTACATCTTCGAGAAATGGGTTCTGACTTCGAGTAAGTAGCCTTCCTGTCACCTGATTTATTTTATCTTGCCGCTTACTAGCTTACTTCATCGTCTTCGTGCAGCCCCGTGACGACGACCCGCATTGGTGCCAAGATTCCACAAAGCAAATTGTTCAAGTATCTCCGAGTCCGAGAGAAATTTCCGGACACTGCTCCCTGGTTTTTCACCTGCCTCTTCCTCCAATCCTCCTCAGTCGGCTCACAGCATGTCTTCTCGGTAAAGCTTCTACAACTATTTTAATTTGCATCTTTGTTTCGTCGACGTTTTAAGTATCCCGACGCCTAAGGTGATGTCGCACGAGGCTCCAAAGTTGATCCCTTTGAAATCATCCTCCAAAGTGCCAAAAGGAAGAGACCTTCTGCCAGCCCTGATGTGGCCTCTGCCTCCAAGAGGAGTGCTCCTGTTGCTTCCTTCCGGACTCCTCCTACTTTTTCCGATTCACGCCCCGAGCCCTTGGAGGTTGACCCATTGTCTCCTCATCCGCCTACTCCTCTTGCCGGTCCCGTGCTTCATCCGGTGGAGGCATTACCACTTATTTCCCGAGAGGGTTTTGGGAATGTGGACAAGGTGCCATCTTGGTGGGAGATCGACAGTGCTCTTCCCTCCTCTCGAAGGAGACATTCTCGAGTTCTCCCCGGAGGAGATGGTCGAGAACAACGTGCACAATGCCTTCATGGTAAATACTCTTCATTTTCTACCTGTCTGTTTGCTTTTGCTTAGTTTCCTCTTCGACTTATGACTTTCTTGAACCGGACCCTCCACCGTCAGACTCTATAATAGGAAGATGATCAACATCGTGCGGACCACCAGTAGTGCTACCAACGTCAAAAACCAGGAGTGAAGGGGACTATTGCGATTTGGCGCAAAGAAATGGGCCGATCGAAGGAGCGTGTGGTGGAGTCAAGACCGAGCTTGCTTGTCACCAAGAAGAAGTGAAGGAGGGGGCGATCGGTGGTTCGTACTCAAGCGGTGTGCGGCACTTTTCTCGACTCTCTCAAGCGCTCGATGAGAAGATCGAGCCGATCTCTCGCCACCAACGTCGTTGCCTATGCTACCGGGCGGGGAAAAATCAGCGGGATGCGTCCGCCCTTGAGGAGGCTCCCACCCGCAAGCTATAGAGGAAGAGGAGAAGCGGTGAGATGCTCTACCCCACCCAACCTCGATCCGAGTGCGCTGATGCCTGAAGTTGGGGAGGTGAATTCTCCTGCATTGGCCGAGCAAGTTTGTTGGGGGTGACGTATTTGGAATGTCTCGGGATCTCGCTTGATGGAGCTCGGGAAGCTATGGCGGCCGAGGATGTGCAAGCTGGCGCAGCACGAAACGGGAGGTCGGGCAGGAGAGGAGATGCAGAGGTGGAGGTCATAAATGTGACCGATAATTAAGTATTTTTATGTTTTGATGAAGTTTTTGGCGCCTGGGGGCGGAGGTGGTGAGACCTTGTAAGTTTTAAAACTTTCTTTCAGGTTGCTCCGCCAAGGTGGCGGTTAAACTTGGGGCCGTATTTTGGCCATATTTTGGAATGCCCCCTGTCATAGTTTGGCAAGGTTTTATCCTTCGTATTATGTGCTTATTATCTAGTTTCTTTAGTTTAGGAGGTTTGTGTCGTCACTGCTTGACGATTTGGCGAGTCCGTCATCCGTAAAGGGGCGACGTTTTGACTCAACTAGTCGCGTGTCGACCTACTTGGCGATTTAGGTGTATGCCGCAGTTGTAAGGAGGAATGGTCGTGTCAACCTAAGAGGTGATTTAGACCGCCTGGTCACCAAGAGGCCGATCCGACTAAGCTAGGCCGTGTCACCGATGGCGATTTAGGCGTATCGCAGATTTTGGACTACTTAACCTTGTTCATGACGCAAGGTGTGTT
The DNA here is from genome assembly GCF_048544455.1 of Silene latifolia. Lineage (NCBI taxonomy): Eukaryota > Viridiplantae > Streptophyta > Magnoliopsida > Caryophyllales > Caryophyllaceae > Silene > Silene latifolia. The sequence goes on from NC_133537.1 coordinate 177,643,568, forward strand.
CATCATAATTAAAGTCAACAGGGGCGTAATTTAGGCAAGTTTATCGTCATTCTAGGACAAATGGGACGCTGCAGGATTCTGGTAGCGCAGATATCCCTACGTTCCATGTTCGTGTGCATGCATACTGGGGCCCTGATTAATTGCGATTAGTGCGAGCTACGTCCAGGGAGTGGTATCGGGGGTAGTGGGTAAGCGTTTTTAGTCATCAACAGGCTCCCTTTCGTATGTTCCATAGTCCACTTTGGTGTGAGGGTGCTCCTTGTGGAGAAAATAGGTTAGGCATGTTGGGGTGCCATGTGCCTTGTCACCCCGCGTTGGTAGTTGGCAGTCCTACTAGACATCCTTTCAAAGTACCATAGACGCTAGGGTTCAAAGTGATGTACTTAGAGAAGCCTGAAAATAAGAAAATCTATTAAAATGATGTGAAGTACCTGTCGCCATCTCATGGGGTACCAGAGCAATTGTGGTCCCAGGACGCTAACAGACCACGCCATCTAATAGTCGTTTAAAGCTTTGAAAGAGTTAGAGACACCAGATATAAAAGTGAAATTGGCAGTATGCCTACTACCGGATTTTTATTTTAATTTTAAAAATGATTTGGCTTTTCATAGTACATTATTATGAAAGCTAAAGTCTACTTATTATTAAAAGTAATATCTTTTCAGGTGAAGTATGTTTCATGGGCGTTGTATGATTTGACCGTCCATAGTCATCAGTCTGTATGCGCCATGGCCAATAACTCATTCTACCTGGCATGGTCCTTCCCATTTGTAGGCGAATTTGCCTACTTTTCGATTCTTGGTGTTTTGAAACACCTCTCGGAGAACCAGGTCTCCTACCTCCAGGAGCCTGACTTTTACATTCTTGTTATAGCTCTTGGCCACTGACTGTTTGTAAGCGGCCAGACGGATTTTTGCGCTTGCTCGCAGCTAGTCAATTGTGTCCAGGCTTCTAGTCATCTCTGTATTGTTTAGTTCCCTTGTCATATTTTCATACCTGTGAGTGGGAAATAGGACTTCTGACGGAATGTCTGCTTCCGCGCTAAACACTAGGTTAAAGGGTGTTTGACCTGTTGCTATCTTTGGTGTCGGTCTGTCTAACCACAACACTTGTGGCAATTCATCTGCCCACTTTCCTCCTAACTTCTGTAACCTCCTTCTTAGATTATCCGTAATGATTTTGTTGCTGGATTCAGCTTGCCCGTTGGACTTTGGAGTCCTAGGTGCTTTCTTTTTTAGGGTGATGTTCCACCAGGCACAGTATCCCTCGGTATCGTTAGAGATGAATTGTGAGCCATTGTCACATATGATTTCTGATGGGATACCAAACCTGCAAACGATGTTTCATTTTATAAACGAAATGACCTGTTTATCTTTTACTTATGTGAATGCTTCTGCCTCTATCCACTTGGAGAAGTAATCTGTCATTGCCAGCATCCAGGTTCTGTTTCCTGTGGCTCGTGGCGAGAGGTCCTACTATGTCCATGCCCCATGCCATGAATGGCCAGGGGAAAATGATAGGGTGCAAGGGTTCTTTGGGTGATGGATCATTGGTCTTTGAGCGCGGGCGTCACATTTGCGTACGTACTCTGCTGCATCCGCCTTCATTGTAGGCCAATAGTATCCTGCCGAGGGCTTTATTTGCAGAATCACGCCCGCATGGTTTCCACATTCGCCATTGTGGAGAGCATGTAATACGATCTGCGCTTCTTTCTTGTCCAGGCACCGTAAGTAGGGGCACGCTAGTGACTTTTTCGAATAATATATCATCAATGAGTATAAACCTGGAAGCCCTTACTCTGAAAGTTCTTACTTCTTTCTTGTCGTGCGCGACTTGTTATGACGTGACCGGTCTAGGTAAGGTGTACGCCAATCCCAGTCATCTGCCTGCTCAGATGTTTGATCAGGTGACTTTGAGCTCTCACCTTCCTCTGTAACTGCCTGGGTTCCTTCTCCATTCTGTGGATCCTCCAGTTCTCCTTTGTCTACTTCATCTGCCTTTTGGATAGAAGGCTCTAACATGTGTGCTATTGGAATGCTGGATAGCTCTATTGGCTTAAATGTTGCCCCCAGAGTTGCCAAGGCGTCCGCTTCCACATTTTGATCTCTGGGAATCTGCCTAAGCTTGCAAGTTGTGAATTTTTGTTTTAATTCTTTCGCTATTTTCAAGTATGCAATCATCTTTGAGTCTCTGGATATAAACTCATCATTTACGTGGTTGACTATTAGCAAAGAGTCACTGGATATGTGCAGGTGCCTGACCCCTAATTCCAGAGCTAGCTTCATTCCCAATATCAAGGCCTCGTATTCTGTTTCATTGTTAGTTGCCTTGAACTCACATCTTACTGCTTGTGCTATCAGGTCTCCCTGTGGTGATCGTAGGATTAATCCCACACCTGCTCCCCTTTGGTTGGAGGCTCCGTCAATATGCATCCGCCGGACTTCGTCTCCTTGCTTCCTTCTAGGGTGAGGATCTCCGTATCCGCGGATTCGGATGGTCGGGCTGAAGTCTGACATAAAGTTGGCCAGTGCTTGTGATTTGATTGCTGTTCTGGGGTCATACTGGATATCGTACCCACTGAGGTGCACATACCATTTTGACATTCTGCTTGACAGTTCATGCTTCCTCATGATAGATTTTAGCGGGCAATTGGTCACGACATGTATGATGTGGGATTCAAAATAGGGGCGCAGTTTGCGAGATGCTTCTACCAATGCTAGCACTAATTTTTCAAGAGATGTGTACCTGGTCTCTGCCGGCAACAGAGACTTGCTCACGTAGTATACTGGCTTCTGCTCTTTTTCCTGCTCTCTGACCAGGACAACACTCACTGCCACCTCCGTGACGGCCAGGTATAGGAATAGTGGTTCCCCTGGCTTTGGCATCGACAGCCACAACGGGCTGCTGAGGTAGTGCTTCAGCTCTCTAAAGGCTTGCTCATGCTCCGAGGTCCATTCAAACTTCTGGGTTTTCCTTAGTATGTAAAAAAATAGCCTACATTTATCTGAAGATGTTGAAATGAACCTGTTCAGGGCTACTACCTTTCCAGCTAGTCTTTGAACATCCTTAGGCTTTTCAGGTGATTCTAGTTGTAAGACGACTTTGATCGCTCGATCTTTGGCTTCTATCCCTCTTTGAGTTACAATATAGCCTAGGAATTTGCCAGAAGATACTCCGAAGGTGCATTTAGATGGGTTTAGCTTCATTTTTTATTCTCTGAGGGTGCTGAATGTTTCTGCCAGATGCCGCATGTGATCTTTGGCCTTCTCTGATTTTACCACCATGTCATCAATATACACCTCCATTGTTCTTCCTATCTGTTGTTTGAACATTCGGTTAACCAGCCTTTGATATGTGGAGCCTGCGTTCTTTAGGCCGAATGGCATGACGTTGTAGCAATATATTCCTCTTTCGGACATGAATGCCGTCTTCTCTTGATCTGCAGGATCCATCTTAATATGATTGTACCCACTCCATGCGTCCAGGAATGTCAGCATCTTATGCCCAGCTGTTGCGTCCACCATTGCATCAATATGAGGCAACGGGAATGGATCTTTAGGGCATGCTTTGTTAAGGTCGGTGAAGTCCACACATACTCTCCACTTTCCATTCTTCTTTGGCACCACCACTACGTTAGACAGCCATTCTGGATATTTTACTTCTCTTATTTTCTTTGCTGCCACCAGGCTATCTACCTCTTGGCTGATCACTTTGTTTCTTTCCGCTGCAAACTTTCTTCTTCTCTGCTGGATGGGTTTACACTTTGGGTCCACACTGAGCTTATGAATTATGATGGACGGATCTATTCCTATCATGTCATCATGTGACCACGCAAAACAGTCCATGTTATCCTGTAAGAACTTGACTAGTTGCTGTCTTAAGCTTCCCGTGCATCCTGCTCCAATGAGCACGATTCTTTCTGGGTGCAGCTTGTCCAGGTTGATTTGATCCAGCTCTTCTGCTGGGGGTTCGATGTATTCGTCCTGGATAGGTCATCAGTAATTGCTATGCGGGGGGTGGCGGTGCACTTAAGTGCCTTCTTATAGCAGCCTCTAGCTTCCTCCTGATCTCCTCTTATTGTCTCTACTCCCCATGGCGTGAGGAACTTTATGCACTGGTGATATGTTGAGGGGACTGCTTTCATCTGGTGCAACCATGGTCTTCCCAAGATGACGTTGTAGGTGGAGGGGCCGTCTATAACCAGGTACCTAACTTGCTTGTTGACTCCTCCCACATAGGTTGGGATGACTATCTCGCCTTTAATGAATTTTTGTTTCTCCTTTCCAAGCCTACTAGCGGAATAGTCTTCTTTTGCAAATCCTTCTCGCTGAATCCCATGTTTTCTATAGTTTTCAGCATGATTAGATTGACCGAGCTTCCTGTATCTACCAAGACCTTCATGACTGTGCAATTGGCCATTGACAAGGTGATAATAAGTGCGTCGTGATGTTCTCGCTCGTGATATGTATCTCCTTCATCAAAGCTGACCGCTGGTAGGTCACTGTGAGAGACCCTGCAAAAATTGGCTGGCCTGTCTCCTTTGGTCTCGGTGGCACGTCTTTTAGCTGCTGAGTATGTCAGTTCACTTAAGTCTGAGCCGCCTGTTATCACGTTTATGATTTTGGTGTATGTGGGTGGATCTATAGGCTTGGCGGAGCCTACCTTATCTTGCTGCTTGCCCCCACGTGGTAATAGGTGGCTCAGCTTTCCTTGTTCGTACAGGCGCTTGATCTCTCTTTGTAATGTATACCAATCCTTAGTGTTGTGCCCAATATCACGGTGGAACTCACACTTCTTCTTGTTATCCTTTCTCCATGCTTGCTCTCCCACTGGTGGGTTGGGCCACCTGACTCCATCTCCCATCTCCCTGAGTGCCTTCAAGATTCCCCCGATACCTGTAGTGAATCCATACTCTGCCAGAGTGGGGAGTTGCTGATTTTCCTCGATTCTGTTGACTCCCCTTCCACATGGTCTGTACCTCTCATCCTTCTTGCTGGGGGTTTGCTTTCTTCATGATTTCTCCACGGATGAGGTACTAGAAATACTTGGCGTGCTTAGTAAGCTGGCGTTGGCTAGAATATCTTCCTCCAATCGATCGGCGGCAATGCTTTTTCCCCGCACCGCCTCGAAGCGTAAGCGGGGATGCATAGTTAGTCGTTTGCTGTGTCGAGTCGTGGTGGAGGCCTCTTATGAAGGCTTCTCTCATTGCCGAGACATCGCACTCTCGTCATCGCTACCTTCTCATTGTTGAACCTAGTATTTTATTCTCCAATGCTCTCTCCCGCCCGGACGATTCTCGCATGATTTCCTACGTGTTTTTGTGGTTTTTTCGCTTTGCGAATCTGTTGAGTAAATGCGTTCACCAATTCAGCAAATGTAGATATAGACCTGTTGGGCATGCTCATAAACCATCGAAGTGCCGGTCCTGTTAGGGTGGACCCAAACCCTTTACACATGCAAGCCTCCTTGACTTGCCCTATAGCTGTTACTGTCATCATTTACTGCTTGTACTGGCTTATATGATCAAAGGGATCTGCTGTGCCGTCGAAGAGAGGCATATTTGGATTTGTGAATCCCTTTGGCATGGCTGTGATGGATATGGTGTCCACGAACGGTGAGTCGACATAGCTGTCTAATGCCGCTTTCTCGAGTCGGGGTGGCAATCCTGGGACCCTGCTCAGTATTTCTTTTAACTCCAAGTACTACTGATTTGTTATCTTTGCCTAAATCGGGGTCCGCTTTGTTGGCTGCGCCTCCGGTTCGATGTATTGCCTCCTGATCCGAGCTCTTGAAGGTTCTGATGTGTTCCAGCCGCTAGAGGAGTTGTTGTAACGATTGTCCCCTGTTGCCAGTCCATTTGTTGGTTTGACTCGGATCCTACTCCAGGTGTCTGATTGATTGTGGCGGGGCTACTGACGGGGATGCTACCTGCTCGTGCTTCCATACAGCTAGCCGCGGTCCAGTTATCCGGCGTGAGGTATCCCAGCCCTTTTGGGGTTATTCTTCCATCTGATGGTATTATGGACAGATCCAACCTGGTTACCAGTTCAGTCGGTATCTGTCGATGCGGATTCCTGCTGCCTGATGCCCCCTGCATCAGATCTACTAGTCGAGACCTTCCCTCGTCTGCCCTACTTGCTGGGATGGCAGATTGCTGCTTCAGGATGTCTATCTGTGCCCAGAGCTCTCTGTCCCTCTTTCTTGCTTCAGCTTCAGCTTTCTTCTGGTCTTCTCTCATGTTTTCCATTGCTTTCTGAAGATTTTCTACGCCAGTGAGTAAGATTTGTGTGGGACTAGGTGGCGGGGTGAGGCCTAAACTTGTCGTTCCTTTATCTGATCTGGCTTGGGTCGCGACAGCAGGAGTCCTAGGAGGTAGAGAAGTTTTTGTTGTCGGTATGATTCTTGGGGTGTGTCCGGGAGCCTGTGTAGCCACCGTTGATGTTGGGTTTTGAGTAGAGGGCGGTGGTGGCGATGGTTGTCTGCTCCCTGACACGGCTTCCGATGCTTGCTTATCCATTGTGTATTTAGAGTATCAACGATTGACGACCACAATGCCCCACGGTGGGCGCCAAACTGTTTAGGTATTTTTTACCGAGTTGATTAAGGTCAATGCGGTCATACTCGTTGGTTGATTGTATGATCGTTTATATGTTTAATAAATAGAGCGTATAAAGTAAATTGACACGTGAGATTTGGTGACGCGGAAAACCCAAGGTGGGAACAACCGCGGGAGGGACGGTACCCTGCTAATTATTGCACTATACTTGAATAGGAGGATGATTACAATTGAGGTGAAAGGCTAATCCTGCTGGCACTAGGCGTCTGGACTGCAAGATCTTGAACGGGTGTATATTTGATAACAATATGCTAATGCCGTGTGTTGATGTGTTCTTGAATGTGAATGTGTGAATGTCCTTCTTGATTTGCTTCCTTGGCTATTTATAGGGTGAGAACCCTAGATATGTCCTACTTTGGTTATGGAAAGGGAATATAATTTCCATAAGAACTCTTTCCATATTTGGCCGCCTTCCCCAATTCTCCCTGATCTCCCTAACTTCTCCCTAACTTCTCTTTCCTTAATTCGGACGCCTTCTATGATGGGCTCCTGATCTTCCTTTAGCTCGTTTCCATCTTCTCCCAATTTCGGGCTTCCTTCCTCCTTATTACTCCTCCCCTAGCATTTTATTTTATTAAGTGGGCCTTCCTTATTATGCTATTTTTAGCCCAAACAGTTTGCCCCAAATTTCTTGTGAAGTACCCTTCAAGGTGTCGAGCAAGGAATTTACATAATCGTATGCTAAAACCCTAAGCCGTCTTTTACACTCCTTCTCATGCACTCCATCACGTCAGCCGCCCTATTCCTCTTTTCTCGCACCCTACTCCCTCTCTCCTCTTTATAACCCCAACTCCCACTTTGTACTTTCATTTACTCTAATCCATTTCAAAAAGATTCTTCTCTCTAAACCCTCAACCTTCCTTCTTCTTCATTTTGTCGGCTTCACTATTCCACTCCTCTCCGTCTCTTTCACCAGGTATTTCTTCCTCCTTTTCTTCTTTGATTTCCATTTTCTCTCTCCACCATGGGTAAAACTCGACAATCTTCATCAACCTCCACACCCGCTGACCGTAATCTCGACCCAACCTTTCCTTCTCGGGGACTTTTTAAACATCCCCACGACTGTGACTCTGCTTTGACTCCAGCCGACATTCTTACGATCAAAAGTCTGCTTGGTCTTGGTGACGGGGTGGATATTTCCATACCTGAACCAGGACAGAAAGCTGACGGCCTCCGTCCAGGGTGGGTTAGTTTTTATCTTTTCCCATTAAGATACGGCCTCCGTTTTCCTTTCCCTAAACTCATCCAAGACTTCATCTTTCCAACAACTTCGCCATGGCACAAATTTCTGCTGCCATCTGGAGGGTTCTTCTCTATTCTCTGGCCGCCAGTCAGAACACTGGTAAACCTGTCACTTTGGGCGATCTTGCCCATATGTACAACATCAGATCTCTGGGCAGGGATCAGTTCTCATTTCGGGGCCGTGGAGAGGCTCCTTTTAAACACGTGTCCAAATCCCATGATGAGAAATGGTTTGAGGACTTCTTCTTTGTGAGGAAGGACTCTATCTAGCCTCCTGCTGATTACATCTTCGAGAAATGGGTTCTGACTTTGAGTAAGTAGCCTTCCTGTCACCTGATTTATTTTATCTTGCCGCTTACTAGCTTACTTCATCGTCTTCGTGCAAGCCCCTGTGACCCGACCCGCATTGGTGCCAAGATTCCTGCCTGCAGCAAATTGTTCAGTATCTCTGAGTCTGAGAGAAATTTCCCAGACCTGCTCCCTGGTTTTTCACGTGGCTCTTCCTTCAATCCTCCTCAGTTGGCTCACAGCATGTCTTCTGGTAAGGCTTCTACAACTATTTTAATTTGCATGCTGTTTCTCTCTGACGTTTTAAGTATCCTGACGCCTGAGGTGATGTCTGCTTGCAGGCTCCAAAGTTGATCCCTTAGAAATCATCCTCCAAAGTGACAAAAGGAAGAGACCTTCTGCCAGCCCTGATGTGGGCTCTGCCTCCAAAAGGAGTGCTCCTGCTGCTTCCTTCCAGACTCCTCCTACTTTTTCCAGTTCTGCTGCCCCCGAGCCCTTGGAGGTTGACCCATTGTCTCCTCATCCGCCTACTCCTCCTGCCAGTCCTCGTGCTTCATCCAGTGGAGGCATTACCGCTTGTTTCCCAGAGGGTTTTGGGAATGTGGACAAGGTGCCATACTGGCCAGAGATCGACCAGCTGCTCTTCCCTCCTCTGAAAGAGACATTCTCAGAGTTCTCCCCAGAGGAGATGGCTGAGAACAACGAGCACAATGCCTTCATGGTAAATACTCTTCATTTTCTACCTGTCTGTTTGCTTTTGCTTAGTTTCCTCTTGCTGACTTATGACTTTATTGAACCAGACCCTCCAGTCTGCACTCTATAATAGGAAGTTGATCAACATTGTGCAGACCACCAGCCGTGCTACCAACGTCAAAAACCAGGAGCTGAAGGGGACTATTGCTGATTTGGCGCAGCAATGGGCCGATTCGAAGGAGCGTGTGGTGGAGTCAAGACCGAGCTTTCTTGTCACCAAGAAGAAGTCAAGGAGGGGGCCGATCGGTGGTTCGTACTCAAGCGGTGTGCAAAGACTTTTCTCGACTCTCTCAAGCGCTCGATGAGAAGATCGGCGAGCCGATCTCTCCGCCACCAACGTCGTTGCTATGCTATGCTACTGGCGGGGAAAAATCGGCGGGATGCGTGCGCCCTTGAGGAGGCTCCCACCAAAGAAGCTATAGAGGAAGAGGAGAAGCGGTGGAGATGCTCTACCCCACCCAACCTGATCTGAGTGCGCTGATGCCTTAAGTTGGGGAGGTGAATTCTCCTGCATTAGCTGAGCAAGCTGTTGGGGGTGATGCTGGAATGTCTCAGGATGCTGCTGATGGAGCTTAGGAAGCTATGGCGGCTGAGGATGTGCAAGCTGGCGCGGTACCTGAAACGCGAGGTCAGCAGGCAGAGGAGATGCCAGGGGTGGAGGTCATAAATGTGACCGATAATTAAGTATTTTTATGTTTTGATGAAGTTTTTGGCAGTCTGGCCCAGAGGTGGCAGACTTTGTAAGTTTTAAAACTTTCTTTCTGTGGTTGCTCCGCCAAGGTGGCGGTTAAACTTGGGGCCGTATTTTGGCCATATTTTGGAATGCCCCTTGTCATAGTTTGGCAAGGTTTTATCCTTCGTATTGTGTGCTTGTTATCTAGTTTCTTTAGTTTAGGAGGTTTGCTGTGTCAGCCTGCTTGACTGATTTAGGCGAGTCCCGTCATCCTGTAAAGGGCTGACGTTTTGACTCAACTAGTTGCCGTGTCAGCCTGCTTGACTGATTTAGGCGTATGCCGCAGTGTAAGGAGGAATGGCCGTGTCAACCTAAGAGGCTGATTTAGACCAGCCTGGTCAGCCTGAAGAGGCTGATCCAGACTAAGCTAGCTGCCGTGTCAGCCTGATGGCTGATTTAGGCGTATGCCGCAATTTTGGACTACTTAACCTTGTTCATGACGCAAGGTGTGTTCATCACAATTAAAGTCAACAGGGGCGTAATTTAGGCAAGTTTATCGTCATTCTAGGACCAATGGGACGCTGCAGGATTCTGGTAGCGCAGATATCCCTACGTTCCATGTTCGTGTGCATGCATACTGGGGCCCTGATTAATTGCGATTAGTGCGAGCTACGTCCAGGGGGTAGTATCAGGGGTAGCTGGGTAAGCGTTTTTAGTCACAACCAGGCTCCCTTTCGTATGTTCCACAGTCCGCTTGGTGAGGGTGCTCCTTGTGGAGAAAATAGGTTAGGCATGTTGGGGTGCCATGTGCCTTGTCACTCCGCGTTGGTAGTTGACAGTCCTACTAGACATCCTTTCAAAGTACCATAGACGCTAGGGTTCAAAGTGATGTACTTAGAGAAGCCTGAAAATAAGAAAATCTATTAAAATGATGTGAAGTACCTGTCGCCATCTCATGAGGTACCAGAGCAATTATGGTCCCAGGACGCTACCAGACCACGCCATCTAATAGTAGTTTAAAGCTTTGAAAGAGTTAGAGACACCAGATATAAAAGTGAAATTGGCAGTATGCCTACTACCGGATTTTTATTTTAATTTTAAAAATGATTTGGCTTTTCATAGTACATTATTCTGAAAGCTAAAGTCTACTTATTTTTAAAAGTAATATCTTTTCAGGTGAAGTATGTTCCATGGGCGTTGCATGATTTGACCGTCCATAGTCATCAGTCTGTATGCGCCATGGCCAACAACTCATTCTACCTGGTATGGTCCTTCCCATTTGTAGGCGAATTTGCCTGCTTTTCGATTCTTGGTGTTTTGAAACACCTCTCGGAGAACCAGGTCTCCTACCTCCAGGAGCCTGACTTTTACATTCTTGTTATAGCTCTTGGCCACTGACTGTTTGTAAGCGGCCAGACGGATTTTTGCGCTTGCTCGCAGCTCGTCAATTGTGTCCAGGCTTCTGGTCATCTCTGTATTGTTTAGTTCCCTTGTCATATTTTCATACCTGTGAGTGGGAAATAGGACTTTTGACGGAATGACTGCTTCCGCGCTAAACACCAGTCAAGGGTGTTTGACTGTTGCTATCTTTGGTGTCGTTCGTCTCGACCACAACACTAGTGGCAATTCATCTGCCCACTTTCCTCCTAACTCCTGTAACCTCCTTCTTAGATTATCCATGATGATTTTGTTGCTGAATTCAGCTTGCCCGTTGGACTTTGGAGTCCTAGGTGCTGACTTTTTTAGGGTGATGTTCCACCAGGCACAGTATCCCTCGGTATCGTTGGAGATGAATTGTGAGTCATTGTTGATACTGTCGTTTCGTACCAAAAATAAATACCTAAGTACAACTAACAGAAGTCAGCGGTAAGTAGGGTCGATCTCCACAGGGAGGCGGTGTACTATCTACTTGTCTATTTATCTGTCTAATGTCACTAATGGGGGTTTTGAATTGATTGTAAACTAATTAGAGACTAAAGCGAGGGAAATGAATAAGAGAAATTAAAAATAAGAGAAAGGAAGTATGCTAGGAGTCGGTCTACCGTGGCAGCTATCAGATCTTATACTATCGGGAATACTAAGGCGATTAGACTATTGATAAGAAGAGCTATGGTCGTCACCTTTCGGTCCTTAAACCGCCCTAGAGCGTAAACAGCTTAACTTTCGCCCTCACTGCAATACCCTATTGTAATTAAGCAAGCCTTCCCTTCCAATCTTTCGATCTAGGTCGGGGTTAACTAAATTTATGGTCTCCTGCATGCATTCATTCGACCGGATAACAGTTAAATTGCCTAATACAATTCCTATCGCAAGGCTAATCTATTTAATACAATTAAAGCATCGCTACCACGGCTTCCCTAATCCTAACATACTAGGGGGAATTAGCTACTCATGGAAATAAGGGAAACAAACTTAAAGGAAGTAAGAATAATAAACATTAAAAGGAGAGAAGGGAAGAAAGAATTACTGAATTAAAGAGATCCGGAAAATGAACAAAAGTAACAGTAGAAAGAGTAGCAATGTATTCGAACCAGAGAGAAAGGGAACGGAGTAAAAAAGAGTGTGTGAGAGATGGTTTACATCGACATACTGACTCCCTATTTATAAGAAAATAGGGCTTATTAAACCTAATGACGGAATTAAACCTAAAAAGCCCAGCCCGAAGCAAAAATCCACTCGATCGACTAACTAAAGCACTCGATCGAGTGATATTCCTTGGCTTTCCTCTCGATCGAGAACAATTCCTCTCGATCGAGGACTTCTTTCCCTTTAATCACTCGATCCAGAATAGGTGGCTCTCGATGGAGCAAATTGGCTCTCGATCGAATAGAGGTAGTTCTCGATCGAGCACTTCTCAGCGCGTAATTCCTGCTTCGCGCACTGAACTTCAAACGGCTGCCATTTCTTCGTTACTTGGACAAATAAGGCGTGGTTGGTGGCGTTGGAAAGCTAAGAGGATAAGATTTCACCTCCAACTGGAATCACCTTAATAACTGTTGTAGAACTCGAGATATGGCTCTTACAAGAAGGAACTAGCAAATTGAAGCACTCTCTTGGCTCGCCTAACTTCCTTACTCCAATGCGCATCTCAAAATAGCACTTTCCAAGCTCCGACTCAGCTCATCTCCTAAATGCATGCGTAGGGACATGTTTTAGGCTTGAATCTACTACTTTATGGTCCATTCCTGCAATTAAGACAAAATACACCAAAGTAGCATATTCGGGGTATTTCGTAGCAATAAACTACGATAATAACATAGAAATACGTGCATAAAAAGGCCTAAAAAGACTATATAAAATGCACGTATCAATTGTCACATATGATTTCTGATGGTATACCAAACCTGCAAACGATGTTTCGTTTTATAAACGAAATGACCTGTTTATCTTTTACTTATGTGAATGCTTCTGCCTCTATCCACTTGGAGAAGTAATCTGTCATTGCCAAAGCATCCGGTTCTCATTTCCGTGGCTCGTGGCAGAGGTCCTACTATGTCCATGCCCCATGCCATGAATGGCCAGGGAGAAATGATAGGGTGCAAGGGTTCTCACGCCTGGCCGATGGATCATTGGTCTTTGAGCGCTGGCAAAGCGTCACATTTGCGTGCGTACTCTCGCTGCATCTGCCTTCATTGTAGGCCAATAGTATCCCTGCCTGAGGGCTTTATTTGCCAGACTTCTGCCCCCTGCATGGTTTCCATATTCGCCACTGTGGAGAGCATGTAATACAGTCTGCGCTTCTTTCTTGTCCAGGCACCATAAGTAGGGGCCTGCTAGTGACTTTCTGAATAATATATCATCAATGAGTATAAACCTGGAAGCCCTTACTCGAAAGTTCTTACTTCTTTCTTGTCGTCCTGGCTTGTTATGACGCAACCGGTCTAGGTAAGGTGTACGCCAATCCCGATCATCCGCTCGCTTTCGGATGTTTGATCAGTGATTGTGAGCTCTCACCTTCCTCTCAGAATCGCCGGGTTCCTTCTCCATTCTGTGGATCCTCCAGTTCTCCTTTGTCTACTTCATCTGCCTTTTGGATAGAAGGCTCTAGCATGTGTGCTATTAAAATGCTGGATAGCTTTGTTGGCTTAAATGTTGCCCCCAGAGTTGCCAAGGCGTCCTCTTCCACATTCTGATCTCTGGGAATCTGCCTAAGCTTGCAAGTTGCGAATTTTTGTTTTAATTCTTTCGCTATTTTCAAGTATGCAATCATCTTTGAGTCTCTGGCTATGAACTCATCATTTACGTGGTTGACTATTAGCAAAGAGTCACTGGATATGTGCAGGTGCCTGACCCCTAATTCCAGAGCTAGATTCATTCCCAATATCAAGGCCTCGTATTCTGTTTCATTGTTAGTTGCCTTGAATTCACATTTTACTGCTTGTGCTATCAGGTCTCCCTGTGGTGATTGCAGGATTAATCCCACCACCTACGCCCCTTTGGTTGGAGGCTCCGTCAATATGCATCTGCCAGACTTCTGTCTCCTTGCTTACTTCTAGGGTGAGGATCTCCGTATCTGCCAGATTCTGGATGGCTGGGCTGAAGTCTGACACGAAGTCGGCCAGTGCTTGTGATTTGATTGCTGTTCTGGGGTCATACTAGATATCGTACCCACTGAGGTGCACAGACCATTTTGACATTCTGCCTGACAGTTCATGCTTCCTCATGATAGATTTTAGCGGGTAATTGGTCACGACATGTATGATGTGGGATTCAAAATAGGGGCACAGTTTGCGAGATGCTACTACCAATGCTAGCACTAATTTTTCAAGGGATGTGTACCTGGTCTCTGCCGGCAGCAGAGACTTACTCACGTAGTATACTGGCTTCTGCTCTTTTTCCCGCTCTCGACCAGGATAAAGACTCATCGCCACCTCCGTGACGGCCAGGTATAGGAATAGTGGTTCCCCTGGCTTTGGCATCGACAGCAACAACGGGCTACTGAGGTAGTGCTTCAGCTCTCTGAAGGCTTGCTCGTGCTCCGAGGTCCATTCAAACTTCTGGCTTTTCCTTAGTATGTCATAAAACAACCTACATTTATCTGAAGATCTTGAAATGAACCGTTTCAGTGGTCGCTACCTTTCCAGCCTAGTCTTTGAACATCCTTAGGCTTTTCAGGTGATTCTAGTTGTAAGACACTTTGATCCGCTCGATCTTTGGCTTCTATCCCTCTTTGAGTTACAATATAGACTAGGAATTTGCCAGAAGATACTCCGAAGGTGCATTTAGATGGGTTTAGCTTCATTTTGTATTCTCCGAGGGTCTTTGAATGTTTCGCCGGATGCCGCATGTGATCTTTGGCCTTCTCTGATTTTACCACCATGTCATCAATATACACCTCCATTGTTCTTCCTATCTGTTCTTTGAACATTCGGTTAACCAGCCTTTGATATGTGGAGCCTACGTTCTTTAGGCCGAATGGCATGACGTTGTAGCAATATATTCCTCTTTCGGACATGAATATCGTCTTCTCTAGATCTGCAGGATCCATCTTAATCTGATTGTACCCACTCCATGCGTCCAGGAATGTCAGCATCTCATGCCCAGCTGTTGCGTCCACCATTGCATCAATATGAGGCAGCGTGAATGGATCTTTAGGGCATGCTTTGTTGAGGTCGGTGAAGTCCACACATACTCTCCACTTTCCATTCTTCTTTGGCACCACCACTATGTTAGATGACCATTCCGGATATTTTACTTCTCTTATTTTTTTCTTTTGCCAAAGCAGCTATCTACCTCTTGGCTGATCACTTTGTTTCTTTCCGCTGCAAACTTTCTTCTTCTCTGCTGGATGGGTTTACACTTTGGGTCCACACTGAGCTTATGCGTTATGATGGACGGATCTATTCCTATCATGTCATCATGTGACCACGCAAAACAATCCATGTTATCCTGTAAGAACTTGACTAGTTCTTTGTCTTAAGCTTCTGTGCATCCCGCTCCAATGAGCATGGTTCTTTCGGGTGCAAAGCATGTCCAGGTTGATTTGATCCGGCTCTTCTTTCGGGGGTTCGATGTATTCGTCCGGATAGGTCGTCAGTAATTGCTATGCAGGAGGGCTGACAGTGCACTTAAGTGCCTTCTTATAGCAGCCTCTAGCTTCCTCATGATCTCCTCTTATTGTCTCTACTCCCTATGGCGCGAGGAACTTTATGCACTGGTGATATGTTGAGGGGACTGCTTTCATCTGGTGCAACCATGGTCTTCCCAAGATGACGTTGTAGGTGGAGGGGCCGTCTATAACCAGGTACCTGACATGCTTGTTGACTCCTCCCACATAGGTTGGGATGATTATCTCGCCTAATGAGCTGGCTGTTTCTCCACTGAAGCCTACTAGCGGAATACTCTTCTTTTTAAAATCCTTCTCGCTGAATCCCATGTTTTCTATAGTTTTCAGCATGATTAGATTGACCGAGCTTCCTGTATCTACCAAGACCTTCATGATTGTGCAATTGGCCATTGACAAGGTGATAATAAGTGCGTCGTGATGTTCTGGCTCGTGATATGTATCTCCTTCATCAAAGCTGACCGCTGGTAGGTCACTGTGAGAGATCCTGCAAGAATTGGCTGGCCTGTCTCCTTTGGTCGCGGTGGCACGTCTTTTAGCTGCTGAGTATGTCAGTTCGCTTAAGTCTGAGCCGCCTGTTATCACGTTTATGATTTTGGTGTATGTGGGTGGATCTGCAGGCTTGGCGGAGCCTACCCTATCTTGCTGCTTGCTCCCACATGGTAATAGGTAGCTCAGTTTTCCTTGTTCGTATAGGCGCTTGATCTCTCTTCGTAATGTATAGCAATCCTCAGTGTTGTGCCCAATATCACGGTGGAACTCACACTTCTTCTTGTTATCCTTTCTCCATGCTTGCTCTCCCACTGGTGGGTTGGGCCACCTGACTCCATCTCCCATCTCCCTGAGTGCCTTCAAGATTCCCCCGATACCTGTAGTGAATCCATACCGCCGAGTGGGGAGTTCGATTTTCCTCGATTCTCGTGACTCCCCTTCCATATGGTCTGTACCTCTCATCCTTCTTGCTGGGGGTTTGCTTTCTTCATGATTTCTCCACGGCTGAGGTACTAGAAATACTTGGCGTGCATAGAAGCTGGCTCTGGCTAGAATATCTTCCTCCAATCTGATTGCGGCAGAATGCTTTTTCCGCACTTGCCTCGAAATCGTGGCGAGGATGCATAGTTAGCGCTTGCATACAGGTCGGAGTCGTGGTGGAGGCCTCTTCAAGGCTTCTCTCATTGTCGAGACATCGCACTCTCGTACTGCTACCTTCTCATTGTTGAACCTAGTATTTTATTCTCCAATGCTCTCTCCTGCCCCGGACGATTCTGTACAGATCTCCTACGTGTTTTTGTGGTTTTCTGCTGCTTGCGAACTGTTGAGTAAATGCGTTCACCAATTCAGCAAATGTAGATATCGACCTGTTGGGCATGCTCATAAACCATCGAAGTGCCGGTCCTGTTAGGGTGGACCCAAACCCTTTGCACATGCAAGCCTCCTTGACTTGCCCTACATTTTATTATCGTCATCATTTTCTCGTCTTGGCTTATATGATCAAAGGGATCGCTTGTGCCGTCGAAGAGAGGCATATTTGGATTTGTGAATCCCTTTGGCATGGTTGTGATGGATATGGTGTCCACGAACGGTGAGTCGACATAATTTGTCTAATGCCGCTTTCTCGAGTGGGGGTGGCAATCGGGACCCCGCTCGTATTTCTTTTAACTCCAAGTACTACCGATTTGTTATCTTCGCCTAAATCGGGGTCCGCCCGTTTCGCCTTTCTTTGGTTCGATGTATTGCCTTCTGATCCGAGCTCTTGAAGGTTCTGATGTGTTCCAGCTGCTAGAGGAGTTGTTGTAACGATTGTCCCCTGTTGCCAGTCCATTTGTTGGTTTGACTCGGATCCTACTCCAGATGTCTGATCTATTGTGGCGGGGCTACTGACGGGGATGCTACCTGCTCGTGCTTCCATACAGCTAGCCAAGGTCCAGTTATCCGGCGTGAGGTATCCCAGCCCTTGTAGGGTTATTCTTCCATCTGATGGTATTGTGGACAGATCCAACCTGGTTACCGATTCGGTCGGTATCCGCCGGGCGGATTCCTCCGCCCGATGCCCCTGCGTCAGATCTACTAGTTGAGACCTTCCCTCGTCTGCCCTGCTTGCTGGGGTGGCAGATTGCTGCTTCAGGATGTCTATCTGTGCCCAGAGCTCTCTGTCCCTCTTTCTTGCTTCAGCTTCAGCTTTCTTCTGGTCTTCTCTCATGTTTTCCATTGCTTTCTGAAGATTTTCTACGCCAGTGAGTAAGATTTGTGTGGGACTAGGTGGCGGGGTGAGGCCTGAACTTGCCGTTCCTTTATCTGACCTGGCTTGGGTCGCGACAGCAGGAGTCCTAGGAGGTAGAGAAGTTTTTGTTGTCGGTATGATTCTTGGGGTGTGTTCGGGAGCCTGTGTAGCCACCGTTGATGTTGGGTTTTCAGTAGAGGGCGGTGGTGGCAATGGTTGTCTGCTCCCTGACACGGCTTCCGATGCTTGCTTATCCATTGTGTATTTAGAGTATCAACGTTTGACGACCACAATGCCCCACGGTGGGCGCCAAACTGTTTAGGTATTTTTTACCGAGTTGATTAAGGTCAATGCGGTCTTACTCGTTGGTTGATTGTATGATCGTTCGTATGTTTAATAAATAGAGCGCATAAAGTAAATTGACACGTGAGATTTGGTGACGCGGAAAACCCAAGGTGGGAACAACCGCGGGAGGGACGGTACCCTGCCAATTATTGCACTATACTTGAATAGGAGGATGATTACAATTGAGGTGCAAGGCTAATCCTGCTGGCACTAGGCGTCTGGCCTGCAAGATCTTGAACGGGTGTAGATTTGATAACAATATGCTAATGCCGTGTGTTGATGTGTTCTTGAATGTGAATGTGTGAATGTCCTTCTTGATTTGCTTCCTTGGCTATTTATAGGGTGAGAACCCTAGATATGTCCTACTTTGGTTATGGAAAGGGAATATAATTTCCATAAGAACTCTTTCCATATTTGGCCGCCTTCCCCAATTCTCCCTGATCTCCCTAACTTCTCCCTAACTTCTCTTTCCTTAATTCGGACGCCTTCTATGATGGGCTCCTGATCTTCCTTTAGCCCGTTTCCCCCTTCTCCCAATTTCGGGCTTCCTTCCTCCTTATTACTCCTCCCCTAGCATTTTATTTTATTAAGTGGGCCTTCCTTATTATGCTATTTTTAGCCCAAACAGTCATTTACCTACTGGAGTGATCTTTCCAGCTTTGATGTCACCAAGATACTTGGAACAATTCCTCTTCCAATGTCCAACACCATTACAATAATGACATTTATCAAGAGGACCCTTCTTGGTTTTGGAAGTGCTAGCTTCAAAAGTCTTAGCCTTGGTGGACGTGGGAGCTTGCCTCTTACCCTTTTTCCCATTCTTTTTGAACTTTCCCTTGCTCTTAGTGTTTATATTAAGCACATCCTTAGGTGGGTTAACATTTAGCCCCATGTCTCTTTCGGCTTGCACAAGTAACTTGTGCAACTCTTCAAGAGACACGTCCTTGTCTTGCATATTAAAATTCATCCGGAATTGTACATATGCTTTGACTTTGGATAAGGAGTGTAGAATCCTACCTACCATGAGCTCTTTGGGGATTTCAACCTTTTGAATCTTCAAAGTCTCGACTAGCTCCAACAATTTGAGCATGTGAGGGCTAACCTTTTGGCCCTCCTTGAAATCGAGATCAAAGAATGCCGAGGCCGCCTCATATTGGACGATCCTCGGAGTTTGTGAAAACATTGTCACAAGTTTGGAATAGATTTCATTAGCGGTGCCCATTTTAAAGGCTCTTCTTTGGAGATCCGCCTCCATAGCAAAAATCAACACATTTTTCATAGCGGCGGACTCTTTGTGGTAAGCCTCATATGCTTCCCTAGTGGCGGCACTCGACCTAGCATTAGGTTCGGGTGGAGAGGCCTCGGTGAGGTAACGAAGCTTGTCGTCACCTTGAGCGGCTAATTTGAATTGGGCATCCCAATCGGAGAAATTTGACCCATTCTTTTCAAGTTTACAACGATCCATGAAGGATCGGAGCCATGAAACATTAGTGAGAGGTGCGGCGTTGGTGTTTGGTGCGGCCATTTGTTATGAGAAATAAAAGTGGTCTACAAAACAAAATATAGAAGGAATAAAACACTTGTCGTTTTAAAATAATAATAACACTCGTAAATTTTTAATTTAAACAAGTTTTATTGCATTTATCTAGTGACCTCTACCCAACTTGATAAATGATTCCAAGACCCAAATTCATATTAACTTAGGCATCGGTAAAGCCGAATACAACCCTCATCAATATAACTCGGTGGATTAAATTTTTAATTGATTCTACTCTTAGAACACTTGGTCGATAAATTTACATTAATATTTATCTTTAGCCCGAAACACATCCGGCAACCATCGAGAATACTTTCGTTGAGTTCAACCCAAATTTCGAATAAATGTGTCCATGATCCAAATTTACATCAACTTGGGCATCGGTAAAGCCGAATACAACCCTTATCTTTATAAATTCGGTGGGTAGACATTTATCACCCACTTCCCCTACGTAGCAAGGTTTGTACCCCGGTAAGGCCGAGTGCACTCCCTCACGAAATAGGTTTTCATGGTTTCTAATTTTTGGTAAGGCTAAGTCTCAATTGTTTATTTTAGCGAGAGGTCATGTCAATTTATTATCTATCACGTTTTAAGTGAACTAAAGCGGTGAACTACGATAATTGTAATTGACACGGTCGATTAACTCGATTGAATGAAAATGCATGTTTTAGTTATGGTGATTTAGCAATGCATGCAACATATATAAAAAAAATTGCAAAGCATAAAATAAAATCCTAGTATGGCCTTCCTAAAATAGTAAATCTAATAAACTATTACAAATTCGGAAACCAACTCCTTTGGTCCCTTGAACTTCGGTCTTGGCACACATTTCAAGGCAACACTTTCTTTGAAGGATCGTCTTCTCGAATGGCACCGTCTTCAAGGAACTCCGGAATAAATAAATTACAAAATGAATTACATAATTTCCTATTATACATTTGTAATAAAAATAAAAATAAATCTATTAAATTACAAAACGGTGATACGAGATCACCATAATTACAACCGAATCGATATTCCCATACATTTCGGGTAATATCAATTAAAACCAAGGCCATACTAAGTAAAATTACATATTCAAAAATTACATAAAATTAAAATATGACAATCATAATTAAAATGGTGCAATATAATATGTATGAACATGCTCAATTTTATGCTAAATCCTCTTTAAAGAGCCAATATCGTATTAATCGGTTTTTACGGATTTGCGTGATTTAATCTTTTAAAATCACAATAATTACATAAATTCATATTTATGTACAAGTTAATTACCCTAACCATCTTAGGACTCAAAATTAGTCTCCACTAACATTTTGACAATAATTAACCTAGATTTCTTAATATTGTTCATAAATGGACCTAAAATACAAAATTATGCCATAAACTTCAAATTAAATTATAAAAATTTCAAATAAATTTGAAATTTGAAATTTAAACTCATAAACATTCTGGAAAAATACCATGACACTCATAATGTTCAAAACTTAGGTTAAAAATTTCTAAAATTTATCGAGAAAAACAATGTTGCGGTTTATCAATTTTAACAATTATGACCATAAAATATGAGAAAAATTATTTTTATCAACTTTTCACTTTTAGATCTGAAATATATGATAAAATGCAACATGTGACGTTTTTCCTTGAGTCATGAAGTATGATTTAGCATTATTACTAATTATAGTCACTATTTATGTGATTTTTCATCAAAAATTCATAAATCATGCATAAAGACTTCATTATAGCCAAATATTTGACACACATCTTGTAAACCTGCATGTGACAACATACTAAATTTCCATGACCAGATTCGAAATATAACTCATATTAACCTATTTATCCATTTAAATACGATTTAAACTTGAAAAATCCATATTTCGAGCAATACAACTCATTTTATCATGAAAATTTACAGGCCATCAGTAGATAATATATGTGAAAACATATCCAAAAACCACTGAAAAATTTAGCTATTTTTCGTCCAAAAACGACATTTTTATCATAAAAATCACATTTTAATGTCAATAATCTATAACATGCAAGGTTATTTTTAGGTTTATCTTCATAAAACCAAATTAATTAGTTTTGTATGTTAATCATATAACTCGGAAAAACTATAAACCGATTTGCATGCAAACAACCTAAGGCTCATGATACCGCCTGTAAGGATACATTAATTCCATTACTTAACATATTCATATATGTGACATTTTAATTTAGTCATAAAATTAAAACTAGATCTTATGCATGCAAACTTGAACAAAAGTAGAGAAGAAATCGTCTTTCTTACTATGAGATTTCGGATATATGGGCACAAATGAGTTCTCCTTCTCACTTGTTCTTGAGCTTCCTTATAATGGATGAACAAGGATCCAAAATAGAATCCCTCCCAAAAGTTTTATACCCAAGGTAACCTCTTAAAAGACTAATATTATTAGATCTAGAACAATATTAATCTTACTAAAAATGACTAAAATATTTGTTTTGGTCTCTTGTTTTTCGGCCAAGAGAAGGGAAGAAATGGAGTATTTTCTATCTCTAAGTTCAAGTAATGTTAGGGAGTAGAATAATTTCTAACACTAGAAATATGTTGTAAAAATTGTGAATGAATAATTAGAGGATGTTGAAAAACAAGAGACCAAAACAAATATTTTAGTCATTTTTAGATGTTGAAAAAGAATGAATATCTCACACTAGTACAAAATCGACTTAGTAATTCATAATTACTTGTACCAAAACGGTTTATCAATTATAAATCACAACGTTTTGTATTTATAATAAATTATTCATTCAGTTTCAATTTCAAATTATTTCGTAAACAATAATTTTATCTAAGTAATAAAACAATTCAATTACTTAGACCGTATCTTATTTAACCGAATTACAATAAGACACGTCAATTATACTCACAAAATCGTCCGTCAATTTTAAGCAATTTAATTAACCCGTATCGACATACGATCAATTAAATAATCAATTAAGAGTGTCACCCTTTAGGTATGACCTAAGGGGATCAACTGATCACCACCGTCGCACGACAGTAATGTCAAACTCTAGTCAGCCAATCATTACCGATATGTGTGGACCAGTTGACTGTAAAATATTACATCCCACATGTATTCTTAAAATGAGATTTAAACATGTGATCATCATGATCAACAGTTGTGATCGCATTATTGTTAGAGGACACATATTCCAACAGCATCCGGCGTAGCTTCTGCTTCACAGGTTTAGCTCCGGGCTTAATGGGTATCCGGTGCTCTACAATTTCCCTGTCAATCCCAGGCATGTCTCTGTAAGACCAGGCGAATACGTCCTTGTATTCGTGGAGGAGGTCAATGAACTGTTGTCTTTCCGAGGGGTCCAGGGTTGTCCCTATCCTAAGTTCTTGAGGTGTATTGTTGGTCCCTACGTTAATAGGTTCGGTCTCCTCAATGATGGGGGTTCTGGTTTCCCGTTTGTCAAGTTCTTTGGCTAGGTGAGGTGGGTAGTCACTCAAGTCAAATTCCTCATAGTCATTCAGAATTGCATTGCAGTTAAATTGAGACGAGTCATAAGCAAACTTAGCATTCATTAAGATGACACGAGCGAAAAGCTCGGAGAAGACATACATCTCGTGGTCAGTCAGAGGCGACACAGCAGAGGAGGTGGCCCCTGGAACAGGCTCTAGGTTGTCACCTTTCATGGGAGTGGGGGTGACCCTAGTAGACTCAGCCTGTGAATCAGCCACGACTTTGTGATAGAATAGTGGGAAGGGGACCTTGACTGGGACATCAGGAGTGTTAGGAGCTATGACAGACTCTGACTCCGACTCAGATTCAGATTCAGATTCTTCTTCACTTCCCTCCTTGAACATAGGGCCTTCTCCAGTTGTGATCTTGAGAATGCGACCTTGGCGATCGGTCCACTTGACAGCCTTCCTCCAGCCCTGTGCAGCTTTATCTGGGTCAGTGTCAGAGATCAAGGCGGTTGGGTCAAATTGATTGTCCTTCACGGCGATATTGATGATGTCCTCATAGTCGAGGTGCTTAATGTTATCTTCCCCAAAGAGGAGAGTGACAACTTGTCCGTCGAGGCATGACGACGACTTAGACTCGGTTGAAGCAGTTTCGGTGTTATTGGGGATGAAGTAGCAGTCCTGGAAGACTTCCACACCCGGGTACCTAGCCTTGACCACGGAGTCATAGATCGGCTCCGGAAAGCCATGGTAGAGCTCTGACTCTCCATCGGGGACAAAGTATCCGTTGAGGGTCAGATGATAGGGACGGATAATAACTCCGTGCTTCTTGCTTTTTCAGACTAGGAGGTTCATCTCCTGGATATCTTCATTGGTAGGTTCAAATCCCAGCCCGAAGGGAATGTTGGGGACCTTAGCCTGTTTCAAGAGAGGTAAGGTGCTCTTCAGTGGATTGAGGGGCAAACCCGGGAAGTAACCTTGGCGCATCATGATGCGGTTGACTGTGAAGTTGGCAAACGGGTCACAATCAAAGGGTGTTGATTCATCAGTTATGGCATTCATAGCTTGGAATCCCCGCATTTCATTATCATCTTCCTCAATGGCCTGGGACGCTATTCCCTTTCTCATGACAGCTTTGATCGGGGAAGCAGGAATTGTGATTGTTTTCCCGTTGAAGGGGACCCTGATCATCTGGTGGAGAGTTGAGGTAACCGCCTTGACGGCGTGAATCCAAGGACGTCCCAAGAGCATCTTGAAAGAGGCGTCGATGTCGACCACTTGAAAACTGGTTTGTCTTTCCAGTGGTCCGGTTGCGACGGTCAGAGTGATGAGCCCCGCGACGACTGCCGTCGTAGGCGCGTACTCCTTGATTTGTTGGGACCAAATCAGCTTCCTTAATACCCAACTTATGAGCAGTCTTGAGGGGAATGACATTCACTGCGGATCCGTCATCCACAAGGACCATGGGCACATTCTTCTTGAGACATTGTACGGTAATGTACATGACAAGGTTATGATTGGATCCGAAGGGAGGGATATCTTCGTTGGAGAAGACGACTGGGTTGTTCAAATCAGGGGCGTCCCTCGTCATGTGCGCCACTATTTCTTCAGGGGAAGATGTTGAGGGCACAGTAAGTTTCCCCAAGGCCTGTAGCAAAGCCTGTCGATGCTCAAAGGGCGTTGCGATCAGTTGCCAGATTGAGATCTCGGCTTTTGCCTTCTGAAGCTGTTTGAGGATTGAGTTCTCAGGAGCCCTCGGTTGAGTGTCTACTTCCGGAACGACTTGGTCATTTGTCGTTGGAACGACCGTTGGATTGCTCGGATTCTGATAGGGGCGTCCAGACTGGGTAAGGTGACCGATCTCTTTCGCCCGTTTCTCATTCTCTGGGACAAGGTAGACATCTTCAACGTTGTCTCTCCAGATGCCGTTGATTTCAGGATCTCGAAGGCACCTTGGAGGGGTATTCCTTGGTGAGTAGTTTTTGTGAGGGATATTTTGTGAGGGTAATTTTTGTGAGGGTAATTTTTGTGGGGTTGATTATTTTGAGGTTGATTATTGTGAGGTTGATGTGACCATAATTTGAGCATATTTAGTGTCCGAATTAGCCCCGTTCCCTTGCTTTTTAGTGCCTATTTGGGTCATTTATTATCTTTAGGCCTTTGTTTTGCATATTCTTTGAGGTTTTGATCCCTTGGTAGGAAAGGAGTGAAAACCTTGCATTTTCATGGCAAAATGGAGCTAAACTGATTGAATTCAATGACCAAGCATCAAAGAGAAGACAAGACTAGGAGGCCTTTGTACATACTATAGTAGATGGGCAATGATGAGAAAAGATCCTTGCATCCCCGAGGAAATCCTCAAGGATTTAATGAAGAGAAAGGAAGAAAAGAAGAAAGGAAGAAGCTGACAGAGAATCTGAGCGGATTGACCACAATCCGTCCGTCCAGCACAAGCAATCCGAGCGTCTTCCTCAGCTGGACGCCCGTCCAGAACCACCACAATCCGCCCGTCCACCCCACGAATCCGCTCGTCCAAAACACCCACAATCCGCCCGTCCCATGCCTTGGACGCTTGGATTGTGTGACAGCTAATCCGTCTTCTACTTGTTCAATGAAGGATGCGCATATTTTTCAAAGACCGGCGAAAAGGAGACCGGAGTCTCTCTTGAGACCGGCGATTCCTCAAGGACTTAATCGTCATTTAAGCCCTTAGTAAACCCTAATTTATGTACCTAATCCCCACTATAAATACCCCATTAGTCTAATTAGGTTAGCATGTTCTTTTTATCAATCTCTAGTGTAGTTTGTATAAATCAAATCTCTCTTTAATCTTGTAATCAACTTTTAATCAAGTCTTAATACAAATCTCATTTCCTTAATCGCTCTTTTGTTCATCTTTCATTTTGGGTAATTGAAGATTATTTGGGTTATTATTGGAAGATTGACAACCTTCCAATCAATCATCAAGTACTTCTATTATTCTTTGCTTTATGGTCGGACTATTTCGGAGCTATATTCTATTTTTTCGGAACAATTTTCGTTGGAAGCACCTAGACCAAAACACAATTTATAACTTCACAAACAACTCTACAATTAGTAAAGAGGCAAGTAAAGGTCGGATCCCAAGGGACGGGAATTGAGATGAGATTTCTATTGAAACTAGTGGTGTCTTAGGGGTGTCACAATTTGGGTTGATGTAGAAGGTCACTAACTAGATAACAATGAAAATAAATAAGCAAGATGAATTAAAAGGGTCGTAAACAATTGATAAAAAGCACTAGGGTATCATGGGGTCATAGGGGAATCATGGGAATTGATCATACAAACATGTTCTCAAATTATAAGAAAGCAATTATTGTTGTGATGGATTGAGTTGGGTTATATCTTACAATCCTAGGAAAGTTTGGGTCCTGGAGCCGAATCGATTAGATTGTACAACACCTACAAGTCGACTTAGTCTTTCCTACTCAACAACATGCATGGTCTAATGAGACTCGAGTTGGTTTATGTCTTACAAGTCTCATTGAAAAGATAGGTGATGGGTAAAAAATGCAAGGATTCATAGGCTCACATTTCATCAAACATAACATGTGCATGAGTTGAGATCAAAACAAGCAAGCAAATAAACCATGAAAGCATATTAATTTAAGCATGAATCATTCCCCATGTTGGTTTCCCCTAATTACCCATTCACCCTAGCTAGGCCACTACTCACTCATTATCATGTTGATCATGCTAGCAAGGTTGTCAATCATACCAACAAAATGAAACATGATGAACAAATGAAAGTAATTAACAATAATTAAAAAGGGATTAAGAGAATTATACCTACTAATGATTCCAATAATAAAGCAAAGAATAAAAGAAGTACTTGATGCTTGATTGAGAGGTTGTCAATCTCCCAATAATAACCCAAATAATCTTCAATTACCCAAAATAAAGGATGAACAAAAGAGAGATTAAGGAAATAAAACTTGTATTAAGACTTGATTAATTGTTGATTACAATACTAAAGAGAGATTTGATTGATATTAACTACCCTAATAATTGATAAGAAGAACATGCTCTTCTAATTAGACTAATGGGGTATTTATAGTGGAAATTAGGTGGATGCATTAGGGTTAACTAAGGGCTAAACTAGTAATTACACTTTTTAGATTGAGCAGGGAGACGCCGGTATTTTTCGAAGGAAGGGCTTCCTTCTTTGAAGCTTGAAGAAACGGATTCGTGCTGGGCTGGAATCCGTGCGTCTTAGGCACGGGACGGGCGGATTCAGGAGCCTCTGCCCGGGCGTCTTCAAGGGAATCCGGGCGTCTTCTGGGCTTGCTGCCCGGGCGTCTTTGAAGGAAGACGCACGGATTATGCTTTGGAGGACGGGCGTCTTCCAGTCAATCCGCACGGGTTGCTGGACAGCTTCATTTCTTTCTTCTTTTCTTCCTTTCCTTCATAAAATCTTTGGGGATTTCCTTGGGGATGCAAGGATCCTTCCTCAACATTGATCAACTATTATAATATGTACAAAGGCCTTCTAATCTTGTGTCTCCTTGATGCTTGGTCATTGAATTCAATCAATTTAGTCTCGTTTTGCCATGAAAATGCAAGATTTGCACTCCTTTCCTACCAAGGGATCAAAATCACAAAGAATATGCAAAACAAAGAACTAAAGATAATAAATGACCCAAATATGCACTAAAAAGCATGGGAACAAGGCTAATTCGGGGGCTAAATATGCGCTAATTATGGTCACATCACTTTATTATTGGAATCATTAGTAGGTATAATTCTCTTAATCCCTTTTTAATTATTGTTAATTATCTTCATTTATTCATCATGTTTTACTTTGTTGGTATGATTGACAACCTTGCTAGCATGTTCAACATGATAATGAGTGAGTAGTTTCCTTAGCCAGGGTTAATGGGTAATTAGGGGAAACCAACATGGGGGATGATTCATGCTTAAATTAATATGTTTTCATAGTTTATTTGCTTGCTTGTTGTGATCTCAACTTATGCACATGTTATGTTTGATGAAATTCGAGCCTATGAATCCTTGCATTTTTTTACCCATCACCTATCTTTTCAATGAGACTTGTAAGACATAAACCAACTCGAGTCTCATTAGACCATGCATATAGTTGAGTAGGGAAGATTAAGTCGACTTGTAGGTGTTGTACAATCTAATCGATTCGGCTTCGGGACCCAAACTTTCCTAGGATTGTAAGATATAAACCAACTCGATCCATCACAACAGTAATTGCTTGCTTATAATTTGAGAATATGTTTGTATGATCAATTCCCATGAATCCCCTATGACCCCATGACACCTTAGTGCCTTTTATCAATTGTTTACATCCCTTTTTAATCATCTTGCTTGTTTACTTTTATTGCTATTTAGTTTAGTGATCTTCTACTTCAAACCCCAAATTATGACACCCCTAGACACCACTAGTTGCAATTGAAAATCTCATCTCAATTCCCGTCCCTTGGGATCCGACCTTTACTTGCCTCTTTATTAATTGTAGAGTTGTTTGTGGAGTTATAAATTGTGTTTTGGTCTAGGTGCTCCTAACGACAAGTACCGAAAACTAAACCTCCCAAGGGAGTCCGACCAAAAATGGCGTCGTTGCCGGTGACGGTGTTAACTTGATTTAGATTTTCTTAAATTATTATTAGTTGTGTCTTTCTTTGCCTTGGGGAAGTAAAGCTCCTCAAGGTTTGTTCTAATTATTTTCGAGTTGTTTGATATTTTGCATGTCTAGAAGATCACAAGGTAACTTGTTACCCTTTGATCACGAAATTGAAAGGACTTTGACAAACAATAGAAGACTTGCTAGGAGAACTTTTAGAGGTATTAGTGAGGTTGTAGATATTCAATCAAACGCTATTGAGTTCGTCAATCCTTTTGCAAGAGAAGGTGAGGAGAACCCAACACAAAATCCAACACAAAATCAACCCACAATGCCTAAATTTTCATCACATTCTGTACCAACCGAGGAGAACCTACCCAATGGTACTCCCACACCACAACACTTAACCGGAAATTTCATTGCCAAATCCGCATTTATCCAATTAGTCGAAAGAAGCCAAGTTGGGGGGATGCCTAGTGAAGACCCTCACTCTCACATGGAGACTTTTTGTGACTATTGTGATGCGATTTCTCAAACCGGTGTAACTCAAGACCAAATTCGATGGGTCTTATTTCCTTTTTCTCTAATTGGCACCGCAAAACAATGGTTGAAAGGCCTTGATAAGGCTACTCTCGGAATTGACTCTTGGAAGAAATTGGCTCTAGCTTTCTACAAAAAGTTCTACCCACCGGAAAAGACTAACATGCTAAGAGCTCAAATTGCGGGCTTTAAAAAAAGAGATGAATAATCCTTGTATGAAGCTTGGGAGCGATTCAAGGGAATTTGTCGCTCATGTGCTCATCATGGACTTAGCGAGTGGTTCTTGGTACAACAATTTTGGAATGGTCTTTATGAAGACTCAAGAAACATTCTCAACATGGGATCAAATGGTGTGTTCACCGAAGTTGACGACAATCAAACTTGGAACAAGATTGAGGAAATGGCGGTCCATAATTCACAATATAGTAGACCTCGCAAGGCTACTAGAGGACGAAAGCATAAAGTGGACTCTATTACTTAATTGGGTGCTCAACTTAGTGCTCACATTGATACCATCAATTTGAAGTTCGAAAAAGCTATGGCTAGACTTGAAGAAGCCTCAAAATCACCAAAGCAACATGTTAATACCATGACGGCATCTTCATCAATCCCAAGTGGGATATGTGAGAATTGTGGAACTTTGGGACATGACCAAAGTGAATGTAGGGGAACAAATGAACAAGTGAATGCTTTTCAAGCATATAAGAGTGGTACCTCTTATTCAAATTATTACAATGAAAACACCAAATTCCACCCAAATCTCTCATACAAAAGCCAAAATGTTCAAAACCTTTAACCAACATACACCCCACCTCCCATGAGAAACGAAAATCAAAGACCCTTTTACAACCAAAACCAAGGTTACCAAAATCAAACTCCATACAATCAACAAAATGACCAAGGTTTTGATGTTCAAAAGCGGTCCTCCAAATGCAAAAGAATCAACAAGAGTTTTTCACTCAAATGGAAAAGGATAGTCAAGCAAAGGAAATCACCATCAACAACATCCTAGCCCACACCAAAATGTTGGAAACCCAATTGACTCAACTAGCATCTTCAAGCTCACAATGACAAAAGTGGCAATTACCACCTCAAAGTAATCCCCCGAGACGTGAAACGGTTAGTGCCATTCACTTGAGAAGTGGTACGAGATATGAAGCACCAAAAAAGCAAGTTGAGGATAAAGTTGTGGAAGCTAGTGACAAAGAAGAAGTTGTGCAAAACTCCAAGGATGGAGAACCATCAAAAGAAGAAGTTTCAAAGAAAAATGAAGACAAGGTCAAGGAGAAGGAACCCATTGTGATTAGACTTCCTTTTACAAGTCGTCTAGCTAAGCCCAAATTTGATGACCAACTTGGAAAATTTATGGAGATTGTGAAGAATTCAGAAGTCTCGATTCCTTTCACGGAATTAATCAATCACGTGCCGGCCTATGCAAAGTACATGAAAGACATCCTTACGAAAAAGAAGTCAATCCGGAAGCTTGAGACTATCGCCTTCACTAAGGTGAGTAGTGCAATCCTTCAAGGGAGTTCACCTCCAAAACTTAAAGATCCGGGAAGCTTCTCAATACCGTGTACCATTGGCGACACCACGATCAACAAAGCCTTATGTGATCTAGGGGCTAGTGTGAGTGTTATGCCGTACTCAGTGAGTAAAAGGTTAGGGATGGGAGAGCTTAAATGAACCAATATCACACTCCAAATGGCCGATAAATCGACGAAGACACCATTAGGGATATGGGAAGATGTTCCCGTAAGAGTTGGGAAATTTTTCATCCCGGTGGACTTTGTCATTGTTGACATGGAAGAAGTCTCCAATATTCCAATCATTCTAGGTAGACCTTTCTTGCACACCGCGGGTGCAGTGATAGATGTGAAGCATGGAGAGCTCACTCTAGAAGTGGGAGTTAAAAGCATAACTTTCAATCTTGACAAGACCATGAGAGCTCCCCGTTTGCATGAACCATGTTTTATGGTTGATCATTATAGCCGGAAGGATGATAGGAAGAAGTCGGAATTCCAATGGAAGAAGAAAATCGATGATGCTCCATCAAAAGAGCAAGGAAATTGTAACAAAGAGAGCTTGAAAAGCTCACCAAAATCATGAATGAAGAAGAGGGCCTCATTGGCCAAAACAAGAAAGAGGGAGAGTTGTCTCTATCAACTCAAGAGATCTTTAGTGACCAAGTAGATGAAGTTTGTGTTCTTTGGGACGATGAGTTTGAAGGGATTTTCAATCCCTACATTGGTAATGCTATCGATCAAGACCAACATGAAGGACAACAAGTGCAAAGATCTATTGAGGATCTTTATCATGACAATGAACAAGCTTTTGACTACTTCTTCAAGGTGTTGAGTAACATCAACAACACCTTGGACATGCCCCCATGACATCTCTCTAAGGATGAGAGTTCGGTGGAGTCCTCTCCAAACCACCATTTGTAAATATTTCTAACTCCCTTACTAGCATTTTAATTCTTACATTGCATTTTTGTCATTTTTGGATTTTTATGTTTTGATCAAGATATTTATCATTTTTTGAGAGAAGTGAGGGAGGGACTAATGATTTTATTGATGTGTAGTGCTTTAACTTAGTGTGGAGATAGCAATTGCCTAGGTTATCCATGCCTTCGTAGTGACCCTACAATGAAGAACACGGGATTTGAAGAATGAAAATGACACGGGTTATGCAAGTGCACGGATGGAACTGAATCCGGGTAGACCAGGAGGAATCCGACCGTCCTTATGGGTAATCCGCTCGTCTATGGAAGAATCCGGCCGTCCAAATGAGCTGCAAACTTGAAAATTTTGGTCTGTTAGAGAATCCGAGCGTCCCAGCTGAGAAGACGCTCGTCTGAAAGAATCCGCTCGTCTTTGCAAGAAGACGCTCGTCTTTGCCGGTGATTAAGAAAATTATTTATGTAACAGAATCCGCTCGTCTTTAAGGGAATCTGCTCGTCCTGAATTGCAGAATCCGCTCGTCTCCTCTAAAAGACGCTCGTCTTTAGGCGAGATTTCCTGAAGCCAAATTGAGCAGAATCCGAGCGTCCCGACAGGAATCCGCTCGTGTTCCCCCTGCAGTTTTGAAATTTTCGGGTGTTTTAAATACCCCTTCCCACATTCATTCATTCATTCAAACATTCAAACACTACCCATAAACCACAAAACCCCAAAACCCTCATCCTCTCCATCACCAAAAACAAAATTTCCTGAACCAAATCCAACAAAATCAAATCCAAACTTCCTTACAACAACAATTAATCACTCCTTTTGCAACAATAATCAATCCAAGCACCAAAATCTTCAACCTTTGAGTCGATTTTTTAAATACAAAGGCAAATCCTTTCATCTTAAAATCGATTTGGGTATAATTGGAAATTGAAGATTTTCAATCTTTTCTTGGTATAATCATCAATGGCAAGAACAAAAGGAGCAACAAAGGCACTCAAGGCAAAGGCACTCTCAAAAAGGCAACAATGCCTTCAAGCTAAGAAAGCTTCAATGGCTATGGTGGTTGCTAATGCAAACTTGGAAGTTCAACAACAACAAGATCCTCCCTTGGAAGCAACAACATCAACAACTCCGGAAATTGCTCAATTATCAAACTATCCGGAGGTAATTTTCATTTCTAACTCCCATAGGGATACATTTGCCAAGTATGCTAAGAAAGCCGTTCTACCCACCAAATTCATATGTGAAGATGCCTTGAACAAATTGGGTGTTCTTGAATAAACAAAAGCCTTCTTCGAAGCCATGGGGTTGGAAAAATTGTTTACTACAAGAGAATTGACATACCCCTCCCTTACCTTGGAATTCTTAAGTTCATTGAAAGTGACTAAGGTAGAGACTAGAACATACATCGATTTTCGCCTTGCCAATGTGAATAGGCGCATCACCTTTGATGTTTTGAGTAAAGCATTAGGCCTTAGTTATACACCTTATTATCACAAGATGCCCAAAAAGTATGACCCCGCTCCTCTTTGGGAGGCAATTTCCGGGAAGAAATTTGTGAGCTTTCATGCTTGTCGCGCTCTATTAGTCCACCATCCGGGAATTAGAGTGTGGCACAAGGTCATCGGGAATACTATAATTGTAAGAAAAGACACTAATCACTTTACAAAGCTCGATTGTGTTCTACTTGAGTCGGCCTTAAATTTTGGAAGGAAATTCACTAAGCCTTAAAATGCTCTAAGGCTTTTGGTGGAAAGATGGCTCAATGTTGATTGTGGTAAGGAAGGCACCGCTTTTATCGTAAATGGAGGTCTAGTTACTCTCTTGGCCAAGCACTTTGACGCAAATTTCAACAAGGATAACACCTATGTGGCGATCAAAGGGGGTCATCTCATTGACATGGACGCCATGATTCACAAGTACAAGTGGGTCAAGCATAACTCTCCTGACACCAACTATGGGTGGCTCACCAATGATGCTAGATCTTTCACTTTGCCTTCCAAGATATGCCGCTTGAGTGCTCATCGAACAAACTACCTACTTCCACTCTCCAACGGCGCCGAGTACATCATCCGTCAACAAAGGGGCGAAATTGAAGAGCCCTCCTCCTCCATTGTCACACCACCCTATCCATTCAAATATCAAGAGTTCAAACCCAAAGATGTTAAAGTGGGCAATGACTACATGACTCTACTTACGCAAGAGATGCATAAACAAGCTTACAAGGATCGAGTAGATGCATACTTGGCCCAATATCCACCCCTCCTTCATTTAGCTAGGCAAGGACTACTTGATACTTCATGTCCTTTGCCTAGTTGGGCGGATAGGGAAGTCTTCTTTCCAAGCACATCTAGGGGTGAAAGACCGGGTGAAGATGGGAATGTCGATTATGAGGTAGATGATGAAGAAGAAGAGGCTAATGAAGATGATGAAGGAAGTGAGCAAGGAAGTGAAGAGGGAAGTAGAGATGAGTCCGCTTCTATGGAGGAAAATGATGACAATGATGATATGGTGGAGGACTAGCAAGCTTTGGAGGCTCCTACCCTCTTGAGATTTGTCTACTTCTTTCTTTGTTTTATTTATTTTATCTTGATCATAGTTTGGAGAGTCCTAGCAACATGAGGACTAACACCTCGGCCCATTGAGGTATTCTTTTATTGTTCCCATTGAAAAATCCAAAATGACAATTTAGTTTCATGCATTGCATCTTGTGTGCATGAACTACCCCAAAATTTAAGACATTAGAAATAATGTCTATCTCGGTTTGGGGAAGTACATGCATACGCAACGGGAGGTAATCTAAATTACGCTCTCCGTCATAAAGAAAAACCCATGCATCATGTAGTGTAGCTTAGTATAGCTTGCATTTAGTATAGAATTCATGCATCATACTTGCATAATTTCCTATCATTTTGGCCATTGAGGACAATGCCCATATTAGTGTGGGGATGGGAAATTCTAACTTAACTTTTATTCAAAAATTTCGAAAAAATCAAAAAATTTGAAAAATTTGAAAATCCAAAAACAAGTTCACTTCCTTTGTAGTGTAGACTTATATATATATTGTTGTATATATTGTGTTTATTCTATCCTTGTTCACATTGATCGACTACGCCACATCCGAGACATGAGGATATTGAAGACCGCATGGTATGATCTTTCCAATCTCCTTTTTTCTCTTTATGTTAATGACTATGTGGTTTTATTTTGATTGATGCGGTATAAACAATGTGAATTTAGGACTTGCATTTAGATTATATGGCATATTAGTTGGTAGAATCATTTGCATTAGGATATATATATGTTAGTTGCACCATGGCATGTAGTTTGCATGTTAGAAAAATTTTTGCGAAACCGTCTACTTAGGAAACTTGACAAGTGTATATAGGCCCTAGTAGATGCTTTTTCTTCTTAAGACTTTGCTTGTTAGAATACTTGTAAAACACCCTAGGATGTGTCATGCTAGTATCCTTTGACCCATGGATTAAGGCCTAGTCAAGAGTACCTTGTGGTGTGATAACTCCTTGGCTACCATTTATTCCAAGGTGACCCTTGAAACCATGCATCCATCATCCATGTTCTACCACATTTTTGTCATCAAAGGGAATGGGCACAAAAAAGAATTTGATTTGAGTTCAATGAAATAAAAAGTGAAAGAAAGTTTGAAAAATGCATCAAATGAAAAGAGGAGCAAAAATAGACTCCTAAAGCTTCAAATATAAGGCACCCTCACTACATATGGGGTGACTTTGAAAATGTTCAAAAAGAAATGCAAAAAGTTGAAAAGTTGTCAAGTATTGAAATGCCAAAAATCAAAAGAATTGGCAAAAGAAAATGTTCTCAAATGTTATATGCCACAAGAAATTGGGGGGAAAATAACAACAAAAGCAAACTCCCAAAATGAAACCAAATACTATCGATCCCTTTATCCATCGTATCCATTTTTGTGCATGGTAGAGAGGGGACGACCCTTCTTCTTGTCTAGGCAAGAGGGGGAATTCCGCGATCCTCCAGGGTTTCTAACACCATAGGGAGTCTACTCTTGACAAAAGCATTTAACGATTGAGGACAAAGGTACCCTAGCTTGACACAACTTGTAGGTGATTTATTGGTATCCTTCTAGGCTTAGTAGTTTGAAGAAATTGCATCTATGAAGGAGTGTGTACCCTTGAATTGCTTTCCCTTTAGATAATTTCCGCCACTTAGATGAGGAAAGTGGCTATTCTTTTGTAGATGCATCCATTACTTGTTTTATGAGCTTTAATGTTTGGATGTGTCGCCATTTTGGCAAGACCCACCTTGCCTTGCAAGAAGGCATCCTACCTCATGGTTGTCTTGTTGTGAGTTGAAGGGGCGGAGTGAGACCCGATAATTGTCTCATATCGGCTATGCTATTAGGTTAGTTTAAATAAGGGTCCTAGTCTTTGTCACCTCTTTAGTCGGGACGAGCAAAGGTTCGGTTTAGGGATATTTGATGTGACCATAATTTGAGCATATTTAGTCCCCGAATTAGCCCCGTTCCCATGCTTTTTAGTGCCTATTTGGGTCATTTATTATCTTTAGACCTTTCTTTTGCATATTCTTTGAGGTTTTGATCCCTTGGTAGGAAAGGAGTGCAAACCTTGCATTTTCATGGCAAAATGGAGCTAAATTGATTGAATTCAATGACCAAGCATCAAAGAGAAGACAAGACTAGAAGGCCTTTGTACATACTATAGTAGATGGGCAATGATGAGAAAAGATCCTTGCATCCCCAAGAAAATCCTCAAGGATTTTATAAAGAGAAAGGAAGAAAAGAAGAAAGGAAGAAGCTGACAGAGAATCCGAGCGGATTGACCACAATCCGCCCGTCCAACACAAGCAATCCGAACGTCTTCCTCAGCTGGACGCCCGTCCAGAACCACCACAATCCGCCCGTCCACCCCACGAATCCGCTCGTCCAAAACACCCATAATCCGCCCGTCCCATGCCCTGGACGCTCGGATTGTGTGACAGCTAATCCGTCTTCTACTTGTTCAATGAAGGATGCGCATATTTTTCAAAGTCCGGCGAAAAGGAGACCGGAGTCTCTCTTGAGACCGGCGATTCCTCAAGGACTTAATCGTCATTTAAGCCCTTAGTAAACCCTAATTTATGTACCTAATCCCCACTATAAATACCCCATTAGTCTAATTAGGTTAGCATGTTCTTTTTAGCAATCTCTAGTGTAGTTTATATCAATCAAATCTCTCTTTAATCTTGTAATCAACTTTTAATTAAGTCTTAATACAAATCTCATTTCCTTAATCTCTCTTTTGTTCATCTTTCATTTTGGGTAATTGAAGATTATTTGGGTTATTATTGGGAGATTGACAACCTTCCAATCAATCATCAAGTACTTCTATTATTCTTTGCTTTATTATTGGAATCATTAGTAGGTATAATTCTCTTAATCCCTTTTTAATTATTGTTAATTATCTTCATTTATTTATCATGTTTTACTTTGTTGGTATGATTGACAACCTTGCTAGCATGTTCAACATGATAATGAGTGAGTAGTTTCCTTAGCTAGGGTTAATGGGTAATTAGGGGAAACCAACATGGGGGATGATTCATGCTTAAATTAATATATTTTCATAGTTTATTTGCTTGCTTGTTGTGATTTCAACTTATGCACATGTTATGTTTGATGAAATACGAGCCTATGAATCCTTGCATTTTTTTACCCATCACCTATCTTTTCAATGAGACTTGTAAGACATAAACCAACTCGAGTCTCATTAGACCATGTATATAGTTGAGTACAGAAGATTAAGTCGACTTGTAGGTGTTGTACAATCTAATCGATTCGGCTCCGGGACCCAAAATTTCCTAGGATTGTAAGATATAAACCAACTCGATCCATCACAACAATAATTGCTTGCTTATAATTTGAGAATATGTTTGTATGATCAATTCCCATGAATCCCCTATGACCCCATGACACCCTAGTGCCTTTTATCAATTGTTTACATCCCTTTTTAATCATCATGCTTGTTTACTTTTATTGCTAATTAGTTTAGTGACCTTCTACTTCAAACCCCAAATTGTGACACCCCTAGACACCACTAGTTGCAATTGAAAATCTCATCTCAATTCCCGTCCCTTGGGATCCGACCTTTACTTGCCTCTTTACTAATTGTACAGTTGTTTGTGGAGAAATAACTTGTGTTTTGGTCTAGGTGCTCCTAACGACAAGTACCTAAAACTAAACCTCCCAAGGGAGTCCGACCAGAGGTGCTTGCCAGAATGGTCGCGGGAGCAATCCGTCCTGGTGTAGGTAGTTTTGGGCGCTCGGGGGACTTTCCCTCGGGCGTGGTGGCGGAGGATTGAAGATAAGTCGATGGTAGGCATCGTCAAGTCGGGTGATCCTCTCGGAGAGACTGGCTATGGCTTCCTTAACTTGTTGGAACATAGTGAGCATAGTGGCAGCACTGAACACAAACACTCCGTCTGAGGGATCTTTCTCCAAAGCATTCACCTCGTCATCAACTGGCAGGATGAGGTGTGAGAAGTCCAGAGTTGTCTCATCGTCGGAGATGGCGTGGATCCCTAGAGGGTTTGTTTTGTTGTTTGGCTTAGTCGGTGGGGGTAAAGGAAAATCCCCTTTCTCAATCATGTCTTGGATGATGTGTTTGAGTTTGAAGCAGGTTTCAGTATCATGCCCCTTCCCTTGATGGTACCGACAGTAGGCATTGAGGTTCCAGAACCGGGACTTCTTAGCATCGGTCAGATCCGGGATGGGTTCGATTGGTTGTAACTTTCCCTGATCCATGAGCCTCTTCAGAGCACTTGCGTAAGTTGACCATATATTAGTGAACATTCTCTGGGGGAGCTCAGCTCCCTTAGCATATGGTTCAACGAGGTTGACCTCATCAATTTTTTTTTTGTTTAGCCGCAGGGACGAGATCCGGTTGAGGTGGATCCTTGGTAGCCTCTGTAAGTAGTCTTGGCCAAGACACCCTTCCGGAGGTCATCTTCAATGCGTGTCCCCAAAATTTGCAGATCCTGGAAGGTCTTGATATTTTGATACCTTAGTAAGTTGGCATACACTGGGCGGAGATTGTTGACGAACTTTTCCACCAAAGTTGATTCACTCGGTTTACTGACCAATTGAGTACTCACCCTCCTCCAACGGATTAAGAACTCGGTGAACCCTTCCTTATCGTTCTGGGTTAGAACCTCAAGAGTACGGGTATTAGCTTGGATTTCAACATTGTC
This sequence comes from Silene latifolia, assembly GCF_048544455.1. NCBI lineage: Eukaryota > Viridiplantae > Streptophyta > Magnoliopsida > Caryophyllales > Caryophyllaceae > Silene > Silene latifolia. The sequence continues at coordinate 177,682,622 of NC_133537.1, forward strand.
AGCATATTTTTTAGCAAATTCGAGTGCGACCTCATCCCAAGTGGTAAGGTTTTTCGGATCGAGGGAGTAATACCATTGGCGAGGGATCGATTCCAAAGAGGATGGAAAGATCCGGGTGAAAAGTTCCTATTTGACCCCTTTAATGGCCATGTAGTCTTTGAAGGCACGGATATGATTGAGCGGGTCCTCCACTCCTTTGAACTTAGGTACGTCAGTCAGGGTAAAGTTGTCAGGTAATTGATCCCCAACAGGCTCGAACCTTCGGCTGTTCTCAAGATGGATATTGTTACCCCGGGCTAGGAGCTATTCTTCCAAGAGCTTTAGCCTCTTCTCAGTTTCAGTTAGAGGTGGAGCGTTATGTTCTCCAGTTTCTTTATTTTTCGGGCGTCGATACGGGTCTCGACGCGATCCAGGGTGACCTTAATAGCGGTAAGCAGGCTGGCTTGCTGATCAGTCGTGACATCTCTGTTGTTATCATTGTTGTTGTTGTTGACAGACGAAGTTGAAGACGGGGCCATGTCTCTGAGGCAGAAAAACGGCTCACATTACAACTCAATCCGACACGGTTTAAAGACTGAACGCAGACAACGCAAAGGATGAGACAAAGATTAGACTCAACAAGACGAGGGTGACCGTGTATGGTTCCTCGGTGCTGACTCGATTTATGACGTGACGATGTGGACCGAACTTTTGACACGAGTCCAACATAATGGCGCGACGCCATTGGACGGGTCTCGTGGTGAGACGACTCATAAGTAAAGACCCATAAGTACGTTTGCTTCGACTCGATAGACATGAGTCGGGATTAGAATGGTGGATTGAAGTTTTCGAAAATAGAAATTTTCAAAAAGATTCATTTGTCACTTTGTGGACGGCTTCCGAAGATAGAGATCTCCGCAAGTTGACTAGTGAAAAGGGTTGTCTTAAGTTTATTTGCAAAAGACGGTTTGAGTTTGATTCAGCTCGGAAAACAGTGTATTGTCTCCCAAGACGGTTTCTGAAATTCAAAATTGTATGTTTTGAAAATCGAGTTTGAAATGTTTGAAGAGGTCTCGGGGACGGTGCGTGGTCCTCGGGATCTCGAGAGTGTCTCGAGAAAAGGGCGTGTGCTTTTCTCGGGTTTTGAAAGAGCCATTATCGGCGCGAAACGGGTTAAAATCCGTGTCTAGACGCGGCGATTATAACGGCGTAAAAAGGTGATTTTAAATGGTTGTGAAAAACCGGGTTTGAAAATCGTCATTATGACGGCCTAGAAAGGCGTGTTGAAATGGTTATAAAAATCGGGTTTGAAAATCGTCATTACGACGGCCTAGAGAGGCGTGTTGAAATGGTTATAAAAACCGGGTTTGAAAATCGTCATTACGACGGCCTAAAAAGGCGTGTTGAAATGGTTATAAAAACTGGGTTTGAAAATCGTCATTACGACGGCCTACAAAGGCGTGTTGAAATGGTTATAAAAACCGGGTTTGAAAATCGTCATTACGACGGCCTAGAAAGGCGTGCAACGGTCGGCGAAAGACCGAGGTTTTAAACGGCCATTATGACGGCGCAAAAGGGTGTTTTTGAAAGTTTGAAAATAACGCGGAAGGACTTATGATCAAGTAGCACATAAGCACTCACAGTTCATTATATTATACATTATGCTGACACGGGTTTTGGGTTAGAAGGGTGGGTTACACACCAAGCGATCAAACCCCGATTTCCGAGAGGGATACCAATCCAAACAAAATGTGTAAGGAGGGTGCCCTAGCCTCGTGCTTGAAAGTGATGAAAGCTCTTTGACGAAGCAGAAATGTGTGACGTCAATGGTATACTTGACTCAATCGGGATTCAAAACGCGGGGATGAGAAAACTCATGCCGACGAGACGAGCCAACTGGTCGAAAAGGGTTAGGTTATGGGCCCGGACAAGGAACCCGACCGTGACCGTAATATCAATTAATGCATTCCAATCAAGACCTCGTTCGAGTCTCACCATCTAGGGATCATAAAGACGTAAGTGTCCTAGTTATCCCCAGCGGAGTCGTCAACCTATGGACATGGCCCACCTGCATATGCCCAGCTGATTTGTGGACAATGGCAGCGGTCTTTTGAAAGCCACGCTCGGCGGCGTAAAAATGCTTTCGACCGGATCGTTTTAGATCGGTCGGTTTCGTCTCGAAAAGGGTCTCGAAACGATTAGAGATGTTCGGAGTCGCCACCAAGCATTTGTGGGATGCTTGGAACCCGTTCGAAATCAACTTTATATCTCGGTCAAATCGAAGCACAAAGCAGCGTTTGACATAGGTACTAAAGATAAGGAAATCGTCCCTCTTTAGCATCCTATCTCTAGAATGACTCTCGTACGCCCTGGATAAGGTCGTCCACTATCCAAAGTTTCTTAGTAAGAGATGAAGGTACATATTGGGAAGCCCTTTAATTAGATACCCAATCCCGCCGCGGTAGCGGCCTCTACTGATCGATCTTGGTTGGTTGAATGCAAAAGTTGATAAAACGGTTTAAATGCATGAATGCGCATCCAATAATTTAAACCTAACATGTGAGAGCTTTCTAAGTTGGTTGATTTAATCCAAGTATCAAGTATAAGATGTCGGGTTGGATTAATGATTGATTTGCATGCAAGACGGAAATTAAACATCCATTTACCATATTAGGTTTAGGGTGCATAACGTGATCCATTTGTCTTAGTAAGACATTTTGCAAATGTGATTTTAATGAGAAAATAGTCATCTAATCCGTCCTATATCCGGGCTAACCGGAGTTGGGATCGTCCTAGACTAATGCTGGAATGGGAAAAGGCCCTGTACCAGACGGCTACATGAGGCGCGAGCCAGCCGGCGATACAAGAGGCCTCCCCCTGGTTTTGAAAATGAGAAAGAAAAGGCCCACTTGAGGCGCGGGTCAGCCTACAGTTTTATGCCGTGTTCTGACCTTTTGAAAACATTACAAAACGTGTTGAGAAATGGGTATTTGAACCCGATTTGGTTTCAAAGGGTCGTTTAGACCGCATTTGTTGATTTGAAGAACTATACTCGAATAATCATCATTATTTTGATAATATTCGGTGTCGGGTTCGACTTGACAAGCTTGACATGAATAGTTTTGAAAATAATTATGTACTAATTATTTTAAGTTCATTTGAATATAATTAGTCGATACTCATCATCGCACCCGGGTTAAAATCCGGCATGGTATGTAGAACAAAGGATGACTTTGTGTTGGTGACTAATATATTTGTTTCGAAAATGTAAAGAAATGAAGAAAGGCTTTAAAATACCTCCCAAAATGTAAAGAAATGAAATAAAAGGTTTTAAATGCCTTTTAAATGTCATTAACCAAATATTATCACCGAAACACGGATTTAACCGTCATGGTATGAGGAACCAAGGGTAAAAAATATTTTATGGTTAAAACAAATGAAATAGAATAAAAAAAGGGTTTGAAAATATTTGAAATGGTAAAAACCGATAACAAATATGAAAACGAATTAAAGGGGAAAGACGAGAACAAACACGGTTGATATTTGACCTGAACACCCCATTTAGGCGCGAGGTAAGCCTGCAACCTAAGGGGCTTCTGTCTCAGGCCAAAAATCAGTTTTGACTCGTTTATCCCATGTTTCGGTTCATGTTATGCACGTTTTAGCATGTTATAGTCATGAAACAAATGAAAACATGATAAAAAGAGGATTTTTACACCCTCATACTTACATGTTTGGTTATGGCGAGTGACCGACGTAAGTGTAACAACTCGTTTGGTCGGAAAAAACTCGGTTTAAAACCGTTTTGGTAAGTAAAAAGAGTGTTTTAAGATTAGTGATGGTATAGTGGTCGAAGTGGTCGGTCAAGTGATTTAATGCACGATGTCGGTACCAAACAATGTGTAAGGCTTGTATTTACGATCGGTAGGTTGTAAATACGCGTCAGATTGTGACTTGAGAAGTCGAGTCGAGAATTTTAAGGGAGAAAAGAGGGGGCGGACACTCGCGTAACTCTCAAATGGGGGGCATTTGAGGGGTATTTATAGGGAAATGAGTGGTTGTGTAAGTTTTGAGCGACGTGGCCACCTGGGCTGCTCAAAGAGGCGCGAGCCACGTCGCGGGTCTTCGAGGTGAGTTGTCGCTTTCACACAAAAACAATCATGATTTGTTCTATCCTAGGTTTTGTAGTCATATGTTTGGTACTTGACCAAACATAAATCCGGGAAAACTTAAGGTAGAAGGTTTGAAATGTTTTGTTTTTGGTGGTTGACTCGGTTTGACTCATTGTTGGAGTCGGGATTTGAATTTTTGAGTCGGGTTTTGGTCCGGCATCGGTTTTGACTCTAGTTAGTGTCATTGCGACCCCGTCGTCGTGCATTAAACACTCCAGGTATTTTGGAAATGTTTTGAGATATTTTATTTTCGAAATCGTTTTAAGTTTTCCGACGTAAAGTTGTACACAAACTGTCGATCAAACGCCGCGATTCCAAAACATGTTATAGTCCGATAATCATCGGATGTTTGTCGGAGTCTCAGCAGATACTGGGTATCTACAGCTTTTAATATTAAACTAATGAAAATATCTAGTGCATAGATAATACCCAAACCACATACCACCTCCCCCATATACACGGTCCAACTTGAGACCATACACGGTCCAACCCGTGGTCACACATGGTCCAACCCAAGTCCGTCTAATTTGTTTATTTTGTTTTTCTTTTCTTTCTACGACGACAACTTATTATTTATTCACATCTTATAAATATAAATTATTAATTATTATAAACTAAAAATGCGGAGTATTACATGCGCCCTCCTTATGTCTTCCCTCATCTAAGATATTCCTAAACCACCAATTTATCCTTCACCATATCATCGCAATTCCTCATAACTTCTCCTTATTTTCCACCCTTATCACTCCATGCTAATAAACACAAGGTCATCTAAACACTACAACACCTCCTAACTCATAAAATAGACAACCTCAAAATCCTCCCAAAAATACTTCCACACAATCCCAAATGACAACACCAACAACATCATTCCACTCTAACAGTCATACACCAAATGTACCAAGCGCTAGTTACAAGTTAGGCCTCCAAATCCCCTTCCTAGCCTTGACACACTTCTAACCTACCATTCCAACCTTATTTGGCTCCTTTTCTTATGCCACCAATCCATGGTAGGAAGTAGTGAAATATGTGACGGTTTTCATTTTCGTTTCTTTTCCTAATTCCCTCATTTTGCCTTAACCGCCCTTTCGTGTATTCAGTTTAGCATTTTCCTCCCTTCAACTCTCGTGGCTCACACTCGTTTCTTTATTTTGCCCGGAGCGCCCTTTCGGATTTTCACTTCGACCTCGGCCACTTTCCCATTTTTGCCTAGGATGCCCTTTCGGGTTTTCATCCTAGCCGGGTTTTTTTTCCATTTTTTTTTTCAAATTGAAGTACAATGCATGAAAAGGAATAAAAATAATATATTACAAGTTACCACTCATGTCCACTACACACTTTATTTTTCACTTTGTCCTCAAAGTGAAGGTGAGCATCATAATCAATCCTCAATGAAATGACTTGAGGCACCCTCATCCTCTTCAAATTAGAACAAGTTCAACTCCATCTCACAAGCTCACTAACTTACACCATCAACACCCTCGGCTCTCGATGATGAGCTCAAAGATTCACACCTTACATCCTCCTCCTCCTCTACTTCACTTGGTATTATCATGGCGTACCAAGCACAAATCATGGGCAAAATGAAACTCTCAATTGTCCATCAATGATAAGTCAACATAATTCACCATTTTTCCAACAAAACGCCTCCATATTTGAACTTTTGATTGCTTCTCTTCCATTGTTTGATTTGTGGGAGTAAAAGTGGCTACTGTTTTTTATGTGATTCCACATAATTGAGGTAATCAAAGGGAAATAGCATGTTTAAACAACAGGACAATGAAAGGTGGTGATGTATGTAGTGATTATGTCAAAAGTGAGTTTGGGAATAAAGGGTATCTTGAATGGGCTTGATAAGGAGCATTGGTGGAATTTTCAAGCATGATACTTTTTACTTTCAAGCAAGGACTTATCAAAAGATTTTAATAAATTACTTGCACCATTTCACAAACACCTTCTGTGCACTACTCAAGAACTTGAATTTTACACATAAGTATTAACTCACAATCAATTATTATGAAAAGACACTAATAAAAACATTAAAGAAGGAGTACGGGTTGCCTCCCGCTTTTGATTTTCGTTGTTTGCTCGACGCCTTTTCAAGCTTCTTCTTCTATCAATGGTCAAAAGCAGAGCAACTCAATTCCCTTAGTAACCTATCAAACATGATTGCACACAAACAAGAGAAGTGACAATAGTAGAAAGTCAAAACATATCAAGCATGCACAGTGAAAACATATGCGTTATATGACAAGTGATTCATTGAGCTTTCATGTTCAAAAAACATTTTAATGTCACGATAAGTGATGTTGTCGTTAATCCATCGAACACATTTATAATCTCAAAAAACAACTAGATAGTGGTTAAGTCGAGGTCGATCCACGAGATGGTGTGCTTTGGGTTCTAAGTCTATCTATCTCAATTTATGCTAGTGTCACAATTGGGTTGGGTTGAAGTTGTGTTCTAAGCTACAACAAGGAAATGTAAACAATTGAAGAACAAGGCAAGTAAATATAAATGGAAGGGTAAACAAATGATTAACAATACTAGGGAATCATAGGATCATAGGGGAATCATGGTGGAATGGCATAAATGAATCATGTAGATGCAATCAATTATTATTGTTGGAATCAAGTTAATGTATCTCTTACAAGTCTTAGGGGAAACTTAGGTCTCGGAGCAGAGTCGGTCAAGACTTTACAACACTTACAAGTCGACTTGGTTTTCCCTCTTCATGTTGAGATAACATAAATGAGTCCTAGGAAGGTTTGGGTCCCGGAGCCGAGTCGGTTAAGACTATACAACACCTACAAGTCGACTTAATTCTTCCTAATCAACTATATGCATGGTCTATTAAGCCTTGAGTTGGTTTATGTCTTACAAGTATTGTTGAAAGGATAAGAGAAACATGCTAGGTTGTCAATCAAGCATTTCATCAAACATGACAAGTGCATAAGTTGGAAAACAATACACAAGAATTCATGTGAACTCAATAAGCATAAATCTTCCCCATGATTAATTCCCCTAATCCCCCCACTAATCCCTAGTTAGGAAACTACTCACTCATGATCATGGAAAACATGCTAACAAGAGTGTCAATCATATTAACAAGTCTAAACATGATGAGGGAGTAAAATAAACAAGGATTAAGTAAAGAGTAGAGAACTTTTACCAACGTAGGATGATCAAATAGAAAGCAAAGAATAATAGAAGAAAACTTGATCGATTGATGAAGAGTTGTCAATTCTTCAATAATAACCCAATAATCTTCAATTACCCAATAAGAAGTCTTGAACAATAATTAAGGAAAGATTAAATTATAATTTGTGGAGTGATTAATCTATTCTAGTCTACTCCCAATGAGAGCTTTGCCTCCACTAAAGGGCTTAATCTCCACTAAGGAAGCTTAATCTCCTCTAAATACAAGATGGGTATATATAGTAGTACAAGGATTAGGTTAACTAGGGGCTTTAAATGACGATTAGACCCTTTAAAAGAAGATTAGAGCCTTGCAAGTCTTAGGAGGAGCCCCACGTCTTGCCTTTGTTTGGATGTTTAAACTGCAGGGAGAGACGCTCGTCCTGTGCTCGGGACGCCCAGATTGAGCATTGAGACGCCCGACTTGAGCTCGAGCCGCCCGGATTGTGGGTCAGCACGGTTTCCTCTTCTTTGACTACCTCAAGATCCGTGGGGACTGTTTGAGGGGTCATGGGGATCTTCATCATTGCCCCTTTTCCTTGCTTTATTGACTTAGGCCTTTGGTATTAGTTTCCTCGTCGGTGATTGATCGTTATATGTTATAAATTAGCTCCGCCTCACTCCATTTAGGCAAGGTTAGTGCTCCTCTCCTACAAAGAACACCAAACCTCATAGAATATGCATAGAAGGAGGATAAAGATAAGAAACGACCCTAATACATACTAGAAAGCATAGGGACTAGGCTAGTTAGGGGACTAAATGTGCGTAAATAGGAGTCACATCAAATATCCCAAACCGAACCTTTGCTCTTCCCGAGTAAAGAGGTGACTAGAACTAGACCTTTATTTATACTAATCTAATAATATAGCCTATGTGAGAAAATTAACGGGTCTCACTCCGCCCTTTTAACTCGCAACAAGACATCTATGATGTAAGATGCCTTCTTGCAAGGCAAGGTGAGGATTGACAAAATGGCGATACATCCAAGCATTAAGCACACAAAAACAAGTCAAAGGATGCATCTACAAAAGAATAGCCACTTTCCTCATCTAAGTGGCGGAAATCATCTACAAGGGAAGCAATTTAAGGGCACACACTCCATCATAGATATCGGTTCTCCTAGTTACTAAGTCCAAGAGGATACAAACAAGTCACCTCCAAGTTGTGTTAAACTAGGTTAACTTTGTCCATAATTGCTAAGTGCTTTTGCCAAGAGCCAAGTTCCTATGGTGTTAGAAAACACTGTAGGATCGCGTAATTCCCCCTCTTGCCTAGACAAGAAGAAGGATCGTCCCCTCTCTACTATGCAACAAAGATAGGATCATCAAGGATAAAGGGATTCAAAGTGTATGAGTTTCATAATGGTAGTTTGCTTTTGGGTTTATTTTCCCCCTATTTTTTGTAACATATTGACATTGAAGAACATTTCTTGCCATTTTTTATGTTTGGCATTTTGATACTTGGCAATTTCAATTTTGCATTTTTTAGAATATTTTTCAAAGTAACCCCATTTGTAGCAAGGGTACTTCTATTAAAGCATATGAGTCTATTTTGGCTCCTCTTTTCATTTGATGCAATTTGCAAACATTTGACATTGATAACTTGAACTCAATTTGATAATTTTGTGCCCATTCCCTTTTTGTTGACAAAATATGATGATGGAAGTGTAAGGACGGTTGCATGGCTTCAAAGGTCACCTTGGAATAAACGGTAGCCAAGGTGTTATCACACCACAAGGTACTCTTGACTAGGCCTTAGTCCATGGATCAAAAGATACTAGTATGACACATTCTAGGGTGTCTTGAGGGTATACTAGCAAACAAAGTCTCAAGGAGAAAAATTATCTACAAGGGCCTTATATACCCTTGTCAAGCTTCCCAAATAGGCATTTTCACAAAATTTTCTAACCATGCAACTACATGCCATGATGCAACTATCATATATACAACTCTAATGCATATGCTTCTATCAACTAGTATGCCATATAAACTAAGTGCAATCCTAATATCACATAGGTACAAACCGCATCAATCAAAATATAGCCACATTGTCATTAACATATAAAAAGGAGGAAGGAGATTTGGAAAGATCATACCATGCAGTCTTCATATCCCTCATGCCTCGAATGTGGCATAGTCGACCCAATGTGATAACAGTGATAAACAAATAAATATATACAATTCTACACTACAAAGGAAAGAACATGTTTTTGGTTTTTTAAATTTTCAAATTTTTATGGATTTTGTTTTTATGAAATTAAAGAACATATTTTTTGGTTTTTTCGAAAATTTTCAAATTTTTATGTATTTTGGAATATAAATTCCCATCCCCCACTTTATTTTGGATATTGTCCTCAATGTACATGTAGGAGTAGGAATGAAAAGAATATACATGTTTTTGGATTTTTAAAGTTTTATTGAAATTGAAGTACAAATGCAATGCAATGATATGAATGAATGCATGCTCTAACTAAATGCAATTCTATATGACATATATAACAAATGAATTTAATCTAAACTACACTAGATGATGCATGTTTTCTAGTAAACTATGGTCACCCATGATCAAACCTCCCCAAACCGATTTAAGCACTATTTCTAGTGTAGAATGGAATAGGTTTGGTCATTAGTGACTATGCATGAATTCTAGTCTATATGCAACTAACTATATGAAGCATGTGAGAAATATTACAATGCAAACTAATCTAAAATGCAACTATACATAAGAGAGGGAGAGAAGGGGTATCATACAAATGGAAGTGGTGCGGCTAGCCACTTCACTCGTCATCATCATCATTATTGCGGCCTCCTTAATCGCTATGTCCTCCTTGGTCATAGCCTCCTCCTTGGCTATAGAATCCCCCACTTTGATCGCCAAAGTTCCCTCCTTGGTTGCCATAGTTAGGGAACAAGAGATACGGTTGAGCCCAAGATGGATGGGGGCCTCTAGGATTGATGTATCCTTGTTGAGCCATGTTGTAGTAGGAGGGGTATTGGGCCAAGTAGTTGTAAACCCTCCCATCGTGCACTCTAAGATCAATATTTTGCATAAGCTGCATCAATTCTCCCATGGACGGAGCTCTTAGATCTTGAGGAGTGAATGGTACTTGTGTTGTGGGGTAGGGTGGAATGGGTACGTAAAATGGTGGTGCATTACCCCATTCCGGCAACTCACGAGGTCGGTGAGGCACTTATTCCCTCGGTGATGGGTGGTCAAGGATGTCAATGGGAAGGAGGTAGCTTGGCCTTGGTGAGTACCGGCTCAAGCAGGGCTCGGTGGGTGGTATGTTCCATCCCATGAGAAAAAGTGGTGTGCATCCCTTAGTGAACCACTCTACACTCCCGGCATCATTGTATATATGCCACCGATGGTGGTGAAAGATTGTATGCTCATCGATCAAAGTGCTTCCCTTGAGCTTTTCATATCTCCCATCGTCGTTGAACCCGAGGCGAAGTTCATTGGCCAAAATTGTTATTAGGCCTCCTATCACAAAGGTTTTGATTGGAGAATTCCCCTTTGAAAATTCATTGAATCTTGTGATTATCTCAAGGGGCGTGTTGAAGTTGTAGGGCCTTGTCCCTTGCACATTCAAGTAAGATTCTAGAAAGGTCAAGTCGAGAAGGGTACATTTATCTTGTTCTAGCCTTCCGTTTATCGTTCCGGCCACGAACCGTTCGCTAATCCTAATCACCGGATGTTGGATGGCAAAAGTATAGCATTGATTGTAAGAATTGAATTCTCCCCCGGAAATAGCCCTCCAAAGGTGGTTAACAATAAAGTCGGAAGGCTTGTCGGTGTCACTCCTTGGTACCTCAACACCAAAGATCCTCGCAAAGTTCTCTAAGGTTATCCTATGGTCCGTATTGCAAAGACGGAATTCCATATCGACATTCTTTTACCGATTACTGACAACACGGAGGCTACACAAAAACTCTAGTGTGAGGCTCAAGTAAGTGTCCTCATGGGCATAGAACAACTTCTCAAGACCCAAACCATTGAAGAATATCTCCGTTTGATGCTTTATATCTAGTATTTCTAACACATCAAGATCGATGAATTGAGTAGGTTCATAGGCCTTACCTACCAATTGCTCGAATCGTTGATGGTATTGTAGATACCCAGTATCTGCACCTTCCAAAAACCACCCGATGATGATCGGACAATAACGTGTTTTTGATATGCGTGCGTGGATTGGCTATACATGAGACGGTTTAATGCACTACTCGGATATGAAAAATGATTTCATAAATAATTTTCTAACTTCATTTGCAATTAAATAACACTATTTAGAGTTAAAACTGTCTTCGGACCCAAAACCGACTCAGAAACCCGCAACTCGAGTCAACCTGAGTCAACCCGAGTCAAAACGAGTCTCGAATGTCAAAAATAATGCCATGAATGTCTTTATCATGTCATTTCCATTAAAATGACCTTAATTATTGTCAAAACCGACACCGGGCCAAAAACCGACTCCAAATTCAAATCCCGACTCACACGGGTCAAACCCGTGTCAAGCACACAAAACACCTACCTCAAGTAACACCTAAAATCATCTTATTAGGTGCCCATATTGTTACACGACATCTCATTTCATTACCACAAATCAAACCAATCAAACAATGGATAGAGCAAAGGCCACGTCCAAATTGAAAGGGACAATACACCCCTTTCAATCACTAAGTGGCTCGCGCCTCTTTGGGGTGTCTGCTTAGCCTCTAAGCAAACCCAACCGACCTACCACCCCATATTTCTCTATAAATACCCACCATCACACACCATAATCCTCACGCGAGAGTCCGCCCCTCCTTCTCCCTTAAACTTCTAGACCCGACTTCCTAAGTCACAAAATCGACACGTGTTTACGATCTACCGATCGTAAACACAAGCCTTACACATTTCGTTTGGTACCGTCGCCGTACATTCGACCGACCCATTTGACCAACTCAATTCATCAATCAACATGTTTTAATTAACATATTTTCAACTCATTTTCAAAACAAAATCCTTTTTTAAGGCACTCTTTTAAACTTCTTTGATCGTGAGTAGTCGCTACGAGAAAACCGTCTATAAAGTCTTATACGTCGCAAACATAAATACACGTAAGTTTGAGGGTGTAAACAACTCATTTATTTCATGTCTTTTACTGTTTTTATGAGTTTATATGCATAAACAATGCATAACACGATTCAAATATAGGTTAAACGAGCCAAAACTGAGTTTTGGCCCGAGACAGAAGCCCTTTGCTATGCAAAGAGGCTCGCGCCTCTTGTGGGTTCTCGGGTCAGACTCAAACGTGTTTGTTCTCGTCTTTCCTCTTTATTTCATTTCTTATTTGTAATCGGTTTTTACCATTTCAAATGTTCCAAATTATTTTTATGACAAACTTTTTAACTATAAATCATAATCACCCTTGGTTCCATATACCATGACGGTTTAATCCATGGCTCGGTGATATTATTTGGTTAATTACATTTTAAAGGAACTTCTTTTCTTTTATTTACCATTTTAATTCATTTTTATGATAAACATATTTTGACCATTACAAAAATCATCCTTGGTTCTTTATACCATGACGGTTAATTCCGTGACCCGGTGATATTATTAGTTAATTACATTTTAATGGGTATTTTAACACCCTTTTCTTTTATTTACCATTTTTCTCATCTATTTACACTTGCAAACATATTAGTCATAATTCATAATCATCCTTGGTTCTTTATACCATGTCGGTTTAATCCGAGTACGATGATAAACTTGACTAATTACAAATAATTGAACTTAACATAATTAGTTCAAATCAAACATTTTCCTTTTACACATTTTACTATGCTTTTCAAAATTTGAAAATCCGACAACGAATATTACTAACATGATAGTAATTATTCCGAGTCATGCAAATCATACTTGCAAATCATTAGTCACAAAAAAAGGTTTTAAACAACCTTTTTACAACCAGGAGACGCCCCTTGGGTCGTCTGTTCTCATATTTCAAAACCTGGGCAGAGCCCTTCCCTCGCTAATAGGCTCGCGCCCCAATGGGGCTGCCTGGCACTGTTCTGTCCCATTTTGGTACTTGTCTAGGACGATCCCGATTACGGTTTACTTGAATATATGACGGATCAGATTGACAAGTTAACGTTTTTACACTTTTTCATTTGACACACATTTTCAAATAAATGGATCGTGTTAAGAATCATGCTCCGAATTTGGTAAATGGATGTTTAATTTCCGTTTTCACATGCAAATCAATCTAAATCTAACTTTGACACCAATTTCTTGCTACATGCATAAACAACCGACTTAGGAAATATTCACATGTTAGGTTAAGACTTTTGGATGCGAATTCATGCATTTAAACCGTTTTATCAACTCTTGCACTTAAACAACCACGATTGATTATGGACACGGGCCACGGAGGCGCTTGGGAAACAAGCGTTTGCATTTGTGGAGTCGCCACCAATTTATTGTGGAAAATTGGAAACCGTTCGAATACCTCGTGCCATGTCAAGACACAAAGTAGTGACATGAACACCAAGAACTCATTACCCTTAGCATTCTATGTCTAGAATGACTCTCGTGGATGCCAATGAACACGGGTGTTCACAGAGATCTGGAGTAAGGGGTGAGGGTACGTATTAGGAAGCTCTTTTGATCGAACACCTAATCCCGCCCGCCTCGATAGCGACCTCTACTAATGATTAGGGAAGTTATCTATACTCGATATATTGTCGATTATATGCATGCAATGCAACATCCAAGTTTTGATCCTAACATATAAGAATTAAACTAAGTCGGTGAAACATGCAATTTAACATGCAATTGAGTCGAAGTAGGAATTAAGATCGATTACATGTGAGAGGCATACAAGCAATGATAAAGAAATACAATAATAATACAATAAAGAAAATTACAATAATTACATCGGATTTAATGATTTATGTCGAAAATACATTTTAAAAACGGATAATTTGGGAAAAAGAAGAATAAATAAATTAATGAACAGGAATTAGGCGATAATACGAATAATAGTAGATTAATACGTAATCTAATTAAACTAGGTCAAGGCAGATCGGAAGTTGAGGTAAATCAACTGGAACAGCGCAGTTGAGCGCCCTCTGGAAGATCGCAGCGATTCTTTGCGTCTGTTCCAAGGTTGAGTTCTGGCTGTGAAGCCGGAACTGCAAATCGTTAGTATTCGTGGGTGAAATTTAATGATTGATTATGATATTCGACTCGGATGAAAGTGATTTAATACATTAATTACATGTATATGAGCCATAAAAGCGATAAAACATGGATGAGATGAATGTAAACGAACTAATTACATGAATGAAAGATTGATTAATGACATGAGTGAACTAATTAGGTTAAATATAACGAATTAATGAAGAACTAATGACAAACATGATAAACAGATGGGAATATACCAAAGATCGAATTCCAGAAACTCGATATGAATGAATCGAATCTCTACAACCCGATTGACTTTAATGAGGAAAACCCGCAAATATTGGATTATAAGGGATTTAAGTCGAGATTTAACGATGAATTATATACTAACAGTGATTAACAATATGTTGAATTATTATGTGAACGAAACAAGAGCAAATAATAACGAAAGAAAACAAAGAAACGAAACTAACAGAGGACGAAGGAAGAAGAAAGGAAGCAGGAACTGCGGTAGCCTCACGAAGAGGCGCAGCAGTTGCTGCGTCCTTTCTCGACGCCTGTCTCCTGATAATCCGTAAAAAAGGTTTTGAACATGGTTTTACAAATCGATTTTTTAGAAGTACTTTAGACATAAACCTTACATGATGATTACAAAAAGTAAATAACAATAAATAAAGAAGGATTTACACCCTCAGACTTACATGTTTGACGAAACGGGATGAAGTAAGTTTATGTTTTAGTGATGCTCGACTCGAATGTAACGAAAGTGCCCTCGTAAGAGGAAAACGAACAGATTAATTAAGTTGATTATAGTGGAGTTGGTCAAATTGGCCGGTCATACAAAACGAGGCTGGTACTCAGAAGGATCCGAGCTTACGTGGTCGAAATTTCAAGCACGTAGACGCCAAAAAGTAAGAACGTGGTCTAGAATGCAAAGGGAGAAGAGAAGGCCAGACACTCGCGTGAGAAATATGAGGAGCGAAGGCTCCTATTTATACTAATCACGTGGAGAAATTAGGGTTTTCGGAGAGACTTTGGAAGTGAATCTCGAAAAGATATGAAAAGATACGAAAAATACGTAGAAAAGGACTTGGGAAGAGGCGCATCATGCACTGTGTCCCTTGGAAGAGGCGCAACACCTGCTGCGTCTGTTCCCAAGCGGTTTCCTCCTGCAGAAGAAAGATTTCCGTGTTTAATTTATGGAATAACGGATTAATCTTATTTTCCTTAATATTTTGTGTGAATATTACGGGAAATTCTTTACCACAGATTAAAAGATTGTGAAATATGGAATCGAAATATTCGGAGCATTCCAAAACATTCTGACTCGGGATTTAGCGGTTATCAGAAAATGAAGATGGTTTTAGGCCCGGACTCCAAATGTACTCTAATTACTGTCAAAACGACCGTATCGGCGCGTAGATGACAATTAAGAGGTAGACATAAATGTTTTAGAAATCACTTGACAATAAACTTATGAACTGTCACAAATCGTTCCGCGTACCAAACATGCAGCCATCAGGTCAATCGAAGATTACAACCTGACGACTATGGCGACGCGAGTCGGTTCAAGGGATCTGAATCAATGACCTGTCGTCGGGAACATTTTAGAGTCTGTCGACTATTGGGGAGGGTCGTTTAATGTCCATTAGACTACGTAAGGAAGCTCGCCAGCCATTAGAAGAGACCATACCTGAATTTTCTTTCTCATGATGCTTCTGGAGGTGCATGGGAGCTAAGGTTAAGCGTAGGAGCTAAAGATAAGCATATGAGCTAAGGGTAAGACCTAAAAGATATATAAGGATTGTGCTAGGGTGTGGGACCCTAAAGGAAAGCATCGATGGGGAGGAGGCCAAATATAAGTTCAACCTAAGAGGTAACTAAGGCTTCAGTGTCAGAACTATGCCGGTCTGGGAACTTCTGGAGAACGACACCTTCATCGCACTCCGTGGGGAAACAAGAAATATCGTGAGTAGCAGGACACAAGCGGGAACTGCTGGGAGAAATCTGCTTGGGTCGTCTTCAAACAAACTTCAAAAGAACTTGAGAAGGAGAATTGTATGTCGTGAACTCTCGTTGGGGAAAACCTTATCGGGAACTGATCTCCATGTCTCGAGAGGGATTATCTATCTGCTTACTCTCGCTGGGGGAATATAACGAAGGCGTGTTGAAACACCTGTCGGAGAATACTTGCTCGTTGTGACAAGCAAGGTCTTGGAATAAATAAATAATGTACGATAGTCTGCAGTTGGCTTAGAAATGCGGGTCTGAGCAAAGAATAATCGTCAAATGGACCAGAAAGGATAAAATGGCATCGGGGAAGAGGCGCACCAACGATGGACCCACAAATAACGAACTCATAACGAATTTTTGAAAATTCTTATGAAGGGAAGTTGAGTAAGAGATGCAGCAAGAGCTGCGTCTCTTGGAAGTGGCGCAGCACCTGCTGCGTCTATTCCTGGGGGTGTCTTTCCTGCGTAAAAGCGCGATGAAACAGAGGTTTCATTTCATTATTTCGAAACACAAATCATCAATTTCTCTCTCAAATCTCAACCATTTCCACCAAAATTTGATCCAAAAGCTTGCATTTCCCATGACCAATCGAGGTATGTATATCATTCTTGCATTAATCTTCTATAATGGACGAATTGGATCGACAAAATTTAGGGTTTTCAACCTTAAAATGTCGAAAATTTGGGGCTTTTCCCCCAAATGATCTTGCCTTGCAAAATTGACCTTGTAAATGGCTAATTGATAGTATAAGGATCATAACCATGTATTTGTTTTAAATTATCGTTGAGTTTTGGGCATTTGAGTGAAATTGTGACGGTTTCACAGCTAAACCGTAAATTGCTTCGAACATAGCCTTAGGAATGCCCGTTTGCGATGAAACTTGACATTTGGAATCCTTGGATGATGGGTAAACTTCCTACCATCTCGAAATTTCGGTCTGTGACGGCTTTTTCAGGACACTTTTCTAGGGCATAATCGCCGTTATAACGAAATGCTGTCGAAATTTCGAATCGAACCCATGACTAGGCTTCAACTTAGGCTTGACTTAACCCAAATTACCGCATGAGTGATCGGGATTGGGGGAATACGGCCAAAGATGGCGAGAAAAGAGCGATTTCGGGGCTTCTAAAACTCGAAAATCCCCTAATCAAGGTTCGTCGTCACTTGACGCGGCCTAAAATTACTTTAACGTTGCAGGTGATGAGGCTTCTACTTCTCGGAGAGCTCCCATGGACATAGACACAGCCGTTGATGCTTCTCGTGCTCTGGAGGAGGCAGTTGCTGAGGACGAGGTCCTCGAGGAGGAGGAGGAGGAGGAGGAGGCCCTGAGGCGGGCCAACGTTGGGCGAGGTGGTCGTCAGCTGAGGGGAGCACCTGCGTGGGCTGAGACCTGGGACAACAGGCACTTGCTTTGGGCTGCGGAGGGTCACCTGTCCTATAGGACAGTGAAGAGCTTGGTAATCTTGAATTCATCACTCACTACTCATCTTTTTGTTTCATTTATTCATATCTTTTCCAATTTCATTCAAACTAAAGATAGCTTTTGTTTCAAATCACAATAGGAGGCCGAGGACATCAGATCGTTCTCGGGCTACATGACGGCGATGGCGTGCTACGAGAGGCTGTCGGCAGAGGAGCGAGCCATGATCGAGCGGGGAGCATTTGGCACCCTGGTGTAGGCTTGGAGGGATATCGTGAAGAGGAAGCTGCGGGCTAACCTTGGCCTGGTCCGCGCTTTCTTGGACCGATTTTAGGACACGACTTGCACTTTTCACATGCCTTTTGGTGAGATGGGAGTCACGTTGGAGGACTACGGCATGATCTCTGGTCTGCCGTATGGGACCGAGACGGTGGAGTGGCCGGAGACTTCCATGAGGGTGGACTCGGCCGAGGCTAGGAGGTTGATCGGCTGGAACTTGGCGCCGAAGGCTGCTGCAGTGCCTGGTTTGGTGCCTAGTTCTTACGTCTGAGACTACTTTGCGGGGAAGACCCCGACACTGGTGGTGATTGATGGGAGGGAGATGGCTCCTTCTCCCTGTACAGCTGAGCAGAGGGCCCGCATGTGGCTCTGGTGGTTCTTGTCTTCGATCTACCTCGGAGACAAGGGAGAGAGGCTGTCGACGAAGCTTCTTCCCTTTCTTTCTTACCTGAGCTCCCTAGGACGTTGGACTGGGTCACTGCGCTGGTTTTGCGGTCCTCATCCGCTTCATGAGGGCTATGGTTCGTCCGGAGTTGATGGAGAAAGGGACTTCTCCTGATGCTGTCGGCCCTGGACTACTGTTGGAGGTATGAACCTTCATTCAGACTAAAATCACTTCTTTTCCTTATCGAATTATGAAAGATCATTATTGACTATCTTGCTTCACAGGCGTGGGTGTACTCCTACTTTCCGAGCCTCTCGCCCAAGAGAACGGAGCCGCTGGAGAAGGCCTATCCCGTTGTGAGGGATTGGGTGATGTGTCGCACGAGGAGCAAGCGTTCCTCTCATGGTGTCTACCGGCGGGACGTGAACGCCCTTCAGCTGGACAGTGTGAGCATCTCACTTATATTCGTTTTGCTTCTTTATTACTTTTTAACCGATCATAAGAATGATTTCTTGCTTGTCTTTTCCCAGTGGGTGCCCAGGCCTTGGGCGTAGAACGCTGACTCTCCTCCTTTCGTGGCTGAGGTCCTTCAACCTAGGAGCTCGAGCCGGTTGCTGCTGAGGATGTCGATGGGTCCTGTGTGGTATTTGGGCGAGCGCTTGGCTCGTCAGTGCTCTCGGGACGTCTTGACGGTTCTCATCGATCCTCCTAGGACGATGTGTTGGGGCTGTTGTCCTCTACAAGTAGTGCAATAACATTTAAATCTCTAAAAGGATCAAAAGGTATACTTTTGTATTATAATCAGTTGGTCCACGTTTATCAATAACGGTTGGCTTGGTAGATAAGTTTGACGTTATTGTCATACAGATGGCGGTGATCAACTGGTCCCTAAAAGTCACACCTATAGGATACGTTTGAGAGATGTGACGGTATGAAAATACAGTCATGTTGATGCCAAAGTTGACTAAGCAGTTAGTCGGAGTCATTGACTAATAATTAGTCAAACGCGATGTTGAGATAATTATTTGATCCAGATTAAATAATAATGGCTAAAACGAATTAAACAGTTAATTCGTAAATTAAATATTAACGATTATATTTAATTGATGTATATTGAATTAATTATACAATATTGTCTTTGTCGGACATGTATTAATAATTCAACTAATCCGTGTTATTAGTTGATGCTTTAATAACCGATAACCGATGACGATTTATAATAGAACCGCGTCATATACATTTAGCATTTTTCGAGCCGGACCACGAGTTAAAATTAAGAGGAAGTGGAAGCCCACTTCCCCATGAGACCTCACGGTTGGCCGAGCAACAAAAGGAGAGCCTTCTCTCCTTTTGTAACCTAATTCATTTTGCAACAAAAATTAGGGTTTTGAGAAACATTTTCTCTAAAAACTTTAGATCTCACATCTAGCAAAAACTCACACAACAAATTCTCTCAATATTGCAAGGCAATTAGAGAATTCATTTCTAGCACAAGGGCATAGTCTCAGACGGTCTTGGGTGTATCGATTAGGAGGAAATCTACTTTGATTTCTGTTCTTAGGCCACATCTCAAAGGACCCGAGGTTATTTCTAATGCTTTATCGTTTCTTTCTTGTAATTTTGTTTATGACAATAATCACATGTAAAATTTGCGTTATAGTCCTAATTTTTAAGGGTATTATACGGATATTACCCCTCAAGTGGTATCAGAGCGAGGCCACGTAAATTTTTCTATGTGTTTTTCATCAAACGAATTTGAATTGATAAATTGTTTGCATAAAATTTCGTGCGGCACAATGTTTTTGTCTCGGCCAATTTTTTTTGGAAAACCGTGCGGCCTTTCTCGGCCTGTTTTTCTGTTTTTTTTTTGCCTTGATTTGCGTGCCACACGTTTTTGCTAGATCAGACGATCTTTTGTTTTCAATCGTTCTTTGCATATTGTAATTTTAATCGATAATTATTGCAATATGTTAAAGATGCATCAATTGTAATTTCAATTCTATACGGATTAGATTAAATTGCAATTGGGTTTTAACAAATCGTTTTGTTTTGATCTTTGTTGCTCACGTTTTTTTGAGCCGAAAAAATTTTTTTTGTTCTTTTGTTGCTCTCGGCTATTAGCAGCATAAATAAAAAAAAAAAAAAAAAATTTTTTGGTACTGTTCACGTTCAGCCGTGAAGAAAAAAAAAATTGTTTTGTTTTTTTTTTCGGCCAATTTGTGCATAATACGGATTTTATGCATTCGCTTGATAGTGAAACGGTTCACTTATGTATCATTTAGTTATTTTAAAACGATTTAAAGTAACGGATTATCACGGATTAAAATTAAGTTGATTAAAGCGGTTTTGTCACATAATTTTAATCATTAAAGGTGGTTTGGATAAATTTAACATAATTACGGAATTATGTCACGAATAAATTTGTTTTAGTTGATGCATTTTTTATCGTTATTGTTGAATGCCTTGAATGCTTTTAATAACGTATTTATTTATTTTTACAAACGGTTGTAACTTAGTGTGGCCTTAGTAGAACGTGTTACCGTAATGATGGAACACGGTCTTGGTTGTATTTTGAGATCTCGTATCTCCATTTTTATTTTTCCCTTGTAATTACAGTTTTTATTTAGAATGTAAATAGGTTTATTTTTGTAAATTTTAATTGTAATTTTTGAGAAGACCAAAGATGGAGACCGGATGCTCACTCCATTTTGCATGAAAAAGATGGAACATCAAGACAAGCTTCTCGGGTCCAACGGTGGATTCCAAAGTTGTATTATGTTCTTTTTACTAGGATAGGCCACACTAGGAATTTTTATTTACGTTTTGCATTCTTTTATTTATTTTATCGTAACGATAGATTGCATCATATTCCGCCTAAAAACCAAACCACCTAATAATTGCATGAAAACTGACTTATATAGAGGTCACGCGTTAGTTTTCTATGACATTCTTATGTCACACGATCAAGTTTAAGCCATCACCTAAGTTAATTCATTCACGTAATGCTAAATATTCGTTCACTTATAATGAATTAAAACTAAGTTGATGGGATCTTCCTCGTATAAACAAAAATTGAGAACAGTCTTTATAGGTAAAACTCCAATGAATCCCTTCTTCGTCGGTAGGCATAATATGACCCCTTCTACGTCGGGTAAGTTGGAACTGATTGACCTATTTTATCTCAACACTATGGTCACTCGTACGATCCTGTGATTATGGTGGACTATAAATAGGATTTACAGAAATCTATCGACCAGGAGTTCTTACGGAAGAACTAGCTAAACAGTTGGCTTATCAATTTACGGAAATTGAGTCTTGGGATCACTTGTATCATTATTGAGGGAGATCAATTATGCAAGTGCTATGAGTCTACACGATTAAAATGAATTTTAAATAGACTTAAATCACCTCGATGAGTTGCTTATTTTGTTTTTGTTTTCCTTTCTTTTTCAGTGTAGATCACGAACTTTTAAACTGCTAATAACAATATGGCTGGTCCTACTAACGACCCAATGCCAAGTGCCACTTTGGACCGTGAGTCCCGGCCGGATCTTCATGAATCGGATGAATCGGTCTACTCGATCGAAGAATGATGGATCAAACTTCGCGGACCGGGAGGCGGCATTACGGAATCTGCCGCTGGCGACGGAAGCTCAAATATCTAATAGAGCCCATCCCGCCAAACCCAGGTCGCACGGCTAGAGCTAACGAGATCGCCAAGTTTAACGATTTCGGTATGGAAGCGGGTGCGGTAAAGAACGTACTCATTTTTGCAATGGAACCCAATTTGCAGAAACGCTTCATAACCCAAGGTGCAAACAAGATTTTCACCACGCTCACTAAGGAATTCTCGAAAGCACCGAGAATTGTGACCTATGAGCATACCACTCGCTTCTTTGATGCGAGACTCCAGAAGGGCCAACCGGTTAGCCCGCACATTCTCAGCATGATTGAGAATGTCGAGAGACTGGAGGCGCTTGATTGTAAAATCAGCGAGAACATTGTGATTGACCGCATGCTTCATTCACTCCACGATGGTTTTGCGCTCTTTAGAGCCAATTACTATATGAATGATTTGAAGAAAAGTCCCCATGAACTGCACTCCCTTATCGTACAGACCGAGAAGGACATGAAGTTCAGTGGGAGCATGAAACAAGATGTTCTCGTTGTGACAAACAAGGGCAAGGGTAAGGGCAAAGCTCAAGCAAACCTAGCAGTAGGCAAACCGAAGTTCAAGAAGTCAGGGTCAGGTAAGAGTGGGCCTGGTGATGCAAGTAACTCATCAGGCACGACAAAGAGCAAAACCGATAACATGGAATGCCATCATTGCCACAAGACTGGGCATTGGAGGCGTACATGTCCTGTCTACCATGAGGACATAAAAGCATGTCGCGTTAAACCTGTTGGTATGTCTTCTTTCTCTTCTACTTTTATTCATATGATTGAGATTAACCACGTAAGTTACGGAACTTAGGTACTAGGTACTGGTTGTGGTTCTCATCTGTGTAATCATGTGCAGGGGCTCCGAAACATCGAACCTCTCGTAAAGGGTGAGGTGGACCTGCGTGTCGGGAATGGAGCACGAGTGGCTGCCGTCTCGAGGGGAACATACGTGATCCAGCTTCCTAGCGGATTTGAGTTATTTTTATATAACTGCTATTATGTACCCAGTCTTTCTAAAAACATTATTTCAGTTTCTGCACTTGACAAACTTGGTTTTTCATTTGTAATAGAGAATAATTCTTGCATTTTCTCATTACACGATATGATTTATGGCAAGGCAGTCTCCATGAACGGAATTTATGTTTTAGATCGACACCGAAATATTACACGTAATGAATAAAAAGTTAAAGGTTGGTGACAAAGATCAAACATACCTATGGCACTGCCGTATGGGACACATTAATGAGAAACGCGTAAAACAGCTCATAAAGAATGGAGCTATCTCGGCCTTTGATTTTCAATCATTTGGCACGTGTGAATCATGTCTCATCGGTAAGATGACTCGAATTTCCTTCAAAGGTGTTGGAATGCGTCTTTGCTTGACCTATTAGGACTCATACATACGGATGTGTGTGGGCCTATGTCAATCACCGCACGAGAAGGCTATAGGTATTTCATCACTTTCACGGACGATTTAAGTAGATATGGCTATGTGTACTTAATGAAGCACAAAAGTGAATCCTTTGAGAAATTCAAGGAATACCGAGAATCGGGTACAGAACCTCTTTGGGCGAGAAAGATTAAAACACCGCACTCGGACCGTGGTGGCGAATATCTTTCTCACGAGTTTGATCAACACCTTAAGGATTGTGGGATTGCCCTACGATTAACTCCACCCGGAACACCTCGGTTGAATGGTGTGTCCGAACGGAGAAATCGAACACTACTTGATATGGTTCGATCCATGATGAGTCACACAGTGTTGCCTGACTCATTATGGGGTTATGCTCTTCTGTCAGCTGCTCTAATGCTTAACCGAAGTCCGTCTAAAGCTGTTGACAAGACTCCATATGAACTATGGAAGGGAACGGTCCCTAACTTGTCCTTTATACGGGTTTGGGGCTGCGAGGCTTATGTCAAGTGGAGACACGAGGATAAGCTCAGCCCGCGATCGGTCAAGACATACTTTATAGGTTATCCTAAAGGAACACTTGGTCATTACTTTTATTCGCCAACCGAACAACGTGTATTTGTTGCGGCTAGTGCGATATTCTTAGAGAAGGAATTTCTCGAGAATGCAAAGAGTGATAGAACCTTCGAGCTGTCGGAGGTTCCAGAACCAAATACCGAGCAACTATTGGAGGAACCAATTCCTTCAATCCCGGCTACGGTGAATATTCCTGAGGAACCTAGGAGGTCGGGAAGAGTCTCTATTCCTCCGGACCGATACATTGGTATGGTCGAGGAACATGACATAGATGACATTCTACTCTTAACGAGTAGTGAAACCGCAACCTATAAAGGTGCCATGACCAGTTCTGACTCAAAGCTATGGCTTGAGGCCATGCAATCCAAGATGGACTCCATGTATGAGAACAACGTATGGGATCTTGTTGACTTACCTGCTAAGGTTCGTCCCCTTCAATGCAAATGGCTTTACAAGATAAAGCATTCTGTGGAAGGTCAACAAGATATCTATAAAGCACGACTAGTTGCTAAAGGTTTCACCCAAGTGCCAGGTTTGCACTACGATGAAATTTTTGCACCCGTAGTCATGTTGCGTTCCATTCGGATTATCTTAGCGATCGCCGCTTTTCATGACTATGAAATTTGGCAGATGGATGTGAAAACCGCCTTCTTAAACGGTTATTTGGAGGAAGAGTTGTACATGGTACAACCCGAAGGTTTCATCGATCCAGAACATCCTAAGAAAGTATGCAAGCTTAAGCGTTCCATTTATGGACTTAAGCAAACATCTCGGAGTTGGAATCATCGCTTCGACCAAGTGATTAAAGAAAATGGATTTACTCGATCGGTCGAGGAACCATGTCTTTACATCAAGTCGAGTGGGAGCAAGATTGTCTTCCTAATATTGTATGTCGATGACATACTCCTGATTGGGAATGACATACCTCTCTTAACTTCGGTGAAAGTATGGTTGAAAAACCATTTCCGGATAAAAGATCCGGGTGAGGCACAAAGAATTCGGGCATCCGTATCTATCGAGATAGATCACGACGGATGTTATCTCTCGATCGGGGAGTCTTACATAGACAAAATCCTAGAGAGATTCAAAGATGACTAACTCCAAAGGGGGTTTCTTCCTATGGCTCCAGGGGTGCATTTGAGCAAGTCTCAGGCACCAGAGACACTGGAAGAGAAAGAGCGCATGACACGGATTCCTTATGCCTCAGCTATAGGATCAATCATGTATGCCATGATATGCACACGTCCCGACGTGGCATATGCATTGAGTATGACAAGTCGATTCCAACAGCATCCAGGTGTATCACATTGGATGGCTGTCAAGAACATTCTTAAGTACCTACGGAGGACTAAAGATTGGGCATTGACTTATGGATCGAGATGACTCGAAATCCTGGTCTGGATTCGTTTTTACTCTTAATGGCGCTACAGTCAGCTGGAAGAGTTCCAAACAAAGTGTTACAGCAGATTCTATGACTGAGTCTGAGTACTATGTCGCGTCTAGACATGTACAACGGAAAGCTCATCTAATCCGAGATTACGTGGAGCAAAAGGAAGTAGTGATAGAAAAGATTGCTACACATGATAATATAGCAGATCCTCTCACTAAACCATTATGACAAGATAAGCATGAAGGGCATGTTAATTCCATGGGAATTAAACGTGTTCCTAAGTTGTAGTACTCTTTTATGGATTAGATTCATTCCCTTATGTACTCTATACGACATCATCGTTCTGATATTTATATATTTTGTTTTTCATGTGGAATTGTACGACAATTTTGAACACCACAAAGTGAACTGAACAAACATTATAATTTTAGTCCTTAATTGCCCACGTGAGCTGATAACTCAAGGTAATTATTTTGTGACGTTGGTTGATGGTGGGTTCAACGAGCCATAAGTCAAAAGGTTGACTGACCAATCACAGAGGCGATTTACACGGATATCTCGTAGGACACAATTGTGACATCGACGTGGAGTCCTAAATGTTTTATAACATTCGGTGCCCGGTCGTGGATAGGACCTCCATGGTGATCCTAAGAGTCGATTCTTTTGACTATCGGCTGTCTCTTGAGACTAAGGCAGATTTTGGGTGACTTTGGTTTCTTTCTCACGGTCATCCGTAACAGGGGGCCAAGTAGATTTTTTAAGGTCATTTCATGCGTGCTTAGATCGGAAGGAGTCGAGTTGAAGGAAATATTCAGCCTTTATCGGGTACTCGATATTTCTCAGGGCCACTCGAGGAGTCAGAATCGAAATGCATGGCCATGCTCGAATACTAATTCGTTTTATCAGTTAAGTTACTCTCTAGTCGGGGAAACCACTCTTGATACAGATCGATTGTAAAATACGACCTTTGCGGATCCGGATCTGCAAATTGTTTTACATTGAGTGGGAGAAATTTTAAATGAATATGAGAATCGGTTATCGCACATACACTTGTACGGACAAGTGGGAGTTTGTTGGAGCTGTGTCCTCCAGTTAGTGCTGTAATACTCCGTATTTTATAATACTACTTAAGTCGGGTTAATTGTTTAGTCGATAATTACGTCAAGTTGTTTTACTTGACTCGCGTGGTATCGTAAGATCGAGTACGTCAAGTTATTTTACTTGACTCGCGTGGTATCGTAAGATCGAGTTGTTTCGTAAGTTAATTGAGACGGGTTTATATGGAATTCGAGATGTGAGCTAACCCATTTACCCTCGACCCATTTGAGTTTACCCAAATGTTTAATCTAATTAACCCAACACCCAACATCATGTCTTTAACCTAATTTTTACCCTAACACTACACAACCCTCATCTCACCTGCCTCCCTCACTTCGACGGCACGCATTTTCAGATTCACACAAAGAGCCTTTCATTTGATTGAAGATTTCTCATCGATTCCAACCTAATTCGATTTCCCTGTTTGTAAGTCGATTTCATTCCATTGTTTATACTATTTTAAGGTGTTCGTCTTCAAAAAGTTTGAAAAGAGAGTCCTATTTATTTGATGTCTAGTTTATGCATATAAAAGCTCGTAGTCAAATTCTTTATGGTTTGTCCTAGGTGATTTATTTATGAACATGTCGCTGAAAAGTCCGCGAATCTGATTTGGTTGTGGAAAATGATTTGAAACCCTAATTTTTATGTCGATTCAGTTATGAGGCTTCTTCATACATCATCTTTGTATAGTCTAGATGATAATAGGATTTGGAATTTCTGAAAAATAATGTTTTAAACTCGTTTTATGAATCAATACTTTTTATGCGACGGTTTCTGTCAGTTTTGGAAATCAGTCTGAAAACCCTTGATAAGTTTGGAATTTGAGAAAAACACGTTATATATAATTTGTAGCTAAGACTCATGGGGTTTCAATCCAATTGGCCTTGTATCAATTTGATTTTTCTGGAATTAGTTATGTATTTTATTCCGAGTCTGTCATGTGCTGGAAAATCAGGAAAAGTCGTGTTTGTTCTTTAAGTTGATATTCCTATTAAGTTATGATGAGTCTAGGTGGTGTGCATGATTATTTGATTGAGTAGGTGGTAATTATACATAATTATGATATGTAGGTGATGGATATGTGAAGGATCGTAATTGGTTGCTTGTGTGTGCTTGGATTGCGAAAAGGTAGGGAAATACACTTGACTTCTTATCGTGTTGTTGAATTGTGTTGACTTGTTTGTGTTTCATATGACCAAATTGTGAACGTGACTTGATTCGTGGTTGTGGATTACGCTATGATATGGTTGACTGAACTGTTCGTGTTGAGTGTGTTATCACAACATTTGGTAGTTGGCATGATTTCATTCATTGATATACATATTGTATTGCATTGTTTCTTGTTGGGCATTCATATGCATTGGAGATGGAGGATGTTGTGGTGATGTGGTGTGGTGATGATGATGTTGTGATAAGGCCCGGGCGGGTTCTGCAGGACTTGCCCTGGTGTCCTCATTGCGAAAGCGCAGATCGGCTACGGTCGATATATATAGTCTGGGGATCGGTATGGCTGGGTTGTCCGGGTTATGAGATATGAGTTATGAGATATGAGTTATGAGATATGAGTTATGAGATATGAGATGAGATGGAGATGGAGGTGACGGAGGAGCATGCATATCATATTTTGTTGTTGCATTGTATTACCCTACTCAACCTCGTGGTTGACCCTGTGTATTCGTGAACACCTGTGATGAACCTTTTAATGGGGAGCAGGTTGACAGGTACCTCAGAGACTGATAGGAGCTGGATGGGAAGAGAGCTTGGATTGCCTGACTTAGAGCTAGCCCACTTTTATTTCTGTTTAGTTATCGACTTTATTTTCGATTTGAGACTTGTTTCATTTCAGATGTATAATTATATAAATTGCGTTGGAGTTTAATTTATTATTCACTACCTCGGGAAACCGAGATGGTAACAGTCCGGTTTATTAGGGAATGTCTTGCTAAAGGCTCCTTCATAAACCGGGGTGTTACAAAGTGGTATCAGAGCCAGGTTCCTCAGGCCTAAACCAATGAACCCAATGAACGTAGGATGTGTCTAAATAAAATGAACCCCTGGGAATAAACTGTTAGGAGCTCACAGTGCGGTTAAGAAGGCGCCCTTAATGCGTGCTCTTTTGCCCTCTCAGTTTTGAACCAGGTAACCCGAGAGAAATTGGTGTAATGGGGTAGTTAGAAGGAAACCTTGGATATAATCGAGTTGATGTATACCTTGAGACCCATATATTCTAACCATTCTGCAGGACAACGTTACGGTAAGTATTTTGTATGAATGATGACGCGATCATATGATGTTGTGGAGATGAGAAATGAAATTTTCGTGTTCAGGTTGATAATCAATGAAGTGTTGGATTGTGGTAATCGCGAGCGTGAAAATGATTGCGAATTGATGATATTTATCTGGATGGATGTTGAATGATGTGTTGATAGTACTATTATGTCTAGTGATATGCGGTTATGTGATCCCGAAGCCATGCTAGTATAGTATCGTGATAGTAATGAGAAACACTATTGAATTGCATGTTTCTAGTCATAGCAATCGTGATTTAGATGTAAGGAGTAGATCGTGATGCGAAGGGATTATATGGGATAGATGTTTACGTAAGTACAAAGTGTGAGATTTAAGTTGGGATGGGTTAGTATACATAGTATGTTCATAAGAGCTTGTAACATAGTAAAGAATGACCTAGTGCTGAAACTCGTTTTGTCTGATTTTACTCTTTAAATGACCTTACTGCCATTTCTTTTCTGTTTATTGCCTATGGATGAAAATTTTATGAGAGATAGCCTCGTGAGTTAGTGTTCATTTGGCGGTGGTTTCATGCTTATAGGATATACGGATTAGGAGTAATAAATATTTTAGTGGGCTGTGGTCAGGAAGTTCCTGTGCAGTGATGTTTTGACCAACGATTTTGTAAAAATCCTCATTTAAATTGTATTAATAATTTTTGCATAATTCCAACTCCTTCGATCCGAAGATTTGCATATGCTTTCAAATTGATAAGCCACGAAAACTCGTGATGTCTCTATATTAAATGGTAAGTTTTGCAAACTGACCCAAGTTTCGGACCAATTGCTGCCACATACTTGCTTGGACCAACTGAGTTGCAAGATCCTTTAAAAATTGAATTCTTGAGCTTTGGACCTCATTCTTTTTCTCACGAGTTATTAACTCTCTGTATGTTATAAAAAGTAATATAACTCAAGTTTTCGTTGAACGGTTATTTATTCGTGATTTTTGAAAGTTACAATGTGAATCATGACTCGTAAAATGTGCGTTCTATGTTAAGTTTTCATATAATTGTTTGGTTATTTCGTGAGCCTTATTAATGTGACCTTATAATGTTTTATATCATGATAGTAGCACGCATGTACAGTAGTTATGTATCTTAACAAGTGATAAAATTAAAATTTAGTTGATAACATTGTTGGCATGATAGTATGAGTGAAATTGAATAGCTTAATTTGATTCTTAATCGAGGGTGAAATATTTTATACGAGTCCAGTTGTTTGCATATTTTATATATGTTTGGCATGTTGTAATATCTCTGGTGTGTTCATCATTTTTGCGTAGTAGTCGGATATATGTAAATATAAAACTATATTGTCATATCTTGGTAAAGTTGATGGCGTTTTAATTTAATTGTTCTAATATACTCGCACGAATAATTATAATAATTATGTTTAAATGTTTACAAATGGATGGTAGTAATGAGTATGTCTAAATGTTCACACATGTAGGATGTCATCTGAGTTCTCATGTCTTTTATGTGAGTCTGTGTGCCTATAGTTATACTTATTACTTTCATTGCATTAATTTATTTGATTGAACCTAAACTTATGATATGATAATAAAATAGTGTTGTTGTTCCTTATTGGATATGTTCATAGTTGTATTGTCATGAAATGCTAAGGTGATTGTTGCAATTGTCACGATATTTGAAATATAGTTGATATAGTTACGATATAGTTACGATATTTGAAATATATTCTCGAACCGTCGAATTATAATGGGATAACCCTTTGATGATTCACATGATATGCATTGGTTTAAATGATAGTCGTTATAGTTACGTTTAATTGAGCCTACAAGTTGCCTAATTGTTCAAATCGTGCAAATCGGAAAAGTTGTTGAAGTTGCTAGTAATTTATCATAGATAAGGTTCTACAAAGTATATGATGGCAAATGTGTATGTTTAAGTTGTTTATGCGAGATCTTTTGTTTTATTGAAAATGAGTTATACTAAGTTCTTTGGACACAATTGAACGATATGGTTGCTAATGAAGTAATGTTGTGGTTGTCATGGATCATATGTTGCTACTTTTATTGGGAAATATGTTTTTAGAATTGATATCGTGCAAACAATTTTGATAATTTAAAATATGAATTTTGAGTATGTTGTTGATTGTTTAAATTCATCGGCCTAATTCGTGACCTAAACCAGTGAGTGAGTAAATGGTTGTATGGACATGTCAATAAGATCCTGTGATTGTGATGGATAGTAGTGGTAGATCTATTTTTCTGTGATATGTTTACAAATGTGAGAAGTTTCTTAAATTGTTTTGTTATTTTTACTCTCGATCGTTCATGGTCTATAATTGATCATCAAATTTGCTTAATTACATACATGCCCTTTGCCCTCGTGCCTACTCTATCCCAACACCAACTTTGATTATGAAGACCATTAGTTAGTGAGCTATTTTCGTCATATGCGAGGACGTGGTTGAGTTTTATTTTCTTTGTCGAGGTAACACGGTATTACCGTCCCTAATACTTTATTATTGTTCGGGGTTGTATGTGTATGTGTCATTATTTGTCATCGTTTTATGATATCAATTTGTACAAGGTAATTGTGAATTTCTGGTGATTGTCATTATTTCGGTTACTTAATTATGAATTTTGAAAGTTGTTGCATGATGTTTGATTGTTGAGATTGTAAGTTATGTGAGTTTCATATAAAAGTTAATCAAACATGAATTATGTGATGTAACCATGTAATACTCTGATATGAATTCTGTAACATGAACGGTAGGCTTATGATATGAGTATGAACCTTGTTATATGATAATATAATCTTAATCGTTTCGGTGGGTTTTGTGTAAAGTAGTCTCAATTATACAAACGCTATTACATTGCTTGAATTTTGCCTAGTGTCTTTCTCTAAACCTGATTTGCAGAAATATGGATTTTACTTCTATGATGTGATTCGATATGAAATATTTTAATCCGTCAAGTATGAACTATGAGTTAGTGATTGTCTACATTGATGTAAATGTGTTAATTTGGTATCAAAGCATCCAAGTAATTGTTACCTTGATTTTGTGTAATGCGTAGCATGAAATTGACAAGTGTGTTTTGTTGCTTTGGAAAAGTCGGATGTTAGTTGTCAAGTATAGAGTAATTAGCTTATCGGATGATTTGTGTCTATTGTTTCAGTAATCTTCTTGAACTTTGGATGTGGAATTTCATAATGGGGTTACGGGGACGTAACCATGTTTTAAGGAGGATAGGATTGTAAAATCGTGGTGGTTTACGATCTGGCTAAGTGGTATGTTATGATTGGCTGACTGAGAATTGACCATGCATGGAGTCTCATTTTGTTTTAATTTGTTATTACTCGGTCAATGTTGTGGTTCTTTAAGTGCCACATATACTGTCGTATGTCCAACTTTGGGGACAAAGTTTCTTAAGGGGGTAGAATATAACACTTCGCGTTTTAGAGCTTATGTTTATGTACTACTTGTGTTGTCTTATTCTTGGGGATGTTTGGTTATCGTTATGGGGTGGCGAACTTCGAGACGAAGTTCATTTTAAGGGGGGAAGACTGTAATACTCCGTATTTTATAATACTACTTAAGTCGGGTTAATTGTTTAGTCGATAATTACGTCAAGTTGTTTTACTTGACTCGCGTGGTATCGTAAGATCGAGTACGTCAAGTTATTTTACTTGACTCGCGTGGTATCGTAAGATCGAGTTGTTTCGTAAGTTAATTGAGACGGGTTTATATGGAATTCGAGATGTGAGCTAACCCATTTACCCTCGACCCATTTGAGTTTACCCAAATGTTTAATCTAATTAACCCAACACCCAACATCATGTCTTTAACCTAATTTTTACCCTAACACTACACAACCCTCATCTCACCTGCCTCCCTCACTTCGACGGCACGCATTTTCAGATTCACACAAAGAGCCTTTCATTTGATTGAAGATTTCTCATCGATTCCAACCTAATTCGATTTCCCTGTTTGTAAGTCGATTTCATTCCATTGTTTATACTATTTTAAAGTGTTCGTCTTCAAAAAGTTTGAAAATAGAGTCCTATTTATTTGATGTCTAGTTTATGCATATAAAAGCTCGTAGTCAAATTCTTTATGGTTTGTCCTAGGTGATTTATTTATGAACATGTCGCTGAAAAGTCCGCGAATCTGATTTGGTTGTGGAAAATGATTTGAAACCCTAATTTTTATGTCGATTCAGTTATGAGGCTTCTTCATACATCATCTTTGTATAGTCTAGATGATAATAGGATTTGGAATTTCTGAAAAATAATGTTTTAAACTCGTTTTATGAATCAATACTTTTTATGCGACGGTTTCTGTCAGTTTTGGAAATCAGTCTGAAAACCCTTGATAAGTTTGGAATTTGAGAAAAACACGTTATATATAATTTGTAGCTAAGACTCATGGGGTTTCAATCCAATTGGCCTTGTATCAATTTGATTTTTCTGGAATTAGTTATGTATTTTATTCCGAGTCTGTCATGTGCTGGAAAATCAGGAAAAGTCGTGTTTGTTCTTTAAGTTGATATTCCTATTAAGTTATGATGAGTCTAGGTGGTGTGCATGATTATTTGATTGAGTAGGTGGTAATTATACATAATTATGATATGTAGGTGATGGATATGTGAAGGATCGTAATTGGTTGCTTGTGTGTGCTTGGATTGCGAAAAGGTAGGGAAATACACTTGACTTCTTATCGTGTTGTTGAATTGTGTTGACTTGTTTGTGTTTCATATGACCAAATTGTGAACGTGACTTGATTCGTGGTTGTGGATTACGCTATGATATGGTTGACTGAACTGTTCGTGTTGAGTGTGTTATCACAACATTTGGTAGCTGGCATGATTTCATTCATTGATATACATATTGTATTGCATTGTTTACTGTTGGGCATTCATATGCATTGGAGATGGAGGATGTTGTGGTGATGTGGTGTGGTGATGATGATGTTGTGATAAGGCCCGGGCGGGTTCGCAGACTTGCCCTGGTGTCCTCAGCTGCGAGCTGGCAGATCGGCTACGGTCGATATATATAGTCTACCGGGGATCGGTATGGCTGGGTTGTCCGGGTTATGAGATATGAGTTATGAGATATGAGTTATGAGATATGAGTTATGAGATATGAGATGAGATGGAGATGGAGGTGACGGAGGAGCATGCATATCATATTTTGTTGTTGCATTGTATTACCCTACTCAACCTCGTGGTTGACCCTGTGTATTCGTGAACACCTGTGATGAACCTTTTAATGGGGAGCAGTTGTTGAATACCTCGTAGACCGATAGGAGCCTGGATGGGAAGAGAGCTTGGATTGCACGACTTAGAGCTAGCCCACTTTTATTTCTCGTTTAGTTATCGACTTTATTTTCGATTTGAGACTTGTTTCATTTCAGATGTATAATTATATAAATTGCGTTGGAGTTTAATTTATTATTCACTACCTCGGGAAACCGAGATGGTAACAGTCCGGTTTATTAGGGAATGTCTTGCTAAAGGCTCCTTCATAAACCGGGGTGTTACAAGTGCGGATAACGTTATTACACATACACTTGTACGGACAAGTGGGAGCTTGTTGGGGCTGGTGTCCTCTACAAGTAGTGCAATAACATTTAAATCTCTAAAAGGATCAAAGGGTATACTTTTGTATTATAATCAGTTGGTCCACGTTTATCAATAACGGTTGGCTTGCTAGATAAGTTTGACGTTATTGTCATACAGATGGCGGTGATTAACTGGTCCCTAAAAGTCACACCTATAGGATACGTTTGAGAGATGTGACGGTATGAAAATACAGTCATGTTGATGCCAAAGTTGACTAAGCAGTTAGTCGGAGTCATTGACTAATAATTAGTCAAACGCGATGTTGAGATAATTATTTGATCCAGATTAAATAATAATGGCTAAAACGAATTAAACAGTTAATTCGTAAATTAAATATTAACGATTATATTTAATTGATGTATATTGAATTAATTATACAATATTGTCTTTGTCGGACATGTATTAATAATTCAACTAATCCGTGTTATTAGTTGATGCTTTAATAACCGATAACCGATGACGATTTATAATAGAACCGCGTCATATACATTTAGCATTTTTCGAGCCGGACCACGAGTTAAAATTAAGAGGAAGTGGAAGCCCACTTCCCCATGAGACCTCACGGTTGGCCGAGCAACAAAAGGAGAGCCTTCTTTCCTTTTGTAACCTAATTCATTTTGCAACAAAAATTAGGGTTTTGAGAAACATTTTCTCTAAAAACTTTAGATCTCACATCTAGCAAAAACTCACACAACAAATTCTCTCAATATTGCAAGGCAATTAGAGAATTCATTTCTAGCACAAGGGCATAGTCTCAGACGGTCTTGGGTGTATCGATTAGGAGGAAATCTACTTTGATTTCTGTTCTTAGGCCACATCTCAAAGGACCCGAGGTTATTTCTAATGCTTTATCGTTTCTTTCTTGTAATTTTGTTTATGACAATAATCACATGTAAAATTTGTGTTATAGTCCTAATTTTTAAGGGTATTATACGGATATTACCCCTCACGATGTTCAGGGAGCCTTCTGAGGTTGAGATGGAGGCTGACTTGGCAGGCGTTAGCGGTGACGCCCTCCTGCTTTCTGGTGAGGACTACTCGGCGTTTCTCTATGGGAGGTTGGCGTGCTGACCGGTTGTGGTGAGCATTTACTCTCCTTATGACCATTTCGAAAGCATGATGAATGATCATCGATTTAATGGCAATCCTTTGTCTTTGCAGGAGGTTGAGGCGGCGGGCATCGAGCCCCCAGAGTACCTCGAGACCCTCGAGTACACTGACGCGACCGGGAGGATGATGATCTCCGAGTTGCGTGACTTTGACGTGGCTGTGACGGATGCTGGCTTGGACGAGTGGCAGCATCTGATTCGGAGGGTGAGCCTCTAATTTGTATGATTTTTGTGTAAAAACACATTTGATTGAACTTATCCAATTATTGAGAACTTCTTATTTGAAAATGTAGGTTGCGCCGTCTCGGTTTGTGGCGTTATGGAGGGTAGCCAACCGGCTGCGAGCTACTGCCGTCGAGGTACTTGTCGGCGGTCGAGGTCGTCAGGTATGAACCTTTCGTCTATTTCATTTTTGAACTTTCTAACCTTTCTTATGATTGCTTGAAATGATTGACATGAGCCAACTGTTGCGTTTGCAGAGGGAGGGTGAGCTGGAGCGAGAGCTGGCTCAGTCTCAGGAGGAGACAGCTCATTTGCTGAGGGAGCTCGAGGTTCGCGACGCCGAGGTTGCTGCTCTCGAGGCGACAGTTGCGGAGTTAGGCGGCGACCGGCAGTAGTTTTTTGTTGTTGTTTGTTTTGTTTGTTGTTGGCTGTATCTTGCACATTTGTATATTTTAGGACCTACATTTTGGACATTTTGGATTTTTCTTGGGGCTCGAGCCCCCAGTTTGTTGTACATATCCCTCTTTTGGTTGTATATACGATGGCTTGAGTGCCTTTGTTGCTGGGTTGCATTGTTTGTACCTGCAGGTTAGCTTTGAACAGGCTTGGTAGATGACGGTTTACGCCGTCATGCTGCCGAAATTTACATAGAAATTCACGTAAAACATACATTTGTATATATGGCTTGAATTAGCGCAAAACGAATGACTCAAAAGTGCAAAAGTGCAAAAGTGCAAAAGTGCAAAAATGCAAAAAAAATTGCCGGAAATGGCCGGACGGTAGGGAGGGTTACCCCTTAAAAAAATGAAAAAATAGAAACCTATAAGTTAGAAATGTAATGTAGGACGGGAGTGGAATGATTCCCCAAAAGAGAAAAAATATATATAAGTTTGAAATAAATTACATTAAATTGGAGAAATGATTCCCCAAAAAAGAAAAAATAGAAAGAAATATATAAGTGTGCTAAAATGACGAAAATGCTGATATTGCCTCGGAATGCGTGCCCGTGGAATTAGGAAACACGAACTATGGTAACTTTGACGTATTTACCAAAATAATAACCCGTAGGAATAGGAAATTATTCGCTAACGAATTTAGGAAAGATCCAACGCGGAAAATCACAGAGACGTTGCTGAGGAAGAGGCGCAGCAGGAGCTGCGTCCCTTTGAAGAGGCGCATCAGGTGTGCGCATGTTCCCCGGTGTACCCGTCCTAGCGGATTTTAGGAAACAGATTTTAGTATAAATAGAAACGTCGATAGAGGTTTTATTCACACAATTCTTCCGTCTCTTCCTTCGTCTTATTACATAAAATTCTCAAAACAATCCTTCATCATGAATACTCTTGAAATTCGTCTAAAAGAGTGGACCAATGAGTTCTCTAGTGTGGAGAAGTATGACATGGGTGCTTATAATCTTGGATCATTATTGAGTTTGAAGCTTATCAAGGTGGTCAAACCATTCCTAGATGCTTGTCTTGATTATCGGGACCCGAATTATCACGTTTTTTGCCTTCCCTGGAGGTGACATTTGCCCATTTCCTAAGGAAATTGCTGCGATCGATGGGTGGGACCCAGGACACTTGCCTGCTATTCCTTCTACTTCACAAGGGTATATAAGAACAAATTTAGAGACTTGCTCGGGTTGACAAGAATTGAGGTGGATCGTCTAGTGACCTCGAAAGGAGTGCGAATGTTGGACTTTATTGACCGATTCATTAACAAGGCCGAACCCACCATCTCTTATGTTGCTAGGCGAAGGGCATTCGGAATTTTCTTGCTACATGTATATGTCCTTCAAGGGCACGTTGATGAGGATTTGAGAGGTGATCTCTGTTTCCTGAGCCTAGTTGAGCAAATGGAACTGCGCAGGAGCCCAGCCTGTTTATGTTTAGGAGAGATCCTATTGGGTTTGGATAACAGGAAAGCCAATCGTGACCTACCTTATTTGGGAAGTCCCATTATTTTGCAGGTAAAATAATAAAGAATTTCTTCTCTTTTCTTTTTTTTTTGTTTTCGTTTTCTTTTTTTTTTTTTTTTTTTTTTTTTTTTTTGTTTCGTTTTTTTTAACACCTGCTTTTTGGTAGGTTTGGCTTATGGAGCGTCTTCGATTGATCGAGCCCCCAATTAATGTTCCTGTCTATCATGCTCGCTGAATTGCTATGAGGACTAGGCTCTACATGGTGGACTTCACTCGAGTCTGCAATTATTGGGAAAACAAATTGAAGAGTGATGATGGTCCCTTGATTAGATGGATCGTACCATGGTGGCATCTCAAATCTGTCACTGGAGTATCTTCCTTGGATCCTACCCGATCTGTGCGCATTCCTGGCTTGGAATTCATGGTATGCATCTTCCCGGAGAGGTTGATGAGACAGGTTGGACTGAAGCAGACAATCTTGAAGCTTGACACCGTCCCGCAGACTGCTGTGGCGCTTATTACTGAGAGTCGAAGGGAGTGGGCCATTAAATGGGCTCAAAGAAACGTATTGTTCTTGAACTCTTCTGTTAGTGCCTTATGGGTGTCGGACTCCTATCTGCGGTGGAGGAAAGCTACTAATCCGGAGGAGCGTGAGAGACTGAGGAAGCGCGAGCCTGTTGACTACAAGGTGCGCGAGGTGGAAAAGGAGAAAGAGAAGCATCTGACTGAGGGAGAGGAAGAAGCTGGGTTTCGAGTTGTTCATCCTTCGAAGAAACCGAAGACCTCTTCTACCGTGGAGAAAGTGATTGACAAGAATGGGAAGACTAGACCACGAGAAAGACCGTTGGTGATTAGGTCCGAAGTGGCGCAAGAGCGTCTGGCTCGAGGTTGTGACACAAAATATGACAAAAATAACAAGGGCAAAGGGAAAATGGAGGAATAGCCCAAGTCTTCATTATTATTTATTATTATGATTGTAATAAGAAGGTGGGGTTTTTAGAATCTTAGCCTATTATGTAACGTACTATTATTATTATTATAAAATGAATGAAATAAAGGAGGTTAATTTGTTATGAAACCGTTGTGATTTTCTATTTATTATTCTTGTCGAATTCCAAATGCAAATGCAAATGTCCTTCTATTTACATTTTGAAATTAATGGGTTGTATCCTGTGAAGGATTGACTACTTATTCATTAAAAAAATGAAATCAAACCCTTGTTCGTAGTTCGAGTAAATGTAAAAGAATAATTGTTCTAACCAAGAGCTTGTAATGAACTTAGAAAATAAGCATGAGCTTTTTACTTACTTTTAGTTTATTTGATGATATGAGGATGACAAATTGTCAAAATGCAAGAGCATGGTGACATTAGCTTATTTCAGCTTGGCCAGGGGCCGTTTATTTAGTGCCACAAGAGCGACACATGAGGTTACGCGAGGCGCGTTTTTGTTCCTATTCAAGGCATAATACCGCTTTAGTTGGTCAAGGTTCGTCGGGTTGGTAAATTCATTCCCATCTAGGTCTGTGATTCTAACCACACCCCCTAGAAGTATGGACTTGACTAGAAATGGCCCAGCCCAATTAGGTTTGAATTTTCCTCTTGGGTCGACAGGTAGAAGAGCTCTAATCGACTTGAGTCCTAAGTCTCCTTCCTTGATGTTCCTTGGCTTGACCCTTTTGTTGAAGGCTCGTTTGATACGTGCTTGATATGTTTGTATATTATGTAATGCGCGTAGCCTACGTTCATCCAGGAGGATGAGTTCTTCATATCTATCCCTCTTCCAATCGGCTTATGGGATTTGACTTTCGAGTAAGATACGCAATGATGGTATTTCTAACTCATTGGTCTGTATGACCTTCTATGCCGTAGGTCAAATAGAAAGGGGTGGCCCCAGTGGGCGTCCTAACAGATGTACGATATCCAAACAAAGCAAAGGGTATCTTGCTTGGCCAATCTCGATAGTTGTCAATCATTTTCTTGAGAATTGTGACAACGTCCTTGTTTGCCGCCTCTACCGCGCCATTAGTCTGTGGTCTATATGGCGAAGAGTGGTGATGCCTAATTTTTTACTTGGCTAGCAATTGCTCAGTCTCAGCTTGGAAATGTGATCCATTATCACTAATGATCTCATGTGGGCAACCGTATCGACAGATGATGTTGTTTTGTATGAACTTTGCTACATTTTTAGCCGTGAGACTAGTCTAGGAAGCCGCTTCTACCCATTTGGTGAAGTAGTCGATTGCCACTAGGATGAAACAGTGACCTCCTGTTCCAGCTGAAGTTATCTTCCCGATTATATCAATTCCCAAGGCAGAAAATGGCCAAGGAGATGTCATCGTATAGAGCAATAAAGGAGGGATGTGCTTTACATTCCCGAAGATTTGGCAGTTGTGGCAATGTCTTACGTATTTGATGCAATCAGATTCCATTGTGGTCCAATAATACCCCAAACGTTTGATTTTCTTTGCCATCATGGGCCCACTCATGTGAGGAGCGCATTCTCCATCATGGACCTCTTCCATCACTTTCCGCGATTGTGAATGATCAAGGCAACATAGGATTACACCAAGAGGTGTTCTTTTGTATAGCTCTCCTTGCATGAGAACATATTGGGAAGCTAGTAGGTGTATAGCACGTTGTCCCCTTTTGTCCATATCCGGTGGATAGGTACCGTTGATCTTGAAATTTAGGATTGCTTGGAACCAAGGTTCCTCTGTGATTTCCTCTTCATCGGTGATTTGGTGGACATAAGCTGGCTCTGATCGTCGTTCGATACATAAAGGCATTTCCACCATGTCATCTGGCATATTAATCAAAGATGCAAGTTTTGCAATAGCATCTGCAAATTGATTTTCTTCCCGAGGTAGGTGTAGATAGGTCACGTGATCAAAGAATTAGGCAACTTGGTCTATTCTGGCTTGATAAGGCGCTAGGCTTTTGCTTCGGATTTTCCAAGATCCCGTAACTTGATTGACGATCAGAGACAAATCCCAATGCACTCAGAGGTTTTTAATGCCTAAGCTCACTGCCGCTTGTAGCCCAATGAGACAAGCTTCGTATTCGGCAGCATTGTTTGTCACCTCGAAGTCGAGTTTGACAGAGATCGGTGTATGCTCGCCTTCAGGATAAATGAGCAGCACTCCTATTCTAAATCTTCTTAAGTTTGATGCTCCATCAAAGTAAAGGTCCCAGGAGTCTACATCGGTTTGGAGTATATCCTCGTCTAGAAATGACCAAGTATCTATTGTTTGTGCATCATTGATGGGATTTCTTGCAAAGAATACGGCAACGGAGCGCCCTTTTATGACTTTCAGAGGCATGTATTTGAGATCGAACTCTGAGAGCATCAAGGTCCATCTTGATAGGCGTCCGTTGAGGACGGGTTTCTCAAAGAGGTATTTGACAGGATCCATTTTGGAGTATATTTTGACGGAGTAGCTAAGCATGTAATGACGTAGCTTCTTCGTTTCCCACACAAGAGCGAGGCATGTCTTTTCGAGTTGTGAATATTTGCACTCGTACTCTAGGAACTTCTTACTGAGGTAGTAGATAGCCCTTTCTTCCTTTCCTATGGTTTGAGCTAGCATGGCGCCCATGGTCATTTTTGCGATTCTTGTGAGATATAAACCAAGAGGTTGATCTCGTTGAGGTGGCATGAGCACTGGTGGTTTAGCTAATATCTCCTTGATTCGGTCGAATGCCTTTTGAGAGTCATCATCCCACATGGTGTGATCTGTTTTCTTGAGCTTTTTGAAGATAGGTTCACAGATCATGGTGAGTTTCGATATGAATCGACTTATATATTGCACTTTTCCCAGGAATCCTCTGACTTCTTTTTCCGTTTGAGGTTGTGGAATTTCGATCAGAGCTTTGATCTTGGAGGGTCTATTTCTATACCTCGTTGGCTAACGACGTATCCCAGGAGTTTGCCAGATGTTACTCCGAATGCGCACTTCTGAGGATTGAGCCTCATGTTGAACTTTCGTAGCCTTGAGAAGAATTTGCGAAGGTTCTCAATATGCCCCTCTCTATCCTTGGACTTAGCAATCATGTCGTCTACGTATACCTCAACTTCTTTATGCATCATGTCATGTAGGAGTGTTGTTGCGGTGCGTTGATATATAGCTCCGGTGTTGATTAACCCAAACGGCATGACCGTATAGCAATAGGTTCCCCATTGAGTGACAAAGGCGGTCTTATGCATGTCTTCTATGGCCATCTTGATTTGGTTGTATCCCGCGTACCCATCCATGAAGGATAGTAACGCGTGATCTGCGGTATTGTCCACCAATATGTCGATATGTGGTAGAGGAAAGTCGTCTTTAGGACTTGCTTTGTTTAAGTCTCTAAAATCAACACAAACACGGATTCTCCCATCCTTTTTGGGTACGGGTACTATGTTGGCTACCCAGTCAGAGTACTCGGAAACTTTGATGAACCCGGCTTTGAATTGCTTTTCGACTTCTTCCTTAATCTTGAGAGCCCATTCTGTCCTCATTCGACGAAGCTTATGTTTCACGGACTTGAAACCTGGCATAATTGGGATTCTATGTTCGGCGATATCCCTGTCGATCCCTGGCATGTCTTTGTAGGACCAAGCGAAAACGTCTTTGAATTCGTTTAGGAGGTCTATGAAACTGGCCCTTTCGGCAGAGCTCAAGGTAGTCCCTATCCTAAGTTCTTGGGCTTCTAGTTCGGTTCCTACATTGATGGGTTCAGTGTTCTCTATTACTGCCCCCCCTTCCCCCTCTTGTATTATTTCCTTGGCTATGTAGGGAGGTATCTCAATTGACTCTGGGTTTGGGTCATCCTCAGTATCATCGTAAACAGAATTGCATTCAAGATAACACAAAGAGTAAGCAGAACCCGATTTATTCATATAAAAGTTTGAGAAAAGTTGAAACAAGGAAGCCATCTGATCTGTGGTCAGCGGCGGTAAAGGGACAGTTGTTGGGACATTTCCTGAACTACCGTTACTATTTGAGGCTAAGCTAGGAGAAAAAAAGGGAGTGGGGACGACAACAGGAGGAGACTTCCTAGTAACTTCTCTAGACTCCGACTCTGACTCCGAATCTGACTCGAATTCATCGTCTTCTGGTTCTCTCTTGAACATCTCTCCTTCTCCAGTGGTGAGCTTGAAGAGCCTTCCTTGATTGTTGGTCCACTTGATTGATTTTCTCCATCCTTTCTGCTGGTTCCCGTTTATTTTTGTGATTAACGCGGTAGGGTTGAAGTGATCGTCTTGAAGTATCATGGTAATGATCTCATCCTGCGAGGCTCTAACAAATCGATCTTCTCCAAATAGTAGACTAACAGCTTGTTCGTCTAAGCAAGGCGCTTGACGAGCCTTGGCGGTAGGAACCGTTTCTGGAGGAATGAAGTAGCAATCGTGAAAGATCTCGATTCCGGCTAGCTTCCTTCCGAGATAGTGCCAAGGTTCGGGAAATTCGTGAAAGAGTTCTTGACTTCCTTCCCTAACAAAGAATCCATTTAGGGTAGGGAGATATGGTCGCATTTGGACTCCTATGTGCTTATGGCTTTGAACTTGAGCGAGTATCTCGAGAACTTCCTCTTTAGTGGGTTTGTATCCTAGTCCAAGTGGTATTCTTTTTGAGTTGCCTTCCTTGTAGGGTGCGAAGGTGTTTCTTCGGGCTGGGTTCAAAGGCATTCCCGGGAAGTATCCCTGGGATTTGAGTATGTGGTTGACCACCAAGTTGGAGTAGGGATCGTAGTATAGGGGTGACAACTCACTTTCTATGACACTTATGCTTTGAAAGCCCCCAAGTTCATATACTGGATCCCCAAGGACTTGATTATTTGACTTCTTTTCGATTATTGCTTTGATGGGCGACGAAGTGATCGTCACCACTTTACCATTTAGTGGAATTTTGATCTTTTGGTGAAGGGTGGATGTTACTGCTTTGGAAGCGTGAATCCAAGGTCGTCCCAGAAGTATGTTGAAGGAAGCTTCAATGTCCACTATTTGGAAGTTAACCTTTCGCTCAATTAGCCCTGTGGCTACGGTTAGGTTAACGAGTCCTACTACCTTTCGTCGTGTACCATCATATAGGCGAACACCTTGATTGGTAGGGGTCCAGTCCGACTCTTTCATGCTTAGTTTGTATGCTGTTTTCAAAGGTATGACGTTGACTGCGGAGCCATCATCCACCAAGGTCATTGGCACATTCTTCTTTAAGCAAACGACAGTGATGTAAAGAGCCAAGTTGTGATTAGCGCCAAAGGGCAGTAAATCTTCATCTGAGAAAGTAATAGGATTACTTAGCTTCGGTGATTCTTGGAAGACCAAGTTGACTACATCGTCGGGTGTGGAGTTATGTGCTAAGTTTAGTTTGGCCAAAGCTTGTAGTAAAGCTTAGCGAAGTGGGAATGAGCTTGCTACTAGTTGCCAGACTGAAAGATCAGCCTTTGTCTTCTGTAATTGCTTTAACAAATGGTCAGTAGAGTCATCTTCATTATCATTTGGTGTGATAACGTTGGTTGGACCATTTTGAGTAGTACTTTGATATGGACGCCCCGAACGAGTTAGGTGGTCCACATCTTGGTCTTCACCATTTTGGACTATTTCCTTGACTAGAGAGTGTCCAATGAGATACTCGTCCTCATCATCATCGGCCCATACTCCATTGACTGTAGCTAGTTCCCTCATTCTCGTGATCTCGTCCTCTAATTGTGTAATTTGGTCAATTAGTTTATCAACCATGACGACTACTTCTTGCATAGTAGCATTTTAAGAGAAAATTAGTGGCCCATGTTCTTTAGGTGTTGCATTGGGCTCATGTAAAGTTGTCACCACATTTTCCAATTCCGAAACTTGCCTATCCACACTCCTTGCCCATGCGATGAAGTCGGTAATGGTAGGGGAAATGGTAGAGTATAAACCTTCATTCTCGATCACGTGGATCTCATCTTCGACTGGAGAAAGTAGGTGT
This sequence comes from Silene latifolia, assembly GCF_048544455.1. Lineage (NCBI taxonomy): Eukaryota > Viridiplantae > Streptophyta > Magnoliopsida > Caryophyllales > Caryophyllaceae > Silene > Silene latifolia. The sequence goes on from NC_133537.1 coordinate 177,727,457, forward strand.
GAACAATATAAGGTAGATTCTTCACTTGTGATCACTAGGATTCCAAGAGGATTATGAGTGTTGTTGGGCTTACCTCCCGGCGGTATTGGTAGTCGACCATCCTTAATCATGTCTTGAAGCACATTTTTCAATTTGTAGCATTTTTCTGTGTCATGTCCCTTACCCCTATGATATTTGTAGTATGAATTCTCGTCCCAGAACTTGGATTTCTTTTTTGGTCCGGGCGTAGGGCCTATGGGTAGGAGTTTGCCTTATTTCATCAACCTTTTTAGAGCATTGAAGTAAGTGTCCCCAAGATTTTTAAATTTCCTCGGTGGGGTACTCTTCTTGGATGGCTCGAGGAGGTTAACTTCATCGGTCTTGCTAGTGGAGCCGTAAGAACGACTTGTTGAGCCTTGATATCCTGATAAGGCTAAAGTCGTATCACCTTAATCAAAATAAATCCTAAACTACTACTAACAAGATAGCTAGCGGTAAGTCAGGGTCGAATCCACAGGGAGGCGGTGATTATCTAATTTGTTTATATTTAAATCCGTCTTAAAGGTAACAAGTTACGGGGTTTTGATTGGTTTGATTTCTAACAACTAATAACAAATTAAATAAATATGAGTAACAATAATATTAAAGAGTCTAGGGTTTCGGGTTCACTAGGTCAATTATATGGGGTCTATTAATCAATTGCTAGATCTACCAAGTTGTCTAAGGTCATAAGATCGGTCGACTCTATTATGCCCTTTAGATCGATTCTAACATGCGGTCGCTATAATTAGATACAATCTATTCGATTATCGCAGCCTATATTAATTCTAACCCGGTCGGTGAAAGGATTAATTCGCTACACTAATTAACAACTCAGGACTAAGTTAATTAACTAGAATAGGAACAATAATCAAACGGCAACTTAAACGATTTCACTAGCAATTAATCAATTTCTCCTTTCTAATTAACCTAGATCCCCTTTCATCCTAGATGAGGAATTTAGCTACTCATAACTAAAGCAATAACAACAATAATAGTAATGGAAAGCATGATGAACAATAATAAATATGAACAAGTAATTGAAATAGTAATTATTGAAAGATTAGAACAATACCGTAAAATAGCAATGTTTAGATCCGGAAGAAAGAACAATAAATAAACTAAACTAAGTATTTGAGAGAGTTTTCTAAGGTAGCTATACTAAAACTACTGAAAATAAAGCATAAATAACCTAGGGTACGAGTTTTGGTATTTATAGCAATACATAACCGACTTAAGGAAAGTTGCGGGAATTATAAAACTGGAAGGTTCCTCGATCGAGCCTAAGTGGACTCGATCGAGGAACTACTTCCTCGATCGAGCCAAGCCTGGCTCGATCGAGGCACCAAAGTTCAAGAACACCCAACTCTCGACATTGCAAAGTTTATTGATTAGGTTGGTTCCTCGATCGAGTCGAGAGTGACTCGATCGAGCATGAAGTTCCTCGATCGAGCCAAGGTTGACTCGATCGAGGCACCAATTTCCTACTTCGCGCACTGAACTTCAAACGGCCGCCATTTCTTCGTTACTTGTCAGAAACAAGCGATGTTTGCGGCGTTGGAAAGGTAAGAAGATAAGCTTTCACCTCCAGTTAGAATAACTTGAAAATCTATTGTAGAACTCGAGATATGGCTCTTCAAAGTAGGCACTTGTAATAAGAAGCTCTTTTCTTCGTGTTTTCTTCTTAACTTCTCTTCCTTCATTCTTATGGATTCTCGTGCCATGCTTCGTGTATCCCTTCATGCTCACTCCGCGATGCCCATTTCATTCCTTTGCTCCTCAAATGCATCATTCCTGCATTAAACATCAAAAGGCGGAAGTATCAACATTCTAACATAAAAGGCATGTAAATGATATAAACTAGCACGAAAACCGTATCAAAAGTAATTAAGGGAAGGCATAAATATGTATATAATTATGACTCATCAAACTCCCCCAAACCATCTCTTTGCTTGTCCTCAAGCAAAGCAACACACAATACAAAAGGCAATTATACAAATGGCGAATAAACGACTCAGAGCTAATGTTTAATGCACATACAAATCCCAAGCTATCCATATTTGTAACAAAGTAATGACTAAAGTTTACCAATAAAACAAATTCAAAGGTACGGGAAATAGAAAACGTAGCTCAACTCTCAAGTCACCATACTATATACAAATGCCAAATACCTTTCGATCTTGCAAGACAAATTAGTCGGATTCTCGCGGATTCACTCATGCACTCATAAGTATATAGGGAGAGTTATATGTGAAGATAGAAAGAAGTAGAAACACTCACTCAACTTATGAAACATGCATGCAATCTAATGTGATAGGGATTTCCCCAACTAATATGCAATCATCATATGTAGACAAAAGTACATGTATCAAGGACAATAAGGGTGGCAAATGGGTTAAGGGGATATAAATGGTTTGTGCCAAAGCACGTTATGGATATGTGGAGCTAAGATGGTAGTCGCAACTCTAACCCAAACCAAATTTAAATCTTAAAATAACAAATGAACCCAACTTAGAGAAATGATCTCAGCTTTTCAACATATGAGAGCTAACAAACTACTCTCCAATTATACATTAGACTCTAACAACCATCTTTTTGATCCTTGACAAAACCAAATGAAGCAATCTCTTTTCTTTTCTTTCCTCTTTTTCAATATTTTTCGATTTTTCCTTTCTTTTTTCTTTTCTTTTTATTTTTTCTTTCTTTTTTTCTTTCGCTTCATATTTTTCTTTTTCCAACACAAGGATACAACACAATCGCTAAAAGTATTTTGCTATACCCACAAGACAACAATAAGTCCCAACCCAACCATAACAGCAAAATAGACATGATAAACAAGCAACTGCGACTGTCTCGAAAAGGTAGGCAAATTCTGGATTGTAGCTCATAAGATGTAATTTAAGATTGGCTACAACGGTTCAAACGGGCTAACAAAAAGATAATTGTAAGGCTTATTTGAACGATAAGAATCGCATATCCACATGTACTTAGTCAAATGAAAGCAATAAAAGTATCAAGAAACCAATGTCACACTTATGCAGTTTGATATTACACATTCCACAAGGAGAAACCACACTCAAGCCTAATTGACAATGAGACCAGTTTATTGATGTTCCTGGCCTAGGAAGCTCTATAGACCTCAGTATTTAAGTAGTTTACCAACATAATTTTGTCAAATCTAATCAATATAAGGCATGTCAATATGGTTAAGACTTAAATTATGAGCTTTGTTTTCATGGCTAACGAGTCAAAACAATGTACATGAACAACTATTTGAGATTCAAATGCAAAAACAATGCAACTTAACATCATTGTTATCTAATTCACCAAGACTCGACTCAAAATAAAGGAATAGACATGTTTTTGTATTCTGAATTTTTTTTAATTTTTATGGATTTTTTTATATAAATGCACACAACAATAAATAAAAAGCAGACAACATAATAAAAGACCCTCCCCTAAACCTAAATGTCACAGTGTCCTCATTGTGACGCCTACAACATAGCAATCACACACAAATCCAGCAACCTAAAGGACACAACTAACAAAAGGAATGGAAAACAAATAGATAATACAATCAAAGAAGGTACAAGGGAAGAGAATACCGGGTAAGAGCTGAGGAATTCCCCCAAACCAGCTGCAAAAATAGGGGAAATATCAACCGCGCAATTCCTATCATCGTCTGGCCATGAATTAAACCCAAAACGTGGTGACTCAATCGAGCCCCATACCACTCGATCGAGGCACCTGTTGCCGTCCTCTTCCTTTCTTTATTTATCAATTACCCGCAATTGGGAACAATCAAAACAGCTCAAAGCTCTTAAGAGTCGATCATAAATCTGCGCATGTGCTACACAAAAGCATAAGTAGCACCAAGATCTAACAGGAACATATAAAATCAATGTTAAAGACCGTCTCAGCATATCAAATATTTGATGACAATTATAGCCAAACCGCATCCAATTGTTAGTCCAACCAAAAGAGTATGGAGTATGAAAGCACAAAGTAGAGGTCATACGAGGTAATTTATCACTCACTACATCAGTAATCCACATGAAATTATCGTCAACAATTACCTCTTGGTCAGGAGGTCTACCACTCCTAATATCAGAATCGGTGGCAAAAGAATATACTACCTCTACCAGGTTAGGAGTATTCATTGACTCATATGCCTTCTCATTCCCTTTGTTGATAAGCTCTATCCCATATACTTCAGCCTCTAAAGCATCCAACTCGGCTTTCCATATGGGAGATTCACCTGCACATGTCTCAAAAGATATCAAAGCATCTAAAGGGTCCATAGTAGGGGGCCCTTGTGCAGAGTATTCATCAATATCATCTTCAACATCATAAACATCAAAATATGCATTATGCACAGGTGTAATAAAATGAACCTCACTGGACTCAAAATTAGAATCAAATTCAACAACTGAAGGGGAAGTATTCAAAGAAAGAGTCAACATATCGTCACATGAGTCCCATTTAACCTCAAGATCTTCGAATCGCTCATCATCACTCTCCTTATCCCAAGACTCATCACAAAAGGGGTAATCTAAGGGGTCTGTCAAGTCCTCCTCATGTGACTCACTGTCTGTAAAATCGTCATAGAGGGGTTCTAGATTGTCGTCAAAGAAGGGGTTATCAACTGAGCATATGGTCTCATCCTCTATGTTTCCCTCAATATCCTTTTCATTCTCTAAAACGGTTTCTATGGTCTCACCCACACCCTCATCCATGTATGGCTGAAATGAAAAAGTGGGTTTAATGCATTCAATAGCAAGCCATTCAAAGAAAGAAAGGACATCTTCAATATTCTTACCACCAAAATCTCCCATACCTATGGAGTCAATATAGGCTTGGGTTTGTCTGTTCATACCTTTTATTATGGTAAGGCACATAGTAAGCCGTGGAATTTTAGCCTCGTAATTATGAGAACGAATCCAATCATTCCATCTATTGCATGTAATCATGGAAGTTCTCATCTTCACCCTGTAGAAACTCGATGGAAAACATTAGAACGGTCTTAAGGAACTGATGTTCCCTGAGACAAAAGACAAATTAAAAAAAACAAACAGAAAAATTGTTGCCTCCCCGGCAACGACGCCAAATTTGATAAGGCTAAATTGTTGCCTGGCTCGATCGAGGCACCAAAGTTCAAGAACACCCAACTCTCGACATTGCAAAGTTTATTGATTAGGTCGGTTCCTCGATCGAGTCGAGAGTGACTCGATCGAGCATGAAGTTCCTCGATCGAGCCAAGGTTGACTCGATCGAGGCACCAATTTCCTGCTTCGCGCACTGAACTTCAAACGGCCGCCATTTCTTCGTTACTTGTCAGAAACAAGCAATTTTTGTGGCGTTGGAAAGGTAAGAGGATAAGCTTTCACCTCCAATTAGAATCACTTGAAAATCTATTTTAGAACTCGAGATATGGCTCTTCAAAGTAGGAAATTATAATAAGAAACTCTTTTCTTCGTGTTGTCTTCTTAACTTCTCTTCCTTCATTCTTATGGATTCTCGTGCCATGCTTCGTGTATCCCTTCATGCTCACTCCGCGATGCCCATTTCATTCCTTTGCTCCTCAAATGCATCATTCCTGCATTAAACATCAAAGGCGGAAGTATCAACATTCTAACATAAAAGGCATGTAAATGATATAAACTAGCATGAAAACCGTATCAAAAGTAATTAAGGGTAGGCATAAATATGTATATAATTATGACTCATCATATCCTCGGCCTACTGTTTTGGACAAGAGCCCTTTACGGATGTCATCTTCGATCCTTATTCTTAGTACGGTTAAATCTTTGAAACTTTTGATGTTTTGGTACCTCAAATGACTCGTATAGATGGGTTTTAGGTTGTCCACGAACTTTTCCACGAGGGTAGCTTCGTCTGGGCGTTCAACTAGTTGGGTACTAGTCTTCCTCCACCTACTTAGGAAGTCGGTGAAACCTTCTTTGTCATTTTGGGTAAAAACCTCTAAAGTGCGCATGTTAACTTGGATCTCAACATTATCCGCATATTGCTTAGCAAACTCGATCGCGGCATCTTCCCAAGTAGCGATCTTCTTATGTTCTAGAGAGTAGAACCATTGCTTTGGGATGGTGTCAAGAGATGAAGGAAAGATCCTTAGGAACATCTCGGGTTTGATGCCTTTGATAGACATGTAGTCCTTGAAAGCACGAATGTGATTCAAAGGGTTTTCGTGCCTCTTGAATCTAGGGATATCCGTCATGTTGAAGTTGGTTGGCAACTTGGAACTCACGGCCTCATACTTACGGTTATTTTCCCTATAAATGTCATCCCCTTTGAGATACATCAATTGTTCCTCCAAATATTGGAGTCGTTTCTCAGCTACAGTCATTCCTATGGGAGGGTTTTCTTCCCCGAAGGTGTTCACAAAGCCATCATCTACTTCACTTTCCCGAGGAGGCAACCTCGTTTCTACGGTATAAATTTGGCCTTCGATTGTATCGAGGCGGTCATGCACTTGATCTTGAGTAACTTGGAGGCGAGCAAGCACGGTTAGGATGTGATCATTACCATTCTGGGGTTGGTCGGTGCTTACGTCGCTTGTTTCAGGCATCTTGGAAACTGTATAAGAGATCGACGACGAATCAAAACACGATCGACCATTCTAGCACACTTACTTAAGAAAGAAATGTTTTGACTTAGGAAGTGGGTGTGTGCCACTTGTGTCGAGTGAGTTTTGAAAAGATGACAAAGTTTGAAAATGTGTGTCTTAGTCAACTATAGTGTAGTTGTAGGACTGCACTTGAAGTGAGGTTTTGAAATGGGCTTGAGCCCGGAATTTTGACTCGACAAATGGACAGAGTTTTGACTCGGTTTTGCGCTAATCATTGGCTTTTTTTTTCGAAATTTACATTTTAAAGGGATTTTGATTTTACAAAAATCGTCATGGTTTCGTTTAGAAATGGTGATCACGTAAGGTACAAACATTTATACAAGCATTATAACGGGATGCTGAGTGCATTTAAAAGGGTTTTGGTTTAAAGGGTGGGTTGCCATACCGAACAATAAAACCTGAAGTCTGTGGAGAGGCTCGTACCAAACAAGAGTAAGGCCGATTCCTAGTCCATTTCCTCAAGTAGTGAAAGTCCTTGATACAAACAAGATTAAGTACCATGGTATGGATGACGTCAATCGCTATCCATCCTTAGGCCCAAATAAGAATTAGGACCGTTTAGACGGGGCGATTGGTCGAATGGGTTGGGTTGGGCCTACGAAGGCCGAATGAAACGATCTAGGAAGACCGAGTTATAAAAACCGACAATTGTCTTGTACAAACTATTCCCTAACCTTGTTCAAGTTTCACCCTTTTGGCTACACGTAAGTGTATTATCCCCAGCGGTGTCGCCAAACTGTGGACACGGGCCACGGGGGCGCTTGGGAAACAAGCGTTTGCATTTGTGGAGTCACCACCAATTTAATGTGGAAAATTGGAAATCGTTCGAATACCTCGTGCCATGTCAAGACCCAAAGTAGTGACATGAACACCAAGAACTCGTTACCCTTAGCATTCTATGTCTAGAATGACTCTCGTGGATGCCAATGAACACGGGTGTTCATAGAGATCTGGAGTAAGGGGTGAGGGTACGTATTAGGAAGCTCTTTTGATCGAACACCTAATCCCACCCGCCTCGATAGCGGCCTCTACTAATGATTAGGGAAGTTATCTATACTCGATATATTGTCGATTATATGCATGCAATGCAACATCCAAGTTTTGATCCTAAGATATGAGAATTAAACTAAGTCAGTGAAACATGCAATTTAACATGCAATTGAGTCGAAGTAGGAATTAAGATCGATTACATGTGAGAGGCATACAAGCAAAGATAAAGAAATGCAATAATAATACAATAAAGAAAATTACTATAATTACATCGGATTTAATGATTTATGTCGCAAATACATTTTAAAAACGGATAATTTGGGAAAAAGAAGAATAAATAAATTAACGAACAGGAATTAGGTGATAATACGAATAATAGAAGATTAATAAGTAATATAATTAAACTAGGTCAAGGCAGATCGGAAGTTCAGAGACAGAAATCAACCTGGAACAAGTGCAGCAGAGCTGCGCCCTCTGGAAGAGGCGCAGCAGTTGCTGCGTCTGTTCCAAGCCTGAGTTCTAGCTGTGAAGCCGGAACTGCAAATCGTTAGTATTTGTGGGTGAAATTTAATGATTGATTATGATATTCGACTCGGATGAAAGTGATTTAATACATTAATTACATGTGAATGAGCCATAAAAGCGATAAAACATGGATGAGACGAATGTAAACGAATTAATTACATGAATGAAAGATTGATTAGTGGCATGAGTGAACTAATTAGGTTAAATATAACGAATTAATGAAGAACTAATGATGAACATGATAAACAGATGGGAATATACCAAAGATCGAATTCCAGAAACTCGAAATGAATGAATCGAATCTCTACAACCCGGATTGACTTTAATGACGAAAACCCGCAAATATTGGATTATAAGGGATTTAAGTCGGGATTTAACGATGAATTATATACTAACAGTGATTAACAATATGTTGAATTATTATTTGAACGAAACAAGAGCAAATAATAACGAAAGAAAACAAAGAAACGAAACTAACAGAGGACGAAGGAAGAAGAAAGGAAGTAGGAACTGCGGCGCCTCACGAAGAGGCGCAGCAGTTGCTGCGTCCTTTCTAGACGTCGGTCTCCTGATAATCCTTAAAAAGGTTTTATAAATGGTTCTACAAATCGGTTTTTTAGAAGAACTTTCGACATAAACCTTACATGATGATTACAAAAAGTAAATAACAATAAATAAAGAAGGATTTACACCCTCAGACTTACATGTTTGACGAAACGAGATGAACTAAGTTATGTTTTAGTGATGCTGGACTCGAATGTAACGAAAGTGCCCTCGTAAGAGGAAAACGAACAGATTAATTAAGTTGATTATGGTGGAGTTGGTCAAATTGGTCGGTCATGCAAAACGAGGCTGGTACTCAGAAGGATCCGAGCTTACGTGGTCGAAAGTTCAAGCACGTAGACGCCAAAAAGTAAGAACGTGGTCTAGAATGCAAAGGGAGAAGAGAAGGGCGGACACTCGCATGAGAAATATGAGGAGCAACGGCTCCTATTTATACTAATCACGTGGAGGAATTAGGGTTTTCGAAGAAACTTTGGAAGTGAATCTCGAAAAGATATGAAAAGATACGAAAAATACGCAGAAAAGGACTTGGGAAGAGGCGCAGCATGCACTGCGTCCCTTGGAAGAGGCACAACACCTGCTGCGTCTGTTCCCAAGTTGTTTCCTCCTGCGGAAGAAAGATTTCCGTGTTTAATTTATGGAATAACGGATTAATCTTATTTTCGTTAATATTTTGTGTGAATATTACGGGAAATTATTTACCAAAGATTAAAAGATTGTGAAATATGGAATAGAAATATCCGAAGCATTCCAGAACATTATGACTCGGGATTTAGCGGTTATCAGAAAATGAAGACGGTTTTAGGCCCGGACTCCAAATGTACTCTAATTACTGTCAAAACGACCGTATCGGCGCGTAGATGACAATTAAGAGGTAGACATAAATTTTTGAGCAATCACTTGACAATAAACTTATGAACTGTCACAAATCATTCCGCGTACCAAACATGCGGCCCAATCATCACCGGGTGGTTTGCGGGTGGTTCAGAAATGAGGTATCTACATTGATCAGTAGAGGCCGCTAACGCGGGCGTGATTGGGTGTCCGATTAATGGGCTTCCCAATACGTACCCTCACCCCTTAATCAGAACCTTTGGATAGTGGATGGCCTTATCCATGGCGCACGAGTGTCATTTGAGGCATAGAATGCTAAAAGGGGGACGACTCCTTATCTTTAGTACCTATGTCAAACCCTGCTTTGTGCTTCATTTGACCGAGGTATAAAGTGGATTCGAACGGGTTCCAAGCATCCCACAAATTCTTGGTGGCGACTCCGAACATCTCAAACATCGTTTCGAGACCTTTGCTGAAACGAAACCAACCGATCTAAAGCGATCCGGTCGAAAGCATATTTACGCCGCCTAGCGTGGCTTTTAAAAGACCGCTGCATGTCCACAGTTTGGCTTTGCGTGCAGGTGGCCCGTGACTATGGACCGGTAGGTGGCATCGCACCCGCAGGCCGGCTCGTGGCCCATGTCCACAGATTGGCGACTCCGCTGGGGAAAACTAAGACATATGTGTCTTTGTGATCCTTTGAGGTGAAACTCGAACGAGGTCGTAGTTAAAGTGCATTAATTGATATTACGGTCATAAGTTGGGTTCCTTTTCCGGGCCAATAACCTAACCCTTTTCGACCAATTGGTTCGTCTCGTCGGCGTGAGTTTTCTCATCTCCGCGTTTTGAATCTCGTTTGAGTCAAGCATACCAATGACGTTACACATTTCTGTTTCGTCAAAGATCTTTCATCACCTTCGAGCACAAGGCTAGGTCACCCTCCTTACACATTTTGTTTGGATTGGTATCCCTCTCGAAAATCGGGGTTTGATTGCTTGGTGTGTAACCCACCCTTTTAAGCCAAAACCCGTGTCAGCATTATGCATAATATAATGAAACTGCGAGTGCTTATGTGCCACCTGATCATAAGTCCTTTCGTGTCATTTTCAAACTTTCAAAAAAACACCTTTGTTCCGCCATTATAATGGTCGTTTCAAACCTCGGTCTTTCGCCGACCGTCGTATTTTAACACGCCTTTTTAGGCCGTCGTAATGGCGATTTTCAAACCCGGTTTTCTCAAACCATTTCAGAAAAACTTTTCGCGCCATTATAATGGCTGATAGGTTTATCACGTACCAGCGCAAAGATAATTACCCTAAACAACAAGTTAATGTAGCAATAGGGGTCGAACACAAGGAAACGGGAATTACGTCGTGAATTGCTATGGGTAGATTTTTATCAAGGTCGATTACGATTTGGTTTGGTTTGGTTGTTTGATGATTAATAACAATAATGATGTAAATTATATAATAAAAGGGAGTCTAAGGGGTTCGGGTCACACATGCAAAGATAAACATATGATCATGATAAACTTGGTACTAACAACATTATCAATTGCTTAGGCTTAAAGATACCCATCTTACGATATTAGCATCAACCATAGACCGGGTCCTAGAGAAACTCTCGTCCATGACTAGGTCGTCCTACTATACATGCTTAGTCTAATTCAATTCCGTGCCTTTCGACTTATAGAATGAATGAACAAACTTAATCATTTAAATAAGGCCTTAAACAACGATTAAACGTGACGATGCAAACATGTGATAGAAGCAATATGAACAATATTATTATTAACTTATTTTATCATGTTTATATATTAAATTTATGCATGGCTCCCCTAGCCCTTAGACTAAGAGATTTAGCTACTCATACTAAGATGTAAGATGTAAACTAAATTGTAAGGAATGTTGAACATGGTTATATGAATTATACTAATTAGGTGATATAACATATGAAAAGAACAAAGCTAAGTAAATATGAAATACTTGACTATGATAACTATGTGATGACTAAAGCAATGATGTAAATTGTAAACTTGCAATAAGAAATACCTTATAAAGGAGGACTTGTATGGAAGAACAACCAACTAATAACCAAAAGATTGAATAACAAATACTTGAGAATCTCTTGAAATACAAAGTGTTGAAAGATTAACTAAGGAATGCTTAAACAACTTAAACTTGAAATGAAAACTAATGAGAGAAAACTTATAATGCTTGAGGCTTAATGTAGTAAACTTGGACGTAAAATGGGATCCCTAAGACCTTGGAACACCTCTCCTATTTATAGGAGAGGAAGAAGAAACGTAAACATTCAAGATGACTGCGGCCCCGATCGGGGTTGCATGGCCCCGATCGGGGTCGTGTGTTTCCAAGTGATTTCTCTTAATTCCTTACTTAATTTATTGAGGAATCCTAAGTGCGTGATTAATGACCCTTAATTCACCCGGGTAAATGCTCCATCTATCATCTTTAGAGCTCCCAAAAAGCATCCTAAGCATGTTGGAATCTTATGCTTTCCACCTTGACTTGGGTTTGCTCATTGGGCTTTGACTTTGGTTGTTGTCAACATTTGCATTATACATATTAATCCATCAATTTCTCCATGCAAAACCCAATCCAATGCTCCATGCTTAGTCCAGCACTTGATCTTGTTTAGCTTAATGAACTTAGTGTATAAAATGATAGGAAAAAGCCTCTAAATGCTTAGATTCCTTCAAAAACATGTTAAGACAAGCAAATACACTAGAACAACAAATATTAGCTTATGACACTATGATAAGTGCTAATTAACAAATAAAATGAAGCTAATATAGGGGATGAAATTATATAAAATATGCACTTATCAAACTCCCCCAAGCTAAACCCTTGCTTGCCCCCAAGCAAGAAACCAAATCCCATCAATTGCAATATCCAAACAAGCTAAGCATAATGATTTAGAAACCCGAAACAACATGGGCAAGGAATAAAGCAAGACATGGATGAGATTTACACGACGGCGTAGCATAGAAAACTTTGAATGAACCTTTAAGCTCTTGCATGATCTTTTGACTTATGGACTCTCACGGGGCACTCAACTCTTTTTATGTGAAAGGACAATTTTGTGAATAAACACTCGACTATCCTCGACCTATAATAATGTGCCCGCAATCTAATATGGTAAACATGTCAAAGCTAGCAAGCAAAGACAATCAAATGTAAGCATGATAAAGAAGCCAAATGGGTATGAAGAAGACAAATAAACATGGGTAAGAAGGGGGAACAAATGAATTATGGTAATGTGGAGCTATGTCAAGCTAGCAACTACCAAATTGTAAAGGTGCTCAATCCCAATTCCAACCCAATTTTGCAATTCAAACCATGAGAAAATCCTCCAAAATATATGAATAATGCTTGAGAATTCCTCACATCTTTTCTTCTTCTCCTTTTTCCTTTTCAATGCATACTTCTTCTTTCATTTTCATGTTTTTTTATTTCTTTCTTTCTTTTCATTTTTATTTTTTTCACCATTTTTCTTTTTCACCATTTTTTTCTCTTTCATTTTTTTCCTTGTTTCTCGTTTCTTTTTCAAGAACATTAAGACCAAGCTCACATGATATTCAAAATTTGAAACAAATCCCAATTGAGCACCCAAACAAGACCAAACAAGCTACTAGCTCAACAAGGTAGGCAAGTTATAATGTAGCTAGGGAAAATTGTTTGTGAAGGGGTCAAGAAGGCAATTATATTCATGTGAATGGTTCCAAAATGCTATAACAAATGAATGCATGCTTACCAAGAGATGACATGAGAACCATACTTGTGCGTTTTGATAAAACACACATCATAAGGAGACACCTACACTCACCTAAGAGAGACCGGATATGGATGCATCGGTCAAAAGAGGCTCGACCTTACCAATTTGTAGCTTGCCACAAGTCAAGATCAAGCCTATTCGGTTCATTTTCCATCTCCCACCTACTATGTCAAGACATCCCCATGTAGCTAATATCCCAACATGAAAGAATAAACCATTAGCAATAAGCCATTATTAGGATAAGCAAAGAGGAAAGTAGGCTACAAGCAAGCACAAAGCAAAAATTTCTCTCAAAATTTTTCAAATTATCTACACTACATGCAAACTATTCTATATGCAAATGCAATATCTCCCCCCAAGCTAAACATCACATTGTCCTCAATGTGCTAACTAATCAAATCACCCAATCAAACCATAAAAATGGCTCAAAGCACAAAACAAGAAGGACTAGAAGTTATGTTTAATGGGTTGCAAGATCTAAACTAGAATGCAAAGCAATTAAAAAAAAAACTTACTCGACTTACTAGCCTCCCCCAAGCTAGCATGAATTCGGGGGATGGAGAATGCTTCTTTGTGACTAAAGTGAAAAATAGTGAAGAAAAATGGTAGAGAAAAAGAATGGAGGTACCATCGGGTTTCTATAAGCATGATAAAATGATTCACTCTTTACCCGCAAAAGAAAGAAAGGCAAAAATTTCACGGAACCACGACCCCGATCGGGGCCACCCAGCCCCGATCGGGGTTGACCTCCTCTTTGAGTTTTGACTCTTTTCCGCATTGATTTAATTCGCTTCTTCTTTCTCGAAAACCACGTCCCCGAACGGGGTTGTTGCATGGGGCTGCGTCCCATATTCACTCTTCTCCATTTTCACCTATAAAAGACGAAAAAGGAACATTATCAAGTCGAGTATTTTATTACTAATCTACGAAAAACAATAAATTGCAGAAAATTAAAAACAAAAATAAATAAAAGCAATAAAAAGCTTGGGTTGCCTCCCAAGAAGCGCTGGTTTAACGTCCCGCACGACGTAAGAAGCTATTTGATTCAAGTTTGGTACTTGAGCTTGCCACCAACCGAGCTCCATGTCATAGCTCCTTTAGCATTCCGCAACCATTTGAAATTGTTCAAATAAAATTTCCTTTTCTTCTTTTTGGCACTCTTAGCAATAGTGCCCTTAGAATCGTCACCTACAAAGCAAACAACACCCACATCGTCCTCGAACGAATCCGTTAGTGAGGATACAAGCATAGTAGGGGCAAGAAAAGAGTCCACAGTGCTAAATAAATAACAAGACTCTTATAACATTGGGCTTCTAATGGTGTTTTTTTTACTAAAGGAAACCCGGTCATCACCCACTTCCAATGTCAACCTCCCATTTTTCACATCAATTAACGCACCCGCGGTGCGTAAAAATGGCCTACCCAATATAATTGGGGTTTGTGAGTCCTCGGCCATATCAAGTATGAGGAAGTCAACGGGTATGAAAAACTTACCAACTTTGACGGGAACATCTTCTAAGACACCTAGAGGTCGCTTTAAAGAATGGTCCGCCATTTGCAATGTAATACTTGTGCATTTTAAAGCACCCATGTTAAGTTTTTCACAAAGGGAATAGGGCATGACACTTACACTAGCACCTAGGTCGCAAAGGGCCTTATCAATGGTATATTTGCCTATAGTTCAAGGAATAGAATAACTACCGGGGTCCTTAAGTTTCGGGGGAGACTTATTTTGTAAGAGTGCACTACACTCTTCGGTGAAAGCAATGGTTTCAACCTCATTGAAGTATCGCTTCTTTGAGAGGATTTCCTTCACAAACTTTGCGTAAGAAGGGACTTGGGTAATCAATTCCATAAACGGGATGGTGACTTGTAAATTATTACAAACTTCTAAAAATTTAGCAAACTTACCTTCCTCCTTTGCTTTGCTAGACGATGGGGAAATGGTACTTGAACAACTTCCTTGGGAGGAGCATCCTCCACATCTTTCACTATCTCTTTCTCATTCTCCTTAGGAGCATCCACTTTCTATGAAACGTCATCACTCTCCTTAGCATTAGGAGAGATTTCTTCAACAACCAGCTCATCACTTTCTTTTGGCATAGGAGACCCAACATCTTTAGCATCAAGCTTGCTCTTCCTCTTTAGCATCAACAATCGATGAGGAAATGGCACACGATCTTTAACAATAGGCTCTTCACTAGCCTTCTTTTTGTCATTTCCCCCAAGCTTAGCTCTTTTAACAACCACCTCATCATCTAAAGTCATGGATATCCCATAATAGTTTGTGACACTTTTCAAGGAAATAGAATTAACAGTTTCATGTGGTTGCTCACCTTGGGGAGGTAGTTGACCGTTCTTCCTTTGAGAATTAGAAGCGGCTAGTTGAGCCACTTGTTGTTCCAACATCTTGACCGCGACACTATGAGCTTGATCATTTTTTTGAATTTGAGCCAACAATTCCCTTTGCATTTGGATTATCATGCCCTCGAGCTTACCAACTCCTTGATTGTTTTGTTGGCCATTTTGTGGTGGATTTTGTTGGTAATTATTTTGTGGGGGCCTTTGTTGATTTTGATAACCCGGTGGAGGGATATACTTTTGTTGTTGAGGGACATAGGCATTTTGTTGTGGTGGGGGTTGTGGATTAAGCACATTATTGCTATTGTAAGACAAGTTCGGATGGAATTTTGAATTCGGGTTATAGGTGTTGGAAAATGTACCCGGTGGATATGAACTTTGTCTAAAAGCTTGAAAAGCATTTACCTCTTCAATGGGAGCTCGGCAATGAGCGGCATAATGACCCGCACCTCCACAACCGTCACAAACGATGATTTGGCTCGTTGAAGACGCAACATTGAGTTGTTGAGTGGAATCTTTAGCATCTCTCTCCGCCAATTGTTGTTGGAGCAAAGCAATTTGAGCTAGCAAAACGGAGTTGTTAGAGGATTCATCTTTACCTTTGGGTGGCAAAACTCGGGAATTGACATATTGGGCATCATGGACCGCCATAGATTCGATCGTGGCATGAGCAAGGTCGGTGTCAATTTGATCAAACCGCCCATTGTTGGCGGAATCAAGAATCCTTCGGGACTCGGCACAACATGCATTGTAGAATGTTATTGCTAGAAACCAATCATCTAGCCCATGATGTGGGCATTGCCTTTTAAGCTCTTTGTACCTCTCCAAGCTTCATATAAGCTCTCAAGAGCTTGTTGACGGAATCCGGTGATTTGGCTCCTCAAAGTTTGAGTTTTCTCCGGTGGAAAAAACTTTTGATAAAAAGCAAGAGCTAATGTCTCCCAATTGGTGATTCCCAAGGTGGTGCGGTCAAGGCTATTGATCCAAAGCTTGGCCTTGTCCTTCAAAGAGAAAGGGAAAAATATTTCCCTTATTTGGGCTTGGGTGACGCCCGTTTATCGGATCATGGAGCAATAGTCACAAAAGTTTTGCACATGCAAATTGGGATCCTCCAAAGTACTTCCCCCAAATTGCTTTCTCTCCACGAGGCTAATGAAAGCCGGCTTGATCTCGAATTCCGGCGTGGTGATTTGAGTGGTTGTGATTCCCGCCGGAAGCATGGCCGCGGTGGGCTTTGAGTGATCGGAAAGTCTCACCATCTTTTTGGTAGTAGATGGTGATGGTGGTGGAGATGATGAATGATACCGTCGTTTAGTACCAAAATTAAATTTATAGTTCCAAACTAAAACTATAGCTAGTGATAGTAAGGGTCGAACCACAGAGAGACAAGGTTGATTTTGTTTGTTATTTTTCAGTCTACAAAAGTAACAGATAATTGGGGGTTTTGAAAATGGTTGACTAACAGGCTAATTGCAAAAATGAATATTCTTAACAAGATAAAAAGAGGATCGGAAACTTCGGTTCACCATGGCAAATAACAGGTCAGTCAAGCAACAGAGGTCTTATAATACGGTCTCAGGAACGATAAGCTAGTCTTTCGATCAAAGCTCAAATAACCTCACGGTCTAATAATTCCCTATAATTTATCAAAGCTTTCACTCAAGAGAAATTCTAAATCTAGCGATAAATCAAATTACCAATCTTTCAATCTAGCAAAGAAATCTATCAAAAGATAACAAGACCAATACGGAAGAACTCATCCTACACAACAATCCTAATTTAATACCATGGCTCACCTTATTCCCAATCAAAGGAATTACCTACGCATAATCATAACTACACTAATTGCGAAATTAATAATAAAGAACAACTTTGACATAATGGAATCTAACTAACACAAAGGGGAAGAAATCAATTCTTTGAAATTAATTGATGAAACAAGAATCAAAATAACAAGTGAAAATCAGAAAAGGAAGAATTGCATAAAAAGCTTACTAATTGAATATCAAGAACCAAGCCTTCGAATCAAAGGTTTCCGTCTCAAGCTAGATCTGAAAACTAAGTTTTTCCAGAATGAAAAGTATGACCTAAAAGTTGCTGCGTTCTACTGATAAAAAGATACTGAAAGTTAATTACAAGTTGGGCTTTTAAAAGTCTAAAACGGAGAAATAAATATCAGCTCGAAATCAGGTCGATCGATCGGTCAGTCATTGTCGATCGATCGATTTACTAACAAGATAGCTTCGATCGAGCTCCAGTGGTTGATCGACTGAATGGCTTAGTCGATCGACTGAAATTGCTGTGCAGTGGCTCCTTGTTGCTTCTAATCAACTCTTCACTCCTTACACGCATCCCAAGATGAGTGAATGAACTCTTCTTCTTCTTGGCTTCCTTGAACTTGCTTCCGGAGGACGAATTTGGCTTGATTTAGCCCACTTCCACGCATTCCTACAATAAATCATAGAAAATGCAAAGTAAACCGTTTCGGGAGAAATAGCAGCCTTAAGCTAACAATTATGCATAGAAATACGTGCCAAAACCACAGATAAAGTGTATAGAATATGCACGTATCAAATCTCCCCAAACCAAACCTTGCTTGTCCCCAAGCAAGCACTATGACCCGTATAAAAAAAAAAACTAAATGGAAAGGAGTACATTTCAGAGCTAACTACAAGTCAATGCCAAACCATTTAATGCCCAAAGTCAACCACTGCAAAGCTTAAATCAAGCGAACAAATTTATGCTTATCATAGAATTAAGTCGGGCGTTCGACCTTGCAAGACTCACACAATCGGACTCTCCCGGATCACTCTTCTCTCAGCAAAGCAACTGGTAAGATAATATGTAAAAGAGAGGGAAGAGAAGTATAGTCTCTCACCTAGACTGCGACCGACAAAACATGTATGCTTGACTAGCATGAATAATGATTCTATTTACCGTACATACGCATAACCACCGTCAAGGACTATCACATGCCGAACTATTGCAAAATTTGGATATGTGAGGCTAAGTAGGAAAGAAGGGGCAAAACAATTATGGGAAAGTGAAGGTAAGAGCCAAGCTAGTACCTAACGAACCATCAGAAACCGAATCCCGTTCTTCCAACTTAATAAAAAAATAACCATGCCTTTATTGACTAGGCAACACAAAAATCCAAACGAACGCCTCCAAATCAAGAGGTAAGCGCATGAGGCGTGTCTTTATTTCAGCCAAGACTCTTTTTTTTTTCATTTCTGTTTCTTTCTTTTTTCTTTTATTTTCATATTTTTTTTTTCTTTAAAAATCTGAACTGGTGGTTGATCGACCAATGATGGCAGTCGATCGACCACCCTGCACACTTCAGAGCATTCTGCCCAGGTAACAACTTCTTTTTTTTTCAATTTTTTTTCTGAATTTTTCCTTTCTTCCTTTTTTCAGGCTGAAGTAAATCCTTCACTTCTCAAAAATACCCGCTCCAACATTACAAGAGCGAACCAAAACAGCTTAAAACAACAAATTCCTCTACTACTTCCTAGCTTGGCACAATGGTAGGCTAAGTATGGGATGTAGTTGAGGGCAACTGGCAATTTTGGCTTACAGTGGAGTTCATGGGGTAAAATGAGAAAGGGGAGGATGCAATAGTTCTCTAAACATGCAATACCGACCACAAACCAATGCGTATAGGCAATAAGCAATCAAAACTCATACACGTGCAAAACATGAAATGAAGGGAGTAACTACTCTCAATCCTAAATTAACCTGTCATAAATGTCACCAGTTATAGGCTCTATATCTCAGAAGGTATAAGTAGTTTGCCAAAAGTAATGAGTCAAGTCTAATTGCCCGAAATGGATTCCATAACGAAATTTGAGAGATCACTTTTAATTCTTGCTAAGCAGCTATGAAAAGGCAAGGAATGGCATATTTGACTAATAGAGCAAAATCATCATTAAAAACTCCAATCCGACTCAACTATATGCAAAAGTAAACGTGATATTTTTGGTTTTTTTTTTATGCATTTTTCAATTTTTTTTTTTCTTTGATTTTTTTTTTTTTTTTTAATGGTGAAAATAAAAACAAATGCAAGCAGAAATGCACTAAACATGTGACTGAAATGCAATAAAAAACAAATGCAGATGCAAAACAAAAGGCATATGCAAATACCCTCCCCAAACCAAAACGCACAATGTCCCCATTGTGCTCAACAACAAATCACCAGCAGAGAAATGGGAGAATAAAAGCATAAAAGGTAAAAGGAAGCGAAAAGAGAAAGGAAAATAACTCACAAAATACGACCTCCCCAAACTAGCCAAAAACGGGGAGGTCACCAGCATCTAATCTCCACCCTCGTAGTCGGAGTCTCTGTCCTCGTCGGACCCCGACTCACTCTCCTCCTCCTCCTCGGCAGCAGGAGTAGCTCTCCGGAAACGGAGGGAGTGGCTCTCCGGAAGTGGAGGGACCAAAGAGTGGTGGTGGTAGGAGGGGGTCTCCTAGCGACCGAGGGTAGCCACCCACGGGGGAACAAAGTAAGAAGGGTGAGCCCAGTCACCCTGTGGAAGCATCCCCCCCCCCCCCCCGAGCTAGCTCGTCGTAGACCGGGAACAGGGCGATGGCCGTGTCCAATCTGTGCTCGTTGAAGCTCCTGCACAAATCACCCAAGACACGTGACATTGCCCTCTGGTCCATGACCGGAGGGACAACTAAGGGAGTAGGTGGTCGAAAAGTGGAGGTGCCAGCAGTGGGAGCAGTGGAGGTAGGGGGTGCCTGTGAAAAGGAGGCACGAGCCCTCCTCGAAGTGCTAGCAGCAAGAGTGGCCGCCACCAGAGGAAGCCTGTAACTAGGCAGGAGCGGCCGAGCTGCCCCCTCAACAAAGGGTAAGGGGCGGGACAGAGGGTAGCCGTGAAGGATGGGATGCGGTCACAGATGAAAGAGTCAATCTTCCACCGCATCTGTCTATCGACCCAATAGACGCCCCTCGCGTAAGGGAGGTCCATAAAACGCAGCTCAGGGTCAATGGGGTCCTCCTGTCGAGGGAAAACTAAAACAAGGCGGTTGGCGATACGTGTCACCAAACCGCCACAGGCAATGGTGGTCAAGTTGCCCTCACTTACAGTCTGAAAGTGAGCGGTGGTCAAGTAGGCAATGTTATAGATGCGGGCTCTCCGACGCTCAACGTTCAGATAACCCGCCAAAATTGAAAGCTCAATATTATTCAAATTATTAGACTCTTTACGGCCAAAAATGGTATTACCCATTAGCCGTAGAAAATAACGAAGAGAGGGCAAGTGGACGGAAGTGCCCGTCCTCCTCGACCCGTAAGTGTCACCAATACAAGACCACATGGCCCGGTGAGTGTCAGAGGGGTCCGAGGTTCTACCCTCGAAGTACAGACCCATAAAACCCGCAAAATCAGCAAGTGTCAGAGAATAATTAACATTAAAAAGTCGAAAGGAAATGCAGGGTTTGGTCGCATCAGCCTCAAAGGCTTTGGAATCAAAAGCGTAAGAGGAAAAAAATTCAAGGGTCATAACATAATATGTGAACTCAGACATGTCCACAAGACCCGTCATACCCGTCCCATTTAGCAGGGACACGACTGACTCCTAACAGCCTAGTTTCTCCAAAGTGTCTTTGTGAAGAAACCGGGTAGCTGTGACCTTTACAGTCGAAACAAAGAAGGAGAATTTAGCGCGCTGAATAGGTTTATCAAAGATAACCTGCGGATAGTCAGGTAGACTATCCGTAGTGGATTCTATCATCAGGGGCGGTCCGCGTTGCCGCTTAGCTGGCCTTTGGCTCGATTGTCCCTCTTGCATTGGCTCTTTTCCCTTTGTCATTGTTGTTACCTGCAAAACAGCCCATAAGCAACGGAAAACCCCTTAGCAATGTCAATTTTTGGAAACCCGAATCAAGAGCAGACCTGGAAACGAATTAGGGTTTCGAATAAATTGGGGGAAACGGCTTAAAACACGTCCTAACTGCTTATTTGCGTTGAAAAACAAGGGGGAAAGAGTATATTAAGCAAGCAAAGTATAAAGAAAGCAAGAAATCATCTCAAAATTCGATTTCCCCAAATCGATTTTTCATCTCACAAGCACAAAACTCAGAAAATTTCCCATAACAACCACAATAAAATCGAGAATAGAGCATGGGAATGAGATTAAAGACTTACCTTGAACAAACTTTGAAGATTAAAGCAAGAAAAACGAGTGAAAGACGGGATTATTGGTGAAAATCGCAGAAAGGGAAAGGAAAGTTAGGGTTTGCTCAAAAGTTTGTGTTTTGTGAAAATGAATGAATGAATGAGTATAACTCCCCTTTTAGTTGCAATCTGATCCCGCAGAGTGGTCGATCGATCGCTTTACTCGGTCGATCGACCAAGATCCCCGCACATGGCTGGCTTCGAGTCCCCTTTTCGGGCCGATCGATGAACCACCTAGTCGATCGACTGCTAGATCTGGCAATTTAGCTCAATTTCGTCAAACTTGTTTCCCGACTTAATCTCCGTCTTTCTCACAACATCCAGTAAACCACTTGCGCACTTTGCATAAAATAAATTCCTGCAGAAATTATCAAAGGCGCACAATTTTCCCAAACCAAGAAATTGCAAAATGCATGAAATTAAATAAACTCAAAAGAAATGCGAATAAAATCAAAGAACAGAATAAAATTCCTAAGTTACAAATAACTACAACCTGGGTTGCCTCCCGATTAAGCTGGTTTAAGAGGTCCCCACGACCTTTTTACCTCACTTTTCATCATCTCGATAGCGGGTCAAGTACAAAACTTCGACTTTCCCAACATATGCATCTGATCCATGATAGTGCTTCACATATTGGCCATTTACCTTGAACCTTTCTCCAGCCAGAAGTCTCCAATTCAATCGATCCGAACTTTCAGGATTTGTGGACCGTATAGGGCGGTCCACTGGATTTCACTTACCAGAAATAAACGGATACGAGCGTTAAAAAGAAGTACCTTATCGCCAATATGGAACTCGCGCTTGATGATTCTCTTGTCGTGCCAGCGCTTTGATTTCTCCTTGTAGATCCTTGCATTGTCATAGGCCAGCAGCCTAAATTCCTCTAGCTCATTCAATTTTGTGTCATGCGTTTCTCACGAGAGAGGTTAGGATCCAAATTCAAATCACAAATAGCCCACCAAGACTTACGCTCTAACTCAACGGGTAAATGACATGTCTTACCATAGATCAATCGGTATGGTGACATCCCGATTGGCGTTTTAAACGCAGTTCTATAAGCCCATAAGACATCGCTAACTTGAGACTCCAGTCTTTTTCCGTGATTTAGAAACAACTTTAGCTAAGACTTCTTTCTATTCTCTGTTAGAAACCTCAACCTGACCACTAGTTTGGGGATGATACCCCAAACCTCTACGATGTTGGACACCGAATTTAGTCAATAAAGCACTAAGTTGTTTCTCTTTAAAATGCATTCCCCATCGCTAATGACAACCCGAGGGACACCAAAACGAGGGAAAATAATCTTTTTAAACAATTTAATCACGGCCTTTGCATCGCAATGGGGAGTAGCAATAGCTTCTACCCATTTGGATACATAATCTACGATTACGAGGATATATTTATTACCTTGATCGCTCGGAAAAGGTCCTTGATAATCAATGCCCCAAACATCGAAAATCTCAACCTCAAGAATGCCTACCTGTGGCATCTCATGTCTCTTGAAATATTCCCGATCTTTGACAAGCATCGCACTCAAGAACAAAACTGCGACAATCTGCATGTAAAGTAGGCCAATAGAAACCAGATTGGAGTATTTAGCTACGGTCCTGGGACGGACCGTGATGACCACCATAAGCGTAAGAGTGGCAAGCCTCTAGGATATCCTTCACCTCCCACTGAGGTACGCATCTCCGGATGAGACCGTCTGTGCATTCCTTGAAGACATAAGGATCATCCCAAAAATATTGCCTAGCATCATAGGCAAACCGCTTCTTCTCACGCCATGAAAGCTCGGGTGGTATCCTACATCCACAAACAAAGTTAGCAAAATCGATACCACGGAGGTGGATAAGACCTGAAGTAGTAATAGCTAACAAACTCTCATCAGGGAAAGAATCATTAATAGGCAATAAATCCTCCCTTTCTGTCAGCGGCAGACGAGATAGGTGGTCAGCTACCACATTCTCTGCTCCTTTCTTATCTCTGATCTCCAAATCAAACTCCTGCAAAAGGAGTATCCACCTCAAAAGCCTCGGCTTCGCATCTTTCTTAATAAAAAGAGTCTTCAACGCTGCATGGTCAGTATAAACAATAACCTTAGAACCTAACAAATAAGACCGAAATTTGTCTAAGGCAAAAACAACAGCTAGAAACTCTTTCTCAGTGGTAAAATAGTTGACTTGAGCCTCATCCAGAGTTCGGCTCGCATAGTATATGGCATTCAAAGCTTTATTCTTTCGCTGTCCCAGAACTGCACCGATAGCATAATCGCTGGCATCACACATGATCTCAAATGGGAGGTCCCAATCAAAGCGGTGAATGATTGGCGCAGTAAACTAGGGCCTCCTTTAACCTCGTTGAAAGCGACATGGCACTCATCGGTAAATTCAAAGACTGACATCCTTAAGGAGCAATTGTGTAAGTGGTTTAGCAATTTTTGAAAAATCCTTAATGAAGCGCCGGTAGAAACCAGCGTGACCAAGGAAACTCCTCACTCCTTTAACATTCACGGGAGGAGGTAATTGCTCAATCACCTGCACCTTTGCTTTGTCAACATGTATAACCTTATCAGAAATCAGATGCCCTAACACAACTCCTTCATTGACCATAAACTGACACTTTTCCCAGTTTAAAACAAGATTAACATCTATACAACGACTTTGCATGACTTTATCAAGGTTAGCTAAACAACGATCAACGTCACTACCATAAACTGAGAAATCATCCATGAATACTTCCATAATATTCTCTATATAATCGGAAAAAATCCCCATCATGCACCTCTGAAAGGTAGCAGGGCGTTACACAATCCGAAAGGCATTCTACGGTACGCAAAAACACCCCGTGGACATGTAAAAGTAGTCTTACTCGATCATCCGGATGAATAGGGATCCGAAAGAACCCTGAATATCCGTCTAGAAAACAGAAAAATTTGTTAGAAGCAAGTCTTTCAGTCATTTGGTCAACAAAAGGGAGGGGGAAATGGTCTTTCTTGGTGGCGGCATTTAACTGTCTATAATCAATGCACATCCGCCACCCTGTCACTACTCGAGTTGGTATTAATTCATTTTTATCATTTTTACCCACGGTAGTCCCTCCTTTCTTCGCGACTACCTGAATCGGGCTAACCCACTTGAGTTGCCAACTGTATAAATAATACCGCATCGAGTAGTTTCATCACCTCGGCCATAACAACTTCCTGCATCTTCGGGTTCAACTTGCGTTGACCCCCGTCTATAAGGCTTGTGGCCTTCTTCCAACTCTATCCCTGTGCATACAAACATCGGGCTGATGCCCTTAATGTCATCCAAAGAATAACCCAAAGCCTTCCTGTTTTTCTTAAGTACACACATCAAAGCGCATACAGTGGTCATCGTTAAGCTTAGAGGTAACAATAGTTTGAGTCTTGCTCCGTATCATCTAGAAAAACATACTTAAGATTAGGGGGAAGTGGCTTACGCTCTGGCACTTTTACCTCTGCAGCATAGATAGAATCAGCTTCAATGGTGTAGCAAGTGTTCACCAAATTATCGTTGGCCAGGCTCAAAAGCATCTCATCTTCTTCTTCATTGGGCTCGTAGCTCTCCATTGAGGCAACCAAAGCATCTGGCTCCTCAGCAATCTCCACTGTATTACCTGCACACTCATCTGAATGGGTTAGATCAGCTAAGGGATCCTTGGCTAAGGATTCCCTCCAATTACAAGTAACAACCCTGTCAACAATATCAATGGAATAACACGTATCCTCATCAGCAGGTTCAGTTGCCGTGTGAGCAAGACTGAACTCAATGGTGTCATCCCCTACCTCTAAGGTGATGGTTCCGTGTTTGACATCTATCACAGCCCCAGCTGTATGTAAGAACGGTCTGCCTAAAATAATAGGTATCTGACTATCCTCTGCAATGTCCAAAACAACGAAATCGACAGGAATAAAAAACTTACCCACTCGAACGGGTACGTCCTCTAAAACACCTATAGGTCTCTGAGTCGATCTATTTGCCATTTGAACGGTTATATCAGTCACCTTAAGTCTACCAATATTTAACCTTTCGCAAACAGAATACGGCATGACACTAACACTGGCCCCTAAGTCACAAAGGGCCTTTCCAATTACGTGGTTACCTATAGTGCAAGGAATTGAAAAACTACCCGGGTCCTTTAATTTAGGTGGCACATTAACTTGTGAAAGAGCATTACATTCCTCCACAAACGCAACATTACCATCATCACGAAAATTTCTCTTACGATTCAAAATATCTTTCATAAATTTAGCGTAAGAGGGTACCTGGGTAATTAAATCAGTGAAAGGAACCGTTACCTCGAGATTCGGACCATCTCCTTAAACTTACCAAACTTACGCTCAGACTTAGTAGCCTTCAAACGCTCCGGATACGGGATCGCAACCGGCCGTAGGATCAGTAACCTTCGGCTCGTAGGTTTAGAACCCCGTCAAATCATCAATGAGTGAGGAATCATGCAAACTAGTTGACGGATTTGCATCCTCGCTCAGTGATCCGATCGATCGACCGGTATGGATGGTCGATCGACCAAGCAAGCCGGGCGTGAAGCAGTTCGTCGAATTAACGTCATCGGTATCTCGTCGATCGATCGAGGATGTTGGTCGATCGATTTGGATGTGCTAGGTGTGAATAGTTTCGACCGAAACTATTTTGTCGACAATTGATCATCGATCGGGAATGTTGGTCGATCGACCAACAGTACTGGCATTCAGACTCGTTTTTGCATCAGAATTCAAACGAGCTTCTTCATCATTTCCCGAGTCTTCCTTTGGCTTGTCGGGACTTTCATAAGAGAGGCCACTTCTGAGATTGATGGCATTGATCATCTCAACCGGCCCTTCACATTTGCTTGAAGAATTAGCGGCTTGCTTAGCCTCCATATTCTCCAATTGTTTCACAAAATTCCGTGAGGACTCAATCCCGGCTGCTTCCATATTCGCCACTTGAACCAAAAGGAGTTGGACCATCTCTCTCAACTTCTTGATCTCATCAGAGTTTTGAACAGGAATCTCGACTTTCTCCTTGGAAGCTTCAGAAATCTCGAGTTTCTCGAGACGGGTAGAAATGGAAGTTATAAGTGTCACAACAGTAGTCATGTCTTCACTTTGCTTTCGTGACTTTCCACGTGAACTTCCAAACTCAGCTTTATGGACTGCCATCTCCTCAATGGTGTTCCAACCTTTACTTTGACCGGTATTATTTTGACACCTGCCATTAGCAGCTGCATCCAAGATGACCTTGTAATCATCATATAAAGCATTGTAAAAAAGATTGCAAAGATACCATTCTTTGGAAACCATGATGAGGGACAGACCGACCAAACTTTTGAAACGTCCCCATGCTTCACAAAAATCTTCGTCGGCTCCTTGCTGAAAACTCGTGATTTTACCCTTCAAGGCATCAGTCTTTGAAGGCGGGAAGTACTTCTTGTAGAAGGTTAGTGCTAAAGATGTCCAATCAGTGACTCCAGCTGCTACTCTATCGAGGTAGCGATACCAATCTCGCGCCGAATCCTTCAAGGAGTATAAGAACATGAACCCCTTTACTTCATCTTGAGTTACCCCCTCCGGTATAGGTATTGAACAGCAATAGTCCGTGAAAATTTCCATATGTTTCAAGGGGTCTTCATCTGGTAGACCCGCGAACTGGTTTCGTTCCACTATATCAATATAAGAGGGACGAAACTCGAAACTACCGGTAGTAGGGGTAGGTAACTGGCGCCCCTTTAGAAGGTGGTGCTCCTTTGGCTGAAAATTATCATATATCGTAGCCATAATTTCCAAAGTGAGAGTACTCAAGTCTTCCTCTCAAAAACCTGTCTTCTAACTGTGCAAAAGCAAAACTAGAAGCAAAGGTAAGCAACGGCCTCAAGGAACAAAAGTTCCTTGAGACAAGAAAAATAAACTAAAATAAAGCAAACAGAATTACACCGTCTCCCAACAACGGCGCCAAAATTTGATACCGTCGTTTAGTACCAAAATTAAATTTATAGTTCCAAACTAAAACTATAGCTAGTGATAGTAAGGGTCGAACCACGTATTGACAAGGTTGATTTTGTTTGCTATTTTTCATCTACAAAAGTAACGAGATAATTGGGGGTTTTGAAAATGGTTGACTAACAGGCTAATTGCAAAAATGAATATTCTTAACAAGATAAAAAGAGGATCGGGAACTTCGGTTCACCATGGCAAGTAACAGGTCAGTCAAGCAACAGAGGTCTTATAATACGGTCTCAGGAATGATAAGCTAGTCTTTCGATCAAAGCTCAAATAACCTCACGGTCTAATAATTCCCTAGAATTTATCAAAGCTTTCACTCAAGAGAAATTCTAAATCTAGCGATAAATCAAATTACCAATCTTTCAATCTAGCAAAGAAATCTATCAAAAGATAACAAGACCAATACGGAAGAACTCATGCTACACAACAATCCTAATTTAATACCATGGCTCACCTTATTCCCAATCAAAGGAATTACCTACGCATAATCATAACTACACTAATTGCGAAATTAATAATAAAGAACAACTTTGACATAATGGAATCTAACTAACACAAAGGGGAAGAAATCAGTTGCTGAAATTAATTGATGAAACAAGAATCAAAATAACAAGTGAAAATCAGAAAAGGAAGAATTGCATAAAAAGCTTACTAATTGAATATCAAGAACCAAGCCTTCGAATCAAAGGTTTCCGTCTCAAGCTAGATCTGAAAACTAAGTTTTTCCAGAATGAAAAGTATGACCTAAAAGTTATTGCGTTCTACTGATAAAAAGATACTGAAAGTTAATTACAAGTTGGGCTTTTAAAAGTCTAACACGGAGAAATAAATATCAGCTCGAAATCAGGTCGATCGATCGGTGGTCATGGTCGATCGATCGATTACTTAACGATAAGAGCTTCGATCGAGCTCCAGTGGTCGATCGACTGAAAGGCTTAGTCGATCGACTGAAATTGCTGTGCAGTGGCTCCTTGTTGCTTCTAATCAACTCTTCACTCCTTACACGCATCCCAAGATGAGTGAATGAACTCTTCTTCTTCTTGGCTTCCTTGAACTTGCTTCCGGAGGACGAATTTGGCTTGATTTAGCCCACTTCCACGCATTCCTACAATAAATCATAGAAAATGCAAAGTAAACCGTTTCGGGAGAAATAGCAGCCTTAAGCTAACAATTATGCATAGAAATACGTGCCAAAACCACAGATAAAGTGTATAGAATATGCACGTATCATTGAACAAGAAACCTCCTCCTCTTCAAGAACCTCTAGATCGTCTAAGTAAGACTTTCTAGCACTTTCAACTTGTATGGGAGAAGTGGCTTCTTTCACTTCCTTCCAAAATCGTCGTCTTCTCCTAAAGGTTTTCTCGGGCTCGGAATCCGGTGAAAGTAATTCTCCACTACGAGAGGACCTGGGCATAAGACAAAAATTTCTAGGAAAATGATAAGTAACGGTCTCAAGGAACAAGCGTTCCCCAAGAAAAAATAAAACAAGATAAAAATCGACAATTCAAAAAGCAATAAAACCGTTTCCACGGCAACGGCGCCAAAATTTGATAGGTTTATCGCATACCTATGCAAAGATAATTACCCTAAACAACAAGTTAATTTAGCAATAGGGGTCGAACACAAGGAAACGGGAATTACGTCGTGAATTGCTATGGGTAGATTTTTATCAAGGTCGATTACGATTTGGTTTGGTTTGGTTGTTTGATGATTAATAACAATAATGATGTAAATTATATAATAAAAGAGAGTCTAAGGGGTTCGGGTCACACATGCAAAGATAAACATATGATCATGATAAACTTGGTACTAAAAACATTGTCAATTGCTTAGGCTTAAAGATACCCATCTTACGATATTAGCATCAACCATAGACCGGGTCCTAGAGAAACTCTCGTCCATGACTAGGTCGTCCTACTATACATGTTTAGTCTAATTCAATTCCGTGCCTCTCGACTTATAGAATGAATGAACAAACTTAATCATTTGAATAAGGCCTTAAACAACGATTAAACGTGACGATGCAAACATGTGATAGAAGCAATATGAACAATATTATTATTAACTTATTTTATCATGTTTATATATTAAATTTATGCATGGCTCCCCTAGCCCTTAGACTAAGAGATTTAGCTACTCATACTAAGATGTAAAATGTAAACTAAATTGTAAGGAATGTTGAACATGGTTATATGAATTATACTAATTAGGTGATATAACATATGAAAAGAACAAAGCTAAGTAAATATGAAATACTTGACTATGATAACTATGTGATGACTAAAGCAATGATGTAAGTTGTAAACTTGCAATAAGAAATACCTTATAAAGGAGGACTTGTATGGAAGAACAACCAACTAATAACCAAAAGATTGAATAACAAGTACTTGAGAATCTCTTGAAATACAAAGTGTTGAAAGATTAACTAAGGAATGCTTAAACAACTTAAACTTGAAATGAAAACTAATGAGAGAAAACTTATAATGCTTGAGGCTTAATGTAGTAAACTTGGACGTAAAATGGGATCCCTAAGACCTTCGAACACCTCTCCTATTTATAGGAGAGGAAGAAGAAACGTAAACATTCAAGATGACTGCGGCCCCGATCGGGGTTGCATGGCCCCGATCGGGGTCGTGTGTTTCCGGGTGATTTATCTTAATTCCTTACTTAATTTCTTGAGGAATCCTAAGTGCGTGATTAATGACCCTTAATTCACCCGGGTAAATGCTCCATCTATCATCTTTAGAGCTCCCAAAAAGCATCTTAAGCATGTTGGAATCTTATGCTTTCCACCTTGACTTGGGTTTGCTCATTGGGCTTTGACTTTGGTTGTTGTCAACATTTGCATTATACATATTAATCCATCAATTTCTCCATGCAAAACCCAATCCAATGTTCCATGCTTAGTCCAACACTTGATCTTGTTTAGCTTAATGAACTTAGTGTATAAAATGATAGGAAAAAGCCTCTAAATGCTTAGATTCCTACAAAAACATGTTAAGACAAGCAAATACACTAGAACAACAAATATTAGCTTATGACACTATGATAAGTGCTAATTAACAAATAAAATGAAGCAAATATAGGGGATGAAAGTATATAAAATATGCACTTATCAATGGCCGTTTCAAACCTCGGTCTTTCGCCGACCGTTGCATACGCTTTTATGCCGTCGTAATGACGATTTTCAAAACCCGGTTTTTACAACCATCTCAAATGCACCTTTTTATGTCGTTATAATGGTCATTTCAAAACCCGGTTTTTATAACAATTTCAAATGCACCTTTTTATGCCGTCGTAATGACGATTTCAAAACCTTGGATTTCACAAACCATTTCAAAATCCCCTTTTACGTCGTCGTAATGGCCGTTTCAGAACTCGGTCTCTCGCCGACCGTTACATTCCCAAAGCGCCCGTTTTACGCTGTCGTAATGACAAATTCTACCCTCGAATTTTCAAAATTCGAAATCAAGTTTCAAACAAAAAAGTTTTTCAAACTGTCGTAATGACGATTTCAACCCATGCAACTTTCCAAATTTCAATTCTTGTTTTCGAAATCAAATTTGGCTTTTCTAAGCCATCGTAATGACGATTTCAATTCTCACAATTTTTGATTTGTATACCGTCTTTCAAAGGTTAAAACGGTTTTGTAACCCGTCGTAATGACGAATTCAATCCTCATAATTTCAAATTTCAATTCAAAATCAATTCTTTGAAAACAAATCTAACCGTTTTCAAATTTCAAATTCAAAATCAAATCTTTGAAAACAAATTTAACCGTTTTCAAATTTCAATTCAAAATCAATTCTTTGTAGACAAATTTAATTGTTTTCAAATTTCAAATTCAAAATCAATTCTTTAAAAACAAATTTAACCGTTTTCAAATTTCAATTCAAAATCAAATCTTTGAAAACAAATCTAACCGTTTTCAAATTTCAAATCCAACTTCAAACCATTTGAAAACAAATTAACCGTTTTCAAATTTCAATTCAAAATCAAATCTTTGAAAACAAATTTAACCGCTTTCAAATTTCAATTCAAAATCAAATCTTTGAAAACAAATTTAACCGCTTTCAAATTTCAAATACAAAATCAAATCATTTGAAAACATATTTAACCATTTTCAAATTTCAAATCCAATTTCAAATCATTTGAAAACAAATTTAACCGTTTTCAAATTTCAATTCAAAATCAAATCTTTGAAAACAAATTTAACCGTTTTCAGATTTCAAATCAAAACTCAGTCTTTGAAAACAAATTTAACCATTTTCATGGCCATTATGATGACGTTTCCAAATTCTTCAATTCTCGATTTTCAAATCCGTGATTTGGAATTTCAAAAACCGTCTTTGGAAACAACACATTGTCTTCAGGGCCGCCGCAATTTTAACTCAAACCGTCTTTTGAAAACGAACCTAACACAACCCTTTCAACTGTCCGACCTTCTTAAGATCCCTACAATTCGGAAGCCATCCATAAAGCGACAAATGAATCCTTTAGAAAATTTCTATTTTCGAAAATTTCAGTCCACTTTTCCGATTCAGCCTCGAGTCGATTAGAGTCTAGTCGATTTCAAGTCAAGTCATCTCGATAACATCGAGTCTCTGCCGAAGTTAGTACCTTCCTTCTGGTCTAGGTCGTGTCGCCTAATTGTCGAGACATCTTCAATGACATTAGCAGAGTCAAAACCTCTCGGGTAATTAAACCCGTCTTTCCCCCACATTATGGGTCGAAGGTCAAGTTTGTGTGCATGTCTTGTCCAACGACGATACACTGTCAACGCACATCCAAACAGAGTCAGAGTTCGTCTGTCTAGGCATCACTATGCCAAAGTTGACACTCGAGTCCAAGTTCAATGTCATGCACTCTGAGTTCAAACACAAGAGGTCATTCACGATCTTTAATGAACTCATAACCTAGTCACACCGTCGCGTCCCCACAATAAAACTGCTTTTTATACAATACGTGTCGTACTTGCATTTGTTGTGCAATACCTTGCCAAGACAAGTTAGGACGCCCATCGTTATGTCAATTAGGAATCCCTTGGGTGCCATCGATCGCTAACCAGAAACTCAAGAAGCTGATCAACCTTCATCCGCAACGACTTCTGCTGAAACCCACAACATGGTCCTTCGACTCCTGCCTACCGTGGAAAACTTGAGCACTCGTCTCTCCCAAGTTGAGGACAATATGATAACTGGGAATTTTTCCTCTTCTGATATTGAGCAAAGGGTTAAGCTTCTTTAAAGCCGACTACATGCCAACGGCAAAACAAACCCTACTTGGAAGGCTACCAAAACCACTGAAGCCAATTCCCTAGGTGCTCCACCAAAGAAAACCAGACGACCTCATAGGCCCTTCCTGTAGGAGCTAGTGTCCTCCACAGTTAGTGTGATAACGTGTATAAATCTCTGATAGGTTCACAGGGTATACTTAGTATTTTATCAGTTGATTAACGTTTACTAATAACGGTTGGCTTGCTAGAAGTTTGACGTTATTATCATACTGATGGCGGTGATCAACTGGTCCCTAAAAGTCACACCTAAAGGATGTGTTTGAGAGATGTGATTATATGAAAATATAATCACATTGATGCCTTATATGACTAAATGGTTAGTCCATGTATTTGATTAAAAAGTTAGTCAATATGATGATGAGTCGATTATTTAATACAATTAAATAATATCAGCTGAGACGAATTAATTGTTAATTCGTAAATTGAATATAAACTGTTATATTTAATTAATGTATATAATGTTAGCTTAAACGAATTAAGATGTTAATTCGTAATTAAAGGTAAACGGTTATATTTAATTAGCGAATTATAAATATGCGATATTTATAATTAACGTATATATTATACGAAATTGTCATAATAAATGATGTCAGACCGGTATTAATAAATCGACTACAAACTGTTGTGTGTGGACTTATTAAATACGTGACGACATAAATGACAATTGATAAATACACTTATTATACAATTTGACAACAACCTAAAATAAGAAGATTTTCTCCTTGTTTTGGTTGTTGGTTACTCGGTTTAAGGAAGAGAAAAAGAAGAAAAAAATATCTTCCCTATTTTCTCTCATTTTGGACGGTTTAAGAGGAGAGAGGGGAGGATTATTTTTCTAACTTGATTTTTCACAAAACACTCTCATCAAAAACCCTAAAAACTACTCTAAAATTATTAGAAATTAGGGTTCTCATTTTAGCAAGAAAAGGGCATTTCTCGGAGCATCTTGGGTGCAACGATTAGGAGAATATCGATCTCGATATTTTTTCTTAGGCCAAATTGCTAGGACCGGAGGTTAATTCTAATCTCTATTCTTTTGTTTATGCAATTTTATTTATGACTCGTAATTTCATATTTCATAATTTCGTTATAATCCGAATTTTCTTGATGAAATATACCGATATTTCCTAGAAGTGGTTTCAGAGCATAGACCACGAAATTATTTTATATGATTTTCATAAGTGGATTAAAACAAAAACAAAAAAAAACTTTCGGCCGTTTCAAATTTTTTTTTGCCGAGATGGTTTTTTATTTTTGATGCATTGTTTTCATTTCGATTTATTGATATTGTTATTTTAATATGTTAAGATGATAATATGATAAATTTGTAGATGTTTTGATTTAATAAGAATTAAATTTAAATTTAAATGGAAATTGTTTTTGATTGATGATGTTCATTTGTTTTTGCTATATAGTTTTGGCATACATTATGTTAAATTGTTGTTTAAGAATTATGATTCATTTAATTTAATAATGTTCAAATTAATTGTGATGAATCAAATATTCATATAATCGATTTAATCATAATTAAGATATTCATTTTAAGAGGTTAAATTGAATCATCTAGTTTGAGTCTATGTTTAAATTAAAAGTTGATGATTATGCCAATCTTGTTATAGTAGCTACATTAAACAAATTGTTCACATAAAAAGGTTTTTTTATCGATAAAAAGGAAAAAAAAATCAGTTTTTCGAGTTTTTAGGGCTGAATGCCGAGAGGTATAAAGAATTTTTTTTTTTCGTATTTTTTTTTTTGTTTTGGCCAATAATTATTATACATTATATCTATAATGTATGATTGTTTGTTGTGAAAAAGTTCACAAATTTTAGATACCCAATTATTTTAAAGTGGTTTAAAATAATGTTGGATTAATTCATATTACTAGTTAATGTGTATTAAAATTGGAATTATTGTGAGTAATTGAGGAATTGTCACATAATTTTGATTATTTTAAAATAGGTGGTTTGGATAAATTACTCTACATAATTAAGGAATTATGTCTTGAATGATTAATTTATAGTTGATGCATTTTATTTAGTTGTATGAATTGTTGAATGGTTTATTTACGTATTTTTGCAATCGGTTGTAATTTGTATTACCTAGTGTGGCCTTAGTTGATTATGTTTTCGTAATGATGGAAACATAATCTTGATGTAATTTTGAGATCTCGTATCTCCTTTAGTTTTCTTTAAGTATTATGTTTTGAAATTAGAATGTAAATAGGTTTATTTTGTAATTTATTAATTGTAATTTTGAGAAGACTAAAGATGGAGATTGGATTGCTCACTCCCGCTACATGGACCAAGATGGAACATCAAGACAAACTTCTCGGGTCCTAGGAAGGATTGCAAAGTTGTATTTATGTTCATTTTGGTAGATAGGCCACACTAGGACTTTATTTTTGTTTTACGTTTTTCCATTCTTGTTGCTTTTCTTCGCATGATAGTTAGTGCATCATATTCCGCCTAAACCAAACCACCTACTTATATGCATGAAAATTGACTCATACAGTTTGGATGTTAGTTATCATGGACATAAAGATGTCACACTATTTTAAGCCATCATCTTAGTTTATTCATTCTCGCATGCTAGATATTAGTTCACTTAAAATGTATTAAAATAAAGTTGATGGGATCTTCCTCTAAAACTAAAATTGAGACTAGTCTTTATAGGCCAAATAACTATGAATCCCTTCTTCGTCGGTAGGCATATAAGGCCTTACTCTCCATATGACCCCTTCTACGTTGGGTAAGTAGTTTGTGTTGACTTATTTTACCTCAACATTATAATCCGAAGAGTTTCTCGTGATTATGATGGACTATAGATAGAATTTACAGAAATTTATCAACCAAGAATTCTAACAGTAGAATTAGCCAAGAGGTTGGCTTATCAATTTACAGATAATTGAGTCTTGGGATCATTTATATAATTCTTGAGGGAGGTCAATTGTATAAATGATTGAGTCTTCGCATTATAATAGTTTTTGCATTAGACTTAAATCATAACGATGAGTATGCTTATTATGTTTTTCTTCTTATTTTCGCAGTGTAGAATTCGTTTTATATTGATAATACTGCTTACAACAAATGGCTGGAAATAGTGATATCCCTATGCCAAGTGCCACACTTGCACGCGAGTCCTGGCTCAAAACTTTCATGGACCACATGAATCAGTCCACACGACTGAAGAATAACAGTCCAACTTTGGATCGGGAGACATCATTACAGAATGCCGCCATTGCTGACGGTAAGCTCAAGTACTTGACTGAGCCAATACCGCCAATCCCAGGCCCTAATGCAAGAGCTAACGAGTCACTTGCTTATAGTGACTTCGTCATGGAAGCGGGTGCGATAAAGAACGTACTCATTTTTGCAATGGAAACCAATTTGCAAAGACGCTTCATTTCCCAAGGTGCAAACAAGATTTTCACCAC
Source organism: Silene latifolia (assembly GCF_048544455.1). Taxonomy (NCBI): domain Eukaryota; kingdom Viridiplantae; phylum Streptophyta; class Magnoliopsida; order Caryophyllales; family Caryophyllaceae; genus Silene; species Silene latifolia. The sequence continues at coordinate 177,764,125 of NC_133537.1, forward strand.
GCTCACTAATGAGTTCTCAAAAGCACCAAGAATCGTAACTTATGAGCATTCCTGTCGCTTCTTTGAGGCGAAACTCCAGAAGGGCCAACCGGTTAGCCCACACACTCTTGACATGATTGAGAATGTCGAGAAACTGGAGGCACTTGATTGCAAAATCAGTGAGAGCATAATCATTGACCGTATGCTTCATTCACTTCATGATGGTTTTGCCCTTTTCAGGGCAAATTACTACATGAATGACATGAAGAAAAGTCCTCATGAGCTACACTCACTTCTCGTACAGACCGAGAAGGATATGAAATTGAGTGGGAGCATGAAGCAAGATGTTCTCATGATTTCCAAAAAGAATAAGGGTAAGGGCAAAGCTCACGGTGACCTAAATGTAGGAAAGCCAAAGTTTAAGAAGTCAGGAAACGGTAAGAGTGGGCCTGGTGAGACTAGTGGCTCACAAGGCAAGGAAAAGAGCAAGGGCGGTAACGTTGAGTGCCACCATCGTCACAAGACTGGGCATTGGAGGAGGAACTATCCCGTGTAATGTGAGGACATAAAAGCAGGCCGCGTCACTCCTGTTGGTATGTCATCTTATATTCATATGATTGAGATTAACCATGCAAGTTTCGGAACTTGGGTACTTGATACTGGTTGTGGTTCTCATCTATGTAATCATTTGCAGGGCCTAAAAAACATCACACCGCTCGCAAAGGGTGATGTGGACCTGCGAGTCGGGAATGGAGCAAAAGTTGCTGCAGTCTCAATGGGAACATACGTAATCCAGCTCCCGAGTGGTTTTGAGTTATATTTATATAACTGTTATTATGTACCCAGTTTATCTAAGAATAATATTTCTGTTTCCGTACTTGATAAAGACGGTTTTTCATTTTCAATAAAGGACAATAGCTGTATTTTCTCTTTTAATGAAATGGTTTATGGCAAAGCAGTTTCCATGAATGGAATTTATATCTTAGATCAAATCACAGAGATATTACATGTGAATAATAAGAAATTACAGGTTCGTGACAAAGATCAAACTTATCTATGGCATTGTCGAATGGGACACATAAATGAAAAACGTGTAAAGAAACTCATTGAGAATGGGACTATCTCCACATTTGATTTCTCATCATTTTGCATGTGTGAATCATGTCTTATCGGCAAAATGACTCGAATTTCCTTCAAAGGTGTTGGAATACGCGCTAATGACCTATTAGGACTCATACATACTGATGTATGTGGACTATGTCAATCATCGCAAGAGACGGCTATAGATATTTTATCACTTTCACGGATGATTTGAGTAGATACGGATATGTCTACATAATGAAGCATAAAAGTGAGTCTTTTGAAAAATTCAAGGATTACCAGAATAAGGTTGAGAACCAACTGGGAAGAAAGGTTAAAGCACTCCGTTCAGATCGTGGTGGCGAATATCTTTCAAATGAGTTTGATCAACACCTTAAAGACTGTGGAATAGTTTTACAGTTAACTCCACCTGGAACACCTCAATTAAATGGTGTGTCCGAACGGAGAAATCGAACACTACTTGATATGGTTCGATCCATGATGAGTCACACGGTAGTACCTGATTCATTATGAGGTTTTGCTCTTTTGTCAGCTGCTCTTATACTTAACTGAAGTCCGTCTAAAGCTGTCGACAAGACTCCGTATGAAATATGTAAGGGAACGGTCCCTAACTTGTCCTTTATTCGAGTTTGGGGCTGCGAGGCTTATGTCAAGTGGAGACACGAGGATAAGCTGGGCCCGCGATCGGTCAAGACATACTTTATTGGTTATCCAAAAGGAATGTTTTGTCATTACTTCTATTCGCCTACCGAACATCGAATTTTTGTTGCGGCTAGTGCAAAGTTCTTAGAGAAAGAATTTCTCGAGAACAAGTCAAGTAATAGAACCTTCGAGCTGTCGGAGATTCAAGAACCAACAACCGAGGAACAGCTGGAGGAAGATGTTCCTTCAACTAATGATACGGTTAATATTCCTCAGGAACCTAGAAGGTCGGGTAGAGTCTCTAATCCTCCAGACAGATACATTGGTATGGTCGAGGAAAATGACGTTTTGATCCTAGAGAGTAATGAACCCGCTACCTATAAAGGTGCCATGACCTATTCCGACTCTAAGCTATGGCTTGAGGCCATGCGATCCGAGATGGACTCCATGTATGAGAATGACGTATGGGATCTTGTTGATTTACCTAACAAGGTACGACCTCTTCAGTGCAAATGGCTTTACAAAATAAAGCATTCTGTAGAAGGGCAACCAGATACCTATAAGGCACGACTAGTGGCAAAAGGTTTCACTCAAGTGCACGGATTGCATTATGATGAAATTTTTGCACCCGTAGTTATGCTACGTTCCATTCGGATAATCTTAGCGATTGCCGCTTTTCATGACTATAAAATTTGGCAGATGGATTTGAAAACCGCCTTCTTAAACGGTTATTTGGAGAAGGAATTGTACATGGTACAACCCGAAGGTTTCATAGATCCTGAAAATCCTAAGAAAGTATGCAAACTTAAACGTTCCATTTATGGACTTAAGCAAGCTTCTCGGAGTTGGAATCATCGTTTCGACCAGGTGATAAAAGAGTATGGTTTCACTCGATCGGTCGAGGAACCATGCTTATATGTCAAGTCGAGTGGGAGCAAGATTGTTTTCTTGATATTGTATGTCGATGACATACTCTCGATTGGGAATGACATTCCTCTCTTATCTACGGTAGACGGATGGTTGAGGAATCATTTCCCGATGAAAGATCTGGGTGAGGCACAACGCATATTGGGAATCCGTATCTATCGAGATAGATCACGACGGATGTTATCACTGAGTCAGGAGTCTTATTTAGATAAGATTCTTGAAAGGTTCAGCATGACCAACTCTGAGAAGGGGAACCTTCCAATGACTTCTGGGATGAATTTGAACAAGTCTCAGTCACCAAAGACACCTGAAGGGGTTGAACGCATGAGTCGCGTTCCTTATGCATCAGCCATAGGATCAATTATGCATGCCATGATATGCACACGTCCAGACGTGGCATATGCATTGAGTATGACGAGTCGGTACCAAGGCAATCCAGGTGAAACACACTGGATGGCTGTTAAAAACATCCTTAAGTACCTACGGAGAACAAAGGATTGGGCATTGACTTATGAAGAAGATACTAAGCTATGTGCAATCGGTTACGCGGATGCTAGCTTCCAAACGGATCGAGATGATTCGAAATCTCAGTCTGGATTCGTTTTTACTCTTAATGGTGCTGCGGTCAGCTGGAAAAGTTACAAACAGGAAGTTGTAGCAGATTCTACTACTGAATCCGAGTACTATGCCACTTCAGAAGCAGCAAAGGAAGCTATATGGATGCGTCAATTCTTACAAGGACTAACCATAGTTCCTAGTTCGATTGACCCAATCACCATCTATTGTGACAATAGAGGTGCCATCTTCCAGGCTAAGAAGCCTAAGTCTAGCAACAAGTCTAGACATGTACATCGGAAGGCTCACCTAATCCGTGATTACATGGAGCAAGAGGAGATAATGATTGACAAGATTGCTTCGGATGACAACATCGCGGATCCTCTCACTAAACCATTGAAATATGATAAGCATGAAGGGCACGTGATTTCCATGGGAATTAAACGTGTTCCTGAGTTGTAGTAGTTGCTCATGGTCGACCATAACAGGAGGCTAAGCAGATTTTTACTGGGTCATTTCATACTGTGCTTGTATCTGCAGGATTCGAGTTGAAGAGAATATCCAACCTTTATCAGGTTTAGTTATTTCTCAGGGCCACTCGAGGAGTTGTAACTGAAATGCATGGCTATGCTCGAATGATGATTCGTTTATCAGTTAAGTTACTCTCTAGTCGGGAAAACCACTCTTGATATTGATCACTTGTAAAATACGACCTTTGTGAATACGGATTTTGCAAATTGTTTTACATTGAGTGGGAGAAACTAAGGATATGAGAATCGGTTATCGCACATACACTTGTGAGGACAAGTGGGAGTTTGTTGGAGCTAGTGTCCTCCACAGTTAGTGTGATAACGTGTATAAATCTCTGATAGGTTCACAGGGTATACTTAATATTTTATCAGTTGATTAACGTTTACTAATAACGGTTGACTTGCTAGAAGTTTGACGTTATTGTCATACTGATGGTGGTGATCAACTGGTCCCTAAAAGTCACACCTAAAGGATGTGTTTAAGAGATGTGATTATATGAAAATATAATCACATTGATGCCTTATATGACTAAATGGTTAGTCCATGTATCTGATTAAAAAGTTAGTCAATGTGATGATGAGTCGATTATTTAATACAATTAAATAATATCAACTGAGACGAATTAATTGTTAATTCGTAAATTGAATATAAACTGTTATATTTAATTAATCTATATAATGTTAGCTTAAACGAATTAAGATGTTAATTCGTAATTAAACGTAAACGGTTATATTACATTAGTGAATTATAAATATGCGATATTTATAATTAATGTATATATTATACGAAATTGTCATAATAAATGATGTCAGACAGGTATTAATAAATCGACTACAAACTGTTGTGTGTGGACTTATTAAATACGTGACGACATAAATGACAATTGATAATTATACACATATTATACAATTTGACAACAACCTAAAATAAGAAGATTTTCTCCTTATTTTGGTTGTTGGTTACTCGGTTTAAGGAAGAGAAAAAGAAGAAAAAATATCTTCCCTATTTTCTCTCCTTTTGGACGGTTTAAGAGGAGAGAGGGGAGGATTATTTTTCTCACTTGATTTTTCACAAAACACTCTCATCAAAAACCCTAAAAACTACTCTAAAATTATTAGAAATTAGGGTTCTCTTTCTAGCAAGAAAAGGGCATTTCTCGGAGCATCTTGGGTGCAACGATTAGGAGAATATCGATCTCGATATTTGTTCTTAGGCTAAATTGCTAGGACTGGAGGTTAATTCTAATCTCTATTCTTTTGTTTATGCAATTTCATTTATGACTCATAATTTCATATTTCATAATTTCGTTATAATCCGAATTTTCTTGATGAAATATACCGATATTTCCCACACTTCCCTGATTTGGGTATACCTGATGTCGTAGCCTTGGAAAGGTTAATCTCCAAAGGAAAGCTCAAGCCGATTGGTCCAACTCCAGACCCTCTACCGAACAAGCAAGGACGTAGATGGGATGGAAAACTGTTTTGTCGATATCACCATGGTCGCGACCATGACACTAAAATGTGTCTTCCCTTAAAAGGTGCGATCCTTGATATGATTGAAAATGGTGAATTACCACAACCTCCCTCAGCAAACAACAAGAACAACCCTCTAGAAAACCCTGTTGAACACAGTCAGGAATCTTCCCTAGACTGCTCTCACCTCATCTCTCCTGACGATGAGAAAATTCATGCAATTGATGAGGATGGCATACAAAGCGCTATAATGATGCTCTCCGTCTCTATCAACAACATATTCTCAAAGCTGCAAGTGGCTATCGATGATTTGAACACTCGGGTAGCTAACTTGGAGAAAAGGTTTGGTAATATCGAAAATGAACCTGATAATCAAGGAGAAAACCAACCCTTCGTTTACCAACCAACAACTGTTGAAAATGAGGAGTCATCCGATGGTTCCCACATCCACGAACCTAACAACAAAGAACATGAAATTGCCTCACCAAAATACCCTTCAAAATATCAAGCAACATCCCAAAAACTTCCCATTGACAACAACCAAATCCTGCTTCCGCCCAGGATTGACAAAAATAAAAACAAAACTCACAAAAACATCCCAAAAAACACCAATATTGGAACCATGGGAAAACATTAAAGGGTATTCACAGATCTGGGAATAACATATGGCACCGCTCTGAGGATACTTTCTTCAGAAGGATTACTGTAACCTATTGGTCCCACTCCGAATCCAAAACCCGAAAACATAACCCAATTTTGGAATGACTACGCATATTGTTGATATCATAGAGGCAAGGGGCATAAAACTGAAGCATGCTACAAGCTCAAGCATGCCATACAAGATGGAATTGAGGATGGCAGGTTTTCCACCTTACTCTTAACCACTCCAGACAAAGAAACTGGGCGGCCTAATAGGAAGTTCATCGATTTGGGTGATCGAGAGGATGAGTATTCTACCAATCATTTGCTAAAAAGGAGAAAGGTAGACTTAACACCATCTTATCGGTCATGAGATGGGGCTTTAGTTAAACATGTCATTAACTGCCTTCAGCCAAATTATGCATCCCGTTTGAAGGGTTGTAACATCAAAAGCGTCGAGGACCTATCAACAGAAATTTTTCGCATCGATGAAATCATTAAAGGGGGTTCATTATCTGCGACCCCTCCCGAAAAGCAAGTCTTCCGCATTACCGAAGTAAAATTTGTGGAGCCTTTGCCAGAAAGAGCCACACACCCGCAAAGACAATTTTAAGACTTGGGCATGCCTTATGCCATCGCTTTTAGAGTGCTTATCTCTGAAGGACTAATCCAACCGATTGGCCCCACTCCAGATCCTACACGCAAGAAGAGAGGCTGCTTTTAGGACAATTCCCAATATTGCCTATTCCATAGGGGTAATGGCCACAGCGTAGAGATGTGATGGAAGCTCAAACATGTCATCCAAAACATGCTCGATTGTGGCAAGTTGTCTTTATCAACCCTAAATCATTTAATGGAAAAGAATGGTCCCCATGGGCGTCTTACTCCTCAAAAACAGGACAACCTTCTAGGATCTCATCCTTCTGGCGTCCCAAACAACGAGAGTGAAGTGCTCAAGTGGGTCAACGCTCAAGACCAGACATTCAAGCCGCTGGATGCTGCAAAGGAGACCTTTGAGGGGGAAAGTGATGATTAGGAGTCCGTATCTACGATTGAGTCTGAGTCCGAGTCCGAGTCTTAGGCTTTCTCATATCTATCCTAACGTCTGTCCTTTTATTCCTAAATGACAACTGAGGGCTGTCCCCATGAGTCACATGTATTCATCGAGTCTGTGCTAACTTCTTATTTATCTAAATAAAAGCACGATTTTCAACTATCATATATTCTCCCCTTTACCATTTCCCGTTGACAACGAGAATTGATTTGAGAATTGATTTAAAACAAACAATATGTTCCGATTTAATGTGAGTACACTCGAGTGACGCCCGCATCCGAAAGCGGAGGACTCAAAACTCCGTGTCCATTCTCTTTACCTATTCCATGTCTGGCAATAGAAACCTTTCATTAGCACCCAATCTAGAACGAGCTCTTATCAGAGGGATTCTACAACGAACCCATATAACAAACCAGAACATCTCCTTGTTCATGATCAATGACGGAAGGCAAGTCCGTTCCCCACAAAAACATCCCATCACCAAGTATCAACCTCTCACCAACGGGTACATCCCCATCTGCACCTTTACCTGCCTCGAACGAAGGACGACAAAGAACCAATAAATCAAAAACCAATAGCCATTCACCAAAAGTCGAAGCGAAAGGCCAAAATCAAAGGCCCAAGCCAATAGCCATTCACCCAAAGCCAAAGCGAAAGGCCAAAAAAGAAAGGCCCAAGCCAATTGTAATACCCCGTATTTTGATATTAATAACTTATTTAATTAATAATTAGTTAAAAGCATTTCTAATAATAATTACAAATAAGATGTTAAGTAAAATATAAAATTAATAATCCAAGTCAGGAATTGGGCTTAGCTAATAATCGAGTGTTGGGCCGTGTGCCATTGATTATTTGGACCGGAATTTATTATAATAAGGTATGAGTATAATCGGGATTTGCACCGGGAATTTATAATAGATAATATGGAAATAATAATAATGGAAAAGTAATAATAATTATATTAATTATCCTAATAATTTAATTAGTAAAAGAGATGTATAGTAATTCTAATTATGGTAAGAGTAGTAATATATGATAATAATAATAATAATAATAATTTATGATGGTAATAATAATAATAATTGATACACTAATTAGAATAAGGTAAATTATAATAGTTTCTTAATCGACCTCGCATTCTCTCTAATCTTACACTATAAATACCACATTAAATCTGAGAAATTATTCATAAATTGAAAGAAGGAGCTTTAGGAGACGGAAAGAAGAGAAGAATTAACTTTTATTATCGCCTCAAGGTAATATTTTAAACCGTCTTATGTATACACTTTGCCTTGCTATAACTCGTAATCTAGACCACCATAAATCATGCCGTAAGTACCGTTGTGACCGTGGATAACCAAGGATCACCGTTGAAGCACCGTTGACCACCAGGGACCTCGGGAAAATGGTTGTTCAGGCGGGTTTTAGGGGTGGTGTCGTGGTATTTGGTTTGGTGTAATCGCACCATTAAAAACAGGAATTTCAACCCGTAGGTTGACCATCGTGACCTGGGCTGGGGTTGGTTGGTCGTGGGGGGAGGAGTCGGTCATATTGGTGGGTGTTGGGGTGATAAAGGTGGCGGGTTGTTGTGGTTATGGCCGGAAAAACGTGAAAACAGTGGAGGGAGTGTGCTTATTGTTGCTGCCGGTGTTTGGGTGCTTAGCTGGGTTGATGATAGAACCACCGTGGCTGGGGAAGGTGTGGTGGTGGCCACGGTGGTAGGGTGGGTACTGTGATGCTATAGTTAGGAGGGTTAGTATTGGATGTCGGGTTTTCGGTTGTTGTTAGTGTCGTGTTTATTGTTGTTGTTGTTGGAGTGTCCCCGACAATAATGCGATCACAATTGTCGATCATGATGATCACATGTTTAAATCTCATTTTAAGAATACATAAGGGATGATTCAATTATATAGTCAACTAACCAACATTAATCGGTAACGATTGGCTTGCTAGAGTTTGACGTTATCGCATCGTGGGGACGGTGGTGATCAGTTGATCCCTTAAGGTCACACCTAAAGGATGATGCCCTTATCTGTAAAGTTGATTAATTGTATGACGATGCAAGTTGATCAATTCCTTAAAATTGAACAATTCCATTCGTGAGAGAGAATAATCATCTTATTGTAATGGGATTAAATAAGATTTATTTTAGTAATAAAATGCCTTGTTACTAAAATTGTTTATTATTTGAGAAACAATAGAGAAAAGAATGAATGGTTAATTATAATTACAAAATGTTGTGAATTATAATTATATGACCCATTTTATTTATGTGATCAAGTATCACAAGTCAATTTGTTGTATGTAATTTAATTAATTCATGAAATGATATTTACGTGATAAATATGCATCAAATTAATTAATAACATGTAACATACTACATGTGACATATTGTGTCACAAGTGACAAATTAACAAAATAAAATGGAGGTCCATTTTATCTCATATGACCGAAATATTGGAGGTAGTATGGGTGAGTGGGTGTTTTGTTTAATGGATAAATAAAACACTATGATTACCTATGATGTAGGGTAGTCTTACACCTACTTTACTTAAAAAAGAACAAAAGTAAAAGAAAAGACCATGCATTGGCCTTATAATACTCCCTCCACCGGTTTTGTGTATGTAGTAGAGAGAATTTTATTCTCTCATTTTTCACTTGTATTCATACACATGCAAAAGTTTCCCTCTCTCACATATTCATCTTATTCCTTCATCAAAACATGAGATTTTTGATTTAAATTGTTCATAAAAGATTACTAATATTATTAGTGTAATATATGAGTATTTGTAATCAATTTTAAGGTAAACTAGTAAAATAATATCTAGCTAATTTTATTTAGTGGGGATAAGGGATAATCTTGGGTGCAATCAAGAGGAGTGGCTTCTATACTTGAGGTCTTTGGAGGATAATCCTAACATATGGAAAGCTCAAGAACAAGTAAGAAGGAGAACTCATTTGTGCCCATTTGGCTGAAATATTCATATGGTATGAAACGATTTTTCCTTACGCTTATTCTAGTTTTGCATGCATAAGATCTTTAAGTTTTTATGACTAAAACTTTAAACCAAAATATGTGATATTTAAAATATGATTTCCTACAAGTGGTATCAGAGCATTATGGTTGTTGCATGCAAGATCGGGTTAGTTTTTCCGAGTTAATTTAATTAACATATAAAACTTGTTATTTAGGATTTATGAAGATAAATCATGAAATAATTTTGCATGTTAAAAGTTTCTGGTCCTAAGTGATTTTTAGGACATTTTGGTTTATTTATGGATTTTTATTGTTCATTTTATATATTATTGGCATTAAAATGTGATTTTTATGATAAAAATGTCATTTTTGGACGAAAAATAGCTAAACATCGAATTTTTCAGTGGTTTTTGGATATGTTTTCACATATATATCTACTGATGGCCTGTAAATTGTCATGATAAAATGAGTTGTTATGCTCGAAATATGGATTTTTCAAGTTAAAATCGTATTTAAATGGGAAAATAGGTTAATATGAGTTATATTTCGAATCTGGTCATCAAAATTTAGTTTGTTGTCACATGCAATTTTACAAGATTTTTGTAAAATATTTGGCTATAATGAAATCTTTATGCATGATTTATGAATTTTTGATGAAAAATCACATAAATGGTGACTTTAATTAGTAAAACATGCTAAAACATACTTCATGACTAAGGAAAAACGTCACATGTTGCATTTTATCATATATTTCAGATCTAAAAGTGAAAAGTTGATAAAAATAAATTTTCTCATATTTTTATGGTAATAATTGATAAATCCGATAAACCGCAACATTGTTTTTTCTCGATAAATTTTCGAAATTTTTAATCTAAGTTTTTGAACATTATGAGTATCATGGTATTTTTACAGAATGTTCATGAGTTTAAATTTCAAATTTTGAAATTATTTGAAATTTTTATGATTTAATTTGAAGTTTATAATATAATTTTGTATTTTAGGTCCATTTATGAACAATATAAAGAAATCAAGGTTAATTATTGTCAAAATGCTAGTGGAGACTAATTTTTGAGTCCTAAGATGGTTAGGGTAATTAACTTGTACATAAATATGAATTTATGTAATTATTGTGATTTTAAAAGGTTAAATCACGCAAATCCGTAAAAACCGATTAATATACGATATAGGCTCTTTAAAAGCGATTTAGCATAAAATTGGGCATGTTCATACATATTATAATGCTGGATTTTATTTATGATTGTCATATTTTAATTTTATGTAATTTTTGAATTATGTAATTTTACTTAGTATGGCCTTAGTTTTAATTGGTATTACCCAAAATATATGGGAATATCGATTCGGTTGTAATTTATTGTGATCTCGTATCACCGTTTTGTAATTTAATAGATTTATTTTTATTTTTATTACAAATGTATAATAGGAAATTATGTAATTTATTATGTAATTTATTTATTCCGGAGTTCCTTGAAAATGGTGCCTTTCGAGAAGACGGTCCTTCAAAGACGGTGTTACCTCGATATGCGTGTCAAAACCGAAGTTCAAGGGACCAAAGGAGTTGGTTTCCGAATTTGTAATAGTTTATTAGATTTACTATTTTAGGAAGGCCATACTAGGATTTTTTTATGCTTTGCATTTTATTTATATGTTGCATGCATCGCTAAATCGCCATAACTAAAACATGCATTATCATTTTAAATCGAGTTTATCGACCGTGTCAATTACAATTATCGTAGTTCACCGCTTTAGTTCACTTAAAACGTGATAGATAATAAATTGACATGACCTCTCGCTTAAATAAACAATTGAGACTTAGCCTTACCAAAAAGTAGAAACCATGTAAACCTATTTCGTGAGGGAGTGCACTCGGCCTTACCGGGGTACAAACCTTGTTACGTAGGGGAAGTGGGTGATAAATGTCTATCCACCGAATTTATGTTAATAAAGGGTATTTCGGCACACCGTGCCCTAAGTTAATATGAATTTGGATCATGGACACATTTATTCGAAATTTGGATTGATCTCAACGAAAGTATTCACGACGATTTCCGGATGTGTTTCGGGTTAGAGATAAATATTAATGTAATTTTATCGACCAAGAGTTCTAAAAGTAGAATCGATTAAAGAGTTAATCCACCGAGTTATATTAATAAAGGGTATTTCGGCACACCGTGCCCCAAGTTAATATGAATTTGGATCTTGGAATCAGTTATCATAGTTGGGTAGAGGTCACTATGTAAATGCTTTACTTGTTATTTACAAGTATTAATAAAACGATAGATGTTAAGTTTTCCACTATTACGTTATCATATTGTTCTATTTCTTTACCACAATTCATATACGATATCATTTCGATTTTTGATTTAAATCTCCATTAAAACATCGTAACTAAAGACAAATATGAATTTTCTTCTAAAAAACCTCAAATTATCCATTGCAAGGATCTCTTGTGAAGAGTATAGATAAAAGTTATTCGTGATCAAAAGGGTTTTTTGATTCTTAACTAACATATCTACTTACAATAAATTGTTTCTCATATGCTTAATTGAGTTAAGTACTTTGAAACGTTAAATCATTTTGGTAACTAGATTTGTTGGAAATCAAAATTAACCAAAATACCGCAACCACTTCAATGAAAGTTTTAAGACTAAACGATTGAATTGAAGAGTAGTCTTCATAAGATTCAACTTTGCTTCTCTAAGTAAAGATTCTTTGAAATGAGTGGGAGCATTCTCTTAAACCGTTAAAAAAAGGACGAGGTTCAAGAAGTAAAGATTAGAATGCAATTGACAAGACAAAGGTAAAAGTAAAAACTAAACCTATCAATTCCAATCGATAAAGTTTCCTTTTGGAAGTGTTGGACACTAGAAAGAAAACTACTCCAAATTATTGAACAATAAGGAAATTAGTTGTGGGACATCTAATGAGACTTTCTTCTATAAATGTTTATTTGATTGACAGAAATTTTGCTAGTACTACTTCGTCAATATTAGAAACTGATGGTGGTTTTCATCATTGTATTTGATACATAAGATGATTAGAATATGACGACTAGCAACAATGATGTTTAGAGATAGAGTCATTGTGTACTCAAATCTAGTTTTTGGGTTTAGAGTTGTACTTAATTGTGACTATTAAGTGCATAAACTCTAAATAAGAATATAAACTTGTTAAGATACAAAAGAGGTTTCACTTTTGTGACCCTATACACCATGATTTGATGTATGGCTAAGCCCATTATCAAGGTGATTATATTCTAAACCAAACTAGAATGATATATCATGAAGATGATGCAAGACTCAAATTGGTAACCCAAGATTAAACCTTAGATTCTGGAATGATGAACGCAAAGAGTTATCGAGTACTCTTGAAACCATTAGATCTTATGGTATATGCGTATCTTGTATTCAAAGCAAGATGTCTCGTGCCTTTTGGTTGAAAAGGAGATCGAGGTTGTAAATCATTGATCCAAAATAGGTTGATCATTTTCTTTTACCAATGATTTAAGTTGACGCTAATGTGTTCACTTAATAAGATAAATAGAGAAATCTTTGAAGAAGTTCAAAGAGTTCAAGGAATCACGATTTAGTCGTGATAGGATTATCAAAGTGAAGACTTTGATGTAAGCCAAATGAAATATGATATAGTATCACAAGTTAATATCTCTTAACACACATTGTGGGATAATGTGTGGCTGGATAAAGAAATCAAACCCTATTCGATATAGTTTGAACTTTAATCAAGTTACTTTGAGTTACTTGATCCTTTTGGGGATTTTATCATTTTTTCCTAAATTATTTTTCCACTAAATCTAAAACGAATCATATGAGATATGAAATGGTAGGGTACCATGCTTGTAAGTTCTCACAAGAAACAAATGCTCATTGTCCCTTACTATAATCACGAGTACAACGCGTTTGTGTCTTGTGAAGCTGTCTTCCTAGAATACAAGTTTATTTCTAGAAGACAGAGTGGGAGAAAATATTCAAGAGCCACAAAAGAATGTTATATCGCAAGAAACTGGTCTTTCTTGGCTACATGAGACGTTTTGTGTAAGACGTTGTTTCTTCAAAACCTAGGAGGTTAAAGTCATCACTTGTTGAAGATGATGAATTAGTGTTACTTTTAAAAGTAAAGATCTTGCAACTTACAAAGAAATTGTTTGATTCAAGTTACTTCTGGAAAGTAATGATCATATGACTTAAATGAGAGTGTTTAAGTCACAACTTAATACAAGGCTTAGAGCCATGAAAATCCGAAATAAATTCCGAGTGGAATTGTTGGACATCAAAGAGAGATATCAAAGCTTGATTAGTTGCAAAGTGTTTTGCACTATTCGGATCTTCTTAGGGATTGTATTTCATTATGATGATATACATATAAAGAGTGAATCTAAAACCCACTTCTTCAATTAGAAGGAATGTATTCAATACATGTCATGAGTTTTATAGATTCTTACAATCCTAAGATAATGTGCAACTTAAGAGATGGTCTTGAGTATGACATCAATGAGTTGGAATCAATGATTTGATCATGGTATAAAAATTTTCCCGATAAGTCGAGAAGTTGTGTTTATACATGAAGTTTAGTGAGAGTTACGGAAATTTTAGTAGTCTTATATGTGGATGACATATTGATCATTGCGAATGATTTAAGACTTTGGAGAAATATAGTACATCTTTAATATCCGGATTTATGGAGATAAATCTACATGATATTAGCGTCAAATAAGAAGTCTTATGGTGATAAGATTCATGACTAGTTCAATCAAGTTGAACATATTTGATTGATTCCATTTGCTTCCGCTGCCGAATCAATTAAATAGGAAATGATGTATAAAACTTCATATACTTTGAGTATGATGAATTGTTTCAAATCGAATTTAAGTAATAGTTACCAAGTAAGCCATAAAGATTACCCTTAAGTGCTTTCAGAAGCATTAAGGATGCAAAGCAAAGTGTTTTTGGTACAATTTTGTGTAAGGGTGTTACACAAATGACAATTGACAATTGAGATTGCGCATGGTTTCCGACAAAACCATAATCAAAACACATTAGGATGGTTAAGATACCATTGTGGCTATGTTATTTAAGAAATAGAGTTTTTCTAGAATCGTTCTAGGCAATAAAGAACAATGAGAAATATTTACAACGGAAATTGAGTACACTTGCTATCATGGGATGTGCAAGAAGGATGAGTCCCGCACACTGTGAAAACAGTGGGAGCTATTCTAAGGCTAGAGGGCCTATGTCTTGATTGGATCTCGACACGTACTCAGAAAGTTTTGTAATGCAAATGTATACATTACAAAGGAAAATGAGTATGTAGTAAGGTTGAGTAAGGTACAAGAAGTTGATAAAACCTACTAACCAAAGCCTTCTCATAAGCTTAACATGATGGGTCATGTCATTTCAATTGAATTGAGATGAACAACTACATTCAAGATCAAACTAGATTATAAAATATGAAGTAGTAATCAGGTATTGACTATTCATATGTGATAATCACATTTGTCGTTCGAGTTTTTATATCTGAAAACTCCTTTTATACTTTGTTACATCCAAACGGGTTATAGAGACAATATTGAACCCCGTTAAAGTGAACCCGGATTAACATAGTATTCGCCCATAGTCACTTGTATGAGGCGACGTCTCGAAGTGACTAGAGTGTGATGCGATTGATGGCAAGTTCAGTGCCATACAGTTATGTGAGATGACTAGTGGATCACATAGGCAGACTGTTAGGAACACTTTGTCGGGCAGTGACCACTTATAGAGTTCTGGCAAATTTATATAGCCTGGTCGTGGCGAGAGCTACTATAGTATTCTAATGAGTCGATTCTTTTGACTAAAGACTGTTCGCCTAAAGGTGGCATAGTTCAGATTAACTTTGATTTATGTTACTACGACCGTCGTAAATGGGGTCAAATGGGCATATTTTGAGTTATGATGGCTGTGGCTAGTCGAAGGGAATAGTGCGATAGGAATTGTCCACCCCCTTGTCAGGGTTAAAACAATATCTCAGGGCCACTCGAGGAGTAATGAACTGGAAATGCGTGGCCACGCTCGGAAGGTATCTATGGTAGATAAATTCCGGTCAATCAGTTATTCTCCAGATCGAGGAAACCACTCTCGATATGATCACTTGCAAGTACGACCCAAAAGACACCTTGCATTGAGTGGGAGATAGTAATAGGACAAGAGAATTGGTGATGCACACTTGTCGAGGACAAGTGGGAGATTGTTGGAGTGACCCCGACAATAATGCGATCACAATTATCGATCATGATGATCACATGTTTAAATCTCATTTTAAGAATACATAAGGGATGATTCAATTATATAGTCAACTGACCAACATTAATCGGTAACGATTGGCTTGCTAGAGTTTGACGTTACTGTCGTGGGACGGTGGTGATCAGTTGATCCCTTAAGGTCATACCTAAAGGATGATGCCCTTATCTGTAAAGTTGATTAATTGTATGACAATGCAAGTTGATTAATTCCTTAAAATTGAACAATTCAATTTGTGAGAGAGAATAATCATCTTATTGTAATGGGATTAAATAAGATTTATTTTAGTAATAAAATGCCTTGTTACTAAAATTGTTTATTGTTTGAGAAACAATAGAGATAAGAATGAATGGTTAATTATAATTACAAAATGTTGTGAATTATAAATATATGACCTATTTTATTTATGTGATCAAGTATCACTAGTCAATTTGTTGTATGTAATTTAATTAATTCATGAAATGATATTTATGTGATAAATATGCATCAAATTAATTAATAACATGTAACATACATGTGACATATTGTGTGACAAGTGACAAATTGACAAAATAAAATGGAGGTCCATTTTATCTCATATGACCGAAATATTGGAGGTAGTATGGGTGAGTGGGTGTTTTGTTTAATCGATAAATAGAACACTATGATTACCTATGATGTAGGGTAGTCTTACACCTACTTTACTTAAAAAAGAACAAAAGTAAAAGAAAAGACCATGCATTGGCCTTATAATACTCCCTCCACCGGTTTTGTGTATGTAGTAGAGAGAATTTTATTCTCTTATATTTCACTTGTATTCATACACATGCAAAAGTTTCTCTCTCTCACATATTCATCTTTTTCCTTCATCAAAACATGAGATTTTTGCTTTAAATTGTTCATAAAAGATTACTAATATTATTAGTGTAATATATGAGTATTTGTAATCAATTTTAAGGTAAACTACTAAACTAATATCTAGCTAATTTTATTTAGTGGGGATAAGGGATAATCTTAGGTGCAATCAAGAGGAGTTGCTTCTATACTTGAGGTCTTTGGAGGATCATCCTAACATATGGAAAGTTCAAGAACAAGTGAGAAGGAGAACTAATTTGTGCCCATTTGGCCGAAATATTCATATGGCATGAAACGATTTTTCCTTACTCTTATTCTAGTTTTGGATGCATAAGATCTTTAAGTTTTTATGACTAAAACTTTAAACCAAAATATGTGATATTTAAAATATGATTTCCTACAGTTGTTAGTGTCGTTGGTGGATGGGGTTGTTAGGGCGTGGTTGTACGGTGGTTGTGCGGTGCTGATAGGGGCGTTTGGTGTTTGTCCTGGGAGGTGGTGGTGGTAGTGAGTCGAGGTGGAGCAGGTAGGAGGTTATGGTGGTGTCGGTTGGGCTTGGTACACGGGTATGTTATAAGGAGAGTGTGTGTTTGTCAAAAGCATGTAGTTTTATTATTATTATTATTATTATTATTATTATTATTATTATTATTATTATTATTATTATTATTATTATTATTATTATATTGTTGGTGATAGTTAGTGTTTCGGGTTTCATAGACGGGTTTAATTGAGTTTTGACACGGGTTTCCATATTTGTTAAAGACGGGTTTTGGTAAGTCGGGTTGTTATTATAATGACTCAATATTAGTTGTACAATTAATTTATAATTAATAAATAATAGTTTGGGTTGTTGTAAGATGAGATTTAACTAATGGTTTGACACGGGTTTTTAATGGGTAATTTACGTAGTAAGTGAATTATTGTAATTAATGAATAATTAGTAATTAATTATATGGAAAATATAAGTAAAGCAATTAAACTATAATTAACTTAATTACTTAAAGAATCGAATAATTAATAATTAAATTATAAGAATTACTTGTCTAGGTGACGGAGTTGTGAGAAGCTATGTTAATTGAATTTCTCTTTACTCGGATTGCTTTTATGATGGGAGTTGCTTGCTAGGTAGGGATTATCCTACTCAACTATTTAATTCTGCAATTGTAACTGTTTATGAATATATTGTTCTAGGAAAATTGTGGTTTCGATTATATGGAGTTGAGATTATGATGTTGGAGTTGTAACGAGTATGATGAGAATTTGGATGCTGAGGAGTGGGTGATGGTGATATTATTTTGAAGGGACCGATATACCGCTAGTCCTTGTGAGTTATTTGTTGAAGGGACCGATATACCACTAGTCCTTGGTTATTATTTTGAAGGGACCGGTCTGAGCAACCGCTAGTCCTTGTGGCGTCAGTTGATCACTGGCCGCCCCTCGAGTCTCTTCTCTAGTAAGCTCACTACTAGGGAGATGTGCACATTCGGAGCTGAGGATGCGTTAAGATGGAGTTTAGAGGAGTGGTGGTGATTGGAGTATATTGTGGACGGATGAATGTTATGGGTGTTACCATAACCTGTGATTATATTGACGGGGTGGATTTATTAATATTGTGTTAGCACTGTGGGCTCTATCATGCCGTTAATTATGTTGTTTAGTTTATTCCTACTCAACCTCGCGGTTGACTGTGTATTCGTGAACACCTGTGATGAACCATAATGGAAGCAGATTTGACAGGTCATAAAGATTAGCTGACTTGGAAGCATTGGGATGAGAGCTCAACTTGGAACCTTAGATGAAGTTTAGATCACATATAATAGTTATATCACTTATTTATTATTTCCGCTTCGAGTTGCATTATTTTATATTAACTCTTCGTTGATCAAAATTGTAAAACATATGTAATCATTAAAGTTTTAATTTAAAGTACTTTGGTGAGTTGGACTTTGTTATACACTACCTCGGGAAACCGAGATGGTAACAGTCCTATTTATTTGGGGATGTCTAGCTAAATGCTCCTTTATAAATGGGGGTGTTACACCAATAGCCATTCACCCGAAGCTAAAGCGAAAGGCCAAAATCAAAGGCTCAAGCCAATATTCATTCACCCAAAGCCAAAGCTCAAGGCCAAAGCAAAAACAAAAGCCAAAAGCAATTCACTCAAGGCCAAAGCCAAAGTCAAAGTCAAAGCAAAAACCAAATTCAAAGCCAAAGCCAAAGGCTACTCACCCAACGTCAAAGCCAAGACCCAAGCCAAAATCAAAACAAAACAAGATTGAAACCCTTTTCTCAAAAAGGCCAAAATCCAAAGAAAGCATCCAACACACAAAATCCTTGACAAGTGAGTACAAAATACCAAGTCCCGGACCGACAAGTCCAAAACACCAAACAAGTCAGTCCAAAACACCAAGTCCATGACCAACAAGTCAAAATCCCATGACCAATGTTTCTTCCCTCCAAACTCCAGGACCAACAAGTATAAAACACAAAAATACCAAAACCTAATGTCAAAGAGCTAAAACAAGAGCTCAAGACTCGCCAACTAAACCCAAAACTACTTTACCCCTAAGTCCTTCCAGAGACTACTACTACTACAGAGGAACCTATCTAGGATCCTGGGGATTCCCCTCGAGATCATAACCAACACTGCTTTACCCCTAAGTCCTTCTAGAGACTGTTATAGGGAGAACTATCTAGGCTTATGAGGATTCCCCTCAAGCTCAAAATATCATACCTTATCATTTAAGGTCCAGACATGGGATTCTGATCCCACATTTGTTTACCAACCATTTCGTGCTCAGGCCACATCAAGCCTGTGACCCCATTCCGCACCACATTACAAACCGTAATCCATCGGCCTAAACACCACAAATACAAGCTCCAGATCTTTATCTGTCAAACAAAACTCTTATTACCAAGCTTCACATTCCATAATGTCGAAGCCATTTTCACCTTGACCTAGATACGGAGTCTTCAAAAAGGACATCGCTCCTCGGAACAGGACATGCCCATTTCATTATTGGAGTCCACTTTTTGGTGTGCTCAGACAAATAGAAACATTTTTTCAAACTATGCCTCTTCGATTCATGATCAAGAGGGAATTCTCTCCAATCAACCTTTGAGTCACCAAACGGAATTTACCGTCGTGACCCTAAGCTCCAGATTTTTATCTGTCAAATAAAGCTATTATTACAAAGCTCCACATTCCATATTGCCGAAGCCATTTTCACTCTGACCCAAATACGGAGTCCTCTAATGCTTTGCTAGCGAGAACGGGACATACCCAATCTACCCTTAGGGTCCACTTTTTAGTGTGTCCACATGATAAGGAACATTTTCACAAATTACACCTCTTTGATTCATGATCAAGGAGGATTTTTCTCAAATCAATTTTCAAGTCACCAAACGGCATTTACGGTCGTGACCCTCACACCTTAAGGTCCTAACATCTCGCTTAGGCACACGTTCAGAACTACGATCTGATTTGATTTCACTTCACCTGAATACGTAGGCAGTCCTTCAAGGACACAACCATACACCTCAAAATCACTTTAAGGTCCTAACAACTCGCTTAGGCACACATATTCAGAACTACGATATGGTTTGATTTCACTTCACGTGAATACGTAGGCAGTCCTTCAAGGACACAACCATACACCTCAAAATCAATTATCAAAACACATGCAGAACTACGATCTGGTTTGAATTTTCACACACGCGAATACGTAGGCAGTCCTATTACAAGGGCACAACCACACCCCCACACACATTCAATTTTCTCACATTCAATTTGCAACCCATTGCACACATACTCAGAACTACGATCTGGTTTGATTTCGCAAACACACGAATACGTAGGCAGTCGTATTACAAGGGCACAACCGCATACTCCTTTCACAACCTTTCCAATTTTTAATCCTCGATAACCAGCTCCGAACTACAATCCGGTTTGATTTCGCAAACACGCGAATACGTAGGCAGTCCTCGAACAAGGACACAACCGCATACCCCTTTCAATCTCAACCATAAACATCAATCCTCAAAAGCAGCCCACCCAGCTGCAAAATTTAATCTTATACCTCTTTGCTGGGGGCTTCTTCCTTAAGACGTCGCCAACTCCTCCTTTTGTCAAATTCCCACCTTCTCACCCTGGGAGCTTCTCTTTCGAGACGCCACCCATCCTTTATCCTCAAACATCTTTCGAGTCTCAACTACAGTCTAAAATAAAACTGCCCATAGCCTAGTGCTCGGTTCAGACGATGGCAAGTCTGGGTTCCGCTCTCAGAATCATCATGTCTCAAAGAGGGATCTCAAACAAGCAAGCGAAGGCAAATGTGTCTGGAGAAGATAATCAATTCGTGTTCCCCAGTCGAGTGGACCGTCTACTCCAAGGATCTGATGCGTGTTGTCACCCTTTCTTGGCTAGGAGTTGCACTTACATGTGCAAAGTCTGTCAAAGTCACCCCCGTGTCGTGTCGATACCGAGTATGTATCACGTTCACGACATCCTGTTTGTCAGTTTGTTAGTATGCGTCCGTGTGAGTCAATGTCGCAATGGTCACGTGTCTCCTATCAATCAAATCACGGATCTACGAGCGACAAATTCCAGCTCTTAACAGCTTTTAAGCTTCGCAACATTCAAAACATCTATCTCCCCTCGCGTAAGATATTAATTGCTAGTTGCTTATATGCTAATTGCTCACATGCTTATGTGCTTACGTGCTTATATGCTTGCGTTCAACATGCTTGTCTATGAGACTGCGGATTTGTGTAGTCACTAACCATGCAGGTAAACTTGAGAAGACAAACTCACTCCAACTGAGTACTGGGTTCTTCCCAACAAACGGCGACCCGTCAAGTCCAAGGGCTTTAACCACGTCGATTACATGGTATACACTACCTCCCAACGAGCAGCAACTCATATCCCCGGCGAGTCCTGAGAAGTTTCTAACTCCCCAGCGAGTGCCGATTTTCAAATAGAAGTCACACAGAGTATTGCTTAGATGATTTATCCCCACGGAGTTCATTAAAGACCCCAGCAAGTTGGAGTTCATTGCTCCCAAGCTGAACCTATCAACGTCAACCTGGTTGGAAGTCATTCCCTGACAATATCTTGAAATAAGCCTGATGTTTCAGGCTATTTCCCACAGTCGATCATTCAACCATCAATGGCTGGCGAGCCTCTGCGCACCGTCAACATGGCTAGCGAGCCTTAAAACGTACCTCAAACATGGCTGGCGAGCCTTAAGACGCATCTTCAACATGGCTGGCGAGCCTTTGCGCGCAAACGAGAAACAACTCAAGGACATATCCTAAAGATGCCTCAGGTATAACTCCTTCTTATGGCTGGCGAGCTTTTATACGTAGTCTAATGGAATTTAAACGACCCGGATCGAAAGTCGACATACTCTAAAATGTTCCCGACGGCAGGTCCTTGATTCGAATCCTCGAGTCGCCCTAGGTTGCACGAAAACGGACACGGACACGGGACACGGCACTCCAATTTTTTTAGGACACGGGACACGGCGAAAAAAAAAATATACATATTAAAATAAAGGGAACTTAACTCCCATTACAACAAACACCTAAACTCTTGTCATTTAAAGCTCAAAAAGTCGTAAAACAACCAATTTTTTCAATTTAACAAAATCATCGTTTGACACTTTTTCACAAGCACTAACTCCCTTCCCCGGAATTTTCAACAAGTGAGCCCTCACTCTAGTATAAGTGCCACCCTTAACAATGTTGCAAAAGTGACACTTGAAATTGGCATTGCCTTAAATGCCTCCACCTTGTGATAATTTTTCCCCTTTATCAACAAATTTCCACAAAGGATTATCCTCAATCTCATCACTTTGAGCACTAACACTACCCCCACTTGAATCCATACTTATATATGTCTGCAAAATACCAATACAAGCAAGAATAACAATAAAAAGTAAATAAGACAGAATAGAAGTATAACAATGACAAGCATAACTCACTGCCTCACTCTAATTAAAAGGGTAATCTGGAAACAAATCAATGCTACAAAAAGGAAGAATGTGACATACTTCTTTCATAGCCACTGCTTATTCTCATATAACAGTTATCATATAACTTATTACAGAGTATCATACAACTTATCATACAAAATATCAATGCTGCAATTTACTCTATCAACTAATTTCAAAGCCACTGCTTATTCTCTTTTCTAACTTTATGGCATAGATTATGGTCCTATGAGATACGGTGGAAGTCGGACTATGAATGCTCATCATGACCTAGGTGGCCAAGGCAGGGTTTCAAGACTTTAAAGACAACTTGAACATAATATTCACTGTTGTGAGGAATTGAAGGGATATCATTGAGGATAATCTAATCAATAATCGTGAATATAGCAAAACCCTAAACTACGAAATTAGGGGAAATTGATTTTGAATAAGAAATAAGAAATTAGGGGAAAATTATTAACCTGATTGTGGTGTTGACGGACGACGACGACGCAGGCCGCGGCAATGCAAAGAGCTCCTGTGTCGGCGGCGATGGGAGACTGTTGGTGGTCGATGAAAGGTGTTGTTTTGAAAGGAAATTGGTAAAGGAGTAATGGACTGATATCGTGGAATAAAAATTGGGAATTTTGGATTTGTTTTATTCAAAAGGGCATAAGTGCCGTGTCCATAAAAAACGGACCGTGTCCGACAGTCTTGGACCGTGTCCGACACACCTTCATTTAAAATAAAACCGGCGACACAGTTTTTGAAGTGTCCGACACGTTTGGAGCCGTGTCCTAGGCGTGTCCGTGTCCGACACCGTGTCGGACACGCGGAGGCTAAAAAAGTGGAGTGTCCGTGCAACCTAGGAGTCGCCTCGACGTCGCCCTTCCCGATGGCAGATCCTTGGCTCAAACCCTTTTGAGTCGCCTCGATGTTGCAATGGTCTTCAGGTTATAATCTTCGATTGACCTGGAGGCCATACTTTAATTTTCACCCTGTCCAAGCCTCAGTAAAAGTGGGGGCTCTGTAAATACCAGTATCTGCACCTTCCAAAAACCACCCGATGATGATCGGACTATAACGTGTTTTTTATATGCGTGCGTGGATTGGCTATACATAAGACAGTTTAATGCACTACTCGGATATGAAAAATGATTTCATAAATGATTTTCTAAGTTCATTTGCAATAAAATAACAATATTTAAAGTTAAAACCGTCTTTGGACCCAAAACAGACTTAAAAACCCGCAACTCGAGTCAACCCGAGTCAACTCGAGTCTCAAATGTCAAAAATAATGCCATGAATGTCTTTATCATGTCATTTCCATTGAAACGACCCTAATTAGAGTCAAAACCGACACCGGGCCAAAAACCTACTCCAAATTCAAATCCCGACTCACACGGGTCAAACCCGAGCCAAGCACACAAAACACCTACCTCAAGTAACACCCAAAATCATTAGGTGCCCATATTGTTACACGACATCTCATTGCATTACCACAAATCAAACCAACCAAACAATGGATAGAGCAAAGGCCACGTCCAAATTGAAAGGGACAGTACACCCCTTTCAATCACTAGGTGGCTCGCGCCTCTTTGGGGTGTTTGCTTAGCCTCTAAGCAAACTCAACCGACCTACCACCCCACATTTCTCTATAAATACCCACCATCACATACCATAATCCTCACACGAGAGTCCACCCCCTCCTTCTCCCTTAAACTTCTAGACCCGACTTCCTAAGTCACAAAATCGACACGTGTTTACGACCTACCGATCGTAAACACAAGCCTTACACATTTTGTTTGGTACCGTCGCCGTGCATTCGACCGACCCATTTGACCAAATCAATTCATCAATCAACATGTTTTAATTAACATATTTTCAACTCATTTTCAAAACAAAATCCTTTTTTAAGGCACTCTTTTAAACTTCTTTGATCGTGAGTAGTCGCTACGAGAAAACCGCCTCTAAAGTCGTCTACATCGCAAACATCAATACAAGTAAGTTTGAGGATGTAAACAACTCATTTATTTCATGTCTTTTACTGTTTTTATGAGTTTATATGCATGAACAATGCATAACACGATTCAAATATAGGTTAAACGAGCCAAAACCGAGTTTTGGCCCGAGACTGAAGCCCTTTGCTATGCAAAGAGGCTCGCCCCTCTTGTGGGTTCTCGGGTCAGACTCAAACGTGTTTGTTCTCGTCTTTCCTATTTATCTCATTTCTTATTTGTAATCGGTTTTTACCATTTCAAATGTTCCAAATCATTTTTATGATAAACTTTTTAACCATAAATCATAATCACCCTTGGTTCCATATAACATGACGGTTTAATCCGTGACTCGGTGATATTATTTGGTTAATTATATTTTAAAGGAAATTCTTTTCTTTTATTTACCATTTTAATTCAATTTTATGATAAACATATTTTGACCATTACAAAAATCATCCTTGGTTCTTTATACCATGACGGTTTATTCCGTGACCCGATGATATTTTTGGTTAATTACATTTTAATGGGTATTTTAACACCCTTTTCTTTTATTTACCAATTTTCTCATCTATTTACACTTGCAAACATATTAGTCATAATTCATAATCATCCTTGGTTCTTTATACCATGTCAGTTTAATCCGAGTACGATGATAAACTTGACTAATTACAAATAATTGAACTCAACATAATTAGTTCAAATCAAACATTTTCCTTTTACACATTTTACTATGCTTTTCAAAACTTGCAAATCCGACAACGAATATTACTAACATGATAGTAATTATTCCGAGTCATGCAAATCATACTTATAAATCATTAATCACAAAAACTGGTTTTAAACAACCTTTTTACAACCAGGAGACGCCCCTTGGGTCGTCGTCTGCCTCGCGCCTCAAGAGGCCGTCTGTTCTCATATTTCAAAACCTAGGCAGAGCCCTTCCCTCGCCAATAGGCTCGCGCCCCAATGGGGTTGCCTGGCACTGTTCTGTCCCATTTTGGTACTTGTCTAGGACGATCCCGAATACGGCTTATCCGAATACATGACGGATCAGATTGACAAGTTAGCGTTTTTACACTTTGTCATTTGACACCCTTTTTCAAATAAATGGATCGTGTTAAGCATCATAACCCAAATTTGGTAAATGGATGTTTAATTTCTTTTTTCACATGCAAATCAATCTAAATCTAACTTTGACACCAATTTCTTGGTACATGCATAAACAACCGACTTAGGAAATATTCACATGGTAGGTTAAGACTTTTGGATGAACGTTCATGCCTTTAAACCGTTTTATCAACTCTTGCACTTAAACAACTACGATCGATCAGTAGAGTCCGCTAACGCGGGCGAGATTGGGTGTCTGATTAAAGGGCTTCCCAATACGTACCCTCACCCCTTACTTAGAACCTTTGGATAGTGGATGGCCTTATCCAGGGCGCACGAGAGTCATTTTAGGCATAAAATGCTAAAAGGGGGACGAGTCCTTATCTTTAGTACCTATGTCATACCCTGCTTTGTGCTTCGTTTGACTGAGGTATAAAGTGGATTCAAACGGGTTCCAAGCATCCCACAAATGTTTGGTGGCGACTCCGAACATCTCAAACATTGTTTCGAGACCTTTGCCAAGACGAAACCGACCGATCTAAAGCGATCCGGTCGAAAGCATTTTTACGACGCTGAGCGAGGCTTTCAAAAGACCGCTGCATGTACACAGTTTGGCTTGGCGTGCAGGTGGCCTGTGACTATGGACCGGTAGGCGGCATCGCGCCCGCAGGCCGGCTCGTGGCCCATGTCCACAGATATTCATTCTTGACGAAGTGTACTTCCGGAAAATACTTAAGTTGTGCAACATCCGGTATCATCTCATTCTCTCAGTCCCTTGCCTCTCATGAGGCGGTTGAAGTAGCACCCTTTCGGCGCTTGGGTGCGGCCTGGACGAATTTCTTGCTCTTTCTCCTTAGATTCATTCTTGCTTAAAGTGGTTGGTAGGGACTTTGATTCAAAAACCTTGGATTAATGATTCTGATGGGGTTTTTGTGATGGATATTGTAAGGAGGATGATGAGATGTGGTCGTAATCTTGATAAGATAAGGGAATAGGGATGGTGGGGGACGGTTATATCAAAGAAAAGGCATTGGGCGAGCGGGCTGGGGTCGGGTTCGGGCGTCCAGTAAAAGAGGCCTGCAATTTTTTTTTGTTCTGATCCAGGCATCTTGAAGTCGGTTCGAGCGACCCGTGGCTTGGGTCGGGCGTCCTGAGGAACAACCGTGTAGATTCCCATCCAGTGAATTTCCTTACTTTGAGTTCGGGCTCAGGTCGAGCATTCTGGTGTCTGACCGGGCGACTCAGATATTAAGTTGGGCATCTCCAGCATAAACCGTGCGGATTTTAGTCCAGCAGGCTTTTCTCTATTTCTTCCAAGTACGGGCCGAGCGTCTTATTCTGGGGCCGGGCGTCCTGGCCTATTTTTGTCGAATTCGAAGGCTTTGAGTCAAGCCTTTTCCTTGTACCTTTTTGTGATCCCTTCTTAT
Source organism: Silene latifolia (assembly GCF_048544455.1). Taxonomy (NCBI): domain Eukaryota; kingdom Viridiplantae; phylum Streptophyta; class Magnoliopsida; order Caryophyllales; family Caryophyllaceae; genus Silene; species Silene latifolia. The sequence goes on from NC_133537.1 coordinate 177,791,659, forward strand.
CATTGTGTTCTTCTTGAAACATGGCTCAATGAGTAGAGAAAAGGTCTCCCTCACAAATATCATGTAAAGACTAAAGGATATATACAATGCAATTATTATGATACAATGTAGAGATTGGAAAGAATATATTACAAAGGGTGGTTTGAGATAGGACTCCACCAAACTAAGTTGAGATGACAAATTTCATTATTCATGGAGCTTAATGATCTCAATAGTTGGTCAAATGCTTGTGAATGGTCCTCAAGTAAGCATGAGTAAGTTTTGAACCATTTCAAAATAGAGTAAGGCCAATCCATGAGGGACCTCCCTTTGAATTCCCCCCCCCCCCCCCTCTTCTTTGCTTTGTCATGATGGCCTTCCCGGCTCTTAAATTTAGCAAGCTTGAGGTTGTCGGCATAGGGGGTTTTTTGGCTGCTCCTATTTCTTCCAAGGTTGATGACAAAAATACTTGGATCAATCAACCCTTCAAGGATAGAAGGTGAACTTTCATGGCATTGATGATGGGGTGTCTTGGAAGTTGGGATTGTGGGGGCCAAGTTTTCAGAATTGGGCTCCCTTTAGGATTTATTTTTGAGCTTCTCCACCAAGTAATTCTTGTATGACGATTTGACTTTTATGAGAAGGTCCATAATGTCATCTCCAACTATCATGGGCTCCATAGTGGGTGTGAGAAAGTCCCTATGTTCAATGAGGAAGATGCATTCCTCCTCTTCATCGAAGTAATCTTAAAACTTCTCAAGGATGGGTTCCTCAAGCAAGTTAATCCCATAACTCCATTCATCATTTCAGTCCACCTTTCCCTCATCATCTTCTTCTATAGATGCGTCATCGTTGCTTTCTCCATATGAATCATAAATAGGGGCTTTACTTCTCCTCAATAACTCTTCCTCCAACACCTTAATGTCCACATAAAATGACACACCCTAATACTCACAAGGCTAAGGGGACTTGGTTTACTCAACCTCATGTCTTCTTCATCAAATACCACACTTTCATACTCACAAGAGCTCAAGGAGATTGGCTCTTCCCACTTCATATCTTCTTCATCAAAGGTCATTACCTCAAATTCAAATTCATGGTCAATGCTCAAGGATTGGTGAGGAGTGGTTACTTGGGTTGCCTTCATTTGGGCAATTCGAATTGCCAACTCCTGACCATAGGTAGCAATGCTTTGAAGAACATTGTCCCTAGTTTGGAGAACCACATTTTGAATGTTAAAGTTGGGCTTATCTTCTTTTTGTGGGTGGGTGTGAGAGTGGTTGTATTGTGGCATTCAGGATTGGTTGTAAAGTGAGTCTTGGGTGGATTATTATTATGGATATTGCGTGTGGGGATTTTGGTGGGGAAAGTTGGGGTAGTAGTTAGGATTTTCATTGTATGATTTGTAAGGTAGGCTTGTATTGACTTGCTCCTCAAACTCCCCATACCCATAGTCATAGTCAAAAAATCCACCACATACTCCATAAGCTAAGTCTTGAGCCATCATAATAGCTAAGACAAGAAAACAACTAGAAGAATAGAAACTACACAAAATAGTAAGAACGAACTCAAGGAACAAGTTCCTCAAGGTTAGAGCAAAATTAAAATAGACAAACAAACAAGAACTTAATCACAAAACACCGTCCCCGGCAACGTCGCCATTTTGATGTTATTGTTAATCCATCAAAAACATTTATAATCTCAACAAACAACTAGTTAGTGGTTAAGTCGAGGTCGATCCACGGGACGATGTGCTTTGGGTTCTATGTCTATCTATCTCAATTTATGCTAGTATCACAATTGGGTTGGGTTGAAGTTGTGTTCTAAGCTACAACAAGGAAATGCAAACAAGGAAAGAACAGCGCAAGTAACTAGAAATGGGAGGGTAAACAAATGATTAACAATACTAGGGAATCATGGGATCATAGGGGAATCATGGTGGAAGAGCATAAATGAATCATGTAGATGCAAGCAATTATTATTGTTGGAATCAAGTTAATGTATCTCTTAAAAGTCTTAGGGGAAACTTAGGTCTCGGAGGCGAGTCAGTCAAGACTTTACAACACCAACAAGTCGACTTGGTTTTCTCCATTCATGGTGAGATAACATAAATGAGTCCTAGGAAGGTTTGGGTCCCGGAGCCGAGTCGGTCAAGATTGTACAACACCTACAAGTCGACTTAATTCTTCATAATCAACTATATGCATGGTCTAATAAGCCTTGGTTTGGTTTATGTCTTACAAGTCTTGTTGAAAGGATAAGAGAAACTTGCTAGGTTGTCAATTAAACATTTCATCAAACATGACAAGTGCATAAGTTGGAAAACAATAAGCAAGCATTCATATGAACTCGTTAAGCATAAATCTTTCCCATGATTAACTCCCCTAATCCCCCACTAATCCCTAGTTAGGAAACTACTCACTCATGATCATGGAAAACATGCTAACAAGAGTGTCAATCATATTAACAAGTCTAAACATGATGAGGGAGTAAAATAAACAATGATTAAGTAAAGAGTAGAGAAATTGTACCAACTTAGGATGATCAAATAGAAAGCAAAGAATAATAGAAGAAAACTTGATCGATTGATGAAGAGTTGTCAATTCTTCAATAATAACCCAATAATCTTGAATTACCTAATAAGAAGTCTTGAACAATAATTAAGGAAAGATTAAGTGCAATTTGTGGAATGATTAATCTATTCTAATCTACTCCTAATGAGAGTTTTACCTCCACTAAGAGGGCTTAATCTCCACTAAGGAAGCTTAATCTCCTCTAAATACAAGAGGGGTATATATAGTTGATGTGACTCTTAATTGCGTACATTTAGTCCCTTAATTGAACCCATTTTGCATATAAATATAGCATTTCATGACCATTTTATCCGCCAATCCCTTCCTATTTTGCTTTCCTATTGCATTGTATATGTCTTGTAGGAAAGAAGATAATGAGGCGGAATTCCCGTCTCTCACGCATATTCGGAAGCTTGTTGACGATCTTGGATGGACTAGTATGAAGAGGAGGCAAGAATGATGACTAAGGATGTAGGAATAAAGAGTATATAGAAGGATCATAAGCTTAAAAGCAAGGATGACGAGAAGGGTGGTGATGTATGTTGTATTGTGTCAAAAGTGAATTGGGGATAATGGGGGGTACACGGGTAACTTGAATGGGCTTGATAAGGAGCATTGGTTGAATTGTCTACCATGATACATTGTACTTTCAAGCAAGGACTTATAAAAAGATTTTAACAAATCACTTGCACCATTTCTCAAACACCTTGTGTGCACTACTCAAGTTCTTGAGTTTTACACACAAGTGACAACTCACAATCCGTTATTAGGAAAAGAAACTAATAAAAGCATTAAAGAAGGAGTACGAGTTGCCTCCCGTAAAGCGCTTTTTGTTTCCGTCGTTTGCTCGACGCCGTTTAAAGAATCATCTTCTATTAATAAACTCCAATCAAAGAACATTTTATAAATAATATGTTTAATGAATTACATAACCATAAAGAAACGAATGAATGAAATACAACTCGTCTATCACTATATCCTCCACCTAGTGGCTACGTACTCGACTCCAAAATCCGTAGCGCGGCCCAAATCCCGATCACGTCAACATGCAAAACCTGTACTCAACCGGCTCCCCATATGATCGGAAATATCATATGGATCGACACAGGCCACCCCGAAAATTGGTAACAATTACACAGACGCACACACGTCAGTTTCAAAAAAAGACTCGACACGATATACAAAATGCAACACACCAATGATATGAATGAGACACCATTATCAAATCACCACATCGGTATCGGGACACGCCCAGACGTACCCACAACCACTGGTCCAAGGGACACGCCCCATGACACCACATCTCACAAACAGGTACCGGGACACGCCAAGACGTACCGGGCCCGGAAGCCAGCCGTATCACCTGCCAGACGTCGTGTCTCAACCACACGATTCCCTCCGTAACTCAATCCATTAATGTGCACATACCTCTTGTAGTAGAAAGCTCCAATAGGCGATTTAAGCGAAAAACGGTCTCCCAACTGCCTTCCGTCTCCATATCATAATATCATCACCAACCACCAACATATACAACCATCACAATATGCAATACACAATATACAACATGATATGCTAAACATGCCATAAATGCCAATTCCTCAATCATCCTGACTCCTCGAGTCGTCATAAACCAACATCATGTTATAATGCAATTCCGACACATATGAGACTCACCAAATCCTCAAATACCAATATGAGATGCAATACTACTCATCCAATGCAAGTAATGACAAATGACCCATTAACAAATATACACAATATCGAAACTGAGTAGGATAAACCTACCTTTAGCATATACTCCATAAGCAATCCAACATAAGCAAGATCCGTCTCATAAGACCGTCTCATAAAACTAATGTGGCTCATATTTGCGCACATTTAGTCCGCCAACTAGCCTCGTTTCCATGCTTTCTAGTACTTATTAGGGTCGTTTCTATCTTATATTCCCTATTTTGCACATTCTATGAGGTTTTAATGCCCTTTGTAGTGGAGGATGCTAAGCCTTGCGCATATGGAAGAAAAAGCGGAGCTAAATTGATCGCACCTAACGACCAAGCAACAAAGAGGATACCAATACTAAAGGCCAAGGTTAACAAACCTAGTAAAATGGGCAATGATGAAGACCCCCATGACTCCTCAATGATCCCCACGGATCTTGAGGCAGTCAAGAAGAAGAGAAGCCAAGCTGTGCAACAATCCGGGCGTCTTGACCTCAAGTCGGGCGACCCAAGGCTAAATCTGGGCGTCCCAACAACGGGACGGGCGAATCCTCAAGCAGCACGAGCGTCCAACATAGGCAGGTCGTGGGACTCCTCATGGGACTTGCAAGGCGTTAATCTTCTTCTTAGGGACTTAATCGTCATTTAAGCCCTTAGTTACCCTAATACTCGTACTTAGTATAAATACTCCATTGTATTAGGAGATTACTATCAAGTCATTAGATTAGATTAGTGGTCGGTCGCTTTCTTAGCTTAGATTTCAGTTACTTGTCATTAGGAGCACCTAGACCAAAACAATATTTATAACTTCACAAACAACTCTTTTACTAGTAAAGAGGTAAGTAAAGGTCGGATCCCAAGGGACGGGTATTGATGTAGGATTTTTTATTGCAAGTAGTGCTGTCTAGGGGTGTCACAATTTCGGTTGAGATAAGAAGATCACTAAACTAAATAACAATAAAAGTAAATAAGCAAGATGACAAAAAATGAGATGTAAACAATTGATTAAAAGCACTAGGGTGTCATGGGTTCATAGGGGATTCATGGGAATTGATCATACAAACATATTCTCAAATTATAAGCAAGCAATTATTGTTGTGATAGGATCGAGTTGGTTTATATCTTACAAACCTAGGAAGGTTTGGGTCCCGGAGCCGAATCGATTAGATTGTACAACACCTACAAGTCGACTTAATCCTCCCTACTCAACTATATGCATGGTCTAATGACACTCGAGTTGGTTTATGTCTTACAAGTCTCATTGAAAAGGTAAGTGATGGGTAAAAAATGCAAGGATTCACAGGCTCGCATTTCATCAAACATAACATGTGCATAAGTTGAGATTACAACAAGCAAGCAAATAAATTATGAAAACATATTAAATTAAGAATGAATCATCCCCCATTTTGGTTTCTCCTAATTACCCATTAACCCTAGTTAAGGAAACTACTCACTCATTATCAAGTTTAACATGTTAACAAGGTTGTCAATCATATTAACAAAGCAAAACATGATGAACAAATGAAGATGATTAACAATAATTAAAAAGGGATTAAGAGAATTATACCTAATGATGATTCCAAAATAATAATGCAAAGAATAATATAAGTACTTGATGATTGATGGAAGGTTGTCAATCTCCCATTAAACCCAAACAATCATCAATTACCCAAAATAAAAGATGAACAATAGATAAATTAAGGAAATGAGATTTGTATTAAAACTTTATTAGAAGTTGATTACAAGATTAAAGAAAGATTAGAATAATATAAACTACACTAAAGATTGATAAGAAGAACATGATAATCTAATTAGACTAATGGGGTATTTATAGTGGGGATTAGGTGCACAAAATAGGGTTACTAAGGACTTAAATGACGATTAAGACCTTGAGGAATCGCTCCTCTCAAAAAAAGATGCGGGTCTCCTTTTAGCTAGTCTTCCAAAAATATGCGCATCTCGAATGAAGAAAGTAGAGGACGTTTTTCTCTGGAGGACAATCCGAGCGTCCAAGGGTCGGGACGGGCGGATTGGGGAGCTTTCGGACGAGCGGCCTGGCGGTAAGGACGAGCGGCCTGGCGAGCTTCTGGACGGGCATCCCGATGGGTGAGACGAGCGGATCTTAGCTCAGCTTCCATTTCTTCTTTTCTTCTTTTCTTCTTCCAACAATCCTCCGGGATTTTGTCGGGGATGCAAGCATCTTCTTCATTATTGCCCATCTACTACATTATGTACAAAGGCCTTCTAGTATTGTCTTCTCTTTGATGCTTGGTCATTAGATTCGATCAATTTAGCTCTATTTTGCCATGAAAATGCAAGGTTTGCACTCCTCTCCTACCAAGGAAACAAAACCTCAAAGAATATGCAAAACAAAGGACTAAAGATAGTAAATGACCCAATATGCACTAAAAAGCATAGGAACGAGGCTAATTCGGGGACTAAATATGCTCAAATATTGATCACATCAAATATCCCCAAACCGAACCTTTGCTCGTCCCGAGTAAAGAGGTGACAAAACTAGGACCCTTATTTAAACTATCCTACTAATATAGCCGATATGAGACAATTAGCGGGTCTCACTACGCCCCTTAAACTCACAACATGACAACCATGAGGTAATATGCCTTCTTGCAAGGCAAGGTGGGTCTTGCCAAAATGGCGACACGTCCAATCATTAAAGCACACAAAATCAAGTAATGGATGCATCTACAAAAAGAATAGCCACTTTCCTCATCTAAGTGGCGGAAATTATCTAAAGGGGAAACAATTCAAGTGTACACACTCCTTTATAGATATGGTTTCTTCAAACTACTAAGCCTAGAAGGATACCAATAAATCACCTCCAAGTTGTGTCAAGCTAAGGTTCCTTTGACCTCAATCGTTAAATGCTTTTGTCAAGAATAGACTCCCTATGGTGTTAGAAACACTGGAGGATCTCGGAATTCCCCTTCTTGCCTAGACAAGAACAAGGGTCGTCCCCTCTCTACCATGCACAAAAATGGATACGATAGATAAAGGGATCAATAGTATTTAAGTCTCATGCGGGAGTTTGCTTTTGTTGTTGTTTTTCCCCCCAATTTCTTGTGGCATATAACATTTGAGAACACTTTCTTTTTGCCATTTCTTTCGATGTTTGGCTTTTCAATACTTGACAACTTTTAACTTTTGCATTTTCTTTTGAACATTTTCAAAGTCACCCCAATTAGTAACGAGGGTGCCTTATATTTGAAGCATTAGGAGTCTATTTTTGCTCCTCTTTTCATTTGATGCAATTTGCAACCTTTTTTGCTTTTGCATTTCATTTCTTGAACTCAAATTTGAATTTTTTTTGTGCCCATTTCCTTTGATGACAAAATGTACGGTAGAACATGGATGAATGATGGCTTCATGGTTTCAAGGGTCACCTTGGAATAAACGGTAGCCAAGGAGTTATCACACCACAAGGTACTCTTGACTAGGCCTTAATCCATGGGTCAAAGGATACTAGCATGACACATCCTAGGGTGTTTTACAAGTATTCTAACAAGCAAAGTCTTAAGAAGAAAAAGCATCTACTAGGGCCTATATACACTTGTCAAGCTTCCCAAATAGACGGTTTCACAAATTTTTTCTAAATGCAAATACATGCCATGATGCAACTAACATTTATACATCCTAATGCATATGCTTCTACCAACTAATATGTCAAATAATCTAAGTACAATCCTAAATTCACATTGTTTATACCGCATCAATCAAAATAAAGCCACATAGTCATTAACATAAAAAGGAAAAAGGAGGTCGGAAGGATCATACCATGCGGTCTTCAATATCCTCATGTCTCGGATGTGGCGTAGTCAATCAATGTAAACAAGGATGAACAAACACAATATATACAAGCAATATATACAAAATTATACTACAAAGGAAATGAACTTGTTTTTGGATTTTCAATTTTTCCACTTTTTTTTAGGTTTTTTCGAAATTTTTGATTTTTTTGGATTTTGATATAAAAGTCAAATTAGAATTTCCCATCCCCACAATAGTATGGGTATTGTCCTCAATGGCCAATACGATAGGAAATTATGCAATGAAAATGCATGATTTCTAAACTAAATGCAAACTATACTAAGCTACACTACATGATGCATGTGTTTTTGTTATGGTGGAGAGCATAATTTAAATTAGCTCCCAATGCATATGCATGGACTTCCCCAAACCAAAATAGACATTATTTCAAATATCACGAATTTCGGGGGAGTTTATGCACATGGAATGCAATGCATGAAACTAAAGATTGTCATTTTGGATTTTACAAGTTGGGAACAGAGATAAAGAACACCTTAATGAAGCCAAGGTGTTTGTCCTCCAATGTTGCTAGGACTCCACAAAATAAATGATCAAGATAAAATAAAAACAAGAGAAGTAGACAAACCATAAGGGAGGTGTAAGAATGTAGGAGCCTCCAAAGTTTGCTAATCCTCACCCATTGTATCATCATCATCATCATCTCTTGAGGCATCATCAACCTCCATAGATGTGGAATCATGTCCACTATCATTTTCACTTGCTTGTTCTTCCTCACTTTCCTCTTCCTCTTCTTGGACTTCTTCTTCTTGAACCTCTTCTTCTTCTCCTCCTTCTTGGTCACCACCCTCTTCAACAACCATCTCCTCTCCACCCAGTCCACTACTACTAGGAATGCTAGGAAAGAATACTTCCCTATCCGCCCAACTAGGCAAAGGAAAAGATGGATCAAGAAGTCCTTGCCTAGCTAGATGTAGGAGGGGTGGATATTGGGCCTTGTAAGGATCCACTCTATCATTGTAAGCTTGCTTGTGCATTTTCTTTATGAGTAGTGTCAAGTAATCATTTCCCACTACGACATCCTTGGGTGTGAACTCGTCTTATTCAAATGGGTAAGGTGGGATGATAATGGAGGAGGAGGGCTCGACAATTTTGCCCCTTTGTTGTTGAATGATATACTCGGCCTCTTCGGAGAGTGGGAGGAGGTAGTTCGGTCGGTGAACATTCAATCGGCAAATTTTGGAAGGCAAGGTGAAAGATCTAGCTTCATTTGTTAACCACCCATATTTGTCGTCAAGAGTGTCGTGCTTGACCCACTTGAACTTGTGAATCATGGTGTCCATATCAACAAGATGGCCTCCTTTAACCGGCACATAAGTGTTGTTTTTGTTGAAATCCCGGTTAAAATGCTTAGCCAAATGGGTAACTAGTCCTCCATTGACAATAAAGGCGGTGCCTTATTTGCCACAATCGACATTAAGCCATCGTTCAACCAAAAGTCTTAGAGCATTGTATGGCTTGGTAAATTTCCTCCCAATGTTCAAGGCTGACTCAAGAAGAATACAATCGAGTTTGGTAAGATGGTTTGTGCCATTTCTAGCTATCAAAGTATTCCCAATGACCTTATGCCATACTCTAATGCCCGGACAGTGGACTAAGAGAGCACGACAATCATGAAAGCGTATGAATTTCTTTCCGGAAATTGCCATCCAAAGAGGAGCGGGGTCATACTTGATAGGAGTCTTTGTATATATCGGGTTATCATTAAGGCCTAATATCTTACCCAATTCGCCATACGTTATGCGTCTATCAACATTTTGAAGACGAAACTCGATGTTGGTTCGAGTCTCCACCCGTGTGACTTTCAAAGAACTTAAAAATTCCAAGGTGAGGGAGGGGTATGTCAATTCTTTCATTGTAAACAATTTACCCAATCCCATAGACTCAAATAAGGTTTTTGTTTGTTCAAGAACACCCAACTTTGACAATGCATCTTCACAAATAAACTTAGTAGGCATGATGGTTTTCTTAGCAAAGAGAATGAATTTCTCCCTATGAGAGTCGGAAGTGAAAGTTACCTCCGGATAATAGGATAATTGTTCAATGACCAGAGTTTTTGATGTTGTAGCATCCATAGGGGGAACTTATTGTTGAACCTCCAACCTTGCCTCATGGACTACCAATGCCTTTGACAATTGTTTTGCTTGAAGAGCTAGTTGCCTTTTGGAAAGTGTCTTCTTTTGCGGAGCCTTGTTGCCTCCTTTAGTTCTTGCCATTCTCCTTTGCTTGATTACACCAATGAAATATTGAAATCTTCAATTTTTAGTTATACCCAAATCGATTTAGGATGAATGAATGTTGCTTTGTATCCTAAAAATCGACTCAAAGGTTAAAGATTTTGGTGTTTGAATCACTTGTTGTTGCAAAAGGAGTGATTAATTTTTGTTGTGAGGAAGTTTGGATTTGATTTGGTTGAGGAAATTTGATTTCGTTAATGGAGAGGATGAGGGTTTTAGGGGTTTTTGGGTTTTTGGTATGTTTTGTATATTGAAGAAATGAGAATGAATGGGAGAAAAGGGTTTTAAAACACCCATTATTTTTGAAAATGCAGTGGAGGACGAGCGAACCAGGTGTCGGGACGCTCGGATTCTTCAATGTTTGGCTCAGGAAAAGAAGCCCCAGGACGAGCGTCTTACTTCTAAGACGAGCGGATTCTTTGTGGAGAGACGAGCGTCTTTCTGAGTGGTGTAGATACCCAGTATCTGCACCTTCCAAAAACCACCCGATGATGATCGGACTATAACGTGTTTTGATATGCGTGCGTAGATTGGCTATACATGAGACAGTTTAATGCACTACTCGGATATGAAAAATGATTTCAAAAGTTTTCTAACTTCATTTACATTAAAATAACACTATTTAGAGTTAAAACCGTCTTCGGACCCAAAATCGACAACTCGAGTCAACCCGATTCAGCCTAAATCTCAGATGTCAAAAATAATGCCATGAATGTCTTTATCATGTCATTTCCATTAAAATAACTCTATTTAGAGTTAAAACCGCCTTCGGACCCAAAACCGACTCAGAAACCCGCAACTCGAATCAACCTGACTCAACCCAAATCTCGAATGTCAAAAATAATGCCATGAATGTCTTCATCATGTCATTTCCATTAAAATGACCCTAATTAGAGTCAAAACTGACACCGAGCCAAAAACCGACTCGAAATTGAAATCCCGACTCACGCGGGTCAAACCCGAGTCAAAGACACAAAATACCTACCCCAAATATCACCTAAGAGGAAGCTTACACGGCTAAGCAAACCTCAAAGGTCACAAATCACAACCAACAAAACATTGGTTAGAACAAATGCAAAATCCAAATTTGCGAAAGGGACAGTACACCCCATTGAGTCACGGGGTGGCTCGCGCCTCAATGGGGTGTCTCCTTAGCCTCCAAGCAAAATCGACCGACCTACCATCCCACATTTCTCTATAAATACCCACCATCACACACCATAAACTTCACGCGAGAGTCCGCCCCCCTCATATCTCCCTTAAACTTCTATACTCGACTTCCTAAGTCACAAAATTGGCACGTGTTTACGACCTACCGATCGTAAATACAAGCCTTACACATATTGTTTGGTACCGTCGCCGTGCATTCGACCGACCCATTCGACCAACTCAACTCATTAATCAACATGTTTTAATTAACATATTTTCAACTCATTTACAAAACCAAATCCTTTTTTAAGGCACTCTTTTAAATTTCTTTGATCGCGACTAGTCACAACGAGAAAACCGTATCTAAAGTCGTCTACTTCGCAAACATCAAAATACGTAAGTTTGAGGGTGTAAATATTTCACTTTAATTCATGTCTTTACTGTTTTGATGAGTCTATAAGCACGAACGATGCATAACACGATTCAAATTTAGGTTAGACGAGTCAAAACTGAGTTTTGGCTAGAGGCAGAAGCCCCTAATTGTGCAAAGTGGCTCGCGCCTCAATGGGGTGCCCAGGTCAGACTCAAACGTGTTTGAGTTCATCTTTCCTTCAACACTTTCTTTTATTTTTACTTATTTTATTTTACGGTTTTTACCATTTCGAATGTTTCAAACCATTTTTATGACAAACTTTTTAACCATAAAACATTTTTCAACCTTGGTTCCTCATACCATGACGGTTAAATCCGTGTCTCGATGATATTAATTGGTTAATTACATTTTAAAAGAAATGCTTTTCTTTTATTTACCATTTTAATTCATTTTTATGATAAACATATATTGACCATTATACAAATCATCCTTGGTTCTTTATACCATGACGGTTTATTCCGTGACTCGATGATATTATTGATTAATTACATTTTAATGGGTATTTTAACCCCCTTTTATTTTATTTACCATTTTTCTCATTTGTTTACATTTGCAAATATATTAGTCATAATTCATAATCATCCTTGGTTCTTTAAACCATGTCGGTTTAATCCGAGCACGATGACAAACTTGACTAATTATAAAGAAATGAACTTAACGCGATTAGTTCAAATCAAACATTTTACAGTTTTATTTGTAAACTATACTTTTCAAATATGCAATCCGACAACGAATGTTACTAACACAATAGTAATAATTCCGAGTCATGCAAACAATACTTGCAAATCATTTATTCACAAATACGGTTTTAAACAACCATTTTAACAACCAGGAGGCACCTCTTGGCTCGCCCCATGGCTCGCGCCCCAAGAGCCTACCTATTTCTATTATTCAAAACCTGGGTAGAGCCTTTCCATCGCCAATAGGCTCGCGCCCCAACGGGGCTGCCTGGCATCGTTCTGTCCTATTTTGGTACTTGTCTAGGACGATCCCGATTATGTTTTATCCGCATACATGACGGATCAGATTGACAAGTTTATGTTTTTACACTTTGTCATTTAACACACTTCTTTTTCAAATAAATGGATCGTGTTAAGAATCATAACTCGAATTTGGTAAATGGATGTTTAATTTCCGTTTTCACATGTAAATCAATCTTAATCCAACTCGACATCTTATACTTGATACTTGGATTAAATCAACCGACTTAGAAAGCTCTCACATGTTAGGTTTAAATCATTGGATGCGCATTCATGCATTTAAACCGTTTTATCAATTTTTGCATTCAACCAACCAAGATCGATCAGTAGAGGCCGCTATACGCGGGCGGGATTGGGTGTCTGGTTAAAGGGCTTTCCAATACATACCTTCACCTCTTACTCAGAAACTTTGGATAGTGGACGACCTTATCCAGGGCGTACGAGAGTCATTCTAGAGATAGGATGCTAAAGAGGGACGATTTCCTTATCTTTAGTACCTATGTCAAACGCTGCTTTGTGCTTCGATTTGACCGACGTATAAAGTGGATTTCGAACGGGTTCGAGGCATCCCACAAATGCTTGGTGGCGACTCCGAACATCTCTAATCGTTTCGAGACCCTTACCGAGACGAAACCGACCGATCTAAAACGATCCGGTCGAAAGCATCTTTCGCCACCGAGCGTGGCTTTCAAAAGATCGCTGCATGCCCACAGATTGGCCTGGCGTGCAGGTGGTCCGTGACCGCAGATCGGTAGGTGGCCCAAATCCACGGACCGAGACGTGGCCCATGTCAACATTTTGGCGACTTCGCTGGGGATACTAGGACACTTGTGTCTTTGTGATCCTTAGAGGTGAAACTCCAACGAGGTCGTGGTTAAAGTGCATTAATTGATATTACGGTGATAAGTAGGGTTCCTTGTCCGGGCCCACAACCTAACCTTTTTCGGCCAATTGGCTCGTCTCGTCGGCGTGAGTTTTCTCATCCCCGCGTTTCGAATCCCGATTGAGTCAAGCATACCGTTGACGTTACACATTTCTGTTTCGTCAAAGAGCTTTCATCACTTTCGAGCACGAGGCTAGGCTCCCTCCTTACACATTTTGTTTGGATTGGTATCCCTCTCGCAAATCAGGGTTTGATTGCTTGGTGTGTAACCCACCCTCTTAAGGCAAAACCCGTGTCAGCATAATGCATAATATAATGAAACTGTGAGTGCTTATGTGCTACTTGATCATAAGTCCTTCCGTGTCATTTTCAAACTTTCAAAAACACCCTTTCGCGCCGTTTTAATGGCCATTTCAAACCTCGGTCTTTCGCCGACCGTTGCACGACTTTTTAGGCCGTCGTAATGACGATTTTCAAACCCGGTTTTTTATAACCACTTCAACACACCTTTCTAGGCCGTCGTAATGACGATTTTCAAACCCGGTTTTTTATAACCATTTCAACACGCCTTTCTAGGCCGTCGTAATGACGATTTTCAAAACCGGTTTTCTACAACCATTTCAACACACCTTTCTAGGCCGTCGTAATGACGATTTCAAACCTTGGTTTTCACAAACCATTTCAAAATACCCTTTTACGTCGTCATAATGGCCATTTCAAACCTCGATCTCTCGCCGACCGTTGCAGTCTCAAATCACTCTTTTACGCCGTCGTAATGACGAATTCTACCCTCGAATTTTCAAAATTCAAAATCAATTTTTAAACAGAAACGTTTTTCAAACCGTCGTAATGACGATTTTGACCCGTGAAACTTTCCAAAATTTCAAATGTCATTTTCGAAATCAAATTTGGCTCTTCTAAGCCGTCGTAATGACGTTTTCAATTCTCACATTTTTCGATTTGCATACCGTCTTTCAAAGGTTAAAACGGGTTTCTAACCCGTTGTAATGATGAATTCAATCCTCACGATTTCCATTTTCAAATCTTGAAAACGAATTTAACCGTTTTCAAATTCCATTCAAAATCAAATCATTTGAAGACGAATTTAACCGTTTTCAAATTCCAATCAAAAATCAAATCATTTGGAAAATGAATTTAACCGTTTTAGATTCCAATTCCAATTTCAAATCTTTGAAAACAAATTTAACCGTTTTCAAATTTCAAATTCAATTTCAAGTCTTTGAAAACAAATCTATCCGTTTTCAAATTTCAAATTCAAATTTCAAATCACTGAAAACAAATCTAACCGTTTTCAAATTTCAAAATTAAATTTCAAATCATTTGAAAACAAATCTAACCGTTTTCAAATTTCTATCCAATTTCAAATGTTTGAAAACAAATTTAACCGTTTTCAGATTTCAATCAAATTTCAAGTCATTTGAAAGCAAATCTAACCGTTTTCAAATTTCTATCCAATTTCAAACCATTTGAAAACAAATTTAATCGTTTTCAAATTTTCAATCCAATTTCAAACCATTTGAAAACAAATTTAACCGTTTTCATGGCCATTGTGATGATGATTCCAAATTCTTCAATTCTCGATTTTCTAATCCGTGATTCGGAATTTCAAAAAATCGTCTTCGGAAACAACACATTGTTTTCAGAGCCGTCACAATCTCAACTCAAACCATCTTTTGAAAACAAACTTAAGACAACTCTTCAACTGATCGACTTTCGGAGATCTCTACTCTTCGGAAGCCGTCCATAAAACGACAAATGAACCTTTTTGAAAATTTCTATTTTCGAAAATTTCAGTCCACCTTTCCGATTCAGCCTCCAGTCGATTAGAGTCCAGTCGATTTCAAGTCAAGTCGTCTAGATAACATCGAATCTCCGCCAATGTTAGTACCTACCCTCTGGTCCAAGCCGTGTCTCCTAATTGTCGAGACATCTTCAATGGCGTTAGCAGAGTCAAAACCTCTCGGGTGTTAAACCCATCTTTCATCAAAATTACGGGTCAAAGGTTAGGTTGTGTACATGTCTGTTCCAACGGCATCACGCCAAAAGTGCACATCCAAACCAAGTCAGAAGACGTCTGTCTAGGCATCATTATGCCAAAGTCGACACTCGAGTCTAAGTTCAACTTCATGCACCAAGAGTTCAGACACAAGAGGTTATTCACGATCTTTAATGAACTCATAACCTGGTCACGCCGTCGTGTCTACACGACAAAACTACCTTTTCTACATATGTGTCGCACTTGCCTTTGTTTGTGCAACCTCTTGCCAAGACAAGTTATGACGCCTATCGTTATGTCAATAGGAATCCCTTGGGTGCCATCAATCGTCAACCAGAAACTCAAGAAGCCGATCAATCTGCATCCGCCATGACTTCTGCTGAAACCAACAACGTGGTCCTTCGACTCCTAGCTACCGAGGAAAACTTGAGCACTCGTCTCTCCCAAGTTGAGGACAAAATGATAACCGGGAATTTTCCCTCTTCCCATATTGAGCAAAGGGTTAAGCTCCTTGAAAGCCGACTACTGGCCAACGACCAAACCAAAACCAGACGACGTCATAGGTCATTCCCTGATCTGGGTATGCCTTATGCCACAGCCTTGGAAAGGCTAATCTCCCAAGGAAAGCTCAAACCAACTGGTCCAACTCCAGACCCTCTACCAAACAAGCGAGGACGTAGATGGGACGGAAAACTGTTTTGCCAATATCACCAAGGTCGCGGGCACCATACTGAAATGTGTCTTCCCCTAAAAGGCGTTATCCTTGACATGATTGAAAAGGGAGAATTACCTCTACCCCTCTTAACAAACAACAAAAACAACCCTCCAGAAAACCATATTGGACACAGTCAGGAATCTTCCCTAGACTACTCTCACCTCAGTCCTCCTGACGATGAGGAAATTCATGCAATTGATGAGGATGGCATACAAAGCGGTATAATGATGCTCTCCGTCTCTATCAACAACATATTCTCAAAGCTGCAAGTTGTTATCGATGACTTGAACACCTGAATGGCTAATTTGGAGAAGAGGTTTGGTAGAACAGAAAATGAACCTGACAATCAAGGAAACCAACTCTTGGTTCATCAACCAACAGCTGTTGAAAATGAGGAGTCATCCGATGGTTCCCACATCCACGAACCTACCAACAAAGAACATGGAATTACCTCACCAAAATCCCCTTCAAAATACAAAACAACTTCCCAAGAACTTCCCATTGCAATGACCAAATCCTGCTTCTGCCCAGGATTGACAAAAACAAAAACAAAAACAAAACTCACAAAAACATCCCAAAAAACACCAATGTGGGAACCATGGGAAAACATCAAAGGGTATTCACAGATCTGGGAATAACATATGGCACTGCTCTAGAGATACTTGCTTCAGATGGAATGCTCCAACCCATTGGTCCGACTCCGGACAAACCTGAACACAAAAGAGGTCGCTCTTGGGACGGTAATACCTATTGCCAATATAATCGAGGAAATGGTCATGACATCGAAACCTGTTTCAAACTCAAGCATGCCATTCAAGATATGATTAAAGCTGGCAAAATCATAATTGCACCCCTCAGTCAAGACAATCCTCCTGAATGTCTCAAGTCAAACGGAAAGGTTGAACGTTCTCAAAGGACATTCACCAACCTCAACACAACCTACGCCGAAGCTCTTCAAAAGCTCATAACTGAAGGGTAGCTACAACCAATCAGGACCACTCCGGACCCGTCTGAATGCAAGAAATCCCATTTTTGGGATGGCAATGCCTATTACCAATATCATCGAGGAAATGGTCATGACACTGAAACATGCTTCAAACTGAAACATGTTATTCAAGATATGATTGACTACCAGGAACTGATAGCTTCATCCCTATGCCAACCAAGTGATGAAGACAACCCTAACGAACATCTCTTTCTGCAAGGAGATAAAAGCTTCATCGACTATTGTCCTCATATAATCCCCAACAACGAGAGTGAAGTGCTCAAGTGGGTCAATGCTCAAGATCAAACATTCAAGCCACTGGATGCTGCGAAGGAGACCTTCGAGGAAGAAGATGATTATTAGGAGTCCGTATCTACGATTAAGTCTGAGTCCGAGTCCGAGTCTTAGGCTTTCTCATATCTATCCTAGCGTCTGTCCTTTTATTCCTAAGTGACAAATGGGGCTGAAATTTGTCCCCATGAGTCACATGTATTCATCGAGTCTGTGCTAACATCTTATTTATCTAAATAAAAGCACAATTTTCAACTATCATATATTCTCCTCTTTACCACTTCCCGTTGACAACGAGAATTTATTTGAGAATTGATTTAAAACGAACAATATGTTCCAATTCAATGTGAGTACACTCGAGTGACGTTCCGTACCGAGTAAGCAGAGGACTCGAAACTCCGTGTCCATTTTCTTTACCTATTCCATGTCTAGCAATAGAAACCTTTCATTAGCACCCAATTTAGAACGAGCTTCTATCAAGGGGATCCTACGACGAACCCAGATAACAAACCAGAACATCTCCTTGTTCATGATCAATGACGGAAGGCAAGCCCATTCCCCACAAAAACATCCCATCGCCAATTATCAACCTTCACCAATGGGTACATCCCCGTCCGCACCTTTACCTACCTCGAACGAAGGACGGCAAAGAACCAATAAATCAAAGGTCCAAGCCAATACCCATTCCCCAAGCCAAAGCGAAAAGCCAAAATCAAAGGCCCAAGCCAATACCCATCCACCCAAAGCCAAAGCAAAAGCCAAGGCTAAAGTCAAATCACAAACACAAAATAGTGAAATTCAAAATCGCTATTTTCACGAATTTCAAACGACGAAATCAAACACCGTCATTCTCAAACCACAAAAAAAAAAAAACAGAATAGTGAAATTCAAATTCGGTATCTCTCACAAATTTCAAACGACGTAATCAAAACCGTCTTTTCCCAAACAAAAAACGAAATAGCGAAATTCAAATTCGCTACTTTCACAAATTCCAAACGACGGATTTAAAAACTGTCATTTTCAAACAAAAATGAAGTAGCGAAATTCAAGTTCGTTATTTTCCCACAATCTCAAATGACGGGTTTAAAAAAACCGTCACCTTTCAAACTTTGGACTAACGAAGTCCAACACACCAAGTCCAGGATCAACAGGTCCAAAGCCCAGGACCCATACAGATAATCTTGAGAAGACAAACTCATTCCAATTGAGTACTGGGTTCTTCCCAATAAACGGCGACCCATTAAGTCCAAGGGCTTTAACCCCGTCGATTACATGGCATACGCTACCTCCCAGCGTGCAGCAACTCATATCCCCGACGAGTCCTGAGAAGTTTCTAACTCCCCAGGGAGTGCCGATTTTCAAATGGATGTCACACATGCAATTTCCCACAGTCGATCTTTCGACCACCATGGCTGGTGAGCCTTTGTCCGCAAACAAGATACAACTCAAGGACGTATCCCGAAGATGCCTCAGGTACGACTCCTTTTCACAACCTGGCGAGCCTTTGTCCGCAAACAAGGTACAACTCAAGGACGTATCCTGAAGATGCCTCAGGTACGACTCCTTATCACAGCTGGCGAGCCTTTGCACGCACACGAGATACCACTCAAGGACATATCCCGAAGATGCCTCAGGTATGAGTCCTTTCTATGGCTGGCGAGCCTCAAAACGCACCACCTTCAACACCGGCTGGCGAGCCTTTGCGCGCAAATGATTAAAGGACGTATCCCGAAGATGCCTCAGGTATGATTCCTTCTTATGGCTGGCGAGCCTTTATACGTAGTCTAATGGACTTTAAACGACCCGAATTAGAATTCGACAGACTCTAAAATGTTCCCGACGGCAGGTCCTTGACTCGAATCCTCGAGTCGTCTCGACGTCGCCCTTCCCGACGGCAGGTCCTTGGCTCAAACCTTTTTGAGTCGCCTTGACGTCGTAATGGTCTTCAGGTTGTAATCTTCGATTGACCTGGAGATCATACTTTGACTTTTTCCCTGTCCAAGCATCAGTCAAAGTGGGGGCTCTGTAGATACCTAGTATCTGCACCTTCCAAAAACCACCCGCTGATGATCGGACTATAACGTGTTTTTGATATGCGTGCGTGGATTGGCTATACATGAGACGGTTTAATGCACTACTCGGATATGAAAAATGATTTCAAAAGTTTTCTAACTTCATTTGCATTAAAATAACACTATTTAGAGTTAAAACTGTCTTCGGACCCAAAACCAACAACTCGAGTCAACCTGAGTCAACCCGATTCAACCCAAATCTCAGATGTCAAAAATAATGCCATGAATGTCTTTATCATGTCATTTCCATTAAAATAACTCTATTTAGAGTTAAAACCGCCTTCAGACCCAAAACCGAGTCAAAAACCCGCAACTCGAGTCAACCTGACTCAACCCGAGTCAAACCAAATCTCGAATGTCAAAAATAATGCCATGAATGTCTTCATCATGTCATTTCCATTAAAATGACCCTAATTAGAGTCAAAACTGACACCGAGCCAAAAACCGACTCGAAATTCAAATCCCGACTCACACGGGTCAAACCCGAGTCAAAGACACAAAATGCCTACCCCAAATATCACCTAAGAGGAAGCTTACACGGCTAAGAAAACCTCAAAGGCCACAAATCACAACCAACAAAACATTGGTTAGAACAAATGCAAAATCAAAATTTGCGAAAGGGACAGTACACGCCATTGAGTCACGGGGTGGCTCGCGCCTCAATGGGGTGTCTCCTTAGCCTTCAAGCAAAATCGACCGACCTACCATCCCACATTTCTCTATAAATACCCACCATCACACACCATAAACTTCACACGAGAGTCCGCCCCCCTCATATCTCCCTTAAACTTCTATACTCGACTTCCTAAGTCACAAAATCGACACGTGTTTACGACCTACCGATCGTAAATACAAGCCTTACACATATTGTTTGGTACCGTCGCCGTGCATTCGACCGACCCATTCGACCAACTCAACTCATTAATCAACATGTTTTAATTAACATATTTTCAACTCATTTTCAAAACCAAATCCTTTTTTAAGGCACTCTTTTAAACTTCTTTGATCGCGACTAGTCACAACGAGAAAATCGTATCTAAAGTCGTCTACTTCTCAAACATCAAAATACGTAAGTTTGAGGGTGTAAATATTTCACTTTAATTCATGTCTTTACTGTTTTGATGAGTCTATAAGCACGAACGATGCATAACACGATTCAAATTTAGGTTAGACGAGCCAAAACTGAGTTTTGGCCTGAGGCAGAAGCCCCTTATGGTGCAAAGTGGCTCGCGCCTCAATGGGGTGCCAAGGACAGACTCAAACATGTTTGAGTTTGTCTTTCCTTCAACACTTTCTTTTATTTTTTCTTCTTTTCTTTTACGGTTTTTACCATTTCGAATGTTTCAAACGATTTTTATGACAAACTTTTTAACTATAAAACATTTTTCACCCTTGGTTCCTCATACCATGATGGTTAAATCCGTGTCTCGGTGATATTAATTGGTTAATTACATTTTAAAAGAAATCCTTTTCTATTATTTACCATTTTAATTCATTTTTATGATAAACATATATTGACCATTATACAAATCATCCTTGGTTCTTTATACCATGACGGTTTATTCCGTGAGTCGATGATATTATTGGCTAATTACATTTTAATGGGTATTTTAACCCCCTTTTATTTTATTTACCATTTTTCTCATTTGTTTACATTTGCAAATATATTAGTCATAATTCATAATCATCCTTGGTTCTTTATACCATGTCTGTTTAATCCGAGCACGATGACAAACTTGACTAATTACAAAGAAATGAACTTAACACGATTAGTTCAAATCAAACATTTTACATTTTTATTTGTAAACTATACTTTTCAAATATGCAATCCGACAACGAATGTTACTAACACAATAGTAATTATTCTGAGTCATGCAAACAATACTTGCAAATCATTTATTCATAAATACGGTTTTAAACAACCATTTTAACAACCAGGAGGCACCTCTTGGCTCGCCCCATGGCTCGCGCCCCAAGAGCCTGCCTATTTCTATCTTTCAAAACCTGGGCAGAGCCCTTCCCTCGCCAATAGGCTCCCGCCCCAACGGGGCTGCCTGGCATCGTTCTTTCCTATTTTGGTACTTGTCTAGGACGATCCCGATTACGGTTTATCCGCATACATGACGGATCAGATTGACAAGTTTATGTTTTTACACTTTGTCATTTGACACACTTCTTTTTCAAATAAATGGATCATGTTAAGCATCATAACTCGAATTTGGTAAATGGATGTTTAATTTCCGTTTTCACATGTAAATCAATCTTAATCCAACTCGACATCTTATACTTGATACTTGGATTAAATAAATCGACTTAGAAAGCTCTCACATGTTAGGTTTAAATCATTGGATGCGCATTCATGCATTTCAACCGTTTTATCAACTTTTGCATTCAACCAACCAAGATCGATCAGTAGAGGCCGCTAAACGCGGGCGGGATTGGGTGTCTGATTAAAGGACTTCCCAATACGTACCTTCATCTCTTACTCAGAAACTTTGGATAGTGGACGACCTTATCCAGGGCGTACGAGAGTCATTCTAAAGATAGGATGCTAAAGAGGGACAATTTCCTTATCTTTAGTACCTATGTCAAACGCTGCTTTGTGCTTCGATTTGGCCGAGGTATAAAGTGGATTTCGAACGGGTTCCAGGCATCCCACAAATGCTTGGTGGCAACTCCGAACATCTCTAATCGTTTCGAGACCCTTACCGAGATGAAACCGACCGATCTAAAACGATCCGGTCGAAAGCATCTTTACGCCGCCGAGCGTGGCTTTCAAAAGACAGTTGCATGCCCACAGATTGGCCTGGCGTGCAGGTGGCCCGCAACTGCGGACTGGTAGGTGGCCCCAAATCCACAGACCGAGAAGTGGCCCATGCCCACAGGTGGACACTCGGATTCCTTTACAGAGAAAATCCCAGGATTTTTTCAGCAAAAAGACGAGCGTCTTTTGTGAAGGACGACCGTCCAAAATGAGACGAGCGGATTAACAGCTGAGACACTCAGATTCTTTGTCAGACCAGTTTTTGTATTCTCCATTACCTTCTTTATTATTATGTTGTATTACTGTTGTGAGTTTGTATTATGTTGTACTAGCTAGTTGTTGTGTGTTTTGTGCTAGTTTTATTATGTGAGGTGTGTTAGTGGACACCTTAGCTTTGACGAGTTGTAGACTCGTCGAGCTTTATTTGTTGTTGAAACTGTAATCCCTCTCATTTGTAATTAAATAAGAGGATTGCTCGTGTCGAAAGTTGCGAACGCTTGTTTCTTCCATCCATTTTCTGAAGGCAATTCGATTTGAATCGTCCTAAACAATTGCACTTGAGAAAGTGGTATTTTGTGGAAAGCGAGAAAGGCTCATTTTGTATTTTGTGGGGAAAGGGAATAGTTTTCCCTTTCCTTTCTTTTTTTATGGGATTTTTTGTATGTGGGGATGGTTGTATCCTTCTTGTGTAAGAAAGGACTGCCTACGTATCCACCTGAAGAGGTGAAATCAAACCATGATCGTAGTACGAAATGTTTTGTGAATTTGAATTGGGTTTTGTGGTTGTATCCCTCAAGCATAAAAGGGACTGCCTACGTATTCACTTGAAGAGGTGAAATCAAACCATGCTCGTAGTTCAGGGGTTTGGTTTTTGTAGTGCAAATGGACGTTGCCTTTTGACGGATCAAAGGACATTCGAAACGGGCAAGGTGCCGCAGCTTAGACTCGATAAAACATGCAATTTCAAATCAGAACATATTGAGGAACTTGACTTGAAAAGGGGTTGAGGTTGGTGCTAGTTGTAAAACTAAGCTAGGTTGTTTGTTGATAGGGTTCAAGGGTAGTATTTCTTGAGTTGGTCTAGGTTGGTTGGGTTTGTAAAGTCCTCCCCATCTAGGTCACTCAGTCTCACTGCGCCCCCCGAAAGTATTTTCTTGACCAGGTATGGCCCGGCCCAGTTGGGTTTGAATTTTCCCCTCGGATCGACGGGTAATGTTGCTCGAACTGACTTGAGGACCAAGTCGCCCTCCCGGATGTTTCGGGGTTTGACCTTCTTGTTGAATGCCCGTTGTATACGTCGTTGGTATAGCTGGACGTTGTGCAAAGCGTTGAGTCGCCGTTCTTCTAGAAGAGTGCGTTGTTCGTATCTTCGACGGGTCAATTCCGCCTCAGGGACTTGACTCTCTAGTAGGATGCGTAGAGATGGGACCTCTAATTCTACCGGTTGAACCGCCTCCATACCGTATGGAGGTTCGGTATCCCCAGAGTGCGAATGGGAGTTTGCTCGGCCAATCGCGGTAGCTGTCCTGCATTTTCTTGATGATGGTAACAAGAGTTTTGTTCGCTGCCTCCACCGCTCCATTGGTTTGGGGACGGTAGGGGGATGATCGATGTCGTTTGATCTTGTATTTGTCCAGCAAAGCTTGAGTTTCCGCCCGGAAGTGAGAGCCTTGATCGCTGATGATTTCATGGGGTACCCCATATCGGCAGATGATGTTGTTTTGAACGAACTTGGCCACTTGCTTGGCGGTCAAGACTGCATATGACTGCGCTTCCACCCATTTGGTGAAGTAGTCGATGGCGAAGCAATGCCCCTTGGTGCCTATCGGGTTGACTTTCCCGATGATGTCGATGCCCCAGGTTGAGAATGGCCAGGGTGATGTCATGGTGTATAAAAGGGATGGTGGTATATGTTGTATATTGGTGAAGATTTGGCAGTTGTGGCAATGTTTGACGTAGTTACGGCAATCGGCTTCCATGGTTGTCCAGTAGTAACCTAGCCGCATGATTTTCTGTGTAAGCATCATTGCACTCATGTGAGGGCCACATTCTCCGTCGTGAACCTCTCCCATGACTTTCTTGGCTTTGTGGTGGTCAATGCAAAGGAGGAGAATTCCTTGGGGTGTTCTTTTGTAGAGTTGATTTTGGTTTATCACGAATTGTGATGCAAGTAAACAGATGGCTCTTTATCCTCTTTGATCAGAGTTGGGAGGGAATTCGTTTTTGGTTTTGTAATTGAGGATGGCTTGGTACCAAGGTTCATCATTGCTTTCCTCGTCGTTAATGATGGCACAAATGTGAGCTGGCTCGCTCCGTCTTTCGACACATAGGGGCATCGATGTCATGTCGTCAGGTATGTTGACAAGCGCGGCAAGTTTTGCCAGGGCATCAGCAAATTGATTTTCCTCCCGCGGCAAGTGGAAGTAGTCGATTTGGTCGAAGAACTCGGCCTCTTGATTGATCTTTGCTCGGTAGGGAGCTAAGCTGTCAGATCGGATTTTCCATGATCCGGATACCTGATTGATGATGAGTGAGGAATCGCCATGGACCCTCAGTCATTTGATGCCAAGTGTGATGGCTGCTTGTAGGCCGATGAGACATGCTTCATATTCAGCAGCGTTGTTCGTGACGGCGAAGTCTAGCTTGACCGAGATCGGAACGTGTTCTCCCTCTGATGATATTAGAAGGATTCCTACCCCGAAGCCTCTCAGATTAGATGCACCATCAATGTATAGGTCCCATGCGTCGGAGTCGGCACAAAGGATGTCTTCGTCAGGAAGTGACCAAGTGTCGGTCGTTGGATCCTCGCTGACGGGATTTTCTGCTAGGAAGTCGGCGACTGCTCTTCCCTTGATAACCTTGAAAGGTACAAACTTGAGATCGAATTCAGACAGCATGAGTGTCCACCTAGACAGCCTTCCGTTTAGTACGGGTTTCTCGAAGATGTATTTGACTGGGTCCATCTTAGAGTAGATGTGGACCGAGTAGCTGAGCATGTAATGTCGCAGCTTTTTTGTTGACCATACTAGGGCAAGGCATGTCTTTTCCAGTTGGGTATACCTCGTCTCGTACTCAATGAACTTTTTGCTGATGTAGTAGATGGCTCGCTCCTCGTTGCCAATTGTTTGTGCTAGCATTGCACCCATGGCTGTGTCAGTAACAGTCAGGTACAGGGACAGAGGAATCCCCGGTTGAGGTGGCATGAGAACAGGAGGTTTGGATAGGATTTCCTTTATCCTATCGAATGTCTTTTGGCAGTCGTCGTTCTAATTGGTGTGATCGGAGGCGCGACGCTTCTCGAATATCGGTTCACAAATCATAGTGAGCTTGGCGATGAACCGGCTGATGTAGTGGACTTGACCAAGAAATCCCCGAATCTCCTTCTCGTTCTTAGGCCGAGGCATTTGTTGAAGGGCTTTGATCTTGGTTGGATCAATCTTAATGCCTCTTTTGCTGACGACATGTCCCAAGAGTTTTCCGGAGGTGCCCCCGAATGCACACTTCTGAGGATTTAGTCTCATGTTATATTTCCGCAGACGAGCGAAGAATTTCCGGAGGGCATTGATGTGGCCGTCCCGTTCTTTTGATTTGACGATCATGTCATTGACATATACCTCTACCTCCTTGTGCATCATATCATGTAGGAGAGTGGTAGCGGTTCTTTGATAGGTCGCTCCGGCGTTGATGAGGCCGAAAGGCATGACCGTGTAGCAATATGTACCCCACTAGGTAGTGAACGCAGTTTTGTGCATGTCCTCCTCAGCCATTTTAATCTGGTTGTACCCGGGATACCCGTCCATGAATGATAGGAGAGCATGTTCGGTGGTGTTGTCCACCAGAATGTCAACATGCGGCAAAGGGAAGTCGTCTTTTGGACTTGCCTTGTTCAGATCCCTGAAGTCGACGCAAACTCGAATTCGTCCGTCTTTCTTTGGTACCGGCACAATGTTGGCCACCCAGTCCGAGTATTCAGACACTTTGATGAACCCAGCCTTGAACTGTTTGTCCACCTCTTCTTTGATTTTTAAGGCCCACTCAGGACGCATCCGGCGTAGCTTTTGTTTCACAGGTTTAGCCCCCGGTTTGATGGGTATCCGGTGCTCTGCAATTTCTCTGTCAATCTCAGGCATATCTCTGTAAGACCAGGCTAATACGTCCTTGTATTCGTGGAGGAGGTTAATGAACTGTTGTCTTTCCGAGGGGTCCAGGGTTGTCCCTATCCTAAGTTCTTGAGGTGTATTGTCGGTTCCTACGTTAATAGGTTCGGTTTCCTCAATGATGGGGGTTCTGGTTTCCCGTTTGTCAAGTTCTTTGGCTAAGTGAGGTGGGTAGTTACTCAAGTCAAATTCCTCATGATCATTCAGAATTGCATTGCAGTTAAAATGAGACGAGTCATAAGCAAACTTAGCGTTCATTAAGTTGACACGAGCGAAAAGCTCGGAAAGGACAGACATCTCGTGGTCAGTCAGAGGCGACACGACAGAGGAAGT
Organism: Silene latifolia; assembly: GCF_048544455.1. Lineage (NCBI taxonomy): Eukaryota > Viridiplantae > Streptophyta > Magnoliopsida > Caryophyllales > Caryophyllaceae > Silene > Silene latifolia. The sequence continues at coordinate 177,818,791 of NC_133537.1, forward strand.
GGCCCCTGGAACAGGCTCCAGGTTGTCACCTTTCATTGGAGTGGGGGTGACCTTAGCAGACTCAGCCACGACTTTGTGATAAAACAGTGGGAAGGGGACCTTGACTGGGACATCTGGAGTGTTAGGAGCTATAACAGACTCTGACTCCGACTCAGACTCAGACTCAGATCCTTCTTCACTTTCCTTATTGAACATAGCCGAGGCGTTTGATGTTATCTTCCCCAAAGAGTAGTGTGACAGCTTGTCCGTTGAGGCATGGTGACGGTTTGGACTCAGTTGATGCAGCTTCGATGTTGTCGGGAATAAAGTAGCAGTCCTGGAAGACTTCCACTCCCAGGTATCTAGCCTTCGCCGCAGAGTCATAGATAGGCTCCGGAAAGCCGTGGTAGAGTTCGGACTCTCCCTCGGGGACAAAGTATCCGTTGAGAGTCAGGTGGTAGGGACGGAGGATGACTCCGTGCTTCTTGCGTTTTCGGATTAGGAGGTTCATCTCCTGGATGTCTTTGTCAGTAGCCCGTATCCGAGTCCAAAGGGAATGTTGGGGACCTTGGCCTGCTTCAAGGGAGGCAATGGGTCCTTTAGCGGATTGAGCGGCAAACCCGGGAAATAACCCTGACGCATCATGATACGGTTGATCGTGAGGCTGGCGAACGGGTCACATTCAGAGGTTGTTAGCTCATCAGATATGGCGTTCACGGCTTGGAAACCCCACATTTCATTGTCGTCCTCCTCAATGGCTTGGGAGGCTACCCCTCTTCTCACGACTGCTTTGATTGGGGAAGCGGGGATCGTGATCGTTTTCCCGTTAAAGGGGATCCTGATCTTTTGGTGAAGCGTTGATGTGACTACCTTGACGGCGTGAATCCAGGGACGTCCCAGGAGCATGTTGAAGGATGCGTCGATGTCGACCACTTGGAAACTGGTTTGTCTTTCTAGTGGCCCGGTTGCGACGGCTAGAATGATAAGCCCTGCGACCTTACGACGAGTGCCGTCGTAGGCGCGTACTCCTTGATTTGTTGGGATTAAATCAGATTCCTTAATACCCAGCCTGTGGGCAGTTTTGAGAGGAATGACATTCACGGCGGAACCGTCATCCACGAGGACCATTGGTATGTTCTTTTGGAGGCATTGCACAGTGATGTACATGGCCAGGTTATGGTTGGCTCCGAACAGGGGGATATCCTCGTCGGAGAAGACGACCGGATTGCTCAGATCAGGGGCGTCTCTTATCATGTGTGCCACTATTTCTTCTGGGGAAGAGGTGGAGGGCACGCTTAATTTTCCCAAGGCCTGCAGCAAGGCCTGTCGATGCTCAAAAGACGTTGCGATCAGTTGCCAGATAGAGATCTCGGCTTTTGCTTTCTGGAGCTGTTTCAGGATTGAGTTCTCGGGAGCCTTTGGTTGAGCGTCCACCTCTGGGACGATTTGGTCATTCGTTGTTGGAGCGACCGCTGGGTTGCTCGGGTTCTGATAGGGACGTCCTTACCGGGTGAGATGTCCGATTTTCGTCGTCCGCTTCTCCTTTCCTGGGACGACATAAATATCCTCAACATCATCCCACCATATGCCGTTAATTTCAGGGTCTCGAGGATACCTTGGAGGGGTATTCCTCGGTGGGTAGTTCTTATGGGGAATATTTTTGTGAGGGCGATTTTTGTGAGGGTAGTTATTTTGAGGGTAGTTCTCGTGAAGGTGGTTATTTTGAAGGTGATTTTCGTGGGGCCTATGCCAGAACGGTCGCGGGAGCAATCCATCCTGGGGTGGGTAGTTTTGAATGCTTGGGGAATTCTTCCGCGGACGTGGTGCCGGGGGATTGAAGATGAGTCGACGGTAGGCGTCATCGAGTCGGGTGATTCTCTCAGAAAGGCTGGCAATGGCCTCCTTAACTTGCTGAAACATCGTGAGCATAGTGGCAGCACTGAATACGAACACTCCATCTGAAGGGTCCTTTTCCGGAACATTCACCTCATCGTCAATTGGCAAGATGAGATGAGAGCAGTCTAGGGTCGGCTCATCGTCAGAGATGGTGTGAATTCCCAGAGGATTCGTCTTGTTGTTTGGCTTAGTTGGTGGGGGTATAGGCAAATCTCCTTTCTCAATCATGTCTTGAATGAGGTGCTTGAGTTTGAAGCAATTTTCGGTATCATGCCCTTTCCCTCGATGATACTGGCAGTAGGCGTTGGGGTTCCAAAATCGGGATTTCTTGGCGTCGGCCGGGTCCGGGGTGGGCCCGATCGGTTGTAGCTTCCCTTGGTCCATGAGCCTTTTCAGGGCACTTGCATAAGTTGACCCTATGTTGGGGAACACTCTCTGAGGGCGTTCAATTTTCTTGGCAGATGGTTTGACGAGGTTGACCTCATCAATCTTGTTTGTCTGACCGTAAGGGCGAGATCCGGTTGAGGTGGATCCTTAATAACCCCTGCATGTGGTCTTTGCTAAGACACCCTTTCGGAGATCGTCTTTAATACGTGTCCCCAGAATTTGCAGATCTTGAAAAGTTTTGATATTCTGATACCTCAGCAGGTTGGCGTAAACCGGGCGGAGGTTGTTGACAAATTTCTCCACCAGAGTTGATTCACTCGTCTTAATAACCAACTGAGTACTCACCCTCCTCCAACGGGTTAGAAACTCAGTGAACCCCTCCTTGTCGTTTTGGGTTAGCACCTCGAGAGTACGGGTGTTGGCCTGGATCTCGACATTGTCGGCATATTGTTTGGCAAACTCAACTGCGATTTCGTCCCAAGTGGTAAGGTTTTTCGGGTCCATGGAGTAGTACCATTGGCGAGGAATTGGCTCCAAAGAGGATGGGAAAATCCTGGTGAAAAGTTCCTGTTTGACCCCCTTAATGGCCATGTAGTCTTTGAAAGCACGGATGTGGTTGAGTGGGTCCTCCACTCCCTTGAACTTAGGCACATCAGTCAGGGTGAAGTTGTCGGGTAACTGGTCCCCGACAGGTTCGAACCTTCGGTTATTTTCAAGGTGGATGTTGTTACCCCAGGCTAGGAGTTGTTCTTCCAAAAGTTTCATCCTCTTCTCAGTCTCAGTCAGAGGTGGGGTATTATGTTCCCCAACTTCCTTGTTTTCCAGGGCGTCGATACGGGTCTCGACGCGATCCAGGGTGACCTTAAGAGCGGTAAGTAGGTTGGCTAGCTGATCAGTTGTGAGATCTCTGTTGTTATCATTGTTGTTGTTGGACGAAGCTGAAGACGGGGCCATAGCTCTGAGGCAGAAAAACGGCTCACATTACAACTCAATCCGACACGGTTCCAAGACTGAACGCAGACAACACAGAGGACGAGACCAAGATCGACTCAACAAGACGGGGTGACCGTGTGTGGTCCCTTGGTGCTAACTCGATTTATAACGTGACAGTGTTTGACCGAACCTTTGACACGAGTCCAACATGACGGCGTGATGCCATTGGACGGGTCTCGTGGTGAGATGACTCATAAGTAAAGACCCATAAGTACATTTGCTTTGACTCGATAGACACGAGGCGGAATTGGAATGGTGGACTGAAGTTTTCGAAAATAGGAATTTTCAAAAGATTCATTTGTCGCTTTAATTGGCGGCTTCCGAAGATAGAAATCTCCGCAAGTCGATCAGTTGAAAAGGGTTGTCTTAAGTTTATTTGCAAAAGACGGTTTGAGTTTGAGTCGGCTCGGAACACGGTGTGTTGCTTCCTAAGACGGTTTTGAAATTCAAAATTGTATGTTTTGAAAATCGAGTTTGAAATGTTTGAAGAGGTCTCGGGGACGGTGCATGGTCCTCGGGATCCCGAGAGTGTCTCGAGAAAAGGGTGTGTGCTTTTCTCGGGTTTTGAAAGAGCCATTGTTCGCGCGAAACGGGTTAAAATCCGTGTCTAGATGCGGCGATTATAACGGCGTAAAAAGGTGTTTTGAAATGGTTATACAAAACCGAGTTTGAAAATCGTCATTACGACGGCCTAGAAAGGCGGGTTAAAATGGTTATACAAAACCGAGTTTGAAAATCGTCATTACGACGGCCTAGAAAGGCGGGTTGAAATGGTTATACAAAACCGAGTTTGAAAATCGTCATTATGACGGCCTAGAAAGGCGTGTTGAAATGGTTATACATAACCGGGTTTGAAAATCGTCATTACGACGGCCTAGAAAGGCGTGCATCGGTCGGCGAAAGACCGAGGTTTAAAATGGCCATTATAACGGCGCAAAAGGTGATTTTGAAAGTTTGCAAAATGACACGGAAGGACTTATGATCAAGTAGCATATAAGCACTCACAGTTTCATTATATTATGCATCATGCTGACACGGGTTTTGGCTTAAAAGGGTGGATTACACACCAAGCAATCAAACCCCGATTTGCGAGAGGGATACCAATCCAAACAAAATGTGTAAGGAGGGTGCCCTAGCCTCGTGCTCGAAAGTGATGAAAGCTCTTTCACGAAACAGAAATGTGTAACGACAATGGTATGCTTGACTCAATCGGGGTTCGAACCGCGGGGATGAGATAACTCACGCCGACGAGACGAGCCAATTGGTCGAAAAGGGTTAGGTTGTGGGCCTGGACAAGGAACCCGACCGTGACCGTAATATCAATTAATGCATTCCAACCAAGACCTCGTTCGAGTCTCACCATCTAGGGATCACAAAGACGTAAGTGTCCTAGTTTTCCCCAGCGGAGTCGCTAATATGTGGACATGGGCCCACCTGCGTATGCCAAGCCGATCTGTGGACAATGGCAGCGGTCTTTTTGAAAGCCACGCTCGGCGGCGTAAAGGTGCTTTCGACCAGATCGTTTTAGATCGGTCGGTTTCGTCTCGGTAAGGGCCTCGAAACGATTAGAGATGTTCGGAGTCGCCACCAAGCATTTGTGGGATGCCTCGAACCCGTTCGAATTCCACTTTATACCTCGGTCAAATCGAAGCACAAAGCAGCGTTTTGACATAGGTACTAAAGATAAGGAAATCGTCCCTCTTTAGCATCCTATCTCTAGAATGACTCTCGTACGCCCTGGATAAGGACGTCCCCTATCCAAAGTTTATGAGTAATAGGTGAAGGTACGTATTGGGAAGCCCTTTAATCAGACACCCAATCCCGCCCGCGTTTAGCGGCCTCTACTGATCGATCTTGGTTGGTTTGAATGCATGAATGCGCATCCAATGTTTTAAACCTAACATGTGAGAGCTTTCTAAGTCGGTTTGATTTAATCCAAGTATCAAGTATAAGATGTCGAGTTGGATTAATGATTGATTTGCATGCAAGACGGAAATTAAACATCCATTTACCGTATTAGGTTTAGGGTGCATAACATGATCCATTTGTCTTAGTAAGGCATTTGGCAAATATGGTTTGAATAGTCATCTGATCCGTCCTATATCCGGGTTAACCAGAGTCGGGATCGTCCTAGACTAATGCTGGAAGGGAACAGGCCCTGTACTGCAGACGGCTATAAGAGGCGCGAGCCTACGGCGGTGTAAGGGGCCTCCTTTGGTTTTGAAAATGAGAAAGAAAAGGCCCGCTTGAGGCGCGGGTTAGCCAACGGTTGTATGCCGTGTTCGACTGTTTAGAAAACGTTATAAAACGTGTTAAAAATGGGTATTTGAACCCGGTTTGATTTGAAAGGGTCGTTTAGACCTCATTTGTTGATTTGAAGAACTAGACTCGAATAATCATCATTGTTTGATAATATTCGGTGTCGTGTTCGGTCTTGACAAGCTTGACATGAATAGTTTTGAAAATGATTATGGACTAATTGTTTTAAGTCCATTTTGAATGTGATTAGTCGGTACTCATCATCGTACCCGGGTTAAAATCCGGCATGGTATGTATAACCAAGGATGACTTTGTGTTGGTGACTAATATGTTTGTTTTGAAAATGTAAAGAAATGAAATAAAAGGCTTTAAAATACCTTTTAAATGTCATTAACCAAATATTATCACCGAAACACGGATTTAACCGTCATGGTATAAAGAACCAAGGGTGAAAAATGCTTTATGGTTAAGACATGTAAAATGAAACAAAAGGGTTTCGGAAATACTTGAAATGGTAAAAACCGATTACAAATATGAAAAATGGATTAAGGGAAATGACGAGAACAAACACGGTTGATCTCTGGTCTGGGCACCCCATTTAGGCGCGAGCCAGTAGGCGACCTAAGGGGCTTCTGCCTCAGACCAAAAATCAGTTTTGGCTCGTTTATTCCACGTTTTGGTTCATGTTATGCATGTTTTAGTGTAACACCCCCATACTCCAAGTGCCTTACCAGGACCACTCAGGTATGAAGATATTACCATCTCGGTTACCCGAGGCAATGATAATCAAATAAACAATGAAGAAACAACGTTTAAATATAAATACTGAGTGAAGGGTTACAATTCTCAAAACCAAAACCAAAAGTATAATACATGTTCTCAAACTGACTGTTTACTGTTCTAACTGAAATGTAAAGAAACTACTAAGCTACAGCGGAAGACTTCTATCACCATATCGTGGCAATCCCAGCTATCCCAGTACTCATCTCATACCTGCTCAATATCTGCTCACCATCCCCGAATGGATCACCGCAGGTTTACAAAACAACAACCGGGGTCAGTACTAATCACACAACTCAATCTATATATCAACAATAAGATAAACAGACAACTTAACTGTCACACACACAACCACACCAATTCCAATCATCTCAATCTTCGACTGTCCACTGGACCAGCCCTGCCAGTGGGGGACCGCAGCCGTACCCACCAAATCCCCGCTCCACATAGTGAGCGATAACCCTGTCCATTAATGTGCACATCCCTTCTGTGGCGGGTTCCACAGAAGGTGAAACTAGGGCGTGAAGCCACTCCCGCAAGTGACCCCACTCAGCCGAGGACACGCCTCGAGAACCATAAACAACAATCACAATCACAATCACAACCGTCACAATACAATTACTATATCTAACAATCAATCTCAACACATCAACAATCATCCCATTATGGGACTAATACTGAGTAGGAAATCCTACCTGGAAAGCACACAATCAGACGGTCTCTACTGTTGTATCATAAAGCTTCCTCTATGAAACCTCCTCCTATCATACAACATACAAATGCTACCAAATCACATACTACTCAAAAACCCCCAAATCCCTATATTAGGGTTTAACCAAATCAAAGGAAAGACAACAAAAAGGGTACATATATCTTACCCTCGACGCAAGGATCTCAACGGTATAACCGACGATGAGAACCGACCTTCCAAACTCCGGGAATTGCTAACAATGTGATTAGGATTAAGAACGTACTTGCTTTCTCTCTTAAACAGTAAATTAGGTTTTGCAAAAGTGTTTAGAATAATGACGATGAAGGTTATATATCTTAATCGCATAATTAACAAAACCCGAGAAAACTCCCCGTAAAACCGGATACTCGATCGAGTACCCAAGGTACTCGATCGAGTACCCAAGGTACTCGATCGAGTACCCCCTTACTCGATCGAGTACCCTAGTTACTCGATCGAGTACCCAACAGGTCAGAAACTTTTCTAAAACGCAACTTACCCTTACTCGACAGAGTAAGGCCTACTCGATAGAGTACCCAAAGACTCATAAATACGGAGTATTACAGTCTTCCCTCCTTAAAAAGAACTTCGTCCCCGAAGTTCAAACCACTACTAAACAAAGGTACTCCCATAACACTCCCGACTCAACAACCAAAACAAAATCAACATAAAACATGTTACTAACCCAACTCATCCCGACAAACATGCCGACACAACATACAAAAAGGGTATAAAACTCTTAAAAACTGTTCGCGATCATCTCCTACCCCCCTAAAAGAAACAAGGTTACGTCCTCGTAACCACACATACCTGATCAAAAAGAAAAGGGTAACGCTCTTTCATAGCTTCCTCTGGCTCCCATGTAGCTTCCTCAGTCTCGTGGTTAGACCAAAGGATCTTAAGCAAAACTGTCTCACCACTCCTAGTCTTCCTAACCTTTCGGTCAAGAATTTGCTTAGGCACCTCAAGATATGATAAGGACTCATCTAGCTCTAAGCTCTCTGCCTCTAACACATGTGACGGGTCACTCACATACTTCCGCAACTGCGAACATGAAACACATTATACACTCTCTCTAACGCAGCTGGTAAAGCCAGACAATATGCAACTTCCCCAACTCGCTCTAAGATCTCATAAGGCCCTTTAAACTTCTGACTTAGCTTGCCTTTCTTCCCAAATCTCATAACCCCACGCATAGGAGACACTTTCAAAAGAACCTTGTCCCCAACTTGAAACTCTATGTCCCTGTGATATAGATCTGCAGAACTCTTTTGCCTATCCTGAGCTGCTCTCATCCGTTCCCTGATCATCTTAATCTGTTCCACCATCTCATGCACCATCTCTGGTCCTAAAACCATGCCTCAAAGACTATCGTCCCAACAGATTGACTCCTATATCTCCTCCCATACAAAGCCTCAAACGGTGCCATACCAATACTAGTGTGATAGCTGTTATTGTAAGAAAATTCTATCAAGTCCAACCTCTGCTCCAGCTACCCCGAAATCCATCACACAAAGCTCGCAACATATCCTCAAGAGTCTTGATTATTCTCTCTCGTCTGTCTGTCATTTGCGGGATGAAATGTCAGTACTCATCTTCAAAGTTGTTCCCAACGATTCCCGCAACTCTTTCCAAAACCTTGATATAAATCTCGCATCTCTGTCGGACACTATGTCCTTAGGGACTCCATGTAACTTAAGCACGTTCTTTCGATAGGCCATAGCCAATTGTGCCTTAGTCCATGTATCTTTCATTTGAACAAAGTGAGCCGACTTGGTGGTCGATCCACTATTACCCAAATCATGTTGTTACCTTGTTGACTCTTTGGCAAACCCACAATAAAATCCATGGAAATGGATTCCCACTTCCACTCGGGTACCTCTAAAGACCGAATCTTACCTTGTGGTCGTCATTGTTCCCCTTTAACTCTCTGGCATGTCAAACAACGGACATAAACTCATTGTCTCTTTCTTCATCCAGGCCACTTAACGTTTTCTTCAAATCCTTGTATAGTTTGTCACCACCTGGATGTACTGAATATGGTGTACAATGTGCCTATGTCATGATAGTCTTTTTCAACTCCTCATCATTAGGGACACACCACCTACCATCGAACATCAAACTACCATCTGTATGAATAGAAAATCGGGATACTGTCCCTTTCTCTACTCCAGCTCTCCACTCAACTATCTTAGGACCCAACGCTTGCTTACCTCGAATGTCATCATAAAACTCAAGCTGTACTGTCATATCACCCATGGCATCTCCTTTCGCATCATATGTATCCCAAACCTCGCTACCTCATCTCTCAACCTCATCAAAGATAGAGTCGCATACGAGAATGTACACTCTTCCTACTCAAAGCATCAAGAACTACATTGGCCTTCCCTTCATGGTAGATGATTTCCATGTCATAGTCGCCAATCAACTCCATCCACCTCCTCTGTCTCATGTTCAACTCCTTTTGAGTGAAGATGTACTTGAGACTCTTGTGATCGAAAAATACCTTAAAGGTCGCCCCATAAAGGTAATGTCTCCAAATCTTGAGAGCAAACACCACCGCACCCAACTCCAGATCATGAGTAGGGTAGTTCTCCTCATACGGCTTCAATTGCCTAGAAGCATAGGCAATCACTTTACCATTCTGCATCAACACACATCCCAACCCATTCTTTGAGGCATCTGTATAAACCTCAAAGTTCTCGCTCCCTTTAGGCAATGCTAAGACAAGAGTTGTGGTCAAACGCTCCTTTAATGTTTGGAACGCCGTCTCACAACTCTCATCCCAACGAAACCTGTTCTCTTTCCTCATCAACGCTGTCATAGGTCTAGCTATCTTGGAGAAATCTTTCACGAACCGTCTGTAGTATCCAGCTAAACCCAAGAAACTCCTAATCTCAGCAACATTCTTTGGTTTTTCCCACTTTGTCACTGCCTCAATCTTCGCCGGATCCACAGCCACTCCCTCCTTAGAGATCACATGTCCCAGAAAAGCAACTTTCTCTAACCATAACTCACACTTGGACAGCTTAGCATACAACGCATGCTCCCTCAAAGTTCGCAACACGATCCTCAGACGCTCCTCATGCTCCTCCTTAGTCTTAGAATAGACTAAGTTGTCATCGATAAATACCACCACAAACTGGTCCAAAAACTGTCTGAAGATTCTGTTCATCAAATCCATAAACACTACCGGTGCATTAGACAACCCAAACGGCATCACCACATACTCATAATGGCCATACCTCAACGTGAAAGCTGTCTTTGGTATGTCCACCTCTCTAATCTTCACCTGATGGTACCCCGACCTCAAATCAATCTTAGAAAAGACTGATGCACCACTCAACTGATCAAACAGGTCATCTATCCTTGGTAAAGGATACTTGTTCTTCACCGTCACTCGGTTCAGCTCTCTATAGTGTATGCACAACCTCAGACTCCCATCTTTCTTCTTCACAAAAAGGACTGGTGCTCCCCACGGCGATACACTAGGTCTAATGTATCCCTTCTCTATCAAATCATCCAACTGCTTCCTAAGCTCCTCCATCTCCTTAGGACCCATACGTTACGGTGCCTTAGAGATTGGCCCCGTCCCTGGTTTCAACTCAACGGTGAAATCTATCTCCCTCTTTGGTGGCAACCCCGGAATCTCCTCTCGAAAAACATCGCAAACTCTCCCACCACGGTATCGATCAATCGTCGGACTCTCTATCTGGTCATCTCTCACATGGCACAAGATCAAAGGACATCCTTCCTCAGATAAGACTTCAAGGTGACAATGTAATCAACTTAACTTTGGGTTTGACTAGAAACCCACGATAAGACACACTAACGCCCTTAGGACCTCTTAAAGACACTTTCTTTTGATGACAGTCTATCTTAGCTTTATACTTTCCTAACCAATCCATCCCGACTATCATCTCAAAACCGTCAAAAGGAAACTCTAGCAAGTCTACAGGTAGATCAACTTGCCCAACTATCACAGATACATCTCTAAATAACCTCCCACATGATACAGACTCACCCGAAGGTATAAAAACTTGCTCACTAACAGACTCATATACCCTCAAACCCAACCGTTTTACATGACTTGAAGATACAAACGACTGAGAATCCCCCGAATGAAACAAAACAAAGGTATGAATACCATTAACAAGGAAAGTACCGGTGATAACGTGTGCATCCTCCTCACTTTGCTTTCTTCTCCATCATGAATAACTTTCCATCGGTCTTGTCCACCTCCCGGACAAGATCTTCGGGTGATGTGGGTCGGCTTAGCACCGACCCTTGATTGTTGTTGTTGTTCGTTGGTGGTTTCTGATAAGAATTACCGCTGTTGCGGTTGCCTCCACTGTAACTCGACTTCCCGGTTTGGCCATGACCCAGCCGGTCTATTGCTCGCATAGCTCTGCGCAGGTCTCTGGAAAGATCCGGGTGCACTTGTGCACTCATATCTCTTGTGGCCTACACCACCACAGCTATAGCAGGTCACTCCCCAACTACCACTAACACTTCCACGGCCACGCCCAAAGGAAGCCCCAAAGATCGAACCCCGACCTTAAGAAAACCCTTAGATCGCTTGTGGTTGCCTTTCTTGTGATTAGACCGCCACCACCCTCGCTCTCAGACTTCCTTTTCTCACCACCTGACCTCTCATGAGCCATATCCACCAACCTCTCAGCTCTCCCAGCCCTCTCGTAAGCTTCCTTAACATCAGTAAGGATTCCCACGGGTAACTTATCCATAATCTTAGGGGTCAACCCCCTCTCAAACCTCAACGCCGATTCTCCTCATCGAAACCCATATCCTCAAAGATACCTAGACTTCTCATTGAACCGCTCGTAGTACTCGGCCCACGACATCTCGGCGGTCATCTTAAAATGTCAAACTCTTCTCTCAACTTACTCCTCACATGCTCCCGTCACGAACTCCTTTCTCACAAACCTGAAACTCCTCCCAAGGTATAGTAAACCTTGGTTTGTATATATCTCCTTAGCACTCACTTTCATCGTATCCCACCACTTGCCACCGCCTCCCTCGGATAGAACGCAGCTTGTTCCACTCTCATCTCATCAGGACAGTGAACCAAATCTAATATGTTCTCCATCTCTCTAAGCCAACTATCAAGAAGGTTAGGCTCCCCAACTCCCTTATACTCTTTCGGGTTAAACCTCGCTATATATAGGCTGATTTTAGAATGATCAACCTCTTTCTCCTTATCCTTATCCTTATCCTTCCCCACAGTCTTTAAAGCCTCAGTGAGAGCATCCTGATGCTCCAACATCTTAACGATGTCATCTATGTTCATAAGCTCAGCTCTCGCATACAAAGCAGTCTTCTTGGGCGGCATCTTGAAACTATATCAGAAAAAGGGGTGGATATAAACATACGCGCCAAAACCTCAAAACAAGAAAACACGCAGCCCAGACCCCTACTCGATCGAGTTCCCAAACATACTCAATCGAGTAACGGGCTACTCGATCGAGTGCCCACCATACTCGATCTAGTGCCCCAACATCGACCCTAATGCATCTTCCGATCTCTAACATACTCGACCGAGTAGCGATCGAGTGACCCCTTACTCGATCGAGTGCCCGAGGTACTCGATCGAGTGCCCAAAAACACGATTCCGGACTCAAAATCGTCAAAAACCCACCCGATCAAGTCGCCCCACTCGATCGAGTCATGCTAACTCAGAAACGCTACCCGCATGCTATATCATATGCTAACATGCTAAAACTTTATAAAACCAACATTGTATCATAGCTAAGCATGTAATGCTACGCATCTTTTCATACGATTCACGAAATCATTATATCATGTTATTAAACGCCACATTGTAAACATCCAACATGTTTTCATTCCAACAACAAGTCTACATATATCATTAACCTTTCTTTCACATTCTCAACTTTCTACTTCAAACATCCAACAATTACACACACTTCAGCACATTCTTACACAAGCTAACCAAACAACACATACGACCTTGACATACACCCCCCATGTGACCGGTTCAAAATTGTAGGGCAAGTTCGTGACTTTAGGACGTCACCCAAGCCTTTGCATTAGCTCCTACAAGTTTTACCCCGGGTTCATTTTAATTGACTCCCTATGTTCATTAGTTTCATTGGTTACGAGTTTCGTGGATCGTCCGCTCGATACCATTTGTAACACCCCATACTCCAAGTGCCTTACCAGGACCACTTAGGTATGAAGATATTACCATCTCGGCTACCCGAGGCAATGATAATCAAATAAATAATGAAGAAACAACGTTTAAATATAAATACTGAGTGAAGGGTTACAATTCTCAAAACCAAAACCAAAAGTATAATACATGTTCTCAAACTGAGTGTTTACTGTTCTAACTGAAATGTAAAGAAACTACTAAGCTACAGCGGAAGACTTCTATCATCATATCGTGGCAATCCCAGCCTATCCCAAGATTTACTCATCTCATACCGCTCAATATCCGCTCACCATCCCGAATGGATCACCGCAGTTTACAAAACAACAACCGGGGTCAAGACTAATCACACAACTCAATGTATATATCAACAATAAGATAAACAGACAAACTTAATCTGTCACACACACAACCACACCAATTCCAATCATCTCAATCTCCGACGTCCTTTGGACTACCCGCCGATGGGGGACCGCAGCCGTACCCACCAAATCCCCGCTCCACATAGTGAGCGATAACCCTTTCCATTAATGTGCACATCCCTTCTGTGGCGGGTTCCACAGAAGGCGAAACTAGGGCGTGAAGCCACTCCCGCAAGTGACCCCACTCAGCCGAGGACACGCCTCGAGAACCATAGACAACAATCACAATCACAATCACAACCGTCACAATACAATTACTATATCAAACAATCAATCTCAACACATCAACAATCATCCCATTATGGGACTAATACTGAGTAGGAAATCCTACCTGGAAAGCACACAATCGACGGTCTCTCTTTGTTGTATCAAAAAGCTTCCTCTATGAAACCTCCTCCTATCATACAACATACAAATGCTACCAAATCACATACTACTCAAAACCCCCAAATTCCTATATTAGGGTTTAACCAAATCAAAGGAAAGACAACAAAAAGGGTACATAGATCTTACCCTCGACGCAAGGATCTCAACGGTATAACCGACGATGAGAACCGACCTTCCAAACTCCGGGAATTGCTAACAATGCGATTAGGATTAAGAACGTACTTGCTTTCTCTCTTAAACAATAAATTAGGTTTTGCAAAAGTGTTTAGAATAATGACGACGAAGGTTATATATCTTAATCGCATAATTAACAAAACCCGAGAAAACTCCCCGTAAAACCGGCTACTCGATCGAGTACCCAAGGTACTCGATCGAGTACCCCCTTACTCGATCGAGTACCCTAGTTACTCGATCGAGTACCCAACAGGTCAGAAAATTTTCTAAAACGCAACTTACCCTTACTCGACAGAGTAAGGCCTACTCGATAGAGTACCCAAAGACTCATAAATACGGAGTATTACATTTAGCATGTTAAAGTCATGAAACGAATGAAAACATAATAAAAGAGGATTTTTACACCCTTATACTTACATGTTTGGTTATGGCGAGTGACCGACGTAAGTGTAACAACTTGTTTGATCGGAAAAAACTCGGTTTAAAACCGTTTTGTTAAGTAAAAGAGTGTTTTAAATGTTTAGTGATGGTGTAGTGGTCAAAGTGGTCGGACAAGTAAATTAATTCACGATGACGGTACCAAACAATGTGTAAGGCTCGTGTTTACGATCGGTAGGTCGTAAACACGCGTCGGATTGTGACTTTAGAAGTCGAGTCGAGAATTTTAAGGGAGAAAAGAGGGGGCGGACACTCGCGTAAGTTTCAAATGGGTGGCATTTGAGGGGTATTTATAGGAGAATGAGTGGTTGTGTGAGTTTTGAGCGACGTGGCCACCTGGGCTGCTCAAAGAGGCGCGAGCCACGTCGCGGCACTTCGAGTTGTGTTGTCACTATCACAACAAACGCAATCATGATTTGTTCTATCCTAGGTTTTGTAGTCACATGTTTGGTACTTGACCATTCATGAATCCGGGAAAACTTAGTATAGAAGGCTTGAAGATATTTTGTTTTTGTGGTTGACTCGGTTTGACTCGTTGTTGGAGTTGGGATTTGAATTTTTGAGCCGGTTTTTGGTCCGGTGTCGGTTTTGACTCTAGTTAGTGTCATCGCGACCCCGTCGTCGTGCATTAAACACTCCAGGTATTTTTAAAATGTTTTGAAATATTTTGTTTTCGAATTCGTTTTAAGTTTTCCGACGTAAAGTTGTACACAAACTGTCGATCAAACGCTGCGATCCCAAAACATGTTGTAGTCCGATAATCATAGGGTGTTTGTTGGAGTCTCCGCAGATACTGGGTATCTACAGTTACTACGTTTTAATTAAGTCCTTACACTCAAATGCAGTCCACCAAATAAAATCTTATAATGACTAACTTTCTACTTATAATAATAAAAAAGAATGGAAACGGCATAATAAGATAATTAGAATTGGAACCGTTATAATAATAAGACAAAATGATAACGGTTCTTTGTTAATCCTTTATCATATTACATATATCAACAACGGTAATTTTAAAGTTGTTGTCATATTACACCAATTAACAACGATGTTTCTTAAAGCCGTTTTAAAAACAGATCCACTGTGAAAACTGAAAAGTTTGTGATTTTAGTATACCAATACATGCCCTATTTATTGGTTGTTTGACTATTATTCACCTCATGAATCACACAATTACAACAGTACTTAGAGAACCGGCTTAGATTATGAAATTCTAAAAATGAATGAAATTTCAAAGGTATTAATAATAGAATGACTGATGGTGAACAAGTCATCTCTGCCGTCGTCGCCGTCATTAATCTTTATAATTTAAAATAGGTAATCTCATTTTCATAGCTACTGGCTTATATATGGGTCGTACTTGGATGATTGATGGTAAAATTGGTGATCCCACTTATAATGACGGAATTGCTGAATTTTACAATTTCGTTAGCGAAAATTTTCATCTCCACTCATCAATCCCCTGCCCTTGTAATAGATGTGGTAATATTAGTGTTTTGCCTATCGCAGATGTCAATATACACTTAGAAAAGAATAGTTTCAGTAGAGATTATAGGCGTTGGACTTTTCATGGAGAATTAGAGGATGAGGATGGGGAATTTGATGTAGAGGTAAATAATCATACACCTGAAGCTTCTGGTTTAGATATAGGGGATGGGGCATATGATGTGTGTGTAAACAATAGTTCACCTACACCTGAAGTTGTTTTAGGTGAGAAGTTTGCTGAAGATAATGGATTCGATGATTTTGAAGCTATCGGTGATGGGGAAATAAATGCTGATGATTTAATTGAGAAGTTGAGTCAATCTGAAATGCCTTTATTTACAGATTGTAAGAAGTATACCAAATTGTCCGCGGTGGTAAAGTTATATAACTTGAAGGGGGCAAATGGGTGGAGTGATAAGAGTTTTACGGATCTTTTAGCTTTGCTATGTGACATGCTTCCTGACGGTAATGTTCTTCCGAGTCGGACATATGAGGCTAAAAAAACGATTAGAGAATTGGGCATCGAATATGAGAAAATACATGCTTGTCCCAATGACTGCATATTGTACCGTAAAGATTATGAGAAATTATCATATTGTCCTTGCTGCTCTGTATGGCGTTATAAGACTAAGAAAGGGATCCCAGCTAAGGTGTTGTGGTATTTTCCAATAATACCAAGATTCATAAGGATTTATTTGAATGAAGAAGATGCAAGAATGTTGGCTTGGCATAATAGTGGAAGGATTGAAGATGGAAAGTTAAGACACCCAGCGGATGGTCAACAGTGGAAAGAGTTTGACGCTAAATATCCTGACTTCGCCAAAGAAGCAAGGAACTTGCGTCTAGCGCTCTCCACATATATAATGAACCCTCATGTAAACATGAGTACCCAACACAGCACTTGGCCAGTTGTGTTGGCCATCTATAATTTGCCCCCATGGGTTTGCATGAAACGGAAGTTTCTGATGTTGTCTTTGTTGATATCTGGCCCTCGACAACCTGGAAATGACATAGATGTGTATTTGGAACCACTTCTAGATGATCTGAATATTTTGTGGGAAAGAGGGATATGAGTGTTTGATGGTTATAAGAAGGAATGTTTCAATCTAATAGCTATGTTATTGTGTACAATAACTGACTTTCCGGCGTACGGCGATCTTTTTGGACATACTGTACATGGGAAAGAGACTTGCCCATTGTGTGTGTGTGTGGGGGGGGGGGGGGGATGTTGAATCAGAATATTTGAAGCATTCTCGCAAGCATGTGTACAGGGGAAATCGTCGATGGTTATGCCCTGATCATCATTATCGTAAGCTTCACAAGGCGTTTAATGGGTGTCCTAAGAAATGTGGGAGTCCTCAGATTTTGAATGGTCATGAAGTGTATGAGAAAGTGAAAGATATTGAGATAACGTATGGGAAGAAGGGACCTAAGTTTTCTACTCGTGGTTATAAAAAAAACCTTATTTTTTACCAAACTTCCGTACTGGCGTGACGTCCCGGTTAGACATTGCCTAGATTTTATGCACATTGAAAAAAACGTTTGTGATAGTATAATCAATACTCTGCTGAATGTTCCGGGTAGGTCAAAAGACAACAAGGCAGCTAGGGATGATATGGTTGATATGGGTATTAAGCCCGAGCTGATATGGACATAGCCACTTACACGCCAAGCTAATCTGTGGACGTATAGCGGTCTTTTGAAAGCCACGCTCAGCGTCGTAAAGATGCTTTCGACCGGATCATTTTAGATCGGTCGGTTTCATCTCGATATGTGTCTCGAAACAATTAGAGATGTTCGGAGTCGCCACCAAGCATTTGTGGGATCCTTGGAACTCATTCGAATCCACTTTATACCTCGATCAAACAAAGCACAAAGCAGTGTTTGACATAGGTACTAAAGATAAGGAATCGTCCCTCTTTAGCATCATATCTCTAAAATGACTCTCGTACGCCCTGGATAAGGTCGTCCACTATCCAAAGTTTCTGAGTATGAGGTGAAGGTACGTATTGGGAAGCCCTTTAATTAGACACCCAATCCCTCCCACGGTAGCGGCCTCTAGTGATCGATCTTGGTTGGTCGAATGCAAAAGTTTATAAAACGGTTTAAATGCATGAATGCGCATCCAATAATTTAAACCTAACATGTGAGGGCTTTCTAAGTCGGTTGATTTAATCCAAGTATCAAGTATAAGATGTCCAGTTGGATTTATGGTTGATTTGCATGCAAGACGAAAATTAAACATCCATTTACCAAATTTGGTTTATGGTGCATAACGTGATCCATTTGTTTTAACAAGACGTTTTGCAAATACGGTTTCTGAATGAGCAAGTTAGTCGTCTGATCCGTCCTATATCCGGGTTGGCTGGAGTCGGGATCGTCCTTGACTGATGGTGGAAAGGGAACAGACCCTGCACCAGGCGGCCACATGAGGCGCGAGCTTGTTGGCGATGCAAGGGGGTCTCCCCTGGTTTTGAAAATAGGAAAATAAAAGGCCTGTTTAGGCGCGGGTCAGTCAACGGTTTAAGACGCATTCTGACCATTGAAAAAAACGTTTATAAAACGTGTTGAAAAATAGGTATTTGAACCCGTTTTGGTTTGAAAGGGTCGTTTAGACCGCATTTGTTGATTTGAGGAAGGAGACTCGAATAATCATCATTATTTTGATGATATTCGGTGTCGGGTTTAATATGGCAAGCTTGATATGAATAGTTTTGAAAATAATTATGAACTAATTGTTTTAAGTTCATTTGAATATAATTAGTCGATACTCATCATCGTACTCGGGTTAAAATCTGACATGGTATGTAGAACCAAGGATGATTTTGTGTTGGTGACTAATACATTTTTTTTGAAAATGCAAAGAAATGAGGAAAGGCTTTAAAATACCTTCCGAAATGTAAAGATATGAAATAAAAGGCTTTAAAATACCTTTTAAATGTAATTAACAAAATATTATCACCGAAACACTGATTAAACCGTCATGGTATTAAGAACCAAGGGTGAAAAATGTTTTATGGTTAAAAACTTGTAAAAATAAATAAAATAAAAGAGGTTTCAAAATATTTGAAATGGTTAAAACCGATTACAAATATGAAAATAGATTAAAGAGGAAAGATGAGAACAAACACGGTTGAGTCTGACCTGGACACCCCATTGAGGCGCGAGCCTCTGTGCAGAACAATGGGCTTCTATCTCCTCGTCTACCCTATGTTTTGGATTGTGTTATGCATGATTTAGCATGTTATAGTCATGAAATAAGTAAAGACATGATAAATAAAGAATTTTTACACCCTCATACTTACTTGCTTGGTTATGGCGAGAAACCGACTCGGTTTAAAACCGTTTAAGTAAGTAAAAAGAGTGTTTTATTAAGATTAGTGATGGTGTAGTGGTCGATGTGGTCAGTCAAGTGATTTAATGCACGATGACGGTACCAAACAATGTGTAAGGCTTGTATTTACGATTGGTAGGTCGTAAATACGCGTCGGATTGTGACTTAGGAAGTCGAGTCGAAAATTTTAAGGGAGAAAAGAAGGGGCGGACACTCGCGTAAATTCTCAAATGGGGGCATTTGAGTGGTATTTATAAGAAAATGAGTGGTTGTGTGAGTTTTGAGCGACGTGGCCACCTAGGCTGCTCAAAGAGGCGCGAGCCACGTCGCACGTCTTCGAGGTGTCTTGTCGTCTTCACAGAAATGCAATCATGATTTGTTCTATCATAAGATTTGTAGTTACATTTTTGGTACTTGATCATTCATGAATCCGGGAAATCTTAGTATAGAAGGCTTTGAATGATTTGTTTTTGGTGGTTGACTCGGTTTGACTCGTTGTTGGAGTCGGGATTTGAATTTTTGAGTCGGTTTTTG
This sequence comes from Silene latifolia, assembly GCF_048544455.1. Lineage (NCBI taxonomy): Eukaryota > Viridiplantae > Streptophyta > Magnoliopsida > Caryophyllales > Caryophyllaceae > Silene > Silene latifolia. The sequence continues at coordinate 177,838,779 of NC_133537.1, forward strand.
GTCCGGTGTCGGTTTTGACTCTAGTTAGTGTCATTGTGACCCCGTCGTCATGCATTAAACATTCCAGGTACTTTTGGAAAGTTTTGAAATGTTTTATTTTTGAAATCATTTTAAGTTTTCCGACGTAAAGTTGTACACGAACTGTCGATCAAACGCCGCGATTCCAAAGCATGTTATTGTCTGATAATCATCGGGTGTTTGTTGGAGTCTCAGCAGATATTGGGTATCTGTAGAGCCCCCACATTGACTGAGGCTTGGACAGGGCGAATGTCAAAGTAGAGCCCCCAGGTCAATCGAAGATTACAACCCGGAGACCCAAGCGACGTGGAGGCGGCTCGAAAGGATTCGGGCCAAGGACCTGCCGTCGGGATGGGCGACGCCAAGGCGACTCGAGGGTACGAGCCAAGGACCTGTCGTCGGGAACAGTTTAGAGTCTGTTGACTATCTGTGCGGGTCGTTTAAAGTCCGTTAGACTACGTACAAAGGCTCGCCAGCCATAAGAAGGAATCATACCTGAGGCATCTTCGGATATATCCTCGCACGTTTGGGGATAAAGGCTCGCCAGCTGCGGTGCGTACATAAGGATGGCTCAACAGCCGCGATGCATAGTAAGGATCGCCAGTCATGGGGCGTACTTAAGGAGGGCTCGCCAGCCGCGTTGCGTAGTAAGGCTCGCCAGCCATGGGGCGTACTTAAGGAGGGCTCGCCAGCCGCGATGCGTAGTAAGGCTCGCCAGCCATGGTGCGTATATGAGGAGGACTCGGTAGCCGCGATGCGTTGTAAGGCTCGCCAGCCATGGGGTGTATATGAGGAGGGCTCGCCAGCCGCGATGCGTAGAAAGGCTCGCCAGCCATGGTGCGTATATGAGGAGGGCTTGCCAGCCGCGATGCGTTGTTAGGCTCGCAAGCCATGGTGCGTATATGAGGAGGGCTCGCCAGCCGCGATGCGTTGTAAGGCTCGCCAGCCATGGTGTGTATATGAGGAGGGCTCTCCAGCCGCGAAGCGTAGTAAGGCTCGCCAGCCATGGTGCGTATATGAGGAGGGCTCGCCAGCCGCGATGCGTAGTAAGGCTCGCCAGCCATGGTGCGGTCGGTTGATCGACCGTGAGAATAGCCGCGTCGGACGGGCTTGTTTCGAAAGTAGCCGACTATGATGCCGCCGTGGAAATAGTGAATTTGAATTTTTACTACTGTTATTTTTCAATTAAGCGGGTTCTGCAAGGAAGCCACCTGTTGATATTTTGAAGGGATAGTGAATTTTGAATTTCCACTACTCGTTTTTGAATTCGAAGTGGCGGTTTTGGTCGCCGTTTGTTTGAATTTTGAAGGAAATAGCGAGTTTTAAATTTCGCTATTATGTCTGAAGTGACGGTTTATGTGCCGCCGTTCACATGTGAAGGAAATAGTGAATTTCGAATCTTCACTATTACTTTTTGAAGTGACGGTTTATGTTGCCGCCGTTGACGTGTGTGGTGAAAATAGTGAAATTTAATTTCAACTATTATTTTGAAAATGACGGTTTTAATTGCCGTCGTTTGAAATTCGAAGAAATAGTGAATTTTGAGTTTTCACTATTATTTTGAAATTGACGGTTTTAATCGCCGTCGTTGAAATTTGAAGAAATAGTGAATTTTGAAATTTCACTATTATTCCTGAAATTGACGGTTTTAATTGTCGTCATTGAAAATTTGAAGAAATAGTGAATTTTGAATTTCCACAATTATTTTGAAAATGACGGTTTTAATTGCCGTCGTTGAAAATATGAAGTTTGTTATGGGAAATTGCGCCAAAGCCCAACATTTCACTGAAAGAGCAGGGGGCACCCTATTAAGGCGCGAGCAACCTGGTGAGTTAAGGGAGCTTCCCTATTTTTCTGTAAAAAAGACGTGAGAATGGTTCGCATACCATTCTCACTTCGTCTTTAACCTTTCGACAAAACCAACCAAAAAACCGCCATTGTTGGTCTCTAGCTTGCTTCCATTCATGCCATCATCAGCAATGTCATCTCAAGGTATGTAGTTCCTCTTGAATCCATTCGAATTTGTTGATCTTTTTGATAGATTGAATTAGGGCGAAATGTTTACCCTAGAAAAATTGATCTGGACGGTTTTGATTGAGCCCATTTCGAGTGAAATTGATGATTGCATTAGGTTAGAAACCTGTTTAGGAGTATAAGGGTGCTTTTAGTTTGCATTTTGGTCCCCATTCCCGCTCCATATGCTCGAAAAACGTGAGTGAGGTGGAGGAACCGTCTCATCTCACAAAGCCAAGTTTATTTGCTTGGGTAGTGGGTCTCACTAGGTTGCATTGTAGTCAAGAAAGACCGTATATGCCATTGTGGACCTTTGTTGGGTATTGCGGGCAAAGTTGGAATTTTTGCGTTTTGTGGCGGTCTTATGTCTGACAAAATAAGCATCTGTTTGAGGTTGAATTGAGTGAGTCTGCCTTAACATGGACCTTATTGGTAGTTTAGGTCGCTTTGAGGCGTGATAAAATCACGTTGCCTTGTCCTGGGCGTATTTTGCAATTTTGACCAGTTTGTGCTCAAATAGGCGTAGGAATTGCCTTTTCGAGCCGTAGGAAAATACCCCATTGTATCGGGAATGTATTTTGGTTTGCTGGCGGACCTTGTGTGGGTCTTGAGGTGCCGTTTTTGTTGTGGTTGTTTTGACTCGTCTTTTACTTGAAAAGAAGGGCGAGTCGTTTTTGTGCGTTTTTTTGTAAATTGTTTTTTTTTGTTTGGTTGGATTTGGGTGGGATTGCCCTTGTTCTGCTTTGCAGGTTTTTTTTTTGGATTTGACCAATTTACGCCGTCGTAATGCCGAAATTTCGGCTGACGTTCTTTGTTTGTAGGAGAGTGTTCGGGACCTGCCGAGTCCCTTGCTGCGACTTTTGAGGAGCTGTTTGGGACGGGGCCGGTTAGCACTCCTGTTAGTGCACCTGCCGCGATAGTGGAGGACGCTTCCGAGGAGGAGGGGCCCTATGAGGAGACTGTTGGGGCCGAGAGGGCCGTTGAGGAGCGTGAGGAGCCCGCTGTTGGGGCTACTGGCGTTGAGAGAGCTCAGACTGGGTCCGAGGTTGGTACCTCTGGCAGGAGGGTTTCTACGAGGAGGCGGACTCCTCGGCCGACCAGACGAACGTTACGAAACGTCGCTAGGGTCGTTGAGATGCCTCCTGTCCGTCATGTTGAATCTCGTGGTCAGAAGAGACGGAGGGCGGAGACGGTTAAGGACGATGTTGACGACGCGAGTTGGGAGGTTAGACGGGTTACAGCCTCGTGGGGGGTGAACCTGCGGGCAGCGCCTGCTTGGGCCGAGGGTTTTGACGGTAGCCAGTTGCTGCTTCAACTGGACAAACACATCTCCTACCGTGCTCATGAGGGCTTGGTGAGTCGTGTCACCTAATTGAACTTCCGCCACCTTTTGAAGTGTCAGACCTGAATAGGTGTAGTGACGTTTGTTTTTGATTCCAGGAGATCGGCACCATGAGGACTTTCTCGGGCTTCACTACCTGCTTGGGCTTTTACGACATACTCCGAGCCGGTACGAGGGCGTTGAGAGAGAGGTCGGCTTTTGGGCCGTTGGTGGCCGCTTGGCGGGACATTCACAGGTCTTCGATTAGGTCGAACCTGTGTTTGATCCGTGCCATGTTGGATCGGTACTGGGATACGACGTCGTCGTTCCACATGGTGTTTGGGGAGGTCGGTGTGACATTAGAGTATTTTGCCATGATATCTGGCCTCCCCTGTGGTGACACACCTGTCGAGTTCACAAAGACACCGGAGAGGGTGTCTTCTCGTGCGGTTACTCATCTGATCGGTATTGTTTTGCCTGAGCCTTCTGACGTTACTCCGTACCTGATCACGAGTTCGTATGTGAGAGACCACTTCAGAGGGAGAGTGGCGGGTGCTGCTCCGGCGCCGTTGGCGAGTCCGGAGGCTGAGGCTAGAGCTGACGCGCAAGAGGCGCGGTTGTGGTTGTGGTACTTCTTGGGTGCCACGTACTTTGGTGACAAGGGTGAGCGCTTGTCGACCAAGGTACTTCCTCTCCTTGCTGACCTTGACGCATTGGGTCAGTTTGACTGGGTTACGCCCGCTTTGGCGAGTTTTACCCGGTATATGCACGCAGCGGTGCGTCCGGAGGTGTTGGAGGACGGTAGTGCCCCAGCTTTGGTTGGTCCCGGCCTCATCTTTGAGGTACGAGCGTTTTTTATTTTCAGTTTTGAGTTTTATTTTGATTTTGTTTTTGGCAATTTTTTGAAAAGATTGGCTGATTTGTTTTTTGCTGTGTTTGATTACAGGCTTGGTTGTATGCTTACTTCCTTTCTTTGCGTCCGGTGACTACAGGTGGTGTCCCTTTGGCCTACCCTGCTGTGAGGGGTTGGACGGTGGCTCGGAAGAAGTCGATTAAGTCGACTTATGAGGACTGCCGACATCGTGTGAACACCCTTCGAGTTGCTGACGTAAGTTGTTGTTCCTTACTCTTTCTTTATAGACACAGATAGAGATAGGATGACTAGGTAGCTTAGGAAGCCCCCAGTCGGTTGAGTAGCTCTTTCTTAAATGCAGTTTGTAGGGCGGCCTTGGGAGCACTACACGGAGGTCCCGACCGCTGCCAGGGAGCTTCTGCGACCTCGCAGCTCCCAGCGTTTGCATCTTGAGACGGTGATCGAGCCGATTTGGTACCTGAGCTAGCGTTTAGCTCGTCAATGCCTTACTGAGATCTTCGTGGTACCGGTCGACCCGCCTAGGGTGTTGTTCCAGGAGTCGACCACCGACGAGGTTGAGGAGCATCTTCACGGTCAGGGTGGTGAGGAGCTGTTGCTACGGCACGTTGACTACGACACCTTCCGGTTGTCGAGGCTTGCCTGGTACCCGATCGAGGTATATTTTCCTCTGCTCTTTTGTTTTCATTGTCCCCTTTGATAGGAGGGTTTGTTACCTTTGATGCGGACCCGAATTGCAGGGGGTCGACGCGTTGATGAGGACTCAGCCCCTAGTTTTCCCGGCGGAGACGACCTTTCAGGGACCGGGCGGTGAGGAGCTACAGTTGCGCCTGCTAGATCCTGCGGTTGCTGAGGTGACCGATGTTGGCATGGAGTGGAGGTTGGTCGTTCTGAGGGTGAGTTCCTGACTTGAACATTTTTCCTCATTCGTGTTTTGCCTTGCATTGTATTGAAGGACCTTTTTGGCTATAGGTGACGACCGTTAGTCATCAGGTTTTGTGGCGAACGACTAACCGCTGGAGGGCGCTTGCTGGTGACCTGGCTGCGAGGGAGGCTTGTCTTTCTCAGGTAATTTTTGTGTGTTGTTTTTGTGTATTTTGTGTTGCATTTCACGTTTTTAGATCTTGATGACCTGTATTGTGTTTTGCAAGGCACTGCGGATCCGACGGAGCTTGCTCGAGTCCGTGCTGAGTTGGATACAGTCAGGTCGATGATCGAGGCCCAGGGGTTGGAGGTTACTCGTCGAGACCAGGAGTTGAGGCGTCGTGAGGACGGGTTACGGTGCCGAGATGCGGAGATTGCTTTTCTCAGGGCTCAGTTGGCTGCAGCGGAGGAGCTTCATGTCGAGATGGAGCGCAAGACGTTGGATAGTTCTCCGGAGAGGGAGTCTGAGCAGGTGGTAGTGTCTGCGTTGGCGGCGACTCCTTGCGAGACCGGGACTGGTCCGACGGGAGGCGCTGAGTAGTTGTTGTAGCTTGTCCGTGTTTTGGACTCTTGCTTTTACACATTTATATTTTGCGTGAGGCGGTTTGTATATATGTGTTTTTCGATTGTGGTTCATTTTGTGATTTTTTGGCTTTTTTGTGTTGTGTTTCGGAGGAGCGATGTAGGCTGCCAATTCTCCTTTTTGCTTCGCACTAGTTCATGCATCGTTAGTGTAGAAAACAGGCAATAGGTAGCACGCAAACACGTAACAAGCATTTGAAAACAGAGTTAACCACGGTGATTCGCAGTTAAAATTGAATTTTGGAAATTGAAAAGAATTTTGAAAATTCCGCGACAAGTCGTCACGTTTGGAATTCAAAAGAAATTGATTTTAAAATTGAGCAATTAACTCGTGTCGTGAAATAAATTGCATCGAAATTATTGAAATTGATTTATGACTCGGTAAAAAAAATTCAAACTCAAACCGTCAGGGATGAATTTTTAGAAAACAATTTTAGGAGTATATTTGATTCGATTTTTGTTGGGTCAAGACTCGAATTTGTGAGTGCTTGAATTTTTGAGGAAAACTGATGTCGCATTATCAATTTTCGATTTTTATTTTTGCTGGGAAAACTGCGAAAAAGCGAAAAAAATTCGGAATTTTGGTTGACATGGAAACGATTCGTCGCGGATCGGGGCGACTAGCCCTTCCCCCTTTTTAAAAAAGAAAGAAAAATCCGTATGTTTAAAGCTGCGTCATGGAAACTGTGTCGGATTTCGTAAAACGCAAAAGCAAGGAAATGTGAGTGTGAGGAAACACAAAATCACCTGGACCATCCCAAAGAGGGGCGGGAGGTTTGAGGTGTCGGAAGAAAACACAACTTGAAAGGGACAATTCAAGGCGAGAATCCTGGGATGGGGCCTAAAGAGGCGCGAGCTATTGGGCGATAGAAGCAGGCTCTCCCTTTTTTTTCTGAAAAACGCGCTGATTGTTTTGTATAAATAGTGATTTTTGTGCTTCATTGTTTCATCATCCGAAACACAAAAACATCTCTACAAAACCTCTTCTTCTTCCTGTAGACACCTCGTTTCTGCACCTCCCGCAAACACCCGGTGATGATTGGGCCGCATGTTTGGTACGGGAAACGATTTGTGACAGTTCGTAAGTTTATCGTCAAGTGATCCCTCAAACATTTTTGTCTTCCTCATGGTTGTCATCTAGGTTTCATTACGGTTGTTTTGGCAGTAATTAGAGTTCATTTGGAGTCCAGGTCTTAAACCGTCTTCATTTCTTAAAACCGTCAAATCCCGAGTCAAAGCAATGTGCTTGTCTACCTAAGGTTAGGATGTCATAAATGTCGTGAGATTATATCTCATTTTGAGTCTCATGTCACTTCTTTGGGTTAAACTAAAAGTTTACATTACAAAATGTGCATTTCATTTAGCTAAAATGACAACCCGACTTTTAGGCCTGTTTTATGAGGTCATAACGACTTTTTTGGGTCAGGCCTATTTCACAGAAAGTTCTAGATCTTTTTCTTAGCTTTCCAACGCCCCCAAAATCAGCTTATTCGGAGTCTTGTAAAGAAAGTTATGCCTATAATACGACAGGCTGTCAAACGCGCTTTCTTGCGCGGGAGGAACCCGCTGAGGAAAGGACGCAGCAAGTGCTGCGCCTCTTCCAAGGGACGCAGCTCTGCTACGCCTTTTACTCAAGGTTTTCTTTTTGTCCAAGTTTCCGCGTTTAACCTAAGTCGGTTATTTCCGGTTCTTTCTCTCCTTTCCTAAACCCTAATTCCGTGATTAGTATAAACAGGAGCCTTCGCTCCTCATATTTCTCACGCGAGTGTCCGCCCTTCTCTTCTCCCTTTGCATTCTAGACCTTTGTTCTTACTTTTTGGCGTCTACGTGCTTGAACATTCGACCACGTAAGCTCGGATCCTTCCCAGTACCAGCCTCGTTTGCATGACCGACCAATTTGACCAACTCTACATCAATCAACTTAATAATCTAATCGTTTTCCTCTTACGAGGGCACTTTCAAATTTGCGTTATAGTTCGAGTCGAGCATCGCTAATCGATAACTTAGTCCTTCTCGTTTCGTCAAACTTGTAAGTCTGAGGGTGTATAATCTCTCTTTATTTATTGTTATTTACCTTTTTGTATCATCAATTGTAAGGTTTATGTCGAAAATACCAATTAAAACCGATTTCTAAAACCTCGTGTAAAACCTCTTTTTACGGATTTCCAGAAGACAAACCGTCGAGAAAGGACGCAGCAACTGCTGCGCCTCTTTGAAGGAGCGCAGTTCCTGTTGTGCCTCTTCGTGAGGCTGCCGCAGTTCGTGCTTCCTTTCTTCTTCCTTCGTTCTCTGAAATTCGTTCCTCTTTTATTTGTTTTCGTTTGTTTCTTGTTAATTCTTTGACATAATAGCATATTAATTTCACATGTATATTAATTATCATCTTTAACACGTTTTATTCATCGTTTAAATCCGACTTAAATCCCTTATAATCTGATATTTGCGGGTTTTCGTCATTAAATTCAATCCGGGTTGTAGGAATTCGATTTATTCACATTGAGTTTCTGGAATTCGACCTTTGATATATATCCATCTGTCTATTATGTTATTCGTCATTAATTCTTCATCAATTCATCATGTTTAGCCTATTTCATTCACCCATGTCACTAATCAATCATTTGTTCATGTAATTAATTAGTAATTTTCCGTCTCATCCATGTTTTGTTGTTTTATGACCATTAATCACATGTAAATAATCTGGTAATCACTTCCATCCGAGTAAATATATTAATTGATCCTTAAATTCACCAATTAACGCTAACGATTTGCAGTTCCGGCTTCACAGCCAGAACTCACCCTTGGAACAGACGCAGCATCTGCTGCGCCTCTTCCAGAGGGCGCAGTTCTGTTGCGCCTGTTCCAGGATGATTTCTGTCTCTGAACTCCGTTATTGTTTGACCTAGTTTAATTAGCTTACGTATAATTAGCTATTATCCGTATTATCACCTTCTGATCTTGTTCGTTAATTCTTTCCTTTATTCGTTTTCTCAAATTATCCGTTTTAAAGGTATTTTCGACATAAATCGCCTAATCCATTGTAATTATTGTAATTTTCCTTATTGTAATTTTCTTTTATTGTATTTATCATATTTCTTGTATCATTTGTATGCTTTCACATGTAATTGAGCATTAAATCCTATTTCGACATTAATTGTATGTTAAATTATGTGTTCACCGACTTAGCCTAATCTTCACATGTTAGGATTAAAACTTGGATGTTGCATTGCATGCATATAATCGACGATATATCGAGTATAGACGATGTCCCTAATCATTAGTAGAGGCCGCTATCGAGGCGGGCGGGATTAGGTGTTCGATCAAAAGAGCTTCCTAATACGTACCCTCACCCCTTACTCCAAATCTCTGTGAACATCCGTGTTCATTGGCATCCACGAGAGTCATTCTAGGCATAGAATGCTAAGGGTAACGATTGCTTCGTGTTCATGTCATTACTTTGTGTCTTGACATGACACGAGGTATTCGAACGGTTCCAATTTCCCATAAAATTTGGTGGCGACTCCAACAAAAATGCAAACGCTTGTTCTCTTCCCCCGTGGGCCCCCCGCTGTCCACGTTTGGCGACTCACTGGGATAATACACTTACGTGTAGCCAAGGGTAAAACTTGAACAAGGTTAGGGAATAGTTTGTACAAGACAATTGTCGGTTTTCATAACTCGGTCTTCCTAGACCGTTTTATTCGGCCTTCCTAGGCCCAACCCAACCCATTCGACCAATCGTCCCGTCTAAACGGTCCTAATTCTTATTTGGGCCTAAGGATGGATAACGATTGACGTCATCCATACCATGATGCTTACTCTTGTTTGTATCAAGGGCCTTCACTACTTGAGGAAATGGACTAGGAATCGGCCTTACTCTTGTTTGGTACGAGCCTCTCCACAGACTTCGGGTTTGATGGTTCGGTATGGCAACCCACCCTTTAAACCAAAACCCTTTTAAATGCACTCAGCATACCGTTATAATGCCTGTATATATGTATCATATGTGATCACCATTTTGTAAACAAAACCATTTTGTAAAATCAAAAATCCTTTTCAAAATATAAACATTTTCAAAATAGCGCAAAACAAAGCCGAAACTCTGTCCAAATATCGAGTCAAACTTCGGGCCTCAAACCCATTTCAAAATCCGTGTAAAAACAAAAAAAAAGTCAAACAAAAAAAACAAAAAACAAAGTCCGAAAAAACAAAAACAAAAAAAGAGTCCAAAAAAAAAGAACAACAAAAAAATAAACGTTTTATTCAAAAAAAAATTCAAACATGTAAATGTAAATATGTAAATTCAATTGGGCTAAGTTAGAGTCAAAGTTCAAACCGACTATGTCCTAGTCAAAACTCTATCGAGTCATAAACCCGTCTTCCTTTACATTTTGGGTCTTTTCAAATTCAACTCAAGTCCTAAGGCATCACGCCGTCATTTTGGACTCCCTACCACAAGTCAATTAGGATCTAAACATTTCCATACCTCGACTCACACACTCGAGGCTAACACATCGAGTCATTCCCATATATGTTTCTTGAATTCCCCCAGTGACACGTTCGGGACACACATACCCGAACCTCGAGCAAGTCTGTCTTAAACAACACAAATTAGAATTAACATGTGTCATCAATTCCGTCAACAAAGTCAATCATATGAAGGTCACTCCGTCAAAGTTAACACTCGAGTCTAAAATTAAAGTCAAGCACCGTGAATTTAAACACGAGAAGTCGCTCACGACATTTCACGAATTCACAAGTCAAGTCTAGATTTGTCATCTTGTCCCTTCTTTTGTTTGTTGCCTTAGTATGCTAGATCCCATGTCGAATCGAGTTGTAATGCGCGTCGTTTCTGTCGAGTAGGAATCCAGCAAGTTCTGTCAGTCAGCAAAGTCACGAAGCAGTTCAAGCCACAATCACTGTGTCTCTCCAAGATGTTTATGCCATGGTCCTACGAGTTCAAGCTACAGTGGAAAATTTGAGCATTCGAGTCCTCACCCTTGAAAATGGAATGGTTGAAAAGAACATGCCAACTAGAGAAACCTCTAGTCTAGGTCATCCAAAGCTTACCTCTTGCAATACCCATCGTCCTAGAAAGCCGAAAACAGCTGAAAGGAAACCTGGGAGGCATCAAAGGGTGCTTACCAATTTAGGCATGTCTTATGCCGATGCTTTGAAGAGACTCTCTGCCCAAGGCAAGCTACATCCACTAGAGCCAACTCCGGATCCACCTTTAGAGAAACAGGTGAACCTCTGGAAGGGCAACAAATACTGCTTATATCACCAAGGTAGAGGCCATGATATTGAAGAGTGTTTTCTCTTGAAACACACCATCCAAGATATGATCGAAGTGGGCAAGCTTCCTAAGCCACCTTCTGTCGGAAAATCCAAGAAAATCGACCCTCTTGGGTCTAATATCATTAAGCATGATGAAGAACCATCTCTAGATTGTTCTCATCTCCACAATCATCATGATGATAAAGAAATCAATGTCCTAGAAGATGAATATATCCAAAATGGAATGCTCATACTTTCCATTACCTTCAACAATAAATTCTCCAAAATAGAAGGAGCCATTGATAATCTAAAGTTCCGAATTTCCAACATGGAGAAACAGTTTGCTGAAATGAGTAAGAAGCTTGATGCCCGACCTCTCAAGATGAAAAGTGTCCAGACAAACCCTCAGCTTGACAGTCTTAAGGAGAAAGCAACAAATGGACAATCTATTCCTAGTTCTTCTCATCCAAGAATCAAAATCAACAAAGGCAACCTCATGGAGCTTTCGGGGTCATTTACAAAGGCTTCCAAAAATAAGGGCACACCTCCTAGGAAATTTACCAACATTGGTATTACATACACCGATGCCCTTCAGAGACTCATGGAGCGACGAATGTTTAAGTCTATAGGACCTACGCCTAACCCAGAGAAGAAATCCAAGTTTTGGGATGAGAATGCCTACTGCAAATACCATAGAGGCAAAGGGCATGATACAGAGAAATGTTAGAAATTAAAAAACGACATTCAGGATATGATCGAAAGCGGGGAATTGTCCCTCTCGACCCTTAACTCACATGGCAGGTTAGGCAATCCTCATGGATATACCACTTATCAAGAAACTTTTCTTGACTATTACCTCTCAATGTTCCCAATGACGAAGATGAGGTGCTCAAATGGGTGAATGCTCAAAGTCAGATGCCGAAGCCAGTTGCTGGAAGGGAAAATGCTCAAGCATGGGCCGATGATTACGAGTCTAGGTCTAAGATCGAGTCGAAGTCCGGGTCCGAGTCTGAGTCTTAGGCTTTCTATCTCATATTTGTTCTAGTATCGTTCTCCATTTTCATTCCTAGTGACAACCTGGGGGATGTCCCATGAGTCACGTGTCTTCTCATATCTATGTTAAATAAATTTATTATCCATTTCAATAAAAGCACACTTTTCAATTCACATATTCTATCATATCTCTTCCTCTACCCTTTTCCTGTGACAACAAGAATTGGTTTGAGACATTTTTAAAATGACAACAACAACATATGCCAAGTCAATGTGAGTACACTTAGATGATGTTCCGTTCTATGTTGTAGAGGACCTAAGACTTCGTGTTAAATTTCCTTACCTATTCCATGTCTGGCAATAGAAACCACAATATAACTCCAGTTTAGGACGAGCCTATCTCAAGAGATTCTAGGACAAATCTAGACCATCTCCCTTGTTAACAATCCATGACGGAAGGCAAGCCCATTCCCCACAATAAACAACCCGTGGTACTAAAAACCAACCCGTTTCACACCAAAGGTGCTAGTCTGACCCAAGTCCATCCAAGACGATACGAGCCATGATCAAAGACAAAGGCTCAATCAAGAAAAATGACCAAGATCTATATTCAAAGCCGTAGTTATGCCTATAACCTAAGACAAAAGAGTCAAAAGAAGAAGGCTCAATCAAGCGAGTCAAGTCAATATCCAAAGTCAATGTTATCCTCAAAAAACCGAATCAAAAATCTGAGCAAGAAGCCGAGATATATTCTAGACCAAGAATCTGAATCTGAATCAAGAACAAGTCTGAAATCAAAAACTAAACGGAATACTCCTGAAGTCTATATAGAATCAAGTTACAGTATAGAATCAAGACATCAATCAAGATGGTCAACTAGCACCCTCACTTAGCCTTCCACACATCACACACCCTAAGTCCTTCTCGAGACCATTACAGGGAGGTAGTTAGGAATTTTGAGAATCCTCTAAAGCTTGTCAAATATACCCATCCTTTAGGGCCAAGACATGGAAACTTGAACCCACGTCATTTTAACCTACCTTTATGTGCTCAGGCTACATCAAGCCAAGAGACTCAATTTCCAAGCCATATTACAAGACATAGCCCCATTAAGCCTTAACTCCACAAAATCAAGCTCCAGAGATTTGTTCATCAAAGCCTCTTATTACCGAGCTCCACATTCCAAATATCCAATCCAGTTTCACCTTGACCCAAACACGGAGTCTTCAAATACTTTGCTACTCAGAACGGGACATACTCAACATCCTTAGGGTCCACTAAGTGTGCACACATAACAAGGAAATTTTTACAAAATAAGTTATACCTCTTTGGTCTATGATCAGCGGGAGTTATCTCAAATCGATTCTTCGAGTCACCAAAGGAATATACTCTCCTGACCCCTGCACTTTAAGGTCCTGACAACATAGCTTAGGCACACACTTGAACTAAGAGCATGGTTTGATTTCACCTTTTCAGGTGGATACGTAGGCAGTCCTTTCTTACACAAGAAGGATACAACCGCAACACCCAAACAAAATTAACCAAACCTCGGAACTACGATCTGGTTTGATTTCACTTCACGTGAATACGTAAGCAGTCCTCAAGGATACAACCATCCCAACTTTCAATCTCAATTATCAACCATCCCAACTTTCAACCTCAATTTTCCATCCCAACTTTCAACCTCAAATTTTCCATCCCAACCTTCCAACCTCAATTAACATCCCTTCCACAACCAACACCTCTATACTGGGGGCTCCTTATTGTCGCCTAGCCTCTTTTTTACCAAAGTCCAGAGTCATCCTCTCATCCTGGGGGCTTCTCTTCCAAGATGCCACCCTTCCTTTATTCTTCTAAGTCTAGCTAGTACTCGGTCCGGACAATGACAAAGATCTTAGATCAATTCTCCAAGTCATCGTGCCTCAAGAGGGGTCTCTTTTACAGTAAGTGGCGGCAAAAGATGCCCAAGTAGACAGCTGCTCCACGGCTTATGCCTTGCATTTATATGCCTTCATCATTCTAGTAATTATTATACCTTTGGAACTGATACACATTGTCACCCACACTTGGCTAGGGGTTGCGCATACTTAAACAAAGTATATCAAAGTCATCCCTGTATCGCGTCAAATCTAAGTTAGTGTTGCGTCAGTCAAACCTAAGTCCATATTTCGTGTCGTGTCCATATAAGGCCTGTGTCATGTCAAGTCACGTGTCTCAAGCCCATTGAATATGCATAACGCATTACAAACGACAAATTTCTTCGAACAAGTTTTAAACGACTTTTATAAAGAAACAACTTTTGCAAAACCTATGTGTTTCCTCATTCGAGGTCCATGTGATAATTGCTTACGTGCATATATTAGATTGCATTCTTGTGTGGCTACTAACCATGCAGGTAAGTATCAGAAGCAGTACTTTATCAAGACCTCGCTTGCCACAACCAGCGAATATTCTTTGACAGGTGTTTTGACACGCCTCTATTATCTTCCCCCAGCGAGAGTACACGGATAGACTTTCCCTCTCGAGACATGGAGACCAGTTCCCGATTATGTTCCCCCAGCGAGAGTACACGGATAGACATTCCCTCTCGAGACATGGAGATCAGTTCCCAAGATTTACTCCCCAACGAGAGTTTGCTTGAGGACAGAAACATGCAGATTCCCTAGAGTAATCACCCAACGAGAGTTTTCTTGAGGACAGAAACATGCAGATTCCCTAGAGTAATCACCCAACGAGAGTTTGCTTGAGGACAGAAACATGCAGATTCCCCAAAATCATCGTTTTATTCCCCAGTGAGAGTTTGCTTGAGGACAGAGAGAGGCAGATACCCCCAGGTGATCCTTCATATCTTTAGGTAACCCTTTTCAGGATAAACCCTCATATCTTTCAGGTAACCCTTTTTCAGGATAAACCCTTCAGATCTTTCAGAAACTTACCTTCATATCCTTCAGACAACCCTTTAGATAACCTTTGGGATAATCCTTCCTTGAGCCTTCCTCCCTTCAGATAATCCTTTATTTCTTCAGACACTTCAGGATAATCCTTTCAGTAACCTTCAGATAACTCCTTTTCAGTTAAGTCCCCTTTCAGTCCTTTAGAGAGAGTTGTCCTTCAGCCTTTCCTTTAGTGAGAGATGGCCTTCAGAGTTAGCCTTCGGAAGTGTTAAGAAGTTTCTTCAGAATCCCTGTGACCCCTAGATTCTTAGATCCCAAAATGGCTTCCTTTAGGTTCATAAGCCTTTAAGCTCCCACACCAACATCCTTAGGTTCATAAACCCATAAATCCTTTTGGAGTTCTCATACCTCAAACAGCTTAAGCGCACGCGTTTAAAACAAGAATTAGTAACCCATTAGTTCCTAAACTTAGCCCTAGGATCCCAAATCCTCTTAGGTTCACAAGCCTTTAAGTTCCCATACCAGCCGTCCTTTTAGGTTCGTATACTCAGGTTCACATACCTAGCCTCTTTTAAGTTCCCAAACTCCCTAGAGTTCACATACTTATACCCTTTAGGATCATATTTCTTTAGGATCACCTTTTCCTTTTAAGATCATATTCTTTTAAGATCCTTTCCTTAGAGTTCCTACACCCAAACCTTGGTTACCCCTTAGGTTGAACTTATATTTGGCCTCCTTCCCGTCGTTGTTTTCCTTTAGGGTCCCACACCCTAGCACAATCGTTATATATCTTTTAGGTCTTACCCTTAGCTCCTACGCTTAACCTTAGCTCCTACGCAACTCCGGAAACATCTCGAGAAAGAAGTCTCAGGTATGGTCTCTTTTTATGGCTGGCGAGCTTTCTTACGTAGTCTAATGGACTTTAAACGACCCTCCTCGATAGTCGACAGACTCTAAACTGTTTCCGACGACAGGTCCTTGGTTCAGACCCCTTGAACCGCCTCGCGTCGCCATAGTCGTCAGGTTGTAATCTTCGATTGACCTGATGGCTATACTTTGACTTTCGCCTTGTCCAAGCCTCAGTCAAAGTGGGGGCTCTGTAGACACCTCGTTTCTGCACCTCCCGCAAACACCCGGTGATGATTGGGCCGCATGTTTGGTACGCGAAACGATTTGTGATAGTTCGTAAGTTTATCGTCAAGTGATCCCTCAAACATTTTTGTCTACCTCATGGTTGTCATGTAGGTGTCATTACGGTTGTTTTGGCAGTAATTAGAGTTCATTTGTAGTCCAGGTCAAAAACCGTCTTCATTTCCTAAAACCGTCAAATCACGAGTCAAAGCAATGTGCTTGTCTACCTAAGGTTAGGATGTCATAAATGTCGTGAGATTATATCTCATTTTGAGTCTCATGTCACTTCTTTGGGCTAAACTAAAAGTTTACATTACAAAATGTGCATTTCATTTAGCTAAAATGACAACCCGACCTTTAGGCCCGTTTTACGAGGTCATAACGACTTTTTTGGGCCAGGCCAATTTCACAGAAAGCTCTAGACCTTTTTCTGAGCTTTCCAACGCCCCCAAAATTAACTTATTCCGAGTCTTGTAGAGAAAGTTATGCCTAAAATACGACAGGCTGTCAAACGCGCTTTCTTGCGCGGGAGGAACCTGCTGAGGAAAGGACGCAGCAAGTGCTGCGCCTCTTCCAAGGGACGCAGCTCTGCTGTGCCTTTTCCTCAAGGTTTTCTTTTTGTCCAAGTTTCCGCGTTTAACCTAAGTCGGTTATTTCCGGATCTTTCTCTCCTTTCCTAAACCCTAATTCTGTGATTAGTATAAATAGGAGCCTTCGCTCCTCATATTTCTCACGCGAGTGTCCGCCCTTCTCTTCTCCCTTTGAATTCTAGACCTTGGTTCTTACTTTTTGGCGTCTACGTGCTTGAACATTCGACCACGTAAGCTCGGATCCTCCTGAGTACCAGCCTCGTTTGCATGACCGACCAATTTGACCAACTCCACATCAATCAACTTAATTAATCTAATCGTTTTCCTCTTACGAGGGCACTTTCATATTTGCGTTATAGTTCGAGTCGAGCATCGCTAATCGATAACTTAGTCCTTCTCGTTTCGTCAAACATATAAGTCTGAGGGTGTATAATCTCTCTTTATTTATTGTTATTTACCTTTTTGTATCATCAATTGTAAGGTTTATGTCGAAAATACCAATTAAAACCGATTTCTAAAACCTCGTTTAAAACATCTTTTTACGGATTTCCAGGAGACAAACCGTCGAGAAAGGACGCAGCAACTGCTGCGCCTCTTTGAAGGAGCGTAGTTCCTGCTGCGCCTCTTCGTGAGGCTGCCGCAGTTCCTGCTTCCTTTCTTCTTCCTTCGTTCTCTGAAATTCGTTCGTCTTTTATTTGTTTTCGTTTGTTTCTTGTTAATTCTTTGACATAACAACATATTAATTTCACATGTATATTAATTATCATCTTTAACACGTTTTATTCATCGTTTAAATCCGACTTAAATCCCTTATAATCTCATATTTGCGGGTTTTCGTCATTAATTCAATCCGGGTTGTAGGAATTCGATTTGTTCACATTGAGTTTCTGGAATTCGACCTTTGATATATTTCCATCTGTCTATTATGTTATTCGTCATTAATTCGTCATCAATTGATCATGTTTAGCCTTTTTCATTCACCCATGTCACTAATCAATCATTCGTTCATGTAATTAGTTAGTGACCGTTAATCACATGTAAATAATCTGGTAATCATTTCCATCCGAGTAAATATATTAATTGATCCTTAAATTCACCAATTAACGCTAATGATTTGCAGTTCCGGCTTCACAGCCAGAACTCACCCTTGGAACACATGCAGCATCTGCTGCGCCTCTTCCAGAGGGCGCAGTTCTGCTGCGCCTGTTCCAGGATGATTTCTGTCTCTGAACTCCGTTATTGTTTGACCTAGTTTAATTAGCTTACGTATAATTAAATATTATCCGTATTATCACCTTCTGATCTTGTTCGTTAATTCTTTCCTTTATTCGTTTTCTCAAATTATCCGTTTTAAAAGTATTTTCGACATAAATCGCCTAATCCATTGTAATTATTGTAATTTTCCTTATTGTAATTTTCTTTTATTGTATTTATCATATTTCTTGTATCATTTGTATGCTTTCACATGTAATTGAGCATTAAATCCTATTTCGACATTAATTGTATGTTAAATTATGTGTTCACCGACTTAGTCTAATCTTCACATGTTAGGATTAAAACTTGGATGTTGCATTGCATGCATATAATCGGCGATATATCGAGTATAGACGATGTCCCTAATCATTAGTAGAGGCCGCTATCGAAGGGGGCGGGATTAGATGTTCGATCAAAAGAGCTTCCTAATACGTACCCTCACCCCTTACTCCAGATCTCTGTGAACATCCGTGTTCATTGGCATCCACGAGAGTCATTCTAGGCATAGAATGTTAAGGGTAACGATTGCTTGGTGTTCATGTCATTACTTTGTGTCTTGACATGACACGAGGTATTCGAACGGTTCCAATTTCCCATAAAAATTGGTGGCGACTCCAACAAAATGCAAACGCTTGTTTCCCAAGCGCCCCCGTGGCCCATGTCCACACTTCCACAAAAATATTCCATGGATGCTTTTGAGAATGCGTTGCGACAATGGTGCCGGGATTTGTCGCCTCCCGAAAAGTATCATCTCATTTGCATGGGAGTTGGTAAATTGTTGGTGCTTCGTCAAGTCAAGGTGCAATTTCATTCCTCGAAGCATGCTCTCGGTTTTGGGATTCGAAACACCATGTTTTCATTTTCCCGAAAGGTGAAATTTGTCCACTAGCCGAAGAAGTTCCGTTCAAGTCAAGTCAAAGTTGTTGGTGCTTCGTCAAGTCAAAGTTGTGTTCCGGTGCTTCCTCTGACTCGGTTATGATAAAAGGAGAAATTCCGTTCAATGTTATGTTTGTTGACAAGTCAAGTCAACTTCCTTCTTGCTGCACATGGTGTGGATATGGTGGCTCTTATCAACATCTTTTCAAACCGATTAGATGCCAATATTTCGGAGGTGGCTAGGAGAAGGGCTCTTGCCTTTTGCCTTGTCCATGTATACCTCATTGTTGATGCTTTGAAGAAGGAGGGAGCGAAATGCTATGGTACCATTACCCTTGTACACGTGGTTGAGCAAATGGAGCATGGTAGAGACCCATCATGGTTGGTTCTTGGCGAGATCACCCAATCTTTGGACAAGGAAGGCTCTTGTGGAGAAGCTCCTTCATTCGGATCCCCAAGGATCCTCCAAGTGTGGCTATTGGAGAGGCTAAGGTATGTAGAGCCTCTGTTTGATTCTTATTCTTATTCCTTCCATCGCCTTACCATGAGGAAGAAATTATACTCGGATAGCTTTGCTTCCACCGAGGCTTATTGGGCCACGAGATTGTCGGAGGAGGGCGGTCTCCACATCCGTTGGGTGGTGCCGTGGTGGCACTTGAGGTCCTTCACGGGGTTGCCCGCTTCGGGTGCTAGTCCTTGTTCTTTGATGGTGGTGGGTTTAAAGGTTGCTTCCTCCATTTATCCCGAAAGGCTCATGAGACAAATGGGGCGTCAACAAAAGGTGCCCGCTCAAGATACCCTTGTCCAAGAGAATGTTTTTCGAAACTCCGAGCTTGTGGAGGTCATCGAAAGGTGGTGGACCACTCGGCCGCTTTGGGAGGTACCAGACCCCGTTGCCACGACATGGGTGACTCCCGCTTATGTCAAGTGGTCAAGAGCTCCGTCTTTGGAAGAGAGGTCCAAATTCCGTAAGGACGAGGTTGTCGACTTGAAGTATCGGGTGATTGGCAAGGCTAACCATGCCTTCTTTGAGGAGTACGTTGATGGGGTTAGCCCCTATGTGATGAGGCCACCAAAGAGGAGAATCTCGGGTCCCAAGAATATGGTAGGCCGTGCATGGGCTCATTTTGGGCCGAACATGGGGTCTTGTACTAGACCGGAGGCCGTTGCCGTTGTAGATCCGTTGAGGATCCGTGCCGAGGAGGAAATCCATGCTAGGCGGGCCAACTAGAAGAATAAGGGGAAGATGTACCCCGAAGGAAAAGGCAAGGGTAGAAGGGAAGAGTGAAGACCTCCATTACCCACTTTATTATTATGATGTATTAGTGTTGTGAGTTTTTATTATGTTGTACTAGCTATGTTTTGTGTTTTTTATGCTAGTTTTATTATGTGAGGTGTTTTAGTGACACCTTAGCTTGGACAAGTTGTAGACTCGTCGAGCTTTATTTGTTGTTGAAATTGTAATCCCTCCCATTATTAATTAAATAAGAGGATTGCTCGTGTCAAAAATTGTGAAGGCTTGTTTCTTCCATCCGATTTGTAAAGGCAACTCGGTGTGAATCGTCCTAAACATTTGCACTTGGGAAAGTGGGTTTTTTGTGGGAAGGGAGAAAGGCTTCTTTTGTATTTTTGTGGGAAAGGGAATGGTTTTCCCTTTCTTTTTTTTTGATGGGGATCTTTTTTTTGTATGTGGGTTTTTTGTTTTGATTATGGGGATGGTTGTATCCATCTTGCGTAAGAAATGATTGTCTACGTATCCACCTGAAGAGATGAAATCAAACCATGATCATAGTTCAGGGATTTTTGTAAATTTGATTGGGTTTTGTGGTTGTATCCCTCAGGTATAAGAGGGACTGCCTACGTATCCACCTGAAGAGGTGAAATCAAACCATGCTCGTAGTTCAGGCATTTTTGTAAATTTGATTGGGTTTTGTGGTTGTATCCCTCAAGTATAAGAGGGACTGCCTACGTATCCACCTGAAGAAGTGAAATCAAACCATGCTCGTAGTTCAGGGGTTTTTTGCTTTAGTGCAAATGGATGTTGCCTTTGATAGATCAAAGGAAATTCAAAACGGGCAAGGTGCCGGAACTTAGACTACTACTGAACCAGATTAATTCTTGGGATATTGTGGGTGAGGAGGTCTGTGCAGCTATTGCTGATTTCTTCTCAACTGGAAAGCTTTTGAACCAGATTAATTCTACTGTGATCACATTGATTCCTAAGGTGGATAGACCAACAAGTGTTAAGCACTTCAGGCCAATTTCTTGCTACAATGTGATTTACAAGTCAATTTCTAAGATTCTTTGTTCTAGACTTGCCTTAGTTTTGCCAGATATCATTACTCAAAACCAAGGTGCCTTTGTTAAAGGGAGGAGTATACTTGAAAATATTCTTATCTGTCAGGACCTTGTGAGACTCTATTCTAGGGGAATGGCTTCTCCTAGGTGCATGTTCATACTAGACTTGCAAAAAGCCTATGATACTATTGAATGGCCTTTTGTGGATCAGATGTTGGAGGCCTTAAATTTCCCTATTAGGTTTAGAACTATGGTGATGACCTGCATTACTACAACTTCTTATTCCCTTAATCTTAATGGGGCAAGCTTTGGATATTTTAAAGGAAGAAGAGGGTTGAGACAAGGGGACCCTATGTCTCCTCTTGTTTTTTGTATTTGCATGGAATATCTCTCTAGGGTTCTGATGTATGCAACTGATAAGTGGTTTTTTAGATGCCACCCACTTTGTAAGAGCCTCAAGCTGACCCACTTGCTATTTGCTGATGATTTATTGATGTTTTGCAAAGGAGAGGTTCAATCTATTATGCTGCTGCTAAGGGCTTTGGCTACTTTTTCTGCTACTTCAGGACTTAGGGTTAATGCAGCTAATTCTGAGGTAGTGTTTAATGGTGTTACATCAGGTCTGAAGCACGATATTACTGAGATCTCTGGTTTCACTGAAGGTAAGCTCCCTTTTAAATACTTGGGTGTTCCTATCCAGGCTGGGAGACTAACTAGGGATGACTGCATTGTGTTGATTGAGAAGATTGTTTCAAGGGTCAGGAGTATTGGTGCCAGGAAATTGAGTTATGCAGGGAGGCTGGTATTGATTAACTCAGTTTTCAATACCCTACATAACTACTGGTGTTCTATTTTTTTGATCCCCAAAGGAGTGATTAAGAGAATTGAGGCAATCTGTCGGAATTATTTATGGAATAGGGACACTGAGTACCACAGATCTCCTCTGGTGGCCTGGCATGATGTGTGTTGCAACAAAAAGGAGGGGGGGATTGGGAATCAAAGAAGCTGGGGTGTGGAATGTGGCCACTGAGTTGTGGCCACTATTGGCAAGTTAGTTAATTGGATATATACAAAAGCAGACAGACTTTGAGTTTTATGGATAGACCATGTGTATATGAAAGGCCTTGATTAGGAAAATTATCACCCTCCTCAAGATTCCAACTGGAATTGGAGGAATATTTGCAAGGTTCGTGGACTTCTCTCTTGTGGTTTTCATGGTAATCAATAGGTAGCTGACCCTAAGGGCTACTCTATAAGTTCTGGGTACCAATGGTTGTAGGGTTCACACCCCTCTGTACCTTGGTACAAGGATGTATGGAATGATTGGAATGTTCCCAAACAGGCTTTCATTGCTTGATTGTTTTGCAGACAAGCTCTGAATACAAGAGTTAAATTGTCTCAGTTGGGAGTGGTTGCTACTGATCATTGTGTTCTATGTGAAGGGGGCCCTGAAACTCATTCTTATTTATTTGCTGACTATGCTTATAGTCAGCAAATTCTTACAGGCTTAGAAATTTGGCTCCAGAAGAAGCTGCTAAACAGGACAGGTAATTGTTCAAAATTGCAGAATCAGGTGGTTAGCCTTACCAGAACGATTTACTGGTATACTATTTGGATGGAAAGGAACCAATGCAGACTGGAACTCAAGCTCAGGTGCCCTGCTCAGGTTATCAGACTAATATAGCAGCGGGTCCAGGGTAGAGTCAAGCAGAAACTGAAGGATATTTTGCAATCAAGAGACAGGCAGTGGCTAACTAGCATTGACATTAGTGTTTAGTGTAGGTGCTATGTAATGGTTTTCTTGATGCGGAATTTTGGACAATGTTGTAATGTTTTTCTGATTAATTAATATATCAAAGCTCACATTTCACCAAAAAAAAAAACTTAGACTCGATAAAACATGCAATTTCAAATCAGAACACGTTTGAGGAACGTGACTTGAAAAGGGTTGAGGTGGTTGCTAGTTGTAGAACTAGGCTCAGGTCGTTGGTTGCTACGGTTCAAGGGTAGTATTTCTTGAGTTGGTCTAGGGTGGTCGGGTTTGTAAAATCCTCCCCATCAAGGTCACTCAGTCTCACTGCGCCCCCCGAAGGTATTTTCTTGACCAGGTATGGCCCGGCCCAGTTGGGTTTGAATTTTCCCCTCGGATCGACGGGTAATGGTGCTCGGACCGATTTGAGGACCAAGTCGCCCTCCTTGATGTTCCTGGGTTTGACTTTCTTGTTGAATGCCCGTTGTATACGTCGTTGGTATAGCTGGACGTTGTGCAAGGCATTAAGCCACCGCTCGTCTAGAAAAGTGAGTTGCTCGTACCTTCGATGGGTCTATTCCGCCTCAGGGACTTAACTCTCCAGTAGGATGCCTAGAGAAGGGACCTCTAACTCTACCGATTGAACCTCCTCCATACCGTATGCTAGGTATAAGGGTGTGGCGCATGTGGGTGTTCGAATGGAGGTTCGGTATCCCCAGAGTGCGAATGGGAGTTTGCTCGGCAAATCGCGGTAGTTGTCTTGCATTTTCTTGATAATGGTGACAAGAGTTTTGTTAGCTGCCTCCACCGCTTCATTGGTAAGTGAGAGCCTTGATCGCTGATGATTTCATGGGGTACCCCATATCTGCAGATGATGTTGTTTTAGATGAACTTGGCCACTTGTTTGGCGGTCAAGATTGCATATGACTGTGCTTCCACCCATTTGGTGAAGTAGTCGATGGCGACGAGAAAGAAGTAATGCCCCTTAGTGCCTATCGGGTTGACTTTCCTGATGATGTCGATGCCCCAGGTTGAGAAAGGCCAGGGTAACGTCATGGTCTATAAAAGGGATGGTGGTATGTGTTGTATGTTGGCGAAGATTTGGCAATTGTGGCAATGTTTGACGTAGTTACGGCAATCGACTTCCATGGTGGTCCAGTAGTAGCCTAGCCGCATGATCTTCCGGGTAGGCATCAATGCGCTCATGTGAGGGCCACATTCTCCGTCGTGCACCTCTCCCATGACTTTTTGGCTTTGTGATGGTCAATGCAAAGGAGGAGAATTCCTCGGGGTGTTCTTTTGTATAATTTGTCTTGGTTTATCACGAATTATGATGAAAGCAAACGGATGGCTCTTTGTCCTCTTTGATCAGAGTTGGGAGGGAATTCGTTTTTGGTTTTGTAGTTGAGGATGGCTTGGTACCAAGGTTCATCATGGCTTTCCTCGTCGTCGTTGATGGCACAAATGTAAGCTGGCTCGCACCTTCTTTCGACACATAGGGGCATCGATGTCATGTCATCAGGTATATTGACTAGTGCGGCAAGTTTTGCCAGGGCATCAACAAATTGATTTTTCTCTCGTGGCAAGTGGAAGTAGTCGATTTGGTCGAAGAACTCGGCCTCTTGATTGATTTTCGCTCGGTGGGGAGCTAAGCTGTCACTTCGGATTTTCCATGATGCGGACACCTGAATGATAATGAACGAGGAATCGCCGTGGACCCTCAGTCTTTTGATGCCAAATGTGATGGTTTCTTGTAGGCCGACGAGGCATGCTTCATATTCAGCGGCATTGTTGGTGACGACGAAGTCATGTTTGACTGAGATCGGAACATGTTCTCCCTCTGGCGATATTAGAAGTATTCCTACCACGAAGCCTCTCAGGTTAGATGCACCATCGAAGTATAGGTCCCATGCGTCGGAGTCAGCACGAAGGATGTCCTCGTGAGGAAGTGACCATGTGTCGGTCGTTCGATCCTCGTTGACGGGATTCTCTGCTAAGAAATTGGCGACTGCTCTTCCCTTGATAACCTTGAGGGGCACAAACTTGAGGTCGAACTCGGACAGCATGAGTGTCCACATAGACAGCCTTTCGTTTAGTACGGGTTTTTCGAAGATATATTTGACTGGGTCCATTTTGGAGTAGATGTGGACCGTGTAGCTGAGCATGTAATGCCGCAGCTTCTTTGTTGACCATACTAGGGCAAGGTATGTCTTCTCCTATTGGGTGTATCTTGTCTTGCACTCAATGAACTATTTGCTAATGTAGTAGATGGCTCATTCTTCGCCGTCGACCGTTTGCGCTAGCATTGCTCGCATGGCTGTGTCGGTAACAGTCAGGTATAGGGATAAAGGGATCCCTCGTCGAGGTGACATGAGGACATGAGGTTTTGATAGGATTTCCTTTATCCTGTGAAGGCCTTTTGGCAGTCGTCGCCCAATCGGTGTGATCAGAGGCGCGAAGTTTCTTGAATATTGGTTCACAAATCATAGCGAGCTTGGCAATAAAGCGGCTGATGTATTGAACCCGACCGAGAAATCCCCAAATCTCCTTCTCGTTCTTAGGACGTGGCATTTGTTGAATGGCTTTGATTTTGGTTGGATCAATCTCAATGCCTCTTTTGCTGAAGACATGTCCCAAGAGTTTTCCGGAGGTGACCCCGAATGCACACTTCTGAGGATTTAGTCTCATGTTATATTTCCGCAGACGAGCGAAGAATTTTCGAAGGGCGCTGATGTGGCCGTCTTGTTCTCTTGACTTAACAATCATGTCATCGACATATACCTCGACCTCCTTGTGCATCATATCATGTAGGAGAGTGGTAGCGGTTCTCTGATTGGTAGCTCCGGCGTTGATGAGGCCGAAAGGCATGACCGTGTAGCAATATGTCCCCCACTGTGTAGTGAATGCAGTCTTGTGCATGTCTTACTCAGCCATTTTAATCTGGTTGTACCCAGCGTACCCGTCCATGAATGATAGGTGGGCGTGTTCGGCAGTATTATCCACCAGAATGTCAACATGTGGCAAAGGGAAGTCGTCCTTTGGACTCGCCTTGTTCAGATCCCTGAAGTCAACGCAAACCCGAATTCTCCCATCTTTCTTCGGTACAGGAACAATGTTGGTTACCCAGTTAGAGTACTCAGACACCTTGATGAAACCAGCCTTGAACTGTTTGTCTACTTCTTCCTTGATTTTCAGGGCCCATTCAGGACGCATTCGGCGCAGCTTTTGCTTCACGGGTTTGGCTCCGGGCTTAATGGGTATCCGGTATTCATCAATATCCCTGTCAATCCAAGGCATATCTTTATAGGACAAGGCGAACACATCCTTGTATTCGTGGAGGAGGTTAATGAACTGTTGTCTTTCCGAGGGGTCAAAGGTTATCCCTATCCTATGTTCTTGAGGTGTGTTGTCGGATCCTACGTTAATAGGTTCGGTCTCCTCAATGACGGGGGTTCTGGTTTCCCGTTTGTCAAGTTCTTTGGCTAGGTGAGGTGGGTAGTCACTCAAGTCAAATTCCTCATATTCATTCAGAATTGCATTGTAGTTAAATTGAGACGAGTCATAAACAAACTTAGCGTTCATTAAGTTGACCCAAGCGAAAAGATCGGAGAGGGCAGACATCTCATGGTCAGTCAGAGGTGACACAGCAGAGGAGGTGGCCCCTGGAACAGGCTCCAGGTTGTCACCTAACATGGGAGTGGGGATGACCCTAGTAGACTCAGCCCTGAATCAGCCACGACTTTGTGATAAAACAGCGGGAAGGGGACCTTGACTGGGAAATCAGGAGTGTTAGGAGCTATGACAGACTCTGACTCCGACTCAGACTCAGATTCAGATTATTCTTCACTTCCCTCTTTGAACAATGGGCCTTCTCTAGTTGTGATCTTGAGAATGCGGCCTCGGCGATCGGTCCACTTGACGGTCTTCCTCCAGCCCTGTGTAGCTTTCTCCGGGTCAGTGTCGGAGATCAAGGCGGTTGGGTCAAATTGATTGTCCTTCAGAGCGACGTTGATAATGTCCTCATAGTCGAGGCGCTTGATGTTGTCCTCTCCAAAGAGGAGAGTAACAGCTTATCCGTCGAGGCAAGAGGACGGCTTAGACTCAGTTGATGCAGCTTCGGTATTGCCGGGGATGAAGTGGCAGTCCTGGAAGACTTCCACACCCGGGTACTTGACCTTGGCCATAGAGTCATAGATCTGCTCCGGAAAGCCATGGTAGAGCTCGGACTCTGCCTCGGGGACAAAGTATCCATTGAGGGTCAGATGATAGGGACGGAGGATAACCCCGTGCTTCTTGCGCCTTCGAACTAGGAGGTTCATTTCCTGGATATCTTCATCGGTAGGCTCGTATCCTAGCCCGAAGGGGATGTTGGGGACCTTAGCCTGTTTCAAAGGACGCGAGGTGCTTTTCAGTGGATTGATAGGTAAACCCGGGAAGTAACCCTGGCGCATAAGAATGCGGTTAACTGTGAGGTTAGTAAACGGGTCACAATCAGAGGATGCTGATTCATCAGTTATGGCATTCACGGCTTGGAATCCCCATATTTCATTATCGTCCTCCTCAACGGCTTGGGAGGCTATTCCCTTTCTCATGACATCTTTGATCGGGGAAGCAGGAATTGTGATTGTTTTCCCGTTGAAGGGGACCCTGATTTTCTGGTAGAGAGTTAAGGTAACTGCCTTGATGGCGTGAATCCAGGGACGTCCCAGGAGCATGTTTAAGGAGGCGTCGATGTCGACCACCTGAAAACTGGTTTGCCTTTACAGTGGTCCGGTTGTGACGGTTAGAGTGATAAACCCTGCAACCTTACGATGAGTACCGTTATAAGTGCGTACTCCTTGATTTGTCAGGACCAAATCGGCTTCCTTAATGCCCAGTTTGTGAGCCGTCTTAAGGGGAATGACATTCACCGCGGATCCGTCATCCATAAGGACCATGGGCACATTCTTCTTGAGACATTGTACGGTAATGTACAAGGCAAGATTATGATCGGCTCCAAAGGGAGGGATATCTTTGTTAGAGAAGACTACCGAGTTGTTCAAGTCAGGGGCGTCCCATGTCATATGTGCCACTATTTCTTCATGGGAAGAGGTAGAGGGCACAGTTAATTTTTCCAAGGCTTGTAACAAAGCATGCCGATGCTCAAAGGATGTCGCGATCAGTTGCGAAATTAAGATTTCGGCTTTTGCCTTCTGGAGCAGTTTGAGGATTGAATTCTCGGGAGCCCTTATTGAGTGCCCATGTCCGGGACAATTTGTTCATTCGTTGTTGGAGCGACCGTTGGATTGTTTGGGTTCTGATAGGGGCGTCCGGATCGGGTAAGTTGGCTGATCTCTTTCGCCTGCTTCCTTGGGACGATATAGACATCCTCAACATCATCTCTCCAGATGCCATTAATTTCCGAATTCCGAGGGTACCTTGGAGGGGTATTCCTCGGTGGGCAGTTTTTGTGAGGGAAATTTTTGTGAGGGTGATTCTTGTGAGGGTAGTTATTGTGAGGTGCATGCCAAAATGGTCGCGGGAGCAATCCATCCTGGTGAGGGTAATTTTAGGCGCTTGGGGGACTCTCCCTCGGGCGTGGTGGTGGAGGATTGAAGATAAGTGGACGGTAGGCATCGTCAAGTCGGGTGATCCTTTCAGAGAGACTGGTTATGGCTTCCTCAACCTGTTGTAACATAGTGAGCATAGTGGCGGCACTGAACACAAATACCCCGTCCGAGGCATCCTTCTCGAGGGCATTCACCTCGTCATCAACTGGCAGGATGAGGTGTGAACAGTCTAGAGTTGGCTCATCGTCGGAGATGGCGTGGATTCCAAAAGGTTTGGTTTTGTTGTTCGGCTTAGTTGGCGGGGGTAAAGGCAATTCCCCT
The DNA here is from genome assembly GCF_048544455.1 of Silene latifolia. Taxonomy (NCBI): domain Eukaryota; kingdom Viridiplantae; phylum Streptophyta; class Magnoliopsida; order Caryophyllales; family Caryophyllaceae; genus Silene; species Silene latifolia. Next base: position 177,867,438 of record NC_133537.1, read on the forward strand.
TTCTCTATCATGTCTTCGATGATGTGTTTGAGTTTGAAGCAGGTTTTTGTGTCATGCCCTTTCCCTTGATGGTACTGAAAGTAGGCATTAGGTTTCCAAAAGCGGGATTTCTTAGCATCGGCCGGATCCGGGGTGGGTTCGATTGTTTGTAACTTCCCTTGGTCCATGAGCCTCTTTAGGGCGGTTGCATAAGCTGACCCTATATTAGTGAACACTCTCTGGGGGCGCTCAGCTCTCTTAGTGGTTGGTTCAACGAGGTTGACCTCATCGATCTTGTTCGTCTGGACATAAGGGCGAGATCCGGTTGAGGTGGATCCCTGGTGGCCTCTACCAGTGGTCTTGGCTAGGACACCCTTTCGGAGGTTATCTTCAATGTGTGTCCCGAGGATTTGCAGATCTTGGAAGGTCTTAATGTTCTGGTACCTCAGTAGATTGGCATAGACTGGCCGGAGATTGTTGACAAACTTTTCCACCGAGGTCGACTCGCTCGCCATGCTGACCAACTGAGTACTTACCCTCCTCCAATGGGTTAAGAACTCGGTGAACCCCTCCTTGTCGTTCTGGGTTAGGACATAAAGAGTACGGGTATTGGTTTGGATTTCAACATTTTCGGCATATTGCTTGCCAAATTCAATTGCAACCTCATCCCAAGTAGTAAGGTTCTTCGGATCAAGGGAGTAGTACCATTGGCGAGGGATCGGTTCCAAAGATGATGGAAAGATTCGGGTGGAAAGTTCCTGTTTAACCCCTTTGATGGCCATGTAGTCTTTGAAGGCACGGATATGATTGAGTGGGTCTCCCACTCCTTTGAACATGGGCACATCGGTCAGGGTAAAGTTGTCGAGTAGCTGATCCCCAACAGTTTCGAACCTCCGGTTGTTCTCAAGATGGATATTGTTACCCCGGGCTAGGAGCTGTTTTTCCAGGAGCTTTAGCCTCTTCTCAGTTTCAGTCAGAGGTGGAGTGTTATGTTCTCCAGTTTCCTTGTTTTCCAGGGTGTCGATACGGGTCTCGACACGATCCAGGGTGACCTTAAGAGCAGTGAGCAGGCTGGCTAGTTGAGCAGTCGTGACATCTCTGTTATCATTGTTGTTGTTGTTGACAGACGAAGTTGAAGACAAGGCCATGGCTATGAGGCAGAAAAAAGGCTCACATTACAACTCAATCCGACACGGTTCAAAAACTGAACGCAGACAACACGAAGGACGAGACAAAGAGCGGACTCAACAAGACGAGGATGACCGTGTGTGGTACCTCGGTGCTGACTCGATTTATGATGTGACGGTGTTAACCAAACTTTTGATACGCGTCCAATGTAGTGGCGTGACGCCATTGGACAAGTCTCATGGTGAGACGACTCATAAGTAAAGACCTATAAGTACGTTTGCTTCGACTCGATAGACACGAGGCGGAATTGGAATGGTGGACTGAAGTTTTCGAAAATAGAAATTTTCAAAAAGATTCATTTGTCACTTTATGGACGGCTTCCAAAGATAGGGATCTCCGCAAGTCGGTCAGTTGAAAGGGTTGTCTTAAGTTTATTTACAAAAGACGGTTTTGAGTTTGAGTCGGTTCGGAAAACAATGTACTGTTTCCCAAGACGGTTTTTTTTTTTAAATTCAAAATTTATGTTTTGAAAATCGGGTTTGAAATATTTGAAGAGGTCTCAGGGACGGTGTATGGTCCTCGGGATCTCGAAAGTGTCTCGAGAAAAGGGTGTGTGCTTTTCTCGGGTTTTGAAAGAGCCGTTGTTAACGCGAGACGGGTAAAAATCCGTGTCTAGATGCGGCGATTATAGCCGCGTAAAAAGGTGATTTGAAATGGTTGTAAAAAAAAACGAGTTTGAAAATCGTCATTACGACGGCCTAGAAAGGCGTGTTGAAATAGTTGTGAAAACCGGGTTTGAAAATCGTCATTACGACGGCCTAGAAAGTCGTGTTGAAATGGTTATAAAAACCGGCTTTGAAAATCGTCATTACGACGGCCTAGAAAGGCGTGTTGAAATGTAACGGTCGGCGAGAGACCGAGGTTTGAAATGGACATTATAACAGCGCGAAAAGGTGTTTTGAAATGGTTGTAGAAAATCGAGTTTGAAAATCGTCATTATGACGGCCTAGAAAGGCGTGTTAAAATGGTTGTAAAAACCGGGTTTGAAAATCATCATTACGATGGCCTAGAAAGGCGTGTTGAAATGGTTATAAAAACCGGGTTTGAAAATCGTCATTACGACGACCTAGAAAGGCATGTTGAAATGGTTATAAAAATCGGGTTGAAAATCGTCATTACGACGGCCTAGAAAGGCGTACAACGGTCGGCGAAAGACCGAGGTTTGAAATGGCAATTATAACGGCGCGAAAAGGTATTTTTGAAGGTTTGAAAATGACGCGGAAGGACTTATGATCAAGTAGCAGATAAGAACTCACAGTTTCATTATATTATGCATAATGATGACACGGGTTTTGGCTTAGAAGGGTGGGTTACACAGCAAGCAATCAAACCCCGATTTGTGAGAGGGATACCAATCCAAACAAAATGTGTAAGGAGGGTTCCCTAGCCTCATGCTCGAAGGTGATGAAAGCTCTTTGACGGAACAGAAATGTGTATCGTCAACGGTATGCTTGACTCAATCAGGATCCGAAACGCGGGGATGAGAAAACTCACGCCGACGAGATGAGCCAATTGGTCGGAAAGGGTTAGGTTATAGGCCCGGACAAGAAACCCGACCGTGACCGTAATATAAATTAATGCATTCCAACCAAGACCTCGTTCGAGTCTCACCATCTAGGGATCAAAAAGACGTAAGTGTCCTAGTTCTCCCCAGTAGAGTCGCCAATCTGTGGACATAGCCACCTACACGCCAAGCTAATCTGTGGACGTATAGCGGTCTTTTGAAAGCCACGCTCGGCGGCGTAAAGATGCTTTCGACCGGATCGTTTTAGATCGGTCAATTTTGTCTCGATAAGGGTCTCGAAACGATTAGAGATGTTCGGAGTCGCCACCCAGCATTTGTGGGATGCTTAGAACCCGTTCGAATCCACTTTATACTTCGGTCAAACGAAGCACAAAGTAGTGTTTAACATAGGTACTAAAGATAAGGAATCGTCCCTCTTTAGCATCCTATCTCTAGAATTACTCTCGTACGCCCTGGATTTGGTCGTCCACTATCCAAAGTTTCTGAGTAAGAGGTGAAGGTACGTATTGGAAGCCCTTTAGTCAGACACCCAATCCCGCCCGCGGTAGCGGCCTCTACTGATCGATCTTGGTTGGTTGAATGCAAAAGTTGATAAAACGGTTTAAATATATGAATGTGCATCCAATAATTTAAACCTAACATGTGAGAGCTTTCTAAGTCGGTTGATTTAATCCAAGTATCAAGTATAAGATGTTGAGTTGGATTTATGGTTGATTTTCATGCAAGACGAAAATTAAACATCCATTTCCCAAATTAGGTTTATGATGCATAACGTGATCCATTTGTCTTAACAAGATGTTTTGCAAATACGGTTTTTGAATGAGCAAGTTAGTCGTCTGATCCGTCCTACATCCGGGTTGGCCGGAGTCGTGATCATCCTTGACTGATGCTGGAAAGGAAACAGACCCTGCACCAGGCGGCCACATGAGGCGCGAGCCTATTGGCGATGCAAGGGGGTCTCCCCTGGTTTTGAAAATAGGAAAAGAAAAGGCCTGTTTAGGCGCGGGTCAGTCCACGGTTTAAGACGCGTTCTGACCACTGAAAAAACCGTTTATAAAACGTGTTGAAAAATGGGTACTTGAACCCGTTTTGGTTTGAAAGGGTCGTTTAGACCGCATTTGTTGATTTGAGGAACGAGACTCGAATAATCATCATTATTTTGATGATATTCGGTGTCGGGATCGACTTGGCAAGCTTGACATGAATAGTTTTGAAAATTATTATGAACTAATTATTTTAAGTTCATTTGAATATAATTAGTCGATACTCATCATCGTACTCGGGTTAAAATCCGCCATGGTATGTAGAACCAAGGATGACTTTGTGTTGGTGACTAATACATTTATTTTGAAAATACAAAGAAATGAGGAAAGGCTTTAAAATACCTTCCGAAATGTAAAGAAATGAAATAAAAGGTTTTAAAATACCTTTTAAATGTAATTAACCAAATATTGTCACCGAAACACGGATTAAACCGTCATGGTATTAAGAACCAAGGGTGAAAAATGTTTTATGGTTAAAAACTTGTAAAAATAAATAAAATAAAAGAGGTTTGAAAATATTTGAAATGGTAAAAACCGATTATAAATATGAAAATAGATTAAAGAGGAAAGACGAGAACAAACACGGTTGAGTCTAACCTGGACACCCCGTTGAGGCGCGAGCATTTGTGCAGAACAAGGGGCTTCTGTCTCAGGCCAAAACTCAGTTTTGGCTCGTTTACCCTATGTTTTGGATCGTGTTATGCATGATTTAGCATGTTATAGTCATGAAATAAGTAAAGACATGATAAAAGAAGGATTTTTACACCCTCATACTTACATGCTTGGTTATGGCGAGAAACCGACGTAAGTGTAACAACTCGCTTGGTCGGAAAAGACTCGGTTTAAAACCGTTTTAGTAAGTAAAAAGAGTGTTTTATTAAGATTAGTGATGGTGAAGTGGTCGAAGTGGTTGGTCAAGTGATTTAATGCACGATGACGGTACCAAACAATGTGTAAGGCTTGTATTTACGATCGATAGGTCGTAAGTACGCATCAGATTGTGACTTAGGAAGTCGAGTCGAGAATTTTATGGAAGAAAAAAGGGGGCGGGCATGTTGGGAAATGTGTCCTCAACACTAGTGCGTGAGGGATGATTCTTTATATAGTCGACTGACCGTCATTAATCGGTAATGATTGGCTAACTAGAGTTTGACATTACTGTCGTGTGACGGTGGTGGTCAGTTGATCCCTTTAGGTCACACCTATAGGATGAGGCCCAAATAGATATTTAATTAATTGTATGCGATATAGATTAATTAATTCCTTAATTATGGGAGTGCAATTTTACGTCTTATTGTAATGTGATTAAATAAGATTTAATTTAGTAATTAAGTGTTAAATTACTAAATTAGTTGAGGTATTATATAAGTTTTGAGGTAAAGGTAATTAGTTATTTAAAGTTACAAGAAGTTATAATTTTAGCCAACTAGTAATTATGGGACCTATTATATGTTGATATAATGGTAGTATACTACTCAAAAAGTGGAGTGTATATTATATTATTAATTGTAATATTTAAGTGTTAAATGATTACATTAATAATTAATTATGTAAGATAGTTAAACATATGACTTATAAGCATTTGTGGGACAAATGACAAAAGGCAAAAATGGACCAAAATGGTTTCATTTTTTCGGCCATATGAGAGAGCAGAAGATTTTCTTTTGTCTTTGTTGGTTTTTGATTAAAGCATGATAGTGACACTACATAGAAGCTTTAATCATGCCTATATCTTACACTATTCTACCTACACTTTACAAGGGAGTAAAAAACAAAAGCAAAAGATTCCTACCTTGGTATATGGCCACCGGTTTTGGCTCATAAAATGAGCAATTTTTGTTGCTCAATTTTTCTAGTGTGCTTTTGCTAATGCTGCTCTCTATATTTTCCCTCACATGCAATTGCTATAATCTCTCACAAATACTAATATATTAAATCTATTACTAGAAGTAGTAATAATAGAAATATTAGTATTATTAAGGGAACATTTCTTCTATATATCTAGTTAATATTAGTAGGAATTTTTGGGATTAATCTTGGGTGCAACTTATTGGAGTGTCTTCTATACTTGGAGTCTTAGGAGTATCATCCATCACATTAAGCTCAAGAACAAGTGAAGGAAGGTGACCTTACTTGTGCCCAATATTTCGAACCAATCATCAATGTAAGGGACATTATTTTTCTTATAAATCTTTCATATTGTAATGCATGCACTAGATCTAAAGAACAAATAATTAACAAGTTAATTAGTTCACTATTAGAGGAGTCTAATAATAGGTATATGAACCTAACAAGTGGTATCAGAGCATAAGGATGTTGCGTGCATAATCAGTTATTGTTTTTCCGAGTTAATAGGTTAACATATAAAACTAAAAATTTGTGATTTATAAGTATAAGCCACGAAATCACCATGCATGTTATATATTTTGGTCCTAAAATGTTTGTAGGTCATTTTTATGATTTATGGAAATTTATTGCTCATTTTAATGATTTTTATTGATTTTATTACATTTTTATGACTAAAATGGGAATTAAAATGCTAAAAATAGTTAAACTAAGTTTCTGACCTTGGAAATTTTATATGACCTCATATGCATATTTTACAAGTTGTGTGTAAAAGCTTGAGTTAATTTGATTAATATTGCATGATTTATGATTTTTATGAGATAAAAATGGATTAAAAGAGGTAAAAATGGTTAAAAAAAGTTAAATCTCGAATTAAGCCATGATATTTTAATATGATGTCACATGAAATATTTACAGAGTGTATGTAAATTTCTAAATTAAAAGATCTCTTTTAGCATGATTTATGGATTTTTAGAGTAAAAATGGCATAAATAGTGACAATTTTAGCAAAATTAGCTAGGTCGTATTGCATGGCTTGAGAAAATTATTTTTAGTTTCATTAATATCCCACTAATCAGATCTAAAGTTGTAAAAATTATTGGATTAATTTTCGGATACTTTATGTATTTTATGAGATAAAACCGATAATATGCAACTATATTTTCTCAAAATTAATTCGAAAATTTTAACCATGATTTTTCACATTTTGAGTGTCATGGATTTATTCCAGAATGTTCAAAAAATTTAAAATTCAAATTTGGAATTTTTATAATTTAATTTGGATTTATTTCATATAAATAATGATTTTAAGGTAAAAAATGAGCATAAAATTAAATCAAGTTGAATTATTGTCAAAAATTTAGTGATAACTAATTTTTGAGTCCTAAAAAGTGTTAGGATAATTAACTTGAGCTTAGATGTTATTTAAGTGTTAATTAGTTATTTTAAAAGGTTATTATCACGCATTTCCATAAAACCGGATTATATGTACGCCATAAGTTAAATAGGGCGATTTAGCACATCATTTGGTATGATAGGTACATATTATAATGCTGCATATTTAAATTGTTGAATGTCTTTTATTTATATAATTTTTAATTATGTAATTTTATCTTAGTATGGCCTTAGTTTTAATCGATATTACCCGTAATGAAAGGAAATATTTCGGTTGTAATTTAATGTGATCTCGTATCACTTTTATTTTTATTAGTTTTTCCATTTTACAAATGTATAATAGGAATAGTTTTGTATTTTTATTATTATTTGTAATTATGGAGCATCTTCAAGACGGTGTCATTCAGAAAGGTGATCCGACGAAGACGGTGTCTTGGGAGGCGTGCCACTTGAAGATTCAAGGGACCAAAGGAGTTGGTTTCCTAATATGTAATAGATTATTTGATTTTATATTTTTAGGAAAGGACATACTAGGAATTTTATTTATTGCTTTGCATTTCTTTTAATATGTTGCATGCATTGCCAAATCGCCATAACAACACATGCATATCATATCGAGTCATCGACCGTGTCAATTATAATTATCATAGTTCACCGCTTTAGTTCACTTAAAACGTGATAGATGATAAATTGACAAGACCTCTCACATATAATAATTGATAATTAGCCTTACCAAATAGTAGAACCCATGAAGTACCAATTTCATAAGGGAGTTAATCCGGCTTCACCGTAATACAAACCTTGTTATGTTGGCGAAGTGGGGTAGTAAAAAGTTATTACATTGAAATTTGGATTGAGCTCAACGGAAGTATTGTTGACCGTAGTCGCATGTGTTCCGGGCTAAAGATGAAAATTAGAGTAATTTTTATCGACCGAGAGTTCTAAAAGTAGAATCAATTAAAGTGTTAATCCACCGAGTTATATTAATAAGGGATGAATCGGCTCACCGTGCCCAAGTTGATATGAATTTGGATCTCGGAATCATTTATATAGTTGGGTGAAGGTCACTATATAAATGCAATACTTGTAGTTAAATTTATGAGTATTATTAAAACGATAGATGATAATTAATTCCTTCATTTCCTATTTTGTAGTCAAATTTTTTTTATCAACTGCAATGGCAACTCCAATCACGTCTGCATCCACTAGTTCCACCACGCTTACCAATGTGTCATGGCTCCGATCCTTCATGGATCGATGTAAGTTAGAAAAGAATGAGTCTAATTTCGCCGATTGGGACGCGCAACTTCGCTTGGCCGCGCAAGGTGACGACAAGCTTCGTTACCTTACCGAGGCATCTCCCTCCGAACCTAATACTAGGTCCACCCCCGCCGCTAGGCAAACCTATGAGGTTTACCAAAAGGAGTCGACCGCGATAAAAAATGTGTTGATCTTTGCTATGGAGGCCGAACTCCAACGAAGTGCTATAAAGATTAGCACCGCTCATGAGATCTACATGAAGCTTGTGAACATGTTTTCACGAGCTCCTAGGGTCATTCAATATGAGGCGGCTTCCGCATTCTTCGATCTTAACATCAAAGAGGGCCAAAAGGTGAGCCCTCATGTGCTCAAGTTGATGGAGCATGTTGAGACCTTGAAAATGCATAAGGTGGAAATTCCCAATGAACTCGTAATTGATCGAATTCTTCATTCCCTCAATAAAATCAAAGCATATGTTCAATTCCGGGTGAATTTTAATATGCAAGATAAGAAAGTTTCCCTTGATGAGTTGCACAAAATACTTGTGCAAGCCGAAAGGGACATGGGGCTAAGTGTTAGCACCACTAAAGATGTGCTCAATGTCAATCATAAGAGCAAGGAAACCTTCAAGAAAGGTGGGAAGAAGGGGAAGAAGCGAACTCCCAACAGGAATATTGCTAAGACTTATGAAGCAAGCTCCTCCAAGCCCAAGTACAGTGCCCCCGTCGGGGACAAGTGCCACTATTGTTATGGTGTTGGGCATTGGAAGAGAAACTGTTCCAAATACCTTGGCGACATCAAAGCTTGAAAGGTTATTGCAGTAGGTATATAACTATCCCTATCTTTTATCTCAATTAGTATGTGATACAAGTTGTGATGATTACCCTTTTTATTTTAAATAAGGCCTCCTAGCAAGGACAAAGGCAAGGAGAAGCAAGCCTAGAGGATCATGTGGGAAGCTAGAGTAGCCGACCGTGGTGATGGATCAATGGAAGCTTGACTTTTATTTGCTTTGTCTTTTATTTTATGATGTATTTTAAAGTTTTTAGAACTATTTTGATTTCCTTGTGTGACTTGGAAATTGGTTTGTATCCTTTAAACACGAGTTGTATTTTGGATATTGGTGATTTGGTTTTCAACCCAAATCACTTGTTTTATTATGTTATTTGTTCTAAAATCATCATCATCATAAATTTCTTGCGTAGAGAAACATTAAATAAACAACTCAAATTGATCAAATAGACGATTATGATGATGGGATCATTATATGTCCATAAGCTATGAATTTGATTCTCCTTATGTCATCATTACTAAAAGTAACAACTTACTTATGTAAGATCAATTAAAGTTGTAATGAGTTTTTGAACTCATCAAGTAGGGAATTCACGATACCATATGGACACATTATTCTAAACGAATGGTCAACCATGAGATACCTAGAATAGAGAGTCTATTAAACAGATGACATGGATAAGACTCGCATATTATCAAGCTGTCATGTTAGGATGGCCTTTTGAATGCTAATACATAGTCTTGGAAAACTCCTAATACTCCGTTAAATATATGTTTGTGACTCACAAAGCTATCTCTCATGAATATAGATGTATTTCTGAGAGATAGAGTGGGAGTAGATCGTCACAAACATCTCTTATAATTGAAATGTTACTTTGTGAAAAGTAATAGAATTATAGAGTGGGAGTTGGTATTGAACTATAATCTATGAAGATAGTATGAGAGCATAGTTCAGTGGTAGTTTATCGCACATGTCTTATTGTTCAAAAATATTACTTTGTGAAAGTGATAGTATCATGACCTTGTTACATACGAGCCGAAGCATTACAATCCGAAAATTGTAGCTCATGAATACATTTACTTTAAAGTGAGGGTCTCTTTAAAGGTAAATAGAGCTTTAGAGTACACAAATGCATAAGATTTACATGAAGATGTTGATCAAGATAAATTGTGTTAGGAATTGCCGTATTTCATTTTAATAAAGAATGGCAAATAGAATTCGCTTTTCTAAAATGGGAATTTAGAGAAGGAAGTGTTTGAAACACAAAATCATAGATGAAGATCTAAGAATCCTAACATATTTTGCGTAGCTTTCTTAAGTGATCTTAGAATGATCTTAAGCAAGCATTAAAGGATTATACTTTTCGTTCATGTGATTATAGTGAATTGTTTCATTCACATGATTGAAGAATCATGAAATACATGAAGTTAAGTGGGAGCTAGAATTGTTTCTCCATGTCTTATATGTTGATAACAGATTACTTATTGTGAATAATTTACTAATGCTCTCTTCTGGCAAGAGTGATTGGGAGACTTGGAAAGGGTGGCAAAGTATTCTAGATTTTGAATCTATGTGAGAGAATATTGGCATAGAGTTGAGAGTCTTATGAGGATAAGATATTTCACATCTGTTGTACAACAACAAAGTCAAATAGGCTATTCATGTTGATGGAAGTAGAATTACTATGATGGAGTCATAATCTTTCTATGAACCTATTAAGTTGTTGATCACATGAAATCAAATTCTAATGTTTCCGCCATTAGAATGATCATGTATGACAACAGACGCACGTGCCATGATGTGACATATGCTAAGAGCACAATAAGTCAATTAAAGGGATAATTCCCACATTATGGCTTGTGAAAGCCTTAAAGAACATCCTTGAGATTCTTGAGAAGAATTAAGGATTCATTCACATGTTTGGGTGACAATCTAAGTTGGGTGTTGAAGTGTTCCACAAACTTTAGTTTCCAAACTCAAAAGGGATTTGTCAAAATCCTAGGGTGACCTATTGACTAAGGAGTAAGAGACTAAGAAAGGTGTTTTAGTTTCGCGCATTGCAAATTCTACAAAAGGATTCTAAGTAAATTGTGGTAAAATAGTCAATGTATGTATTAAGGGTGAATCTCTCTACAAATGACTTTATCACAAGTTATGCGATAACAATGGGAGCATCTTTCAAGTTAAAGAGCCCAAGTCTAGCAATAAGCCTAGACAAATACTTAGAAATGAATTCATGTCATTAGAGAGGACATTGAATGGAAAGAAATAGCAATATATAAAGTTGGAATATATGGATATTGGGTATATCCACTTGCCAAGCTTGTATTGCATTTTAACTAGTATTAATAATACACTAAAGATTATAGAATATGAAGTAGTAATATTGTATTGACTATTCATATGTGATACTCACATTTATCGTTTGAGTTTTATTAAACTCACCCGCTACCTTGTCGTATCCGAATGGGTTGTCGAGACAAATTGAACCCCATTAAAGTGAACTGGATTGACATGGTATTCGCCCCTAGTTACTTATATGAGGTGACGTCCCGAAATGACTAGAGTGTGATGCGATTGATGGCAAGTTCAAGTGCCATAGAGTCATATGGGATGACTAGTCGATCACATAGGCAGACTGTATGGGACAATCTCACGAAGGGATGATGACCGCTTATAGAGTTCTGGTAATTCATAAAGCCTGGTCGTGGCAAGAGCTACTATAGTATTCTTATGAGTCAATTCTTTTGACTAGAGACTATTCGCCTAAGTTGGCACAAATTCTGATTAGCTTTGATTTATACTCTATGATTTCATAATGAGGTCAAACTGGGTATATTTTGGGTTATGATGGACTGTGGCTGAACGAAGGGAATAGGGCGATAGGAATTGTCCACCCCTTGTCAGGGTTATTTGAAATCTCAAGGCCACTCGAGGAGTAGTTAACTGGAAATGCGTGGCCACGCTCGGAAGGTATCACAGATAGATAATTCCAGTCAGACAGTTAATCTCCAGATCGAGAAAACCACTCAAGATATGATCAAATGTAAGTACGACCTGCAAGACACCTTGCATTGAGTGGGAGATTGTAATAGGACAAGAGAATTGGTGACACACACTTATCGAGGACAAGTGGGAGATTGTTGGGAAATGTGTCCTCAAAAATAGTGCGATCACATGATTTAAATATCATTATTAAATCTCATACTAAGAATAAGTGAGGGATGATTCTTTATATAGTCGACTGACCGTCATTAATCGGTAATGATTGGCTAACTAGAGTTTGACATTACTGTCATGTGACGGTGGTGGTCAGTTGATCCATTTAGGTCACACCTATAGGATGAGGCCCAAATAGATATTTAATTAATTGTATGCTATACAGATTAATTAATTCCTTAATTATGGGAGTGCAATTTTACGTCTTATTGTAATGTGATTAAATAAGATTTAATTTAGTAATTAAATGTTAAATTACTAAATTAGTTGAGGTATTATATAAGTTTTGAGGTAGAGGTAATTAGTTATTTAAAGTTACAAGAAGTTGTAATTTTAACCATCTAGTAATTATGGGACCCATTATATGTTGATATAATGGTAGTATACTACTAAAAAAGTGGAGTGTATATTATATTATTAATTGTAATATTTAAGTGTTAAATGATTACATTAATAATTAATTATGTAAGATAGTTAAACATATGACTTATAAGCATTTGTGGGACAAATGACAAAAGGCAAAAATGGACCAAAATGGTTCCATTTTTTCGGCCATATGAGAGAGCACAAGATGCTCTTTTGTCTTTGTTGGTTTTTGATTAAAGCATGATAGTGACACTACATAGAAGCTTTAATCATGCCTATATCTTACACTATTCTACCTACACTTTACAAGGGTGTAAAAAACAAAAGCAAAAGATTCCTACCTTGGTATATGGCCACCGGTTCTGGCTCATAAAATGAGCAATTTTTGTTGCTCAATTTTTCTAGTGTGCTTTTGCTTATGCTTCTCTCTATATTTTCCCTCACATGCAATTGCTATAATCTCTCACAAATACTAATATATTAAATCTATTACTAGAAGTAGTAATAATAGAAATATTAGTATTATTAAGGGAACATTTCTACTACATATCTAGTTAATATTAGTAGGAATTTTTGGGATTAATCTTGGGTGCAACATATTGGAGTGTCTTCTATACTTGTTGTCTTAGGAGGATCATACATCACATTAAGCTGAAGAACAAGTGAAGGATGGTGACCTTACTTGTGCCCAATATTTCGAACCAATCATCAATGTAAGGGACATTATTTTTCTTATAAATCTTTCATATTGTTATGCATGCACTAAATCTAAAGAACAAATAATTAACAAGTTAATTAGTTCACTATTAGAGGAGCATAATAATAGGTATATGAACCTAACATGACACTCGCATAAATTCTCAAATGGGGGCATTTGAGGGGTATTTATAAGAAAATGAGTGGTTGTGTGAGTTTTGAGCGACGTGGCCACTTGGGCTGCTCAAAGAGGTGCGAGCCACGTCGCACGTCTTCGAGGTGTCTTGTCGCTTTCACGCAAATGCAATCATGATTTGTTCTATCCTAAGATTTGTAGTCACATGTTTGGTACTTGACCATTCATGAATCCGGGAAATCATAGTATAGAAGGCTTTGAATTATTTGTTTTTGGTGGTTGACTCGGTTTGACTCGTTGTTGGAGTCGGGATTTGAATTTTTCAGTCGGTTTTTGGTCCGGTGTCGGTTTTGACTCTAGTTAGTGTCATTGTGACCCCGTCGTCATGCATTAAATATTCCAGGTACTTTTGAAAAGTTTTATTTCTGAAATCATTTTAAGTTTTCCGACGTAAAGTTGTACACGAACTGTCGATCAAACGCCGCGATTCCAAAGCATGTTATAGTCCGATAATCATCGGGTGTTTGTTGGAGTCTCAGCAGAACTGGGTATCTACAGCTGGAAGCTAAAACGAAAGGAAATCGGACTTTTTTGCCGCCTGCAGCTCATACTCTTTCAAAAAAGGAGAAAAAAGAGTTTTGCGAATGCTTGCATGGTATTAAGGTGCCAGAGGGCTATTCATCTAATATTAGAAGCCTGGTTTCGTTGTAGGACCTAAAACTTACTAGTTTAAAGTCACATGACTGTCGTACATTGATGCAATAACTACTAGATGTGGCCGTTCGTTCCATTTTACCTCCAAAGGTTCGACATGCTATAATTAGATTTTGCTATTTCTTCAAATAAATCAACAGTAAAGTCATTGATCCCGATGAAGCGGAAAATTTGCAGGAGATCCTCGTCACCAGTCTTTGTCAGTTTAAAATGTATATTTCTCTTTCATTTTTCACTATCATGGTTCATTTGACTGTCCACCTAGTCCGGGAGGTTTTGTATCTCGGGCCAGTGTATTTGAGATATCAGTACCTATTCGAATGATTGATGAAAGTTTACAAGGACTACACATCTAATAGGTATCGTCTAGAGGGGTGTATTGCTGAGCGAGCAATTATCGATGAAGCTCTTTTGTATTGTTACGCGTACCTCTCCTTGGATGAGTTAATTGGTGCTCCTACGAATCGTCATAGTGACTGGATGAATTGAAAAGGTGTAAGGGGTAGTGTTTCAAAGGATATGTAATCTGACATGCGACATAGAGCTCATACATACGTTCTATTTAATGATGATCATTTCCAACCTTACAGTATGGAACACAAGAGTTACCTTAAGGGAAAACACCCTCATAAAAACGAAAGGTGGTATGTAAATGAGCATTACAAGCAATTTAGTGACTGGTTTAAGGATACTATTTACGATGATGACAACCCAATTGATGATTGCTCAACCAGCCTACGACATCTCGCTTTCGGTCCTAATGCTCGTGCAACTTTTTATAGCGGGTATGCGATCAATGGGTACACTTTCTACACCCGCATTCAAGATGAGGCAAGCACAATGCAAAATAGTGGAGTTTGCGTAGATTCTGAGGCAATATACTTTGCTAGTTCAAAGGATAAAAATCTATGCAGTATTATGGAGTTATTGAAGCGATATTGGTTTT
The DNA here is from genome assembly GCF_048544455.1 of Silene latifolia. Taxonomy (NCBI): domain Eukaryota; kingdom Viridiplantae; phylum Streptophyta; class Magnoliopsida; order Caryophyllales; family Caryophyllaceae; genus Silene; species Silene latifolia. The sequence goes on from NC_133537.1 coordinate 177,882,543, forward strand.
AGACTACAAGTATTTTGAGATACCTCTATTTCGGTGGAAGTGGGTTGGCAACAACAATGTTGTTAGAAAGGATGATTTATGATTCACATTAGTAAATTTTGACAAGGTTGGAAACAAGGACTATCATTTTATATTAGCGTCACAAGCAAAACAAGTGTTTTATGTTACCGATCCTATGGATAAGAAGTGGTCAGTTGTTCTATCTTGCCATCGCCGAATTCCAGATGATGAAGACGCCAAATTTGAAGGACTTGATCACAGTGCTATATCGCAATTTGGTAATGATCATGATGAAGGTATATACACGGGATGATCATGATGAAGGTATTTGGGTTAATGAAGAGACAAGCAAATCCAAAAATGTTTCCGGCAGCCGTGAAAATATCAGCAATCCAATCAAGACATCTTACGTCATGTATAATTATTGTCTTGCTGTTATATATCAAACTGCTGTTGTAAACTTTTTCTGCAGTTGCAGCGGGAGGGTTAGGGAAAAATCGTATCAAACAAAATTAATTATTAAATAAAACGGTTATACCTAAACCGTTGTTCAGACGTGTCTGATTATAATGATTCAGGTCGTTGTTATCTATATGAAAATGATGCTTTATTTCTTGGCGGTAAAATCAAACACAATGAAATATAAAGTAAAACGGTTATACCCAAACCGTTGTTCAGGACGTGTACAGTTATAACGGTTCAGGCCGTTGTTATGTATATAAAAATGATGCTTTATTTCTTGGCGGGAAAATCAAACAACATGAAAATATTACAGACGACGGTTATTTCAAACCCGTTGTAGATAGTACTAATCAATTATTGTTTCAAACAAAACCGTTGTCTGTTTGGGAACAAAATACAACGGTTTTTCTTATACCGTGTTGATTACTTTCCAATAAACAAGGTATTGCAAGTGTTGTATTATTCACACATATATACTCTGAGCTTCCCCTCTCCCACATAATATCCTCAAACATTGAGCTTCACCTCAACAACCAGACTACCCCAACGTCGTCGCAGTCATCATCGTCATCATCACCATTGCCGCCGCTAGATCAATCCGGATTCTCCTCTTTAAAGAAGTAATAAACCCTCCTCTCTAGAGATTTGTTTGTTATTATAAGTATGCATTGTTATTATTTGTTTATTAATATTGTTGGAATATGTGTCCTCCAACAATAATGCGATCACGACTGTTGATCATGATGATCACATGTTTAAATATCATTATAAAGAATACAATTGGGAAGTAATATTTTTACTGTCAACTGATCAACATATATCGGTAATGATTGGCTGACTAGAGTTTGACATTACTGTCTTGCGACGGTGGTGATCAGTTGATCCCCTAGGTCATACCTATAGGGCAACACTCTTAATTGATCATTTAATTAATCGTATAATGTTACGAGTTAATTAAATTACTTGAAAATTGACGGACGATTTTGGAAGTAAAATTTACGTATCACATTGAAATTGATTAAAATGAGATACGGTCTGAGTAATCGAATTGTATCATTACTCAGATGAAATTATTGTTTAAGGAAACAATTAAATTTGAATGAATTATTATAAATACAAATTGTTGTGATTTATAAATTGGTAAAATATTTTGGTACAAGTAATTATGAATTACTAAGTCGATTTTTGTATGTGACGTATTTTTTATAATACGTTGATTTTTAATATGTTAAAAATGCACAACAAATTTATGCAACATATGACATGTGACATATTGACAATTGACAAAAATAAAATGGATTCCATATTATCCATATGGACCGAAATATTGGGTGTAATTAACATATTTTATAATGTTAATTAAAAGTAGTGGAAAATGTAATCATTTTTCTACAACTAGGCATGCATACCTAGTGTCTCTTGTGGAAGAGCACCAAGCCCATGCATTGGCCTTCCTCCACCCTCCTACCCGGTTTCACCTAGAAAAGAACAAGGGTTCTTTTGCTTAAATTTTATTATTCACCATATGCATGTGTGTGTGATAATTATAATTCATTCATCTCATCAAAAATATTTTTAGAGAGATTAAAATATTTTCTCCTCTTCCTCTTAATTAACATTATAAAATATGTTAATTACACCCAATATTTCGGTCCATATGGATAATATGGAATCCATTTTATTTTTGTCAATTGTCAATATGTCACATGTCATATGTTGCATAAATTTGTTGTGCATTTTTAACATATTAAAAATCAACGTATTATTAAAAATACGTCACATACAAAAATCGACTTAGTAATTCATAATTACTTGTACCAAAATATTTTACCAATTTATAAATCACAACAATTTGTATTTATAATAATTCATTCAAATTTAATTGTTTCCTTAAACAATAATTTCATCTGAGTAATGATAAAATTCGATTACTCAGACCGTATCTCATTTTAATCAATTTCAATGTGATACGTAAATTTTACTTCCAAAATCGTCCGTCAATTTTCAAGTAATTTAATTAACTCGTAACATTATACGATTAACTAAATGATCAATTAAGAGTGTTGCCCTATAGGTATGACCTAGGGGATCAACTGATCACCACCGTCGCACGACGAGTAATAATGTCAAACTCTAGTCAGCCAATCATTACCGATATATGTTGATCAGTTGACAATAAAAATATTACTTCCCAATTGTATTCTTTATAATGAGATTTAAACATGTGATCATCATGATCAACAGTCGTGATCGCATTATTGTCGGAGGACACATATTCCAACAATCTCCCACTTGTCCTCGACAAGTGTGCGTCACCAATTCTCTTGTCCTATTACTATCTCCCACTCAATCCAAGGTGTCTTTCAGGTCGTACTTGCAAGTGATCATATCGAGAGTGGTTTCCTCGATCCGGAGAATAAGCGATTGACCAGGACTTATCTATCATAGATACTTTCCGAGCTTGGCCACGCATTTCCAGTTCATTACTCCTCGAGTGGCCCTGAGATATTGTTATAACCCTGACTAGGGGTGGACAATTCCTATCGCACTCATTCCCTTCGACTAGCCACAGCCATCATAACCCAAAATATGCCCATTTGACCCCATTTACGAAGGTCGTAGTAACACAAATCAAAGTTAATCTAAAACTGTGCCATCTTAGGTGAATAGTCTTTAGTCAAAAGAATCGACTCATTAGAATACTATAGTAGCTCTCGCCACGACCAGGCTATATAAATTGCCAGAACTCTATAAGCGGTCATAAGGCCCGACAAAATGTTCCTAACAGTCTGCCTATGTGATCGACTAGTCATCTCACATGACTCTATGGCACTTGAACTTGCCATCAATCGCATCACACTCTAGTCACTTCGAGACGTCACCTCATACAAGTGACTATGGGCAAATACTATGTTAATCCGTGTTCACTTTAACGGGGTTCAATTGTCACTACAACCCGTTTGGATGTAACAATGTATAAATTAAAGATAAAAGACAAATGTGATTATGAACATGAACAAAAACAACACTTTTATTTCATTTCAAAATCTAACATAGACTTGGTACACGTTTAAGTCCCATGGACGCCATATGTCCATCATGTTTAGCCTGCGATAAAGGCTTGGTGAGCGGATCGGCTATGTTGTCATCCGTCCCAACCTTACAAATCGCAATTTCCTTTCTTTCAATGAAATCTCTTATTACATGATATTTTCTAAGTACATGTCTAGATCTATTACTAGACTTCCGCTCCTTAGCTTGGAAGATCGTCCCACTATTATCACAATAGAGAGTGATGGGATCATTGGCGGTAGGTACTACTTTTAGACCTTCCGTGAATTGCACGATCCAAACACTTCCTTAGCGACTTCGGATCTTTGCAATGTACTCAGCCTCCGTTGTAGAATCCGCGGTTATAGCTTCGTCGAAGCTTCTCCAGCTTACGGCACCACCATTGAGCATAAAAACGAAACCAGCTTGTGATTTCAAGTCATCTCTATCTGTTTGAAAACTTGAGTCCGTGTATCCATTAACATGCAACTCAGTATCTCCTCCAAACACTAGGATAGAATCCTTAGTTCTTCTCAAGTACTTAAGGATGTTCTTGACGGCTATCCAGTGTCTCTCACCTGGATTTCCTTGATATCTACTCGTCATGCTCAAGGCATACGAGACATCAGGACGTGTGCATATCATGGCATACATGATTGATCCAACAGCAGGGAGCATAAGGGATCAACTTCATGCATTCAACATCATGGGGTTCGGAGGGAGATTGAGTCTTGCTCAATGTCGTCCCGGTTACCATAGGTACCAAACCCCTTTTGGATTTGTCCATGCTGAACCGTCGAAGAATCTTATCAACATAAGACTCTTGACTTAGTGCCAATATCCTCTTGGATCTATCTCTATGGATCCGGATACCTAATATGCGTTGCGCCTCTCCTAAATCCTTCATTTGGAAGTGGTAACCTAACCACTTCTTAACAGAAGACAACATTGGAATGTCATTTCCAATGAGTAGTATGTCATCGACATACAAGATTAGGTACACAACATTGCTCCCACTAAATTTCATGTATAAACATGGTTCTTCAACACTTCGATTGAAACCATTTTCCTTTATAACATGATTGAATCAATGATTCCAACTTCTAGATGCTTGCTTAAGACCATAAATGGATCTCTTAAGCTTGCACACTTTGTTAGGATTTTTAGAATCAACAAAACCTTCGGGTTGTATCATGTACACCTCCTCTTCTAAATGCCCATTTAGAAAAGCGGTTTTGACATCCATTTGCCATATTTCATAATCATGAAATGCGGCAATCGCTAACAAAATCCGTATGGATCTTAGCATGGCTACGGGGGCGAAGGTCTCATCATAATGGAGACCTTGGACTTGGGTAAATCCTTTTGCCACTAGCCTAGCTTTGTAGACATCATCATGTCCTTTTATGCCATTTTTGACTTTGAATATCCATTTGCATTTAAGGGGTCTTGCCCCTTTAGGCAAATCTACCAAGTCCCAAACTTGGTTTTCATGCATAGAATCCATTTCGGACTTCATGGCTTCAAGCCATAAGGAGGAATTTGGACTAGAGATTGCGGCCTTGTAGGTGGCGGGCTCGTCACTTTCCATAAGCAACACATCGAGTGTTCCATCTTCCTCGATAAGTCCCACATATCGATCGGGATGGCGAATTACTCGACTCGTTCTTCATAGTGGAGGAGGTACAACCGTGTTAGACAACGAAGGAGCATCTTCTTGCGTCTCTTTCTCGGTTTGTGGCTCTTGAACTTCGTCAAGTTCAAAATTTCTCCCACTCTGTCTCTTAGAAATGAATTGACTTTCTAAGAAGACAGCCTCGCAAGACACAAACACTTTGTTTTCTTGAGGTTTGTAGAAGTAGTATCCTCGAGAATCTGAGGGGTAACCTACAAAGGTGCATTTTTCGGATCTTGGGGCAAGCTTGTTGTCATTCTTAGTTTTGACGTAAGCATCACATCCCCAAATCCTCATATAGGATATGTTGGGAACCTTTCCCGTCCACATTTCATATGGAGTCTTCTCGGTGGATTTAGTGGGACTATTGTTCAAAGATCTAATTGCGGTTTGAATCGCAAATCCCCAAAACGAGTTCGGTAACTTGGTTTGACTCATCATGGATCGAACCATATCAAGTAGAGTTCGATTTCTCCTTTCGGCAACACCATTGAGTTGTGGTGTTCCAGGTGGAGAAAGTTGTGATATAATACCACAACCTTTCAACTGTGAATCGAATTCAAGGCTAAGATATTCTCCACCACGATCGGAACGTAGTGCTTTTATCTTTTTGTCTAATTGGTTCTCTACCTTGTTTTGAAATTCCATGAGTTTCTCAAACGCTTCACCCTTATGTTTCATTAAATAGACATACCCATGTCTACTCAAGTCATCGGTGAAGGTTATAAAGTAGTCATAATTACCACGAGCGGTGATACTCATTGGTCCACATACATCGGTGTGTATGAGTCCCAATAGTTCACTAGCTCGTGTCCCTTTACCACTAAAAGGATTACGAGTCATCTTGCCAAGTAGGTAATATTCGCATGTACCATATGATTGATAATCAAATTGTGTAATCACATTAGTCGAAATTAATCTTTTGATGCGATTCTCGTTTATGTGACCTAATCGACAATGCCAAATGAACGCTTCACTTGGGTCCCTTGATTTGAGTTTCTTTGATTGAATGTTGTAGATATCATTAGTCGGATTTGAGGTCTCTAAAATGTAAATGCCATTGATAGAGGAAGCTTGGCCTATAACCAAGTCGTTCCTAGAAATAGTACAACGATTGTTCTTAAAGACAATACAAAAACCGTCCATGTCTAGCATGGCGATCGAAATAATGTTTTTAGAGAGTGTAGGCACATAAAAACAATTATGTAAATACAACTCAAATCCATTAGGCAAATCTAAAACATAAGTTCCTTTGGATTCGGCCACTACCCGAGCTCCATTTCCAAGGCGTCGATCCACATCTCCCTTGCTAAGCCTCTTCACATCTCTTAAACCCTGTAAATGATTACAAAGGTGAGAACCACAACCGGTATCTAGTACCCATATCGTAGTGGAAGTATAATTTATATCAATAACATAAATTTCCTTAGGAATTTTACCTTTTGGAGTGATGATTCCTTCCCTTATATTTCGCAAATATACGGGACAATTCCTAAGCCAATGTCCCATGCCATAGCAATAATGGTATTCATCATTAACTTGCTTAAAGTTTTTGATTTTCTTTCCCTTCTTCTTGAACTTTTTGCCCTTTGAAGCAAGAACTTGATTGCTTGAGCTCCCACTAGTTTTGGCATCTTTATCTTCCAGAGACAAAGACCCTATAGATTGTATGAGGTAGTCTTCCTGAGACGGGCTCACACGAGGTCTAGTAGTAGTTGGTGGTTTAGAAGAAGTGATGAAGTTAAGGTTTCCATCCGAACCTATCCCAAAATGAAGTTCTCTAGTGGTGTCGAAGTCATTGTTGGAGCAAACGGCGTCAAAAACATTGTGGTAAGACTCAATAGTTATCGGTGCGGTAGCGTTTGATGGATTCATTGTAAAGAACTACAAATATCGAGGAAAAGGAAATATTAATATTTGTCTTTTAAATCATACTTGTAAAATATTAACAAGATAAGAACATTTATATAGTGACCTCTACCCAACTATCATAAATGATTACAAGATCCAAATTCATATTAACTTGGGCACGGTATGGCCGATGAAACCCTTATCAATATAACTCGGTTGATTAACGTTTTAATCGATTCTACTTTTAGAACTCTTGGTCGATAAAATTACTCTAATAATTATCTATAGCCCAAAACACATCCGACAAGGGCACGGTATGGCCGATGAAACGCTTATCGAAAAACTTTTGTTGAGGTCAATCCAAATTTCGAATAAATGTGTCCATGATCCAAATCCACATCAACTTGGGCACGGTATGGCCGATGAAACCCTCATTAACATGAACTCGGTGGATTAACATTTATCACCCACTTCCCCTACGTAACAAGGTTTGTACCCCGGTGATCTTTATATGAGATTTATTAATGATATTTAAATCATGTGATCGCACTATTGTTGAGGACACATTTCCCAACAATCTCCCACTTGTCCTCGACAAGTGTGCGTCACCAATTCTCTTGTCCTATTACTATCTCCCACTCAATGCATGGTGTCTTTCGGGTCGTACTTGCAAGTGTTCATATCGAGAGTGGTTTCCTCGATCTGGAGAATAACTGATTGACCGGATTTATCTATCATAGATACTTTCCGAGCGTGGCCACGCATTTCCAGTTCATTACTCCTCGAGTGGCCCTGAGATATTGTTTCAACCCTGACAAGGGGGTGGACAATTCCTATCGCACTTATTCCCTTCGACTAGCCACAGCCATCATAACCCAAAATATGCCCATTTGACCCCATTTACGAAGGTCGTAGTAACACAAATCAAAGTTAATCGAAACTGTGCCATCTTAGGCGAGCAGGTCTTTAGTCAAAAGAATCGACTCATTAGAATACTATAGTAGCTCTCGCCACGACCAGGCTTTATAAATTTGCCAGAACTCTATAAGCGGTCACTGCCCGACAAAGTGTACCTAACAGTCTGCCTATGTGATCGACTAGTCATCTCATATGACTCTATGACACATGAACTTGCCATCAATCGCTTCACACTCTAGTCACTTCGAGACGTCACCTCATACAAGTGACTATGGGCTAATACTATGTTAATCTGGGTTCACTTTAACGGGGTTCAATGTTGTCTCTACAACCCGTTTGGATGTAATAAAGTATAATAAAAGAGTTTTAAAGTAAAACTCGAATGACGAATGCGATTATCACATATGAATAGTCAATGCCTGATTACTATTTCATGTTCTATAATCTAATTTGATCTTGTATGTAGTTGTTCATTTCAATTCAATTGTAATGACATGACTCATCATGTTTAGCCTATGAGAAGTCTTTGGTTAGTAGGTTTTATCAACTTCTTGTACCTTACTTGACCTTACTACATACTTGTTTTCCTTTGTAATGTATACATTTGCATCACAAAACATTCTGAGTACGTGTCGAGATCCAATCAAGACATAGTGTGCGGGACTCATCCTCTTGCATATCTCATGATTGCAAGTGTACTCAATTTCCGTTATAAATATCTCTCATTGTTCTTTATTGCCTAGAACGATTCTAGAAAATCTCTTTCTTAAATAACATAGCCACAATGGTATCTTAACCATCCTAATGTGTTTTGATTATGGTTTTGTCGGAAACCATGCGCAATCTCAATTGTCAATTGTCACTTGTGTAACACCCTTACACAAAATTGCATCATAAACACTTTGCTTTACTTCCTTAATGCTTCTGCAAGCACTTAAGGGTAATCTTTATGGCTTACTTGGTAAAGATTACTTAAATTCGATTTTGAAACAATTCATCATACTCAAAGTATATGAAGTGTTATACATCATTACTCATTTAATTGATCCGGCAACGGAAGCAAATGGAATCAATCAAATATGTTCAATTTAATTGAACTAGTCATGAATTTTATCAACATAAGACTTCTTATTGACGCTAATATCATGTGGATTTATCTTCATAAATCTGGATATTAAAGATGTACTATAATACTCCAAAAGTCTTAAATCATTCTCAATGATCAATATGTCATCCACATATCGGACTAAATAAAATTTCCGTAACTCCCACTAAACTCCATGTATAAACACAACTTCTCGACTTATCGAGAAAAGTTTTATAACATGATCAAAACATTGATTCCAACTCATTGATGACCTACTTAAGATTCTCTCTTAAGTTTCACATTATCTTAGGATTGCAAGAATCTACAAAAACTCAAGACATATATTGAATACATTCCTTCTAATTGAAAAATGGGTTTTAGATTCACTCGCTATGTATTTCATAATAATGAAACACAATCCCTAAGAAGATCCAAATAGACTTAAGCATTTCAATTGGTGCAAAACCCTTTGCAACCAATCAAGCCTTGAAATCTCTCTTTATTAGTGCAAAACCCTTTGTCACTAATCAAGCCTTTTATTTCGGATTTTCATGGCTCAAAGCCTTGTGTTGAGTTGTGACTTAAACACTCTTATGTAAGTCATTTGTTGATTACTTTCCAGAAGTAATCAACTTGAATCAAACAATTTCTTTTGTAAGTTATAAGCTTTTTACTTTCTTAAAAGTAGCATGAATTCATCATCTTTAACAAGTGACGAATTTAACCTCCTAGTTTTGAAGAAACAACGTCTTACACAAAACGTCTCATGTACACAAAACGTCTCATGTAGCCAAGAAAGACCAGTTTCCTGCGACATAACATTCTTTGTGGCTCTTGAATAATTTCTCCCAATCTGTCTTCTAGAAATAAACTTGTATTTTAGAAAGACAGCTTCACGAGCCGCAAACCCGTCGTACTCGTGATAATTGAAAAGGGAAAAATGAGCATTTGTTTCTTGTGAAAACTTACAAGCATGGTACCCTTACCATTTCATATCTCATATGATTCGATTTAGTGGAAAAATAATCTAGACAAAATGATAAAATCCCCAAAAGTATCAAGTAACTCAAAGTAACTTGATCGAAGTCCAAACCTTATCGAATAGCGTTTGAATTCTTATCCAATCATACATTATCCCATAATGCGTGTTAAGAGAGATTAATTTGTGATACTATATCACAATTCATTTGGCTTATATCAAAGTCTTCACTATGATAATCCCATCACGACTAAATCGTGATTCCTTGAACTCTTTGAAATTCTTCAAAGATTTCTCTATTTACCTTATTAAGTTAACATATTAGTGTCAACTTAAATCGTTGGTAAAAGATAATGATCAACCTATTTTGGATCGATGATTTACAACCTCGATCTCCTTTTCAACCAAAAGGCACGAGACATCTTGCTTTGAATACAAGATACGCATATACCATTAACAATCTAATGGTTTCAAGAGTACTCGATAACTCTTTGCGTTAATCATTCCAGAATTTAAGGTTTAATCTTGGGTTACCAATTTGAGTCTTGCATCATCTTCATGATATATCATTCTAGTTTGGTTTAGAATATAATCACCTTGATAATGGGCTAGCCATACATCAAATCGTGGTGTATAGGGTCACAAAAGTGAAACCTCTTTTGTGTCTTAACAAGTTTGTATTCTTATTTAGAGTTTATGCACTTAATAGTCATAATTAAGTACAACTCTAAACCCAAAACTAGATTGATTACACAATTACTCTATCTCTCGACATTATTGTTGCTAGTCGTCATATTCTTATCATCCTATGTATCAAGTACAATGATGAAAACCTCCACTGGTTTCTAAAATGGATGAAGTAGTACTAGCAAAATTTATGTTTAATCAAATAAACATTTAAATAAGAAGGTCCCATTAGATGTCCCACAACTAACTTGTTGATTCTTCAATAATTTGGGATAGTTTCCTTTCTAGTGTCCAACATTTAAGACAATGGAAACTTTATTGGTTGGGATTGAAAGGTTTAGTATCGTCATTCTCAACAACTTTACCTTTAACATTACCTTGTATCAATTCCGTTATAATCTTTATTTCTTGAACCTCGTCCTCATCTTAACATTTTAAGAGAATGCTCCCACTTATTTCAATGAGTCTTTGCTTTGAGAAGCAAAATTGAATTCATGAAGATCACTCTTCATTTGTTCGTTTTAGTCTTAAAACTTTCATTGAAGTGGTTGCGTTATTTTGGTCAATTACGAATTCTTGACAAAACTAATTACCAAAACAATTTATCGCTTCAAGGTACTTAATTCATTTAAGTACATGAAAAACAATCCATTGTAAGTAGATGTGTTAGTCTAGAATCAAAAACCTGTTTGATAATGAATAACATTAATCTATACTCTTTGCAAGAGATCCTTAGCAATGGTTAATTCGAGGTCTTTAGAAGAAAATTCAAATTTTGTCTTTAGTTACGATGTTTTAATGGAGTTTTGAATCGAAATGATATCGTATATGAATTGTGGTAAAGAAATAGAACAATATAACAACGGAATAGTGGAAAACTTAACATTTATCATTTTATTAATACTTGTAAACAACAAGTAAAGCATTTACATAGTGACCTCTACCCAACTATGATAAATGATTCCGAGATCCAAATTCATATTAACTTGGGCACGGTAGGGCCGATGAAACCCTTATCAATATAACTCGGTGGATTAACTCTTTAATCGATTCTACTTTTAGAACTCTCGGTCGATAAAATTACACTAAAATTTATCTATAGCCCGGAACACATGCGGCTACGGTCGCGAATACTTCCGTTGAGCTCAATCCAAATTTCGAATAAATGTGTCCATGGTCCAAATCCACGTCAACTTGGGCACGGTAAGGCCGATGAAACCCTCATCAACATGAATTCGGTGGATAGACATTTATCACCCACTTCCCCTACGTAACAAGGATTGTACCCCGGTAGGGCCGAGTGCACTCCCTCGCGAAATAGGTTTTCATGGTTTCTACTATTTGGTAAGGCTAAGTCTCAATTGTTTGTTTTAGCGAGAGATCATGTCAATTTATTATCTATCACGTTTTAAGTGAACTAAAGCGGTGAACTACGATAATTGTAATTGACACGGTCGATATACTCGATTAAATGATAATGCATGTTTTAGTTATGGCGATTTAGCGATGCATGCAACATATAAATAAAATGCAAAGCATAAAAATAAATCCTAGTATGGCCTTCCTAAAATAGAAAAACTATTTAACTATTACATATTCGGAAACCAACTCCATTGGTCCCTTGAACATCGGTTGTGGCACGTATCTCGAGGTAACACCGTCTTTATGTATCGCCATCTTGAAGAAATCCGTATTGGGGAACTCCGAGATAAATTAAATTACATAGCAAATTACATAATTTCCTATTATACATTTGTAACTAAAATAAAATAAATCTATTAAATTACAAAACGGTGATACGAGATCACAATAAATTACAGCCGAATCGATATTCCCATACATTTCGGGAAATACCAATTAAAAACTAAGGCCATACTAAGTAAAATTACATAATTCAAAAATTATATAAAATAAAATTATGACAATCATAAATAAAATGCAGCATTATAATATGTATGAACATGCCCAATTTTATGCTAAATCGCCTTTAAGGAGCCAATATCGTATATTACACGGTTTTTACGGATTTGCGTGATTCAACATTTTAAAATCACAATAAATTACATAAATTCATATTTATGCACAAGTTAATTACCCTAACCAACTTAGGACTCAAAATTAGTCTTCACTAACTATTTGACTATAATTAACTCATATTTGTTAAAATTGTTCATTAATGGACCTAAAAATATAATAAAAAGCTATAAACTTCAAATAAATCACAAAAATTCCAAATAAATTTGAAATTTGAAATTTAAACTTATGAACATTCTGGAAAAATACCATGACACTCATAATGTTCAAAAACTTAGGTTAAAAATTTCGAAAGTTATCGGGAAAAACAATGTTGCGGTTTAGCGGATTTATCAATAAAAATCATAAAAACATGAGAAAAATTATATTCATCAAATTTTAAATTTTAGATCTGAAAAAGATAATAAAATGCAACATATGACGTTTTTCCTTAGTCATGAAGTATGTTTTAGCAATTATTCACTAATTAAGTCACTATTTATGCTATTTTTCATCAAAAATCCATAAATCATGCATGAAGACTTCATTATAGCCTATTATTTTACACACATCTTGTAAAATTGCATGTGACAACATACTAAATAGTGATTTGATACCATAGTAATAGGACAAGAGAATTGGTGACGCACACTTGTCGAAGACAAGTGGGAGATTGTTGGGAAATGTGTCCTCAACAACAGTGCGATCACATGATTTAAATATCATTATTAAATCTCATTACAAGAATACGGAAGGGATGATACATTATATATATAGTCAACTGGTCCACACATATCGGTAATGATTGACTGGCTAGAGTTTGACATTTAGTGCGACGGTGGTGACCGATTGATCCTCGAGGTCACACCTAAAGGACGATTCCCTTAATTGAAAAGGTTAATTAATTGTATACCGATACAGATTAATTAATTCCTTAAAATTGAACAATTTATCATAAGAGAGAAAATGACATCTTATTATAATGTGATTAAATGAGATTTTATTTAGTAATTTAAGAAGTTATATTACTAATATTAATCGGTGTTTGCGAAACACGCGAGATGAGAATGATAAGTTAGTTATAATTACAAGATATTGTGAATTATACTAACTAGTAATTAAATGATCATTTTTATGAGAAAGTAATTTTATATTACTAGTCAATTGTTAAATATGATTTATTTAATTTTTAAATGATATTTAATTTGTTTAATATGCATTTTAAATTAAAATATGACATAAGACATGTCACATGTCTCATTACATACAATTATACAATTGACAAAAATAAAATGGATTCCATATTACACTATAGATAAACCAAAATTTGATGAGCTTGTGGGAAATTATGTCTTTTTCCATTTGTCTTATTCATTTGTCCAATATGCTTGATAGTGACAAGACTATGGACAAAGGCTTACACATTTGTCTTGTGAAGACAAAAAGAAAAATAATTATGGTCTATTACCATAAGAGCCAACCGGTTTTGTGGGTGATTAAGAGAGAATTTTATTCTTTTTTTTTCACATATAATTCATTCCATTATTACATGCAAATTGTTCATGCATTTTCTCTCTTCTCTCTCTTTAATCTTCATCAAAAAGATGAGATTTTAATCCAAATTGTTCATGAAAGATTACTAAAATTATTAATGTAATATATGAGTGTTAGTAATCAATTTTAAGGTAAACCACAATATAAATATCTAGTACATATTAGTTTGTGGGTTTGAGAGATAGTCTTGGGTGCAACTAATTGGAGGGCTTCTATTTTGAGGTCATGTATGTTCATCCAATATTGGAAAGCTCAAGAACTAACAAGAAGGAGATCTTGTTGGTGCCCAATATGACCGAAATTTATTTGGTGAGAAATTGATTTTCTTATCTCCTTTTATTTTAGTTTGCATGCATAAGATCTAGAATTTATTTTATGACTAAATAAATTTGAAACATATAAAAATATGTTAAGTAAAGAGATCTAGATTTATAACAATCGATATCATGAGCCCAAGGTTGTTTGCGTGCAAATCGGTTATTGTTTTTCCGAGTTATATGATTAACAAACAAAACTTGTAAATTTGTGATATTATGATATATCACGAAAATAATTTATGCATGTTAAAGTTTCTGATCCTAAAATGTATTTAGGATATTTTGGTTAATATATGGATTTTATTGTTCATTTTATATAATATTGGCATTAAAATGTGATTTTTATGATAAAAATGTCATTTTTGGACGAAAATTAGCTAAACTTCGAATTTTCCAGTGGTTTTTGGATATGTTCTTACATATATTATTTTTCGATGATCTGGAAATGTTTATAATTTTATGAGTTCTTATGCTCGAAATATGGATTTTTCATGTTAAAAATCGAATTTAAATGAAAAATAGGTTAATATGAGAAATATTTCGAATCTGGTCATAGAAATTTAGTATGTTGTCACATGCAATTTTACAAGATGTGTGTAAAATAATAGGCTATAATGAAGTCTTCATGCATGATTTATGGATTTTTGATGAAAAATAGCATAAATAGTGACTTAATTAGTGAAAAATTGCTAAAACATACTTCATGACTAAGGAAAAACGTCACATGTTGCATTTTATTATCTTTTTCAGATCTAAAATTGAAAAGTTGATGAATATAATTTTTCTCATGTTTTTATGATTTTTATTGATTAATCCGATAAACCGCAACATTGTTTTTCCCGATAACTTTCGAAATTTTTAACCTAAGTTTTTGAACATTATGAGTGTCATGGTATTTTTCCAGAATGTTCATGAGTTTAAATTTTGAATTTTGAATTTATTTGAAATTTATATGATTTATTTGAAGTTTATAGCATTTATTGTAATTTTGAGTCCATTAATGAACAATTTTAAGTAATATAAGTTAATTATAGTCAAATAGTTAGTGAAGACTAATTTTGAGTCCTAAGAAGTTAGGGTAATTAACTTGTGCATAAATATGAATTTATGTAATTTTTGTGATTATAAAATATTGAAATCACGCAAATCCGTAAAAACCGAGTAATATACGATATTGGCTACTTAAAGGCGATTTAGCATAAAATTGGGCATGTTCTTACATATTATAATGCTGAATTTTCTTTATGATTGTCATAATTTTAATTTATGTAATTTTTGAATTATGTAATTTTACTTAGTATGGCCTTAGTTTTTAATTGGTGTTGCCCGAAATGTATGGGAATACCGATTCGGTTGTAATTTATTGTGATCTCGTATCACCGTTTTGTAATTTAATAGATTTATTTTATTTTAGTTACAAATGTATAATAGGAAATTATGTAATTTGCTATGTAATTTAATTTTTCTCGGAGTTCCCAAGACGGATTTCTTCAAGATGGTGATACATAAAGACGGTGTTACCTCGAGATGCGTGGCACAACCGAAGTTCAAGGGACCAATGGAGTTGGTTTCCGAATATGTAATAGTTAAATAGTTTTTCTATTTTAGGAAGGCCAGACTAGGATTTATTTTTATGCTTTGCATTTTATTTATATGTCGCATGCATCGCTACATCGCCATAACTAAAACATGCATTGTCTTTTTATCGAGTTTATCGACCGTGTCAATTAAAATTATCGTAGTTCACCGCTTTAGTTCACTTAAAACGTGATAGATAATAAATTGACATGACCTCTCGCTAAAACAATTAATTGAGACATAGCCTTACCAAATAGTAGAAACCATGAAAACCTATTTCGCGAGGGAGTGCACTCGGCCCTACCGGGGTACAAACCTTGTTACGTAGGGGAAGTGGGTGATAAATGTCTATCCACCGAGTTCATATTGATGAGGGTTTCATCGGCCATACCGTGCCTAAATTGATGTGGATTTGGATCATGGACACATTTATTCGAAATTTGGATTGAACTCAACAAAAGTTTTTGATAAGGGTTTCATCGGCCATACCGTGCCCTTGTCGAATGTGTTTTGGGCTAAAGATAATTATTAGAGTAATTTTATCGACCAAGAGTTCTAAAAGTAGAGTCGATTAAAACGTTAATCCACCGAGTTATATTGATAAGGGTTTCATCGGCCATACCGTGCCCAAGTTAATATGAATTTGGATCTTGGAATCATTTATCATAGTTGGGTAGAGGTCACTATGTAAATGATTTACTTGTTATTTACAAGTATTATTATAACGACAAATGTTTTTGTTTTCATTATTCCGTTATCATATTGTTCTATTTCTTTACCACAATTCATATACGATATCATTTCGATTTTTCAAAATCTCCATTAAAACATCGTAACTAAAGACAAATATGAATTTGCTTCTAAAACCTCAAATCAACCATTGCTAAGGATCTCTTTTAAAGAGCATAGGTACAAGTTATTCATTATCAAACAGGTTTTTGATTCTTGACTAACACATCTACTTACAATGAATTGTTTCTAATTTTGGTAACTAGATTTGTTGGAAATCAAAATTGACCAAAATAACGCAACCACTTCAATGAAAGTTTTAAGACTAAAACGAACAAATGAAGAGTAATCTTCATGAATTCAATTTTGCTTCTCAAAGCAAAGACTCATTGAAATGAGTGGGAGCATTCTCTTAAACCGTTAAGATGAGGACGAGGTTCAAGAAGTAAAGATAATAATGGAATTGATACAAGGTAATGTTAAAAGTAAAGTTATTGAGAAATGACGATACTAAACCTATCAATCTCGACCAATAAAGTTTCCGTTGTCTTAAATGTTTGACACAAGAAAGGAAACTACCCCAAATTATTGAAGAATCAACAAGTTAGTTGTGGGACATCTAATGGGACCTTCTTCTTTAAATGTTTATTTGATTAAACAATAAATTTTGCTAGTACCACTTCGTCAATATTAAAAACCAGTGGAGGTTTTCATCATTGTATTCGACACATAAGATGATTAGAATATGACGACTAGCAACAATAATGTCGAGAGATAGAGTAATTGTGTACTCAATCTAGTTTTCGGATTTAAAGTTGTACTTAATTGTGACTATTAAGTGCATAAACTATAAATAAGAATATAAACTTGTTAAGATACAAAGAGGTTTTCACTTTTGTGACCCTATACACCACGATTTGATGTATGGCTAGCCCATTATCAAGGTGATTATATTCTAAACCAAAGTAGAATGATATATCATGAAGATGATGCAAGACTCAAATTGGTAACCCAAGATTAAACCTTAAATTCTGGAATGATTAATGCAAAGAGTTATCGAATACTCTTGGAACCATTAGATTGTTAATGGTATATGCGTATCTTGTATTCAAAGCAAGATGTCTCGTGCCTTTTGGTTGAAAAGGAGATCGAGGTTGTAAATCAATGATCCAAAATAGGTTGATCATTTTCTTTTACCGACGATTTAAGTTGACGCTAATGTGTTCACTTAATAAGGTAAATCGAAAAATCTTTGAAGAAGTTTAAAGAGTTCAAGGAATCACGATTTAGTCGTGATAGGATTATCAAAGTGAAGACTTTGATATAAGCCAAAGGAAATGTGATATAGTATCACAAGTTAATCTCTCTTAGCACGCATTATGGAATAATGTGTGATTGAATAAGAATTCAAACGCTATTCGATATGGTTTGAACTTCAATCAAGTTACTTTGAGTTACTTGATCCTTTTGGGGATTTTATCATTTTTGTCTAAATTATTTTTCCACTAAATCAAATCATATGAGATATGAAATGGTAAGGGTACCATGTTTGTAAGTTTTCACAAGAAACAAATGCTCATTTTTCCCTTTTCAATTATCACGAGTACGATGGGTTTGCGGCTCGTGAAGCTGTCTTTCTAAAATACAAGTATATTTCTAGAAGACAGAGTGGGAGAAATTATTCAAGAGCCACAAAGAATGCCACAGAGAATGTTATGTCGCAAGAAACTGGTCTTTCTTGGCTACATGAGACGTTTTATGTAAGACATTGTTTCTTAAAAACCTAGGAGGTTAAATTCGTCACTTGTTAAAAATGATGAATTCATGCTACTTTTAAGAAAGTAAAGAGCTTATAACTTACAAAAGAAATTGTTTGATTCAAGTTGATTACTTCTAGAAAGTAATGAACATATGACTTACATAAGAGTGTTTAAGTCACAACTCAATACAAGGCTTAGAGCCATGAAAATCCGAAATAAAAGGGCTTGATTAGTGACAAAGGGTTTTGCACTAATAAAGAGAGATTTCAAAGCAAGATTGGTTGCAAGCAAAGGGTTTTGCACTAATTGAAATGCTTAAGTCTATTTGGATCTTCTTAGGGGTTGTGTTTCATTGTGAGGATACGCATACAGCATGTGAATCTAAAACCCACTTCTTCAAAAGAAGGAATGTATTCAATACATGTCATGAGTTTTATAGATTCTTGCAATCCTAAGATAATGTGCAACTTAAGAGATGGTCTTAAGTAGGACATCAATGAGTTAGAATCAATGTTTTGATCATGTTATAAAACTTTTCTCGATAAGTCGAGAAGTTGTGTTTATACATGGAGTTTAGTGGGAGTTACGGAAATTTTTTATTAGTCTTATATGTGGATGACATATTGATCATTGCGAATGATTTAAGACTTTTGGAGTATTATAATACATCTTGCATATCCGGTTTTATGAAGATAAATCCACATGATATTAGCGTCAATAAGAAGTCTTATGTTGATAAGATTCATGACTAGTTCAATTAAATTGAACATATTTGATTGATTTCATTTGCTTCCGCTGCCGGATCAATTAAATGAGTAATGATGTATAACACTTCATATACTTTGAGTATGATGAGTTGTTTTCAAAATCGAATTTAAATAATCTTTACCAAGTAAGCCATAAATATTAACCTTAAGTGCTTGCAGAAGCATTAAGGAAGTAAAGCAAAGTGTTTATGATGCAATTTTGTGTAAGGGTGTTACACAAGTGACAATTGACAATTGAGATTGCAAATGGTTTCTGACAAAACCATAATCAAAACACATTAGGATGGTTAAGATGCCATTGTGGCTATGTTAATTAAGAAGTAGATTTTCTAGAATCGTTCTAGGCAATAAAGAACAATGAGAGATATTTATAACGGAAATTGAGTACACTTGCAATCATGAGATGTGCAAGAAGGATGAGTCCCGCACACTGTGAAAACAGTGGGAGCTATTCTTAGGCTAGAGGGCCTATGTCTTGATTGGATCTCGACACGTACTCAGAAAGTTTTGTAATGCAAATGTATACATTACAAAGGAAAACGAGTATGTAGTAAGGTTGAGTAAGGTACAAGAAATTGATAAAACCTACTAACCAAAGCCTTCTCAAAGGCTAAACATGATGAGTCATGTCATTTCAATTGAATTGAAATGAACAACTACGTACAAGATCAAATTAGATTATAGAACATGAAATAGTAATCAGGCATTGACCATTCATATGTGATAATCGCATTTTTCATTCGAGTTTTACTTTAAAACTCTTTTGTTATACTTTGTTACATCCAAACGGGTTGTAGAGACAACATTGAACCCCGTTAAAGTGAACACGGATTAACATTGTATTTGCCCATAGTCACTTGTATGAGGTGACGTCTCGAAGTGACTAGAGTGTGATGCGATTGATGGCAAGTTCAAGTGCCATAGAGTCATGTGCGATGACTAGTCGATCACATAGGCAGCATCGTTAGGAACACTTTGTCGGGCAAAGTGACCGCTTATAGAGTTTCGCAAATTTATATAGCCTGGTCGTGGCGAGAGCTACTATAGTATTCTAATGAGTCGATTCTTTTGACTAAAGACTGTTCGCCTAAGATAGCACAGTTTCAGATTAACTTTGATTTGTGTTACTACGACCTTCGTAAATGGGGTCAAATGGGCATATTTTGGGTTATGATGGCTGTGGCTAGTCGAAGGGAATAAGTGCGATAGGAATTGTCCACCCCCTTGTCAGGGTTAAAACAATATCTCAGGGCCACTCGAGGAGTAAGGAACTGGAAATGCGTGGCCACGCTCGGAAAGTATCTATGATAGATAAATTCCGGTCAATCAGTTATTCTCCAGATCGAGGAAACCACTCTCGATATGATCACTTACAAGTACGACCCGAAAGACACCTTGCATTGAGTGGGAGATAGTAATAGGACAAGAGAATTGGTGACGCACACTTGTCGAGGACAAGTGGGAGATTGTTGGGAAATGTGTCCTCAACAACAGTGCGATCACATGATTTAAATATCATTATTAAATCTCATTACAAGAATACGGAAGGGATGATACATTATATATATATAGTCAACTGGTCCACACATATCGGTAATGATTGGCTGGCTAGAGTTTGACATTACTGTCGTGCGACGGTGGTGGTCGGTTGATCCCTTAAGGTCACACCTAAAGGATGATGCCCTTCTCTATAAAGTTGATTAATTGTATGACGATGCAAGTTGATCAATTCCTTAAAATTGAACAATTCGATTTGTGAGAGAGAATTAATATCTTATTGTAATGGGATTAAATAAGATTTATTTTAGTAATAAAATGCTTTGTTACTAAAATTATTTATTGTTTGAGAAACAATAGAGATAGGAATGAATGGTTGATTATAATTACAAGATATTGTGAATTATAATTACATGACCCATTTTATTTATGTGATCAAGTATCACTAGTCAAATTAGTGGATGTAATTTAATTAATTCATAAAATGATATTTATGTGATAAATATGCACTAAAATTAATTAATAACATGTAGCATACTACATGTGACATATTGTGTGACAAATGACAAATTGACAAAAATAAAATGGTAGTCCATTTTATAGAAGTGGACTAAATATTGGTGTGGAAATAGTTAGTGGGTGAATTATTTTATGAGATAAAATAATGTAATCATGGCTAACCTACACTAGCTTACACACCTACACTAAGTAGACTTACATGCCTACAATTTGGAGAAGTGAAAAAGCATAAAGCAAGATGCCATCCTTGGCTTTTGTGGTGTTCCAACCGTGCCTCCTCTTCACTACATGAGAATATGAGTTCTCTTACATTCATTCATACATTAATACATGCAAGTTCATGCATTATTCATTTTTCTCTCTTTTCCTTCATCAAAAACATGCGATTTTGATTGAAATTGTTCATAAAAGATTACTAAAATTATTAATGTAATATATGAGTCTTAGTAATCATTTTTAAGGTAAACTACTAAACTAATATCTAGTTAATATTATTTAGTGGGGATAATGGATTATCTTCGGTGCAATCAAGAGGAGAGATTCTAAACTTGAATCTTGTTCATCCATTATTGGAAAACTCAAGAACTAACAAGAAGGAGATCTTGTTGGTGCCCATTTGACCGAAATTTATATGGTGAGAAATTGATTTTCTTATCTCTTCTTATTTAAGTTTGCATGCATAAGATTATTAATTAATTTTATGACTAAATTAATTAGAACATATATGAATATTTTATATAAAGAGATCTAGATTGTTGACATGCAATTTTACAAGATGTGTAATAGGACAAGAGAATTGGTGACGCACACTTGTCGAGGACAAGAGAATTGGTATGTTGTCACATGCAATTTTACATCCACTAATTTGACTAGTGATACTTGATCACATAAATAAAATGGGTCATGTAATTATAATTCACAATATCTTGTAATTATAATTAACCATTCATTCCTTTCTCTATTGTTTCTCAAACAATAAATCATTTTAGTAACAAAGCATAAAGCAAGATGCCATCCTTGGCTTTTGTGGTGTTCCAACCGTGCCTCCTCTTCACTACATGAGAATATGAGTTCTCTTACATTCATTCATACATTAATACATGCAAGTTCATGCATTATTCATTTTTCTCTCTTTTCCTTCATCAAAAACATGAGATTTTGATTGAAATTGTTCATAAAAGATTACTAAAATTATTAATGTAATATATGAGTGTTAGTAATCATTTTTAAGGTAAACTACTAAACTAATATCTAGTTAATATTATTTATTGGGGATAATGGATTATCTTGGGTGCAATCAAGAGGAGAGATTCTAAACTTGAATCTTTTTCATCCATTATTGGAAAGCTCAAGAACTAACAAGAAGGAGATCTTGTTGGTGCCCATTTGACCGAAATTTATATGGTGAGAAATTGATTTTCTTATCTCTTCTTATTTAAGTTTGCATGCATAAGATTAGTAATTAATTTTATGACTAAATTAATTTGAACATATATGAATATGTTATATAAAGAGATCTAGATTTCTAACAAGCTCTGATACCACTTGTTATAAATCTAGATCTCTTTACTTAACATATTTTTATATGTTTCAAATTTATTTAGTCATAAAATAAATTCTAGATCTTATGCATGCAAACTAAAATAAAAGGAGATAAGAAAATCAATTTCTCACCAAATAAATTTCGGTCATATTGGGCACCAACAAGATCTCCTTCTTGTTAGTTCTTGAGCTTTCCAATATTGGATGAACATACATGACCTCAAAATAGAAGCCCTCCAATTAGTTGCACCCAAGACTATCCCTCAAACCCACAAACTAATTTGTACTAGATATTTATATTGTGGTTTACCTTAAAATTGATTACTAACACTCATATATTACATTAATAATTTTAGTAATCTTTCATGAACAATTTGGATTAAAATCTCATCTTTTTTATGAAGATTAAAGAGAGAGAAGAGAGAAAATGCATGAACAATTTGCATGTAATAATGGAATGAATTATATGTGAAAAAAAAAGAATAAAATTCTCTCTTAATCACCCACAAAACCGGTTGGCTCTTATGGTAATAGACCATAATTATTTTTCTTTTTGTCTTCACAAGACAAATGTGTAAGCCTTTGTCCATAGTCTTGTCACTATCAAGCATATTGGACAAATGAATAAGACAAATGGAAAAAGACAAAATTTCCCACAAGCTCATCAAATTTCGGTTTATCTATAGTGTAATATGGAGTCCATTTTATTTTTGTCAATTGTACAATTGTATGTCATGAGACATGTGACATGTCTTATGTCATGTTTTAATTTAAAATGCATATTAAACAAATTAAATATCATTTACAAATTAAATAAATCATATTTAACAATTGACTAGTAATATAAAATTACTTTCTCATAAAAATAGTCATTTAATTACTAGTTAGTATAATTCACAATATCTTGTAATTATAACTAACTTATCATTCTCATCTCGCGTGTTTCGCAAACACCGATTAATATTAGTAATATAACTTCTTAAATTACTAAATAAAATCTAATTTAATCACATTATAATAAGATGTCATTTTCTCTCTTATGATAAATTGTTCAATTTTAAGGAATTAATTAATCTGTATCGGTATACAATTAATTAACCTTTTCAATTAAGGGAATCGTCCTTTAGGTGTGACCTCAAGGGATCAACTGGTCATCACCGTCGCACGACAGTAATGTCAAACTCTAGTCAGCCAATCATTACCGATATGTGTGGACCAGTTGACTATATATATAATGTATCATCCCTTTCGTATTCTTGTAATGAGATTTAATAATGATATTTAAATCATGTGATCGCACTGTTGTTGAGGACACATTTCCCAACAATTGGTATCAGAGCACAAGGTTGTTTGCATGCAAATCGGTTATTGTTTTTCCGAGTTATATGATTAACAAACAAAACTTGTAAATTTGTGATATTATGATATATCACGAAAATAATTAATGCATGTTAAAGTTTCTGATCCTAAAATGTATTTAGGATATTTTGGTTAATTTATGGATTTTATTGTTCATTTTATATAATATTGGCATTAAAATGTGATTTTTATGATAAAAATGTCATTTTTGTACGAAAATTAGCTAAACTTCGAATTTTCCAGTGGTTTTTGGATATGTTCTTACATATATTATTTTTAGATGATCAGGAAATGTTTAGAATTTTATGAGTTCTTATGCTCGAAATATGGATTTTTCATGTTAAAAATCGAATTTAAATGAAAAATAGGTTAATATGAGAAATATTTCGAATCTGGTCATAGAAATTTAGTATGTTGTCACATGTAATTTTACAAGATGTGTGTAAAATAATAGGCTATAATGAAGTCTTCATGCATGATTTATGGATTTTTGATGAAAAATAGCATAAATAGTGACTTAATTAGTGAAAAATTGCTAAAACATACTTCATGACTAAGGAAAAACGTCACATGTTGCATTTTATTATATTTTTCAGATCTAAAATTGAAAAGTTGATGAATATAATTTTTCTCATGTTTTTATGATTTTTATTGATTAATCCGATAAACCGCAACATTGTTTTTCCCGATAACTTTCGAAATTTTTAACCTAAGTTTTTGAACATTATGAGTGTCATGGTATTTTTCCAGAATGTTCACGAGTTTAAATTTCAAATTTTGAATTTATTTGAAATTTTTATGATTTATTTGAAGTTTATAGCATTTTATTGTAATTTTGAGTCCATTAATGAACAATTTTAAGTAATATAAGTTAATTATAGTCAAATAGTTAGTGAAGACTAATTTTGAGTCCTAAGAAGTTAGGGTAATTAACTTGTGCACAAATATGAATTTATGTAATTTTTGTGATTATAAAATGTTGAAATCACGCAAATCCGTAAAAACCGAGTAATATACGATATTGGCTACTTAAAGGCGATTTAGCATAAAATTGGGCATGTTCTTACATATTATAATGCTGCATTTTCTTTATGATTGTCATAATTTTATTTTATGTAATTTTTGAATTATGTAATTTTACTTAGTATGGCCTTAGTTTTTAATTGGTGTTGCCCAAAATGTATGGGAATACCGATTCGGTTGTAATTTATTGTGATCTCGTATCACCATTTTGTAATTTAATAGATTTATTTTATTTTAGTTACAAATGTATAATAGGAAATTATGTAATTTGCTATGTAATTTAATTTTTCTCGGAGTTCCCAAGACAGATTTCTTCAAGATGGTGATACATAAAGACGGTGTTACCTCGAGATGCGTGCCACAACCGAAGTTCAAGGGACCAATGGAGTTGGTTTCCGAATATGTAATAGTTAAATAGTTTTTCTATTTTAGGAAGGCCATACTAGGATTTATTTTTATGCTTTGCATTTTATTTATATGTCGCATGCATCGCTAAATCGCCATAACTAAAACATGCATTGTCTTTTTATCGAGTTTATCGACCGTGTCAATTAAAATTATAGTAGTTCACCGCTTTAGTTCACTTAAAACGTGATAGATAATAAATTGACATGACCTCTCGCTAAAACAATTAATTGAGACATAGCCTTACCAAATAGTAGAAACCATGAAAACCTATTTCGCGAGGGAGTGCACTCGGCCCTACCGGGGTACAAACCTTGTTACGTAGGGGAAGTGGGTGATAAATGTCTATCCACCGAGTTCATATTGATAAGGGTTTCATCGGCCATACCGTGCCTAAATTGATGTGGATTTGGATCATGGACACATTTATTCGAAATTTTGATTGAACTCAACAAAAGTTTTTGATAAGGGTTTCATCGGCCATACCGTGCCCTTGTCGGATGTGTTTTGGGCTAAAGATAATTATTAGAGTAATTTTTTCGACCAAGAGTTCTAAAAGTAGAATTGATTAAAACGTTAATCCACCGAGTTATATTGATAAGGGTTTCATCGGCCATACCGTGCCCAAGTTAATATGAATTTGGATCTTGGAATCATTTATCATAGTTGGGTAGAGGTCACTATGTAAATGCTTTACTTGTTATTTACAAGTATTATTATAACGACAAATGTTTTTGTTTTTATTATTCCGTTATCATATTGTTCTATTTCTTTACCACAATTCATATACGATATCATTTCGATTTTTCAAAATCTCCATTAAAACATCGTAACTAAAGACAAATATGAATTTGCTTCTAAAACCTCAAATGAACCATTGCTAAGGATCTTTTTTAAAGAGTATAGATAAAAGTTATTCATTATCAAACAGGTTTTTGATTCTTGACTAACACATCTACTTACAATGAATTGTTTCTAATTTTGGTAACTAGATTTGTTGGAAATCAAAATTGACCAAAATAACGCAACCACTTCAATGGAAGTTTTAAGACTAAAACGTACAAAAGAAGAGTAATCTTCATGAATTCAATTTTGCTTCTCAAAGCAAAGACTCATTGAAATGAGTGGGAGCATTCTCTTAAACCGTTAAGATGAGGACGAGGTTCAAGAAGTAAAGATAATAATGGAATTGATACAAGGTAATGTTAAAAGTAAAGTTATTGAGAAATGACGATACTAAACCTATCAATCTCGACCAATAAAGTTTCCATTGTCTTAAATGTTGGACACAAGAAAGGAAAGTACCCCAAATTATTGAAGAATCAACAAGTTAGTTGTGGGACATCTAATGGGACCTTCTTCTTTAAATGTTTATTTGATTAAACATAAATTTTGCTAGTACCACTTCGTCAATATTAGAAACCAGTGGAGGTTTTCATCATTGTACTTGATACATAGGATGATAAGAATATGACGAGTAGCAACAATAATGTCGAGAGATAGAGTAATTGTGTAATCAATCTAGTTTAGGGTTTAGAGTTGTACTTAATTATGACTATTAAGTGCATAAACTCTAAATAAGAATACAAACTTGTTAAGACACAAAAGAGGTTTCAGTTTTGTGACCCTATACACCACGATTTGATGTATGGCTAGCCCATTATCAAGGTGATTATATTCTAAACCAAACTAGAATGATATATCATGAAGATGATGCAAGACTCAAATTGGTAACCCAAGATTAAACCTTAAATTCTGGAATGATTAACGCAAAGAGTTATCGAATACTCTTGAAACCATTAGATTGTTAATGGTATATGCGTATCTTGTATTCAAAGTAAGATGTCTCGTGCCTTTTGGTTGAAAAGGAGATCGAGGTTGTAAATCATCGATCAAAAATATGTTGATCATTTTCTTTTACCAACGATTTAAGTTGACGCTAATGTGTTCACTTAATAGGGTAAATAGAAAAATCTTTGAAGAAGTTTAAAGAGTTCAAGGAATCACGATTTAGTCGTGATGGGATTATCAAAGTGAAGACTTTGATATAAGCCAAAGGAAATGTGATATAGTATCACAAGTTAATCTCTCTTAGCACGCATTATGGAATAATGTGTGATTGAATAAGAATTCAAACGCTATTCGATATGGTTTGAACTTCGATCAAGTTACTTTGAGTTACTTGATCCTTTTGAGGATTTTATCATTTTTGTCTAAATTATTTTTCTACTAAATCGAATCATATGAGATATGAAATGGTAAGGGTACCATGTTTGTAAGTTTTCACAAGAAACAAATGCTCATTTTTCCCTTTTCAATTATCACGAGTACGACGGGTTTGCGGCTCGTGAAGTGTCTTCTTTCTAAAATACAAGTTTATTTCTAGAAGACAGAGTGGGAGAAATTATTCAAGAGCCACAAAGAATGCCACAGAGAATGTTATGTCGCAAGAAACTGGTCTTTCTTGGCTACATGAGACGTTTTGTGTAAGACATTGTTTCTTCAAAACCTAGGAGGTTAAATTCGTCACTTGTTAAAAATGATGAATTCATGCTACTTTTAAGAAAGTGAAGAGCTTATAACTTACAAAAGAAATTGTTTGATTCAAGTTGATTACTTCTAGAAAGTAATGAACATATGACTTACATAAGAGTGTTTAAGTCACAACTCAATACAAGGCTTAGAGCCATGAAAATCTGAAACAAAAGGGCTTGATTAGTGACAAAGGGTTTTGCACTAATAAAGAGAGATTTCAAAGCAAGATTGGTTGCAAGCAAAGGGTTTTGCACTAATTGAAATGCTTAAGTCTATTGAGATCTTCTTAGGGATTGTGTTTCATTGTGAGGATACACATACAACATGTGAATCTAAAACCCACTTCTTCAAAAGAAGGAATGTATTCAATACATGTCATGAGTTTTATAGATTCTTGCAATCCTAAGATAATGTGCAACTTAAGAGATGGTCTTAAGTAGGAAATCAATGAGTTAGAATCAATGTTTTGATCATGTTATAAAACTTTTCTCGATAAGTCGAGAAGTTGTGTTTATACATGGAGTTTAGTGGGAGTTACGGAAATTTTTTATTAGTCTTATATGTGGATGACATATTGATCATTGCGAATGATTTAAGACTTTTGGAGTATTATAATACATCTTGCATATCCGGTTTTATGAAGATAAATCCACATGATATTAGCGTCAATAAGAAGTCTTATGTTGATAAGATTCATGACTAGTTCAATTAAATTGAACATATTTGATTGATTTCATTTGCTTCCGCTGCCGGATCAATTAAATGAGTAATGATGTATAACACTTCATATACTTTGAGTATGATGAGTTGTTTTCAAAATCGAATTTAAATAATATTTACCAAGTAAGCCATAAATATTACCCTTAAGTGCTTGCAGAAGCATTAAGGAAGTAAAGCAAAGTGTTTATGATGCAATTTTGTGTAAGGGTGTTACACAAGTGACAATTGACAACTGAGATTGCACATGGTTTCTGACAAAACCATAATCAAAACACATTAGGATGGTTAAGATACCATTGTGGCTATGTTAATTAAGAAGTAGATTTTCTAGAATCGTTCTAGGCAATAAAGAACAATGAGAGATATTTATAACGGAAATTGAGTACACTTGCAATCATGAGATGTGCAAGAAGGATGAGTCCCGCACACTGTGAAAACAGTGGGAGCTATTCTTAGGCTAGAGGGCCTATGTCTTGATTGGATCTCGACACGTACTCAGAAAGTTTTGTAATGCAAATGTATACATTACAAAGGAAAACGAGTATGTAGTAAGGTTGAGTAAGGTACAAGAAATTGATAAAACCTACTAATCAAAGCCTTATCAAAGGCTAAACATGATGAGTCATGTCATTTCAATTGAATTGAAAAGAACAACTACGTACAAGATCAAATTAGATTATAGAACATGAAATAGTAATCAGGCATTGACCATTCATATGTGATAATCGCATTTGTCGTTCGAGTTTTACTTTAAAACTCTTTTGTTATACTTTGTTACATCCAAACGGGTTGTAGAGACAACATTGAACCCCGTTAAAGTGAACACGGATTAACATTGTATTTGCCCATAATCACTTGTATGAGGTGACATCTCAAAGTGACTAGAGTGTGATGCGATTGATGGCAAGTTCAAGTTCCATAGAGTCATGTGAGATGACTAGTCGATCACATAGGCAGACTGTTAGGAACACTTTGTCGGGCAGTGACCGCTTATAGAGTTCTGGCAAATTTATATAGCCTGGTCGTGGCGAGAGCTACTATAGTATTCTAATGAGTCGATTCTTTTGACTAAAGACTGTTCGCCTAAGATGGCACAGTTTCAGATTAACTTTGATTTGTGTTACTACGAGCTTCGTAAATGGGGTCAAATGGGCATATTTTGTGTTATGATGGCTGTGGCTAGTCGAAGGGAATAAGTGCGATAGGAATTGTCCACCCCCTTGTCAGGGTTAAAACAATATCTCAGGGCCACTCGAGGAGTAATGAACTGGAAATGCGTGGCCACGCTCGGAAGGTATCCATGGTGGATAAATTCCTGTCAATCAGTTATTCTCCAGATCGAGGAAACCACTCTCGATATGATCACTTGCAAGTACGACCCGAAAGACACCTTGCATTGAGTGGGAGATAGTAATAGGACAAGAGAATTGGTGACGCACACTTGTCGAGGACAAGTGGGAGATTGTTGGGAAATGTGTCTTCAACAACAGTGCGATCACATGATTTAAATATCATTATTAAATCTCATTACAAGAATACGGAAGGGATGATACATTATATATATAGGCAACTGGTCCACACATATCGGTAATGATTGGCTGGCTAGAGTTTGACATTACTGTCGTGCGACGGTGGTGACCAGTTGATCCCTTGAGGTCACACCTAAAGGACGATTCCCTTAATTGAAAAGGTTAATTAATTGTATACCGATACAGATGAATTAATTCCTTAAAATTGAACAATTTATCATAAGAGAGAAAATGACATCTTATTATAATGTGATTAAATGAGATTTTATTTAGTAATTTAAGAAGTTATATTACTAATATTAATCGGTGTTTGCGAAACACGCGAGATGAGAATGATAAGTGAGTTATAATTACAAGATATTGTGAATTATACTAACTAGTAATTAAATGACCATTTTTATGAGAAAGTAATTTTATATTACTAGTCAATTGTTAAATATGATTTATTTAATTTGTAAATGATATTTAATTTGCTTAATATGCATTTTAAATTAAAACATGACATAAGACATGTCACATGTCTCATGACATACAATTGTACAATTGACAAAAATAAAATGACTCCATATTACACTATAGATAAACCGAAATTTGATGAGCTTGTGGGAAATTTTGTCTTTTTCCATTTGTCTTATTCATTTGTCCAATATGCTTGATAGTGACAAGACTATGGACAAAGGCTTACACATTTGTCTTGTGAAGACAAAAAGAAAAATAATTATGGTCTATTACCATAAGAGCCAACCGGTTTTGTGGGTGATTAAGAGAGAATTTTATTCTTTTTTTTTCACATATAATTCATTCCATTATTACATGCAAATTGTTCATGCATTTTCTCTCTTCTCTCTCTTTAATCTTCATAAAAAAGATGAGATTTTAATCCAAATTGTTCATGAAAGATTACTAAAATTATTAATGTAATATATGAGTGTTAGTAATCAATTTTAAGGTAAACCACAATATAAATATCTAGTACATATTAGTTTGTGGGTTTGAGGGATAGTCTTGGGTGCAACTAATTGGAGGGCTTCTATTTTGAGGTCATGTATGTTCATCCAATATTGGAAAGCTCAAGAACTAACAAGAAAGAGATCTTGTTGGTGCCCAATATGACCGAAATTTATTTGGTGAGAAATTGATTTTCTTATCTCCTTTTATTTTAGTTTGCATGCATAAGATCTAGAATTTATTTTATGACTAAATAAATTTGAAACATATAAGAATATGTTAAGTAAAGAGATCTAGATTTATAACAAGATTTTAGGACCAGAAACTTTAACATGTGTAGATACCCGTATCCGTCGATATTGGAATTTATAGAGAACCCGACAAACACCCGATGATGATAGGACACATGTATTCTTTAGTTGTCATTGTCATTATTTGCGTTCGTTTTACGATGTAGAATGAGCGTTGTCGACGGAGTATTTTATTAATTTAAATGATATTTAAATTAAAGCTTTTTTAAGGTAAATTCATTTTACTTTATTTTGAATTTATTTTCTCAAGTTTATTTTATTAAAAATAAAATAAATAATTGATTTGAAAGATCATTTTATGAGTGTATTTGATTTGAAAAATCATTTATTTTAATGTGTTATTTGATTTGAAAAATCGAATTTGAAAATCGAAAACTCGTTTTAAACACGCGTTTTGGAGCTCGATTATAGCTCGGTTTTTGAGCCCGTTTTCTTTACGAGTTGGCACGAATCTCGAGTAAACTAAACAACCTAAGCCTCTACCCATCCAACCCTAGTTCGAACCCCCTTAACCACGGCCCAAATCCCGTCCCAAACACTCCCCAAACAGCCCGCATACACAAAGCAGCCCCCCTGTTTTGCGTGCTCAATCCCGAGCCCAAAACCCGCTCCAAATACCACCAAAACCCATGCCCATTAACCCTAAACCATACCCTAGTATCCTACCCATATTACCTTAGCTTAACCACCAAGAAAACCCCTCTCAAAGCCTCACAAAAGCTGCTGGACAGCAGCTATGCGTGAATGAGCCCGTCTGCCTCTCCCCTCTAAAACCCTACCTTAACTCCTTATAAATACCCCCCCTTCACCATACATTCATTCCTCTAAGTTCTCCATACATACAACCTTCATTCACAAGCTTTAAACTCCAGAAACAAACCCTAATTGCCTCTCAAAAACCCTCCACAAAACCGACTTACAAACTGAGAATCAGTTTGTGTGTCCTCTTTGAAACCCTTCGTTCTCCCTTCAAACCTCCATCAAAATTCGAGTTTCTTGTTCCAAATTAACCATACAACATCCATCTACACATTAGACAAAGATTTACGAGCCAAATTGCCCTTGAGAGTACACGAATTCCCTCGAAAAACAGAGTGTTATACACTCTGTTTTCGTGGCTTTTCCTGTCTATCCAGTTCTGTTTGTGCTCGTTTTTCGTGCCCAATAACTCAAAACGGGCAGGGATTGTTTTAAGATCTCTGTTCTCCTCCCTTTCTAGTTTTTAAAACATCTTTTAAATCGAATTTTCACCGTGAAACGAGAGAGAAATCGCAGTTTGAAAGTTGCTGTCCAGATTTGCAAAAAACGTGTTGTTTGCTTTGTTTCTTCGTCGACGACGGCCTCTCGAGATACAATCTACCATCGATTACGACCCAAGACGGTGTCAACGATACATGTAGGTTGAGGGTGCATCAAATCCTCCTCTTTCACCCATTTATTTTGTTTTTTATGTTTGTTTTCTTATAGTTCGTTTTTGTTTGTTTATCGCTTTTGTTTATCGATTGTTATCATTAACTATGAAACTAGTTTAGTCCGAGTATGAGTTAAAATACCACCGTGAACACCCGCGTTGACTTGAGATGGGAAAGAAACCGCTACATCAGTCGGTCGTAACCCCCGTCTCATTTACATATCCTCGTGTTCAAGGTAGGGCATTAATAAAACGAATTCTAACTTCGCTCTTCGCTTTTGACCCCTCTTTTGTTTCGTGTGATTCGACCCACCTTAGGACCATTCACATGTTAGTTCCACCTCTGATTGTTAACATATAACTCATTTAGATGACATTAGATCAATTTAATAACCTAATTAGACACGTTAGGGTACATCGACATAGCTTTAAAAATCAACTGACGATTCTGTAACATAATTGAATGCATCTCTCTCTTTCACCTAATTTCTCGCTAGTATAAGAGTGCGTGATTAGAACCTTCTTATTAACACTCGACGAGTTAATTTAATTAGCGAACTTGACCCAATTTGACTCCTTTAGGCCGTGTAGAATACGCGTTTGCAAGACATCTTTTCGATCGATCAACGTCGTTTCTAACTTGTTTTCTAGCCCGCTTTCGAACTTGTTTCGCAATCAATCGATCTAACTAATGAACCTGACTTAGGACCTAGGGTTGGACGTGGCTTTAGGCCGTGAGGCTTGGCCGTGTCCTTTGGTCTTTCTTGTTTCGTTTGTTTTACATCGTTTGTTCTTTATTGTTTTGTCGCTTGTAATTTATCGTTTGTTCATCGAGTTGTAATTTTCAAGTTAGCTTTCTTTTATCGAGTCAAAACCTCTTTCAAAAAACTTAGTCTTGTTTGGTTAGATGGTTGTGCCCCAATGCAAGTAAGAGCGTAGTAAATCGCATGTTGTTTAAAGCAACATGGCCCGATTTATGCTAATGCATGCTTTGGTGTGTGACCCAATGTCTAATTCGATAAGATTAAGTGAAAGCATGCATTACGAGGAGTGACCCAAGGCCGTGAGTCATGTAAGCCGTGGGCCACCCCTTTGTGCACGTTTTCCTAGGTCGAATGGCCGTGTCATGTGTCGTGTACGGTTTTGTGTATAGCGTTGTATTTTAGATCGAGTTGTATCTTTAATTTATCGTTGTGTCGGCATGAAATGCCTGGTTTGTAATAGGGTAGATCCCAACGGCTCCCCCATTCCCCCTAAGCCTTGTTTGCTTTGTTTTGTATGTTGTTAGATCAATCAACCCACATGCTAAATTACAACTTTGACAAAGTTAGTTTAGTTGCATCTAAAACGACATAGAAATTGTTGTCACATGTTAGGGTTTTAAAATGATGTTTGCATATCATATATCGTAGTAGCTCTGACCTTGTTTGAAATCCGATACTTGACTTAGTAGAGGCCGTTATTGACGGGCGGGGTTAGGTGTCCTTATGGGCTTCCTAACACTTACCCTCACCCCTTACTCAAGATCTATGGTTTGTCGATCCGTCTAAATACCATTGGATTACGAGAGTCATTCTAATCGAGTGATATAGGGTATAAGTCTTTATCTTTAATCACTCGTAGTCGATTGGCTTTATGCTTTTCGATGAAAGGTGTAAAGTTGACTTGAACGGTTCCAAGTTCCCAAAAAACTTGGTGGCGACTCTAATTTGTCTTAATTCGATTCGAAAGAACCTCGAGTCGATTATGCCTAGTGTGGATCCCGCGGACACAGTTCCCGAGGGCCTTGTCCACAGTTTGGCGACTCCGCTGGGGAAAAGAGGACTAGTTACACTTTGTTTCTAGGGTCTTTTCCTCCGAGGTGAAACTTGAAAAAAAGTATTGGAAAGTAAAACATTACTCATAGTGCTACGATTCATGCATAAACCCTTAAGGACTTTCCCGGGCCGTCCCAGCGTTTCTTTGTGATGCGTGGGGGGCGACGTCCCACTATGCCAGGAACTTGCACATTGCTTGCTTCCGCTCCTCCTCGTCGTGGTTCTTGATGGTGGGGACGCTCTTCTAGGTACTTTACCTAAAGGCCCTTGCTCTATAAGACCCAAAAAGGATGGAGGGCATAGACCTTCTTGTAGAAG
This sequence comes from Silene latifolia, assembly GCF_048544455.1. Classification (NCBI taxonomy): domain Eukaryota; kingdom Viridiplantae; phylum Streptophyta; class Magnoliopsida; order Caryophyllales; family Caryophyllaceae; genus Silene; species Silene latifolia. The sequence continues at coordinate 177,917,905 of NC_133537.1, forward strand.
ACTTGCCGAGACTTAGAGATGTCTAGGAGCATACATCCTTATAACATGAGAATGACAATGTGCAAGGTGTTTTTTTTCCGAGTCTTTTCAAAACTTCCATGTCATTTTCAAAACCGAACTTTTGAACAACTTACTTTCAAAATAGCATGATTTTCAAAACGCGGAATGCTGCCCAAATAGGACTAGAATTTTCGGCCAAAATAAGCTTTTATAGCCGGCATGCTGCCTATTTCAAGTCTCATTTTCAAATCAATCCTTCGTTTTTCAAAATCAATCCAAAATGTTTCTCGAACCTCAACCAAGCATGAAATGCGTCGAGTCGTGTCCGGGTCCTGGCCGTGTTAGGCCAGGCGTGTTTCGTTCCAAGAGTCTAGAACACGACCCTGTTGGGTCACCCAAGCTCACCTCTTGGGCTTTGAGTCATGTTGGTCGACCAATTGGTCTAGGATAATCCACAGAAACGCCCAAGCTAGGCCATTTAGGGCGTTTCACCCGAACCTAGGGGCTATGTTAGTCCAATCACGGGTTTAGTCATGCCGAGTCCAGTTTAGAATCGAGCTATGACAACTTGAGTCATGTCGTCTTGTCGAGTCTAAAATAAATCGAGGTCTAAATCCAACCGTGAGTCGAACTTTTTGTTAGTGAGTTTCAAGTCGAGTCTTTGCTTGAGTCAAGTTGGTGTCGTGTCCTTAAGTGTGCAGGGGTCTTACTTTAAATATTGACTCGGTTCGGGGTTTTCTTGTAGAAAGGCCGCCAAAAACCCGACGTCAAGCAATGGAAGATGCTGTCAACAAGCTCACCGAGGCCGTGAACCTCATGATGACCCGAATGGATGCAATCGAATCTAAGCTGGGTGAAGATTCCCCTCTATCTACCCCACCGACGATCGATCCGGAGAAACGGTTCAAGTTCATCGAAGACCGTTTGAAACTCTCCCACGGGAAGAACATCCACTATGAAAATGCTAGGGCCTATGCCCCAGTTCAGGATAAGTTGCCCACGAACATGGTACTCACTGACATCCCAAAGTTCAAGGGCACCGAAGATCCAGTCCACCATGTTAAGGCCTATAAAGGGTACTTAGCATCAAGGGAGTACCTTGACATGCTCTCCGAAATTTTTGCCCAATCTCACGGATGAACACCGAAGGCGTGGTTCTATAATCTTGACCTTAAGAACTTCCCCACTTTCGAATATATTACGGTGGAGTTCTCGTAAGCACTATCCGACAATGTTGAGATTCAAACCAACATAAGGACTTTGGATGTAATGACACAGAAGGAAAAAGAGGGCTTTACTGAATTCCTCGCAAGATGGCGCGCTGAAAGCGTGAAACTAGCTAAGAAGCCTGATGAAGTTGAAATGGTAGATAAGTTCGTGAAGAATTTACGATTGTTTACCGCAATGCTCGAAATACAGAATTTTGGTTCTTTCAAAGAATTGATAAGAATCGGGATAAAGGTAGAGGATGATGTCCGAATGGTCAAGCCGAGAAGCCAAAAGGATACCAAGGGGCCTCGTCATCTAAAGCAAAAGCACCAAAGAGCGGCCCACTTTGTTGAAACTGTCAATCTCTTAGATGGACAGTCAAAAAGGCCTCCGCGCCAAGCTCCGAGGGTATTCACCGATATCGGGTGCACTTACGCCTACGCTCTCCAAAGGCTCATGGCCCAAGGAAAGTTGAAGCCCATTGGTCCAACTCCGGATCCACCTGCTGAACAACAAGGCAAATAGTACAAACCGAATGCCTACTGTGCCTTTCATCAAGGGAAGGGACACAATACTGAAAGGTGCTTTAGACTGAAGCACAAAATTCAAGACATGATTGAGAACGGAACGCTCCCAATCCCGGCCATAAAGCCCAACGACGTCACCAACCCCTTTGGGGACAACACTAACTTTGTCTCTACCGAAGATAGTGTTGATTACTCTCACTTGATTCGCCCATGTCGTCTGAAAGGGGTTTTCATCGGAAGAATATTCGTGGATTGCTCCGAATTCCTACCAAGCTCGAGAAACGAGATTACATTCGGGGATTTTGTTGTTGATTGCACTCCTTACATACTCCGAAGCGCAAATGAAATCAATGGTGTTTGGGCTGATGACGAAGATGATGTTTACCTTGTCAAAGGTGCGACAATCCCTCACACCCAAGAAGAAATCTTAAAAGTGAGGCAACATGCCCTAGAGTCAAACCATCTGACTAGATCAGGGTGCCCGTACCGTGTGGAGAAAGCTAAGGATATCCCGATCAAGACACCTCCCAAAGAGTCGGTAGTGGTCGAAGTTCTTGGTTAAGGGTCGACCTCCGAGGCTTCCCTCATCAAGCAACTCCAAAAGACTAAGGCCGACGTGTCTATCTGGCAACTTATCCTGAGCTCTTTCGAACATCGTCAGGCTTTGTTGCAAGCTTTGATGAACATGACCATGTCGTCAAATACCACTCCTGCTGACATGGTCACTCACATCGCCCAGAATCGGCCACAGATTACCAACGCCGTGACATTTTCTGACGAAGATCTACCACCGTTCGGGCCCCGACATAACCTGGCCCTCTATATTGCTACCGTGTGTCTCAACAAGTATATCCCTATGACTTTGGTTGACGACGGATCGGCTGTCAACGTACTCCCTTTGAAAACAGCGCATATTCTGGGCTGGAGAAGAATGACTTCATTCCCACTACACAGACAGTTCGGGCTTTCGATGGCACTGTGCGTCGAGTAAGTGGACTTGTCGATCTAGTAGTATAGACGGGGCAAGTGGAAAAGAAAGTGAGTTGCCAAGTAATTGACATTTGCTCTTCCTTCAACTTATTGTTGGGAAGACCTTGGATCCACGCTACAAGGGCCGTGACATCAACGCTGCATCGAAAGATCAAGGTCCCACTCAACGGTAAAACCATCACTATTGATGCCACGCCAATTACTGTGGCAGGAGGAGACATTACTTCTGAAGTAAGGGTCGAAGCTGCCAATGACGCATGTGGTTTCGAGATCGTCAACATGATCGAGCTGAACTCCAAAATAGAGAATATGGATCTATACACGGGAAGTCACGCATGCGAGGTGATTCTCAAGACTGGGAAGTACTTCGGTTTCTCTTTATATCCTAGAAAGGAGGGTACATTCGAGTTGAAACCGCCAGTAGCTAAAGGAGTAACTTTCGGGCTTGGATATGAGCCCACTGGGAAAGATCTGCTGGAAAAGAGGGGAAGAACGATCGAAGATCGAGATATTAAAATGGGACCGTATCACCTAACCTTAAACGGTCACTTCATGAGAGCTGGGGAAGAACTTCCCTGCATGGACTTCCCCGAACCTATCTTTGACCCAAAGCAGAACCTTATGGTCCCAGGAATCGAAGTATTCCAAGATTGCTACTACATCCCTGAAGATATTCTAACTGTGATGCCAGTAGAGACTAAACCAGATCCAATGAGTGACGAAGGAGCCATGGGTCTTCTTTTCGGTGAAGAGAGGAAATCACCAATACCAAACGAAGATTTGGTAAGCATGATCCTGAGAAGCGAGCGTTTCGACCCATCTACCCTCATCAGCGATGTAGATCCTCTTAGGACCAATATGGGATGGCGGAAAACAATCAAGTGGACTGACAACAAGGGACTTCTTTTCAAGTTGACAACGGGAGAAGGAGAGATGTTCAAGCCAGATGATGTCACCGATTCTGAGTCTGAGTCTGAGTCCGAGTCTGAGTCTGAGATAGGTCCTAAGATTGAGTCTAAGGAGTCAGGTGTTGAAAATACCCCTCCCCTAGCTTTCCCTTCCTCTGCACCCTTTCCTAATGGTGGTATTCCGGGGCCTGTCCCGAATACCCCTATCTCGCCACTGAGCTCCGACCAGTTGGCTCAAATGTTAGCGCATTTCGCGCAATTTCAAATCAATAATAATATGAACCAGTTTGCTTACGACTTGTCTTACTTACATTGCAATTCAAACTTTGAAAATGATTGTTTTAATAATGACATTGAGACTGAGGTCGAGGATGAACAGTTGGTCGAAGAAGAAGAAGAAGAAATGGAACCACCTCTACAGTTGATAAAAGGGTTGGAAGAGTACGAGCAGAAAACTTCGATCATCGAAGATACCGAAACCATCAATGTAGGTACAACCTTAGAACCGCAGGAGCTTAAAATAGGAACTACTTTAAGTCCCACCGAGAGACAAGGGTTCATTGGTTTGTTGCAGGAGTTCAAAGATGTTTTTGCGTGGTCCTACAAAGACATGCCAGGCATTGATAGGGAAATTGCGGAGCACAGGATCCCAATCAAGCAGGGGTATAAGCCAGTCAAGCAGAAGCTCCGCAAAATGCACACAGATTGGTCTTTGAAAGTCAAGGAAGAAATCGACAAGCAACTCAAAGCTGGGTTCATCAAGGTGTCGGAATACTCGGACTGGGTGGCTAACGTCGTACCAATGCCAAAGAAAGATGGTAAAGTTCGGGTTTGTGTCGACTTCCGGGATCTAAACAAGGCAAGTCCGAAGGACGATTTCCCATTACCTCACATCGACATCCTGGTTGACAACACGGCAAATCACGCGTTATTATCCTTTATGGACGGATACGCCGGTTATAATCATATCAAGATGGCGAAAGAAGACATGCATAAGACTGCGTTCAGAACGAATGGGGAACCTATTGCTACACAGTAATGCCTTTTGGGTTGATAAACGCAGGGGCTACATACCAAAGGACCGCGACAACGTTGTTACATGATATGATGCATAAGGAAGTCGAGGTTTATGTCGACGACATGATTGTCAAGTCAAAGGAGCGTGATGGCCACCTTGGTACACTACGCAAAGTCTTTGAACGATTGCGCAAGTATAACATGAGGTTGAATCCCCAAAAGTGCGCGTTCGGAGTCACATCCGGCAAACTGTTGGGTCACATCGTTAGCCACCGTCGCATCGAGGTGGACCCATCAAAAATAAAGGCCATAATGGAAATGCCTCACCCGAAAACCGAGAAGGAAATTCGAGGTTACCTAGGAAGAATCCAGTATATAAGCCGGTTCGTGGCAAGGCTAACTATGATATGCGAGCCAATTTTTAAGAAGTTGAAAGTCGGGGAACACGTCGTATGGGATGATCACTGTCAAGCTGCGTTCGATAAGATCAAAGAAATACTATCTTCCCCTCCCGTGCTCAGCCCACCAACGGCTGGGTTACCACTTTTGTTGTATCTTACAGTTACGGATACTGCAATGGGGGCAATGCTGGCACAGATAGTCGATAAAGAGGAAAGAGCAATTTACTACATTAGTAAAAAGTTCTTGGAGTATGAAATCAAGTATACTCAGCTCGAGAAGACATGTCTGGCTTTAGTATGGGCGACAAAGAAGTTACGACACTACATGCTTAGTCATAGTGTCTGCATCCACTCGAAGATGGACCCAATCAAATACTTGTTTGAAAAACCAGTTCTAAACGGCAGGGTGTCAAGATGGACTTTAATGCTTTCCGAGTTTGATCTGAAATATGTACCGCTAACAGTGATAAAGGGAAGGGCGGTTGCAGACTTCCTGGCGGATAACCCGATAGAAGAAACTGAGTTTGTAGATACGTGGTCGTTTCCCGACGAAGATATCGTTCACATAGACAATGATACGTGGGACCTCTATTTCGATGGAGCATCGAACTGCAGGGGATACGGGATAGGAGTGCTACTCATTTCACCAGAAGGTGAACATGTTCCCATTTCAATCAAGTTGGACTTTAATATCACTAATAACGCGGCCGAATACGAAGCGTGCCTACTCGGTTTGCACAGTGCTCTCGAGTTAGGCATCAAAAAGCTTGTAGTACATGGAGACTCGTCGCTAGTGATCAATCAAGTTGCCGGAACGTGAAAAACCCGAAGCGATAGCCTGGCTCCGTACCAAGAGAAAATAGAGGAACTAGAAAAGTTTTTCGCTGATGTCAAATACGTACACCTCCCCAGAGATGAAAACCAGTTTGCTGATGCACTATCAAAGCTAGCTGCTCTGATCAACATACTTGATCACATGGATACTATGCCAATATGTGTCGAACGAAGATCATCACCTGCTTACGTTAATGTAATCGGAGACACAGAAGAAACCGAGGCTGAACCTTGGTATCATGCTATTCTGAAATTTAAAGAATCAGGAGAGTATCCACCCGACATGGATAGCCGCGGAAAGCGCGCTATTCGAATGTTAGCCGCTCAATTCGTTAGAACCAATGATGGACAATTGTACAAGAAGACCGCGCAAAATATCCTTCTGCGATGCATAGACTCACCAACTGCAAAAAAAGTCATGGAAGAAGTCCACGATGGGGAGTGTGGCCCACACATGAATGCCCATATGCTAGTGCGTAAAATCATGAGATTAGGGTATTATTGGACCACGATGGAGACAGATTGTCGCGAATATGTCAGACATTGCCATAATTGCCAAATCTTTGCGAACATACAACACGTACCACTATCACTGTTGTATACTTTGACATCACCGTGGCCTTTCTCAACATGGGGAATCGACATTATTGGAAAGGTCAACCCATCTGGAACAGGTGGGCATTGTTTCATGCTAGTCGCCATCGACTACTTCACAAAGTGGGTAGAAGTGAAATCATACAAAGTGCTACAAGCGAAGCAAGTAGCAAAGTTCATTCAGAATGAAATCATTTGCAGATATGGGGTGCCGCATGAGTTCATTAGCGACCATGGCAATCACTTCCAGGCTGAAACTGTTGTGATACTTGAAAAGTATAAAATCAAGCACCACAAGTCGTCACCTTATCGACCTCAAACAAATGGCGCGGTGGAAGCCGCCGACAAGACAATCACTGTGATTCTCAGGAAAATGACCGACAATTATCGCGAATGGCCAGAGAAGATACCGTTCGCACTATGGGGATACATGACGTCTATTCGCACAGCCACTAGAGCAACTCCGTTCTATTTGACATATGGGATGGAAGCAGTCCAGCCTATCGAATTAGAGGTACCTTCTTTGAGGATTCTGTTAGAAAGTCAGGTTCCGGAGGCTGATTGGCTACAGGCTAGGTATGATTCTTTGGTCATGCGTGACGAGCGACGGTTAAATGTGCTACACCATGTTCAACTCTATCAGAAAAGGATACAAAGAGCATTTAACAAAAAGGTGAAACATCGAGGAATAAAGGATGGGGATTTGGTCCTAAAGTCTGTCCGCACTTTACTACCAATCGACCCGAGGGGAAAATTCAAGCCGAACTGGGCCGGTCCTTACCTGGTAAAGAAAATATTATCGGGAGGCGCAGTCAGACTAACAGATCTAGATGGAAACGACTTTGCAAATCCGACGAATTTGGATCAACTGAAGAAATACTATCCTTAGAACTCATTCTCAATGTCGTGAAATAAAATTTTGAATTGCAGTGCTCGTGAGCGAGTCTAGGCCGCGACACTTTTGCTTCGCTGCTTTTTGTGCGTTATAAACTGATGTTTGCAGCGCATTTGTTTTGTGGAACTACGAGCTCGGTTTGATTCTGTTGATAATAGATACGTAGGCAGCTCTTTATAAGAGTACAACCGACCCTTCCTTTAATAAAATGAAATTTTATGCAGAAACTGGGAATTTTAATAAATAGTACTTCCTCCATTTCATTCAATTCCATACATTTGCCTTTTTGAACACTATTCACAAGTAGGGAGAATTTTCGATACAACTTCTTATATATAACATAAAATATAGTCATGTGAGATCTTGTTTTAATTGTCTTACCGAATACATTGTAAATAACAAATTTTTATAATTTTTACAAATATGTAACTAAAGATGTGAACAAAAGAAAACTAGTATTGATATACGTGTATAAAGCAAATGTATGGAATTGAATGAAATGGAGGAAGTAAGTCTTTTTAATCGGGCGATGCCCATTACAACCTTCAAAAAAAAAAACCAGCAAGCAACAAATGATAAGTAGTAGTATTAAATAATAGATTGGAGTCGAAGGCTCCTACATCTTCCTTTTCCCTTTGCCTTTTGTGTCACTTGACCGAGGCTCCTGCGGAGGAGGGGTAGTCGTGTTCTGTCTGGCACGCTTCTTGGGAGGGATCATCATTTCCTCCCGAGGGCCCAGGCTATCTTTTACACTCAAGCGAGGGCCAAGTCTTCCTTCCAAGGCTGAGCCCAAGTGTGTCTTTGAACCCAACCGTTTTCACACACCTGTCGCCTATGAGTCAGTCTTAGGAATTTTCTCGGTTTTAGTTTCGGGTCCAGATGCAGACGAAAGATCGTTAGCGAAGAAGTCGCGACTGCTTCTGCCTTTGTCATAATATCTGATGTCGACAAGCTCATCCTTCCGACACGAGTCCTTACCTGATTCAGTCTTCTCTTTAAGCCACTTAGTGTAGGACGGGGATACCCAGGTAGTCTAAGGGCGCGCAGACACGTACCAGAGACGCCTTTGGTGCCACCTCTCGAGCCAGTCATCACATATAGAGGGATGTAGCTCTCTTGCTCGTCCCAGAACAGCCTCGCATTTGGGAATTACTTGCTTACGGCCCATCTGACGCAGAACGCGGTCGGGGTAAATGTGAATAGACCTTTCCAAACCCAATAATTGCAAACGTCTGGTTTTATCATCTTCCGGAAGGATAGTAAAAGATTTGAGGCGAAGCCAAGGCATAAACCAGCAAAGAGGGCGACCTCCTCCTTCTGTCATTTTGTTTCGCCAATAAGCAAGGTCATTTTGATGTTCGTCTTCATACCGCTTGGCACGCATAGTCAGCATACGGGCGAGGTACGAGTTTGGCTCACGCGGCGGGGCAAAGAGCCAAAATCTCTCACAAAGCCACACCTGAGGAAAAAAGGAAAAGAAAACGTGAAAAAAAAAGAAAAAGAAAAAAAAAAGAAAAAAGAAGAACGAAAAAGAAAAGAGAAGAGAAAGAAAAAAAACGAGAAAAAGAAAAAAGAAGAAAAAAAAAAGAGAAGAAAAAAAGAAAGAGAAGAAGAAAGAAAAAAAAAAAGAGAGAAAAAAGACAACAGAATGCAGCAAAATCGTGGCAGAATGCAACAAAATCGTGACAAAATCGTGGCAGAATGCAACAAAATCGTGGCAAAATATAGATAAGTCGTGGCAATAACACAAGAATTTGTGGTGAAACAAAGAGAAGCGAAGTCAAAGGATAGATTTTTTTACCTGCAACAGACGGGAGCATCCCGACCATTCTACATTAGGGTTCGTTTTCTTAGCATCTAAACCCCTAATGGTTTCAGCAAGAATAATCCAGGAAGGATTATGTCCCGTCTCCATCTGAGACACAATAGACATGAGCTTCGCTTGTCCTATGCAAGTTGTCATGTTCATTCTATCTTCGAAGACATAAAGATGTAACATGATCAATCCAAATGCTATGCGGCAGTACGTTGGCAGTGAAGTACTTTTTCGCAAAATTTCCGATAAATAGCAAGAAGGTTGACTTCGTCACCAGTAACTATATCCTCAGACTCCGTTTTGGAGAGGCCAAGACAGTCTAGATATATTTTACGCCACCCCGAATGAAATTTTGGTATAGCCGGTATGGCCTCAGCATCCCATCCTCCCAGGGCAGAAAACTCTTCCGGTAAAGGGCAAATCTCCCCCTCAGGAAAAGCAAAGACATGGTTACGAGGATCCCAATAGCTAAGGCAGTGTTCTAGCAAAGCAGGTTGAAGGCGGATCTGGCGTAAGGGAAGTAATTGCGCCAGTTGAGCGGTCTTTAATTCTTGTCTCTCTGAGACAGTGAAGTCTGTCTCCCATGCTCGCATAGCACTCACTAGATTATTCATAATGATTTATGTTATTTGCACCAGTTGGGAAAGCAGAATAAATTTTGCAGTGCAACTCTTCCTTATATATAGAAAGTATAAGGGAAGGAAACACCTAGGGTGAAACCCCTAGGGTAACGTTTTTTTTTGGCCGTGTGGGCCTCGGGTCGCGCGCCTCTTAGGCCCGCCCCAGTTCACATCAGTCTTTAGCACGATGCGTCGGGTTTTCGCTCATTCATCGCATCTTTTGGCACTAGAATGGCCAATTTACATTTCTACCCCCAGCAAGTCAATATTTGAATTTCAGCCCGTGCACACTTAGGGTTTTATTTTCCTTTTTTGTTTTACGGTAGCGGGCTACGCCCACGTTGTTTACGGGTCATACGGAGTGTCTGAGTCGTATTTCATGCTTACCCATCAAGGTTCGATTTCAAAAAAAAATTTCAAAATTTCAAAATTCCAAAAACATTTTGCGAATTGTGGATAGATGATCCAAGTAGTAGAATCTTTGCGGGTCGATGGCCCAATCATTCAAAATTTCAAATTTAATTTTGAAGGGTCGATGGCCCAACATACCAAGTGATGTCGAATTCAAACTTCGGGTCGATGGCCCAATTATTCAAAATTTTCAAATTCAATTTTCGGGTCGATGACCCAGTATTCCAAATGATCCAATTTCAAGATCGATGATCCAAATGTGCTTATGTGATGATTATTGCTCGTACACTTTTCTATGTTTCAAATATAGCAGGATATGCTTCAACTGGGGGCTCTAAAGTCTTCGACTTTAGAGCCATCACAAATCAGGGGCTACGCGGCCGTTGGCTTCAGAGACCATTATCAAGATGAAAGGGATGGCATCCACTCAGAATTCAATTCAATACAAGAGTATGAAAAGGAAGAATTCCGTAGCTGAAAGCAAATGATGAAAGCGGCGGCAACCTCTTTGGAAAGTCCCGTCCCATTTAGGCACCTGCCAGCAGATGATAAGTTTTGGGCAAGTGTCAGCAGATGATGAATTTTGGACAAACGCCAGCAGATGATAAACTTTGGGCATGTGTCAGCAGTTGCCGAACTACGACGCGGGTTTGATTCCGTCAGAAACGGATACGTAGGCGCCTAAGGATAAGGCTCAATCTGAAGGGTAATATCCGTATAAAACCCATAATTTGAAGGATTATAACGCAAATTTAATACGTGATTTATAGTCATAAACGAAAACAACAATGAAACGATAAAGATAAGAATTAACCTTCGGTCCTAGTGCAAATTGGCAATGAGAGATCAAAGTAGATATCCTCCTAAATGATGCACCCAAGATCATCTGAGAAATGCCCTTGTGCTAGAATGAATCCTCTAATTGCCTTGCAATATTGAGAGGATTATTTTGTGAGTTTTGTTTATATGTGAGATCTAAAGTTTTGAGAGATAATGTTTCTCAAAACCCTAATTCTTTTCTCAAATGAATGATTAGGGCAAGTAGGAGAGGAAGCTCTCCTTTTGAGCTTGGTTCGGCCGTGAGCTTTAGATGGGGAGAGTGGGCTTTCCACTTTCTCTTATTTTTAACTCATGGTACGACCCGAAATGCGCTAAATGTATATGACATGGTTTTATCATAAATCGTCATCGGTTATCGGTTATTAAAGCATCAACTAATAATACGGATTAGTTGAAATATTAATACATGTCCGACAAAGACGATATTGTATAATTATATTCAATATACATTAATCAAATATAAATCGCTTTATATTTAATTCACGAATTAACTGCTTAATCCGCCTTAGCCATTATTATTTAATCCGTATTAAATAAAATATCTCAACATCACATTTTGACTAATTATTAGTCAAATAACTCAGACTAACTGGTTAGTCAAATTTGGCATCTACATGACTGTATTTTCATACCGTCACATCTCTCAAACGTATCCTATAGGTGTGACTTTTAGGGACCAGTTGATCACCGCCATCTGTATGACAATAACGTCAAACTTATCTAGCAAGCCAACCGTTATTGATAAACGTGGACCAACTGATTATGATACAAAAGTATACCCTTTGATCCTTTTAGAGATTTATAAGTCCTTGCACTAACTGTAAAGGACACCAGCCCCAACACAATCCACCATACATGACGTTTTATGGGTTGATGACCAACGATGACAACTTGACACAACAGAAGCAAGAGTCAATCCCCAACGAAGTTTCAGGTATGATCTCTTCTTATGGCTGGCGAGCTTATATACGCAAGTCTAATGGACTATAAACGACCCTTGAGAATCCTCGGGTCGAGAGGGACTGGGGTATACTTTGACTTTCGCCTTGTCCAAGCCTCAGTCAAAGTGGGGGCTCTGTAGATACCCGTATCCGTCGATATTGGAATTTATAGAGAACCCGACAAACACCCGATGATGATAGGACACATGTATTCTTTAGTTGTCATTGTCATTATTTGGGTTCGTTTTACGATGTAGAATGAGCGTTGTCGACAGAGTATTTTATTAATTTAAATGATATTTAAATTAAAGCTTTTTTAAGGTAAATTCATTTTACTTTATTTTGAATTTATTTTCTCAAGTTTATTTTATTAAAAATAAAATAAATAATTGATTTGAAAAATCATTTTATGAGTGTATTTGATTTGAAAAATCATTTATTTTAATGTGTTATTTGATTTGAAAAATCGAATTTGAAAATCGAAAACTCGTTTTAAACACGCGTTTTGGAGCTCGATTATAGCTCGGTTTTTGAGCCCGTTTTCTTTACAAGTTGGCACGAATCTCGAGTACACTAACCAACCTAAGCCTCTACCCATCCAACCCCAGTTCGAACCCTCTTAACCACGGCCCAAATCCCGTCCCAAACACTCCCCAAACAGCCTGCATACACAAAGCAGCCCCCCTGTTTTGCGTGCTCAATCCCGAGCCCAAAACCCGCTCCAAATACCACCAAAACCCGTGCCCATTAACCGTAACCCATACCCTAGTATGCTACCCATATTACCTTAGCTTAACCACCAAGAAAACCCCTCTCAAACCCTCACAAAAGCTGCTGGACAGCAGCTATGCGTGAATGAGCCCGTCTGCCTCTCCCCTCTAAAACACTACCTTAACTCCTTATAAATACCCCCCCTTTACCATACATTCATTCCTCTAAGTTCTCCATACATACAACCTTCATTCAAAAGCTTTAAACTCCAGAAATAAACCCTAATTGCCTCTCAAAAACCCTCCACAAAACCGACTTACAAACTGAGCATCAGTTTGTGTGTCCTCTTTGAAACCCTTCGTTCTCCCTTCAAACCTCCATCAAAATTCGAGTTTCTTGTTCCAAATTAACCATAAAACATCCATCTACACATTAGACAAATATTTACGAGCCAAATTGCCCTTGAGAGTACACGAATTCCCTCGAAAAAAAGAAGTGTTATACACTCTGTTTTCGCGGCTTTTCCTGTCTGTCCAGTTCTGTTTGTGCTCGTTTTTCGTGCCCAATAACTCAAAATGAGCAGGGATTGTTTTAAGATCTCTGTTCTCCTCTGTTTTTAGTTTTCAAAACATCTTTTTAATCGAATTTTCACCGTGAAACGAGAGAGAAATCGCAGTTTGAAAGTTGCTGTCCAGATTTGCAAAAAACGTGTTGTTTGCTTTGTTTCTTCGTCGACGACGGCCTCTCGAGATAAAATCTACCATCGATTACGACCCAAGACGGTGTCAACGATACATGTAGGTTGAGGGTGCATCAAATCCTCCTCTTTCTCCCTTTTATTTCGTTTTTTTATGTTTGTTTTCTTATAGTTCGTTTTTGTTTGTTTATCATTTTTGTTTATCGATTGTTATCATTAACTATGATACTAGTTTAGTCCGAGTATGAGTTAAAGTACCACCATGAACACCCACGTTGACTTGAGATGGGAAAGAAACCGCTACATCAGTAGGTCGTAACCCCCGTCTCATTTACATATCCTCGTGTTCAAGGTAGGGCATTAATAAAACGAATTCTAACTTCGCTCTTCGCTTTTGACCCCTCTTTTGTTTCGTGTGATTCGACCCACCTTAGGACCATTCACATGTTACTTCGACCTCTGATTGTTAACATATAACTCATTTAGATGACATTAGATCAATTTAATAACCTAATTAGACACGTTAGGGTACATCGACATAGCTTTAAAAATCAACTGACGATTCTGTAACTTAATTGAATGCATCTCTCTCTTTCACCTAATTTCTCGCTAGTATAAGAGTGCGTGATTAGCACCTTCTTATTAAAACTCGACGAGTTAATTTAATTAGCGAACTTGACCCAATTTGACTCCTTTAGGCCGTGTAGAATACGCGTTTGCAAGACATCTTTTCGATCGATCAACGTCGTTTCTAACTTGTTTTCTAGCCCGCTTTCGAACTTGTTTCGCAATCAATCGATCTAACTAATGAACCTGACCTAGGACCTAGGGTTGGACGTGGCTTTAGGCCGTGAGGCTTGGCCGTGTCCTTTGGTCTTTCTTGTTTCGTTTGTTTTACATCGTTTGTTCTTTATTGTTTTGTCGCTTGTAATTTATCGTTTGTTCATCGAGTTGTAATTTTCAAGTTAGCTTTCTTTTATCGAGTCAAAACCTCTTTCAAAAACCTTAGTCTTGTTTGGTTAGATGGTTGTGCCCCAATGCAAGTAAGAGCGTAGTAAATCGCATGTTGTTTAAAGCAACATGGCCCGATTTATGCTAATGCATGCTTTGGTGTGTGACCCAATGTCTAATTCGATAAGATTAAGTGAAAGCACGCATTACGAGGAGTGACCCAAGGCCGTGAGTCATGTAAGCCGTGGGCCACCCCTTTGTGCACGTTTTCCTAGGTCGAATGGCCGTGTCATGTGTCGTGTACGGTTTTGTGTATAGCGTTGTATTTTAGATCGAGTTGTATCTTTAATTTATCGTTGTGTCGGCATGAAATGCCTGATTTGTAAAAGGGTAGATCCCAACGGCTCCCCCATTCCCCCTAAGCCTTGTTTGCTTTGTTTTGTATGTGGTTAGATCAATCAACCCACATGCTAAATTACAACTTTGACAAAGTTAGTTTAGTTGCAACTAAAACGACATAGAAATTGATGCCACATGTTAGGGTTTTAAAACGATGTTTGCATATCATATATCGTAGTAGCTATGACCTTGTTTGAAATCCGATACTTGACTTAGTAGAGGTCGTTATTGACGGGCGGGTTTTGGTGTCTTTATGGGCTTCCTAACACGTACCCTCACCCCTTACTCAAGATCTATGGTTTGTGGATCCGTCTAAATACCATTGGATTACGAGAGTCATTCTAATCGAGTGATGTAGGGTACAAGTCTTTATCTTTAATCACTCGTAGTCGATTGGCTTTATGCTTTTCGATGAAAGGTGTAAAGTTGACTTGAACGGTTCCAAGTTCCCAAAAAACTTGGTGGCGACTCTAATTTGTCTTAATTCGATTCGAAAGAACCTCGAGTCGATTATGCCTAGTGTGGATCCCGCGGACGCAGTTCCCGAGGGCCTTGTCCACAACATGCATAATAAATTTCGTGATATTTCATAATAAACACAAATTTATAAGTTTTGTTTGTTAATCATATAACTCGGAAAAACAATAACCGATTTGCATGCAAACAACCTTGTGCTCATGATACCGCTTGTTAATATGTGAAATATTTCGAATCTGGTCATAGAAATTTAGTATGTTGTCACATGCAATTTTACAAGATGTGTGTAAAATAATAGGCTATAATGAAGTCTTCATGCATGATTTAAGGATTTTTGATGAAAAATAGCATAAATAGTGACTTAATTAGTGAATAATTGCTAAAACATACTTCATGACTAAGGAAAAACGTCATATGTTGCATTTTATTATCTTTTTCAGATCTAAAATTTAAAAGTTGATGAATATAATTTTTCTCATGTTTTTATGATTTTTATTGATAAATCTGATAAACCGCAACATTGTTTTTCCCGATAACTTTCGAAATTTTTAACCTAAGTTTTTGAACATTATGAGTGTCATGGTATTTTTCCAGAATGTTCATAAGTTTAAATTTCAAATTTCAAATTTATTTGGAATTTTTGTGATTTATTTGAAGTTTATAGCTTTTTATTATATTTTTAGGTCCATTAATGAACAATTTTAAGAAATATGAGTTAATTATTGTCAAATAGTTAGTGAAGACTAATTTTGAGTCCTAAGTTGGTTAGGGTAATTAACTTGTGCATAAATATGAATTTATGTAATTTAATGTGATTTTAAAATGTTGAATCACGCAAATCCGTAAAAACCGTGTAATATACGATATTGGCTCCTTAAAGGCGATTTAGCATAAAATTGGGCATGTTCATACATATTATAATGCTGCATTTTATTTATGATTGTCATAATTTTATTTTATATAATTTTTGAATTATGTAATTTTTCTTAGTATGGCCTTAGTTTTTAATTTGTATTTCCCGAAATGTATGGGAATATCGATTCGGTTGTAATTTATTGTGATCTCGTATCACCGTTTTGTAATTTAATTTATCTCGGAGTTCCCCAATACGGATTTCTTCAAGATGGCGATACATAAAGACGGTGTTACCTCGTGATACGTGCCACAACCGAAGTTCAAGGGACCAATGGAGTTGGTTTCCGAATATGTAATAGTTAAATAGTTTTTCTATTTTAGGAAGGCCATACTAGGATTTATTTTTATGCTTTGCATTTTATTTATATGTTGCATGCATCGCTAAATCACCATAACTAAAACATGCATTATCATTTAATCGAGTATATCGACCGTGTCAATTACAATTATCGTAGTTCACCGCTTTAGTTCACTTAAAACGTGATAGATAATAAATTGACATGACCTCTCGCTAAAACAAACAATTGAGACTTAGCCTTACCAAATAGTAGAAACCATGAAAACCTATTTCGCGAGGGAGTGCACTCGGCCCTACCGGGGTACAAACCTTGTTACGTAGGGGAAGTGGGTGATAAATGTCTATCCACCGAATTCATGTTGATGAGGGTTTCATCGGCCCTACCGTGCCCAAGTTGACGTGGATTTGGATCATGGACACATTTATTCGAAATTTGGATTGAGCTCAACGGAAGTATTCGCGACCGTAGCCGCATGTGTTCCGGGCTATAGATAAATTTTAGAGTAATTTTATCGACCGAGAGTTCTAAAAGTAGAATCGATTAAAGAGTTAATCCACCGAGTTATATTGATAAGGGTTTCATCGGCCCTACCGTGCCCAAGTTAATATGAATTTGGATCGCGGAATCATTTATCATAGTTGGGTAGAGGTCACTATGTAAATGCTTTACTTGTTGTTTACAAGTATTAATAAAACGATAAATGTTAAGTTTTCCACTATTCCGTTGTTATATTGTTCTATTTCGATTCAAAACTCCATTAAAACATCGTAACTAAAGACAAAATTTGAATTTTCATCTAAAGACCTCGAATTAACCATTGCTAAGGATCTCTTGCGAAGAGTATAGATTAAAGTTATTCATTATCAAACAGGTTTTTGATTCTAGACTAACACATCTACTTACAATGGATTGTTTTTCATGTACTTAAATGAATTAAGTACCTTGAAGCGATAAATTGTTTTGGTAATTAGTTTTGTCAAGAATTCGTAATTGACCAAAATAACGCAACCACTTCAATGAAAGTTTTAAGACTAAAACGAACAAATGAAGAGTGATCTTCATGAATTCAATTTTGCTTCTCAAAGCAAAGACTCATTGAAATAAATGGGAGCATTCTCTTAAACCGTTAAGATGAGGACGAGGTTCAAGAAATAAAGATTATAATGGAATTGATACAAGGTAATGTTAAAGGTAAAGTTGTTGAGAATGACGATACTAAACCTTTCAATCCCAACCAATAAAGTTTCCATTGTCTTAAATGTTGGACACTAGAAAGGAAACTACCCCAAATTATTGAAGAATCAACAAGTTAGTTGTGGGACATCTAATGGGACCTTCTTCTTTAAATGTTTATTTGATTAAACATAAATTTTGCTAGTACTACTTCGTCAATATTAGAAACCAGTGGAGGTTTTCATCATTGTACTTGATACATAGGATGATAAGAATATGACGACTAGCAACAATAATGTCGAGAGATAGAGTAATTGTGTAATCAATCTAATTTTGGGTTTAGAGTTGTGATTAATTATGACTATTAAGTGCATAAACTCTAAATAAGAATACAAACTTGTTAAGACACAAAAGAGGTTTCACTTTTGTGACCCTATACACCACGATTTGATGTATGGCTAGCCCATTATCAAGGTGATTATATTCTAAACCAAACTAGAATGATATATCATGAAGATGATGCAAGACTCAAATTGGTAACCCAAGATTAAACCTTAAATTCTGGAATGATTAACGCAAAGAGTTATCGAGTACTCTTGAAACCATTAGATTGTTAATGGTATATGTGTATCTTGTATTCAAAGCAAGATGTCTCGTGCCTTTTGGTTGAAAAGGAGATCGAGGTTGTAAATCATCGATCCAAAATAGGTTGATCATTATCTTTTACCAACGATTTAAGTTGACACTAATATGTTCACTTAATAAGGTAAATAGAGAAATCTTTGAAGAATTTCAAAGAGTTCAAGGAATCACGATTTAGTCGTGATGGGATTATCAAAGTGAAGACTTTGATATAAGCCAAATGAATTGTGATATAGTATCACAAATTAATCTCTCTTAACACGCATTATGGGATAATGTATGATTGGATAAGAATTCAAACGCTATTCGATAAGGTTTGGACTTTGATCAAGTTACTTTGAGTTACTTGATACTTTTGGGGATTTTATCATTTTGTCTAGATTATTTTTCCACTAAATCGAATCATATGAGATATGAAATGGTAAGGGTACCATGCTTGTAAGTTTTCACAAGAAACAAATGCTCATTTTTCCCTTTTCAATTATCACGAGTACGACGGGTTTGCGGCTCGTGAAGCTGTCTTTCTAAAATACAAGTTTATTTCTAGAAGACAGAGTGGGAGAAATTATTCAAGAGACACAAAGAATGTTATGTCAAAACCTGGTCTTTCTTGGCTACATGAGACGTTTTGTGTACATGAGACGTTTTGTGTAAGACGTTGTTTCTTCAAAACCTAGGAGGTTAAATTCGTCACTTGTTAAAGATGATGAATTCATGCTACTTTTAAGAAAGTAAAAAGCTTATAACTTACAAAAGAAATTGTTTGATTCAAGTTGATTACTTCTGGAAAGTAATCAACAAATGACTTACATAAGAGTGTTTAAGTCACAACTCAACACAAGGCTTTGAGCCATGAAAATCCGAAATAAAAGGCTTGATTAGTGACAAAGGGTTTTGCACTAATAAAGAGAGATTTCAAGGCTTGATTGGTTGCAAAGGGTTTTGCACCAATTGAAATGCTTAAGTCTATTTGGATCTTCTTAGGGATTGTGTTTCATTATTATGAAATACATAGCGAGTGAATCTAAAACCCACTTCTTCAATTAGAAGGAATGTATTCAATACATGTCTTGAGTTTTTGTAGATTCTTGCAATCCTAAGATAATGTGAAACTTAAGAGAGAATATTAAGTAGGACATCAATGAGTTGGAATCAATGTTTTGATCATGTTATAAAACTTTTCTCGATAAGTCGAGAAGTTGTGTTTATACATGGAGTTTAGTGGGAGTTACGGAAATTTTATTTAGTCCGATATGTGGATGACATATTGATCATTGAGAATGATTTAAGACTTTTGTAGTATTATAATACATCTTTAATATCCAGATTTATGAAGATAAATCCACATGATATTAGCGTCAATAAGAAGTCTTATGTTGATAAGATTCATGACTAGTTCAACTAAATTGAACATATTTGATTGATTCCATTTGCTTCCGCTGCCGGATCAATTAAATGAGTAATGATGTATAACACTTCATATACTTTGAGTATGATGAATTGTTTCAAAATCGAATTTAAGTAATCTTTACCAAGTAAGCCATAAAGATTACCCTTAAGTGCTTGCAGAAGCATAAAGGAAGTAAAGCAAAGTGTTTATGATGCAATTTTGTGTAAGAGTGTTACAGAAGTGACAATTGACAATTGAGATTGCGCATGGTTTCCGACAAAACCATAATCAAAACACATTAGGATGGTTAAGATACCATTGTGGCTATGTTATTTAAGAAAGAGATTTTCTAGAATCGTTCTAGGCAATAAAGAACAATGAGAAATATTTATAACGAAAATTGAGTACACTTGCAATCATGAGATGTGCAATAGGATGAGTCCCGCACACTATGAAAACAGTGGGAGCCATTCTTGGGCTAAAGGGCCTATGTCTTGATTGGATCTCGACACGTACTCAGAAAGTTTTGTGATGCAAATGCATACATTACAAAGGAAAACAAGTATGTAGTAAGGTCAAATAAGGTACAAGAAGGTTATAAAACCTATTAACCAAAGACTTCTCATAGGCTAAACATGATGAGTCATGTCATTACAATTGAATTGAAATGAACAACTACATACAAGATCAAATTAGATTATAGAACATGAAATAGTAATCAGGCATTGACTATTCATATGTGATAATCGCATTTGTCGTTCGAGTTTTACTTTAAAACTCTTTTATTATACTTTGTTACATCCAAACGGGTTGTAGAGACAACATTGAACCCCGTTAAAGTGAACCCAGATTAACATAGTATTAGCCCATAGTCACTTGTATGAGGTGACGTCTCGAAGTGACTAGAGTGTGAAGCGATTGATGGCAAGTTCAATTGTCATAGAGTCATATAAGATGACTAGTCGATCACATAGGCAGACTGTTAGGAACACTTTGTCGGGCAGTGACCGCTTATATTGTTCTAGCAAATTTATAAAGCCTGGTCGTGGCGAGAGCTACTATAGTATTCTAATGAGTCGATTCTTTTGACTAAAGACTGTTCGCCTAAGATGGCACAGTTTCAGATTAACTTTGATTTGTGTTACTACAACTTTCGTAAATGGGGTCAAATGGGCATATTTTGGGTTATGATGGCTGTGGCTAGTCGAAGGGAATAAGTGCGATAGGAATTGTCCACCCCCTTGTCAGGGTTAAAACAATATCTCAGGGCCACTCGAGGAGTAACGAACTGGAAATGCGTGGCCACACTCGTAAAGTATCTATGATAGATAAATCCGGTCAATCAGTTATTCTCCAGATCGCGGAAACCACTCTCGATATGATCACTTGCAAGTACGACCCGAAAGACACCTTGCATTGAGTGGGAGATAGTAATAGGACAAGAGAATTGGTGACGCACACTTGTCGAGGACAAGTGGGAGATTGTTGGGAAATGTGTCCTCAACAATAGTGCGATCACATGATTTAAATATCATTAATAAATCTCATATAAAGAATACGTAAGGGATGATTCAATTATATAGTCGACTGATCAACATTAATCGGTAACGATTGGCTTGCTAGAGTTTGACGTTACTGTCGTGGGACGGTGGTGGTCAGTTGATCCCTTAAGGTCACACCTGAAGGATGATGCCCTTATCTATAAAGTTGATTAATTGTATGATGACGCAAGTTGATCAATTCCTTAAAATTGAACAATTCGATTTGTGAGAGAGAATTAATATCTTATTGTAATGGGATTAAATAAGATTTATTTTAGTAATAAAATGCTTTGTTACTAAAATTATTTATTGTTTGAGAAACAATAGAGATAGGAATGAATGGTTAATTATAATTACAAGATATTGTGAATTATAATTACATGACCCATTTTATTTATGTGATCAAGTATCACTAGTCAAATTAGTGGATGTAATTTAATTAATTCATAAAATGATATTTATGTGATAAATATGCACTAAAATTAATTAATAACATGTAGCATACTACATGTGACATATTGTGTGACAAATGACAAATTGACAAAATTAAAATGGTAGTCCATTTTATAGAAGTGGACTAAATATTGGTGTGGAAATAGTTAGTGGGTGAATTATTTTATGAGATAAAATAATGTAATCATGGCTAACTTACACTAGCTTACACACCTACACTAAGTAGACTTACATGCCTACAATTTGGAGAAGTGAAAAAGCATAAAGCAAGATGCCATCCTTGGCATTTGTGGTGTTCCAACCGTGCCTCCTCTTCACTACATGAGAATATGAGTTCTCTTACATTCATTCATACATTAATACATGCAAGTTCATGCATTATTCATTTTTCTCTCTTTTCCTTCATTAAAAACATGAGATTTTGATTGAAATTGTTCATAAAACATTACTAAAATTATTAATGTAATATATGAGTGTTAGTAATCATTTTTAAGGTAAACTACTAAACTAATATCTAGTTAATATTATTTAGTGGGGATAATGGATTATCTTGGGTGCAATCAAGAGGAGAGATTCTAAACTTGAATCTTGTTCATCCATTATTGGAAAGCTCAAGAACTAACAAGAAGGAGATCTTGTTGGTGCCCATTTGACCGAAATTTATATGGTGAGAAATTGATTTTCTTATCTCTTCTTATTTAAGTTTGCTTGCATAAGATTAGTAATTAATTTTATGATTAAATTAATTAGAACATATATGAATATGTTATATAAAGAGATCTAGATTTCTAACAAGATTTCTGCTTTAGATATGGTCTAAAAGCGGAAAAGAAACGATGGAAATGCGTCAGGCGACGACTCAGGTGATGAGAATAATTTGCAACACACTGCGGGTCGAATGCGCCACAGGGTTTCCCTAGAAGCAATAAATTCAAAGATCCCTAATCCTTTACAGTGGGATAAAGATACGGGGCTGCCATGTGGTGAGTATGCCGGGTATTTTGCGAGTTGGATTGGTTATTGTGTAAGACAGTATGTGCCTCTCGGTACGCCGCGTATCAGTGAACTGAGTAAAATACTGAACACCATGCTAATATACAGAATAAAGGTATGTATATACACTAATAAATGTTTTAGCTGAAATTAAGTTATTACTTGATATGTGTATTAGACGAAACACTTGTACCAACTACGCTCATCACATATGCAGTTAGCTTACGTTGTCCCCGAAATGTATGATAAGTACCTAAAAAAAAGACAGGGGAAGCCATCAGATCATGGAAGTTAAAGATTGCTGAGAACCACTTGTTCAACAAGGAAACCGGGGAGATGAACAAGAACCCACCAAAAAAGAAGTATACGTATGTCAGTCAGGACCATTGGGATAGCTATATCGCTTATAGGCAGTCTGACAAGTTTAAGGTAACTTAATAATAATAAGTAAAGAAGTAAACTTAGTTTAGTGTTTGGTCATGCTTACGTTTCTTGATACAATTTATTTGATGAAGGCTATGAGTGAGAGGAACAAGGCGAACATTTCAAA
The DNA here is from genome assembly GCF_048544455.1 of Silene latifolia. NCBI lineage: Eukaryota > Viridiplantae > Streptophyta > Magnoliopsida > Caryophyllales > Caryophyllaceae > Silene > Silene latifolia. Next base: position 177,941,099 of record NC_133537.1, read on the forward strand.
GAAAAAGACCGTCTTTTACGGCTCCCGAGGTGGTTATAGATTGATTAAGAAGAAACTTGTAAGTACATAATTCTTATAATATTAGACTATTAGGTGATGAATGTTATATATGTTCATAGTAATCATACATATTTTGAGAGGATATCAATGTGATGAATGAATTGTAGGCAAAGCTTGGAAAATTCCGTCGCCATGACGGTTGGGTGGAAGGTCACACTCCTAAGAATGGAAAGACAGAAACTGAATATGATAAGGACATCAAAGAGAAAATTGTAAGTTTGAATAAATATGTCACTCCTACCACTGGTAGTCGGAGTTATATAATTGTGAGTTGCTTAATGGTTTTATGTGTATATAGAGGATCTGTGAGAAGGAGGTACAGGAAAGAAAATAGAAGCCTGAAGGACGTGATGACATTCTTGCTAGGGCAATCGGCAAAGCAGAGCATCTAGGTCGGGTGAGAGGGGTAGGAACGCATATTGGTATCACTAAGTATTTTGGAAAAACTACTCGACGCGGTGATGATTCCAAGAAGGTAATTTATAAATACTGTATCTGAACCAACGTAATTAATTTACAACTACATATGCTGACATTAATTTCTACTACACAGCTACAGAAAATAGTCAGGTTGATGGTGAGAATGTTGGAAATTGGGGAAAAGCCATCAGAAAAGGAGTTGGATATGGTTCAACAAGTTATAAAGGAAGCAGAAGAGAAGGAGGAGGAGGAGGAGGAGGAGGAGGAGGAGGAGGAGGAGGAGGAAAAAGAGGTAATAATATTTATGCCTTATATACAGTGTGTTATATGATTTGAAATTCAGTACGTGTTATATGGACAAGTGTTAATGTACAGAAGGAAGTCGAGGATGACATGACAAGGGAGAAGGAAATGGGAAAGGAGACTGAAGTGGGAGCCGAGGATCGATATCAGGCAGTTGAAGAGGAAGAGGATGCCAGGAAGGCCGTGACATAGGATGAAGTGGAGGTAGTTGATGATCAGATGCTCTTCTCAGCACCGAAAAAGGTAATAGCTTCTAGTTTATAATTATTCATATCATACACGTTTTTTACTTATGAAATTTATTAAAGGTAGTGAATGTATGTGTACTAATTGATTAAAGCTGTCGAATGCGCCAAAGGATACGTGTTCAATTACGACCGGCTTCAGCAAGTTAAGGTTCATGGTATACCCCTTCGTCACATTTGCAGGAAAGTGGAAGTGTAACACCCGCGAATTTCCCATTTTGACATTTAAAATTTATTAAACCGTCAGATTACTTTATTTTATATTTTTGAATTAATTAATTTAATTAAATTTATTTTTAAACAAGATTCCTATAAAAATAATATTTTAAGGCTTAATTTGTATGAAAATAAGTATTTTAGTCGGATAACTTTAATAACGACAAATAATAATAATTCCCGTCTTAATTTCCGTCTAACATAGACCGTCGCATTTCATTTAAGAATCTTATCTATACACGGATCAACCTTATGTCGACAACACATACCACCTACTCACCCCACACTCTAGATTTATATATTTATATTTATATTTATATTATTATTATTATTATTATTATTATTATTATTATTATTATTATTATTATTATTATTATTATTATTATTATTATTATTATTATTATTATTATTATTATTATTATTATTATTATTATTATTATTATTATTATTATTATTATTATTATTATTATTATTATTATTATTATTATTATTATTATTATTATTATTATTATTATTATTATTATTATTATTATTATTATTATTATTATTATTTTTATTTTTATTTTTATTATTAGTATTATTATTATTATTATTATTATATATTATTAATATTATTGTTGTTGTTTTACCGTGCCCCCACCCCTGCATTTCCTCTTTCTTCTTCGTCCTTTTCTTCTTTTCGAAATAAACAACAGCAGCAACCCCATACTCAACTCCATTGAAACCGCCGCCTTCAACCTCCGTTTTCTCCCTTATTTTTGAACCTTTTTCTTTGATTTTTGCACCATTAGCTTCCCCCTTCCTTCCTCCTTCTTTCGAGGTAAGAAAGCCTCAGTTTTGTTGAGATTTCGAAAATGGCCGTCTTAAAGACAACTCGGTTTTTGACTCAAATAACCCGTTTTCTTACTCTCAGTGACAAGCTTGAAGACCCGGAGGGAAGCTCATGCTCTTTTGGACGTTTTAACTCGGAAATTTGAGAAGCTAAGGTAACGGTGATAGGTTATTTGACAAATGTCGAAATCTCTTGCTATTATATCGTTTTGTATGCTAAATTCGTGTGTTGAATGTTTAGTTGCGGTAAAGTGTAACACCCCCATTTACTCAGGAGTCTTTAGCTAGACATCCCAAGTAAATGAGAGCGTTACCACCTCGGTTTCCCGAGGTAGTGAATAACAAAGTACAACAAACCAAAGTACTTTAAATTAAAACTTTAGTGAATACATGTTTATTACAAATTAACCAACTAAAACTTAATATAAATTATTACAACTCGTAGCGGAAATAAATAAAGTGATATAATTATTCTATGTGATCTAGACTTCAACTACGGTCCAAGTCGAGCTCTCATCCCAATGCTCCCAAGTCAGCTAATCTTTAGTACCTGCCAAAACTGCTCCCCATAAAACGGTTCACCGCAGGTGTGCACGAATATACTGTCAACCATGACGTTGAGTAGGATAATCACACAACATTAAAATACAAACTTTAACAGATGTAAGCACGTGGAATAAATACCACCACCATTTCTCCATCATATTCACCCTAGTCGTCCCGTTCCCTGACCGAGGCTCCACCACACCGTCGTCCCGCCAACTCCTGGCCCGGGGATAAACACAAATGTCGTCCCAGTCCGAGACTGAGGATATCTCATAACTCATTGTCATCCCACTCCGAGACTGAGGATAATCTCATAACAATATTATGTCCCACAATATAAACACAAATGTCGTCTCAGTCCAAGACTGAGGATAACCGATAAAATAGTATCCCAATACGAATAATCCAATCCAGTAAAACAATAGTATTTACGCATCCATTCAATCCCACAAAAGAAAACGAGTTGAGTAGTTATCCTACCTCGAAAGCAAGCACACCAATTACGCAATCCAATTAGTAGAAATCCAATATAAGCTTCTCAACAATACCGTCACCTAATCATAAATAATTATAATTTAATTATTAATTATTCGATTCTTTAAGTAATTAGGTTAATTATAGTTTAATTGCTTTAATTATATTTTCCGTATAATTACTTACTAATTAATCATTAATTACGATAATTCATTTACTACTTAAATTACCCATCAAAACCCGTCTCAAACCATTAATTAAATTCCGTCTTAAAACAACCCAAACTAATTATTTATTAGTTAGAAAATAGTTATACAGCTAATAAGGAGTCATTATATTAAAAACCCGACTTCCCAAAACTTGAGTCAACACCCAAATAAAACCCATCCTTAAAACAGATAAGTCCAAACCCAAACCCCCATGAAAACACGTGAAACACCCAACACCACTCCATATACACGGTTTTAGAAACCGTGTCCAACACACCCCCAGAAACACGTGTTTTAACCCGCCTAATCAACACCAACACCTCATCCTCCTGCCGCCACCACGACCGCCACCAGCATGCCCTAATACCCCTATCCAACAGCAACAACAATGACTATCAACTTGAAAATACACAACGTAAACCCAATCAACCACCATACGCCACCAGTCAGCCACCACCTGAAAGTCCCCCTGACCCGACACAACCCATCACGACCAACTAGCAACCCTAGTTACCCTACCTACGATACCCACAGCGCAAATACCTCTGTTCTCGCGTTTTTCGGCCAACCACCAGCACCAACTGTTGGAGCTAGTGTCCTCTACAGTTTGTGTGATAACGTGTATAAATCTCTTATAGGTTCACATGGTATACTTAGTATTTTATCAGTTGATTAACGTTTTTCTATTCTTGTTGCTTTTCTTGGCATGATAGTTAGTGCATCATATTCCGCCTAAACCAAACCACCTACTTAAATTCATGAAAATTGAATCATATAGTTTGGATGTTAGTTATCATGGACATAAAGATGTCACACTATTTTAAGCCATCATCTTAATTTATTTATTCTCGCATGCAAGATATTAGTTCACTTAAAATGAATTAAAATAAAATTGATGGGATCTTCCTCTATAACTAAAATTGAGACTAGTCTTTATAGGCCAAATGATAGTGTCAAATTGTGACGAGTCAATAGGTTAATGTTATCACAATAAACATGCTTGATACCATGTTTTAGTTGGACTTTTTGTAATATACCGGTTTGCACTTTTGGTTGTAATTTTAGAGTCTTAACTTATAACTTACCAAGGCGAAGAAGGAGAGCAAAAGGTAAGCCAAGGGAATAAGTTCTAAGTCAAGAAAAGTAAGCTAATGGAAGATTTGATGCCTTGGCATAGACAAACAAGAGCCAAAATGAAAAATTGAAAACTCGGTTTCACAAGGATCAACTTCAAATGGATATATCTCAAGATCTAGAGCTCGTATTGACGCAAGGCTAATTGGAGATCAAAGGTTGTGATCTTTGCTTTCCAACGGTAGGTAACACGCCTCGTTTGTCCAAGATATGGCCTTTACAAGTTGCTGCTGTCAGTTTGAAGCGCAGCCTGCGCAAATACGCTGCTATCGCAACTCTAGTTCCGTGTTTTGGGCTTTCTTAAGGGACTTAACCTAGATTCTTGTGCCTTCCTATATATATCTAGAATTTTGAGATCTAAAGAGACTCCTACTCACATCATACAAGCTCCTTACCATTAACATCTCATGCTTGGCTTTAATCTTGTAATAATTAAAACTTAATCTTTCCTTAATTCATGTTAATCTTTCTTCATTTTATGGGTTGTAAGCAAAATATGGAAGGCTAATCTTTCTTTACTTGGTGTAATTTGATCAAAGTATCCAACTTTGATGTTGTAAGACTCCTAAATATCTCTCAATTTATCTATTGTTCTTTCCTTTGTTCTTAAATTCTTATGTTGAGTAGATGAATGTATGAATTGATCACTCTTACATCTTATTTACCCAACTATTGCAAATTCTATAGAAATGGTTTAATCCATCTAGAATTGTTTGGAGCAAACTTGTTGTATGTTGATTTGGTTTAAAGGATTCATATTTCAAGTAGGAAATTACATGTCTTTTCTTGCTAGCATGGTCTAATCTAGTAGGATTTGATTCTAGCTTACATCTCTTGGCAAAAGCTTCATGCTCAATTCCAGTTTTCATTCATGGTTTAATGAGTTGTGGTTGGAATTGAAGGACTCACATATATGGTTTAATTGTGTGTGTCAATTTTCTGAGATGATAGTATTGGATAGATACCAATAGAGAGAAACGAGTCAAACTTTGTCATTGTTGGATTACTAAGAGAGAATTACACCAAGTCTTTCCCATATTTGATTGTTGCATATCTAGTGTTTGTTGTTTTGCTTCTATGATAAAAATTGCATCTTTACTTTTCCTTATGGTACTTCAAAACCAAACTTTCTCCATTTATGTCATACTTGTGACACCCCTCGTTGAGGTAACTAAATGTGGCAAGTAAATCGTGGCGGAAACACGGTATTTTTAAAACTTTTTGGGGCTTCTCGTGAAATCCAACGCGAGGCATCACCAACACGATACATAAGTTTAGTTAGTTAAATTTAAGTTTACAACACAAGTCTATTTATTGGGGAAAAGATATCCCACGAATTAACATAAATTCGAAAAGTAGGTGAGTCTATTATGTAATAACTAATAAGGTCCGAGGTAAGAACTCGCTAGCTCACACGGCCTTCCCCACTTAGCTTCATCACCAACCTGTCATTCATAATAGATATGAAAGCCACAGTCAGTGGGGAGTAACTCAGGGTTCTCCCAGCCACAATATGTCAAAATGCAAGTAATTAAGAATTTAATTAAGCAAACAAGCATAAGAGTAAATACTTACGGTATTAAGAAAATCATGATTAGTGGGCACAAGAAAATAGGAATGGTAAAGCACAATGAGAGAAGAATTATTAGGTCAAACTGTCACATATCAACTCGACTCAAATGTAAGACAATTACAAAGTATAGACTCAAACAAGACAACCCTCTAGACTCCAACCTCTTGGTAGGACGACGATCATAATACGGTCCTAGTCTAAACCTGGCCAGACTCTCGGGATGGACGACACCCGATTCGACAAACGATACCAAATCGTATCCAAGACTCGAAATATGGTACACCTAACCGTGCCCGAAAGTCGAGTAACCTCAAGCGGAACCTTGTCACCTAACCGTGACCCCCGGTCCGAAGAGGCGGAAGGAAAAATAGCCCAACTCGGAAACAATGGCACCTAACCGTGACCCAATGTCCGAGGGCAAACAAATAGGGAATGTCGAGTAGTCTCACAATGTAAAACGTCACACTCGGGTCCGAACAAGAACCATAACCATTTTGCATGTTCATAACATTAATGAGTCTTAATGTAACTAATTATCGATAGGAAAGAAGATACATGCATAACTCAATCGTTATTAGAAGTCACAAGTGAAATAGAGCAAACAGGGGACTCCCAGCCGGGTGGTGTACCGGCCGCCGGGCCACCGGCTGGGACAACATGCCAAAATCAGAAATTTAATAAAACTTACAGTGCACTCCCAGCCGGTCAGTAGACCGGCTGCCGGTCCACCGGCTGGGAATACGGCCAAATTTCAAAAACACATAAAACCTTCAGTGCACTCCCAGCCGGTCAGTAGACCGGCTGCCGGTCACCCGGCTGGGAATACGCCCAAACTCAAAATCACCTAAAACCCTCAGTGTACTCCCAGCCGGTCAGTAGACCGGCTGCCGGTCACCCGGCTGGGACTACAGGCTTACTAAAATATGTCCAAAACTTACAGGAATCTCCCAGCCGGTCAGTAGACCGGCTGCCGGTCCACCGGCTGGGACTACAAACACACGGGTTCAATGCAAAACACTTCCAAACCATTTGAAACCAACAAAAATTGTTTCTCATCAATTGTTTACGTATCCTAGCATGATTCTAACTCGGAAAAACAACATATTTGAGCATGTGAATGGGTAATTTCGGATTCAAGAGATGTAGCATGAGATTTTCATCCATACATGTGAGAATTGCAACCAAGCATGATATTCAACAACCAAATTAGCACCAATCATGAAAGATACAACTTTTAACATTCATATGAGATTATAACTACATAAAACCACACAATTTTAACATAAAAGTCGAGTAACCCATCACCGTTACCTTTTTGCACTTCAATCTTCTAAAGACTCGTCAATGATGTAGCTATCCTCCTCCGGGTTGTCCAAGTTCTCCCCTAAACACAAAAATAAAGATATTAAGTCAAGAATCCACATCCTTGAAAGATGAGGATTTCGAAAAAGAGGAAAAGATGGCAACTTTCTTACTTAGAAACAAGGGAAATGAGAAAAGGAAGAGAATGGCGCGAAAAGGAACGAGATTGGTGAAGAATTGAGTGAATTATGGTGATTTTAGGGTTGAGAGCAAGGGTTTAACAATGGTGGAGTGGTTGTTGGGGAAATTTCAGAAATTAGAATGAGGGAGATGAAGTTGTGAGGGTTTAGTTGGGGTTTAGTGTAGAGGAAAGAGGAGAGAAAAGACCCATGAGTCAAGTTAAGCCCAATAACTCAAAATGAGTCGGTATCCACTAGAATTTTCGTCCCAAGTCTACTATAACTCGAGACGGAGAATAATATTATTAAAATCTACACTATTATTACCGTTACACGGCTATGACGATGTTTTATGAAAATAAGCTTTAAATAATAATTATTTAATAAAAATTACTTAAAAATTTATTTAAAATATAAGGAGAGCGCGGGGTGTTACAATCATCCCACCTTTTAAAAAGTTTCGCCCTCGAAACTTGAAACGAAAAGGTATTACCTCAAGAAAACAAACTAGGGTACTTGACACGTATGGAAGCTTCCGGCTCCCAAGTCTCTTCTTCTACATCACCACACTTCCACAAAACCTTCACCAAGGGCACCACTTTGCTCCTTAGCTTCTTCTCCTTCTTATCCAAGATACGAATCGGTCTCTCCTCGAAAGAAAGACTAGGCTCAAGCTCGGGAATCTCATTTTGCAACACATGACTAGGGTCGCTAATGTATTTCCTAAGTTGAGAAACATGAAAGACATCATGAACTTTACCCAAACTCGGGGGCAAATCCAACTTATAAGCCACGGCACCAATCCTCTTTATCACTTCATAAGGGCCAATGTACTTTGGACTCAACTTCCCTTTGACTCCAAATCTCTTTACTCCTTTCATCGGGGACACTTTCAAGAATACTTTATCTCCAACTTCAAACTCCAAGGGTCGACGGCGAACATCGGCATAAGACTTCTGTCGATCTTGGGCGGCTTTCATTCTTTCACGGATGAGCTTCACTTGATCAATCGTCTCGGCTAACTTGTCGGGTCCTAGGTCACGAACATCACTTGCTTGATCCCAACAAATTGGACTTCGGCATTTCCTTCCATAAAGGGCTTCATAAGGGGCCATCTTGATAGAAGCATGATAACTATTGTTGTAAGAAAATTCCACCAAAGGTAAGCTCTTCTCCCAAATAGAATGAAAATCAAGGGCACAAGCACGCAACAAGTCTTCTAAAGTTTGAATCGTCCTCTCGGATTGTCCATCGGTAGCGGCATGAAAAGCGGTACTCATCAACAACGTACTACCCATAGCATCTTGCAAAGCTTTCCAAAATCTTGAACAAAAACGCGGGTCGCGATCCGAAATGATCTCCTTAGGAACACCATGGTAACGAACGATCTCATCAACATAAGCACTAGCAAGACGGTCTAAACTCCAAGTTTCTTTGATAGGGATGAACCTAGCACACTTGGTCAACCTATCCACAACAACCCATACGGCATCCTTTCCACCAACGGTCTTAGGCAAAGCCATCACAAAATCCATGGAAATGGACTCCCACTTCCATAAAGGAACATCCAACGGTTGTAGCAAACCATCGGGTCTCTTATGCTCAATCTTTACTTGTTGGCAAGTAAGACATCTTCCCACATATGACACAATGTCATTCTTCATGTTAGGCCACCAAAACTGAAGCTTCAAATCCTTATACATCTTGTCTCCTCCGGGGTGAATCGAATAAGATGATAGATGAGCTTCATCTAGAACTCTCTTCCTCAAGTCAACGGCATCGGGCACATACATGCGTCCTCTGTAACGGAGGTAACCTCTAGCATCAATCTCACAATCCTTTGCTTTCCCTTCAAGAAGCTTGGCTTGAAAACTTTTAAATGTAGCATCGTCCACAAGGCTATCTAGAATCTCACGGTGAAGAACGGGCTCGGCAACCATAGCACCAAGATAATCAAAACCACTCTCTACAAGTTGCAAACTTAACTTACGAAACTCGGCACAAAGGTCATCGGGGAGCACACGAATAGCACTCAAGGGATGAGTAGACTTCCTACTAAGGGCATCGGCAACCACATTTGCCTTTCCTTCATGATACAACAACTCCATGTCGTAATCATTCACCAATTCCAACCATCGTCGTTGTCTCATATTCAAATCCTTTTGGGTGAAGATGTACCTCAAACTCTTATGGTCGGTGTAGATACGGCAATGGACTCCAATGAGGTAGTGTCTCCACATCTTCAAAGCATGAACGATGGCGGCTAATTCCAAATCATGAGTGGGATAGTTCACCTCATGAACCCTCAATTGTCGCGAAGCATAGGCAACAACTCTTCTATTTTGCATGAGAACACAACCCAAACCCATCTTAGAAGCATCACAAAACACATCAAAATCAACTCCATCCCCGGGCAAGGTCAACACGGGGCGGTAGTCAACCTCTTCTTCAACTCTTGGAATGCACTTTCACAAGCTTCGGTCCACACAAACTTGGTCTCTTTCTTCAAAAGTTGAGTCATGGGTCTAGCAAGCTTGGAAAAATCTTTCACAAAGCGACGGTAGTAACCCGCCAAACCCAAGAAACTACGGATTTCACCAACATCGGTTGGACTCTTCCACTCGATCACGGCTTCAATCTTCGAAGGATCTACCATGACACCATCCTTAGATATCACATGGCCTAGGAAAGACACCTTAGACAACCAAAATTCACATTTGGAGAATTTGGCAAACCACTTTTGACGACGGAGGATCTCCAAAATGATACGAAGGTGATCGGCATGCTCTTCTTCGGACTTGGAAAAGATGAGGATATCGTCAATGAAAACCACAACACACTTGTCTAAGAACTCACTAAAGGTCCGGTTCATTTGGTCCATGAAGATAGAAGGGGCATTGGTTAAACCAAAGGGCATCACCTTAAACTCGAAATGTCCATATCTCGTGCTAAAGGCGGTCTTAGGGATATCGGACTCACGAACGGGAATTTGGTGATAACCGGATCTCAAATCAATCTTGGAGAAAGTTGAAGCACCTTTGAGTTGATCAAACAAATCTTCAATCCTTGGTAGAGGATACTTGTTCTTGATGGTAACACGGTTAAGCTCACGGTAGTCAATGCAAAGTCTCATGGATCCATCTTTCTTCTTCACAAAGAGAACGGGAGCACCCCAAGGCGAGGCACTAGGTCTAATGAATCCTTTCTCAATCATCTCATCAAGTTGCTTTCTCAACTCCTTCAACTCGGTTGGCGCCATACGGTACGGGGCTTTAGCAATCGGACCGGTTCCGGGTACAAGGTCGATAGAGAACTCAACATCTCGCTCGGGAGGAATTCCGGGCAACTCTTCGGGAAAGACATCGGCGAACTCACAAACCACGGGCACTTCTTTGATCTTTGGTAAGGAAGGGGAGGTCGAAGTCACCACACAAAGAAAGATTTGGTAACCTTTCCTCCTCATACTCATCAACTTCAAAGCGGAAATCAACTTCACACCTTCTTGGGAACAGACTCCTCTATAGGACACACGAGTGCCTAACGGACTCTTGAGGCGAATCTTTTGGTCTCTACACTCGAATATTGCATCATATTTTGACAACCAATCCATACCCAAAATTACATCGAATTCCTCAAGAGGAAAACGAAGTAGGTTAGCGGGGAATAAGGTTCCCGAAATAGAGATAGGAATGTCGGAGAAAATGCGGGAACAAGAGAACATCTCTCCGGAAGGTAAGGATATAGAAGTTTCCTCACTAGGAATAGGTTCAATGGCTAGCTTTTCGGAGAATTTGGAAGATATAAAAGATAAAGATGCGCCGGTATCAAATAAAATGAGGCAAGGTTGATCAAAAATTGAGAACATACCCGTGATGATATCGAGATGAGCGGCGGCTTCGGCTCGACTCATGACAAAGATGGTTCCTCTTGGCCTACCATTTGGAGTAGGAGCATTCTTCTTCTCGGGGCAATCGGCAACACGATGTCCGGGCTTCTTACAATGAAAGCAAGTCAGGGGCTTGCCATAACATCCAACTCCGGGGTGTAGAGCTTGTCTACAATGGTAGCACTTACGGTCCTTCTCAAGTTCATTGGTTGGTGTGGGAACTTGTCCTCTAGATTCTTGAACTCTTGGTCCTTGTCCTCCATGGTCTTGCATCCTTGGCACAAACCTCCTCTTGTTGGCATAGTTGGAAGTAGAAGGCACAAATGGTCTCTTGCCATGAAAGTTAGAACGATAAGAATGAGAAGAGGAGTGGGTTTTAGAATCTTCCTCAATGGCCTTCAGAGAGCTTTCGGCCCAAATAGCATCATCATAGACTTCCACAAAGGTAGTTGAGCTTCTTCTCACCATGCTTTCCACCTTAGGATTCAACTTGTTCTTGTAGAAGTAGACACGATCCTCTTCATCTTTCACAAACTTGGAGGCATAATGAGCAAGTTCATTAAACTTGTCGGTGTAGGCTTGAATTGATAGCTTCCCTTGCTTGAATTCCATGAATTCCTTCAATCTTTGTTGCTTGAGCTCCTTAGGGTAGAAGCGGGTTTCCACAAGTGACTTGAAGCGGCTCCAATCAAAGTTGGGGTCTTGAGTAGCGGTAGGACCGGTCAAAGTCCACCACCTATCGGCTTCCTTCACAAGAAAGTGAGAGGCTAATCTCACCTTGTCCTCCTCTCGGGCATCAAAGAGAGAGAAGTTCTTCTCCATATCACGAAACCACTCCGAGAGAGCAACGGGATCCACTTCACCACCATAAGTCCTAGCCTTGTTCCTTGCTAGTTGACTTGCAATCCAAGCATAACTTCCTTGACAGTTAGCTTCGGGTGCAGGGGGAGCGGGTTGAGCATTTTGTTGATTAGCAAGTACTTGAGTGAGGGCTTGCATGATAGCATTTTCCACATTGGTTGGTCGTACCATCTTTTTTGCACAAGAGCAAACAAGTTAGAACCTATCACCAAACATACACAAAAAGGCTACCAACTTAGGTCCTTAATTCTACCCATCTCTCATTCATTATTCAAGGTCAAGTAAGAATTTTTAAGTTGGGGTACACGTCTGTGCGTCGGGAGCAATATATGCTCTGATACCAACTGTGACACCCCTCGTTGAGGTAACTAAATGTGGCAAGTAAATCGTGGCGGAAACACGGTATTTTTAAAACTTTTTGGGGCTTCTCGTGAAATCCAACGCGAGGCATCACCAACACGATACATAAGTTTAGTTAGTTAAATTTAAGTTTACAACACAAGTCTATTTATTGGGGAAAAGATATCCCACGAATTAACATAAATTCGAAAAGTAGGTGAGTCTATTATGTAATAACTAATAAGGTCCGAGGTAAGAACTCGCTAGCTCACACGGCCTTCCCCACTTAGCTTCATCACCAACCTGTCATTCATAATAGATATGAAAGTCACAGTCAGTGGGGAGTAACTCAGGGTTCTCCCAGCCACAATATGTCAAAATGCAAGTAATTAAGAATTTAATTAAGCAAACAAGCATAAGAGTAAATACTTACGGTATTAAGAAAGTCATGATTAGTGGGCACAAGAAAATAGGAATGGTAAAGCACAATGAGAGAAGAATTATTAGGTCAAACTGTCACATATCAACTCGACTTAAATGTAAGACAATTACAAAGTATAGACTCAAACAAGACAACCCTCTAGACTCCAACCTCTTGGTAGGACGACGATCATAATACGGTCCTAGTCTAAACCTGGCCAGACTCTCGGGATGGACGACACCCGATTCGACAAACGATACCAAATCGTATCCAAGACTCGAAATATGGTACACCTAACCGTGCCCGAAAGTCGAGTAACCTCAAGCGGAACCTTGTCACCTAACCGTGACCGCCGGTCCGAAGAGGCGGAAGGAAAAATAGCCCAACTCGGAAACAATGGCACCTAACCGTGACCCAATGTCCGAGGGCAAACAAATAGGGAATGTCGAGTAGTCTCACAATGTAAAACGTCACACTCGGGTCCGAACAAGAACCATAACCATTTTGCATGTTCTTAACATTAATGAGTCTTAATGTAACTAATTATCGATAGGAAAGAAGATACATGCATAACTCAATCGTTATTAGAAGTCACAAGTGAAATAGAGCAAACAGGGGACTCCCAGCCGGGTGGTGTACCGGCCGCCGGGCCACCGGCTGGGACAACATGCCAAAATCAGAAATTTAATAAAACTTACAGTGCACTCCCAGCCGGTCAGTAGACCGGCTGGGAATACGGCCAAATTTCAAAAACACATAAAACCTTCAGTGCACTCCCAGCCGGTCAGTAGACCGGCTGCCGGTCACCCGGCTGGGAATACGCCCAAACTCAAAATCACCTAAAACCCTCAGTGTACTCCCAGCCGGTCATTAGACCGGCTGCCGGTCACCCGGCTGGGACTACAGGCTTACTAAAATATGTCCAAAACTTACAGGAATCTCCCAGCCGGTCAGTAGACCGGCTGGGACTACAAACACACGGGTTCAATGCAAAACACTTCCAAACCATTTGAAACCAACAAAAATTGTTTCTCATCAATTGTTTACGTATCCTAGCATGATTCTAACTCGGAAAAACAACATATTTGAGCATGTGAATGGGTAATTTCGGATTCAAGAGATGTAGCATGAGATTTTCATCCATACATGTGAGAATTGCAACCAAGCATGATATTCAACAACCAAATTAGCACCAATAATGAAAGATACAACTTTTAACATTCATATGAGATTATAACTACATAAAACCACACAATTTTAACATAAAAGTCGAGTAACCCATCACCGTTACCTTTTTGCACTTCAATCTTCTAAAGACTCGTCAATGATGTAGCTATCCTCCTCCGGGTTGTCCAAGTTCTCCCCTAAACACAAAAATAAAGATATTAAGTCAAGAATCCACATCCTTGAAAGATGAGGATTTCGAAAAAGAGGAAAAGATGGCAACTTTCTTACTTAGAAACAAGGGAAATGAGAAAAGGAAGAGAATGGCGCGAAAAAGAACGAGATTGGTGAAGAATTGAGTGAATTATGGTGATTTTAGGGTTGAGAGCAAGGGTTTAACAATGGTGGAGTGGTTGTTGGGGAAATTTTAGAAATTAGAATGAGGGAGATGAAGTTGTGAGGGTTTAGTTGGGGGTTAGTGTAGAGGAAAGAGGAGAGAAAAGACCCATGAGTCAAGTTAAGCCCAATAACTCAAAATGAGTCGGTATCCACTAGAATTTTCGTCCCAAGTCTACTATAACTCGAGACGGAGAATAATATTATTAAAATCTACACTATTATTACCGTTACACGGCTATGACGATGTTTTATGAAAATAAGCTTTAAATAATAATTATTTAATAAAAATTACTTAAAAATTTATTTAAAATATAAGGAGAGCGCGGGGTGTTACAATACTACATGTTAACCATTGTTCATAATCATTGTTTGTTGATAAACATAATTAGTAGGTCTTGATTGTGGTTAGTGTCTTGATTAGTCCATAGAGTCCTAATTAGTTGCTATATAGTTAAAATTCAAGTCTTTAGTTCAAAAGTCCTTCCCTTGGGTTCGACCCTAGCTTGCCAATTTACTACCTTATTGCTTGAAGTTAGTAAAGTTTAGTTAGGCTTATAAATTGTTAATTTGGTAGTTAATTCTAGTATTACGACACCTAGTTTTCTCTCTATCAAATTTTGGCGCCGTTGCTGGGGAGGGGCAACATAGCTAAAGCTTGTTTTTAAACTATTGGTCTTTAATTAGTGTAGTTAGTCTTTGTAAATATAGGACTCCTTTACTTGCCTTAGTTTGTTTACTTCTTTGATTTGATGGCTACTCGTTATTGTCGCTAAACTCATGATGAACCATTTTACAAGTTTTTTAATAGAATGAAAGAGTTTAACTCTCTACGTGAATACCCTTATGGGATGAGAAAGCTTTGTAATGTGGTATATAATGGGTTGAATGAAGAAACCTTATTCCTTACCGATAAATTGACTAATCAAGAATTTATTGGCAATGTCTATAACTATGAAGAGAAGTGTAAATGTTTCCTTATGTTGGCTATTGCGAGTAAAGAATTGGAGTTGAGAAATTCACTCCCTAGTGTAGCATGTGAGGCTATTCATAGTGAGGAGCCTCAATTTGAGGGATCGTTGAGTGAATTAGTTGAGGAAGTAGAAGATGAAGAGGTTATTCACACTTTAGACAATGAGTGTTTTGATGATGGTTCCTATGATAAAGAGAATGATCCTTGAGTTTGAAAACCCTCCTCCCCTTAATTATGATCCGAGCTACTCTTATAAAGAGTATTGTTTTTGGGATGATGAGAAGGATGCTTATGTTTTCACCACACTTCCATGCCACTCCCCCGTTGTGCTATCTACCGACACCTTGTGCACTAGTGATGATGGTTCCTCTAGTAATAGTCATGTGGATGAGGATAACTCCTCGGTCCTTAGTGGCCTTAGTGAGGAGTTGTCGTGTGAGGAATCTTTGGGTCAAATTGTTGAAAAAGATGAACATGAGGGAAGTAAGGTTAAGGAAGAGGTTGTTTACACCTTTGACAACTCTTATTTTGAGGGTCTATTTGATGAGGAAGATGATATGTATGACTTGAAACCTTCTTTGGCCTTACCATCTATTGAGATCCCTATTCACATTCCTTGTACCGAAGTTGATGCCTCACATCTTGGTAACAACTCCTTGGTTCGTAGTAACTCTTGTCTGAAATAGAACTTTAAAGAATCAAGGAGTAAGGTGTTTGAGAGGAATGAGGAAGGACCAATGATTTGTGAGGTGATTGTGATAGAAAAAGAGAAGGTGGTAGCTCTTGAAGATGTTTGTGACCCTTCAAAAATTATGAAACTTACAAGTGTGGGGGTCAAGGAATATGCAAAAGAGGGAATGGAAAATGAGTTTGTAGAGGTTTACCCCATCAAGGAGGAACCACCTCAAATTTGTTTTGAAAAACCATCAAGCTTATCACCCAAAGAAGCTCATGAGTCCCTTTATTCTTACTTGGTCTTCACCAAGTCCATTCCATCATTCAAAGAGCCTTATCGTGACAAGAAACCGTTCCTTGGGTATGAAAACTTGAGACACTTATCTTGTGTTTACTATTTCGTTACTTATGCTTGCTATGTGGGTGATCTATGCTATGGTCATGCCTCTTGTTTATGGGCTAGTGTGTATGACAAGTTACTAAGGGCGATGCGTTGTTCCGCTCTCGATTCTTGAAGAAGAAAATGTTGAAAAGGCGTCGAGCAAACGACGAAAACCAAAAGCGCTTTACGGGAGGCAACCCGTACTCCTTTCACATTTCTTTACTCTCCTTTGCATTTCTAGTAATCTCCTCCACATTGAGGACAATGTGGAAACTAAGTGTGGGGGAGGAGTTTAGTTGTAACATATGTAAGCTTTATTTCATGTTTTTGATGCATTATTAAAAAAACAAAACAAAAAAAAACAAAACAAAAAAAAAACAAAAAATTGAAAATTCCGGCTAGGTGAAAACCCACAAGGGTGGGCACCTAAGGCAAGATTGGGAAGGTGGCCGAGGACGGAACGAAAACCCGAAAGGGCGTTCCGGGCAAAATGAAAAATTGAGTTGCGAGCCACCATGAGAGGAAAGGAAAAGCTAAGGTGAAAACCCGAAAGGGCACCTTAGGAAAAATGAGGGATTTTCAACAAAAAAATCAAAAAATTGAAAAATGCACCACCAAAAAGATGGAGGGACAAGAAGGGAGTGATAAGGAGGGTCTTGGAAGGAGGCTAGCTTTAGGATTTAATTTCTTTTTGTGTCACAAAAATTTGCTTCAAATTGGTGGTTTTTCATATTGGCTACTAGGTTGTTGATCTTTATTGGGGTTTGGCCAACTTAGTAGCATAACTTTCATTGCTTGGAGTGATAAGGGAGTGATATAAGGGGAGTATGAATGCTTTGAAGGATTGTGTAGGTCACTTTGCTATTGCCTTGGGATAAGGCAAGAGTGACCATCTTTGCTTTGGAGTGATAAGTAGGGTGGTTGTGAAGTTGATGAGTCGGAGTTGGTGGTGTGTTATGTCTTGTTTAGAGGGATGATATAAGGAGGGCGTGTGAGAGAAGAGAGTGTGTCAACTTTGAGTCTATATTTTCCTTTTTATCGGTGGTTGTCAATGAGGAAGTTATAAGAAGGTTGTAGTAAGGGAAGAGTGATCGGATTCTCCTACACTCACTTGATGGACTTGTGTACCTTCCTACTTAGTCTTGAGTTTTACTCGGGACGAGTAAAGTCCAAGTGTGGGGGAATTTGATAGTGTCAAATTGTGACGAGTCAATAGGTTAATGTTATCACAATAAACATGCTTGATACCGTGTTTTAGTTGGACTTGTTGTAATATACCGGTTTGCACTTTTTGTTGTAATTTTAGAGTCTTAACTTATAACTTACCAAGGTGAAGAAGGAGAGCAAAAGTTAAGCCAAGGGAATAAGTTCAAAGTCAAGAAAAGTAAGCTAATGGAAGATTTGATGCCTTGGCATAGACAAACAAGAGCCAAAATGAAGAATTGAAAACTCGGTTTCACAAGGGTCAACTTCAAATAGATATATCTCGAGTTCTAGAGCTCGTATTGATGCAAGGCCAATTGGAGATGAAAGATTGTGATCGTATGTTTCCAACGGTAGGTCATACGCCTCGTTTGTCCAAGAAAAGAGGGAGATATGACCTTTGGAAAATGCTGCTGTCAGTTTGAAGCGCAGCCTGCGCAAATACGCTGCTATCGCAACTCTAGTTCCGTGTTTTGGGTTTTCTTAAGGGACTTAACCTAGATTCTCGTGCCTCCCTATACATATCTAGAATTTTGAGATCTAAAGGGACTTCTACTCACATCATACAACTTCCTTACCATTAACATCTCATGCTTGGCTTTAATCTTGTACTAATTAAAACTTATTCTTTCCTTAATTCATGTTAATCTTTCTTCATTTTATGGGTTGTAAGCAAAATATGGAAGGCTAATCTTTCTTTACTTGGTGTAATTTGATCAAAGTATCCAACTTTGATGTTGTAAGACTCCTAAATCTCTCTCAATTTATCTATTGTTCTTTCCTTTGTTCTTAAATTCTTATGTTGAGTAGATGAATATATGAATTGATCACTCTTGCATCTTATTTACCCAACTATTGCAAATTCTAGAGAAATGGTTTAATCTATCTAGAATTGTTTGGAGCAAACTTGTTGTATGTTGATTTGGTTTAAAGGATTCATATTTCATGTAGGAAATTACATGTCTTTTCTTGCTAGCATGGTTTAATCTAGTAGGATTTGATTCTAGCTTACATCTCTTGGCAAAAGCTTCATGCTCAATTCTAGTTTTCATTCATGGTTTAATGAGTTGTGGTTGGAATTGAAGGAGTCAGATATATGGTTTAATTGTGAGTGTCAATTTCTTAAGATGATAGTATTGGATAGATAACAATAGAGAGAAAAGAGTCAAACTTTGTCATTGTTGGATTACTAAGAGAGAATTACACCAAGTGTTTCCCATATTTGATTGTTGCATATCTAGTGTTTGTTGTTTTGCTTCTATGATAAAAATTGCATCTTTACTTTTCCTTATGCTACTTCAAAACAAAACTTTCTCCATTTATGTCATACTACATGTTAACCATTGTTCATAATCATTGTTTGTTGATAAACATAATTAGTAGGTCTTGATTATGGTTAGTGTCTTGATTAGTCCATAGAGTCCTAATTAGTTGCTATATAGTTAAAATTCAAGTCTTTAGTTCAAAAGTCCTTCCCTTGGGTTCGACCCTAGCTTGCCAATTTACTACCTTATTGCTTGAAGTTAGTAAAGTTTAGTTAGGCTTATAAATTGTTAATTTGGTAGTTAATTCTAGTATTACGACACCTAGTTTTCTCTCTATCACCAAACAACTACGAATCCCTTCTTCGTCGGTAGGCATATAGGACCTTACTCTCCATGTGACCCCTTCTACGTTGGGTAAGTAGTTTGTGTTGACTTATTTTACCTCAACATTATAATCCGAAGAGTTTCTCGTGATTATGATGGACTATAGATAAAATTTACAGAAATTTATCAACCAAGAATTCTAATAGTAGAATTAGCCAAGAGGTTGGCTTATCAATTTACAGATAATTGAGTCCTGGGATCATTTATATAATTCTTGAGAGAGGTCAATTGTATAAATGCTTGAGTCTTCGCATTATAACAGTTTTTGCATTAGACTTAAAATCATAACGATGAGTATGCTTATTATATTTTTCTTCTTCTTTTCGCAGTGTAGAATTCGTTTTATATTGATAATACTGCTTACAACAAATGGCTAGAAATAATGATATCCCTACGCCAAGTGCCACACTTGCACGCGAATCCTGGCTCAAAACGTTCATGGACCACATGAATCAGTCCATACGACTGAAGAATGACGGGTCCAACTTTGCGGACTGGGAGGCATCATTACGGAATACTGCCATTGCTGACGGTAAGCTCAAGTACTTAAATGAGCCAATACCGCCAAACCCAGGCCCCAATGCAAGAGCTAACGAGTCACTTGCTTATAGTGACTTCGTCATGGAAGCGGGTGCGATAAAGAACGTACTCATTTTTGCAATGGAAACCAATTTGCAAAGACGCTTCATTGCCCAAGGTGCAAACACGATTTTCACCACGCTCACTAATGAGTTCTCAAAAGCACCGAGAATCGTTACTTATGAGCATACTTGTCGCTTGTTTGATGCGAAACTCCAGAAGGGCCAACCAGTTAGCCCACACATTCTTAACATGATTGAGAATGTCGAGAAACTGGAGGCACTTGATTGCAAAATCAGTGAGAGCATAGTCATTGACCGTATGCTTCATTCACTTCATGATGGTTTTTCCCTTTTCAGGGCAAATTACTACATGAATGACATGAAAAAAAGTCCTCATGAGCTACACTCACTTCTCGTACAGACCGAGAAGGATATGAAATTGAGTGGGAGCATGAAGCAAGATGTTCGCATGATTTCCAACAAGAATAAGGGTAAGGGAAAAGCTCACGGCGACCTAACTGTAGGAAAGCCGAAGTTTAAGAAGTTAGGAAACGGTAAGAGTGGGCCTGGTGAGACTAGTGCCTCACAAGGCAAGGCAAAGAGCAAGGACGGTAACGTTGAGTACCATCATTTTCACAAGACTGGGCATTGGAGGAGGAACTGTCTCTTGTACCGTGAGGACATAAAAGCAGGCCGCGTCACTCCTGTTGGTATGTCATCTTATATTCATATGATTGAGATTAACCATGCAAGTTTCGGAACTTGGGTACTTGATACTGGTTGTGGTTCTCATCTGTGTAATCATTTGCAGGGCTTAAAAAACATCACACCCCTCGCAAAGGGTGATGTGGACCTGCGAATCGGGAATGGAGCAAGAGTTGCTGCAGTCTCAATGGGAACATACGTAATCCAGCTCCCGAGTGGTTTTGAGTTATATTTATATAACTGTTACTATGTACCCAGTTTATCTAAGAATATTATTTCTGTTTCCGTACTTGATAAAGACGGTTTTTCATTTTCAATAAAGGACAATAGCTGTATTTTCTCTTTTAATAAAATGGTTTATGGCAAAGCAGTTTCCATGAATGGAATTTATATCTTAGATCAAACCACAGATATATTACATGTGAATAATAAGAAATTAAAGGTTGGTGACAAAGATCAAACTTATCTATGGCATTGTCGAATGGGACACATAAATGAAAAACGTATAAAGAAACTCATTGAGAGTGGGACTATCTCCACATTTGATTTCTCATCTTTTGGCACGTGTGAATCATGTCTTATCGGCAAAATGACTCGAATTTCCTTCAAAGGTGTTGGAATGCGCGCTAATGACCTATTAGGACTCATACATATTGATGTATGTGGACCTATGTCAATCACCGCAAGAGACGGCTATAGATATTTTATCACTTTCACGGATGATTTGAGTAGATACGGATATGTCTACTTAATGAAGCATAAAAGTGAGTCTTTTGGAAAATTCAAGGAATACCAGAATAAGGTTGAGAACCAACTGGGAAGAAAGGTTAAAGCACTCCGTTCAGATCGTGGTGGCGAATATCTTTCAAATGAGTTTGATCAACACCTTAAAAACTGTGGAATAGTTTTACAGTTAACTCCACCTGGAACACCTCAATTAAATGGTGTGTCCGAACGGAGAAATCGAACACTACTTGATATGGTTTGATCCATGATGTGTCACACGGTAGTACCTGATTCATTATGGGGTTTTGCTCTTTTGTCAGCTGCTCTTATACTTAACCGAAGTCCGTCTAAAGCTGTCGACAAGACTCCGTATGAAATTTGGAAGGGAACGGTCCCTAACTTGTCCTTTATTCGGGTTTGGGGCTGCGAGGCTTATGTCAAGTGGAGACACGAGGATAAGCTCGGCCCGCGATCGGCCAAGACATACTTTATTGGTTATCCAAAAGGAATGTTTGGTCATTACTTCTATTCGCCTACCGAACATCGAGTTTTTGTTGCGGCTAGTGCAAAGTTCTTAGAGAAAGAATTTCTCGAGAACAAGTCAAGTAATAGAACCTTCGAGATGTCGGAGATTCAAGAACCAACAACCGAGGAACAGATGGAGGAAGATGTTCCTTCAACTAATGCTACGGTTAATATTCCTCAGGAACCTAGGAGGTTGGGTAGAGTCTCTAATCCTCGAGACAGATACATTGGTATGGTCGAGGAAAATGACATTTTGCTCCTAGAGAGTAATGAACCCGCTACCTATAAAGATGCTATGACCTGTTCCAACTCTAAGCTATGGCTTGAAGCCATGCGATCCAAGATGGACTCCATGTATGAGAATGACGTGTGGGATCTTGTTGATGTACCTAACAAGGTACGACCTCTTCAGTGCAAATGGCTTTACAAAATAAAGCATTCTTGAGAAGGGAAACCAGATACATATAAGGCACGACTAGTCGCAAAAGGTTTAACTAAAGTGCACGGATTGCATTATGATGAAATTTTTGCACCCGTAGTTATGCTGCGTTCCATTCGGATAATCTTAGCGATCGCCGCTTTTCATGACTATGAAATTTGGCAGAAGGATTTGAAAACCACCTTCTTAAACGGTTATTTGGAGGAGGAATTGTACATGGTACAACCCGAAGGTTTCATAGATCCTGAAATCCTAAGAAACTGTGCAAGCTTAAACGTTCCTTTTTTGGACTTAAGCAAGCTTCTCGGAGTTGGAATCATCGTTTCAACCAGGTGATAAAAGAGTATGGTTTCACTCGATAGGTTGAGGAACCATGCTTATATGTCAAGTCGAGTGGGAGCAAGATTGTTTTCTTGATATTGTATGTCGATGACATACTCTTGATTGGGAATGACATTCCTCTCTTATCTTCGGTAAAAGGATGGTTGAAGAACCATTTCCAGATGAAAGATCTGGGTGAGGCACAATGCATTTTGGGAATCCGTATCTATCGAGATAGATCACGACAGATGTTATCACTGAGTCAGGAGTCTTATTTAGATAAGATTCTTGAAAGGTTCAGCATGACCAACTCCAAGAAGGGGAACCATCTAATGACTTCTGGGATGTATTTGAGCAAGTCTCAGTCACTCAAGACACCTGAAGGGGTTGAACGCATGAGTCGCGTTCCTTATGCATCAACCATAGGATCAATCATGTATGCCATGATATGCACACGTCCAGACGCCGCATATGCATTGAGTATGACGAGTCGGTACCAAGGCAATCCAGGTGAAACACACTGGATGGTTGTTAAAAACTTCCTTAAGTACCTACGGAGAACTAAGGATTGGGCATTGACTTATGGAGGAGATACTAAGCTATGTGCAATCGGTTACGCAGATGCTAGCGTCCAAACGGATCGAGATGATTCGAAATCTCAGTCTGGATTCGTCTTTACTCTTAATGGTGCTGCGGTTAGCTGGAAAAGTTCCAAACAGGAAGTTATAGCAGATTCTACTACTGAATCCGAGTACTATGCCGCTTCAGAAGCAGCAAAGGAAGCTATATGGATGCGTTAATTCTTACAAGGACTAACCATAGTTCCTAGTTCGAATGACCCAATCACCATCTATTGTGACAATAGAGGTGCCATCTTCCAGGCCAAGGAGCCTAAGTATAGCAACAAGTCTACCCATGTACATCGGAAAGCTCACCTGATCCGTGATTACGTGGAGCAAGAGGAGATAGTGATTGACAAGATTTCTTCGGATGACAACATCGCGGATCCTCTCACTAAACCATTGAAATATGATAAGCATGAAGGGCACGTTATTTCCATGAGAATTAAGCGTGTTCCGGAGTTGTACTAGTTGCTTATGGATTCGATACATTTTCTTTTAAATATGCTATTTATAACTTCATCGTTTTTCATATTTTGTTTTTCATGTGGATTGTACGACAACATTGAACGCCACAAAGTGAACTGAATTACATTATATTTGTTTTGGTCCGTAATCGCCTACATGAGCTGATAACTCTGGCTATTATATTGTGAAGTTGATTGATGGTGGGTTCAACGAGCCATAAGTCAAACGGTTGGCTGATCGATCACAGATGCGAGTTATAACGATACCTCGTAGGACATTGTCACAACGTAATGGAGTCCAAAATGTTTAAAAACATTCGGTGCCAGGTCGTGGATTGGACTTCCATTGTGTTCCTAGAGTCGATTCTTTTGAGTGTCGACTGTCTCTTGAGATTAAGGCAGTTTTTGGGTGACTTTGGTTTCTTTCTCATGGTCGACCGTAATAGGAGCCTAAGCAGATTTTTACTGGGTCATTTTATACTGTGCTTATATCTGCAGGATTCGAGTTGAAAACAATATCCAACCTTTATCAGGTTAGTCATTTCTCAGGCCCACTCGAGGAGTTGTAACTGAAATGCATGGCCATGCTCGAATGATGATTCGTTTATCAGTTAAGTTACTCTCTAGTCGGGAAAACCACTCTTGATATTCATCACTTGTAAAATACGACCTTTGTGAATACGGATTTTGCAAATTGTTTTACATTGAGTGGGAGAAATTAAGGATATGAGAATCGGTTATCGCACATACACTTGTGAGGACAAGTGGGAGATTGTTGGAGCTAGTGTCCTCCACAGTTAGTGTGATAACCTGTATAAATCTCTTATAGGTTCACATGGTATACTTAGTATTTTATCAGTTGATTAACGTTTACTAATAACGGTTGGCTTGCTAGAAGTTTGACGTTATTATCATACTGATGGCGGTGATCAACTGGTCCCTAAAAGTCATACCTAAAGGATGTGTTTGAGAGATGTGATTATATGAAAATATAATCACATTGATGCCTTATATGACTAAAAGGTTAGTCCATGTATTTAACTAAAAGGTTAGTCAACGTGATGATGAGTCAATTATTTAATACAATTAAATAATATCAGTTGAGATGAATTAATTGTTAATTCGTAAATAGAATATAAACGGTTATATTTAATTAATGTATATAATATTAGCTTAAACGAATTAAGATGTTAATTCGTAATTAAACATAAACGGTTATATTTAATTAGCAAATTATAAATATGCGATATTTATAGTTAATGTATATATTATACGAAATTGTCATAATAAATGTTGACAGACCAGTATTAATAAATCGACTACAATCTGTTGTGTGTGTGGACTTATTAATACGTGACGACATAAATGACAATTGATAAATATACACATTTTATTCAATTTGATAACAATCTAAAAATAAGAAGATTTTTCTCCTTATTTTGGTTGGTTACACGGTTTTGAAAAAAAAAAAAAATATCTTCCCTTTTTTTACTCCTTTTACACGGTTTAAAGAGGATAGAGGGGATTATTTTTCTCACTTGATTTTTGACTTAAAAACACTCTCATCACAAAACCCTAAAAACTACTCTAAAATTATAAGAAATTAGGGTTTTCTTTCTAGCAAGAAAGAGGCATTTTTTTGGAGCATCTTGGGTGCAACGATTAGGAGAATATCGATATCGATATTTGTTCTTAGGCCAAATTGCTAGGACCGGAGGTTAATTCTAATCTCTATTTTTTTGTTTATGTAATTTCGTTTATGACTCGTAATTTCATAGATCATAATTTCGTTATAATCCGAATTTTCTTGATGAAATATACCGATTTTTCCCACACCAACCACCACCAACCACCCTTCCAACACCTCCAATCTGGCCTCCCACCTTCCCCCATCACAACCAACCCTGGCCCAGATCACAACGAGTCCAAATAAGGGTTCAATTACCTATCCCAATCCCCACAACCAAAACCCGTAACCCTCCTGACCAGCCACTTTTAACCGCCCCAAAAACCACCCTAACAAGGTCAACGTCAGCCAAATAAGGTCAGGTCATAATCTCGGCAGTCCAAACTTTCCCTAGGTCCAAATCTCGCGTCCTATGGTGGTCTAGTTATCGAGTTATAATAGATTAAAGTGTATACATAAGATGGTCTGAAATATTACCTTGACGCAAGAATAAAAATTAACCCTTTCGCTTTTCTCTTCCTTAATTCTTTTCTTTTTCCTTTAGATTTCTTCCTTCTTATTTTATAAATTATTTCTCAGATTATTGTGTATTTATAGTGTAGGATTATAGAGAATACGAGGTCAATTAAGAAACTATTATAATTACCTTATTCTAATTATTATAGGATTTACCATTATTATTATTATTATTATTATTATTATTATTATTATTATTATTATTATTATTATTATTATTATTATTATTAGTATTATTATTATTATTATTATTATTATTATTATTATTATTATTATTATTATTATTATTATTATTATTATTATTATTATTATTATTATTATTATTATTATTATTATTATTATTATTATTATTATTATTATTATTATTATTACCATCATAAATTATATTATTATTATTATTGTTATTATTATTATTATCATACATTACTAGTTTTACCATAACTAGGATTACCATACATCTCTTTTACTAATTTAATTATTAAGATAATTAATATAATTATTATTACTTTCCCATATTATTATTATTTTTATATTATTTATTATTAATTCCGATACAAATCCCGACCACATCCATATTATACTACTAAATTTCGGTCCACAAAATGTGGCACATGGCCCAAGGTCCAATTATTAGCTAAACCTGATTCCTGACTTGCTTACTTCCTTTATTATTTACTTAACGTCTTATTTGTAATTGTTATTAGCAATGCCTTTAATTTATTAAATTACATAAATTATTCTCATAAATTACTATCGAAATACGGGGTATTACAGTCTTCACCCCTTAAAATGAACTTCGTCCCGAAGTTCGCCCACAACTACTACCACAACACTAGTAGACATTCTCATAACTAAGCATCATCCAACACAATTATGCATATTACGATTATCAACCATGTCAATCTTATCACATGGTGTCACAACAATAACTCAAAACATTCGTAGTATTACATAAAGTTTTATGCTTTATGAGTTTTCGCTTCATTTTTGTTTGAAACCGATATTTTAGCTGGGTAAAATTTCAGCTTATTCTTGTCTTAAGAGTCGTCTTGTAACGACTCGTTTCAGGGATGTTTCAGACGTGAAAGCAGAGAACTTTTGTACTGTTTCTGAAGGAATTTAGGGTGGTGTAAATGGTGGTTGTGGTCAGTCGAATGATGGTCGTGTGGAGGGCTGCTCACGGCCTGTTTTGGGACTGTTTTGGCACCATTTGTGTCACTGTTTGGTGCGAGTGTAGGCAGCCTTTTCTGAGCAGTTTTGGGTACGGATTAATATAGCTTTCGGGACTGTTTTTGAGATGGTTTACGCAGGTGTGTGGGGACTATTTTCGTGATAGTTGTGGTACCTTTGTACGCACTTCTAGGTCTGCTTTGGGGACTGTTTTGGTGGCCTGTTACGGCCTGAATTATGGCCTGTTTTGACAGTTTATTTTGCCTGCTTTGTGGTCTAGTTTGGGCTTGGTTTGTGGTCAGTTTTTGGGTCGGTCACGACCTATTTTGGTACTCGGTTGTCGCCTATTTTAACGGTCCGTTTATCCTGTTTGTGGTGGCATGTATTGGCCTTTCCTGGGCTGCCTGGGCTGGGCAGTGTGGCTCGGTAGGGGTGGCCATGGCTGCCTAGCTAGTGGATGGCCGTGAGCTGGGCAGGTTGGTCGCGGCCTAGTTATTTACGGGGTTGGTCACAAGTGGAGCTTAGCGCAGTTTGTGCAGTCCGCTACCCTCTTTCTTCTGTGTTCTATGCTTTATAATGTCTTGTTTTATGCCTTGAATATGCTTTGTAACTTCTTGTTCATCTATAAATCATAATGTGTGCTTAGAAATGGTGAGAATGTGGGTTATTTACATTTTGTCTCATGCTTTATATAACTTAATTCGTTAAATATCGTTTATTTATATATTTTCCTCGCATAATTTATAATTATGGAATGCATTATTTAATTATCTCAATTATATATGAAATGACGTGTTTCCAGTTTAATATGAGACTAATTTAATTATTCGTGCCTTGTGAGTAGTAAATGGTTTATCTAACATTGGAGTCATTTATAATTGAATGCTTGTTTTGCTTATTATAAATGGTTCATTTCCGTTTGTTTACATTTTCATTCAAGTGACAAGTATTGAGAAATGAGTCACTAATCCATGTTTACGAGTATAACTGGACTCAGATGTCTTACTTGAATTATCATCGGCTCATTACTTTATTAGTCCCATTCCAAGTTGATTCATATCGCTTGGTTGAGTCGTATTTTTATGATATATCCTTACGCCTTGCTTGTGCCGTTCTGCCAAGTATTGGTTTACGCCACTCTCATGCCGTTCTACTGGGAGTTGGTTGATTTATGTTTTTCCCGCCCCTTTCGGACTGTTCTGCCGATTGTGGGTTAGCTCATATCGTATTCTGGTGACAATGCCTTTATGCTATACATTTTGCTTGACTTGTCTTTACGCCCCTTTCGGAATGTCCTGCCGATTGTGGGTTTAACTCATATTTTCCGCCTCTTTCGGACTGTTCTGCCGATTGTGCGTTATCTACTTCCGTTCTGTCGATCGAGTCTTGGATGCGGACTGTTCTGCCGCATGTCGGATCGGGAACCGTTCTGTCCCGAGAGTCTTGCCAGATTTAGACTAGGACTGAGTCTTGGGAGTACCATTGTCGTCCTACCAGGGGAATTATATATTTATATATGAGTAGTAAAGGTCTTGCTTGGTTATAGATATTGGTATTTGTGTTTCAAGGCAAGAGTTATGCATTGTGTTGTTTGTCTTGGTCCTATCGGATACTAGGGGTGAGCAATAAGCCCTCTAGTTGCGATATGATCGTCGGGATTTATGTTCCCATCCGTTCTTATTGTGAGATGCAAGCCATAAGTATGAATGTGACATTAGTAGCCACGTCCCGTGCAATGTTTGCTAAGTGTTTTTCCAAGTAATGGCTACAATTTTTACTCTTGTAAATTGCATTGGTTGATCCCTTACTTAACTGCTTCACATGATTCGGATTCTAATCTCATATCTATGTTGGATTTCCTTGAAATGCGTGCTTTTGTATAAATGACCGTATTCTTATTTTTCATATTATTTAATTATCTCACATGATTAGTTAAATCTTTATTATGCTAATGTTGATCTATCTTGTTCCATCTCATTTAGTTGCCATGTTTAAATATAAACTTGATATTCACATCTTTCGTAAGTATCTTGCATGACTTACCTGTTTTAGTTCTTTATTATGTTTGTTTCGACATTTTGTGGCTGGGAGAACCTTGAGTTACTCCCCACTGACTGTGGCGTCCATCTTTACATGAATGACAGGTACTAGTTGGTGCATTTATAGGGTGAAGACATGTGTGAGCTAGCGAGCACTTTGGCCTTGTAGTCGGTTTATTAGGATAACCTAGACTCACTTTTATTGTATTGTCATTCGAGGGATATATTTTCCCTCACCTTGACTATCACCTTTGTATAATTTAATTTTTATTTCCGCATTATTTATTTATGTTTTAGATTTTATTGAACCCGTGCTTTAAACTTTAAAAATTTCAAAAATCTCCTGTTATAGCCATACTGGATCCGAAGCAACTGATGGAATTTGTCGACCATGACAATTTAGATGCTGTTCACATTTTGATTTGGATGAAGTAAGTTTTATTAATAAAACTATTTAGTCATTTCCATTTACAAATAATGATGTTTTTTTTAAATTATCAATTACAATAACAATCTTCGTTCCATGTGGCGTAATAAGTACCTCAATAATCAGTTCGCTGAGTGGAAGGTCCCAATTCACGCCTACGGATTTTTAAGTCCTAAGGTGTTCTCTGTGCACAAAATTTCATACGAAGAACAAATAAATAGTATCTCTCGTCGGTTTATGTCATCCAAAAAACTATGGCTTGCCCCCTATAATGAGAATATGTATGTATAGTACGTGATTACTGTAATGAATCACGGTTCAATAAATTTATTATTAACATGCTTAAATGCGTGTAAATGAACTAATAGTTCAATGTCCCAAAATGAATAGGAAGCATTGGGTGCTACTGACAATCCAAGTAGAAACAAAAACAGTGTACTGGATTGACTCTCGCGAAGGCAAACCCTATGACAATTGTGTAAGGATGATAACTGAGTAAGTTTACAACCTTCAATAATGTCATTTGTTATTGTATAAATTGAGCCATATATATGAAAATAACAATGGCATGTGTGTATATTTATGAATTAGTGTCTTTGAAACAAAAAAAGATTATGTCCACCTGGGAAATATGAATGCAACACTGATCTCAATTTTATCACGTCAATAGTAAGTGTATTCTTAATAATTACTCGTATTATATAATTAATGTTTATGCGAGCGGTTGATTATCTAATTCAGCTGATTTGTGCGTGATTTATATAATAGTCTCCTAAAGCACCAGACGACAAACAATGCGCCTTTTATGTTTGTCAGTCCATGTGGAAGGTTATCGACGGAAAACTTTCTACCATTCCGATATGTATTAGTGTGATTTAAAAACTATTTCAGACATAAATTGAGTTCAATTCTGTATACTTCCATGTATTATATCTATTTTGATTATATATATTTTGAATTGTTGTTTCCACTAATACTCAAAAAAGCCCCAGAATATTCGCCAGAGGACATCAATCAAATGAGAAATATGTGGGCCAGTTATGTTGTTTCATTAGCGGTGTCTCAATAGTTTGCTCATGCTTTATGTACGTGTGTGTGTATATATATAGAGCCATTGTGTATTGGCTTCATTTGTTTTTTTGTGGAAGTTGTGTTTTATGGCTTTTGATCATCCTGTTTGTACTGTTTTGAAAGTAGGTTTACTTGATCACGGAGTGTAATATTTTGATGTAGGATTGAATTTTTGCAGTGCACAGCTGCTGGACTGCTATTTTTAGCAGCAGCTAAAAAATAGCATTCCAGCAGCTGCTACAAACGCTGCTGAAAGAATAGCATTTCAGCAGCTGCTAGAACAAGCTAAAATCATTTTAAAAAAAAAAAATTAAAAACGATAACGGTTAAAAACAACCCGTTGCAAACAGTTATTTGACAACGGTTTTATTTAGATAAATAACCGTTGACATCTTTTCCCTCCCATTCAAACCGCCAAAAATATAAGATAACGAACGATAACTGTTGTCGAGTTCGAAATGTTAAAAACGGTTTATTTAAGAAGAACCATTGTCAAAGTTTCATCAACTGATAAATATAACAATGGTTTAATACGCAATAAAACCGTTTTTAAATTTTAACATTTAAGTAAATAAGATAACGAAATGAACCGTTATCATATATAATATTTAACAACGATTTGGAACCACTAAACCGTTGTCAAGAGTAAACTATGACAATGGGTTTGAAACCGTTATTAATATTTAATAACGGTTTGTTAAAAGTATACCCATTGCCATAAACATATTTAACAACAGTTTTATCACGGTTCTTGAGTTGTGATAACGGTGTTATAGATCCGTTATTGATGTTATATAATGGTCGCGTGTTTGTATACAACCGTGGTATTTATTTAACAACAGTCGTTGCAATAACGGTTCTGTGTGTCTATTTAATAACGGTAATTGCATTATTTGACCATTATTGAAGGTCTTATTTGTAACACCCCCATACTCCAAGTGCCTTACCAGGACCACTCAGGTATAAGGATACTACCATCTCGGTTGCCCGAGGTACTGAATATCATAAGACAATAAAGAAACGTACTTTTAAAGTAATTATAGATTAAGTGATTACATGTTCAAACCAAAACTAATAAAAGGAATTACAAGGTTCTCATACGGTCTACAGCTAAAACTATCAAAGCTACTAGACTTCGTCGACACAAATGGAAGACTTCTAACCGCCACGTGATGACTCATCCCGGCCTATCCCATACGCGTCATATCACACTGCTCAATAACCGCTCACCACCCCGAATGGATCACCACAGATTTTTAAAACATTTAAACGGGTCAAGACTAATCACACAATTCAATACATATATCAACAATAAGATAAACAGACAGCTTAACTGTCACACACACACAACCAACCAATTCCAATCATCTCAATCATTGATCGTCCCTTTGGACCGACCTCGCTAGTGGGGACCGCAGCCGTTCCCACCTAAGCCCCGCTCATCATACCGAGCGATAACCCTGTCCATTAATGTGCACATCCTTCCTGTGGCGGGTTCCACGAAGGGCGAAACTAGGGCGTGAAGTCACTCCCGCAAGTGACCCCACTCACCCGAGAACGCATCTCGAGAACCATCAACAACAATCACAACCACAAACACAATATAATCATCATATCAAACAACCAAATACAAAGACATCACCAATATCCCATTATGGGACTAATGCGAGTAGGAAATCCTTCCGGAAAGCAACACAATCATCGACGATCTAGCAGCTGTCTCAAAACCTCTCCTTTACAAATCCTTCTCCTATCACATAACCACATAATCACAATCTAACCATAACAAATCATAAAAACCTCCAATCCCAAAATTAGGGTTTAACCAAATCAAAGGAAAGACAATAAAAAAGGGTACATAGATCTTACCCTCGACGCAAGGAACTCAACGGTATAAACAACGACAAGAACTGACCGTCTGAACTCCGGAAATTGCTAAGAATGCGATTAAGAAGATGAACTTGTTTGCTTTCTCTCTTAAACAGAAATTTAGGTTTTGGAAAAGTGATTTGGAAACAATGACGGAAGTGTTTTATACTTTAATCGCATTATTAACAAAACCCGACAAAACAGCCCCCGAAATGGGCTACTCGATCGAGTAGCTAAGGTACTCGATCGAGTGCCCCCTTACTCGATCGAGTACCCTAGTTACTCGATCGAGTACCCAACAGGTCAGAAACTATTTTATTTCGCAAAACTCCTTTACTCGACAGAGTAAGGCCTACTCGATAGAGTACCCCAAGACTCATAAATACGGAGTATTACAGTCTTCCCTCCTTAAAAAGAACTTCGTCCCCGAAGTTCAACCCATACATGAAAACAAACATACTAACTCGATCAAGACACAACAACGTGACTAAGAACTCAAAACAAAACTCCAACCCAAACATGAACTCGTAACACCAACTCCACTAACTATTCCTACCTCCACAACATGACTCACGATATCGTATCCACTCCATTATATCTCTCTCAACACTAACTCCATACACTACCAAAATACTCATAACATCAAACGGAATGTTACATTCTACCACCCTTAAAAGGAACTTCGTCCTCGAAGTTTACTCAGACTCATAACACCATCCTCCAACTGTCGACACTATATAAAATATTCTCACACTTCGAAGCATCACACTACTACAAGCACGGCCATGGCCTTTTATAAGTATCACCCACAACACGAATCGATCTTTTATTCTACATCAAGACTCAACTTCCGAATATATTACCATATGTACAACCATCAAAATCTGTTTTATCGCATCCTACTCCTCTTAAGACAAATGTTACGTCCTCGTAACTCACTAATACCAAACCATATCTATATCTCATTACCCTCTGTACCACCACATGTCAAAGATAACCGTCTATAAACCAAACACTCACCATTCTTATATCCAAGGCTCCCATACATAAACATTTCCCATTCCTCAACTCATTCGGCAAACAAGACCTAACCTATACCATAAACTCGTAGCAAATCACCATACCCACTCTTCATTATTACTGCCAAACAACATACCTCTCTACGTAAGGCACTTTTCTCCCAGAAGCATAACTCACGGTCCGCACTCGTTACGTACACGCACACTAGATCCTCAAGTTCTTTCTTTCATTACCGCAAAATTCATACACAACTTAACATGACACTAATTTCCCCAACACCCTACACTCACTGTCTCAACAAAAGATTATGAACTACCTGCCGCTTTCAGCTCATTACAACACATGTTCCACGAATCATTTTCCATTACCATGTCTACCGATGTCTCATCTGAAAACAAGATCAAAATTACCGTAACAACCTCTCACAACCGTGTCCCATCAACAGATTATCACTATCCCATGACAACAACGAAACATATACAACTCTATTTCACATCATACTCTACCTCATTCCCAACTTAACCTGGTAAAGAAAACATGAATAAGCAAGACAACTGTCTATCAAAGACAAACCGACACTCACAGAGAGCAACATCAAACAAAACAACAATCTATGTATAATGGTATGTACTTTGAAACCCGAATCATAATCATCCCGCCACTCCACCACAACCGGTGACGGCATCACAACACCGCCACCAACAGCCACACCGTAGTGCGAAAATACCCGCATCACAAAGACTATGTACCGTGCCCGGATCACCACCCGAGGCACCACAACCACACCGATAGACATCACAATTGCATACAATTCCCATAAATACTGACTTAGCATAACTTCTCAGACAAGAAAAACTTACTCAAATCCACTTTATTAAATCACCACGCAACATATTATATGGATAAACAGATAAGCATCTCATGAACATCCTCTCTGCCATTTCCCGGAATACACATGTGTTATCAATACACATAAAATTATAACTAGCCATGTCAAATCAATCAAATTATTACCTTTTTGGATATCATTAAATTAAATTACCGTGTCCAACATATATATTACCGAACATTCATAAAACAATTTTATAATTATCATACCATACCACTTCTTGTGAGGTCAGAACCTCACACAAACATTTACACAAATCACGGATCTGTAATCACAACCAACTAGTCAATCCTGACCACGTAAGTCACCACTCGAAAAAGGTCACCTGCCGCCCGAGTTTAACTCATATGCCCCTCATAACATATTCCCCCATTCGCACAACCATCACTTCCTGCCAAATATATTCACACCTTCACTATTCAACTAATAGCGTCCGCCTCATCTAACCACATCTTATACCCTCTCACAATCATACACAACAATCAGGTCCCTACCAAATCAACCTCTTTAGAATTGCTACCTTTCTAATATTCCATCACTCTTAGCCATTAGTGATAACACCACAATGCCACCGCTGCTCGTATATCAAATCTCTTACACTCATATCAAAATAACATGGGTTTTCTAGCATTTTTGGTTAACATTGCAAATAACGAACATCAAACCCATCCACAAAATTACCTCAACATTATTCCCAATGCTATCTTATTTGTATTGTCATCCAACTCTCCACCAAATATCTCGTATCGTGCCAATACTCCACCAACTTCTTACTCCCTTAATTCCTCGAAACTCATGATTAATCATGTTGTCCTGAAACTTCTGTATAACTATTAACTTACGTACCCTTGATAGTATCATACATCTCGACGATTCCTTACTTTATGTCACATAACTCCGGTGAACTTTTCTCAACTTACTTTTATCCTTCTTTTCTCGTTATACTCAAAAATACCATTAATAGCTCAGCTCCTTATTACTTCTATCTAACTCTTTAGTGCTCCGATTATCTTTTCATTGCTCCAAAACTCAAATCCCATTATTTTCTACCGACATCATCGCACTCTTTCTTACCATGGATCTTCTCTTATTATGCTATCACTCATACTTGCCACTAATCTATCCATAGAACCGACGTTTAATGTTCAAACAATTGTGTGGACAAGGCCCTCGGGAACTGCGTCCGCGGGATCCACACTAGGCATAATCGACTCGAGGTTCTTTCGAATCGAATTAAGACCAATTAGAGTCGCCACCAAGTTTTTTGGGAACTTGGAACCGTTCAAGTCAACTTTACACCTTTCATCGAAAAGCATAAAGCCAATCGACTACGAGTGATTAAAGATAAAGACTTGTACCCTATATCACTCGATTTGAATGACTCTCGTAATCCAATGGTATTTAGACGGATCCACAAACCATAGATCTTGAGTAAGGGGTGAGGGTACGTGTTGGAAGGCCCGTAAGGACACCCAACCCCGCCCGTCGATAACGGCCTCTACTAAGTTAAGTGTTGGAGTTCAAACAAGGTCATAGCTACTACGATGTATGATATGCAAACGTTGTTTTAACCCTAACATGTGACAACAATTTCTATGTCGTTTTAGATGCAACTAAACTAACTTTGTCAAAGTTGTAATTTAGCATGTGGGTTGATTGATCTAACAACATACAAACGAAAGCAAACAAGGCTTAGGGGAAATGGGGGAGCCGTTGGGATCTACCTATTACAAACCAGGCATTTCATGCCGACACAACAACAAATTAAAGATACAACTCGATCTAAATACAAATGCTACATACAAAACAACACACGACGACACACACGGCCGTTTGGCCTTGAAAACCGTGCACATGAGGGGTGGCCCACGGCTCACATGACCCACGGCCTTGGGTCACTCCTCGTAATGCGTGCTCGCGCTTAATCTCATCGAATTAGACATAGGGCTACGCACCAAAGCATGCATTAGCATAAACCGGGCCATGTTGCTTTAAACAACATGCGGTTTACTACGCTCCTACAAGCATTGGGGAACAACCGTCTAACCAAACAAGACTAAGGTTTTTAGAAATCATTTGACTCGATAAAAGAAAACAAACTTGAAAGATTACAACTCGATAAACAAACTATAAATTACAGGCTATAAAACAAACAAAGAACAAATGATAAACAGGGAACGGAAAACGAAACGAGAAAGACAAGACACACGGCCAACTCACGGCCTAAACCAACGTCAACCTAGTTCCTAAGTTAGATTCATTGGTTAGATCGAACGATTGCAAAAAAGGGATAGGAAACAAGTTAGAAAACGAGTTAGAAACGATGTTGATTGATTGTCGCGCAAGGGTGCATTCTACACGGCCTAAAGGGTCTAATTAGGTCAGATATCATAAGATTAAAGCTTACTCGTCGAGTGTTAATAGGAAGGTGCTAACCATGCACTCCTATGCTAGCGAGAAATCAAGTGATAAGAAAGATGCGTTCAATTGTTTACAGAATCGTCGATTGATTTTATAACTTACGTCGAAGCCACCTATCGTGTCTAATTAGATTATTAAATTAAATTAATGTTATCTAAATATGTCATAGGTTAACAATCAGAGGTTAAACTAACATACAACGGGTCCTAGGGTATGTCGATTTGGCCGAAACAACAAGGGGGTCAAAAGCGAAGAACGAAGTTAGACAATTGTTTTATTTATGCCCTACCTTGAACACGAGGATATGTAAATGAGACGGGGGTGTACGACCGACTGAAGTAGCGGTTTATTTTCCCATCTCAAGTCAACGCGGGTGTTCATGGTGGTACTTTAACTCATACTCGGACTAAACTAGTTTCATAGTTAATTAAACAATCGATAAACAAAACGAAAACAAACAAAAAACAAACTAAAAAAAGCATAAGAAAACGAAATAAAAAAGAGGAAAGAGAAGGGGATTTGATGCACCCTCAACCTACATGTATCGTTGACACCGTCTTGGGTCGTAATCGACGGTAGATTTTATCTCGAGAGGCCGTCGTCGACGAAGAATAAAGCAAACACGCGTTTTGGAAACTTTCTGGACAGCGATTTTAAAACAGTGATAACTCCCTCGTTTCACGACGAAAATTCGATTTAAAAGATGTTTTGGAAACTAGAAAGAGAGGAGAACAAGGATCTTAAAGCAACCCCTGCTCGTTTTGGGTTATTGGGCACGAAAAACGACCACAAACAGAACTGGACAGACAAGAATAAACCGCGAAAACAGAGTGTTATTTCACTCTGTTTTTCGAGGGATTTCGTGTACTCTCAAGGGCAATTTGGCTCGTAAATCTTTGTCTAATGTGTAGATGGATGTTATGTGGTTAATTAGGAACAAGAAACTCGAGTTTTTATGGAGGTTTGATGGAGGAACGAAAGGGTTTTCGAAGAGGACACACAAACAGTTCAGTTTGTGTGTCGGTTTTGTTTAGGGTTTTTGAAGGATGTTTAGGGTTTGTTTCTGAGGTTTAAAGCTTGTGGGTGATGGTTGGATGTATGTAGAACTTAGAGGAATGAATGTATGGTGAAGGGGTGATATTTATAAGGAGTTAAAATAGGGTAAAAGGGGGGAGAGGCAGACGGGCTCGGCTGAGCATAGCTGCTGTCCAGCAGCTTTTGGGGGGTTTTCTAGGGTTCGTATGGGGGGTTTTCTTGGTGGTTAAGGTAAGTTAATATGGGTAGGATATTAGGGTATGGGTTAGGGTTAATGGGTACGGGTCTTGGTAGTGTTTGGAGCGGGTTTTGGGCTCGGGATTGAGCTGCCAAAACAGGGGGCTGCTCGGTTTAGTGCGGGCTGTTTGGGGCCTGTTTTGGACGAGAATTTGGGCCGTGGTTAGGGGGTTCGAACAAGGGTGGATGGGTAGAGGCTTGGGTTGGTTAGTGTACTCGATATTCGTGCCAATTCGTAAAGGAAACGGGCTCAAAAACCGAGCTAAAATCGAGCTCAAAAACAAGTGTTCAAAACGAGTTCTTTTCGATTTTCAAATCGATTTTTCAAATCAAATAACCCATTAAAATAAATGACTTTTCAAATCAAATATACTCATAAAATGATTTTTCAAATCAATTATTTATTTTATTTTCAATAAAATAAACTTAAGAAAATAAATTCAAAATAAAATAAAATAAATTGAATTTACCTAAAAAACCATAATTTAAATATCATTTAAATTAACAAAAAGAATTCACTAAAAAAAACATTAATTTAAAAATCATTTAATAAAATGAACTTACTAAAAAAAACATTAATTTAAATATCATTTAAATTAATAAAATACTTCATCGACGACGCCCATTCTACATCGTAAAACGAACCCAAATAAATGACAGTGACAACTAAAGAATACATGTGTCCTATCATCATCGGGTGTTTGTCGGGTTCTCTATAAATTCCAATATCGACGGATCCGGGTATCTACAAATTGCATCTCCCTTTTTACATCTCTAGAAATCCGAATTCATTTAATACCGTTAATTACCCAAGGAAATCACACAGTAGTTTCATCTTTTAATAAACTAAACCTCCCAACTCACTCACTGTCTACAATTACACCTCGCGACATGTCTCCACAAAGTTCACTATATATTACTCTTCTCAACCCCTTTAAACGAACTTTCACTACATAAATCCATAACCCACACGACTCCTAACCATTTCCCTCCATAACTCTTTACACATCGCAAGCTGCCACTATCCACATTCTTACTTTCAATCTCTTCATTCTCACGTTCATTATACTCACATCATCCCTTGTCTATATTCACTTATTTTTACATTACTCAACACACAATCATATCACTCATCCCGTCTCGCAAAACGTGCGCCATGCCTCAATAAACTATACCAATCTTCCTTTTCTTTTTCCACCATCTATCATAATCACATATAACTCATGTCCTCCCCACCGAACTCATACTCATCATAGTGCCACTCTTTACATCATAAGATTGGGTAACTTATGCTTCAGGACCAACACATACATAAAACAATGCATAAAGAAGTAATACAGCACCTTTGAATTAAACATAATATGCAACGAATGTCAAAAGACAAACATATGACCCGAAATACGCATATGACCTGCACAGACCCCACTCGATCGAGTACCAGAACCTACTCGATCGAGTTGAGGCTACTCGATCGAGTGCCCAACATGCTCGATCGAGTGCCCCGACTCCAGAACCCAAACAGACCTTCTGATCTCTGATTTACTCGACCGAGTAGCCCGGCTACTCGATCGAGTGATCCCATACTCGATCGAGTGCCCGAGGTACTCGATCGAGTGCCCAAAAACACGATTCTGGTCAAAATAACGACAAGTACCCACTCGATCGAGTCATGCAGACTCGTGAATACTACCCAAATGTTATCTCACATACCCTAACGTACTATGCATTCATTATTATTTCAACATTATGATTACAACTACGCATTCAAATCTGCGCGACTCCTCATACAATTAACAAAATAATCTACTTCGTGTTATCAAGTGCCACGTTATAAACAACCATCATGCTTTTCATCCAATTCGTTATATAAAACACATATCATTGAACCTCTATTCTTCATGTTACTACTTACCAAAAGTCAAACATTACCATCTATCATGCTCATATAACATTCAACTTTCAATCATGTATTACCCGCATGTTTTAAATTTTCATAACTTTTCATAACACAAACCACACCCATACACTACAAATCCTATTTCCATGTTGCTAATACAACAACATTACAAATCCACTTCATCACACATCATCATATACGAACTACTTTCTTTTTCTACCATATCATTCATCATTCTCATATACTTTTCCAACGATTCCAACCAACATGTCAACCAACTATCATGCAACATGCTTTCAACAAACCATATACAAAGACAATTAACATTCACGTCGCACATATACACACGGACTCCACGTTCCCATACCATGTGACTGGCTTAAATATCATGGGGCCAAGATTTTGAAGTGAGGGCGCCTACTCACCCAAAACCTAGCATCAGCCGGGGCTCCCATTACACATACACCAGGTTCATTTTATTAGACTCCCTATGTTCATTATGTTCATTTGTTACAGGTTCCAAAATCGTCGCTCTGATACCATTTGTAACACCCCCATACTCCAAGTGCCTTACCAGGACCACTCAGGTATAAGGATACTACCATCTCGGTTGCCCGAGGTAAGTCGAATATCATAAGACAATAAAGAAACGTACTTTTAAAGTAATTATAGATTAAGTGATTACATGTTCAAACCAAAACTAATAAAAGGAATTACAAGGTTCTCATACGGTCTACGGCTAAAACTATCAAAGCTACTAGACTTCGTCGACACACGGAAGACTTCTAACCGCCACGTGATGACTCATCCCGGCTATCCCATACGCGTCATATCACACTGCTCAATAATCGCTCACCACCCCGAATGGATCACCACGTTTTTAAAACATTTAAACGGGTCGACTAATCACACAATTCAATACATATATCAACAATAAGATAAACAGACATGCCTTAACGTCACACACACACAACCAACCAATTCCAATCATCTCAATCATTGACGGCGTCCCTTTGGACCGCCCTGCGATGGGGGACCGCAGCCGTTCCCACCTAAGCCCCGCTCATCATACCGAGCGATAACCCCGTCCATTAATGTGCACATCCCCTTCCGTGGCGGGTTCCACGAAGGGCGAAACTAGGCGTGAAGTCACTCCCGCAAGTGACCCCACTCAGCCGAGAACGCATCTCAAGAACCATCAACAACAATCACAACCACAAACACAAAGATAATCATCATATCAAACAACCAAATACAAAGACATCACCAATATCCCATTATGGGACTAATACCGAGTAGAAATCCTACCGGAAAGCAACACAATCATCGACGATCTAGCATTGTCTCAAAACCTCTCCTTTACAAATCCTTCTCCTATCACATAACCACATAATCACAATCTAACCATAACAAATCATAAAAACCCCCAATCCCAAAATTAGGGTTTAACCAAATCAAAGGAAAGACAATAAAAAGGGTACATAGATCTTACCCTCGACGCAAGGAACTCAACGGTATAAACAACGACAAGAACTGACCGTCTGAACTCCGGGAATTGCTAAGAATGCGATTAAGAAGATGAACTTGTTTGCTTTCTCTCTTAAACAGAAATTTAGGTTTTGGAAAAGTGATTTGGAAACAATGACGAAAGTGTTTTATACTTTAATCGCATTATTAACAAAACCCGACAAAAGCATTTCGAAGCCGGCTACTCGATCGAGTAGCTAAGGTACTCGATCGAGTGCCCCCTTACTCGATCGAGTACCCTAGTTACTCGATCGAGTACCCAACAGGTAAGAAACTATTTTATTTCGCAAAACTCCCTTGCTCGACAGAGTAAGGCCTACTCGATAGAGTACCCCAAGACTCATAAATACGGAGTATTACATTATTTGGGGTAGTGAAGGCTTGTTAGACCATGCATATAGTTGAATAGGAAGAAACTAAGTCGAATTGTAGGTGTTGTACAGTCTTGAACGACTCGGCTCCGGGACCCAAATTTTCCTAGGAATTGTAAGGCATAAACTAACTCGATTCCACTACAGCAATAATTTGCTTGCATCTATGTAAACATGTTTGTATGATCATCACCATGAATCCCCTATAATCCCAGGATACCCTAGTGCCTTAATCAATTGTTTATAATCCCCTATTTGCCTACTTGCTTTGTTTTATTTTCATTTCTTTACTTCTCGTTGTTTAGTAGTTTAGATAACCATCTCAACCCAAACTACATTGTGCCACCCGAAGACTTAGCTACTTGCAAAATCGGTAACTTAACTCAGTACCCGTCCCTTGGGATCCGACCTTTACTTACCGCTCTACTAAGAGTAATTTGTCGAGTCTATAAATATTGTTTTGTTTGGTTAGCTTAGACGACAAAGTAATAAACCGTATCAAAAATGGCGCCATTGCTGGGGACGGTGTTCAATTGAGTTGTTATTTGTTGCTTTTAGTTGAGTCTTTCTTTGCCTTGAGGAAGCGCATTTCCTCAAGGTATTTCTCACCTTTTTCTCTTAGTTTACTTTACAAGATTTATCTTATAGATTTTTGTGTAGAGGACCATGCGAGTACTAATCTCATCAAAGACCCTTTGCAAGCATTGGAGGCCTTGGACGCAAGTGAGGCCAAAGACAAACATTGGCATTGGAAGTAGACCTCATTGAAGCCGCTCTAGCCAACAAAGAGCTCACTCTTGAGCTATCTATGCAGATAAATGACATTCTCAAGGAAGCATCACGATCCACTAAGGAAGAACAAGCAACCAACGTAGAACATGTAATGAGGGTGCAATGTGTAATGGAGGTGGAAGATGTTCCTAATGAACCATCAAAGCTAGAAAGTGAGGTACAAACCCTAACTCTAAAACCCCTTCCCCCTAATTTGAAGTATGCTTATCTTGATGAGTCTAAAACCAAACCAGTGATTGTCAATGAAAAACTTGATGATAGTCAATTGGAAAGTTTGCTTGGTGTGTTGAAAGAAGATCAGAAAAGGCTATAGGTTATAGTCTAGATGACCTTAAGGGAATAAGCCCCGACTTTTGCATGCATAGGATTCATTTAGAGAAAGACCATAGACCTACCATCCAAGGACAAAGGAGACTAAACGCCCACATGCAAGAAATTGTAAAAGCGGAGGTTATAAAATTGCTTGATGCGGGAATCATCTACCCTATATCGGATTCCTTGTGGGTTAGCCCCGTTCAAGTGGTACCTAAGAAAGGAGGTACCATGGTGGTGAAAAATAACAAGAACGAGCTAATACCAACAAGGAAGGTTACCGGTTGGTGAATGTGTATTGATTATCGTAAGTTGAATTCCGCAACAAGAAAGGATCATTTCCCCCTTCCATTCATTGATCAAATGCTTGAGAGGCTTGCCTCAAACAGATTCTTTTGCTATCTTGACGGGTACTCGAGATTCTTCCAAATCCCGATACACCCGGATGACCAACATAAGACCACCTTCAGATGCCCTTACGGAACATTTGCATATAGGAGAATGCCCTTTGGGCTATGCAATGCTCCCGCTACCTTTCAACGTTGCATGATGAGTGTCTTTTCCGAATACTTAGAAACCATAATGAAGGTTTTTATGGATGATTTTAGCGTTTTTGGGAAAGACTTTGATTCGTGTTTGCATAATCTATCTCATGTCTTGCAAAACTGTGAAGATGTTAGTCTTGTGTTAAATTGGGAAAAGTGTCATTTCATGGTAAATAAAGGTATTTTATTAGGTCATTTGATTATGGAAAAGGGCATCGAGGTTGACAAGGCTAAAGTTGAAGTGATAGAGAAATTACCGACACCCGTGAATGTCAAAGGGGTACGGAGTTTTCTCGGTCATGCGGGGTTTTACCGGCGATTCATAAAAGATTTTTCCAAAATTGCACAACCCCTCACTCAACTTTTGCTTAAGGATGCCCCGTTCCAATTTACTCATGAGTGTGTTGAAGCTTTTGATAGGATCAAGGAAGCTCTAATTTTAGCACCAATCATTCAACCCCCAAATTAGAAGTTGCCATTTCAGATAATGTGTGATGCAAGCAACTAAGCCGTTGGTGTGGTTCTTGGCCAATGAGTTGGAAAAGCTTTACATGCTATATTCTATATAAGCAAGACCCTTGATGCATCACAAGTCAGCTATGATACCACGGAAAAGGAACTTCTTGCTATAGTGTGTGCTTTGGAAAAGTTCCGCTCCTACCTACTTGGATCGAAGGTGGTTGTATTTTTGGACCACAGTGCTCTTACACATCTCTTCGTGAAGAAAGAATCGAAGACACGCTTGTTGAGGTGGATATTGTTACTCCAAGAATTTGGCCTAGAAATAAGAGACAAGAAAGGAGCCGAAAATGTAGTAGCGGGTCACTT
This sequence comes from Silene latifolia, assembly GCF_048544455.1. Classification (NCBI taxonomy): domain Eukaryota; kingdom Viridiplantae; phylum Streptophyta; class Magnoliopsida; order Caryophyllales; family Caryophyllaceae; genus Silene; species Silene latifolia. The sequence continues at coordinate 177,985,577 of NC_133537.1, forward strand.
GTCAAGAATTCGATTTGACAACAAAGATGAAGATACACCAATCAATGATTCCTTTCCCGATGATGTTCTCATGGCAATCCACACGCAACTTGAGAGGCATACCACATCATGGTATGCCGATTTTGCAAACTACATTGTAGAAGGAGTCTTACCTCCGAAATTGAACTACAATCAACGAAAGAGGTTCTTGTTCGAAGTGAAGAGATACTTTTGGGATGATCCCAATCTCTACAAAGAATGTAGTGATGGCCTTTATCGAAAGTGTGTCCCACAATGGGTAGTGCAAGGAGTTTTGGAAGGTTGTCATTCGTCCCCTTATGGAGGACATCATGGAGCTAGGAGGACGGTTTCCAAAGTCCTACAATCGGGCTTGTATTGGCCTACCATGTTCGAAGATGCTAGAGAATTCAGCCTCCATTGTCACCCTTGTCAAAGAACCGGCAACATATCTTGGAGAAATGAGATGCCATAACGAGGCATTTTGGAGGTTGAAATCTTTGATATTTGGGTAATTAATTACCAAGGTCCCTTTGTTATCTCAAGGCAACAAGTACATTCTAGTTCTTGTTAATTATGTGCCCAAATGGGTAGAAGCAATTGCAACCCCATCCGATGATGCAAAAACGGTGACCAAGATCTTAAAGAAAGTGATCTTCCCAAGATTTGGAGTTCCTAGAGCGATTATTAGTGATTGTAATACCCGTCCTTTTAGGGACCTGTTGACTGACGTTGACCGACCTTAGTGATATGTCTCAGTCTTTGGGAAGCCTTACGAGTGTTGACCGGTGAAGTGGTAATCTTTGAGTGAGTGGTACGCGCTCTAGTCCAGGCTACTCGATCGAGTAGCTTGAGTACTCGATCGAGTAGGGGTCACTCGATCGAGTAAGTTAGTTACTCGATCGAGTAGCGTCTTTATAGCGGGGGTTTATAATCGTGTTTTGATAGAATCACAAATCATTTCCGCCTTCTTCCTCCAAACCTAGAGGTCGCCTTTCCTCATTCCCTTCACCATAATCCCTTCCATTGGAGCCTTTGAGGATGCTTATGCCTTGGGTATAGGTTGCTTGAGTCGGGTAGCGGTCCTGACGCTGGATAGCTATGCGTAGGTATATCATCGTCATCATCATTGTCGTTGTCGTTTTCAGTTAGGGTTGTAGTGGTTATGATGGATTATTGTACTGTTTGTATAGGTGTATTGCTTGCTTGGTTGATTTCATGTGATTGAATGTGGAATCGATGCGGTTGGCTAAATATAGGTTTGCCTACTCAGTACTGTTGGTTGTCTAGAGTGTCTTGTGATGTGGTTTGGTTGTTGTTACATTAGTATGGTTGTCGAATTGTGATAGTTGGTTGGTGTTGTGCTATTGTGTCTATCGTTGTCGGAATACATTGATTATGATTGGATGTCTGTTAAATTCGTGGCGCGTCCCTGGCTGAGTGCAGTCACTTACGGGAGTGGCTTCACACCCTTGGTTCGCCCTCTATGGAACCCGCCACAGGAGGGGATGTGCACATTAAGGAAACTTCGGTTTATCGCTCTGTATCATGAGCGGGGATTTGGTGGGTACGGCTACGGTCCTCCACTAGCAGGGCTGGTCCAGTGGATAGTCGGTGACGGTGATTTGTTGGAATAATTATGGCTTGTGTGTGTGCTTGGTTGTGTATGTAGTGTGTTGGCCGTTGTTGTTGTATCTTTCCTCAGTTAGTGACCTTCTGTGGTTTGTCTTCTTGTTGTTTCTATTGTGTCTGCCATGATCCCTTATGGTGAGCAGTCAGTCTTAGCAGGTGATGTCTTGGATGGTAGCTGGAGTCTTGGCGGGATGAGTCCTTCACGAGTCACGACATGAGTAGTTCACATAGTGGTGTTGAGTTGTATCTTTTATATCAGTAGTTTTTTGTAATCTTTTAATAAACTATAATTGTTCTTTTATCGACTTTTGATGATTACTATCCTCGGGCAACCGAGATGGTAACGCCCTTATATGCTAGGAAAGGTCTTATTAAGGCTCCTTGGTATATGGGGGTGTTACAAAGTGGTATCGGAGCGACGATTTTGGAACCTGTAACAAATGAACCTAATGAATGTAGTGAGTCTAATAAAATGAACCTGGTGTATGTCTATTGGGAGCCCCAACTGATACTAGATTTTGGATGAGTAGGCGCTCTCATTTCAAAATCATGGCCCCATTATGCTTAAGCCAGTCACTGGTTAAGGGAATATTGAGTCGGGAATTATGTGCCTAGTGTGAATAATGATTATGTTAGAGATGTGTGTGATGAAGTTTCCGTTGACGCTAGTATGTGTGTGATTATAATGAGAATGGTGAAAGTCTGTGGTCGAATAGAAGTGTTTGTGAAAGGAGTAGAACTGGTGAGATCTTTATAATGTGTGACAGTGTGTAGAACGTGGTGATGGTGGTGCTTACTTCGAAAAGTTGGTAGTGGTAACTGATATAAAAGCTTGTGAGTCTCGTATGTGGTAGTAATGGTGATAGTTAGTAAATTGTAAATTTGTTGTAATGATCATCAAAATAATATTGGAATGAATGTGATAGATGAATGTTTGAATGCTTCCGCAAGTTGGTGTAATTGATTGAGTAAGCTATTTGTTGATTGTCGTGAAAAGTTAGATTGTAGAAGGCTTGAATGTTAAAGAAGGGTTGAGTGTTATATGAATGATTAGAGTGATGTGCTTAAAAGTTATTTTGTTGAATTTGTAAATGTATGCTTATAAACAAAAGGAACGTGTTAAGAGTATGCATGAGAAAGTTGAAAGTTTAATCATTTAGTTGCGTAATGGTCGTCATAGAATAAAAAAAAATGAAGAGTTGAATGAGTAATGTATTTGATGGACTGATACGTTGTACTTGTGTAGTGGTAATACGATGTGAATGAATATATTAACCACTGCCGAGACCCAAATTCATTTTTGGAAGCGACACGCGTTGCTGTTTTGCAGGAATCTTTAGTTAATCTTATATATTTCCGACCATGTATCTAGCCTTGCTTGACCGAGTACGAGTGCCTACTAGACCGAGTAGACCTCATTCGATCTAGTTAGGAAGCTATTACGTCGAGAAAGTCGGAATCTCCTGCGAAAACTCGACCGAGTAGCTCCAACTCGATCGAGTGGAGGCCACTCGATCGAGTAACATACTTACTCGATCGAGTAAGTCGCTACAGTGCCGCTGAAACACGGGTTAATAAACCCTTTTTACATTCTTTCTTCCTATTATTTCCTCTACTCCGCAAACCCTAATCTCTAATCTCTCTTAATATACTCTGATTCTTGTTGATTTTGTTGGAATATGTGTCCTCCGATAATAATGCGATCACAATTGTCGATCATATTGATCACATGTTTAAATCTCATTTTAAGAATACGTAAGGGATGATTCATTTTATAGTCAACTGATCAACATTAATCGGTAACTGTAGATACCCAGTATCTGCTGAGACTCCAACAAACACCCGATGATTATCGGACTACAACATGCTTTGGAATCGCGGCGTTTGATCGACAGTTTGTGTACAACTTTACGTCGGAAAACTTAAAACGATTTCGAAAATAAAATATCTCAAAACATTTCAAAAATACCTGCAGTTTTTAATGCATGGCGACGGGGTCGCAATGACACTAACTAGAGTCAAAACCGGCACCGGACCAAAAACCGACTCAAAAATTCAAATCCCGACTCCAACAACGAGTCAAACCGAGTCAACCACCAAAAACAAACATTTCAAACCTTCTACCTAAAGTTTTCCCGGATTCATGAATGGTCAAGTACCAAACATGTGATTACAAAACATAGGATAGAACAAATCATGATTGCGTTTGTTGTGAAAGCGACAACACACCTCGAAGACCCGCGACGTGGCTCACGCCTCTTTGAGCAACCCAGGTGGCCACGTCGCTCAAAACTCACACAACCACTCATTCTCCTAAAAATAACCCTTAAATGGCACCCATTTGAGAGTTACGCGAGTGTCCGCCCCCTCTTTTCTCCCTTAAAATTCTCGACTCGACTTTTTAAGTCACAACCCGACGGGTATTTACGACCTACCGATCATAAACACGAGCCTTACACATTGTTTGGTACCGTCATCGTGCATTAAATCACTTGACCGACCACTTCGACCACTACACCATCACTAAACTTTTAAAACACTCTTTTACTTACCAAAACGGTTTTAAACCGAGTTTTTTCCGATCAAACGAGTTGTTACACTTACGTCGGTCACTCGCCATAACCAAACATGTAAGTATGAGGGTGTAAAAATCCTCTTTTATTATGTTTTCATTTGTTTCATGACTCTAACATGCTAAAACAGGCATAACATGAACCAAAACATGGAATAAACGAGCCAAAATTGATTTCTGGTCTGAGGGAGAAGCCCCTTAGGTCGCCAACTAGCTCGCGCCTAAATGGGGTATTCAGACCAGAAATCAACCGTGTTTGTTCTCGTCATTTCCCTTAATCCATTTTTCATATTTGTAATCGGTTTTCACCATTTCAAGTATTTTCGAACCTTTGTTGTTTTATTTCACATGTTTTAACCATAAAGCATTTTTCACCCTTGGTTCTTCATACCATGACGGTTAAATCCGTGTTTCGGTGATAATATTTGGTTAATGACATTTAAAAGGTATTTTAAAACCTTTTATTTCATTTCTTTACATTTTCAAACAAACATATTAGTCACCAACACAAAGTCATCCTTGGTTCCACATACCATGCCGGATTTTAACCCGGGTACGATGATGAGTACCGACTAATAACATTCAAATGGACTTAAAACAATTAGTCCATAATCTTTTTCAAAACTTTTCATGTCAAGTGTGACAAATCGAACCCGACACCGAATATTATCAAATAATGATGATTATTCGAGTCTAGTTCTTCAAATCAATAAATGCGGTCTAAACGACCCCTTCAATCAAACCGGGTTCAAACACCCATTTTCAACACGTTTTATAACGTTTTCTAAAAGGTCAGAACACGGCACATAAACCGTGGGCTAACCCGTGCCTAAACAGTCTCTCCATTTCTCATTTTCAAAACCAGAGGGAGGCCCCTTACACCGCCGGCTGGCTCGCGCCTCATATAGCCGTCTGGTACAGGGCCTGTTCCCTTCTAGCATTAGTCTAGGACGATCCCGACTCCGGTTAACCCGGATATAGGACGGATCAGATGACTATTTGATTATCCAAAACCATATTTGCAATATGCCTTACTAAGATAAATGGATCACGTTATGCACCCTAAACCTAATACGGTAAATGGATGTTTAATTTCCGTCTTGCATGCAAATCAACCTTTAATCCAACTCGACATCTTATACTTGATACTTGGATTAAATCAACCGACTTAGAAAGCTCTCATATGTTAGGTTTAAATTAGTGGATGCGCATTCATGCATTTAAACCGTTTCATCAACTTTTGCATTCAACCAACCAAGATCGATCAGTAGAAGCCGCTAAACGTGGGCGGGATTGGGTGTCTGATTATAGGGCTTCCCAATACGTACCTTCACCTCTTACTCAGAAATTTTGGATAGTGGACAACCTTATCCAGGGCGTACGAGACTCATTCTAGAGATAGGATGCTAAAGAGGGACGATTTCCTTATCTTTAGTACCTATGTCAAACGATGTTTTGTGCTTCGATTTGACTGAGGTATAAAGTGGAATTCGAACGGGTTTCAGGCATCCCACAAATGCTTGGTGGCGACTCCGAACATCTCCAATCGTTTCGAGACCCTTACCGAGACGAAACCGACCGATCTAAAATGATCCGGTCGAAAGCATCTTTTACGCCGCCGAGCGTGGCTTTCAAAGAGACCGTTGTAAGTCCACAGATCGAAGTGGGCTTGCAGGTGGGCCATGTCCACAGATTGGCGACTCCGCTGGGGATAACTAGGACACTTATGTCTTTACGATCCCTAGATGGTGAGACTCGAACGACGTCTTGGTTGGAATGCAATAATTGATATTACGGTCACGGTCGGGTTTCCTTGTCTGGGCCCACAACCTAACCCTTTTCGACCAATTGTCTCGTTTCGTCGGCGTGAGTTTTCTCATCCCCGCGTTTTGAATCCCGATTGAGTCAAGCATACTGTTGACGTTACACATTTCTGTTTCGTCAAAGAGCTTTCATCACTTTCGAGCACGAGGCTAGGGCACCCTCCTTACACATTTTGTTTGGATTGGTCTCGCAAATCGGGGTTTGATCGCTTGGTGTGTGACCCACCCTTTTAAGCCAAAACCCGAGTCTGCATAATGCATAATATGATGAAACTGTGAGTGCTTATGTGCTACTTGATCATAAGTCCTTCCGTGTCATTTTCAAAAACACCACTTTGCGCCGTTATAATGGCCATTTCAAACCTCGGTCTTTCGTCGACCGATGCACGCCTTTTTAGGCCGTCATGATGACGATTTTCAAACCCGGTTTTGTATAACCATTTCAACACGCCTTTCTAGGCCATCGTAATGACGATTTTCAAACCCGGTTTTGTATAACCATTTCAACACGCCTTTCTAGGCCATCGTAATGACGATTTTCAAACCTGGTTTTGTATAACCGTTTCAAAAATCACCTTTTTACTCCGTTATAATCGCCGCGTCTAGACAAGGATTTTAACCCGTTTCGCGCCGACAATGGCTTTCTTTCAAAACCCGAGAAAAGCACACCCCCTTTTCTCGAGACACTTTCGGGATCCCGAGGACCATGCATCGTCCCCGAGACCTCTTCAAACATTTCAAACTCGATTTTCAAAACATACAATTTTGAATTTCAAAACCGTCTTGGGAAACGATGCACTGTTTTCCGAGCCGACTCAAACTCAAACCGTCTTTTGCAAATAAACTTAAGACAACCCTTTCAACAGATCGACTTGCGGAGATCTCTATCTTCGGAAGCCGCCCATAAAAGCGACAAATGAATCTTTTTGAAAATTCCGCCTCGTGTCTATCGAGTCAAAGCAAACGTACTTATGGGTCTTTACTTATGAGTCGTCTCACCACGAGACCCATCCAATGGCATCGCGCCGTCATGATTGGACTCGTGTCAAAGGTTCGGTCAACACTGTAACGTCATAAATCGAGTCAGCACCGAGGGACCACACACGATCGCCCCGTCTTGTTGAGTCTGTCTTTCTCTCGTCCTCTGCGTTGTCTGCGTTTAGTCTTGGAACCGTGTCGGATTGAGTTATAATGTGAGCCGTTTTTCTGCCTCGGAGCCATGGCCCCGTCTTCATTTTCATCCAACAACAACAATGATAAAATCAGAGATGTCATAGTTGATCAGTTAGCTAGCCTGCTTACCGCTCTTAAGGTCACCCTGGATCGCGTCGAGACCCGTATCGACGTCGTGGAGAACAAGGAAACTGGGGAACATAATACCCCACCTCTGACTGAAACTGAGAAGTGACTGAAACACTTGGAAGAACAGCTCCTAGCCCGGGGTAACAACATTCATCTTGGGAACAACCGAAGGTTCGAACCTGTCGGGGACCAGTTACCTGACAACTTCACCCTGACTGACGTGCCTAAGTTCAAGGGAGTGGAGGACCCACTCAACCATATCCGCGCTTTCAAGGACTACATGGCCATTAAGGGGGTCAAACATGAGCTCTTTACCCGGATCTTCCCATCCTCTTTGGAGCCGATTCCTCGCCAATGGTACTACTCCTTGGACCCGAAAAACATTACTACTTGGGATGAGATCGCAGTTGAGTTTGCCAAGCAGTATGCCGACAACGTCGAAATCCAGGCCAACACCCGCACTCTCGAGGTGTTAACCCAAAACGACAAGAAAGGGTTTACTGAGTTCCTAACCCGTTGGAGGAGGGTGAGTACTCAATTGGTCAGTAAGCCAAGTGAATCAACTCTGGTGGAAAAATTTGTCAACAATCTCCGCCCGGTTTATGCCAACCTACTGAGGTATCAGAATATCAAAACTTTCCAAGATCTGCAGATTCTGGGGACACGTATTGAGGACGACCTCCGAAAGGGTGTCTTAGCAAAGACCACTGGCAGGGGTTACCAGGGATCCACCTCAACTGGATCTCGCCCTTACGGTCAGACAAACAAGATTGATGAGGTCAACCTCGTCGAACCATCTGCCAAGAAAACCGAGCGCCCCAAGAGAGTATTCACCAACATATGGTCGACTTATGCAAGTGCCCTGAAAAGGCTCATGGACCAGGGGAAGCTACAACCGATCGGACCCACCCCGGATCCGACCGACGCCAAGAAGTCCCAATTTTGGAACCCCAACGCCTACTGCCAGTATCATCGAGGGAAGGGGCATGATACCGAAAATTGCTTCAAATTCAAGCACCTTATTCAAGACATGATTGAGAAGGGAGATTTGCCTATACCCCCACCAACTAAGCCGAAAAACAAGACGAATCCTTTGGGAATTCACGCCATCTCTGACGATGAGCCGACCCTAGACTGCTCTCACCTCATCTTGCCGATTGACGACGAGGTGAATGTTTTGGAAAAGGATCCTTCAGAAGGAGTGTTTGTGTTTAGTGCTGCCACTATGCTCACTATGTTTCAACAAGTTGAAGAGGCCATAGCTAGCCTCTCTAAAAGAATCACCCGACTCGACGACGCCTACCGTCGACTCATCTTCAATCCCCCAACACCGTTCCTAAGGGAGAATTCCCCAAGCATTCAAAACTACCCACCCCAAAATGGATTGCTCCCGCGACCATTCTGGCATAGACCTCACAAAAATCACCCTCAAAATAACTACCCTCAAAATAACTACCCCCATAAAAATCGCCCTCACAAAAATATTCCCCATAAGAACTACCCACCGAGGAATACCCCTCCAAGGTATCCTCGAGACTCTGAAATTAACAGCATACGGAGGGATGATGTTGAGGATGTCTATATCCTCCCAAGGAAGGAGAAGCGGACGAAAGAAATCGGACATCTCACCCGGTCCGGACGTCCCTATCAAAATCCGAACAACCCAAAGGTCGTTCCAACAACGAATGACCAAATCGTCCCAGAGGTAGACACTCAACCAAAGGCCCCCGAGAACTCAATCCCGAAACAGCTCCAGAAAGCAAAAGCCGAAATCTCAATTTGGCAACTGATCGCAACGTCTTTTGAGCACCGACAAGCCTTGCTGCAGGCCTTGGGAAAATTAACCATGCCCTCCACCTCTTCCCCAGAAGAAATAGTGGCGCACATGACGAGAGACGCCTCTAATCTGAGTAACCCGGTCGTCTTCTCCGTCGAGGATATCCCTCCGTTCGGAGCCAATCATAACTTGGCCCTGTACATCACCGTACAATGCCTCCAGAAAAATATACCAATGGTCCTCGTGGATGACGGTTCCGCCGTGAATGTCATTCCTCTCAAAACTGCCCACGGGCTGGGTGTCAAGGAATCTGATTTGATCCCAACGAATCAGGGAGTACGCGCCTACGATGGCACTCATCGCAAGGTCGCTGGGCTAGTCACTTTAACCATCGCAACCGGACCCTTAGAAAGACAAACCAGTTTTCAAGTGGTCGACATCGACGCGTCCTTCAACATGCTACTGGGACGTCCCTGGATTCACGCTGTCAAGGCGGTCACATCAACGCTCCACCAGAAGATCAGGGTCCCCTTCAACGGGAAAACAATCACGATTCCCGCTTCCCCAATCAAAGCAGTTATGAGAAGGGGGATAGCCTCCCAAGCCATTGAGGAGGACGACAATGAAATGTGGTGTTTCCAAGCCGTAAACGCCATAACTGATGAATCGGCGACCTCTGAGTGTGACCCGTCCGCCAACCTCACGGTCAACCGTATTATGATGCGCTAGGGTTACTTCCCGGGTTTGCCGCTCAATCAACTAAAGAACCTATTGCCTCCCTTGAAACAGGCTAAGGTCCACAACATTTCCTTTGGGTTGGGGTACGAACCTATTGACCAAGATATCCGGGAGATGAACGTCCTAATCCGAAAACGCAAGAAGCACGGGGTTATCCTCCGTCCCTACCACCTGACTCTCAACGGATACTTTGTCGCCGAGGGAGAGTCTGAGCTCTACCACGACTTTGCGGAACCGATCTATGACTCTGTGGCGAAGGCTAGGTACCCGGGAGTGGAAGTCTTCCAGGACTGCTACTTCATCCCCGACAACATCACAAAGATCAATCGAGTCCAAGCCGTCACCATGCCTTGACGGACAAGCTGTCACACTCCTCTTTGGGGAAGATAACGTCAAACACCTCAACTATGAGGACATCATCAACATCGCCCTGAAAGATAATCAATTTGATCCAACCGCCTTGATCTCCGATACTGACACGGAGAAAGCTACCCAAGGCTGGAGGAAGACCGTCAAGTGGACCGATCGCTAAGCCCGCATTCTCAAGATAACAACTGGAGAAGGCCCTATGTTCAAAGAGGGAAGTGAAGAAGGATCTGAGTCTGAGTCTGAATCGAAGTCAGAGTCTGTCATAGCTCCTAACGCCCCTAATGTCCCGGTCAAGGTCCCCTTCCCACTGTTTGATCACAAAGTCGTGGCTGATTCAGAGGCTAAGTCTATTAGGGTCACCCCCACTCCCATGAAAGGTGACAACCTGGAGCCTGTTCCAGGGGCCACTTCCTCTGTTGTGTCGCCTTTGACTGACCACGAGATGTCTGTCCTTTTCGAGCTTTTCGCTCGTGTCAACTTAATGAATGCTAAGTTTGCTTATGACTCATCTCAATTTAACTGCAATGCGATTCTGGATGACTATGAGGAATTTGACTTGAGCGACTACCCGCCTCACTTAGCCAAAGAACTTGACAAACGGGAAACCAGAACCCCCATCATTGAGGAAACCGAACCTATTAACGTAGGAACCGACAATACACCTCAAGAACTTAGGATAGGGACAACCCTGGACCCCTCGGAAAGACAACAGTTCATTGACCTCCTCCACGAATATAAGGACGTGTTCGCCTAGTCTTACAAAGACATGCCTGGGATTGACAGGGAAATTGCAGAGCACCGGATACCCATTAAACCTGTAGCTAAACCTGTGAAACAGAAGCTACGCCGGATGCATCCTGAGTGGGCCCTAAAAATCAAAGAAGAAGTGGACAAACAGTTCAAGGCTGGGTTCATCAAAGTGTCTGAATACTCTGACTGGGTGGCCAACATTGTGCCGGTACCAAAGAAAGACGGAAGAATTCGGGTTTGCGTCGACTTCAGGGATCTGAACAAGGCGAGTCCAAAAGACGACTTCCCTTTGCCACATGTTGACATTCTGGTGGACAACACTGCCGAACATGCTCTCCTATCATTCATGGACGGGTATGCTGGGTACAACCAGATTAAAATGGCTGAGGAAGACATGCACAAGACTGCGTTCACTACACAGTGGGGTATATATTGCTACCCGGTCATGCCTTTCGGCCTCATCAATGCCGGAGAAACCTATCAGAGAACCGTTACCACTCTCCTACATGATATGATGCACAAGGAGGTAGAGGTATATGTCGATGACATGATTGTCAAATCGAAAGAATGGGACGGCCACATCAATGCCCTCCGGAAATTCTTCGCTCGTCTGCGGAAATATAATATGAGACTAAATCCTCAGAAGTGTGCATTCGGGGTCACCTCCGGAAAACTCTACATGTCGTCAGCAAAAGAGGCATTGAGATTGACCCCACCAAAATCAAAGCCCTTCAACAAATGCCTCGGCCTAGGAACGAGAAGGAGATTCGGGGATTTATCGGTCAGGTCTAATACATCAGCCAGTTCATTGCCAAGCTTACTATGCGTTGTGAACCGATATTCAAGAAGCTTCGTGCCTCCGATCACACCGATTGGGACGACTGTCTGAAGGCGTTCGACAGGATAAAGGAAATCCTATCCCAACCTCCTGTCCTCATGCCACCTCAACCGAGGATTCCTCTATCCCTATACCTGACGGTTACCAACACAGCCATGGGAGCAATGCTAGCACAAACAGATGGCAACGAAGAGCGAGCCATCTACTACATCAGCAAAAATGTTCATTGAGTACGAGACAAGGTATACCCAACTGGAAAAGACATGCCTTGCCCTAGTATGGTCAACAAAGAAGCTGCGGCATTACATGCTCAGCTACACGGTCCACATCTACTCCAAGATGGACCCGGTTAAATAAATCTTCGAAAAACCCGTACTAAACGGAAGGCTGTCTAGATGGACACCCATGCTGTCCGAGTTTGACTTCAAGTTTGTACCCCTCAAGGTTATCAAGGGAAGAGCAGTTGCCGATTTCCTAGCAGAAAATCCCATCAACGAGGATCTAACGACCGACACATGGTCACTTCTTGACGAAGACATTCTTTGTGCCGACTCCGAAGCATGGGACCTATACTTTGATGGTGCATCTAATCTGAGAGGCTTCGGGGTAGGAATCCTTCTAATATCACCAGAGGGAGAACATGTTCCGATCTCGGTCAAGCTAGACTTCGCCGTCACCAACAATGCCGCTGAATATGAAGCATGTCTCATCGGCCTACAAGTAGCGATCACGCTTAGCATCAAGAGACTGAGGGTCCACGGCGATTCCTCGCTCATCATCAATCAGGTATCCGGATCATGGAAAATCCGATCTGACAGCCTAGCTCCCTACCGAGCAAAGATCAATCAAGAGGCCGAGTTCTTCGACCAAGTCGACTACTTCCACTTACCACGAGAGGAAAATCAATTTGCTGATGCCCTGGCAAAACTTGTCGCGCTCGTCAACATACCTGACGACATGGCGTCAATGCCCCTATGTGTCGAAAGACGGAGTGAGCCAGCTCACATTTGTGCTATTATCGACGACAAGGAAAGCCATGATGAACCTTGGTACCAAGCCATCCTCAATTACAAAACCAAAAACGAATTCCCTCCCAACTCTGATCAAAGAGGACAGAGAGCCATCCGTTTACTTGCATCACAGTTCGTGATGAACCAAAATCAACTCTACAAAAAAACACCCCAAGGAATTCTCCTCCTTTGCATCGACCATCACAAAGCCAAGAAAGTTATGGGAGAGGTTCACGACAGAGAATGTGGCCCTCACATGAGTGCAATGATGCTTACACGAAAAATCACGTGGCTAGGTTACTACTGGACCACCATGGAAGCTGATTGCTGTAACTACGTCAAACATTGCCACAATTGCCAAATCTTCGCCAACATACAACACATACCACCATCCCTTTTATACACCATGACATCACCCTGGCCATTCTCAACCTGGGGCATCGACATCATGGGGAAAGTCAACCCGATAGGCACCAAGGGGCATTGCTTCGTCCTCGTCGCCATCGACTACTTCACCAAATGGGTGGAAGCACAGTCATATGCAATCTTGACCGCCAAACAAGTGTCCAAGTTCATTCAAAACAACATCATCTGCCGATATGGGGTACCCCATGAAATCATCAGCGATCAAGGCTCTCACTTCCGTGCGGAAACTCAAGCTTTGCAGGACAAGTACAAAATCAAACGACATCGATCATCCCCCGACCGCCCCCATACCAACGGAGCGGTGGAGGCAGCGAACAAGACTCTTGTGACCATCATCAAGAAAATACAAGACAACTACCGCGATTGGCCGAGCTAACTCCCATTCGCACTTTGGGGATACCGAACCTCCATTCGAACACCAACAAGCGCCACACCCTTCTACCTAGCATACGGTATGGAGGTGGTTCAACCAGTAGAGTTAGAGGTCCCATCTCTACGCATCTTACTAGAAAGTCAAGTCCCTGAGGCGGAATGGACCCGTTAAGGTACGAACAACTCACTCTTCTAGACGAACGGCGACTCAACGCCTTACACAACGTCCAGCTATACTAACGACGTATACAACGGGCATTCAACAAGAAGGTTAAACCCAGAAACATCCAGGAGGGCGACTTGGTCCTCAAGTCAGTTCGAGCACCATTACCCGTCGATCCGAGGTGAAAGTTCAAACCCAACTGGGCCGAGCCATACCTGGTCAAGAAAATACTTTCGGGGGGCACAGTGAGACTGAGTGACCTAGATGGGGAGGATTTTACAAACCCAACCAACCTAGACCAGCTCAAAAAATATTACCCTTGAACCCTAGCAACCAACGACCTAAGCCTAGTTTTACAACTAGCAACGACCTCAACCCTTTTCAAGTCAAGTTCCTCAACGCGTTCTGATTTAAAATTGCATGTTTTGTCGAGTCTAAGCTGCGACACTTTGCCAGTTTCGAATGTCCTTTGATCTGTCAAAGGCAACGTCCATTTGCACTAAAACAACAAACCCCCTGAACTACGAGCATGGTTTGATTACACCTCTTCAGGTGAATACGTAGGCAGTCCCTCTTATGCCTGAGGGATTGATCGGTCCGTTTCGTGTTCACAATAAAATAGATGTGGTCGTTGGGTCACGTCCGAATCAAAACACAATTTATAGCTGCATAAACAACTCTACAATTAGTAAAGAGGCAAGTAAAGGTCGGATCCCAAGGGACGGGAATTGAGATGAGATTTCTATTGAAACTAGTGGTGTCTTAGGGGTGTCAAAACTTGGGTTGATGTAGAAGGTCAATAAACTAAATAGCAATGGAAATAAACAAGCAAGATGAATTGAAAGGGTTGTAAACAATTGATAAAAAAGCACTAGGGTGTCATGGGGTCATAGGGGATTCATAGGAATTGATCATACAAACATGTTCTCAAATTATAAGCAAGCAATTATTGTTGTGATGGATTGAGTTGGGTTATATCTTACAATCCTAGGAAAGTTTGGGTCCCAGAGCCGAATCGATTAGATTGTAGAACACCTACAAGTTGACTTAGTCTTCCCTACTCAACAACATGCATGGTCTAATGAGACTCGAGTTGGTTTATGTCTTACAAGTCTCATTGAAAAGATAGGAGATGGTAGTAAATGCAAGGATTCATAGGCTTAGCATTTCATCAAACATAACATGTGCATGAGTTGAGATCATAACAAGCAAGCAAATAAACCATGAAAGCATATTAATTTAAGCATGAATCATTCCCCATGTTGGTTTCCCCTAATCACCCATTAACCCTAGCTAAGAGACTACTCACTCATTATCATGTTGATCATGCTAGCAAGGTTGTCAATCATACCAACAAAAGGAAACATGATGAATAAATGAAAGTAATTAACAATAATTAAAGAGGGATTAAGGGAATTATACCTACTAATGATTCCAATAATAAAGCAAAGATAAAAGAAGTACTTGATGCTTGATTGAGAGGTTGTCAATCTCCCAATAATAACCCAAATAATCTTCAATTACCCAAAATAAAGGATGAACAAAAGAGAGATTAAGGAAATAAAACTTGTATTAGAACTTAATTAATTGTTGATTACAATACTAAAGAGAGATTTGATTGATATTAACTACTCTAATTATTGATAAGAAGAACATGCTCTTCTAATTAGACTAATGGGGTATTTATAGTGGAAATTAGGGGGATGCATTAGGGTTAACTAAAGGCTAAACTAGTAATTACACTTTTTAGATTGAGCAGGGAGGAGCCGGTATTTTTCGAAGGAAGGGCTTCTTTCTTTGTAGCTTGGAGAAGACGAAATTGCGCTGTATAGGAATCCGTGCGTTTTGGAGTCGGGACGGGCGGATTCTGGTGGTGGAACACGGGCGTCTTTGGAGGAATCCGGGCGGATTGTGGTGGCTGCTAACCCGAGCGTCTTTGGAGGAAAACGCACGGATTGTGCTTGTGGAGGACGGGCGGATTGGGGACAATCCGCACGGAATGTACCTCAGCAACATTTCTTCTTCTTTTCTTCCCTTTTCTTCATAAATTCCTTGGGGATTTCCTTGGGGACTCAAGGATCCTTTCTCAACATTGCTCATCTACTATAATATGTACAAAGGCCTTCTAATCTTGTCTATCCTTGATGCTTGGTCATTGTATTCGATCAATTTAGTCTCGTTTTGCCATGAAAATGCAAGATTTGCACTCCTTTCCTACCGAGGGATCAAAATCTCAAAGAATATGCAAAACAAAGAACTAAAGACCATAAATGACCCAAATATGCACTAAAAAGCATGGGAACAAGGCTAATTCGGGGGCTAAATATGCGCTAATTATGGTCACATCAAATATCCCCAAACCGAACCTTTGCTCGTCCCGAGTAAAGAAGTGACAAAGACTAGGACCATTATTTAAACTAACCTAATAACATAGCCGATATGAGACAATTAGCGGGTCTCACTCTGCCCCTTCAACTCACAACAAGACAACCATGAGGTAGGATGCCTTCTTGCAAGGCAAGGTGGGTCTTGCCAAAATGGCGACACATCCAAACATTAAGCCCACAAAATCAAATAATGGATGCATCTACAAATGGAATAGCCACTTCCTAATCAAGTGGCGGAGGCAACTAAAAGAGAGCAAATTTAAGAGCATGTAATCCTTCACAAATACTAGTTTAACAATTTACTAAGGCTGAGAGGATGGCACTAAATCACCTCCAAATGGTGTTAAACTAGACTACTTTCGTCCTCAATTTCCAAATGCTTTCGTCAAGAGCGATCGGATGGTGGTGGAATGATGATCACTATGATGCTAGTAGCATATGACATGACAAGTCTCGAATTCTCTACAAAAGTAAAGGTCATGGATCATCCCAAGCTCGACAAAGTGGCTTGACAAAAAGGCTTTTTGGGAATGAAATGCTCAAATCTTTATACACAACGGGTGGATATGACCAGTATTCAAAATTTGACCTCATTTAACTTTCACATTTCAAAAATTTAAGATGGGGTTTGTCCCTTCCGGGCTAGTGTCCTTTGCTTTCGCCAATCGCTTATTAGGCAACCGGTTAACCTCTAGACAATAGCTTTTCGGGGTGATAGTCACTCTATCTTTGGGCGGCCGAATTCACAACCGTGTGGGGGCCCAATTCAATGAATCCCGCTCCAAAGCACATGGAAGTGGTACGCCTCCATCAAAACAACTAAATTTCTCAACATTCCAACATTTCATAACATTTGAGGTTTCCTTGGCATTAAATTACTTCCACATGACAAAATTCTTTGAAATGAGCACTTCAAGCTTATTGATAGAAAATATTTTTGGGTTGCCTTACCACAAGGTCAATCAAGGTCACCTAGACAAGTTAACCAAGTCCACATCGCATCACGGGGTTGGATAGGTGACTCACATGCAAACCCTTGACTAGGCTTTGGGTCATGGGTCAAAAGACACTAGTATTACACTATCTAGGGTGTTTTACAACCATTCTAGTAGGCAAAGTCTTAAGTTGAAAAAGTATTTGTAATGGCTTATTTGCTCTTGTCAAAGTTCTCAATTAGGTACTTTTCAAAATATTTTATCTAAATGCAACTACATGCAATGATGCAACTAATATATTCATCCTAATGCAAGTGATTCTATCAACTAATATGACATATAAACTAAATGCAAGTCCTAAATTCACATTGTTATACCGCATCAATCAAAATAACGCCACATAGTCATTAACATAAAGAGGAAAAAGGAGATTGGAAAGATCATACCATGCGGTCTTCATGATCCTCATGTCTCGGATGTGGCGTAGTCAATCAATGTGAACAAGGATAGGACAAACACAATATATACAATATATACAATATAACTACACTACAAAAGGAAATAAACATGTTTTTGGGTTTTTCAATTTTCAAATTTTTATGGTTTTTCGAAATTTTACAATTTTTTTGGATTTTTGAATAAAAGTTAAGTTAGAATTCCCCATCCCCACACTAATATGGGCATTGTCCTCAATGGCCAAAATGATGGGCAATTATGCAAACATGATGCATGATTTCTACACTAAATGCAATCTACACTAGTCTACACTACATGATGCATGGTTTTTGTTTATGACGGAGAGGATAATTTAGATTACCTCCCGTTGTGTATGCATTAACTTCCCCAAACCGTGTTAGGCACTATTGCTAATGTCCAAGGATGGGTGTAGTTCATGCACACACTATGCAATGCATGAAACTAATTTGTCATTTTTGATTTTGAAAGTGGGAACAATAAAATGAGAACACCTCAAAAAGTACCGAGGTGTAAGTCCTCAATGGTGCTAGGACTACTCCAACAATGATCACGAAAAATAAATAAATAGAACAAAGAGAGAAATAGACAAACCTTGAGAGGGTAGGAGCCTCCAAAGCTTGCTAATCTTCCATCATATCATCACTATCATCATCTTCCTCATTAGAAGTGGTCTCATTGCCACTTCCCTCTTCACTTGCTTCTTCATCTTCTTCTTCACCTTGCTCATCATCCTCTTCTCCTTCTTTACTTGCTTCCTCATCAATGTTATCATCAACTTCTTCATTACCAACAACCTCATTGTCACCTGGAACAACCCTAGATGCACTCGGAAATAGGACTTCCTTATCCGCCCAACTAGGCAAAGGACATGATGGGTCAAGTAGTCCTTGCCTAGCTAAGTGTAAGAGGGGTGGATATTGAGCTAAGTAAGCATTTTTCCGATCCTCAAAGGCTTGCTTGTGCATTGCTTGCATGAGAAGAGTCAAATAATCATTTCTTGCTTCAACACCGTCCGGCTTGAACTCTTGGTACCCAAAAGGGTAAGGTGGTGTGACAATGGAAGAGGAGGGTATTTCAAGTTCACCCTTTTGTTGTTGGATAATATACTCGGCCTCTTTTGAAAGGGGAAGTAGATAATTGGTCCGGTGGACACTCAATCGGCAAATCTTTGAAGGCAAAGTGAAAGAACTAGCCTCACTAGTGAGCCATCCATACTTGGTGTCAAGAGGGTTATGGGCAACCCACTTGTACTTGTGTATCATAGTATTCAAATCAACGAGATGACCACCTTCTTTCGCCTCATACTTGTTATCTTTGTTGAAGTTAGGATCAAAGTATTTAGCTAGGATAGTGACTAGGCCTCCATTCACAATAACGGTAGTGCCTTTCTTCCCACAATCAATGTTGACCCATCTATCCACCAATAGCCTTAGAAAGTTGAAAGGCTTGGTGTGTACTCTTCCAATGTTCAAAGCCGACTCAAGAAGAACAAAATCGAGTTTGGTGAAATGGTTGGTGTCTTTTATTGCTTTGATGGTGCTCCCTACGACCTTGTGCCATACTCTTATGCCCGGATGGTGGACTAAAAGAGCACGACTCGCATGAAAATCCTCAAATTTCCTTCCGAAAATCGCCTCCCAAAGAGGGTCGGGGTCATATTTGCCAACATTCTTAAAATAACTCGGTTCATCACTAAGACCCAAAGCTTCACCTAATTCCTTAAAGGAGATGCGCCTACTAACATTAGCTAGACAAAACTCGAGGTTCTCCATAGTCTCAACCTTGTTAACTTTCAAAGAACTCAAAAATTCTAAGGTAAGGGAGGGGTATGTCAATTCTTTTGATTCAAACAATTTCTCCAACCCCATGGCTTTGAAAAAGGCTCTAGTTTGCTCAAGGACACCCAATTTTTCTAAGGTATCTTCATATATAAACTTGGTGGATTGAAATGGTTTTCTAGCAAACTTAGCAAAAGTGTCCCTATGGGTTTTGGAAATGAAAGTTACCTCCGGATAGTTTGCAAGTTGATCAATTTCTGGAGTAGTAGATGTTGTTGCACCCATGGGAGGTTGTTGTTGTTGTTGCACTTCCAAGTTTGGGTTTGTTACCACCATAGCCAATGCTTTCTTTGCTTGAAGAGTCTTTTGCCTTAATGAAAGTGTCTTTGCCTTTGGTGCCTTTGTCTTTGTTTCCTTTGTTGCTCCCTTAGTCCTTGCCATTGATGAATTAACCAAGAAAGAGTGAAAAATCTTCAATTTCTAGTGCACCCAAATCGATTTAAAGATGAAAGGCGTTGCCTTTATGAATTCAAAAATCGACTCAAAGGTTGATGATTTTGTGCTTGGTTTTGATTTTTATTGAAAAAGGAGTGATTGATTTGTTATTAAAAGGATGTTTTGATTTGATTTTGGTGAATGTAGTTAAGGAATTTTGTTTTTGTGATGGAGAGGATGAGGGTTTTGAGTAGTGTTATGAATGAAGGAATGAAGAAATGAATGTGGGAGGGGTTTTATAAAGCCCGAAAAAATTTGAACTGCAGGGGCAATCCGTGCGGATTCTGCCTTTTCAAGGCTGGGAAAAACTCGCCTAAAGACGGGCGTCTTTAAGGGAAGACGCTCGGATTCGCAGACACGGGACGGGCGGATTATACAGAAGACGGGCGGATTCCTTTACAGGGATTTTTCTTGTTTTCCTCAGCCAAGAAGACGGGCGTCTTCCTTTCAAGACGGGCGGCTTTTTGAAGACGGGCGGATTAGGATGTAGGACGCCCGGATTCGCTGACAGTCAAAAATATTTCAAAAGTTCAGCTCAGAGGGACGTGCGTCTTCTACCCAACACGCTCGAATTGTCTGAAGACGGGCGGATTCTTCTGAATCCGCTCGGATTCGACCCCTTTGTACCCGGATTCAGTTCCATTCGTGTACAACGCATATCCCTTGTCATTCTTCCATTCTTCTTCATATCTTGTGTTCTTCATTGTGGGGGCACTACTAAGGCATGGATAGCCTAGGCAACTGTCATCCCCACACTAAGCTAAAGCGCTACACATTAATTGAAATTATTAATCCCTCCCTCACTTATCTCAAACATGATAATTATCTTGATCAAAGTATATAAAAATCTAAAGATGACAAAAAAAATGCAATACAAGAATTGAAATGCAAGTTAGGGAGTTAGAAATATTTACAAATGGTGGTTTAGGGAGGACTCCACCAAACTCTCATTCTTGATGAGATGTCAAGGGGGCATGTTCAAGATGTTGTTGATGTTGCTCAACACCTTGAAAAAGTAATCAAAAGCTTGTTCATTATCATGGTAGAGGTCTTCAATAGACCGTGGCCCTTGTTGTCGGTCTTGATTGATGGCATTACCAATGTAGGGATTAAAAATCCCTTCAAATTCGTCGTCCCAAAGACCACAAACTTCATTAAGTTGATCATTGAAAATCTCATGATTTGATGGTGACAACTTTCCCATTTCCTTTTCTTGGCCAATGAGGCCATCTTCTTTATTGCTTGTCTTTGATGAGCTTTGCAAGCTCTCTTTGTCACAATTCACTTGCTCTTTGAATGGAGCATCTTCAATTTTCTTCTTCCATTGGAGTTCCGACTTCTTCCTTTCATCCTTCCGACTATAATGATCGATCATAAAACACGGTTCATGTAAACGAGGAGCTCTCATAGTCTTGTCAAGATTAAAAGTTATACTCTCATCTCCCACTTCTAGAGTGAGCTCACCATGTTTTACATAAATCACCGCACCCGCGGTGTGTAAGAAGGGTCTTCCAAGAATGATTGGAATGTTGGAGTCTTCCTCCATATCAACAATGACAAAGTCCACCGGAATGAAAAACTTCCCAATTCGCACGGGGACATCTTCCCACCCTAATGGTGTCTTCGTCGATCTATCGGGCATTTGGAGTGTGATATTGGTGCATTTAAGCTCTCCCATCCCCAACCTTTTACTTACCGAGTACGGCATAACACTAACACTAGCCCCTAGATCACATAAGGCTTTGTTGATCGTGGTGTCGCCAATGGTACACGGTATTGAGAAGCTTCCCGGATCCTTTAGTTTTGGAGGTGAACTCCCTTGAAGTATTGCACTACTCACCTTAGTGAAGGCGATAGTCTCAAGTTTCCGGATCGAGTTCTTCTTTGTGAGGATGTCTTTCATGTATTTCGCATAGGCCGGCACGTGATTGATTAATTCCGTGAATGGAATTGAGACTTCCAAATTCTACACAATTTCAATAAACTTTCTAAGTTGGTCATCAAATTTGGGCTTGGCTTGACGACTTGGAAAAGGAAGTCTAATCACAATGGGCTCCTTCTCCTTGGCCTTGTCTTCATTTTTCTTTGAAATTTCTTCTTTTGATGATTCTCCATCTTTGGAGTTTTGCACAATTTCTTCCTTATCACTAGCTTCCACAACTTCATCCTCAACTTGCTTCTTTGGTGCTTCATACCTTGTACCACTTCTCAAGTGAATGGCACTAACCGTTTCATGTCTTGGGGGATTACTTTGAGGTTGTAATTGCCCCTTTTGTCTTTGTGAGCTTGAAGATGCTAGTTGAGTCAATTGTGTTTCCAACATCTTGGTGTGAGCTAGAATGTTGTTGATGGTGGTTTCCTTTGCTTGACTATCTTTTTGCATTTGGGTGAAAAACTCTTGTTGATTCTTTTGCATTTGGAGGACCGCTTTTTGAACATCAAAACCTTGGTCATTTTGGTGATTGTATGGATTTTGATTTTGGTAACCTTGGTTTTGGTTGTAAAAGGGTCTTTGATTTTGGTTTCTCATGGGAGGTGGAGTGTAAGTTGTTTGAGGATTTTGAACATTTTGGCTTTTGTATGAGAGATTTGGATGAAACTTGGTGTTTTCATTGTAATAATTGCAATAAGGGGTACCACTCTTGTATGCTTGGAAAGCATTTACTTGTTCATTTGTTCCCCTACATTCACTTTGGTCATGTC
The DNA here is from genome assembly GCF_048544455.1 of Silene latifolia. Taxonomy (NCBI): domain Eukaryota; kingdom Viridiplantae; phylum Streptophyta; class Magnoliopsida; order Caryophyllales; family Caryophyllaceae; genus Silene; species Silene latifolia. The sequence continues at coordinate 178,008,121 of NC_133537.1, forward strand.
CCAAAGTTCCACAATTCTCACATATCCCACTTGGGATTGATGAGGATGCCGTCATGGCATTAACATGATGCTTTGGTGATTTTGAGGCTTCTTCAAGTTTAGACATTGCTTGTTCAAACTTCAAATTGATTGTGTCAATGTGAGCACTAAGTTGAGCACCCAATTGAGTAACGGAGTCCACTTCATGCCTTCCTCCTCTAGTAGCCTTGCGAGGTCTACTATATTGTGAGTTATGGACCGCCATTTCCTCAATCTTGTTCCATATTTGATTGTCATCAACTTCGGTGAACATTCCATTTGATCCCATGTTGAGAATGTTCCTTGAATCTTCATATAAACCGTTCCAAAATTGTTGTACCAAGAACCATTCGCTAAGTCCATGGTGTGGACATGAGCAACAAATTTCCTTAAACCGCTCCCAAGCTTCATACAAAGATTCTTCATCCCTTTGCTTAAAACCCGTAATTTGAGCTCTTAGCATGTTAGTCTTTTCTGGTGGGTAGAAATTTTTGTAGAAAGCTAGAGCCAACTTCTTCCAAGAATCTATTCTGAGGGTAGCCTTATCAAGGCCCTTCAACCATTGTTTCGCGGTGCCGATTAGAGAAAAAGGAAATAAGACCCATCGAATTTGGTCTTGAGTCACACCGGTTTGAGAAATCGCATCACAATAGTCACAAAAGGTTTCCATATGAGAATGAGGGTCTTCATTAGGCATCCCCCCAAATTGGCTCCTTTCGACTAATTGGATAAAGGCGGATTTGGCAATAAAATTTTCGGTTAGATGTTGTGGTGTGGGAGTACCATTGGGTAGGTTCTCCTCGGTGGGTACGGAATGCGATGAAAATTTAGGCATTGTAGGTTGATTTTGTTGGGTATTTTGTAATGGGTTCTCCTCACCTTCTCTTGCAAAAGGGTTGATGAACTCAATAGTTGGTTGAACAACCTCACTAATACCTCTCAAATTCCTCCTAGCAAATCTCCTATTGTTTGTCAAGGTTCTTTCAATTTCACGGTCAAAAGGTAACAAATCACCTTGTGACCTTCTAGACATGCAAAATATCAAACAACTCGAAAACAATTAGAACAAACCTTGAGGAGTTTTACTTCCCCAAGGCAAAGAAAGACACAACTAATAACAATAAAAGAAAATCTAAATCAAGTAAACACCGTCCCCGGCAACGGCGCCATTTGTGATCGGTCCGTTTCGTGTTCACAATTACATAGATGTGGTCGTTGGGTCACGTCCGAATCAAAACACAATTTATAGCTTCACAAACAACTCTACAATTAGTAAAGAGGCAAGTAAAGGTCGGATCCCAAGGACGGGAGTTGAAATGAGATTTCTATTGAAACTAGTGGTGTCTTAGGGGTGTCACAATTTGGGTTGATGTAGAAGGTCACTAAACTAAATAGCAATGGAAATAAACAAGTAAGATGAATTGAAAGGGTTGAAAACAATTGATAAAAAAGCACTAGGGTGTCATGGGGTCATAGGGGATTCATGGGAATTGATCATACAAACATGTTCTCAAATTATAAGCAAGCAATTATTGTTGTGATGGATTGAGTTGGGTTATATCTTACAATCCTAGGAAAGTTTGGGTCCCGGAGCCGAATCGATTAGATTGTACAACACCTACAAGTCGACTTAGTCTTCCCTACTCAACAACATGCATGGTCTAATGAGACTCGAGTTGGTTTATGTCTTACAAGTCTCATTGAAAAGATAGGAGATGGTAGTAAATGCAAGGATTCATAGGCTTAGCATTTCATCAAACATAACATGTGCACGAGTTGAGATCATAACAAGCAAGCAAATAAACCATGAAAGCATATTAATTTAAGCATGAATCATTCCCCATGTTGGTTTCCCCTAATCACCCATTAACCCTAGCTAAGAGACTACTCACTCATTATCATGTTGATCATGCTAGCAAGGTTGTCAATCATACCAATAAAAGGAAACATGATGAATAAATGAAAGTAATTAACAATAATTAAAGAGAGATTAAGAGAATTATACCTACTAATGATTCCAATAATAAAGCAAAGATAAAAGAAGTACTTGATGCTTGATTGAGAGGTTGTCAATCTCCCAATAATAACCCAAATAATCTTCAATTACCCAAAATAAAGGATGAACAAAAGAGAGATTAAGGAAATAAAACTTGTATTAGAACTTGATTAATTGTTGATTACAATACTAAAGAGAGATTTGATTGATATTAACTACTCTAATTATTGATAAGAAGAACATGCTCTTCTAATTAGACTAATGGGGTATTTATAGTGGAAATTAGAGAGATGCATTAGGGTTAACTAAGGGCTAAACTAGTAATTACACTTTTTAGATTGAGCAGGGAGGAGCCGGTATTTTTCGAAGGAAGGGCTTCTTTCTTTGTAACTTGGAGAAGACGATATTGCGCTGTACAGGAATCCGTGCGTTTTGGAGTCGGGACGGGTAGATTCTGATGGTGGAACACGGGCGTCTTTGGAGGAATCCGGGCGGATTGTGGTGGCTGCTAACCCGAGCGTCTTTGGAGGAAAACGCACGGATTGTGCTTGTGGAGGACGGGCGGATTGGGGACAATCCGCACGGATTGTACCTCAGCAACATTTCTTCTTCTTTTCTTCCCTTTTCTTCATAAATTCCTTGGGGATTTCCTTGGGGACTAAAGGATCCTTTCTCAACATTGCTCATCTAATATAATATGTACAAAGGCCTTCTAATCTTGTCTCTCCTAGATGCTTGGTCATTGGATTCGATCAATTTAGTCTCGTTTTGCCATGAAAATGCAAGATTTGCACTCCTTTCCTACCGAGGGATCAAAATCTCAAAGAATATGCAAAAGAAAGAACTAAAGACAATAAATGACCCAAATATGCACTAAAAAGCATGGGAACAAGGCTAATTTGGGGGCTAAATATGCGCTAATTATGGTCACATCAGGGATACAACCACAAAACCCAATCAAAGCTACAAAACATTTCAAACTACGACCATGGTTTGATTTCACCTCTCCCGGTGAATACGTAGGCAGTCCTTTCTTACACAAGAAGGATACAACCATTCCCACAATCAAAAACAATCATCCCCATACAAAAATCCCCACATACAAAACATCCCCATCAAAAAAGAGAAAAGGGAAAACCATTCCCTTTTTCCCACCAACATACAAAAATGAGCCTTTCTCCCTTTCCACAAAATACCACTTTCCCAAGTGCAATTGTTTAGGACAATTCAAATTGAATTGCCTTCAGCAAATGGATGGAAGAAACAAGCGTTCACAATTTTCGACACGAGCAATCCTCTTATTTAATTAATAATGGGAGGGATTACAATTTCAACAACAAATAAAGCTCGACAAGTCTACAACTTGTCAAAGCTAAGGTGTCAACTAACACACCTCACATAATAAAACTAGAACAAAACACACAACAACTAGCTAGTACAACATAATAAAAACTCACAACAATAATACAACATAATAATAAAGTGGGTAATGGAGGTCTTCACTCTTCCATTCTACCCTTGCCTTTTCCCTCGGGGTACATCTTCCCCTTGTTCTTCTTGCTGGCCCGCCTAGCATGGACTTCTTCCTCGGAACGGATCCTAAACGGATCTAAGACGGCGACGGCCTCCGGTCTAGCACAAGACCCCATGTTCGACCCAAAAAGAGCCAAGGCACGGCCCACCATATTCTTGGGACCTGAACTCCTCCTCTTCGGTGGTCTCATCACATCGGGGGTAGCTCCATCAACATACTCCTCAAAGAAGGCACGATTGGCCTTGCCAACCTCTCAGTACTTCAAATTGACAACCTCGTCCTTACGAAATTTTGATCTCTCTTCCAAGGACGGAGCTCGTGACCATTTGACATAAGCGGGAGTCACCCATGTCGTGGCAACGAGGTTTGGTACCTCCCAAAGCGGCCGAGTGGCCCACCACCTTTCAAAGAACTCCACAAGCTCGGAGTTCCGGAAAACATTCTCTTGGACAAGAGTATCTTGAGCGGGCACCTTTTGTTGACGCCCTATTTGCCTCATGAGCCTTTCGGGATATATGAAGGAAACAACCTTCAAACCCACCATCATCAAAGAACGAGGACTAGCACCCGAAGCGGGCAACCCCGTGAAGGACCTCAAGTGCTACCACGGCACCACCCAACGGATATGAGGACCACCCTCCCCCGCCAATCTTCCGGCCCAATAGGCCTCGGTGGAAGCAAAACTATCCGGGTACAACTTCTTCCTCATAGTGAGGTGACGGAAGGAGTAAGAAGAAGGATTAACCGGAGGCTCTACATACCGTAGCCTCTCCAATAACCACACTTGGAGGATCCTTGGGGATCCGAAAGAGGGATCTTCTCCACAAGAGCCGTCCTTGTCTAAAGCTTGGATAATCTCCCCAAGCACCAACCATGATGGATCTCTACCATGCTCCATTTGCTCAATCACATGGATAAGGGTCATGCTACCATGGCATCTCGTCCCCTCCTTCTTCAAGACATCAACAAAGAGCACTACTACAAATACAGGCAACCACAACGGCCCTTTAACAACGCTTATTCACGAAAATCATCAAAACACGTTGTAGAATTTATTCCGCGAATTTTACCAAACTTAATTACAACGGTTATGTGTTGTTAGCCGTTGTTATTTGTTTTAACAACGGGTCATACTTAAACAACCGTTGTTAATGAAAAAACTAATAACAACGGTTAAATTTTAACCGTTGTTAATGGTTTGGCGCCACATCAGTGAAAAGTAATCACAACGGTTATATTAGAACCCGTTTTTAATACTTTTTAACAACGGTTGTAATCTCAATAACCGTTGTTATTAATATTATGAAAATCTTAAGAACAACATATTGCTTTATTCTGCTATACGCTACAAACACAAACACAAGCTAATACTGCTACTATATCATCCTCCATTCCTCCCTGATCGTCTCTCTGTCTTCATCTCCGTCACTTTTGTCACGTCTTCTCTCCTCATCGCGTGTTTATCAATCAGGTATATATATGTTTCTTAGCAACGCTTATTATAACTAGATATAGGATTTTTTGGGTTATTATCTAATTTGTTGATAATTTAGCTTAATTGCGTTCCTGAATTTCGTTTATTTGTTTGCCTATTATTGTATTTTCTGAATTAGTTGCCTATTATTACGAATGTAGAATAATGACTCGAACTTGGATGATTGATGCAAATATGAGTGACCGCACCTACAAGGATGGTTTAGCTGAATTTTATGAATTCGTTTCGAACAATTTGAATGGTTCTTCTAGTATTGCATGTCCTTGTGAAAGATGTGGTAATATTAGCTATATGGCTTTTATGGACGTTAAAATACACCTAGAAAAGTGGAGATTTAGTCGATCCTATACACTTTGGATTTTTCATGGGGAATCATTAGAGGAAGAGAATAACTCTGAAGAAGATGATGTTGAGGTACACGAAAGGCTAACTGATGATCCTGAGTTTGCCGAGTTTTTGAGTTGGAAGAGTTGGAAGTAGAGAAGTTGAATGTTGGGTCTATAGATAATGAAGAGAATGATGATGAGTCCATTGCTTTTGAAGATGTAGGTGATGACACTAGTAATTGGGATGACCTTAACAACATGTATGAGAAGTTGTGTGAGTCCGAAGCACCTCTGTATCCTGGTTGTAAGTACACAAAAATGTCGGTTGTGGTGAAGTTGTATAATATCAAGGGGGCAAATGGGGTGAGTGACACGTGTTTCACTAGTTTTTAGCCTTGATAAAGGAGTTGCTTCCTGATGGTAATGTTCTACCTGTTAAGACATATGAGGCGAAAAAACTAATAAGAGGAGTGGGTATGAAATATGAGAAAATACATGCATGTCCAAATGATTGCATATTGTATCGGAAATTATATCAAAACTTAACCAATTGCCCTAAATGTTTGGAGTGGCGTTATAAGGATAAGGAAGGGATCCGGCTAAGGTGTTGTGGTATTTTCCATTGATACCAAGAGTCATAAGGATTTATGCGAATCCCGATGATGCAAAAATGTTAACTTGGCATGAAACGGGAAGAATAAATGATGGAAAGCTAAGACACCCGGCAGATGGTAAGCAATGGAAATCGTTCGACGCTAAGTATCCCGAGTTCGGCAATGAACCTAGAAACTTACGTCTAGCGCTGTCCGCTGATGGAATGAACCCACACGGAAACATGAGTAGCCAACATAGTACTTGGCCAGTAGTGTTGGCTATTTATAACTTACCTCCATATGTGTGCATGAAAAGAAAGTATTTGATGTTGTCGTTGTTAATTTCCGGCCCTAAACAACCTGGAAATGATATAGATGTATATTTGGAACCTCTTCTAGATGATTTGCGATTGTTGTGGGATAGTGGGATAGAAGTATTTGATGCATATAAGAACGAAACTTTCAATTTGAGAGCGATGTTATTGTGTACAATAACGACTATCCGACTTATGGCGACCTTTCGGGCACACAGTTCATGGGAAAGAGGCTTGTCCATTGTGTGGGGAGGATATCGAGTCCGAATACTTGAAGTCTTCTCGTAAGTATGTGTATATGGGAAATAGGAGGTTCTTGTATCATGACCATTGTTATCGCAAGATGCGGAAAGCATTCAATGGAAGACAAGAACTTCGTCAACCTCCTAGAATTTTGAGTGGGCATGAAGTTTATCGGAAAGTAAAGCATATTGAGATAGATTATGGGAAGAAGAGCGGCTCTAAATTGTCTACTCGTGGGTATAAGAAAAGATCCATATTTTTTGATAAACTTCCATATTGGCTGACCTGGAGGTCGGGCATTGCCTCGATTTCATGCACATTGAGAAAAATGTCTGTGATAATATTATCAATACCCTTCGAATGTTCTGGTAAAACAAAGGATAACGCCGCAGCTAGGGAAGATATGAAAATGATGGGTATTAGGCTAGAGTTGGCACCACGGAAGAGAGGTAATCGTACATTTTTACCGCCTTGACTTTTACCCTTTCACGGAATGAGAGAAAAGAGTTCGTGCATGCTTGAATGGAATTAAAGTGCCACATGGTTATTCGTCGAACATCAAAAGCCTAGTGTCGATGCAAGACCTAAAACTCACCGGGTTAAAGTCACATGATTGTCACACTTTGATGCAACAATTACTACTGGTGGCTATTCGTTCCATTTTACCTGAAAAGGTAAGATATGTTATAACTAGATTCTGTCTCTTCTTCCAGTCCATATGCGAGAAAGTCATCGATCCCGATGACGCGGATTCATTGCGGGACCTCGTTGTAACCTCTCTTTGTCGAGTTGGAAATGTATTTTCCACCCTCTTTCTTCACTATCATGATTCATCTGACCATTCACTTGGTTAGGGAGATTTTGTACCTTGGGCCGTGTACTTGAGATACCAGTATCCTTTCGAAAGATTGATGAAAGTCTACAAGGACTATACATCTAATCGGTATCGTCCAGGAAGGTTGTATTCTTGAACGCGCTATTTTAGACGAAGCTCTTTCATATTGTTACGCTCATCTCTCCCCGAAGGAGTTGATTGGCGTTCTAAGAATCTTCATAGTGATTTGGATGACCGGAAAAGGTATTAGGGGCCGGGTTGAAAAAATTGTGACACGTGAAATGTTGCATTTAGCACATGCGTATGTGCTAAACAACGAAGATGAGGTGCAACCTTATATTCAACAACACAAAGATGAGCTCAAATACGATCACCAAAACAAGACCGAGAAGTGGATTGCGAACGAGCATACGAAGACGTTTCAAGAGTGGTTTAGGAATATTGTCTTACGATTATCGATCAAGCCTGGTGATGACATCTCTCCTAGGTTACTACGTCTTGGTTTAGGTCCAAATGCGAGGGTCACCTTTTACAATGATTTTGCCATTAATGGATATACTTTTTACACCATGAGCAAGATGAGGTGAGCACAATGCAAAATAGTGGTGTGAGTTATGAATTTGAGGCAATGCACTTTGCTACTTCAAAAGATAAAAAGCCTATTTGGGGAAAATGCCTTTATTATGGTGTTATTCAAGAAATATTGGTACTAGATTACATTGATTTCACAATGCCTTTGTTTCTATGTAACTGGGTTGATAACAACATCCATTGTGTCCGAAAGGATAAGATGGGATTTACGTTGGTCAATCTGGGTAAGGTTGGCAATAATAAGGATGATCCTTTCATAATGGCATCCCAAGCTAAACAAGTGTTCTATGTCACCGATCCTATGGATAAGAAGTGGTCATTGTCTTGTCTATAAGGAAAAGAAGGAGTAGTCCATCCGATAATGATGATGATGATCGGAAGTCGTTTTTGAGGGAATGGATCGTCTACCATGTATCTTATTTCGACGATGTTGACACGATCATGAGGACACCGAAAGCATCTATATGCGTGATGACCATGGTGAAGGTATTTGGGTTAACGAAGAAACTATGACATCCAAGAAACGCGTCCCGATCCCGAGATAGTTCATCGGGACACATACGAGTATATGCATGCATCTTTGGTGTAAGTTGTCTTATTTTCTTGATCTTATTATTAGATGTGGATCTTTGGTGTTGAAATTTTGAATAATGTATTGTTCTGAGGTTTGATTTGTAAAGGAATTACGATAATTTTTTAAAAAAAAAAGAGGTTCAACAATAACAACGACTATATTTAAATTACCCGTTGTTAATACTTTCAACAACGGGTGTAGTACCTCTACCCGTTGTCAATTATTTTTTTGACGTATTTCATTTTGGCGCAAATTTGGTGAAAATATATTACAACGGGTATATGTTACCCGTTGTAATAAACTTTTGACAACGGTTGACTTTTATTGACCCGTTGTTATTAACATATAACAACGGTTCTTCTTTGAGCACCCGTTGTTAATAGTCTTAATAAAAAACTAATATAGAAACCCATCCAGCATGCCATATACAAACTAACACACACAACATTATTACTCCAACCGTTGGTATCCTGTGTTAATCCTTCTCTCTTCCTCGCTTTTTACATTCTCGTCGCTGATTCCGAAACCCAGATTCCGTTGCCTTCCCTTATCATCCTGCTCGTTCTCTTTATCATCATCATCAACAGGTATGTTCACTTTAATTTTGTGTTTCGTCATTAGGGTTTTAAGACGATCATCTTGTTTCTTTTTTCATGCATTTGTTTGTTTTTCGTCTTCTTTGTTATCTTTATCATCCCGCATCATCTACTTTACTCCTCTTATCAGGGTTTAGGATTTTAGAAGCTCAATCTGTTGTTTTAAATTTTCATTCCTATTAGGGTTTAGGGTTTTAGATAATACTGTGCATGTACGTTGTTAAGTTGTTCATATCCAGCTATATCATTCATATTTGGTTTTTAGGATTATCATGGGTGAAAAACGTAAAAGAAGTCAAAAGAATAATGAGCCTGGTGATAATAAGCCTGGTGAGAGGGGTGCTACGAAGTGCAAGAAAGTCCTTGCTGACTATAGCCGCAAAAGCAGTAGTTCGAAATAACATGGAGTGAGAAGGGTTTCCCTATTTGGTCCAAATGCGGGTCTTTTCTCCGGTTGGATTGGTGCTTGCACAAGACAGTTTGTGCCTATCTATTTAGAGGATGTTAAAAGTTTGAATCCAAAATTGGCGGAGTTATACTTGGCTCGTATAAAGGAAGGCTTTATTATACCCGATGAAAGTCATGATGAGTATTTAATGCATAAGGCGGTGATGTCCACAGCGGTGGAAGTGTGGCGTTGCTAGGGATTGGTTGTATGTGGACAAGGCAACGGGGAGATGCGTAAGAGCCCACCGGAAAACAAGTGTCCCACCATCAAGCAGGAAGAATGGGATCTTTTCAAAAAGATGAGAACTGCGAGAAGTTTCGGGTTAAATATCCTCTCCTTTTAACGATTTACCTATCATTTTTTAATTAATGAGTCCTTTATATAATCTTTTTATTATCTCATCTACTTGCGCTTTTATATAATTATTTGAAGGCCGTTAGCAGAAGAAATCGTGCTAACATTTCATGCAAGAAGGGGAAATTCTATGGTTCTCGAGGCGATTCTGAGAAAGATAGAAGAGGACCTCGTAAGTAGCATGCATTATTGCCCTGTTAGACTTTATTTTTTTAATCACACTTGGACTTGCATTGATACACATTTACGTGTATAAATGTTACCATGTTAATGTGTAGGTGGCAAAGGGAGTGAAAGAGGTGGATCGGCATGTAACTTATAAAGAAGGGCACACGCCTAAAGGATCCGGTCGCCGACAAATATGATCGGGAAGTTTTGGCCAACATAGTAAGCATTATTTTATTCAGACGAGTTCATTACTAACTTTATTATTTTAGTCACAAATATAATTTGAAGTTTATTTAATATATTATAGGATAAAGTAGTGAAAGAGGTAGAAGAAGGGAAATTCACTCCCAGTGGTCGTAATGACGTTCTTGCTAGAGCGATCGGCCGACCCGAACATCCAGTCGTTTGGGCGTCCGTTACGGGTTGGAGTAACGAAATATTATGGGAAAAGCGCCGAGATAAAGAAGAAAAGGAAGACTAAGTCGAGAACGCCGACATGGTAACATTTATTCTATTATTTTCATTTAAGTTCAATTCACATGTTATTGTTGGGATAAAAATTGCGGACACATTACATTCTTGGCAAAGCGACTTGATTAATGGCATCCGTACTACTAAAGTGAATCTGGAGGTAAGCTTTCCGAAGAAGAAGTGAAGATGATGGAGGATGTCATTTCTAAAGGGGGTAATAATAAGGTACAACAGATTGGTGAAGAGGCCGCTACTACCTTGGCAATACATGAGAAGGAAGTATCGGTCAACGAGATTCGAGAAAGATCGGTACCTAATAATGCTTCGAAGTTGTAACAACTAAAGCCGATCGGTACCTAATATACTTCCTTATTTTTCTTTTGTTTTTTTTTTTTTTGGGTAAGATCAGGGGGTGTGTTCACGCCAACTTCCGACATGGTGCCATTGAATTGGTTAATTTTATTAGGTAAATAATGGGTCTGAAAAGGAGATGCAACTTGAGAAGACGGCTGATGGAAAACAGCATACATCCCCTTCAAGTCAGTTCCCTGTTTTCAGTAAGGTATGCATGAAGTGTTTAATTAGTTAAATTTATATGAATGCTGAAGTTTGTGCAAAAATCGGCCTGAGACAGAAAGCGTTTTTGCAAAATCTTTTGAATGCTGAAGCGTTTTTGCAAAGATATATATAATAATGTATATGTATGTGTATATTCTTCAGGCCGTAAACAATAGGCCGGTTATTCTTGCTGACCCTAATAGAATCGAAAAGCCACATGTGCGTGTTGGCCGGGGTCTCGTAGAAAACAAACTGCAGTAGCGAAAGCGTAGTTCATGGCGAAAAACTTTTGCGAATCATAGAATAGTAGAGATAACTACAGTCAATCCAGGCTATGAAAAATTTCCACCGCACTGTCCGATTCGTGGACGACATTACCATTCTGGGAGATGCGCTTGGAAGTTTCATCCAATGGCACGATACTCACATCTACTTGGCGAAGATATCTCCGCCGCCTCGCCCGAGCAAACGTGAAAGCGATTGGGGTTAGAAGAAATACCTTTATATATATATATATATGTGTTACATTTTTAATTGTTGAATGTTTTTATATGTTAAATTTATATGTTATTTTTTTTTTGTAGGGAACAAAAAAGGCGGCTTTGGCGGATAAGCCTAAGTCCACAGACATGCCAACAACCTCGACTTCACAACAACTTGATGAGGTATGTATTTAATTAACTTCTCCATTTTTTTAAAAATTAACCTCGCCCCTTTATTTATATTTTGTCTGTATTTATAAAAAGCATGGTAATTTTGTGTAGGGGACAAAAAAGACTGATAAGCCTAAGTCCCCAGTCTTACCTGCTACTACTACCTCATCATTGAAAGAGCAGGTTGACGAGGTATTTAATTAAGTACGCTTTTATTTTTATTACTCCAACTAGGATATGTTACCTTTGGATTTTTTATTATTTTAATTATCTATACTACATGTGTAGGGTTTGGTAGTAGCACCACATCAAAGACTCATTATTTCCGGCCGTGAAAGTTAGGAGTATAAACTCCACAAAATATAAAGGGAAGGATTACATGCAAAAAGTAAGAACGGGGACGATGATGAGACTGTATGAGGAGGCTGGCCATCGCATAGCCTCCGAGCAACTGATAATTATTCCGCTCGAGGAGGATATTCTAGGGCCGAGCGCCATGCATCCATATCATGGGATCTCGCTAGCCGTATATAAATTTGGACTAGACCAGATTGATGTCCAACACATATTTGTTTGGATGAAGTAAGTTTCTTAATAAATAATTTCATAGTCTAATATTCGACTACTAGGTAGATAGTGTTTTAAATACCGGAATTAATACCGTAATAATGTAGGATATTGCAAACCGCAGTGATCCCCGAGAAGAATATTCCATCCGATCAATACGGATTCATGTGCCCCTTTGTTTTATCTTTATTTATTCCGGATTTCACGTTCGAACAACGGGTAGATTATATTGCTCAAAGAATTGGCGACAACCAAGAAGCGATTTTTGGCATTTATAATGAAAAAGGGTAATAAACAAATTAATATTACGTTTCCCCCTACAATTGCATTTTCATAACTAATATATGTACTTGTTAATAATGATGATGTCTCTTGATGTAGGACTCATTGGGTGCTAGCAGCCATCATGCCGACAAAGAAAAAAGTTTTCTGGTTGGACTCTTTACATCATCAACCAAGCGAGACTTTTAAGCACTTGATTAAAATGTAAGTTTATAATACTGATTTATTTATAATAACATTTTCAATTTTTATTTATAGAAAAAAGCTCGTTCATATTTTTGCCCCTAAAAAAATTAGTTTCTGCCTCCTTTTTTATTTTTTAAAAAAGGGCCTTTAAGAAGAAAAGAGCAAACGAGGAGGATCAACCCACGAACGATTCGATGTTGGCCCCGATTTTTTTACGATAACGGGGTACGTGCTCAAATACAATAACATTAAGTGCAAAATCTGTGTTTAATACTAATACAATACCTAAAGTTCAAGATTCTGATGTGAGCCTTCTCGTCTTTTTTTTTTATGTAATAATAGGCCCTCGCCCCGGATAGCATACAATGTGGATACTACGCTTGTCGGTTCATGTTGGAGATTATTAGGCGAAGATATCTCGTTATTCCAGAAAGGGTTAGTAATAATTTAAACATGTGTTTATTACTTTTTTTTAAATTAGAGCTAATGTTGTCTTGCAATTGCTGCTATATATACCATGATGTTGCTAATGTTGTCTTGCTTGCTGCTATATATACCATAATGTATTCTCTTTGTTTTTTCCGCAGTATGTAATCAACCAGTCACAACAGATTGAGCAATACTCAAGTATAGATATAGACGAGGTAAGAGACATGTGGGGCAACTACGTCTTAGAATATATATAGATAGAAATGCATGATACTATACTCACAGTTTAGATCAGCTTATTAGTAATTTTTTTGTTGAAGTTAGGGAATGATTAATTAGTTCATGTAAATTCAACTCCTTGTAATTATGTATATATATATATATATGATGCTGCTGTTGTATGTGGTTGAATTGAATCTATTGAGTTCTGATGAACCCAGCTATGATTTATGCTGGTGCTGGTATATGGTGCTGCTGATATATGCAGGTTTTTGAATGGCATGAAACAAATTTAATTTTTCAGAACATTAGGTGTACGTAATAAAAACGGTTACTAAAAAAACCGTTGTGAATACCTTTCACAACGGTTAATAAAACTAACACCGTTGTGAATGACATTTACAAATACCCGCGCATAATATTCAACAACAGGTTTTAATCAAAGAACCGTTGTTAAAAGTATTCACAATTTTGGAGGTAAAATTACAACAACGGGTATTAAACAAAGAACCGTTGTTACTAACAATTTCAACAACGGGTATGTAACATAAACCCGTTGTCAAAAGACTTCATAATTTTGGAGGGAAAGTTACAACAACGGTTATACATACGACAACCGTTGTTATATTATTCCCTCCAAAATTTTGAAACACTTTCCACAACGGAGAACACCCAACAACAACGGCTTTTAACCGTGGTGAATACTTTAGACAACGGTTTCACTAAATAAGCAAACCGTTGTAAATACCTTCTACAACGGCCGCATTAACAACGTCCGCTTTTTTATTTTACAACGGTTTTTACCCGTTGTTATAGGTTGTATCTGTAGTAGTGGAGGTACACATGGACAAGGCAAAATGCAAGAGCCCTTCTCCTAGCCACCTCCGAGACATTAACATCTAATCGGGTTGAAAAGATGTTGATAAGAGCCAACATATCCACACCATGTGGAGCAAGAAGAAAGTTGATTTGGCTTGTTGATAAGCCCAACATGGAACGGAATTTCTCCTTGTAGCACAACCGAGTCAGAGGAAGCACCGGACCACAACCCGGCCACCCACCAATGGATCCAACTTCTTCGGCAAGAGGACAAAGCTCGCCTTTCGGGAAAACGAAAATATGATGTTTCGAATCCCAAAACCGAGAACATGCTTCAAGAAATGAAGGTTGCACCTTGACTTGACGAAGCACCAACAATTGGCCAACTCCCATGCAAACGAGTTGATGCTTTTCGGGAAGCGACAAATCCCGGCACCATTGTCGTAATGCGTTCTCAAAAGCATCCATGAAATATTTTTGTGGAAGAAGAAGAGGTTTTGTAGAGATGTTTTTGTGTTTCGGATGATGAAACAATGAATCGCAAACGTCCCTATTTATACAAAATGATCAGCGCATTTTTCAGAAAAAGGGGAGAGCTGGCTTCCATCGCCAGGCCGCTCGCGCCTCTTTAAGGCTTCTCCAGGATTCCCGCTGTTGACTTGTCTCTTTCAACATGTGCTTTCTCCTGACACCTTAAACCTCCCGCCAGGAACCTCGCGCCTCTTCGGGATAATCTGGGACATTTTGTGTTTCCTCACACTCACATTTCCTTGTTTTCGCGTTTTACGAAATCCGACAAGGTTTCCATGACGCAGCTTTAAACATACAGATTTTTTTCTTTCTTTTTTTAAGGGGGGGAAGGGCTAGTCGCCCCGATCCGCGATGGATCGTTTCCATGTCAGTCGAAATTCCGAAAATTTTTCGCTTTTTCGCAATTTTCCATCAAAAATCAAAACCAAAGATTGATAACCCGATATCCATTTTCCTCAAAAATTCAAGCACTCACAAATTCGAGTCTTGACCTCAAAAAATCAAATATACTCGCAAAAATCCTTTTCTAAAATTCTTTCCTGACGGTTTGAGTTTGAATTTTTCGAGTCAATTTCAATGACTTTGACGCAATTTAATTCACGACACGAGTTAATTGCTCAAATTTTCAAATTTTTTCCTTTTGAATTCCGAACGTGACGACTTGTCACGGAATTTTCAAAAGTCATTTCAAAATTTCAAATTTTAACGTCAAGTCGTCTTGGTTAATTTTTGTTTTTTCCAATCAAATGCTTTTACGTGTTTGCGTTTATGCGTATGTGCTATTTGTTGCCTGTTTTCTACACTAACGATGCAGGAACTGGTGCAAACATCAAAAGGAGAATCAAACAGCCGACAGCGCTCCTCCGAAACACAACACAAAAAAAGCCAAAAATCACAAAATAAACCAGAGTCCAAAAACACATATATACAAACCGCCTCACCCAAAATGTAAATATATACAGACAACAGTCCAAGACACGGACAAACTACATCAACTAATCGACGTCTCCCGTTGGACCAGTCATGGTCTCACTAGGGGTCGCCGCCAACGCAGACACCACAACCTGCTCAGGCTCCCTCTCTGGAGAACTCTCCAGCGTCTTTTCCTCCATCACGACGCGAACCTCCTCCGCCGCAGCCAACTGAGCCCTGAGGGAGGCAATCTCTGCGTCTCGACTCCACAACTCGTCATCACGACGCCTCAACTCCTGGTCCTGACGAGTGATTCCCAGCCCCTGGGCCTCGATCATCGACCTAGCTGCCTCCAACTCGGCACGGATCCGAGCAAGCTCCGCCGGATCCGCAGTGCTCTGCAAAACACAATAACAGATCCTCAAGATCTAAAAACATGGAATACAACACCAAATACACAAAAACAGCACACAAAACGTACCTGAGAAAGCCGAGCCTCCCACGTAGCCAGGTCACCAGCAAGCGCCCTCCAACGGTTAGCCATCCGCCACAAGTTCTGGTGACTAACAGTCGTCACCTACAAAACAAAAATGTCCTTCAATACAATGTAAGGCAAAGTATAATCGGAGAAAGTGTTTAAGTCAGGAACTCACCCTCAGAACAATCAACCTCCACTCCATGCCGCCATCGGTCACCTCGACCGTCGCGGGCTCTGGTAAGCGTAACTGAAGCTCCTCGCCACCCGGCCCCTGAAAAGTGGTCTCCGTCGGGAAAGCTGGGGGCTGAGTCCTCATCAGCGGGTCGACTCCCTGCCATTTAGATCCACATCAAAGATGACAAACCCTCCTATCAAGGGAGGTAATGAAAATAAAAGAAAAGAGGAAAACATACCTCGATCGGGTACCAAGCAAGCCTCGACAACCGGATGGTGTCGTCGTCGGCGTCCCGCAGCAACAGCTCCTCACCTCCCTGACCGTGAAGGTGCTCCTCAACCTCGTCAGGGGTCGACTCCTGGAACAACACCTTAGGCGGGTCAACCGGCATGACGATAGTCTGGGTAAAGCACTGGCGAACTAAACGCTCACCCAGGTACCAGACCGGCTCAATCGCCGTCTCCAAGTACAGACGCAGGGAGCTGCAAGGCCGCAAACACTCCCTGATGGCAGCCGGTACACCCGTGTAGTGCTCCCAAGGCCGCCCAACAAACTGCATTTAAAACAAAGTTATTCAGCTAACTAGGGGCTTCATGAGCTACCTAATCATCCTATCTCTATCTATTTCTATAAAGGAAAAAAGAAAGAAAGCGGGAACTTACATCAGTAACCCGAAGCTTGTTCACGCGACGCCTGCAGTCCTCGTAAGTCGACTTAGTCGACTTCTTCCGAGCCACCGTCCAACCCCACACAGCAGGGTAAGCCGAGGGAACACCGTCTGTAGTCCCCGGACGCAGAGGAGTGAAGTAAGCATACAACCAAGCCTGTAATCAAACACAGCAAACACAAATTAGCCAATTTCTCAAAAATTGCCAAAGTCAAAATCAAAATCAAACTCAAAAAAAAAAAACTACCACGAAAAAACTCGTACCTCAAAGATGAGGCCGGGACCAACCAAAGCAGGAGCACTACCCGCTCCCACTGTCTCCGGACACACCGCCGCGTGCAAGTACTGGGTGAAACTCACCAAAGCCGGCGTAACCCAGTCAAACCGACCCAAAGTGTCAAGGTTGGTGAGGAGAGGAAGCACCTTGGTCGACAAGCGCTCGCCCTTGTCGCCAAAGTACGTGGCACCCAAGAAGTACCACAACCACAGCCGCGCCTCCTTTGCGTCGACCTTAACCTCTGCCTCCGGGCTCGCCAACGGCGCCGGAGTAACACCTACCACCCTCTCAGTGAAGTGGTCCTTCACGTACGAACTCGCAATCAGGTACGGAGTGACGTCGGAAGGCTCGGCAAAAGCGACCGATCAAAGCGAATCGCAGGAGAGGACACTCTCTCCGGCGTCGCGATAAACTCAATGGGCAGCTCGCCGCAGGGAAGGCCGGATACCATGGCAAAGTCCTCTAAAGTCACGCCGACCTCCCCAAACTCCATGTGGAACGACGACGTCGTATCCCAATACCGATCCAACATAGCTCGGATCAAACACAGGTTCGCCCTAATCGAGGACCTATGAATGTCCCGCCAAGCGGCCACCAACGGCCCAAAAGTCGACCTCTCTATCAACGCCCTCGACCCGGCTCGGAGAACGTCGTAGAGACCCAAGCAGGTAGAAAAGCCCGAGAAAGTCCTCATGGTGCCAATCTCCTGAAATCAAAAACAGACAACGTTAGAATGCCTATTTAGGCCCGACACTTCAAAAAATGACAAAATTCAACCAGGGAATACGACTTACCATGCCCTCGTGAGCACGGTAGGAAAGGTGTTGGTCCAGTCGAAGCAACAACTGGCTACCGTCAAAACCCTCGTCCCACTCAGGCGCCACCCGTAAAAGCAACCCCCGCGGGACAATAACTCGCCTGGCTCTCCATCTCGCGATGTCAGCATTGTCCTCGGTTGTCTCCACTCTCCGTCTCTTATGGCCACGAGACTCGACGTGGTGGGTAAGGCCCAACTCAACGACCCTGTTGACATCCCGCAACGACCGCCTAGTCGCCCGAGGACGTCGCTCCCTCAAAGAAACCCTCCTCTCGGAGGTACTCGCCTCAGCCCTAGTCTGAGCTCTCCCAGTGCTAACAGCCCCAACAACGGGCTCCTCACGCTCCTCGACGGCCCCTGAGGTCCCAACAGTCTGCTCAGGAGGTCTCTCCTCCTCAGTGACGTCCTCCACAACCACGGCAGGCGTGCTAACCGGAGTGTTAACCGGGCCCGACCCGAACAACTCCTAAAGAGTCGCAGCCACGAACTCGTCCTGCACCGAAAGCTCTCCTACAAACAAAAAACGTCAGCCGGAATTTCGGCATTACGACGGCATGAAATGGATAAATCCAAAAACAAAAAAACACAACCTGCAATGCAAAAACAAGGGCAATCCCACCCCAAAATCGAACCAAACCTAACCATTCACAAAAAAAAACACAAAAACGACTCGCCCATCTTTTCAAGCAAAAGACGAGTCAAAATCACAAAAACGGCATTTCAAGAACCCTACAAGGTCCGCCAACAACCCAAAATACATTCCCGACACAATGAGGATTTTTCTACGGTTCAAAAAGGCAATTCACACACTAATTTGGGCCCAAACCGGTCAAAATTTCAAAACGACCACGAAAAGGCAAACATGATTTTATCACGCCTCATGGTGACCTAAATTACCAATAAGGTCCAATTCAAGGCAAACTGACTCAATTCAAGCCCAAACAAGCGCTTATTTGGTCAGACGTAAGACCGTCGCAAAAGGCAAAAATCCAATTTTGCCCACAAACATCCAACGAAGGTCCTTAAATGGCAAATACGGGTTTTCCCAACTACAATGCAACCTAGTGGGACCCACTACCCAAGCAAATAAACTTGGCATTGTAAAATGAGACGGTTTCTCGCCTCACTCACGTTTTTCGAGCATAGGGAGTGGGAACGGGGGCCAAAATGCAAACTAAAAGCACCCCTATACTCCTAAATAGGTTTCTAACCTAATGCAAGCATCAACTTCACTCGAAATTGGCTCAATCAAAAACGCCCAATTCGATTTTTAGGGCAAAATTCGCCCTAATTCAATCAAGGTAAAGATCAACAAATTTAAATGGATTCTGTAACACCCCGATTTATGAAGGAGTCTTTAGCAAGACATTCCCTAATAAAACGAACTGTTACCATCTCGGTTTCCCGAGGTAGTGAATAACAAATTAAACTCTAAGGCGAATTATATAATTTCTTTAACTTAATTTTTACAAAACCTCTTTTACATCAAATTGCAAAGAACTAACATAAATAAAAGTGAAAGTCTTCTAAATGATGATCTAGCTATTAAGCCTTCTGATCCAGTGTCTCACGCCCATCAAGCTCCCGTCCTATCTCTTAAAAACTTTGTCAAGTCGCTCGCCAATATTTGGGTCATCACGGTGTTCACGAATACGGTGGTCAACCACGAGGTTGAGTAGGGAATACAATGAAACAACAAAATATGATATGCATGCTCCTCCGTCACCTCCACCTCCATCTCAACTCATATCTCATAACCGTACAACCCTGACCATACCGATCCCCCGGTAGACTATATATCGACCGTAGCCGATCCGCCCATTTCCTTGTTGAGGACACCAGGGCAAGTCTGCGAACACGCCTGGGCCTTATCACAACATCATCATCACCACACCACGTCACCACAACATCCTCCATCTCCAATGCATATGAATGCTCAAGAAATTAATGCAACACAATATGTATATCATTGAACTGGTAAATCATAGAATCATGCCGGTTACCGAATGTTGTGATAATATACTGAATACGATCAATTCAGTCAAGCACATTCCAGGATATGAATCATAACATGAATCAACAACCACGAATCACGTCAACGTTCACAGTTTGGTCATATGAAACACAAACAAGTCAACACAATTCAACAATAACGATAATAAGTCAAGTGTATTTCCCTACCTTTTCGCAATCCAAGCAATCAATTATGATCCTTCACATATCCATCACCTACATAACATAATTATGTATAATTACCACCTACTCAATCAAATAATCATGCACATAACCTAGACTCATCATAACTTAATAGGAATATCAACTTAAAGAACAAACACGATTTTCCTGATTTTCCAGCACATGACAGACTCGGAATAAAATACATAACTAATTCCAGAAAAATCAAATTGATACAAGGCCAATTGGATTGGAACCCCATGAGTCTTAGCTATAAATTATATCTAACGTGTGTTTCTCAAATTGCAAACTTATCAAGAGTTTTCAGACTGATTTCCAAAAACTGACAGAAACCGTCGCATAAAAAGTATTGATTCATAAAACGAGTTTAGAACATTATTTTGCAGTAATTCCAAATCCTATTATCATCTAGACTATACAAAGATGATGTATAAAGAAGCCTCATAACTTAATCGATATAAAAATTAGGGTTTCAAATCATTTTCCACAACCAAATCAGATTCGCGGACTTTTCAGCGACATGTTCATAAATAAATCACCTAGGACAAACCATAAAGAATTTGACTACGAGATTTTATATGCATAAACTAGACATCAAATAAACAGGACTATCTTTTCAAACTTTTTGAAGACGAACACTTTAAAACAGTAAAAACAATGGAATGAAATCGACTTACAAACAGGGAAATCGAATTAGGTTGGAATCGATGAGAAATCTTCAATCAAATGAAAGGCTCGACAATTCTTCTTCCTCTCCCTTTCTCTAGGTTTAGAAATGGTTTTATGAATGATAAAATGAAAAGAGGGGAGAGGGAGAGCGGCTCTTAGATTAGGTTTAGGGTAAATGGTGGTTACATGTTCCGGGTAGGGCAAATGGGTTAAACGGGTATGGTCGTTGGGTAAATGTAGATGGGTAATTCTTGACCCAAAAGACAAAATGTGATGTAGCCCGACTCAACATATACGATATAAACCCGACTTAATAACATTCACGATATTACGATGCAACCAATATAAAATGTATAATACTAATATATAATAATATCCGTTTAATAGATTATATAAAATACGGGGTATTACAGTCTACATTCCTTAAAAGAAACTTCGTCCCGAAGTTTACCCTCTCTACCAACCAACGCAAACGAATTATGAAACGCATATACAAAAGTATGTAAGGCACCCACCAAATTGAATATTAAACGCAGTATTACATTCCACCCTCCTTAAAATAAACTTCGTCCCCGAAGTTTAACCATAACAGAAACACATCATGTAACACTGCAACATAACCCACACAACGCATAACCAATATAGCCAAACTGAGAAATCACACATGAAAGTATAAAGATTTTACAATCCTACCCTCCTTAAACATGGTTACGTCCCCGTAACCTTCATTATTATAACAAAAGTTCTCAAACTAATGCTAACAACTGAAAGAGGATAAAAGATTCACAACTCACGCTCAAGTTACTAATCCCTACTAAAGACAATCAATATACAAGCTCTCTCAAGATGCCTAGGTGCTCACATATGGTTCATGTCAAATAACATCGTTTCATCAAGGTTACTAAGCAAGATCACTAACGTAACATACCACGATAATCCTATCCGGCGTATTCTTGTGGCAGCATATTTTCAAAGAAATATTGGTAACATTTATTCATGTGAATAATCAAATTATGAATGGAACAATGCTTTACAAGGTTACCAGTAAAAAATCATTAGTAATTATTCATTTCACTAATCATTGTAATCTCATACCTTAGGAACATAGGGAATCAATCAACATAAGAAAAGAATTAGGGTCAAAACGTAATAAATCGATTTATGAAAATTTGTAACCTAATAGGTCCAGCCTGACTTTCCTTTACATAACTGTACAGATTTAGGTCAAGACACAGAATCACCAATAAAATGAAGACAACCAGTTTCGCAGTACTTATCATCCTAGAAATATTTTTAATCCTCATAACAAAGGGTTTGGGATTTATTCACGAATGATGAACGCACATTGATTGGCAAATTTTACAAACTTATTGGTCGAGTCAATCAAGCGAGTAAACAGCGATATTGGAAAGTTAACATACAAGACTATCATACATAAAATTTCGTTCTTGGTGTTAAATATATTTAAACTGCACCCAACACAATGACATAAAAGATTAAATGTATTTAACTACACCAATTTTACAAATATTCATTACATATTATGCTAATATCAACATACCATGTTAACACATAACTCACTTAAATCACCACATTACATTTCCGTTTTGACATTCGTAACTAACCACAACCCACCAATTCACTACATGAACGAACAACATGACCAAATTAACCCACTAATTTGTGACTCCGTTCTAGCTTCATTCCTCCAGACTAGCAAATATCATGAAACCATACAACCAGACACTAGCTGGAAATCTCATTCCGAATTTATACTCACACGACAAAATTTAACTTCATTTTCAAAACGTTTACTTTCATCTTTGGACGGTGAATAACTTTCTTAACATAAATCTTATAACAGAGCCGTCCATAGAATCCATTTTTGACTTACTACGAAACTCAAAATCAGATAAACTTAATTCAATTCCTTCAAACAATACAAGCTTAGGTGTCGACTCATATTTCATAATTTACAGGTTCATCTTATTCATTTCAGTCCTATCTTTACTAATGAACGACTATTACCTCAACATCAGGGTTCTAGTCACACTTCTTTACTCAGTTATATACACGGCTAACACGACTACAACATTTAATCGGAGACCTTTTAGATAGTACACATTCCCTGGTGACGTCTCATCAAAGCATACGATTCGTACCATAAAGTAAAGCAAGTAACTACAAATTAACTATGTTCAATCAAATTTTTACCTCTTTATTATAGATCTATTTATCACAGGTTGCATGGTCACACAAAGTATAAGTACCAACTCAATCGCATGTTAAATTTTAAAACGATTTATCACGTCATAAGAACTAGACAAGAGTCTAACCATATAATTAATAGAAGAAGATTATTAGTTTATATCGGAGGCACATTATAAAATTCCCAGTTAAACTCCTTACAGAACCATCGACTGTGCGTCATGAGTAATTAACTTAATAATGTATAAGTCAAACAACTGAAATTACAATTGAGTATTAATAGTTATATGATTCACAATAACAACAAAATTACTTCCATATCACACATATGTTTAACATTTTAGCAACCATACCATTCAATTGTATCCATCAACTCAGTATAATTCATTTTCAGCAAGAATAAAAGATATCGCATAAACAACTTAAACATGTACATATACCATCATATAACTTGTAAAACATTATCTATGACAAAAGATTAGTAAGGTGAACAAGTTCTCTGGTTTGCACGGTTTGCACGGTTTGAACAAATAGGCAACTCGCGGCTCAATTAAACGTAACTATAACGACTATCATTTAAACATACGCATGACATGTGAATCATCAAAGGGTTATCTCATTATCATTCGACGGTTCGAGAATATATTTCAAATATCGTAACTATATCGTAACTATATCAACTATATTTCAAATATCGTGACAATTGCAACAATCACCTTAGCATTTCATGACAATACAACTATGAACATATCCAATAAGGAACAACAACACTATTTTATTATCATATCATAAGTTTAGGTTCAACTGAAATAAATTAATGCAATGAAAGTAATAAGTATAACTATAGGCACACAGACTCACATAAAAGACATGATAACTCAGATGACATCCTACATGTGTGAACATTTAGACATACTCATTACTACCATCCATGTGTAAACATTTAAACATAATTATTATAAATATTCACGCGAGTATATTAGAACAATCAAGTTAACATTTAACGCCACCAACTTTACCAAGATATGACAATATAGTTTTATATTTATATATATCCGACCACTATACAAATATGATGAACACACCAGAGATATTACAACATGCCAAACATATATAAAATATGCAACAACTGGACTCGTATAAAATATTTCACCCTCGATTAAGGATCAGATTAAGCTATTCAATTTCACACATACTATCATGCCAACAATGTTATAAACTAAACTTTAATTTTTTTATCACTTGTTAAGATACATAACCAATGAATATGTGTGCTACTATCATCATATAAGGACACCATAATTTCACATTAATAAGGCTCATGAAATAATCGAACAACTGTATGAAAACTCAACATAGAATTCACATTTTAAAAGTTATGATTCACGTTGTAACTTCCAAAAATCACGAATAACCAACCGTTCAACGAAAACTTGAGTTATATTACTTTTTATAACATACGGAGAGTTAAAACCACAGGGGAAAAAGAATTAGGTCTAAAGCACAAGAATTCCATTTTTAAAAAATTTTACAACTCAGTTGGTCCAAACAAGTAGGTGACAGCGATTGGTCCGAAACTTGGGTCAGTTTGCAAAACTTACCATTTAATATAGAGACATCAAGAATTTTCGTGGCTAATCAATTTGAAAACATATGCGAATCTTCTGATCGATGGAGTTAGAATTATGCAAAAATTATTAATACAATTTAAATGAGGATTTTTTTACAAAATCGTTGGTCAAAACACCACTGCACAGGAACTTCCTGACCATAGCCCTCTAAAATATTCATTACTCCTAATCCGTATATCCTATAAGCATGAAACCAACGCCAAATGAACACTAACTCACGAGGCTATCTCTCATAAAATTTTCATCCATAGGCAATAAACAGAAAAGAAATGGCAGTAAGGTCAATTAAAGAGTAAAATAAAACAAAACGAGTTTCAGCACTAGGTCATTCTTTACTATGTTACCAGCTCTTATGAACGTACTATGTATACTAACCCATCCCAACTTAAATCTCACACTTTGTACTTACGTAAACATCTATCCCATAGAATCCCTTCGCATCTCGATCTACTCCTTACATCTAAATCACGATTGTTATGACTAGAAACATGCAATTCAATAGTGTTTCTGATTACTATCACAATACTATACTAGCATGGCTTCGGGATCACATAACCGAATATCACTAGACATAATGGCACTATCAACACGTCATTCAACATCCATCCAGATAAATATCAACAATTCGAAATTATTTTCACGCTCACGATTATCACAATCCAACACTTCATTGATTATCAATCTGAACATGAAAATTTATTTCTCATCTCCACAACATCATATGATCACGTCATCATTCATACAAAATACTTACCGCAACATTATCCTGCAACATGGTTAGAATATATGGGTCTCAAGGTGTACATCCACTCGATTATATCCAAGGTTTTCCTTCTAACTACCTCATTCACTCAATTTCTCTCGGGTTACCTGGTTCAAAACTGAGAGGGCAAAAGAGCACGTATTAAGGGCGCCTTCTTAACCGCACCGTGAGCTCCTAACAGTTTATTCCCAGGGGTTCATTTTATTTAGACACATCCTACGTTCATTGGGTTCATTGGTTTAGGCCTGAGGATCGTTCGCTCTGATACCACTTTGTAACACCCCGATTTATGAAGGAGTCCTTTGCAAGACATTCCCTAATAAACCGAACTGTTACCATCTCGGTTTCCCGAGGTAGTGAATAACAAATTAAACTCCAAGGCGAATTATATAATTTCTTTAACTTAATTTTTACAAAACCTCTTTTACATCAAATTGTAAAGAACTAACATAAATAAAAGTGAAAGTCTTCTAAATGATGATCTAGCTACTAAGTCTTCTGATCCAGTGTCTCACGCCCATCAAGCTCCCGTCCTATCTCTTAAACCTGTCAAGTCTGCTCGCCAATATTTGGGTCATCACAGGTGTTCACGAATACACAGGGTCAACCACGAGGTTGAGTAGGGAATACAATGAAACAACAAAATATGATATGCATGCACCTCCGTCACCTCCACCTCCATCTCAACTCATATCTCATAACCCGTACAACCCAGCCATACCGATCCCCGGTAGACTATATATCGACCGTAGCCGATCAGCCAGCTCGCAGCTGAGGACACCAGGGCAAGTCCTGCAGAACCCGCCTGGGCCTTATCACAACATCACCATCACCACACCACGTCACCACAACATCCTCCATCTCCAATGCATATGAATGCTCAAGAAATTAATGCAACACAATATGTATATCATTGAACTTGTAAATCATAGAATCAAGCCGGTTACCGAATGTTGTGATAATATACTCAATACGATCAATTCAGTCAAGCACATTCCAGGATATGAATCATAAAATGAATCAACAACCACGAATCACGTCAACGTTCACAGTTTGGTCATATGAAACACAAACAAGTCAACACAATTCAACAACAACGATAATAAGTCAAGTGTATTTCCCTACCTTTTCGCAATCCAATCACACAAGCAATCAATTATGATCCTTCACATATCCATCACCTACATAACATAATTATGTATAATTACCACCTATTCAATCAAATAATCATGCACATAACCTAGACTCATCATAACTTAATAGGAATATCAACTTAAAGAACAAACACGATTTTCCGATTTTCCAAAGACATGATGATGAGACTCGGAATAAAATACATAACTAATTCCAGAAAAATCAAATTGATACAAGGCCAATTGGATTGGAACCCCATGAGTCTTAGCTACAAATTATATCTAACGTGTTTTTTCTGAAATTCCAAACTTATCAAGAGTTTTCAGACTGATTTACAAAAACTGACAGAAACCGTCGCATAAAAAGTATTGATTCATAAAACCAGTTTAAAACATTATTTAGCAGTAATTCCAAATCCTATTATCATCTAGACTATACAATGATGATGTATGAAGAAGCCTCATAACTTAATCGACATAAAAATTAGGGTTTCAAATCATTTTCCACAACCAAATCAGATTCGCGGACTTTTCAGCGACATGTTCATAAATAAATCACCTATGACAAACCATAGAGAATTTGACTACGAGATTTTATATGCATAAACTAGATATCAAATAAACAGGACTATCTTTTCAAACTTTTTGAAGACGAACACTTTAAAAGAGTATAAACAATGGAATGAAATCGACTTACAAACAGGGAAATCGAATTAGGTTGGAATCGATGAGAAATCTTCAATCAAATGAAAGGCTCGACAATTCTTCTTCCTCTCCCTTTCTCTAGGTTTAGAAATGGTTTTATGAATGATAAAATGAAAAGATGGGAGAGGGAGAGCGGCTCTTAGATTAGGTTTAGGGTAAATGGTGGTTACATGTTCCGGGTAGGGCAAATGGGTTAAACGGGTATGGTCGTTGGGTAAATGTAGATGGGTAATTCTTTACCCAAAAGACAAAATGTGATGTAGCCCGACTCAACATATACGATATATGCCCGACTTAATAACATTCACGATATTACGATGCAACCAATATAAAATGTATAATACTAATATTTAATAATATCCGTTTAATCGATTATATAAAATACGGGGTATTACAGATTCAAGAGGAAATACTTACCTTGAGATGACATTGTTGATGAAGGCAAGAATTTGAACAAGCTAGAAGGTCCATCAATGGCGGATTTGGCTTTGTTTTGTCGAAGAGAAGGAAGACGAGATTATGGTTGATATGCGGCCTGACCTCGCGTCTTTTACAGAAAATAGGGAAGCCCCTTTGGTTCGCCAGGTGGCTCGCGCCTTAAGCAGGCCTCTCCTTTGCTCTTTCAGCTGATTTTGAGCTTTAGCCCAATTTCCCGTGACAAACTTCAAACTTTCATTTGACGATATTAAAAGTCGTCATTTTTCTCAAAAACAAATAGTGAAAATTCAAATTCACTATTTTCGAAAGCTTTAAACGGCGGCACATAAACCGTCACTTCAATCAATAGTGAAGATTCCAAATTCACTATTTCCATCAAATGTCAACGGCGGCACATAAACCGTCACTTCAATCAATAGTGAAGATTCCAAATTCACTATTTCTTTCAAATGTCAACAGCGGCACATAAACCGTCACTTCAATTAATAGTGAATATTCCAAATTCACTATTTCCATCAAATGTCAACGGCCGCACATAAACCGTCACTTCAATCAATAGTGAAGATTCCAAATTCACTATTTCTTTCAAATGTCAACGGCGGCACATAAACCGTCGCTTCAATCAATAGTGAAGATTCCAAATTCACTATTTCCATCAAATGTCAACGGTGGCACATAAACCGTCACTTCAATCAATAGTGAAGATTCCAAATTCACTATTTCTTTCAAATGTCAACGGCGGCATATAAACCGTCATTTCAAACGCAATAGCAGATTTAAAATTTGCTATTTTCCTTCAAAATTAAAACAAACGGCGATCAAAACAGTCACTTCAAGTTCAAAGAAGAACGACGAATGGTGAAGATGCCAAATTCACCATTCTTTCAAGTACCAGTAGGGGGCTTCCTCGCGGAACCCGCTCATTCCAAAAACAGTGATAGTGAGAATCCATACTCACTATTTCCCCAGCGACATCACGAGTTCGCTACTTTCAAAATAATCCCATTCGACGCGGCTACTCCCATGGTCCATTAACCGACCGTACCATTTGGCTGGCGAGCCTTTGTCCGCAACCCTTTACAAGGACACATCCCGAAGATGCCTCGGGTACATTTCCTTACCACGGCTGGCGAGCCTTTTCCCGCAACCTTTCAAGGACACATCCCGAAGATGCCTCGGGTACATTTCCTTACCATGGCTGGCGAGCCTTTGTCCGCAACCTTTCAAGGACACATCCCGAAGATTCCTCGGGTACATTTCCTTACCATGGCTGGCGAGCCTTTGTCCGCAACCCTTCAAGGATACATCCCGAAGATGCCTCGGGTACATTTCCTTACCACGGCTGGCGACCCTTTGTCCGCAACCTTTCAAGGACACATCCTGAAGATGCCTTGGGTACATTTCCTTACAACGGCTGGCGAGCCTTTGTCCGCAACCTTTCAAGGACACATCCCGAAGATGCCTCGGGTAGATTTCCTTACCACGGCTGGCGAGCCTTTGTCCGCAACCTTTCAAGGACACATCCCGAAGATGCCTCGGGTACATTTCCTTACCATGGCTGGCGAGCCTTTGTCCGCAACCTTTCAAAAACACATCCCGAAGATGCCTCGGGTACACTTCCTTATCATGGCTGGTGAGCCTTTGTTCGCAAGCGTGCAAGGACACATCCTAAGATGCCTCAGGTATGACTCCTTCTTATGGCTGGCGAGCCTTTGTACGTAGTCTAACGGACTTTAAACGACCCACACGGATAGACGACAGACTCTAAACTGTTCCTGACAACAGGTCCTTGACTCGTACCCTCGAGTCACATATGCGTCGCCCTTCCCGACGGCAGGTCCTTGGCCCGAATCCTTTCGAGCCGCCTCGACGTCGCTTGGATCTCCAGGTTTTAATCTTCGATTGACCTTAGGGCTCTACTTTGACTTTTGCCCTGTTCAAGCCTCAGTCAAAGTGGGGGCTCTGTAGATACCCAGTATCTGCTGAGACTCCAACAAACACCCGATGATTATCGGACTACAACATGCTTTGGAATCGCAGCGTTCGATCGAAAGTTTGTGTAACACCCCGACTTATGAAGGAGCCTCTAGCAAGACATTCCCTAATAAACCGGACTGTTACCATCTCGGTTTCCCGAGGTAGTGAATAACAAATTAAACTCCAAGGCAAATTATATAATTACTTTAACTTAATTATTACAAAACCTTTTTTTTTACATCAAATTACAAAGAACTAACATGAATGAAAGTGAAAGTCTTCTAAATGATGATCTAGCTACTAAGTCTTCTGATCCAGTGTCTCACGCCCATCAAGCTCCCATCCTGTCTCATAAACCTGTCAAGACTGCTCCCCAATATTTGGATCGTCACAGGTGTTCACGAATACACAGGGTCAACCACGAGGTTGAGTAGGGAATACAATGCAACAAGTATGTTTGATATGCATGCTCCTCCATCACCACCACCATCTCATCACAACTCATAACCAGGAACACCCAGCCATACCGATCCCCGGTAGACTATATATCGACCGTAGCCGATCGCCGGCTCGCTTGTTGAGGACACCAGGGCAAGTCCCGAGAACCCGCCGGGCCTTATCACAACATCATCTTCACCACACCACATCACCACAACATCCTCCATCTCCAATGCATATGAATGCTCAAAAGAAATTAATGCAACGCAATATATATATCATTGAACTGATCAATCATAAAATCATGCCGGTTACCAAATGTTGTGATAACATACTCAATACGGCAATTCAGTCAATCACCTTCCAGTATATGAATCATAACATAAATCAACAACCACGAATCAAGTCAACGTTCACAGTTTGGTCATATTAAACATAAACAAGTCAACACAATTCAACATCAACCATAATAAGTCAAGTGTATTTCCCTACCTCAAAGTGCCAGCAAATCCAAGCACACACAAGCAATCACTTATGATCCTTCACATATCCATCACCTACATAAAATAATTATGTATAGTTACCACCTACTCAGTCAATTAATCATGCACATAACCTAGACTCATCATCACTTAATAGAAATATCAATTTAAAGAACAAACACGATTTTTCCTGATTTTCCTGCACATGGCAGACTCGGTATAAAATGAATAACTAATTCCAGAAAATTCTAATTGATGCAAGGCCAACTGAATTGGAACCCTATGAGTCTTAGCTACAAATTATATCTAACATGTTTTTCTCAAATTCCAAACTTATCAAGGGTTTTCAGACTGATTTCCAAAAACTGACAGAAACCGTCGCATAAAAAGTATAGACTCATAAAACGAGTTTGACAAAAGATTTTTAAGTAAAACCAACGCCTAACTCATCTAAACTCTTTAAATTAAATATATGAAAAAGACCCAGCACCAATTCAATATCTAAATTATGTTCTAGAAGTAATCTTTTAGCCTCTACTGATTCGCGGACTTTTTAGATAGACGTTCACAAATAATTTATTCAGGAAAAACTACATGGTGAAATGCTACCAATTTTCACAGACATAAACTAGGCTTGGAATAAACATGAGTCTCTGCTTTAACTTTTTACATCACACGACTTTAAGACAGGTAAAACACTCAAATAACACAGACCAACGAATCTGTGAATTGCTGTAACTATTCTATTCATTTATCTCATACAATTTATAATCAAAAACCCCCAAACCAATTTCTAGGGTTACAAAAATTATTCCAATACTACTATAATTATGCTAATAATTGAATAAAGAGGTAATATGATAGTCTACTTACGAAATAGGATGAGAATAGGCTGAGAAATCGCCTCGCAATGCCTCACGCGGCTCCCTTCACACACGGCTCCCTCTTCTCTCTTTTCTCTCTTTTCTCATGGTTAAAGTGAATATGGTGATAGGGAGATTAGGGTTTGGTTAGATGAGTTATACATATAGGATAGGTGCTATTAAGACGATACGGGCCTGGCCTAGTTAGATTAATTAAAACCCGAGTCACATAGTTACCCGAGTCACAAATACACTACACGACCCAGCTGGTAACTCGGCCTAATATAATATCATATTAAAATACCGGGTATTACAGTTTGTGTACAACTTTACGTCGGAAAACTTAAAACGATTTCGAAAATAAAACATCTCAAAACATTTCAAAAATACTTGGAGTGTTTAATGCACGGCGACGGTGTCGCAATGACACTAACTAGAGTTAAAACCGGCACTGGACCAAAAACCGACTCAAAAATTCAAATCCCGACTCCAACAACGAGTCAAACCGAGTCAACCACCAAAAACAAACATTTCAAACCTTCTACCTTAAGTTTTCCCGGATTCATGAATGGTCAAGTACCATACATGTGACTACAAAACCATGGATAGAACAAATCATGATTGCGTTTGTTGTGAAAGCGACAACACACCTCGAAGACCCGCGACGTGGCTCGCGCCTCTTTGAGCAGCCCATGTGGCCACGTCGCTCAAAACTCGCACAACCACTCCTTCTCCTATAAATAACCCTCAAATGCCACCCATTTGAGAGTTACGCGAGTGTCCGCCCCCTCTTTTCTCCCTTAAAATTCTCGACTCGACTTCTTAAGTCACAACCCGACGCGTATTTACGACCTATCGATCGTAAACACGAGCCTTACACATTGTTTTGTACCGTCATCGTGCATTAAATCACTTGACCGACCACTTCGACCACTACACCATCATTAAACTTTTAAAACACTCTTTTACTTACCAAAACGGTTTTAAACCGAGTTTTTTCCGATCAAACGAGTTGTTACACTTACGTCGGTCACTCGCCATAATAAAACATGTAAGTATGAGGGTGTAAAAATCCTCTTTTATTATGTTTTCATTTGTTTCATGACTCTAACATGCTAAAACATGCATAACATGAACCAAAACATGGAATAAACGAGCCAAAACTGATTTTTGGTCTAAGGCAGAAGCCCCTTAGGTCGCCAACTAGCTCGCGCCTAAATGGGGTATTCAGACCAGAAACCAACCGTGTTTGTTCTCGTCATTTCCCTTAATCCATTTTTAATATTTGTAATCGGTTTTCACCATTTCAAGTATTTTCGAACCTTTGTTGTTTTATTTCACATGTTTTAACCATAAAGCATTTTTCACCCTTAGTTCTTCCTACCATGACGGTTAAATCCGTGTTTCGGTGATAATATTTCGTTAATGACATTTAAAAGGAATTTTAAAACCTTTTATTTCATTTCTTTACATTTTCAAACAAACATATTAGTCACCAACACAAAGTCATCCTTGGTTCCACATACCATGCCGGATTTTAACCCGGGTACGATGATAAGTACCGACTAATAACATTCAAATGGACTTAAAACAATTAGTCCATAATCTTTTTCAAAACTATTCATGTCAAGTTTGACAAATCGAACCCGACACCGAATATTATCAAATAATGATGATTATTCGAGTCTAGTTCTTCAAATCAATAAAATGCGGTCTAAACGACCCCTTCAAATCAAACCGGGTTCAAACACCCATTTTCAACACGTTTTATAACGTTTTCTAAAAGGTCAGAACAAGGCACATAAACCGTGGCTAACCCGTGCCTAAACAGGCTCTCCATTTCTCATTTTCAAAACAAGAGGGAGGCCCCTTACACCGACGGCTGGCTCGCGCCTCATATAGCCGTCTGGTACAGGGCCTGTTCCCTTCCAGTATTAGTCTAGGACGATCCCGACTCCGGTTAACCCGGATATAGGACGGATCAGATGACTATTTGATTATCCAAAACCATATTTGCAAAATGCCTTACTAAGATAAATGGATCACGTTATGCACCCTAAACCTAATACGGTAAATGGATGTTTAATTTCCGTCTTGCATGCAAATCAACCTTTAATCCAACTCGGCATCTTATAATTGATACTTGAATTAAATAAACGGACTTAGAAAGCTCTCACATGATAGGTTTAAATTATTGGATGCGCATTCATGCATTTAAACCGTTTTATCAACTTTTTCATTCAACCAACCAAGATCGATCAGTAGAGGCCGCTAAACGCGGGCGGGATTGGGTGTCTGATTAAAGGGCTTCCCAATACGTATCTTCACCTTTTACTCAGAAACTTTGGATAGTGGACGACCTTATCCAGGGCGTACGAGAGTCATTCTAGAGATAGGATGCTAAAGAGAGACGATTTCCTTATCTTTAGTACCTATGTCAAACGCTGCTTTGTGCTTTGATTTGACCGAGGTATAAAGTGGAATTCGAACGGGTTCCAGGCATCCCACAAATGCTTGGTGGCGACTCCGAACATCTCTAATCGTTTCGAGACCCTTATCGAGACGAAACCGACCGATCTAAAACGATCTAGTCGAAATCATCTTTTACGCCGCCGAGCGTGGCTTTCAAAGAGACCGCTGTATGACCACAGATCGAAGTGGGCTTGCAGGTGGGCCATGTCCACAGTAACGATTGACTTGCTAGAGTTTGACGTTAGTGTCGTGGGACGGTGGTGGTCAGTTGATCCCTTAAGGTCACACCTAAAGGATGATGCCCTTATCTGTAAAGTTGATTAATTGTATGACGATACAAGTTGATCAATTCCTTAAAATTGAACAATTCATTTGTGAGAGAGAATATTGATATCTTATTGTAATGGGATTAAATAAGATTTATTTTAGTAATTGAAATGTCCTGTCACTAAAATTGTTTATTGTTTGAGAAACAATAGAGATAAGAATGAATGGTTATTTATAATTACAAGATGTTGTGAATTATAATTAAATGACCCATTTTATTTATGTGATCAAGTATCACTAGTCAATTTGTTGTACGTAATTTAATTAATTCATGAAATAATATTTATGTGATAAATATGCATCAAATTAATTAATAACATGTATCATACTATATGTGACATATTGTGTGACAAGTGACAAATTGATAAAATAATATGGAGGTCCATTTTATCTCATTTAACCGAAATATTGGAAGTAGTATGGATGAGTGGGTGTTTTGTTTAATGGATAAATAAAATACTATGATTACCTATAATGTAGGGTAGTCTTACACCTACTTTACTTAATAAGAATAAAAGTAAAAGAAAAGACCATGCATTGGTCTCCATATACTCCCTCCACCGGTTTTGTGAGGATAAAGAGAGAATTTTATTCTCTTAATTTCACTTGTGTTCATACACACGCAAAAGTCATCCTCTCTCACATGTTCATCCTTTTCTTCATCAAAACATGAGATTTTTGATTCAAATTGTTCATAAAAGATTACTAAAATTATTAATGTAATATATGAGTGTTAGTTATCAATTTCAAGGTAAACTACTAAACTAATATCTAGCTAATATTATTTAGTGGGGATAAGGGATAATCTTGGGTGCAATCAAGAGGAGTGACTTCTATACTTGAGGTCTTTGGAGGATCATCCTAATATATGGAAAGCTCTAGAACAAGTGAGGTAGGAGACTTCATTTGTGCCCATTAGGCCGAAATATTCATATGGTATGAAACGATTTTTCCTTACTCCTATTCTAGTTTTGCATGCATAAGATCTTTAAGTTTTTATGACTAAAACTTTAAAACAAAATATGTGATATTTAAAATATGATTTTCCAACAGATTTTGTGCTTGAACTTGTTGATTTCTTTTTTAAATCCGTTCCTTTTACTTGCTAATCAATTAAGGTATGAATGTTTATCCTCTTTTGACGTTTTTAATTAATTAGAAACATGTAGGATGTTGGAAATTGTTGGAAAATCGATATATGGGTTAAATCTTGCCTCTAATTGTTGTAATATGATCTAGATGTTTCCCTTTGATGATTATTGTTGTTAGCTAAGCAAAAAAAATCGAATCAAATTGAGGGTTTATATGACTCGAAACTTCTAGGGTTTGAGAATTTGAATTGAATTTTGGTTGTCTTTTGGGTGTAAAAGAGAGAAAAGTGAGTAATACATATCATACATATCATGCTTAGAGTTGATTTTGGTGATATTCACTCAAAAATTTGCCTTAAAACTCCGTCTTAAAAGTGCCCCAAATTGAAATTCGTCTTATATTACAGTGAAAATTGTTAATATATGGAACTACGTAGAAGTTATGATTTCCAAAAGTGATAGTGATAATGATAAATGGTGATCTACATGTCAAAATGTTTACAGCTGTGAGACCGTCTGAGAGTAAAATTGAGAGTTTATGCTAATGATTTCTGGTTTGTTGGTGAAAGTGTGTACTTAGTAGCTCTTTTACGTGAACATACATGAATGTTTTATTTGTTTTCATGTATATGTGGTTTGTGTATTTAAGTTATGTGTTGAAAATAGATGCCGAGACCAACCGTGGGAACCCGATAGAGCAAAAGGGGAAGGGCTTCTGAGCCCGAGGTAGGAGAGGGGAGTGGACTTGTAGTCCCAACAGTACCCGAATACCCGTCGGTAGTCTTTGTGGATTTCACACAAAGGGGTAATTTTGTCGCTTTGCAACAACGGAAGATGAAACAAACCCGGTGTATAGACACCGTCCTCTTGACTGACTTAAGGATTGAGACCGATGTTGGGCACATCTTTGAGACTTTGGGGATGTTAGGACTATACCTTCTCAGGAAACATTCTTATGCCTTTTTGACCCTTGAGTTCATGAGTTCGTTTAAATATGACGCGGTGGAACAAACTGTGGAGTTTCGCCTTATGAACACGAGTTTTCTGTTGACCATGGATATGTTTTCACCCCACCTTGGCTTGGCTAAGCCTACCAAGGGAGCTCTCCGTGATATTCCTTCTAAGTGTGGGGTTAGTAGCCTCATGCCGTGCTTTACCGGTAAATCAGCTCCTACTTCGAGTAACATGTTGATCAATGATATTCAACATGTCACTTTGAAGATCTTTCTTCGTGCTTTGACGTGTTTGCTCTACGAGAGGAAGGATGTGAGTAAGTTGAACTCACATGAGTTAATGCTCTTGGTGTCTTATCTTAACCCCACCCGGTCACAGCCTGTAACATTTAGTGCCCCTGCCTTTGTATGTGCCAGTCTATCTCTGATGGCCTCGTCTGACACTAGATTTCTGAGTTGTGGTGCCATTGCCACACATCTAGCAGAGAGGTTAACATCCGTTGAGGCGTTCTCGGCCTATACTCCTTTGACCACCACAGTGCCTACCTTGGACCGCGACTACTTCCTCGACCAGAAATGGTTGAGAAGCTTAGCGGATGGGAGTTTGGCATTGAGAGTATGGGGTATGAGTTGGGATACCAGCTCCTGAGCACCTACCTGTGACTGAGCCTTTACCACCGGCAGTTATAGCTGCCGATTCTGACGATGAGGAGGAGGAGGGGCATCCACCGGTGCTGACGTACCTCATTGACCCGGAGATCCTACAGGTCATGCCAGAGCCGAGCAAGGGGGAGAACGTGAGAGCTGAGGAGGACCAGCCTAGAGTGGGGAGGGGGCCACGCAGAGTGAGGGAGAGGGTGGCTGAGACTCAGCCAGTGCAGCCGGAGCAGCTAGTGCCGCCACAATAGTAGTTCCCTGGCTACCCTTCTTTCGATAGCCCAGAGATGCGTGAGAGCTACCTTTCAGAGAGAATTTCTTCTACCCTGACACTCAGGAACCTGCATGAGATGGCTTATGTTCAGGGGTATGGGACCACGGGAGCCCAACCGGTCTAGTAGAGAGGTGTAAGAGATGATAGTGGAGTCTTCCACTCTTACGGTGTGGATAGGTCTACTTGGGGAGAGCCCCAGTCGTACCCTTATGGTTGTTTGGCCCCTTAGCGGATGCGAGCAGGTGCTGATGTTGGTGGTGGTGCGGGACAGGATGCGGCTGGAGCATGTACCTCAGGAGGTGGTGGTGGTGAGTTCATGGACGAGCAGCCTGGGGAGTGATGACACTCCATTTTCTCCTTCTTATGTTTCATGATTTGTAGTAGATTTTATCTCGTTTTCGGTTGGTACTTTTGGAACTTGGTGTGTATGATTGGCCATAAGGCTGTACTTCGGTATTTTCAGAGTTGTTGTGCAGGATTTTAAGGTCGGGAGAGTGTCCCGATTCGTGATTATATGATTGCTTAGTTTATATTTGACTTGTGGGGATTTTTGACCTGTTGGCTACTCGATCGAGTGCTCGATCGACTAACTACAGGTATGGCATTAGAGGAGTAGTCTGAACTCAACTTACTCGATCGAGTAGCTGATGAGCTCGATCGAGTAAGTCCAACTCGATCGAGTGTCACTGTTACAGGAACTTTTCGAGTTAAGAATTATTTGAATCATCATATTTTTGGTTATTTTTATGTTAATCCTTGTTGTATGTGTGTAATAACATGGTTTAGCCTCACCATTGATTATGTAGCTGCGGGTGGTCGTGTTATAGGTGAGATTTTCTATGCTATGTATATATGTCGGAATGATAAATCTAATTGCTACAGGTAAGATAAAGTGTGGTCGTGTTGTTCACAGTTGCCATGATTTCGTATACAGATGTGTCGTGGGGGTCATGAAGGTGTAATATTAAGAAAGTATCTTTGCTGTCACGAGTCGAATTTGCATCGTGAACTTTTTGCACAATTTTCGATTAGATTCGTATAACTTTTTAGGCCATGTCAAGTTGAATTGGACGAATAGACTACAGTGTTATAATATTGTAGCATAACTTATGTGACCGAATAACAAATAATTGGAGAATTTGCTGCTAGTAGGTAATAATATATCTTGAGATCTGCTACATACTTTCAGAGTTTTCCGTTTATACGAGTTGTGGTGGTGTAATGTCAAAGATTTGGATATGTCAGTATGAATTAATGTTGGTTGTGGTTTATGATTAATGTCAATAAGATGTAATAAGTGTCGGTTTGAGGGACAGGGAAGTTGTTTGATGGTGAACTTCGGGGACGAAGTTCCTTTTTAGAGGGGAAGAGTAATGTCGCAAAAGAAAAATGATATAATTATAACAATTTTTTGGTATTTTAAAGTATATGAATGATTGTTTGAATAGTTTTATATGATTGTTTTGGATAGCTTCATGGTGGTTCTAGTGCAATTGAGTAAGAGTTTGTAATTGTTGAACGAAATAGCATGCTGTATACTTTCTTTCGGTAGTTATTCACTATGATGACTTGAGAATTCAGTGTTATTAGCAGAAGGGTTGTTGTAAGGTTAACGTAATCGAGTATAATGAAACATACGTGGTGTAAGTCAGGAACATGTGTTGTTGTGAATTTGTGACTAAATCGCTGAGTTATGTGTCTTGCAAGTGGTAATTGTTGACCAGGTGATGAATGATTGTATAGTCTCGTAGCTGTATTTGGTGCATGTTTGAATAATACGAGGTCGTAGTGCAAGTGACAGTCGACTTGATCATCCTTATGGTTGGTACGTGTTCAGCAAATAAAAAAGGAAGTAGTAACTCGCTGAGGATTATGTGTGTGTCGGGTCTTAGGTGGTTGATGATGATGATGTTCGATGAACATACGTAGGGGGATACTATTTCTAAACAGTTTTGTTGACCTGTGTCGGGTAAACGGTGGTGTTGACTTGGGTGTCTTTGTTGTGTGGTTTGGGAGAAGAGGAGTTGAACTTCGGGGAAGAAGTTCTTTTTAAGGGGGAAAGACTGTAATACCCGTCCTTTTAGGGACCCGTTGACTGACGTTTACCGACCTTAGTGATATGTCTCAGTCTTTGGGAAGCCTTACGAGCGTTGACCGGTGAAGTGGTAAACTTTGAGTGAGTGTTACTAGATCTAGTCGAGGCTACTCGATCGAGTAGCTTGAGTACTCGATCGAGTAGGGGTCACTCGATCGAGTAAGTTAGTTACTCGATCGAGTAGCGTCTTTATAGCGGGGGTTTATAATCGTGTTTTGATAGAATCACAAATCATTTCCGCCTTCTTCCTCCAAACCTAGAGGTCGCCTTTCCTCATTCCCTTCACCATAATCCCTTCCATTGGAGCCTTTGAGGATGCTTATGCCTTGGGTATAGGTTGCTTGAGTCGGGTAGCGGTCCTGACGCCGGATATCTATGCGTAGGGATGTCATCGTCATCATCATTGTCGTTATCGTTTTCAGTTAGGGTTGTAGTGGTTGTAATGGATTATTGTACTGTTTGTATAGGTGTATTGCTTGCTTGGTTGATGTCATGTGATTGAAAGTGGAATCGTTGCGGTTGGCTAAAGGTAGGTTCGCCTATTCAGTACTGTTGGTTGTCTAGAGTGTCTTGTGATGTGGTTTGGTTTTTGTTACATCAGTATGGTTGTCGAATTGTGATAGTTGGTTGGTGTTGTGCTATTGTGTCTATCGTTGTCGGAATACATTGATTATTATTGGCTGTCTTTGATATTCGGGGCGCGTCCCTGGCTGAGTGGAGTCACATGCGGGAGTGGCTTCACGCCCTTGGTTCGCCCTCTTTGGAACCCGCAACAGGAGGGGATGTGCACATTAAGGAAACTTGGGTTTATCGCTCTGTATGATGAGCAGGGATTTTGTGGGTACGGCTGCGGTCCCCCACTGGCAGAGCTGGTCCAGTGGACAGTCGGTGACGGTGATTAGTTGGAGTAGTTGTGGCTTGTGTGTGTGCTTGGTTGTGTCTGTGGTGTGTTGGTTGTTGTTGTTGTGTCTTTCCTCAGTTACTGACCTTGTGTGGTTTGTCTTCTTGTTGTTTCTGTTGTATCTGCCGTGATCCCTTATGGTAAGCAGTCAGTCTTAGCAGGTGATGTCTTGGATGGTAGCTGGAGTCTTAGCGGGATGAGTCCTTCACGAGTCACGACAGGAGTAGTTCACATAGTGGTGTTAAGTTGTATCTTTTATATCAGTAGCTTTGTTTAATCTTGTAATAAACTATAATTGTTCTTTTATCGACTTTTGATGATTACTATCCTCGGGCAACCGAGATGGTAACGCCCTTATATGCTAGGAAAGGTCTTGTTAAGGCTGCTTGGTATATGGGGGTTGTACAGTGATGGAGGATCACATTTCCATGAGAAGAAACTTGCATCTCTCTTGACAAAGTATGGTGTTCAACATAGGACCGGCTTGGGATATCATCCTCAAACAAGCGGTCAAATCGAAGTCTCAAATAGAGAGATCAAACAAATTATTGAGAAGGTTGTCAAAAAAACTTTAAGGGTTGGAGCATGAAGCTTGATGACTCTCTTTGGGCTTATAGGACGACATATAAGACACCCATAGGAACTTCACCTTACAAGTTAGTCTATGGAAAGGCTTGTCACTTGCCACTTAAATTAGAATACAAAGCCTTTTGGGCAATCAAAACTCTCAGTCTTGATCTCAAGCTAAGTGGCGAGAAGAGGATCTTGCAAATTGAAGAATTGGAGGAATTCCGGCTTCACTCTTATGAAAATGCAAGGATCTACAAAGAACGGGCCAAATTGCTTCATGATAAGAGGATCAAACAAAGGCCTTATACATGGGAGACAAAGTCCTTCTATTCAACTCTCGATATCGGCTCTTCCCCGGAAAATTGAACTCACGATGGACGGGTCCCTTTGTAATCACTAATGTTGGAAAGTATGGAGACTTTGAGCTAATGTCGGGAGATGGGAATTCGTTCAAAGTTAATGGTCAACGTATCAAGCCTTATTATGAAGGAGTTTTTGTACGAGAGGTTGAGGTCACTTGCCTTTGAGCCTCTCCCACCATGATTTAAGCTTTGAGTCGGAGGAGAGTTTGGTGGAGTTCTCCCTAAACGACCACTTGTAAATATACTAACCCACTTACTTGCATTTTAACTTCATTACTTTGCATTCTAATTCCTTGCTTTAACTATAATTTTGACATGAGTGTAAGTGAGGGAGGGTCACTAATCAAGTGTGATGTCTGAAGGATTTGAAAACTCAAGTATAGGGAAGCTTGTAGCTAGGCTAAGAAAGAGAAGGAAGGAAGAAAAAAGAGCAAAAAGGAGGATCCCCATGAGCTGGGTTCGGCTCGTGGGAGCTGGAGCAAGGCTAATTCGAAAATTTTGTACTGGGCGAAAATCTGGGCGTCCTAGGATAAGGACGGGTGTAACACCCCCCGTACACCAAGATACCTTACCAAGGACCATCCCAGTGTTTGAAGGTGTTACCATCTCGGTTGCCCGAGGTAGTAGATCAAATAAACAATAGAAGAACATTTATTAAAATACTTTAATTCATTACAACATAAAACAACGTAACAAGATACAAAGGGATAACTATGATAACTACTAGCTCGTGCGTTAAGGACATCTACTCCGGTAGCGTGGTGACTCGATTCCCTTCCAAGCCCGTAAGCAACAAGACTAATGGTACCAGCTACACCAACTGCTCACCATCCCCGAATGGATCACCAAAGTTTTGAAAACACAACACGGGGTCAGTTACTGTATAATCAAAGTAAGACCAAGTACAAAAGGCAACCAGCTGATCATCATCCACCCCCAAGCTCTCAATCTTACACAAGAACCCACTACACACCACAGTGTGTAGCCCTGCCAGATTACCCATCGCAACAAGAAATCCTTGCCGCCAGTGGGGGACCGTAGCCAATCCCCACCTAAGCCCCGCTCATCAACGAGCGATAACCCTGTTCATTAATGTGCACATCTCTTGTTGTGGCGGGTTCCACAGAGGGCGAAACTAGGGCGTATAGCCACTCCCTCAAGTGACTCCACTCAACAACCATCACCACAACCATACCAACACCAACACTCCATGATGTGACCATAATTGGCGCATATTTAGCCCCCGAATTAGCCTTGTTTCCATGCTTTTTAGTACTTATTTGGGTCATTTCTTATCTTTAGTTCTTTGTTTTGCATATTCTTTGAGATTTTGATCCCTTGGTAGGAAAGGAGTAAGAATCTTGCATTTTCATGGCAAAACGAGACTAAATTGATCGAATTCAATGACCAAGCATCAAGGAGAGACAAGATTAGAAGGCCTTTGTACATATCATAGTAGAAGAGCAATGTTGAGGAAAGATCCTTGAGTCCCCAAGGAAATCCCCAAGGAATTTATGAAGAAAAGGGAAGAAAAGAAGAAGTTACTATGCTGACTGACAATCCGAGCGGATTGTCAACAATCCGCCCGTCCAGCCCCTGCACAATCCGAGCGTCCCACGCCAGAATCCGCTCGGATTCCCCCTCAACAATCCGTCCGGATTCCTCAGAATCCGCTCGGATTCAACCGCCCAAATCCGTCTGTCCCGACCTTATTCCGCCCGGATTTCTTCACAGCACGGATTGTCTTCTTCAAGCTACGAAAAGAGAAGCCCTTCTCTCAGAAAATACCGGGTCCTCCTTGCTCAACTTAAAAAGTGTAATTACTAGTTTAGCCCTTAGTTAACCCTAATGCATCCTCCCTAATTTTCACTATAAATACCCCATTAGGCTAATTAGAGGAGCATGTTCTTCTTATCAATAATTAGTGTAGTTAATATCAATCAAATCTCTCTTCAATATTGTAATCAAGTATTAATCCAAGTTTTAGTTCTTTAATCTCTCTTTTGTTCATCCTTTATTTTGGGTAATTGAAGATTATTTGGGTTATTATTGGGAGATTGACAACCTCTCAATCTAGCATTCAAGTACTTCTATTATTCTTGCTTTATTATTGGAATCATTAGTAGGTATAATCTCTTAATCCCTTTTTAATTATTGTTAATTACTTTCATTTATTCATCATGTTTCATATTGTTAGTATGATTGACAACCTTGCTAGCATGATCAACATGATAATGAGTGAGTAGTCTCTTAGCTAGGGTTAATGGGTGATTAGGGGAAACCAACATGGGGAATGATGCATGCTTAAATTAATATGCTTTCATGTTTTATTTGCTTGCTTGTTTTGATCTCAACTCATGCACATGTTATATTTGATGAAATGCTAAGCCTATGAATCCTTGCATTTACTATCATCTCCTATCTTTTCAATGAGACTTGTAAGACATAACCCAACTCGAGCCTCATTAGACCATGCATGTTGTTGAGTAGGGAAGATTAAGTCGACTTGTAGGTGTTGTACAATCTAATCGATTCGGCTCCGGGACCCAAACTTTCCTAGGATTGTAAGATATAACCCAACTCAATCCATCACAACAATAATTGCTTGCTTATAATTTGAGAACATGTTTGTATGATCATATCCCATGATTCCCCTATGACCCCATGACACCCTAGTGCCTTTAATTAATTGTTTACACCCCCTTTAATTCATCT
Organism: Silene latifolia; assembly: GCF_048544455.1. NCBI lineage: Eukaryota > Viridiplantae > Streptophyta > Magnoliopsida > Caryophyllales > Caryophyllaceae > Silene > Silene latifolia. Next base: position 178,052,167 of record NC_133537.1, read on the forward strand.
TGCTTGTTTATTTTCATTGTTATTCTAGTTTAGTAACCTTCTACATCAACCCAATTTGTGACACCCCTTAGACACCACTAGTTACAATAGAAATCTCATTTCAACTCCCGTCCCTTGGGATCCGACCTTTACTTGCCTCTTTACTAATTGTAGAGTTGCTTGTTCAGCTATAAATTGTGTTTTGATTCGACCGTGACCAACGACCACATCTTAATTTGTGAACACTTAGCGGGATCGCATCAAAAAATGGCGCCGTTGCCGGGGACGGTGTTTGTTTGATTTAGATTTTTTTATTGTTATTAGTTGTGTCTTTCTTCGCCTTGAGGAAGTAAAACCCCTCAAGGTTTGTTCTAATCATTTTTCGAGTTGTTTGATATTTTGCGAGATGGATTTCATAGACTGTTTTGTAGAGGACCACTTGAGTATCCCTTACGTCAAGGATCCCATGCAAGCACTAGAAGCCTTAGAAGCAAGTAAGGCTAAGAGCATGTATTGGGAGTTGGAGGTGGATCTCTTTGAGGCCGCTCTAGCTAACAAGGAACTTACTCATGCATAATTCGAGTTGGTGCATAATATTCTAGTAGAAGCATGTCAACCCATAGAGGATGAGCAATCCATCCTAGAGGATATTTTACAAACTCAAGAGCAAGAGGAACCCATCATGGGATTCGAATATGATGAGGTTGATGAAAGTGAAGTTGAGTATGCTATGAGAATGGAATGTCTAATAGGGATGGAGCAAATTCTCAATGAAACTCCAAAAGAAGAAAGTAAAGTACAAACTCCTACTTTGAAACCCCTTCCCCCAAATTTGAAATATGCTTACCTTGATGAATCAAAGACCAAACCCGTGATTGTTAATGATAGACTTGATGATGACCAATTGGGAAAATTGCTTGATGTGTTGAAACAACATGAGAAGGCTATAGGTTATAGTCTAGATGACCTTAAGGGGATAAGTCCCGACTTTTGCATGCATAGAATTCATCTAGAGGACGACCATAGACCTACCATTCAACCCCAGAGAAGATTGAACCCCCACATGCAAGAAGTTGTCAAAGGAGAGGTCATGAAATTACTTGATGCGGGAATCACATATCCCATATCGGATTCTTTGTGGGTTAGCCCCGTTCAAGTGGTACCTAAGAAAGGAGGTACCACGGTAGTGACAAATGAAAAGAATGAATTAATACCCACAAGAATGATCACCGGTTGGCGTATGTGCATTGACTACCGGAAATTAAACTCCGCAACAAGAAAAGATCACTTCCCCTTACCATTCATAGACCAAATGCTTGAGAGGTTAGCCTCTAACAAATTCTTTTGTTACCTTGACGCGTATTCGGGATTCTTCCAAATCCTTATACACCCGGATGACCAACATAAGACCACCTTCACATGCCCTTATGGCACTTTTGCATATAGGAGGATGCCTTTTGGATTATGTAATGCCCCCGCCACTTTCCAAAGATGCATGATGAGTGTCTTCTCCGATTACTTAGAGACCATAATGGAAGTTTTTATGGATGATTTTAGTGTTTATGGAAAGGACTTTGACTCATGCTTGCATAATCTTTCTCTTGTATTGCAAAAATGTGAAGATGTTAGCCTTGTTTTAAATTGGGAAAAGTGTCATTTCATGGTCAATGAAGGAATTGTTTTGGGTCACTTGATTTCGGAAAAGGGCATCGAGGTCGATAAAGCTAAAGTTGAGGTGATAGAGAAACTCCCACCTCCCGTGAATGTTAGAGGGGTGAGAAGTTTTCTCGGTCACGCGGGTTTTTATCGTCGTTTCATAAAAGATTTTTCGAAAATAGCAAAACCCCTCACTCAACTTTTGCTTAAAGATGCCCAATTCCAATTCCCATCGACGAGTGTGTTGAAGCTTTTAATAGAATCAAAGAAGCATTAATCTCGGCACCAATCATTCAACCCCCGAATTGGGAGTTACCCTTCGAGATTATGTGTGATGCTAGCAACTACGCCGTTGGAGCGGTTCTTAGCCAACGGGTAGGGAGAGCTCTTCATGCCATTTATTACATAAGCAAAACCCTCGACCCTTCTCAAGTGAATTATGATACAACCGAGAAGGAGCTTCTTGCCATTGTATATGCTTTGGATAAATTCCGTTCTTACTTGCTTGGATCCAAGGTGATTGTATTTTCGGATCACCGTGCTATTCGACATCTCTTGATAAAGAAGGAGGCAAAACAAAGATTGTTGAGATGGATTTTGCTTCTTCAGGAATTTGACTTGGAAATAAGAGACAAGAAAGGAGCCGAGAATGTAGTGGCGGATCACTTGTCAAGAATCCGGTTTCATGATGAGAATGGAGAAACCCCGATCAATGACTCATTTCCTGACGATATTTTGATGGCTATTCAAACACAACTTGAAAGGCACATCACCCCATGGTTTGCCGATTATGCCAATTATATTGTTGGAAAAGTACTCCCTCCAAACTTGAACCACAACCAAAGGAAGAGATTCCTATTCGAAGTGAAGAGGTACTTTTGGGATGACCCAAACCTCTACAAGGAGTGTAGTGATGGGCTTTACCGGAGATGCATCCCTCAATGGGAAATCCAAGGAATCATGGAAGGATATCATTCATCACCCTACGGTGGGCACCATGGAGCAAGAAGAACCGTTGCAAAAATCCTCCAATCGGGCTTTTATTGGCCTACAATGTTCCAAGATACAAGAGAATTCATCATTCATTGTGATGCTTGTCAAAGAACGGGGAATATATCTTGGAGGAACGAAATGCCACAAAGAGGCATCCTAGAGGTAGAAATCTTCGATGTTTGGGGAATTGACTACCAAGGGCCCTTTGTGACATCCAATGGGAATAAGTACATCCTTCTGGCCGTCGATTATGTTTCAAAGTAGGTGGAGGCAATTGCCACCCCAAATGATGATGCGAAAACGGTCACCAAGCTTTTCAAGAAGATAATTTTCCCAAGATTTGGAGTTCCTAGAGCAATCATTAGTGATGGAGGAACACATTTCCATGAGAAAAAGCTTGCATCCCTTTTGACCAAATATGGTGTTCAACATCGAACTGGCTTGGGATACCATCCTCAAACAAGCGGTCAAGTGGAAATTTCAAATAGAGAGATCAAGCAAATCCTTGAAAAAGTTGTGAACAAGACTCGGAAAGATTGGAGCACAAAGCTTGATGATGCTCTTTGGGCTTATAGGACGGCCTACAAGACTCCCATAGGAGCCTCCCCCTACAAGCTTGTATATGGAAAAGCATGTCATTTGCCAATTGAATTGGAGTACAAAGCTTATTGGGCAATCCGAGCACTCAATCTTGATCTCAAATTGAGCGGTCAAAGGAGGATGATTCAAATCCAAGAGTTGGAAGAATTCCGACTACAATCCTATGAGAATGCGAAGATTTACAAAGAAAGAACAAAATTGCTTCATGACAAAAGAATTCGACAAAAGGCCTTGCACAAGGGAGACAAAGTCCTTCTATTCAATTCCCGCTACCGACTCTTTCCGGGAAAGTTGAACTCTAGATGGATGGGTCCCTATGTGATAACCGAAGTTGGAAAATATGGAGATTTGGAACTCAAGGCGGAAGATGGAAGCAAATTCAAGGTAAATGGTCAAAGGTTGAAGCCCTACTATGAAGGAGCGTTTGTTGGAGAAGTCGAGGCTACCTACCTCGGGCCTCCTCCCCCTTGAAAGGACCATCTAAGGGAGAGTTTGGTGGAGTCCTCCCTAAACCACCATTTGTAAATATACTAACCCTCTAACTTGTATTTATTTATTGCATTTGTTTTAATAAGTAGCATAGACTCTTTTCATGAGCGTAAGTGAGGGAGGGTCACTAATGAGTTTTTGAATGAAGGAAGGAGCAAATGCCCAAGTGTGGGGATGCATCTAAGAAAGGTGAAGAAGTCAAAACTCGCAGTTTGAATCCGTGCGGATTCCCTGGAATCCGGCCGTCCTACAGGAATCCGGGCGTATAGGGGAGAAACCGTACGTCCAGCTGCGCTGAGAAATTGAAGATTTCTGGACTGAGGTCGAATCCGAGCGTCCTGTAAAGAATACGCCCGTCTTGGAGAATCCGGCCGGATTTGAAGAAAGACGCCCGTCTTTCTACCTGTGCATTTCAAGGAAAATCTCTGTGCTGGAATCCGCCCGTCTTCTCAAGAAGACGCCCGTCCGACCTTGAAAGAATCCGAGCGTCTTATGCTCGGGACGCCCGTCTTGTGGCGTCAAAATTTTGGGATTTTCCTCTGTGGCAAAATCCGAGCGGATTGTGAAGAATCCGCCCGTCCCGCGAAGCAAGAATCCGAGCGTCTTCACCTTGAATCCGCTCGTCTTCTCACAGCGTCTTGACCCAACTTCTTCCTAATTAAAATACCCCCACCACACATACTTTGACACATCACTATTCCTTCCACTTACCCTATAAAACCCACCTCCTTATGACTCCCATACATATCCAAATCACTCTCTTTACCCTCAAAATTAAAAATCCCCAATTTTCTAGGGTTTCCAATTCTCAATCAACAAGGAACATCCTTAGCAATCTTCAAATCAAAAGAACCCAACAAAAGAAGCAAGAATGGCACCAAGGAGATCCTCCTTTAGAAGTGCAAGAAGACCAAGGATGGTGGGAAGTTCCTCTACCTCACATCTCAACACCATTAGAAGGGAACATGTAGAGATTGTAGATCTCACAAGGCTCGATGATTTCTCGAATGTGGAATTCCTTGATGATGTGCAGCGATTGGTCTTCCACCGACTCTTAAGTAAGAATATTCTTCCCACTAAATTTCTTTGTCATGCTACCTTAAGAAAGCTTGGGATTTTTCACCAAGTAAAAGCACTTTTCGAGGTTTTTGGTCTTTCAACCCTCTTTCGCATGTATGAACCAACCTATCGGTCCCTTGTGCTAGAATTCTTAAGCTTTTTGAAGATTACAACCGTAAACAAAGTGATATGCATAGAGTTTAGGTTGGAAAATGTTTCTAGGATGATGACCCTTGTTGAGTTTGCCAATGTGTTCGGACTTGATGTTTCGCCTACCCGAACATCAAAGCCCAAAAAGTATAATGTTGCACCATTGTGGAGGGCCATGACGGGCCGGGATTTCATTCTTACCAAGGAATGCCTTGCTTTTCACATCCAAAACCCGATCTTGAGGCTTACATATCGATTTCTTTCGGGTACTCTTTTCGCCCGCCGAGATCCGGCCATTGTCAACCAATTGGACCTTGTATTTATGGAATCATACCTTAACATTCAAGGGAGAGATAGGTATCACTTCAATGCACCTCTAGTTTTGCTAGAGAAGTGGGCAAGGTTTAGAAATGGGGATGATGATGGAATGAAGCACATAGTGAATGGTGGACTCATAACTAGAATTGCAAAACACTTTAACCCAAGGTTCAATGAGAACAATGAGTACACTCCACTTACGGGGGGAACAAGAATTAATGAAGATCTACTTGTCGTCCAACACCATTGGATAACCCTTGAGGGGGTTGATAAGAAGATAAAGTGGTTGACAAAAGGGAGCGATCCACTCTATCTCCCAATAACCGATCTACCACGGGTCTCCCCAAGAAGAGGAAGCTTGTCCCCAATGCCCTCCTACCTCATCCCAAGTCAAACAAGGCAAACTCCACCACCACAAAATCCACCACCACAACAACAAGAACAACAAACTCAAAATGAGAAGATAAAAGTGCCTCCTTACCCCTTTCCCTACCAACCATATAACCATCCAAATCCCTTCATCCTCCCCCGTGACGACTTTGTCACGGGAATTTTGCAAGACTTACACTACCGTGAATATGAGACCTCCGTGGACACTTATTATGCTCTTTACCCCCAATACTATGAGATTGCTCTTTCCCAACTCGGAGAAGGCTAATGAAGGGGCGAACGGTCGCAAAGGGGAAGAGAGTGGTGATTCTTGTGGAGGTGATACGGTGAAGCTTGAGAGTGAAGATGAATTCATGGATCCAAGTTTAAGTGATGCTTCAAAGGATATTTGGGATAGCGATATAGAGGGAGATGATGCGGATGCCTAGGAGACTACTTCATCACTAGGTGGAGCAAGCATGAGCGGCCACCTAAGTTCAAGTGAAGTTCTCTCATCTCTCCTCTTTATCTTTATTTTTCATGAAAAGAAGTTTGTGTCTTGTCTCTTTGTATTTTATTTCATTTTGATCATTGTTGGTTTAGTCCTAGCAACATCAAAGGACTCACACCTCGGTACCATTGAGGTATTCTTATCTTATTGTTCCCAATTGTAAAATCCAAAATGACAAACTAGTTTCATGCATAGCATAGTGTGTGCATGAACTATACCCATCCTTGGACATTAGCAATAGTGTCTTACTCGGTTTGGGGAAGTTAATGCATACGCAACGGGAGGTAATCTAAATTATCCTCTCCGTCATAACAAAAACCATGCATCATGTAGTGTAGCTTAGTGTAGATTGCATTTAGTATAGAAATCATGCATCATCTTTGCATAATTTCCATCATTTTGGCCATTGAGGACAATGCCCATATTAGTGTGGGATGAGAATTCTAACATTTAACTCTTATTCAAAAAACCCATAAAAATTGAAAAAATTGAAAAACCCAAAAACAAGTTCATTTCCTTTGTATATATTGTCTTGTATATATTGTGTTTTTTTTTTATCCTTGTTCACATTGATTGACTACGCCACATCCGAGACATGAGGATATTGAAGACCGCATGGTATGATCTTTCCAATCTCCTTTTTCCTCTTTATGTTAATGACTATGTGGCTTTATTTTGATTGATGCGGTATAACAATGTGAATCTAGGACTTGCATTTAGTTTATATGTCATATTAGTTGGTAGAATCATATGCATTAGGATGTTTATATGTTAGTTGCATCATGGCATGTAGTTGCATGTTAGAAAAATTTTGCGAAACCGTCTATTTGGGAAGCTTGACAAATGTATATAGGCCCTAGTAGATGCCTTTTGTTCTTAAGACTTTGCTTGTTAGAATACTTGTAAAACACCCTAGGATGTGTCATGCTAGTATCCTTTGACCCATGGTTTAAGGCCGAGTCAAGAGTACCTTGTGGTGTGATAACTCCTTGGCTACCGTTTATTCCAAGGTGACCCTTGAAACCATGCACCCATACATCCATCATCCATGTTCTACCACACATTTTGTCATCAAAGGGAATGGGCACAAAAAGAAATCAATTTGAGTTCAATGAAATGAAAAGTGAAAGAAAGTTTGCAAAAATGCATCAAATGAAAAGAGGAGCAAAAATAGAACTCCTAAGCTTCAAATACAAGGCACCCTCGTTACTAATTGGGGTGACTTTGAAAATGTTCAAAAAGAAATGCAAAAAAGTTGTCAAGTATTGAAATGCCAAAAATCAAAAAGAAATGGCAAAGAAAGTGTTCTCAAATGTCAAATGCCACAAGAAATTGGGGGGAAAAAACAAAAACAAAAGCAAACTCCCAAAAGTGAAACTCAAATATCTATTGATCCCTTTATCCATCATATCCATTTTTGTGCATGGTAGAGAGGGGACGACCCTTCTTCTTGTCTAGGCAAGAGGGGGAATTCCGCGATCCTCCAGTGTTTCTAACACCATAGGGAGTCTATTCTTGACAAAAACATTTAACGATTGAGGACAAAGGTACCCTAGCTTGACACAACTTGGAGGTGATTTATTGGTATCCTTCTAGGTTTAGTAGTTTGAACAAATTGCATCTATGAAGGATTGTGTACCCTTGAATTGCTTCCCTTGTAGATAATTTCCGCCACTTGATGAGGGAGTGGCTATTCTTTTTGTAGATGCATCCATTATGTGTTTTTGTGTGCTTAATGTTTGGATGTGTCGCCATTTTGGCAAGACCCACCTTGCCTTGCAAGAAGGCATCCTACCTCATGGTTGTCTTGTTGTGAGTTGAAGGGGCGGAGTGAGACCCGCTAATTGTCTCATATCGGCTATATTATTAGGATAGGTTAGTATTGGTCCTAGTCTTTGTCACCTCTTTACTCGGGACGAGCAAAGGTTCGGTTTGGGGATATTTGATGTGACCATAATTGGCGCATATTTAGCCCCCGAATTAGCCTTGTTTCCATGCTTTTTAGTGCTTATTTGGGTCATTTCTTATCTTTAGTTCTTTGTTTTGCATATTCTTTGAGATTTTGATCCCTTGGTAGGAAAGGAGTAAGAATCTTGCATTTTCATGGCAAAACGAGACTAAATTGATCGAATTCAATGACCAAGCATCAAGGAGAGACAAGATTAGAAGGCCTTTGTACATATCATAGTAGAAGAGCAATGTTGAGGAAAGATCCTTGAGTCCCCAAGGAAATCCCCAAGGAATTTATGAAGAAAAGGGAAGAAAAGAAGAAGTTACTATGCCGACTGACAATCCGAGCGGATTGTCAACAATCCGCCCGTCCAGCCTCTGCACAATCCGAACGTCCCACGCCAGAATCCGCTCGGATTCCCCTTCAACAATCCGTCCGGATTCCTCAGAATCCGCTCGGATTCCACCGCCCAAATCCGTCCGTCCCGACCTTATTCCGCCCGGATTTCTTCACAGCACGGATTGTCTTCTTCAAGCTACGAAAAGAGAAGCCCTTCTCTCAGAAAATACCGGGTCCTCCTTGCTCAACTTAAAAAGTGTAATTACTAGTTTAGCCCTTAGTTAACCCTAATGCATCCTCCCTAATTTTCATTATAAATACCCCATTAGGCTAATTAGAGGAGCATGTTCTTCTTATTAATAATTAGTGTAGTTAATATCAATCAAATCTCTCTTCAATATTGTAATCAAGTATTAATCAAGTTTTAATCCAAGTTTTAGTTCTTTAATCTCTCTTTTGTTCATACTTTATTTTGGGTAATTGAAGATTATTTGGGTTATTATTGGGAGATTGACAACCTCTCAATCAGCATCAAGTACTTCTATTATTCTTGCTTTATTATTGGAATCATTAGTAGGTATAATCTCTTAATCCCTTTTTAATTATTGTTAATTACTTTCATTTATTCATCATGTTTCATATTGTTAGTATGATTGACAACCTTGCTAGCATGATCAACATGATAATGAGTGAGTAGTCTCTTAGCTAGGGTTAATGGGTGATTAGGGGAAACCAACATGGGGAATGATGCATGCTTAAATTAATATGCTTTCATGTTTTATTTGCTTGCTTGTTTTGATCTCAACTCATGCACATGTTATATTTGATGAAATACTAAGCCTATGAATCCTTGCATTTACTATCATCTCCTATCTTTTCAATGAGACTTGTAAGACATAACCCAACTCGAGCCTCATTAGACCATGCATGTTGTTGAGTAGGGAAGATTAAGTCGACTTGTAGGTGTTGTACAATCTAATCGATTCGGCTCCGGGACCCAAACTTTCCTAGGATTGTAAGATATAACCCAACTCAATCCATCACAACAATAATTGCTTGCTTATAATTTGAGAACATGTTTGTATGATCATATCTCATGATTCCCCTATGACCCCATGACACCCTAGTGCCTTTAATCAATTGTTTACACCCCCTTTAATTCATCTTGCTTGTTTATTTTCATTGTTATTCTAGTTTAGTAACCTTCTACATCAACCCAATTTGTGACACCCCTTAGACACCACTAGTTACAATAGAAATCTCATTTCAACTCCCGTCCCTTGGGATCCGACCTTTACTTGCCTATTTACTAATTGTAGAGTTGCTTGTTGAGCTATAAATTGTGTTTTGATTCGACCGTGACCAACAACCACATCTTAATTTGTGAACACTTAGCGGGATCGCATCACTCCAACAATGATCAGTAGACAATCAATCGTACACAATACAACACAATCTCAAATTAATTAAACAGGAACTGAGTAGGGAAACCCTACCTTATCGCCAATCCATGAAAAGCATCCACATATAGCCAAGCAAGACTCCAAGACGCATCCTACAAACGGTAACCACATCCTATTACATGACTACCCCAGAAGCCTACAAAGAGATGACATCAGAACAACGACTTACCTAGCGATGCAAACCGACAACGACAACGATGACATCCTCACTAGCGTCCTTCATATGTAACCCAATCCCCTTCCATGGTTAGTGTCTAGGCTAGACGAGAGTGTAGGGAGAAGGTGGGTGATAGGTGAGACAGGAATATACTAGGGTTAGAGAGAAATGGAACCGTCGAAAATGAAATAAGACTTGCGAACATGTGTTTTATAATTACGCGTCAACAGCGGCTATACTCGGTCGAGTACTCTCATACTCGGCCGAGTAAGCCCTACTCGGTCGAGTGTTCTCACTTCTCGGCCGAGTAGCCTCTACTAGGTCGAGTAATCAACTGCATAAGTCGCTTATCCTCACTTATCCTCTCATCTATCCCCTCTTAGGGTCTTCCGTGGTCAAAGGGTTGGTCAAAAGGTCCCTAAACATAGCAGGTATTACAACGGGCGTCTTATGTCACAGGACGGGCGAACCATCTTCAGGACGGGCGTCCCTTTATGCATTTTAAGAAATTTTTTTCACTGGACTGGAATCTGGGCATCCCAAGCCTGGGTCGGGTGACTCATACCTCAGGACAGGCGGGCCGACTCCAGGCCGCGCGTCCCACCCTGCTCATGTGAAATCTGTAAAAAGAAGGAAACGCCAGACCCCTCCTTCAGTCCGCGCGTCTCCCTTCTGTGCTACTCTTCTTTTTTACTTCAAACCCCCCTTTCCACCACATATATTAAGACACATCACCTCTCTCTCCAAGAGTAAACCCAAAACCCCCTCACAAAAACACAAAATCAACCACTTCATCCTCAAGAAAAAAAATCAACCTCTCTAAACTTGAACTCACTTAGTCTAGGGTTTCAACAAAGCAAAGAGATCTATTTTAGAAGGTTTGATTTCACTTTCACTTTCAGAGTCCTCAAGATCAAATCAAAATAAAAACACCAAGGAGATTCATCACAAGGGAAGAAAGAAGAACAAGAGTCATTGGGAGTTCCTTAACCTCACAAATCAACACCTTAAGAAGGGGAAATGAGGAGATAATTGATCTTTCAAGACTAGATGAATTTTCCAAAATTGAGTTCGTCAACGATGCAAACGAATTGTCTTCCACCGACTTTTAGGTAAAAACATTCTACCCACTAAGTTTGTTTGTCATGAAACATTGAAAAAGCTAGGAATCTACCACAAAACCGAAGCGCTATTTGAATTATTTGGTCTCTCGACAATGTTCCACATTGTAGACACCTTATTTCTGCACCTCCCGCCAAACACCCAGTGATGATTGGGCCGCATGTTTAGCATATGTCGTGATTTTATGACGTTTCGTAAATATGTTAATAAAAGGTAACTCATACACTTGTGTCTACCCCTTGGTTGTCATCTAGGTGTCATTACGATCGTTTTGGGAGTAATTAGAGTACATTTAGAGTCCGGGTAAAAAACCGTCCTCATTTTCTAAAACCGTCAAATCCCGAGTTAAAAAGCAATGGGCTTGTCTACCTAAGGTTAGGATGTCATAAAATGTTAGGATTATATCTCATTTTTTGTCCCGTGTCACTTCTTTGGGCTAAACTTAAAGTTTACATTGCAAAAGATGCATTTCATTTAGCTAAAATGATTACCCAACATTTAGGCCTGTTTTACGAGGTAATAACGACTTTTTTGGGTTTGGCTTATTTCACAATAAGTTCTAGATCTTTCTTTTTGCTTTCCCATGCCACCAAAATCTCCTTAATCCGAGTCTTGTAGAGAAAGTTATGGCTAAAATACGACAGGCTGTCAAACGCGTTTTCTCGCGCAAAAGAATTACACCCGAGAAAATCGATATTAATTAGTTTGAGATGGTTTTTGTACATAAAATTCATTCTTAATATTTGTCATTCGGGTGTAATTATTAACATGTAAAATCAATTTTTTTATAATCAATCAACCGTAACAACCAACCGAGTCTGACTTTCACAGTCAGAACCCATTCCGGAACAAACGCAGTGGGTGATGCGCCTCTTCCGGAGGATGCACCCATTGCTGCGCCTGTTCTAGGCTGGCTTCTACCCCTGAACTCATTCCCGTTTTGACGCAGTGTATATATTAATCGAGTATTATTCGTGTTATTACCTATTTAGCTATATTTTAAATCTTTTAATTTATTTTTGGCTGTTTTAATCAATTTTCCTTATTTTCCAATTTTCCTTATTTTCCAAATTTTCCTTATTTTCCAATTTCCTTATTTTCCAATTTTCCTTTTCTATTAAATTTCCTTTTCTTTTAATTCTTTCCTAAATCCCGTTCAGTTGTAAATTATGTTTTGTTCTTTTATCTAGCCTTTTCACATGTAGTAAATATAAATTCCAACTTCGACATAATAAATTATTAAATTCTTTGTTCACCGACATAGTCTAATCTCACATGCTAGAACTAAAACGTTGGATGTTGCATTGCATGCATATAATCGACAACATATCAAATATGAGCGATTTCCCTAATAATTAGTAGAGGCCGCTATCGAGGCGGGCGGGATAAGGTGTTCAGTAAAAGGACTTCCTAATCACCCCTTACTCCAGATGTATGTGAACATCCGTCTTCATTGGCATCCACGAGAGTCATTCTAGACATAGAATGCTAAGGGTAACGAGTTTTTAGTGTTCATGTCACTACTTGTGTCTTGACATGGCACGAGGTATTCGAACGGTTCCAATTTTCCATAAACATTGGTGGCGACTCCACAAATGCAGCCTTATTCAACCTTTCACCGGTTTCAATGCCTCACAAATCGGTAACGGCCCATGACGTGCTTTGGCTATCCAAGGTTCCGTGGGAGAAGTACCGCCGCCTTAAACTTACACAAACGCACGGGTGCGCGCGGCATGGGTGGCCCATGTCCATAGTTTGGCGACTTCGCTGGGGATGATACACTTACGTGTTACCCAGAGTAAAACTTGAACGAGGTTAGGGAATAGTTTATACGAGACAGTTGTCGGTTTTCATTACTCGACCTTCTTAGGTCGTTTTATTCGGCCTTCCTAGGCTCAACCTAACCCATTCGACCAATCGTCCCGTATGGACGGTCCAAATTCTTATCTGGGCCTAAAGATGGATAGCGATTGATGTCACCCATACCGTGGTACATACTCTTGTTTGTATCAAGGGCTTTCACTAGTCAAGGAAATGGACTAGGAACCGACCTTACTCTTGTTTGGGACGGACCTCTCCACAGACCAGGGTTTGATTGCTTGGTATGGCAACCCACCTTTTTAAGCCAAAACCCTTTAAATGCACTTAGCATAGCGTTATAATGCCCATATATATGTTTGTATCATATACGTGATCCTCATTTGTAAAAAAACCATGACAAAATTTTGTAAAATAAAATCCATTACCTTTCCACTTTCTGTAAAATTCAATTTTCAAAATTCCATCCAATTTTAAATTTTACAGAACTGAAATCCTTCGTAAATTTTCAAAACAAAATAAAAAAAAATCAAAAAAAAAAAGTTTTAAATCAAAATATTTTCAAACCATGTAAATGTAAATGTGTAAATTCAATTGGGTTAAGTTAGAGTCAAAAATCAAACCGACTATATCCTAGTCGGAACTCAGTCGAGTCATGAACCCGTCTTCCCTTACATTTTGGGTCTTTTCAAATTCAAGCCAAGTCCTAAGGTGTCACGCCGTCGTTTTCGACCCCCTACCCCAATTCAGTTAGGGTCTAAAGATTTCCGACACCTCGAGTCGCACGTGCCCGAGTCATACACAAAAGACTTATTAACACCTATAAGCACACCTCGAGTATCTACTCTTATAACCGAGTCTAGAATCAACACGTGTCATCAATCCCTTCAATAAGGTCAGCCATATAAGGGTCACTCCGTCAAAGTCAACACTCGAGTCTAAGGTCAAAGTCAAGCACCGTGAAATCAAACAGGAGAAGTCGCTCACGACATTTTACGGATTCACAAGTCAAGTCTAGATTTGTCGTCTTATCCTCGTGATTACTTGTCCCTTCCTGTGTCCGTTGATTATTGCCTTAGTATGTGTGATCCCATGTCGAATTGAGTTGTAATGCGCATCATTTCCGTCGAGTAGGAATCCAACAAGTTCCGTCAGTCAGCAAAGTCACGAAGCAGCTCAAGCCACAATCACCATGTCTCTCCAAGACGTTTATGCCATGGTCCTGCGAGTTCAAGCTACAGTGGAAAATCCGAGCATTCGTGTCCTCGCCCTTGAAAATGGGATGGTGGAAAAGAACATGCCACCTAGAGAAACCTCTAGTCTAGGTCGTCCAAAGCTTACCTCTTGCAATAACTGTCGTCCTAGAAAGCCGAAAACAGTTGAGAGGAAACCTGGGAGGCATCAAAGGGTGCTTTCTGATTTAGGCATGTCTTATGTCGATGCTTTGAAGAGACTCTCTACCCAAGGTAAGCTACATCCAATAGGTCTGACTCCGGATCCACCTTTAGAGAAGCAGGTGAACCTCTGGATGGGCAACAAATACTGCCTATATCACCAAGGTAGAGGCCATGATATTGAAGAGTGTTTTATCTTGAAACACACCATCCAATATATGATCGAAGAGGGCAAGCTTCCAGTGCCACCATCTGTCGAGCAATCCAAGAAGATCAACCCTCTTGGGTCTAGCAGCACTAAACATGATGAAGAATCATCCCTAGATTGTTCTCATCTCCTCGATCCTCGTGACGATGAAGAAATAAATGTACTCAAAGATGACGATATCCAAAGTGGAATGCTCATGCTTTCCATTGCCTTCAATAATAATTTTTCCAAGTTAGAGGGAGGCATTGGTAACCTAAACTCTCGGCTTTCCAACATGGAGAATCAGTTTGCTGAAATGGGTAAGAAGCTTGAGGCCCAACCTCTCAAGATAACAGGTGTCTAGACAAAAACCTTAACCTGACAATCCTAAAGCAACAAATGAGCAACTTATCTCTAGTTCTTCTCATCCAGGAATCAAAATCAACAATGGCAACCTCATGGAGCCTTCGTCAAAGAAACCTAACAACTCTCCTAGGTCATTCACAAGTCTAGGCATACCTTATGCCCTAGCCTTAAACAAATTATCCTCTCTAGGTCTTATTCAACCAATAGGGCCTAGCCCAGATCCAAAAAAGAAATCAAAATTTTGGGATGGCAACTAGTATTGTCTATACCATAAGGGTGGGGGCATGATACCGAAGATTGCTATAAACTCTAGCATGTCATACAAGATGGGATTGAGGATGGTAGGATTTCTGTCTCGCTCCTAACTAGTTCAAATACAGAAACTAAACGACCTTATAGGGAGTTCAACATTGCAGATGATAAAAAAGATGAACGACCCACCAATCATTTGGTGAAAAGAAGGAAAACAGATTCACAAATACCCGACCACTCGAAGGAGGCAACATTGGTTGTGGACGTTATTGACTGTCTACACCCAGTTTACACCTCTCATTTGAAAGGTGGCATTAAAACCGTCGAAAATTTATCAGCAGAGATTGTTCATATCAATGAAGTAATCCAATGAAGTTCACCGTCCACATCAACACCCAATAATCAAACAATCTACATTACATAAAGGTTATAGAACCTTCACTAGAAAGAGGAACTCAGCATCCAAGGTCATTCTCCAATTTAGGCATGCCTTATACGGTCGCCTTTAAAAGACTCTTTGCCAAAGGACTGATCCAACCGATCAGTCCAACCCCAGACCCTAAGTACGAGAGGAGAGGTTGCTTCTGGGACGGTTCTCAATATTGCTTATTCCATAGGGGCAATGGACACGACACTGAAGCATGTTCCAAACTCAAATATATCATCCACTATATGCTTGATCGCGACAAGATATCTTTATCGACCCTCAGTCCATTAAGAGAAAAGAATGACCCTCATGGGTGTCTTACTCTTCAAAGACAGGAAGATCTCTTGGGCCTTTACCCTTCTAGTACCCCAAACAATGAGGACATGGTGTGCTCAAATCGTTCAACGATCAAGATCGGACGTTTAAGCTACCAGATGCTGAAAGAGGATTCCCCGATGATAACAATGATGATTACAAGTCTGGATCTGAGATCGAGTCCGAGTCCTAGGCTTTCTATCCCATAATTATTTTCTAGTATTTTTCTTTGTGTCCATTTTCATTTCTAGTGACAACCTGGGGGCTGTCCCACGAGTCACATGTCTTCTCGAGTCTATGTTAAATACATTCATTAATCATTGCAATAAAAAATACAATTTTCAATCCACATATTCTTTCTTATTTCTTTCTTTACCATTTCGTGTGATAACGAGAATTATTTTAGACATTTTAAAACGAACAAACAATGCATGACATTCGATGTGAGTGCACTTAAATGATGTTCCATTCCAAGTTGTAGAGGACCTGAAACTCCATGTTGATTTTCCTTACCTATTCCATGTCTGGCAATAGAAACCTCATTAAACCCCAGTTTAATACGAGCATATCTTAAGAGATTCTAGGACGAATCCAGACCATCTCCCTTGTTAATGATCCATGACGGAAGGCAAGCCCATTCTCCACAAAAAACAACCCGTGTTACTAAAGACCAACCCATTTCACACCCAAAGGTGCTAGTCTGACCCAAATCCATGGTAGCAAGCAAATCCAAGACGATACGAGCCATGATCAAAGACAAAGGCTCAATCAAGAGAAATGAACCAAGATCAATATCCAAGGCCGTAGTTATGCCCGTAATCCAAGACAAAAGAGTCAAAAGAACAAGGCTCAATCAAGCAAGCCAATGTCAATATCCAAAGTCAACGTTATCTTCAAAAACCTGAATCAAAAATATGAGTCTGAATCAAGAACGAGTATGAAATCAAATGCTAAATGGAATACTGCTAAAGTCTATGTAGAATCAAGACATTGATGAAGATGGCCAGCTAGCACCCTCACTTAGCCATCACACACCCTAAGTCCCTCATGAGAGCGTTATAGGGAGATAGTTAGGAATTTTGAGAATCCTCTCAAGCTCGTCAAGTATACCCATCCTTTAGGGCCAAGACATGGAAACTTGATCCCACGTCATTTTAATCTACCTTCATATGCTCAGGATACATCAAGCCAGGAGACTCCATTTCCAAGCCATATTACAAGCCATAATCGCATCAATCCTCAACTCCACAAAATCAAGCTCCAGAGATTTGTCCATCAAAGCCTCTTATTTACGAGCTCCACATTCCGAATATCCAATCCAGTTTCACCTTGACCCAGACACGGAGTCTTCAAATAATTTGCTACCTAGGACGGGACGAACCCATACCCATCCTTATGGTCCAATTTTGAGTGTGCTCACATGATAAGGAAATTTTTACAAACTTAATTATACCTCTTTGGTCGATGATCAGATGGGAGTTATCTCAAATCAGCTCTTCGAGTCACCAAAGGAAATTACCCTCGTGACCCCTGCACTTTAAGGTCCTACCAACATAGCTTAGGCACAAACCTGAACTACGAGTATGGTTTGATTTCACCTCTTCACGTGGATACATAGGCAGTCCTTTCTTACACAAGAAGGATACAACCTCAACACCCAAACAAAATTAACCAAACATCAGAACTACGATCTGGTTTGATTTTACTCCACATGAATACATAGGCAGTCCTCATGGACACAACCATCCCAACTTTTAACTTTTAACCTCAATTATCAAGCACCTCAAACATCAACTTTCAACCTCAATTCCAACCTTCCAACCACAATTTCCATTTTTACCTCTTTACTGGGGGCTCCTTCTTGCCGCCCAGTCTCTTTTTTACCAAATTCCAGAGTCATCTTCTCATCCTGGGGGGCTTCTCTTCTGAGATGCCACCCTTCCTTTATTCCTCTCTTATTTTAAGTCAAACTAGTGCTCGGTCTGGACAATGACAAAGGTCTTAGATCAATTCTCCAAGTTATCGTGCCTCAAGAGGAGTCTCGTTATGTAAGACGATGGCAAAAGGTGTCCAAATAGACAGCTGATCCATGGCTCATGTCTTGCCTTTATATGCCCCCATCTTTCTTGTAATTCTTCTACCTTTGGAACTGATATGCGTTGTCACCCATACTTGCCTAGGGGTTGCGCATACCTAGGCAAAGTCTGTCAGAGTCATATCCGTGTCGTATTCTAGTAGGTCTGCGTCCACGTCAGTCACATGGCCCATTTGAATATGCATAACGCATTACAAACGACAAATTTCTTTAAGCAAGTTTTAAATAACTTTTATAAAGAAACAAATTTTGCAAAATCTATGTGCTTCCTCATTTGAGGTCCATGTGCTAATTGCGTTTCCTCATGTGATGTGTGCTGTTTGCCTATTAGATTGCATTCTTGTGTGGCTACTAACCATGCAGGTAAGTATAAGAAGCAGTGCTCGCTCCAACTGGGGGCTTCGCTCAAGTCTTCATTCTCCCCAGCGCAGCAGTATTTTGCAATATTGCTCAAATCGTTATATCCAGCGTAGCAGTATTTTGCAGTATTGCTCACTCAAGATTTCACCCATGACGATCAAGATGTTCATAGTCGCCAATATATATATGTTCTCCGCCGCGACATTTTGCAGTAGTGATGCTCAAGATTTCTCCCATGACGATCAAGATGTTCCTAATCGTCGATGTGTTCCCCAACGAGGGTTCGCTGCCGCTTACAGTCCACGTATTTATCGGAAGCACGATTCGCTTGAGACCGACGAAAGCAGATTCAACCTTAAGTTTTTGCCAGAGTTCACTTGAGACCGACGCAAGAAGATTCCCCAGCAGTTTCTACCAACGTACTGCTACCCTCAATATTGTTGTTTCCTCATGGAGTTCAGCAAAGGTGTCATTCTCCAGAAGTTCCCAAACCAGTGCCTCCTTCCTTAGGTTTGTAAACCCAAAGTTAGGATTATTACCCCTAGATTCTTAGATCCCAAAATAGCTTCCCTTAGGTTCGTAATCCTGAAAGCTCTCATACCAAATGTCCTTATGTTCATAAACCCATAAATCCTTTTGATATTCCCATACCATTGAAAGCTTGGATGCATGTGTCCGAAACCAAAATTAATATCCCAATAGCTCCTAAACTAACCCTTAGGATCTCATCTCCTTTTAGATTCATAAGCCAGTCTTTTAGGTTCATACACCTCAACTTCCCTAGAGTTCATACACTTCTACCCTTAGGATCATAATCCTTTACGATCACTTTTTCTTAGAGTTCCTAAACCCAAACCTTGGTTACCACTTAGGTTGAACTTATATTTGGCCTCCTTCCCGTCGATGTTTTCCTTTAGGGCCCCACACCCTAGCACAATCCTTACATATCTTTTAGGTCTTACCCTTAGCTCTTACAAAACTCCGGAAACATCTCGAGAAAGAAGTCTCGGGTATGATTTCTTATTATGGCGGGCGAGCTTCCTCACGTAGTCTAAAGGACTTTAAACGACCCTCCCCGATAGTCGACAGACTCTAAAATGTTCCCGATGATAGGTCCTTGGCTCAGACCCCTTGAGCCGCCTCACGTCGCCATAGTCGTCAGGTTGTAATATTCGATTGACCTGATGGCTATACTTTAACTTTCGCCTTGTCCAAGCCTCAGTCAAAGTGGGGGATCTGTAGATACCTCATTTATGCACCTCCCGCCAAACACCCAGTGATGATTGGGCCGCATGTTTAGCATATGTTGCGATTTTATAACGTTTCGTAAAATGGTTAATAAAAGGTAACTCATACACTTGTGTCTACCCCTTGGTTGTCATCTAGGTGTCATTACGGTCGTTTTGGCAGTAATTAGAGTACATTTGGAGTCCGGGTCAAAAACCGTCTTCATTTCCTAAAACCGTCAAATCCCGAGTCAAAAAGCAATGGGCTTGTCTACCTAAGGTTAGGATGTCATAAAATGTTAGGATTATATCTCATTTTGTGTCCCATGTCATTTCTTTGGGCTAAACTTAAAGTTTCCATTGCAAAATGTGCATTTCATTTAGGTAAAATGATAACCTGACATTTAGGCCCGTTTTACAAGGTCATAACGACTCTTTTGGGTCTGGCCTATTCCAAAGAAAGTTTTAGATCTTTCTTTTAGCTATCCAACGCCACCGAAATCATCTTAATCCGAGTCCTGTAGAGAAAGTTATGCTTAAAATACGACAGGTTGACAAACGCGTTTTCTCGCGCAGAAGAATACTACCCGAGAAAGGACGAAGTAAGTACTGCGCCTCTTCTAAGGGACGCCGCACCTGCTGCGCCTTTTCTCAAGGCTTTCTTTTCGTCTAAGTTTCCTTGTTTTAACTAAGTCGGTTGTTTCCGGATCTTTCTTTCCTATTCCTTTCCAAATTCTACCTTTACCATAATTCCTCCGTGTGTTTAGTATAAATAGAGGCCTTTGCCTCACATATTTTTCACGCGAGTGTCCGCCCTTCTCTTTTCCATTTCCATTCTAGACCTTGTTCTAAGCTTTCGACGCCTACGTGCTTGATCAATCGACCACGTAACCCAGATCCTTCTGGGTAACAGTCACGTTTGCATGACCGAGCAATTTCACCACTACACAATCAATTAATCAATCTTTTAATTCCTTTTTCAAGGGTACTTTCATATTTGCATAGATCGAGTCGAGTTACCACTAAAAGCCGATTTAGTTAAATCTTGCGACGCTAACATGTAAGTCTGAGGGTGTAAAATCCCATCTTTTAATATTGTTTATATTATTGTTGCATTTTATTTTACGAGTATACATCATATTAATGCCAAGACGATAATTTGTTAAAACACACGTTTCAAACCTTATTTCGTCAAACCTTTTCAGATCTGACGAGTAGAAGAAACGGAGTGTCTGTTGCGCCTTCTGGAAGGATCGCAGCTTCTTCTGCGCCTCTTCCAGAGGCTGCTTTCAACTGCTCTGTTTCTTCTTCTCCTCGGATCCGATCTTTTCTCCTCCTTTCTTTTTCAATTGTTTTATTTTCTTTAAACCTACATCTTTTAATTAGCTTTCATCAAATTATTTTACCCGTCAATTTTTTTTTTAAACCTTTTCTTCTTTAGTCGGTTTAATTCGCTAATTCTTCATATTGGTTGTATTGTTCTGTCTCATACTCAAATCTGGGTTTTAGTGACTCGGTAATTAATACTTGGTCTCTTAAACTCGCTTTTGTACATTAAACTTTCTGTTTATTTTTTAAACTCAACCTTTAAGCTTTCAAATCCGTTTAATTCGTCGTATAATCATTAGTAATCGATATTAATTGGTTTGAGACGGTTTTTGTACATAAAATTCATTCTTAACATTTGTCATTCGGGTGTAATCATTAACATGTAAAATCTATTTTTTATAATTAATCAACCGTAACAACCAACCGAGTCTGACTTTCACAGTCAGAACCCATCCCGGAACAACCGCAGTGGGTGATGCGCCTCTTCCAGAGGACGCACCTATTGCTGCGTCTGTTTTAGGCTGGCTTCTGCCCCTGAACTCATTCCCGTTTTGACGTAGTGTATATATTAATCGACTATTATTCGTGTTATCACCTATTTAGATATATTTTAAATCTTTTAATTTATTTTTGTCAGTTTTAATCAATTTTCCTTATTTTCTAATTTTCCTTATTTTCCAATTTCCTTATTTTCCTTATTTTCCTTATTTTCCAAATTTTCCTTATTTTCCAATTTCCTTATTTTCCAATTTTCCTTTTCTTTTATTTCCTTTTTCTATTTATTTCTTTTTCTTTTAAATTTTCTTTTCTTTTAATTCTTTCCTAAATCCCGTCTCTGCCATTAATATGATGTTCATTCAGTTGTAAATTATGTTTTGTTCTTTTATCTAGCTTTTTCACATGTAGTAAATATAAATTCCAACTTCGACATAATAAATTACTAAATTCTTTGTTCACCAACATAGTCTAATCTTACATGCTAGGACTAGAATGTTGGATGTTGCATTGCATGCATATAATCGACAACATATCAAATATGAACAATTCCCCTAATCATTAGTAGAGGCCGCTATCGAGGAGGGCGGGATTAGGTGTTCAGTAAAAGGACTTCCTAATACGTACTCTCACCCCTTACTCCAGATCTCTGTGAACATCCGTGTTCATGGGCATCCACGAGAGTCATTCTAGACATAGAATGCTAAGGGTAACGAGTTCTTAGTGTTCATGTCACTACTTTGTGTCTTGACATGGCACGAGGTATTCAAATGGTTCCAATTTTCCATAAAAGTTGGTGGCGACTCCACAAATGCAGGCTTATTCAATCTTTCACCGGTTTTAATGCCTCACAACTCGGTAACAGCCCATGACGTGTTTTGGCTATCAAAGGTTCCGTGGGAGAAGTACCACTGCCTTATGCTTACACAAACGTGCGGGTGCAGGCGGCGCGGGTGGTCCATGTCCACACACATGCATGAACTCACATATAGACCCTTAGTGCTTGAAATTCTAAGCGTTTTGAAAATCTCTACCCTCAACAAAACAATTTCCATAAAGTTCCGACTCGAAAATGTAACATGGATGATGACCCTAGTGGAGTTCAGGGATATGCTAGGACTAGATGTGTCACCTACTCGATCTTCAAAGCCTCGAAATTATAGTATAGAACCCCTTTGGCGAGCCTTAACGGTCCGCGATTTGTCAAGAATCAAGGATTGCTCGGCTTCATATATTCAAGACCCTATCATTCGGTTCACTTGTCGATTCATAGCGGGCACCCTACTTGCTCGTCGTGACCCCGCCATTGTGAATGAGCTTGATCTCACTTTTATGGAGTCTTACTTGAAAATCCAAGGAAAAAGTGGTTATAAGTTCAATGCCCCATCGGTGCTACTTGAAATATGGGCGCGGTTTAGGAACGGAATTGATATTGGGATGAAATATATCGTCAGTGGAGGCCTAATGACGAAACTTGCATAGTTCTTCAACCCGAACTTCAACAACAATAACTCTTATATGCATCTTCCGGGTAATACAAGGATTAATGAAATGCTCCTCTTTCAACATCATAATTGGATAGCCTATGAGGGCTATGAGAGGAAAATCAAATGGTTGACTAAGGGAAGAAACCCTCTAATCCTTCCAATGGAGGGTTTGACGAGAATTTCAACAAAAAGAGGTTCTCTTTCCCGACTACCATCATATCTTGTACCCAGAAGCGCAAGTCAAGCAAATCAAGTCCTACCTCCTAATCAAAAGGCAACAACAAGCTAATAAACCTCAAAGGAATGAGCAAGAAAAGATCACTATCCGTCTTTACCCTTTCCCGTACCAACCCTACAATCATCCCAATCCATTCATCCTTCCAACGGATGATTTTGCCACGGGTCTTCTTCAAGCTATGCATCGCCAACAATATGACGACAAGGTAGACACAAACTATGTTCTCTATCTTAGCTTCCACCGAATGGCCCGCCAAGGGCAAATTGATGAAGATGGGGCACTTCCCTCTTGGGCTCAAATTGATTTACTCTTTCCAAATTCGGTACATGGAAATGATGGAGCAAATGGCAATAACAATGGCAATGGAGAAAGAGAGGGGTTGAGTGGTGCTGACACCGTGGAGATAAATAGTGATGGGGACGAGTTCATGGATTTCTACGAAAGTGATGAGTCTAGAGCAAATTGGGATGATGATCTTGGAGGAGAGGATGGTGACAAATGAAGAAGTTCATTGGCTTCGTGGAGCGGGCGAGAGGCACCCACCATGGCTTGTGTGAGCTTTTCTTTTCCCTCTCTCATTTTTATGTCAAAATTTGAAATTGCATTCTAACTTAATTTAAATAATAATTGCTGTTTCGGTTTCGGCCTTTGTTAGTGTCCTTGTAAACTTTAAGGACTATTTCCACCTTAGCAACGTCAAGGTGATGATAATTTTTGCTCCCACTTGAAAATCCAAAATGACAAGTAGCATAGCTTTGCATGCATGGTCTTGTGGCCAAACTTCACCTATTAATTCAACCGGTTTGGGGAAGTTTAGTCACAAGCAACCCGAGTTAATTCAAATAACTCTCCGAACAATAGAAAGCATGCATCACTTAGACTATTTTAGTTTTGGTAATACTACGGTTTTCTATGTCTATGGGTACTCTATCGAGTGGGGCTTACTCTGTCGAGTAAGTATGTTTTTATACGAAACAGTAGTTTCCCTGATGGGTACTCGATCGAGTACGTGTGACACTCGATCGAGTAAGTCACTTACTCAATCGAGTAAGTTGGTCTTACGGGTTATTTTAGCCGGGTTTTGTTAATAACGCGTGATTATTATTTAAGGGTTCCGTCATCTTTATTAATCACTTTTCACTTTTCTAAAAACCTTTCAAAGAGAGAAAAGAGTACGTTGTTTCATTTCGTGTTATTATCAAATCTTAAAGGCTAAGGTTGTAGGATCGTTTTGTTGTTTACGTCGTTGAGTTCGTCGCGTCAAGGGTAAGATTCTTGTATAATTTTTATACTATTTCGTTGAGTTTGTTTAAAACCCTAATTGGGTAGAATTGGGGGTTTTGGGAGTATTATGTTGTTTAGATGGTAATTGTATGAATATGTGTTTATAGGAGGAGGTTTCGTAGAGGAGCATTACTGATTAGCTGGTTATGACGGTCTCGTGGTTGCTTATTTCAGGTAGGGTTTCCCTACTCGGTTATAGATTACATGATGTTGTTGATGGTTGTTTATTGTTGTTGATTCATATCGTATTGGAATTGGTAATTGGTGATTGTTGTTGTATAATGTAGTTGGTTGTGGTTGTTTGTCTATGGTACTCGAGGTGCGTCCTCGGTTGAGTGGAGTCACTTGCGGGAGTGGCTTCACGCACTTGATTCGCCCTATGTGGAACCTGCCACAGAGGGGATGTGCACATTAAGGAACATGGGTTATCGCTCGGATGAGATGAGCATGTCTTAGGTGGGAATGGCTGCGGCCCCCCACTGGCGGTGTGGAATACTTGTTGAGATGGCTATTCTGGCAGGACTACACACTTTAGTGTGTAGTCAGGTGTGTGGAGTTATGATGGATATTGGGTGTTTGTTGTACTGTTTATGTTGTATTGTTTTTGAGTAATCAGTAATTGACCTCGTTTAAATGTTTTGAAAACTGTGGTGATCCATTCGTGGGTGGTGAGCAGTTATTGAACAGGTATGAGATGGACGCGCATGGGATAGCGGGGTTGAGTTGCCACGAGATGTCTATAAGTCTTTCGCCGTGTCTTAAACATTTGTTTACTTTATTTGAGTTAGCTTTTTGGAGCAGTTGTTTTTCCTTTTGACAGTTTTGGTTTGGACTTGAATCGCTTTAAATATATTTAATAAAGTACGTTCTTTTATGGTCCTTTTGATATACTGGCCTCGGTAACCGAGATGGTAGCATTCCCGTCCATTAGGTGGTCCTGGTATGTCACTTGGTGTATGGGGGTGTTAGAAAGTGGTATCAGAGCGACGATTTTGGAACCTGTAACTAATGAACCCAATGAATCTAGAGAGTCAAAATAAAATGAACTCGGGTAGGAGTTGATAGGAACTAATGCAAAGGCTTGGGAGATGTCCTAAAGTCGCGATCTCGCCCTACAACTTTGAACCGATCACTACGAGGTGTCATGGGATCGCTATGTGTTTACTAATGTTCTATTACGTATGTTGGATGATATATTATATAGCAATGTTGGATGAATGATTGTGGTGGATTGGTGAATATGGTGGAAAAAGGTAAAGAAGATGTATATAGTAATATGTTGTGGATGATCATGTTGTATGGTGAAACTGATTTATAATGTGGCAATTTTAGTAACATGAGATAAGGGGATGTGATATGATTATACATGATTTTGTTTGCGTAAAGTTATATAATAAAGTTATATACTTGTTTACTGTTGTTTCATATGCACATGTTGGATGAAGAATGTGGTTGAAATGGATGAATTGATTAGAAAAGATGGAATGGCAATTGCATGAGAATATGAATTTCGTGAATAAGAATATGTTTAGGTGACAAAGTGGAGTTGTAATATTGTTGTATTAGTAACATGGGAATAGGAGTTGTAATGTACAAGCACGTTTTGTTTTACGAAAAATTATAAAGTTAAAGCATGCGGGTAGTCCATGATTGATAAGTTGAATAATATATGTGCATGATGGATGTTGTTGTTTGGCTTTTGTAGATAGTAACATGTGGTTTGGGATAGTGGTTTTATGAGTATTGAGTTGTTTTTCTTTACCTTGTTGTTGTTTAAGTTGTTTGGAAGTAAAAATCAAGTAGTTATGTTGTCCGATTATAGAGGGGTTGTCTTTAAACTGTTATAACTTGAGATTTATATATAATTTTTATGTGATTTTAATTGGAGGTGATAGATTTTTCTTTTACGATTCTAACGATAGGTCACATGCCCAAAATGACTAAGAAATGAGTGAGATATGACCGTTTTACGAAAATTGGACAGTACTAAGAAATGCATAGGGTACTCGAACGAGTGGCCCTTACTCGATCGAGTGCACCTCTTGTTACTCGATCGAGTAGCCCTGGTAATTTCTTATTCGTGCTTCTGACCTTCACCTACTCGATCGAGTAGGCTGTGCTCGATCTAGTGACCCCTGTTTTGGGTCATATGCTTATCTTTTGACTTCGTCGCATATCATGTTTAATTCAAAGGTGTTATTTTGCTTCTTTATACATTGTTTTACGTATTGTTGGTTCTGATGCTTAAGTTACCAGATCTTATGATGTAATGAGTAACACCTTGTGAGGGGTATGAGTTCAGTGGGGAGGACATGAGTTATATGTGGTGGTGATGGATAGTTGAAAAGGAAAGGTCGGATTGATGAGTTTATCGAGGCAAGGACCATGTTTTATGTGATGTGGTGAGTGGTATAGTCGCGTGTTGAGTAATGTAAAAGTAAATGAATATGGGAAAGGGATGATGTAAGTCTAAAGAACGTGAGAATGAAAAGATTGAAAGGGAGGATTTGGATAGTAGCAACTTGAGATGTGTAACGAATTATGGAGGGAGATGGTTAGATTGTGTTGGTTAAGAATATATGTAATGGAAGGTCGTTATGGAGGGATGAAAATGAATGGTGTATAGTGAGATCGGGTTATGCCGCGATGTGTAGGTAGTGGTCGAGTTTGGGAATTTGTATCATTAAGAGGTGAAACTAGTGTGTGATTTCCTTTGGCATTTAACGGTATGAAATGAGTTTTGGTTTCTAGAGGCGAAAAAGAAAAAAAAAGTGAGAAGTGTGAGTTGAACAGTAAACGTTGATTTTATGGATTGATTAGTGGCAAGTGTGAGTGAGTAGAATGATGAGAAAGGACCCATGGTAAGAATGAGTGAGAAAGTACCGATATAAAGTAATGGAATTTGAGTTTTTGGGCAACGAAAAGGTAACCGGATTACCAGAGAGTTAGGTACAAGGAGTAAGGAGATGAACTAATAATTGATTTTGTCGAGTGTAAAAGGAAAAGAATAAGGGGAGTAAACCAAGAGAACGTTGACCGGAGTTAAGGAACATTTAAGGAAGCATGGAAATGTATAATAACATCATAAGAGGATGTAAGTTAGTTGTTATATAGGAGTTTCAGGGCAACATATTAACCATGAGTTTCGAGGAATTAAGGAGAGTATAAAAAGTTGGTAAGGTATTGACACGATATGAGATTTTTGTGGTGAGTTGGGTGACGATGCAATTAAAGACAGAATCGGGATGAATGTTCAGGTAATTTTGTTGATGGACTTAATGTTCGATATTTGGTATGTTACCCGAAGATGGGAAAGAAACCGTGATATTTAGAGATGAGTGTAAGAGGTTTGATATAAGAACAATGGTAGTGTGGAGGTGTTGTCACTAGTGGTTAAGGGTGATGATAAGCAGGAAAGATAGCCATTCTAGAGAGGTTGATTTTGTAGAAATCAGATTGATATGTATGGTTGTGAGGGAGTATAAGATGTGGTTATAGGAGGCGGTTGCTAGTAGTTGAGTATTAGCGGTATGGTTATATTTGGCAGGAAGTGATGGTTATGCGAATGGGAGAATGTGTTATGAGAGGCATACGAGTTAAACTCGGCTGAGAGGTAACCTTTATCAAGTAGTAACTTACGCGATCAGGATTGACTAGTTGGATGTGATTACAGGTCTATGATGTGTATAAATGTTTGTTTGAGGTTCTGACCTCACAAGGAGTGGTATGGTGGGTTAGTCATAAAGTTGTTATCTGAATGTTTTGTAATATATGTTGGGTTCAGTAACAAATGGGATAATATTCAAAATTGATAATTTGGGTGATCTGGCATGGCTAGTTTTACTTGTATGTGTATTCTTGATATATGTTTATTCCTCGTAATGGTATGGATGATATTCACGAGGTTCTTATCTGCTTATTCTGTGTAGTATGTTGCGTTGCGATCTAGTAAAGCGGTTTTGAGGAAGTTTTCTTATCCGGGAAGTTATACCGAGTCAGTGTTTATGGGAATTGTGTAAGTTACGATGACTGTGGATGTGGCTGTTGTTCCTCGGGTGGTGATCCGGACACGGTACTTCGTGTTGTGATGCGGGTATTTTCGCGCTGCGGTGCGACTGTTGGTGGCGGTGTTGCAATGCCGTCATCGGTTGTGGTGGAGTAGGAGGGATGATTACAATATGAGTTTTCAAAAGTACATACCAGTTATACATAGATTGTGGTTTTGTTTACTGTTGTTTCCTACGAGTTTCGGTTTGGACAGATAGACGGTTGTTTTGTTTATTGATGTTTCTTTCCAGTTTCAGCTTAGGAGTAAGGGTAGAGTATGATATGGAAGAGTGTTCTGTATGTTTCCGTTGTTGTCATGGTATAGTGATATCCTGTTGAGGGGACACAGTTGCGAGAGGTTGTTGAAGTACTTGTAATCTTCTTTTAGAGGAGGCAATGGGTGACATAGTAATGGTAAGTGATTTGTAGAGCGTGTGTTGTACTGATCTGGAAGTTGTAGTGGGACAGTGAGTGTAGGGTGTTGGACATTAGTATCATGTTAAGTGGTGGATGAGTTGTGGTAATAAAAGGGAGAACTTGAGGATCTAATGTGAGTGTGTATAACAAGGGTGGATCGTGCGTTATGCTTTTGGAGATAGGTGCTTTATATAGAGAGGTATGTCGTTTTGCGGTAATAATGAAGAATTGGTGTGGTGATTTTGCTGAAGATTTTATGGTATAGATTAGATGGAGTGGAGAATGAATTGGGGAATGAGGACCGTTAGAGGAAGAGAGACCTGGATATAGGAATGGTTGTAGATGTTGAGGTTATAGTCGGTTATCTTTGACATGCAGTGGTGATGAGGATAATAAGAAGATAAGATATGGCTAAGGAGCTAGTATTAGTGAGTTACGAGGACGTAACATGTATCGTTAGAGAAGTAGGATGCGACAAAGAGAGTTGATGGTTGTACTTGTTGTAATAGATTTGGAAGTTTGAGTCTTGGTGGAGAACAAAGAATGGATTTGTATTGTGGTTGATATTATTAAAGGTCATGGTCGTGCTTGTAGTAGTGTGATGTTTAGGAGTGTGAGAATACTTCAATAGTGTTGACAGTTGGATGATGATGTTTATGAGTTCGATAGTGTTGAAACTTGGATGATGATGTTATGAGTGGGAGTAAACTTCGGAGACGAAGTTCCTTTTAAGGGTGGTAGAATGTAACATTCCATTTGATGTTTATGAATGTCTTGATAGTGGATTTTCTAGTGGATAATAGGTAGTGAGACGAAGCTAGCGACGTTGGTGGATGGTATTTGGAAGTGTATAGAGTCAGTGTCGACAGACTATAATGTGGTGGATATGATATCGTGAGCCATGTTGTGAAGGTAGATTGTTTTGAGTCGGTATGAGTTGTGGTTGAGGTTTTGTTTTGAGTCTTTGTTGCGTTGTTGCGTCATGGTCGAGTGGGTATGTTTTGTTTTTGTGTTTGGGTTGAACTTCGGGGACGAAGTTCTTTTTAAGGAGGGAAGACTGTAATACTACGGTTTTCTATGTCTATGGGTAATCTATCGAGTGGGGCTTACTCTGTCGAGTAAGTATGTTTTTATATGAAACAGTAGTCTGCCTGATGGGTACTCGATCTAGTACGTGTGACACTCGATCGAGTATGGGGCACTCGATCGAGTAAGTCACTTACTTGATCGAGTAAGTTGGCCTTACGGGTTATTTTAGCCGGGTTTTGTTAATAACACGTGATTATTATTTAAGGGTTCCGTCATCTTTCTTATTCATTTTTCACTTTTCTAAAAACCTTTCAAAGAGAGAAAAGAGTACGTTGTTTCATTCTTCGCGTTATTATCAAATACCAAAGGCTAAGGTTGTCGGATCGTCGTGTTCTTTACGCCGTTGAGTTCGTCGCGTCAAGGGTAAGATTCTTGTATAATTTTTACACTGTTTCGTTGAGTTTGTTTAAAACCCTAATTGGGTAGACTTGGGGGTTTTGGGAGTATTATGTTGCTTAGATGGTAATTTTATGAATATGTGTGTATAGGAGGAGGTTTCGTAGAGGAGGATTACTGATTAGCTGCTTGTGACGGTCTCGTGGTTGTTTATTTCAGGTAGGGTTTCCCTACTCGATTATTTATTACATGATGTTATTAATGGTTGTTTATTGTTGTGGATTCATATCATATTGGAATTGGTAATTGGTGATTGTTGTTGTATAATGTTGTGGGTTGTGTTTGTTTGTCTATGGTACTCGAGGTGCGTCCTCGGCTGAGTGGAGTCACTTGAGGGAGTGGCTTCACGCCCTTGATTCTCCCTCTATGGAACCCGCCACAGAGGGGATGTGCACATTAAGGAACTTGGGTTATCGCTCGGATGAGATGAGCGGGGCTTAGTTGAAAACGGCTGCGGTCCCCCAGTGGCGGTGTGGAATACTTGTTGAGATGGGTATTCTGGCCGGACTACACACTTTAGTGTGTAGTCAGGTGTGTGGAGTTATGATGGAGATTGGGTGATTATTGTATTGTTTCTGTTGTATTGTTTTTGTGTAATCAGTAGCTGACCCCGTTTAAATGTTTTGAAAACTGTGGTGATCCGTTCGGGGGTGGTGAGCAGATATTGAACAGGTATGAGATGGTCGCGCATGGGATAGCTGGGTTGAGTTGCCACGAGATGTCTAAAAGTCTTCCGCTGTGTCTTAAACATTTGTTTACTTTATTTGAGATAACTTTTTGGAACAATTGTTTTTCATTTTGACAGTTTTGGTTTAGACTTGTATCGCTTTAAATATATTTAATAAAGTATGTTCTTTTATGGTCCTTTTGATATACTTGCCACGGGTAACCGAGATGGTAGCATTCCCGTCCATTACGTGGTCTTGGTAAGGCACTTGGTGTATGGGGGTGTTAGAAGTTTGCATCACTTTGTCATATATTCCATATAGCTTACATTTAGTGTAGAATCATGCATTCTATATCATTACACAACTCCCGATTGTTTTTTCCATTGGGGACAATGTCCATTCTAAGCGTGGGGATGGGGAATTCTAACACTTCGTAACACCTATTTCAAAAATGATAAAAATTTGAAAAGTTTGAAAAATCCAAAAACATATTCTTCCCTTTTGTAGTGTAAAAATGTATATATTGTATATACTTGCTTGTTTTTGTTCACTCCTATCACTTGGGACCGACTACGCCACATTCGAGGCATGAGGAATATGAAGACCGCATGGTATGATCTTTACAAACTCCTTTTTCCTCTTATATGTTAATGACAATGTGGCTTCTTTTTATTTGATGCGGTATGAACCAATGTGATCATAGGAGTTGTATTTAGATTATATGACATACTAGTGATAGTAGCATATGAATTAGGTTGTAGATATGCTAGTTGCATCATGGCATGTAGTTGCATATTAGAAAAATTTTGTGAAAATGTCTAGTTGGGAAGCTTGGCAAATGTATATCGGCCCTTGTAGATAATTTTTATCCTTAAGACTTTGTTTGCTAGAATACCCTCAAGACACCCTAGGATATGTCATACTAATATCTTTTGACCCACGGACAAAGGCCTAGTCAAGAGTACCTTGTGGTGTGATAACTCCTTGGCTACCGTTTATTCCAAGGTGACCTTTGAAGCCATGCAACCGTTCTTTCTTTTTTATCATCAATGTCAAATGTTTGCAATTACATCAATTGAAAGAGAGGAGCAAAAATAGACTTCTATGCTTTAATAGAAGTACCCTTGCTACAAATGAGGTTACTTTGAAAAATGTTTAAAGAAAATGGAAAAAGCTGAAAAAACGGCAAACATAAAAAATGGCATGATCTTAATCGTCAAATGTTACAGAAACGGGGGGGGGGGGGATGGGCAAGGGTATATAAGTGGTTTGTGCCGAAGCACGTATGGATATATGAGGCTAAGATGGTAGTCGCAGAGCTAAACCAATAACCAATTCTAATAATAATAATAAACATAACCATCCAAACTAGAGAAATCATCTCAACTTTGACAACATATGAGAGAATATGAAAGACTCTCCAAAAGTGCATTAGACTCTAGTATACACCACTTATAATCTCTTAACAAAAGCAAATGAAGCAATATCTCTGTTTCTTTTCTTTCTTTTCTCCTCTCTTTTTTTTCGGAGTTTTTGTTTTTTTTTTCTTTGCTTCATATTTTTCTTCTTTTTTTTCCATAGGAGAGATAACACAATTGCAACAAAAATTTAAGCTACTACCCATTTGACAATAAAAGTCCCATCCCAACTGATGTGACTCTTAAGTGCGCACATTTAGTCCCTTAATTGAACCTATTTTGCATACTATTATAACATTTATTGGCCATTTTATCCGTCAAATCCTTTCTATTTTGCTTTCCTCGTGCATTTTATATGTCTTATAGGAAAGGAGATAATGAGGCGGAATTCTCGTCTCCCGTACATATTTGGAAGCTTATTAACGATCTTAGATGGACTAGTATGAAGAGGAGGCGAGAACGATGACCAATGAAGCAAGAATAAAGAATATACATAGATCATAAGTTTCTAAAGGAAGAGGTGGAAAACTGTGCTAAGATCCGTGCGTCCTAAGCACAAGACCAGCAGATTGCCTTGTCCAGATCCGAACGGCCCGAGCACGAGACGAGCAGATCCAGGAGCTTTGATCCGCCCGTCTTCCTTGCAATCCGAGCGGATAACATATAAACACTACCAAATCATAATCTACACAAAAACCCCCAAATCCCCATATTAGGGTTTTTAAACAACTTAAAGGAAATACTGTAAAAACGGTACGTAGGTCTTACCCTCGACGCAAGGATCTCAACGGTATAACGAACGGTGAAATCCGACCTTCCAAACTCCGGGATTTGCTAACAATGCGATTAAAGTGAAGAACGTACTTTGCTTTCTCTCTTGACAATAATTTAGGTTTTGAAACGTGTTTAAGAACAATGACGGAAAAGCTTAAATACTTTAATCGCATAATTAACAAAACCCGAGAAATAACTCCCTGTAAATCGGCTACTCGATCGACTAGCTAAGGTACTCGATCGAGTGCCCCCTTACTCGATCGAGTATCCTAGTTACTCGATCGAGTACCCAATAGGTCAGAAACTATTTTAAAACGCAACTCACCCTTACTCGACAGAGTAAGGCCTACTCGATAGAGTACCCAAAGACTCATAAATCCGTAGTATTACAGTCTTCCCTCCTTAAAAAGAACTTCGTCCCCGAAGTTCAACCCATACATAAAAACAAACCTACCAACTTGACTAAGACATAATAACGCAACTAAGACTCAAAACAAAACCTCACCCAATAACTCATGAACTCTTAACACCAACTCCACCAACTATTCCTACCTCCACACATCGCTCACGATGTCGTATCAAGTACATCATAAACTCTCCCGACACTAATTCCATACACTACCAACTACCATCCTCTAACGCTGCTAGCTCCATAATATCATCCACTACCAAATCCAATATCAAAACACTCATAGACATCAAACGGAATGATACATTCTACCACCCTTAAAAGGAACTTCGTCCTCGAAGTTTACTCACACTCATAACCTCATCATCTAACTGTCAACACTAGTGAAATATTCTCACACTCCTAAACATGACACTACTACAAGCACGACCATGGCCTTTTAACAGTATCAACCACAAAACAAATCCCTCCTTTACGCTACGCTAATACTATACTTCTAATTATATTACAACATGCATAATCATGAAACTCTCTTTTATCGCATCCTACTCCTCTTAAGACAAATGTTACGTCCTCGTAACTCACTAATAGTAAATCCTTAGCCATATCATCTCATTATCCTCATCACCACCGCATGTCAAAGATAACTGCCTATAACCTCATTTCTATAACCATTCTTATTTACAAGGTTCATTTCTATAACCATTCCTTACTTAAACAGTTCTCCCACCTCAATTCACTCGGCACACCACTTAACCTATACCACAAAATCTTTAACATAACCAATACTCTAACTCTTCCACATTACCCCAACATGACATACCTATCTAGATAAGACACCTATCGCCAAAAACATAACTCACGGTCCAAACTTGCTACGCATACTCATAGTAGATCTTCGATTTCTTTTCTTTTATTACCACAAAACTCATTCATCACTTAACATGATACTATTCTCCAGCACCCTATATTCACTGTCCCAATAAGAGATTATGAATCACTTACAGCTTCCATATCAGTACAACACCTATTCCACAAATCACTTGTCATGACTATGTCTACCGATACCTCATCCTAAAACAAGATCAAAATTACTGTAATAACTTCTCACAACTGTGTCCCATCAACAGAATATCACTATACCATGACAACAATGGAAACATGCACAACTATCTTTCATATCATACTCTACCTTCAATCCCAAACCGAAACTGGTCAGAAACATCAACAAACAAAACAACAGTCCACCTGTTCAACCAAAACTCACTAGGAACAGCAGCAAACAAAACAACAATCTATGGATGACTGGTATGTACTTTCGAAATTCGAATCATAATCATTCCGCCTACTCCACCACAACCGGTGACGGTATCGCAACACCGCCACCAACAGCCACACCACAGTGCGAAAATACCCGCATCACAACACTAAATACCGTGCCCGGATCACCACCCGAGGCACCACAACCACATCGATAGTCATCACAACTTACACAATCCCATAATTACTGACTCAACATAACTTCTCGGACAAGACAAACTTACTCAAACCCACTTTACTAAATCACAAAGCAACATATTATATGAATTAAACAGATAATAACCTTATGACTGTCATCCCCTTACCACATCACGGAATCAACATATATCATGAATACATACAAGTATAACCAGTCATGCCAGATCAATCAAATTATTACCCTTTTGAATATCATTCAATTAAATTACCGTGTCCAACATATATTACAGAACATTCAGATAACAACATTATAACTATCACACCATACCGCTTCTCGTGAGGTCACAACCTCAAACAAACATTTATATACATCTTAGACCCATAATTACATCCAACTAGTCAATCCTGATCACGTAAGTCACCATATAATAAAAGTTATCTCTCACTTGAGCTTAACTCGTATACACCTCATAACATATTCTCCCATTCGCATATCCATCACCCTCTGCCAAATGTAGCCACACCATTAATACTCAACTACTAACAACCGCCTCATATAACCACATCTTATGCTCTTTCCTAACCATACTTATCAATCTGGTCTCTATGAAATCAACCTCTTTAAAATTGCTACCTTTCTAATATACCATCACCTTTAACCACTAGTCACAAACCATAACACTACCACTGTCCAGACACCAAACCTCTTACACTCATCTCTAAACATCACGATTTCTTTCCTATCTTTGGTTAACATCCCAAATAACGAACATCGGATCCATCAACAAAATTACCTCAACATTCTTCCCAATACCATCCCGAACTGTATCGTCATCTAACTCTCCACCAAAATCTCATAGAGTGCAGATACTAAATCAACCTCTTACTCCCTTAATTCCTCGAAACTCATGATTAATCATGTTGTCCTGAAACTTCTGTATGACCATTAACTCACTGACTCTTGGTAGTATCACACATCCCGATGATTCCTTACTTTTATATCACATAACTCCGGTGAACATTTTTCTCAGCTTACTTTTATCCTTCTTTTCTCTCTATACTCAACAATTCCATTTAATATCTCAACTTCTATTACTTATACCTAACCCTTTAGTGCTCCAATTACCTTCTCATCGCTCCAAAACTCAAATCTCATTATTTCATATCGATATCATCTCACTCTTTCTTACCATGGATCTTCTCTTATTCTGCTATCACTCACACTTGCCACTAATCTATCCATAAAATCGACGTTCACTGTTCAAACAATTGCATCTCCTTCGTACATCTCTAGAAATCAAAATTCATTTCATACCGTTAAATGCCCAAAGAAATCACACGTAGTTTCACCTCCTAATAAACCAAATCTTCCAAACTCACTCACTGTCTACAAATCCACCTCGCAACATGTCTCCATAAAGTTCACTATATACCACTCTTCTCAACTCCTTTAAAACGAACTTTCACTACATATATATTCTTGACCCACACGACTCCTAACCATCTCCCTCCATAATTCTTTACACATCTCAAGTTGCCACTATCCAATCCTTCCTTTCAATCTTTTCATTCTCACGTTCCATAGACCCACATCATCCCCTACCCACTTTAACTTACTTTTACATTACCCAACATACAATCATATCACTCATCTCGTCTCACAAAACCTGTTCTATATCTCAATTAAGCCATAACGATCTTCCTTTTCTTTTTCCACTATCTATCACAACCACGTATAACTTATGTCCTCCCCATCGAACTCACACTCATCATAGGTGTCACTCTTTACATCATAAGATTGGGTAACTTACGCTTCAGGACCAACACAAACGTAAAACAGTGCTTAAAGAAGTAATATAACAGCTTTGAATTAAACATAATATGCAACGAATGTCAAAAGATAAGCATATGACCCAAAACAGGGGTCACTAGATCGAGTACAGGCCACTCGATCGAGTAAGTGACTTACTCGATCGAGTAGGTGAAGATTAGAAGCACGTAAAACAAATTACCAGGGCCACTCGATCGAGTAACTGACGTACTCGATCGAGTTCCCCCATACTCGATCGAGTACCAAGGCTACTCGATCGAGTACCTACGCATTTCTCAAAGACTGTCCGGGCCAAAAACAGCCCCATAACTCACTCATTTCTTTGTCGTTTTAGGTGTGTGACTTATCGTTAGAATCGTAAATGAACAAGCTATCACCTCCAATTGGAATCACATCAAAACCATATATAAATATCAAGTTACAACAGTTTAAAGACAACCTCTCTATAATCGAAAAACATAACTACTTGATTTTACTTCCAAACAACTTGAACGACAACAAGGTAAACAAAAACAACCCAATACTCATGAAACCAGTAGCCCCAATCACATATGACTATTTTCAAAAGCAAGGCAACAACATTCATCATGCACTACCCACATGCTTTTATTCTATAGCCCTTCGTAAGACAAATCATATTCATACATTACAAATCCTATTCCATGTTACTAATACAACAATATTACAAATACACTTCGTCACCTAAGTATATTCATAATCACAAAATTCGTATTCTCATGCTATTGCCACTCCATCTTTTCCAATCAATTCATCCATTTCAACCACATTCTTCATACAACATGTACATATGAACAATAGTAGGCATGTATATGAAATCATTATATAAAATTACACAAACAAAACTATGTATAATCATATCACATATGAACTACTCCCTTTTTCCAGCACATTACTCATCATTCTCATACACTTTTCTAACAATTCCAACCAACATTGTAAACCAACTATCATGCAACATGCTTTAAATCAACAACATTTCTATATACTTCACCAACCTTTCATTCACAAACTCGACCTTCTACTCCAAACATCCAACAATTACAACATACATCATCACATTCACATACAAGCTATCAAACAACATATACGACCTTGACATATACTCCCCCATGTGACCGGTTCAAAATTGTAGGGCAAGTTCGCGACTTCAGGACGTCTCCCAAGCCTTTGCATTAGCTCCTACAACCTTTACCCCGGGTTCATTTTAATTGACTCCCTATGTTCATTAGATTTATTGGTGACAGGTGTCAGGATCGTCGCTCTGATACCATTTGTAACACCCCCATACTCCAAGTGCCTTACCAGGACCACTCAGGTAAAAGGATGCCACCATCTCGGTTACCCGAGGTATGATATTCATAAGACAATAACGAAACAACTTTAAATGATATTACTTTAGTGAAAAGTACAACTGAAACCAAATCCCAAAATACGGGTACAAGTTCTCAAACCAACTGTCTACTGAGTTAACTGAAAAGTTATAAAACTAATAAAACTACAGCGGAAGACTTCTATCGTCAGACGGTGGTACATCCATGCTATCCCAGTACTCAACTCAAACCTGCTCAATTACTGATCACCATCCCCGAATGGATCACCGCAGGTTTTACAAAACAACAACCGGGGTCAGTACTAATCACACAACTTATATACATCAACAATAAGATAAACAGACAGCTTACACCGTCACACATACACACAATCACACCAGTCCCAACAATCTCAATCACCGACTGTCCACTGGACCAGCCCTGCCAGTGGGGGACCGCAGCCGTACCCACCTAAGCCCCGCTCCTCATATTGAGCTATAACCCTGTTCATTAATGTGCACATCCCCTTCCATGGCGGGTTCCACGAAGGGTGAAACTAGGGCGTGAAGCCACTCCCGCAAGTGACTCCACTCAGCCGAGAACGCATCTCGAGAACCATAGACAAACAATCGCAATCACAGCCGTCACAACACAATTACTATATCAATGAAACAATCAATCTCAACACATCAACAATCACTATGGGACTAATACTGAGTAGGAAATCCTACCTGGAAAGCACAACTATCAGACGGTCTCTACAGTTGTATCAAAAAGGCTCTTCTACAAAACCTCCTCCTATCATACAAACATATAAACACTACCAAATCACAATCTACACAAAAACCCCCAAATCCCCATATTAGGGTTTAAACAACTTAAAGGAAATACTGTAAAAACGGTACATAGGTCTTACCCTCGACGCAAGGATCTCAACGGTATAACGAACGGTGAAATCCGACCTTCCAAACTCTGGGATTTGCTAACAATGCGATTAAAGTGAAGAACGTACTTTGCTTTCTCTCTTGACAGTAATTTAGGTTTTGAAAAGTGTTTAAGAACAATGACGGAAAAGCTTAAATACTTTAATCGCATAATTAACAAAACCCGAGAAATAACTCCCCGTAAACCGGCTACTCGATCGAGTAGCTAAGGTACTCGATCGAGTGCCCCCTTACTCGATCGAGTATCCTAAGTTACTCGATCGAGTACCCAACAGGTCAGAAACTATTTTAAAACGCAACTCACCCTTACTCGACAGAGTAAGGCCTACTCGATAGAGTACTTAAAGACTCATAAATCCGTAGTATTACAGCCCGTCCCATGCTAAAGATGTCCGGATTCCCAGACAGTCCCATTTCGTCTTCTACAAGCTTCAAGGAAGGATGCACATCTTTTTCTAGAGACCGGAGTCTCCCTAGAGACCGGCGATTCCTCATCAAGGGACTTAATCGTCATTTAAGCCCTTAGTTAACCCTAATTCATGCACCTAATCCCCACTATAAATACCCCATTAGTCTAATTAGAAGAGCATGTTCTTCTTAGCAATCTTTAGTGTAGTTAATATCAATAAAATCTCTCTTTAATCTTGGAATCAACATTTAATTAAGTTTTAATACCAGTTTTATTTCCTTAATCTCTCTCTTGTTCATCCTTTATTTTGGGTAATTGAAGATTATTTGGGTTATTATTGGGAGATTGACAACCTCTCAATCAAGCATCAAGTACTTCTTTTATTCTTTGCTTTATTATTGGAATCATTAGTAGGTATAATTCTCTTAATCCCTTTTTAATTATTGTTAATCACTTTCATTTATTCATCATGTTTCACTTTGTTGGTATGATTGACAACCTTGCTAGCATGTTCAACATGATAATGAGTGAGTAGTTTCCTTAGCTAGGGTTAATGAGTAATTAGGGGAAACCAACATGGGGAATGATTCATGCTTAAATTAATATGCTTTCATAGTTTATTTGCTTGCTTGTTGTGATCTCAACTCATGCACATGTTATGTTTGATGAAATGTGAGCCTATGAATCGTTGCATTTTTTACCCATCACCTATCTTTTCAATGAGACTTGTAAGACATAAACCAACTCAAGTCTCATTAGACCATGCATATTGTTGAGTAGGGAAGATTAAGTCGACTTGTAGGTGTTGTACAATCTAATCGATTCGGCTTCGGGACCCAAACTTTCCTAGGATTGTAATATATAAACCAACTCGATCCATCACAACAATAATTGCTTGCTTATAACTTGAGAATATGTTTGTATGGTCAATTCCCATGAATCCCCTATGACCCAATGACACCCTAGTGCCTTTTATCAATTGTTTACACCCTTTTTTTATTCATATTGCTTGTTTACTTTAATTGCTATTTAGTTTAGTGATCTTCTACTTCAAACCGCAATTGTGACACCCTTAGACACCACTAGTTGCAATAGAAATCTCATCTCAATTCCCGTCCCTTGGGATCCGACCTTTACTTGCCTCTTTACTAATTGTAGAGTTGTTTGTGAAGTTATAAATTGTGTTTTGGTCTAGGTGCTCCTAACGACAAGTACTGAAAACTAAACCCCACGAGGGAACACGACCAGTTAATAAAGTTCGTACTTTCGGATTCTTCTTTTTTCTTTCATTCGGTAATTTACGTTCCTGGATTTCAGTTTGCTTTTATTCATTCATAGATTAGAATTGCATAGAGTAGTTTCCCCAAAGCCTTGTTTCGTTTATGCATCTTGTTTGCTTAGTTTATTTAATCATGCATCAAATTTCGATAATTAATAATTTCATAGTTGTTATGAATTGTATCATGAGTAGCTAAACCCATCGTGCTAAGATGTAGGGGACCTGTAGTGTAGGTGGCGTAGATTTTGTAAGACCTGAGTCGCGCCATGGTTGATCGACTGCCTTACCTGGTCGATCGACCGGCTCACGTGAGATTAACTCCGTCTTAATTAATTTAATTGCTATATTTGACGAATCGAGTGCACGCGACTAGTTGAATGCTTAGGAATTGACCGACCCGATAGATCGAAAGATAGGGGAGGGAAATAGACTACATAATTAAGACGACTAAATTAACAGGATCGAGAGATAAGTTAATTTAGGCTTTTA
This sequence comes from Silene latifolia, assembly GCF_048544455.1. Classification (NCBI taxonomy): domain Eukaryota; kingdom Viridiplantae; phylum Streptophyta; class Magnoliopsida; order Caryophyllales; family Caryophyllaceae; genus Silene; species Silene latifolia. The sequence goes on from NC_133537.1 coordinate 178,093,555, forward strand.
AATCATTTTTCAGGGCGAGAGTCAGCATTAATGATATTAGGGACCCGTAGCTAGATCGAAAGATGCTACCTGTTAAGAATGGACCGAGAGGATTTCTTATTTTCCCGTCTTACGTGATTATTTCAGACTTACTTAGGATACTGCTGCCGAAACTACAGTGAACCGACCATCTTAGAATCCTTTTAATATTTTATTTCATCTCATTTCTTTAATTACTCATTTACTTGCTTTAGTTTAGTTTTACTTTTGTTACCTTTAGTTATAGAACTATTCAAATCAAACCCCCTCACAACTGTTACTTTTGACTAAAATTAGACAACTATTAATTGCATCGCCTCTCTGTGGTTCGACCCTGACTGCCGCTATATATAGTAGTATTTTGGATTATAAATTTATCTTTGGTACTCTACGACGATATCAGAAGGTTAAGTTAAGGAGACTGCATCTATCTTGTTCATATATCCTATTGATAGTGCCGACAATAAAGCGTTTGGTGATTCGAATCACCGGATGTTGAATTATGAAGGGATAGCATTGTTTCAAGTGTATGAAGTCCCTCCCGGAGATAGCTCTCCAAACGCGGTCAACAATGAAGTCTGCGGGTTTTTCGGTGTTTTCCGTTGGCACAAGAAGACCAAAAATATATGCAAATTGATCAAGGGTTAGCCGATGGTCACGATTTCATAGTCGGAATTCCATACAAACAGTTCTCTGAGTATTTGTGACGATGCGGAGACTACACAAGAACTCTAGGGTAAGGCTAAGGTAGGTTTCCTCATGGGCATAGAATAGCTTTTCAAGCCCCAAACCATCAAAGAACATTTCAGTTTGATACCTTATACCTAGGACCTCTAAAACTTTGGTATCAATGAATTGAGTTGGCTCATAATGCTTACCTAGCAATGTGAGGAATTTTTGGCGATGTTCATCGCAAGCGAAGATCACTTCCTGAAAAAATTCGAGTTGCTCCACCCCTCCTATCATCACATTGCGATAGCTTCTTGCCTCTCCTTGGGCGGATGAAGAAGTGCCCTTTCACTTCTTGGGTGTGGTCTCAGCGGACTTCTTGCCTTTTCCTTTTAGGTTCATCATTTTTGGTTTGAAAAAGTTAGGGTTTTTGGGTTGATTTTGTGATGGGGGTGTTTGGGAGATGATGATGTGAGATTTTGGGTAGATAAGATAAGGGAAATGAGGATTGTGAGGGTGTTTATAAAGAAAAAGAGGTGGAAGACGAGCGGATAAAAGTCAGGCTCGGGCGGACTTCACGAAGTTTCCAGCTAAAATCAAGGGAATCCGAGCGTGTTGAAGTCGGGACGAGCGTTTTCGAGGGGCAATCCGAGCGTCTTGATAGGAGGATGCGCGGATTCTGAGTCAAGGATCCTGGCACTTTTGAGACTGGCTGGGGACGAGCGTCTCTTGCTTGAAACGAGCGTCTCACATGGTACGAGCGTCTTGCTAGGAATCCGAGCGGATTCTCTTCCAGCTAAAAACGATTTCCAAGTCCATGCTCAGGACAAGCGTCTTAGGACTGGTACGAGCGTCTTGCCTGATGAGACGGGCGTCTTAGGACTGGTACGAGCGTCTTGCCTGACGAGACGAGCGTCTTGTTTTGAATATGCGCGGATTGTGGATCAGGATCAAGTAATGCTCATGACAAGGCTCTGGACGAGCGTCTTGCCCTCGGGAGGAGCGTCTCGTGCCGTCTTTCTCACTCCTTTATTCTTTTCTTTCAAAAATCATTCCCTTGCACCCTTTTGTGATTCCTTCTTATCTTTTTCTGAAATTATGCTCAATAAAAGGGTAAGAAACCCTCTCTCTCTCTCTCTTTACTCTCATGTAAGAAATGCGAAATGCAAAATTATATTATACAATGTAAAGATTATGGAAATATTTTACAATTAGTGGTTTGAGATAGGACTCCACCAAACTAGTTCAACTTGTCGAGATTCTTTGTCCATAGAGCTCAAGGCCCTTAGAAGAAGATCAAAGGCTTGTGAACAATCCCCAAATAAGCATAAGTATGGTTTGCTTAACTTCGAAATAAAGCTTGGCCAAAGGAATTTGTTATTCACTCTTTTTCACCTTCCTCTTGGCAATTGCGTGTTTGCAATGCTTCAAACCAACAAGCCCATGATTCTTGTCAATGAAGTGTGGGTCACTTTTGTTCGTAAACTTCCACTTGCCATCTTCCTTTTTCATTTTGGTGATGATGATAGCATTTTGATTACTCAATCCTTCTAAAGTAGAAGGAGAATTCTCATAACATTGATGACCGGATACCTTAGGAATTGATGTTGTGGGTGCCAAATTTCCACAAGCAAGTTTATTTGCAAGTTTGTTCTCGAACTTTTCCGCCAAGTATCCTTTATATGACGATTTGAGTTTTTGTAGGAGATTCACAATATCATCACCAATAATTATAGGTTCCATGGTGGGTGTAAAATAGTCTTCATAGGCAATAGGGAAGGGGCATTCTCCTTTTTCGTGATAAGATATCTCAAATTTCTCGAGGATAGGCTCCTCAAGTAGAGTGATCTCACAAACTTCCTATTCCTTATCCCATGAGTTCTTGCAAAACATGATCTTGTCATCATAGCTATCTTCATAGGAATCATAAATGGGGGCTTTATCTTTTTTCAATAATCCTTCTTCCACCATCTCAATGTTCACATCAAAAGACACACCCTCATACTCACAAAGGCTAAGAATATATGGCTTACTCAACCTCGTGTCTTCTTCATAGAATACAACACTTTCATACTCACAAAAGCTCAAAAGGATTGGCTCCTCCCACTTCTTATCAAAGGTAAATCCTTCAAACTCGCATTCATGATCAACGTCTAAGGAATGTTGAGGAGTAGTTACTTGGGCTTCTTTTATTTGGGCAATTTGGATCTCCAATTCCTCACCTTGGGTAACAATGAGTTGAAGAACATTGTCCCTATTTTGGCTCTCCTCTAGCATTTGTTTGAAGAAGTTTTGTTGATCTCCCATCATTTGCAGGATCACATATTGAATGGGTTCATCTTTTTGTTGTGGGTGGGTGTAAAAGTGGTTGCATTGTGGCAATTCATTATGAAATGAGTATTGGTGGGTGGTTGTTATGGATATTGGATGGGGTGATTTTAGTGGGAAAATTTGGGGTAGTAGTTAGGATTTTAATTATATGAATAGTAAGGTAGGTTTTTGTTGACTTGCTCCTCAAACTCCCCATACCCATAGTCATACTCAAAAGATCCAACATATACTCCATATGTCAAGTCTTGAGCCATAATAGCTAAGACAAGAGAACAACTACAAGCATGGAAACTACACAAAAACGGTAAGAACAATCCTTGAGGAACAAGTTCCTCAAGGTTAAAGCAAAATTAAAATAGACAAACAAGTAAGAACTTAATCACATAACACCGTCCCCGGCAAAGGCGCCATTTTGATGAAAGGTGTCGTCGTGTCTCCCAATCAAACACATTTATATTTCTCAACAAATAACTAGTTAGTGGTTAAGTCGAGGTCGATCCATGGGACGGTGTGCTTTGGGTTCTAAGTTTATCTATCTCAATTTATGCTAGTGTCACAATTGATTTGGGTTTGTAGTTGGTGAGTCTAGACTAATAGAAGCAATAAAGTAAAATAAGCAATAAAAGGAAGGATGTAAACATCTGATTAAAAGCACTAGGGTGTCATGGGTTCATAGGGGATTCATGGGATTTGATCATACAAACATATTTTCTACTAGATGCAAGGACTTATTGTTGTGATGGGATCTAGTTGGTTTATGTCTTACAATCCCTAAGAAGGTTTGGGTCCCGGAGCCGAATCGATTAGATTGTACAACACCTACAAGTCGACTTAATCCTCCCTATCGAACTATATGCATGGTCTAATGAGACTCGAGTTGGTTTATGTCTTACAAGTCTCATTGAAAAGATAAGTGATGGGTAAAAAATGCAAGGATTAATAGGCTCACAATTTATCAAACATAACATGTGCATAAGTTGAAATCACAACAAGCAAGCAAATAAATTGTGTGAAGATATTAGATTAAGCATGAATCATTCCCCATGTTTGTTTCCCCTAATTCCCCATTAATCCTAGCTAAAAGACTACTCACTCATTATCAAGTTCAACATGCTAATAAGGTTGTCAATCATATTAACAAAGCAAAACATGATGAATAAATGAAAGTGATTAACAATAATTAAACAAGGATAAAGAAAATTATACCTATGAAGATGATTCCAAATAATAAAGCAAAGAATAATAGAAGAAAACTTGATTGATTGATGAAGACTTGTCAATTCTCCAATAATAACCCAATAATCTTCAATTACCCCAATAATAATAAACTTGAACAATGATTAAGGAAATAAAATGTGCAATTTTGTGGAATGGTTGAGATTAATCTATTTTAATCTACTCCTAATCTATTCTAAGAGAACTTTCTACTATCGGAACTTCTTCTCTTGATTATTACAAATGGGGTATTTATAGTAGTGTATTACTAGGTTAAGTAAGGATAAATTAGTAAATAACAATGCTAAGTTTTAAAGTGGAGAAATGGAAATCTTTCAAGGAGATGAGCATATCGCACTAGTGTCGTCAACATCCGCTCGGATCAGAGAGGGAGACACTCGGATTGTGAGGTGAGGAGACGAGCGTATTATGCTCGAGACGCTCGGATCTTGAGAGGGGTAGACGAGCGTCTTCTGCCTAATCCACTCGGATTGTTCCTCATAATGGCCCTTGCTTTTCCTCCTTTTGCATGCTCCTTATTCTTGTGTTGTCGGTCTTCGTTGTTGCCTCCTCTTTCACACTAGTCTATCCAATATAATCAATAAGCTTCCAATATGCACAGGAGACGGGAATTTCTGCCTAATGATCTTCTTTCCTACAAAACATACGAAATGCACTAGGAAAGCAAAATAGAAAGCATTTGACGGATAAAATGGCTATGGAATGTTATAATAGTATGCAAAATAGGTTCAATTAGGGGACTAAATGTGCGCAATTAAGAGTCACATCACTTGGCCTCTTCAATCATATCTTGGATGATGTGTTTCAAGAGAAAACACTCTTCAATATCATGGCCTCTACCTTGGTGATATAGGCAGTATTTGTTGCCCTTCCAGAGGTTGATCTGCTTCTCTAAAGGTGGATCCGGAGTCGGACCTATTGGATGTAGGTTACCTTTGATGCCTCCCAGGTTTCCTTTCGGTTGTTTTCGGCTTTCTAGGACGACAGTTATTGTAAGAGGTAAGCTTTGGACGACCTAGACTAAAGGTTTCTCTAGGTGGCATGTTCTTTTCCACCATCCCATTTTCAAGGGTGAGTACGCGAATGTTTAAATTTTCCACTGTTGCTTGAACTCGCAGGACCATGGCATAAACGTCTTGGAGAGACACGGTGATTTTGGCTTGAGCTGCTTCGTGACTGATGTGACCAATATTTGAGCATATTTAGTCCCCGAATTAGCCTCGTTCCTATGCTTTTTAGTGCATAATTGGGTCATTTACTACCTTTAGTCCTTTGTTTTGCATATTCTTTGAGGTTTTGTTTCCTTTGTAGGAGAGGAGTGCAAACCTTGTATTTTCATGGAAAAATGGAGCTAAATTGATCGAATCTAATGACCAAGCATCAAAGTGAAGACAAAACTAGAAGGCCTATGTAAATAATGTAGTATATGGTCAATGATGAAGAAGATCCTTGCATCTCCAACAAGATCCTTGAGGATTGTTGGAAGAAGAAAAGAAGAAAAGAAGAAGAAGCTTGCTGGACTACAATCCGCTTGTCGCAGCCTTGGGACGCTCGTCCAAGACCTCCACAATCCGAGGGTCCCACCACCCTATCCGCTCGTCCTGCACCACCATAATCCGCTCGTCCCGACCCCTTGGCCGCTCGGATTCCTGCCCAGTACAACACGTCTCTTCCTTGTTCCACTTGGTATGCGCATATTTCTGAAAGGCTAGCAAAAATGAGACTACCATCTTCCTTCGAGAGGAGCATTTCCTCAACTTTTCTTAAGGGTCTTAATCATCATTTAAGCCCTTAGTAACCCTAATTTATGTACCTAATCCTCATTATAAATACCCCATTGTACTAATTAGATTATCATCAATCTTGAATATTATTTATGTTCTTCCTAATCTCATTTTAATCTTGTAATCAACTTTTAATTAAGCATTAATACAAATCTCATTTCCTTAATTTCTCTATTGTTCATCATTTATTTTGGGTAATTGAAGAATATTTGGGTATTATTGGGAGATTGACAACCTTCCATCAATCATCAAGTACTTCTATTATTCTTTGCTTATTATTTTGGAATCATCATTAGGTATAATTCTCTTAACCCTTGTTTTAATTATTGTTAGTCATTCATTCATCATGTTTTGCTTTGTTAATATGTTTGACAACCTTGTTAGCATGTTAAACTTGATAATGAGTGAGTAGTTTCCTTAGCTAGGGTTAATGGGGAATTAGGGGAAACCAACATGGGGGACGATTCATGCTTAATCTAATATGTTCACATAATTTATTTGCTTGCTTGTTGTGATCTCGACTTATGCACATGTTATGTTTGATGAAATACGAGCCTATGAATCCTTGCATTTTTTACCCATCACTTACCTTTTCAATGAGACTTGTAAGACATAAACCAACTCGAGTCTCATTAGACCATGCATATAGTTGAGTAGGGAGGATTAAGTCGACTTGTATGTGTTGTACAATCTAATCGATTCGGCTCCGGGACCCAAACCTTCCTAGGATTGTAAGATATAAACCAACTCGATCCTATCACAACAATAATTGCTTGCTTATAATTTGAGAATATGTTTGTATGATCAATTCCCATGAATCCCCTATGAATCCATGAAACCTTAGTGCTTTTAATCAATTGTTGACATCTCATTTTAATCATCTTGCTTTTTTATTTACATTGTTATTTATTTTAGTGATCTTGTTATCTCAGCCCAAATTGTGACACCCTTAGACACTACTACTTGTAATCGAAAATCCTACATCAATACCCATCCCTTGGGATCCGACCTTTACTTACCCCTTTACTAATAGTAGAGTAGTTTGTGAAGCTATAAATATTGTTTTGGTCTAGGTGCTCCTAACGACAAGTAACCGAAAACGATAGTCCGACTAAAAATGGCGCCGTTGCCGGCGACGGTGTTAACTTGATTTGATTTTCTATGATTGTTCTTAGTTGTGTCTTTTTTTGCCTTGGGGAAGTAAAACTCCTCAAGGTTTGTTCTAATTGTTTTCAAGTTGTTCGATATTTTGCAAGATGGATATTATAGATTGTTTTGATGAGGACCACTTGAGTATACCTTTCTTCAAAGACCCCATGCATGCATTGGAAGCCTTAGAAGCAAGTGAGGCCAAATATAAGCATTGGGAATTGGAGGTAGATCTTCTTGAGGCAGCTCTAGCCAACATAGAACTTACCCATGAGCAATCCGAATTAGTACATAACATCCTTATGGAAGCATATAAACCCATGGACCGAGAACAAGTAATCGTAGAGGACATCATAAAAATCGAAGAACAAGAGGAATTTGTCATGGAATTTGAGTATGATGAGATTAGTGAGCTTGAAGAACAAGTTGAATAGACATGAGAATGGAATGTCTAATGGAAATGGAGCAAGTTCTTATGAACCTTCAATGGAGGAAAGCGAGGTACAAGTTCTAACTTTAAAACCCCTTCCCCCAAATTTGAAATATGCTTATCTTGATAAATCTAAGACCAAACCCGTGATTGTTAATGACAAACTTGATGAGAACCAATTGGGAAAATTGCTTGATGTGTTGAAACAACATGAAAAGGCTATAAGTTATAGTCTAGATGACCTTAAGGGGATAAGTCCCAATTTTTGCATGCATAGAATTCATCTAGAAGAGGACCATAAACCTACCATCCAATCTCAAAGGAGATTAAACCCCCACATGCAAGAAGTTGTTAAAGGAGAGCTTATGAAATTACTTGATGCTGGAATCATATATCCCATATCGGACTCTTTGTGGGTTAGCCCCGTTCAAGTGATATCTAAGAAAGAAGGTACCAATGTGGTGACAAATGAAAAGAATTGTTAGGTTCATATACCTATTATTAGACTCCTCTAATAGTGAACTAATTAACTTGTTAATTGTTTGTTCTTTAGATCTAGTGCATGCATAACAAAATGAAAGATTTATAAGAAAAACAATGTCCCCTTACATTGATGGTTGGTTCGAAAATATGGGCACAAGTAAGGTCGCCTTCCTTCACTTGTTCTTGAGCTAAATATGATGGATGATCCTCCTAAGACTCCAAGTATAGAAGACACTTCAATAAGTTGCACCCAAGATTAATCTCAAAAATTCCTACTAATATTAACTAGATATGTAGTAGAAATGTAACCTTAATAATACTAATATTTATATTATTACTACTTCTAGTAATAGATTTAATGTATTAGTATTTGTGAGAGTTTATCTCAATTTGTATGTGAGGGAAAGTTAAGGAAAAATAAGCAAAAACTAGTAGTGCAAAATGAGCAACAAGTGCTCATATAAAGAGCACCAAAAATCGGTGGCTCCATGCCAAAAGGGGGAATCTTTCCCATTTGTTTTTACTTGTTTGTTTATCATGGGTAGAGTGTAGGAAGCATGTTTGTAAGATGTGTTATAGAGGTTTCTCAATCACACTATATTCTAACAAATGAACAAGACAAAAAAGCATCTATTGTTCCCTTCATATGACCGAAATATTTGACCTATTTTGGTCCATTTTTGCCTTTTGTCATTTGTCCCACAAATGCTTATAAGTCATATGTTTAACAATCTTACATAATTAATTATTAATGTAATCATTTAACAGTTAAATCTTACAATTAATAATATAATATATACTCCAATTTTTGAGTAGTATACTACCATTATATCAACATATAATGGGTCCCATAATTACTAGTTAGTTAAAATTACAACTTCTTGTAACTTTAAATAACTAATTACCTCTACCTCAAAAATTATATAATACCTCAACTAATTTAGTAATTTAACACTTAATTACTAAATTTAATTTTATTTAATCACATTACAATAAGACGCAAAATTACACTCCCATAATTAAGGAATTAATTAATCTGTATCGCATACAATTAATTAAATATCTATTTGGGCCTCATTCTATAGGTGTGACCTAAAGGGATCAACTGACCACCACGGTCACACGATAGTAATGTCAAACTCTAGTTAGCCAATCATTACCGATTAATGACGGTCAGTCGACTATATAAAGAATCATCCCTCACGTATTCTTAGTATGAAATTTAATAATGATATTTAAATCATGTGATCGCACTATTGTTGAGGACACATTTCCCAACAAACTCCCACTTGTCCTCGACAAGTGTGCGTCAGCAATTCTCTTGTCCTATTACAATCTCCCACTCAATGCAAGGTGTCTTGCAGGTCATACTTGATACGTGCATTTTATATAGTCTTTTTAGCCTATTTTATGCACGTATTTCCATGCTTTTATCCTGGTTTTATGCTATTTTGGGTTATTTTGTCTTATTTGCAGGAATGAATCAGAAAGTAGTGAAATCGAGCCTTTTACCGTCCGTTTTGCATGCATTTGGAGGAAGAGTGAATTTGGAACGGAACTATTGCTGTCTTGGGATGCGTGAAGCCATTTCAGGAGCTAAAAGGACAAGTTAAATTCAAACTAACGAGAAATATGAGCTGCTGAAGTTAGTATTCACTCGATCGAGCACTTTACTAGTCGATCGAGTGGTTTTAGATTCAATAATTAGTCGATCGAGCACTTTACTATTCGATCGAGTGGTTTTAGATTCAATAATTAGTCGATCGAGCACTTTATATGGTCGATCGACCAGTTGCTTATTTGTGTTTAGTCGATCGAGTGCTTTATTTGGTCGATCGAACGGTCTGAGCCTGAGTTTGCTCGATCGAGTAGTTTTAAACCACTCGATCGAGTGGATTCTCCTGCGGGCTTGGGTTTTTTAGTTTATTGCCGTCATTAGGTTAAATAAATCCTATTTTTCTTATAAATAGGAAGTTAGGACGTCATTTAAAAGTGTGCTTTTGCTGAGGGGATCGCACGTTACTGTTCCTCGGTTATTGTTTTAATGCTACTTTCTGTTCATTCTTAATTTCCGGATCTATTTCTACTGTAACTCTCTTCTCTCCCTTTTCTCCTTATTTTAATTTAATGTTTATTACTCCCCCTTACCTTATTCTTGCTCTTTCATTTTTGTCTAGCTAATTCTCTTGCTAGGATTAGGGTAGTCAATGAATGAATGTTAGTTGCTAATTAGTTCTATAGATTTGTCGTTGCTGTTTAGTCTTTGTTGTTAAACTGCCCTTAACTGTATCTTGCTAGTTGATTCGAAGCAATTAGCTTTTTAATTTAGGTAAACCTTGACCTGGACCGAAAGGTTGGAATAGGTGAGACCCGCAGTGAACAATAGGATGCTTTAGTGAAGGCGAAAGTTAAGCTAATAGCATTTTAGGGTGAATTGAGACCGAAAGGAGATATTCATTGCCCCTTAGACCGACACATCGACTGATTTGTGACCTTACCTGCAATTAATTGACGTTCATTGATGACCCGAAATCCTAGTTCCTTTCTCTTATTGTTAATTTCCCTTATTTCTTTCTCTCTTGCCTTAGCCTCATTAGTTAGTCAAATTAAATCAAACCCACAACTTGTGACATTAGACAGATAGAATAGACAAGTAGATAGTAAACCGCCTCCATGTGGAGATCGACCCTACTTACCGCTGACTTCTGTTAGTAGTACTTAGGTATTTATTTTTGGTACCTGACGACGGTATCAAATTTTGGCGTCGTTGCCGGGGAGGCAACTATTTATTTATTTGTTTAATCCTGTCTGTTTTTAGCCTCAGGGGATTTTTCCCATGAGGTCGTTCTAATCTTTTTCTTTAGTGATGTTTTCATAGGCCTTACAGGTACTACCTAGACAGTTCTAGGTGAAAGATCGTCAAAGGGAAGGCTTGAGTACCTTTGACCCGTCACCTATGTTCCATTATATGGCGCATCAGGTGATTTACTGCGGTAGATGTGGTGCTGCTGAGCACAATGCAGCCTTTTGCATGGCAGAAAATGACGAAGTTTACGCATTCCAGCAGCGCAGTCGAGTTAGTCAAGCAGCTGTAGTTGTGTCGCCACATCCACCCTATCAATGGCCACCGCAACAAGATCCACCTGATATACAGAAAGAAGAGATTGCGGAGCTGAAATCTTTGTTGGAGGCACTTGCTTTCCAAGTGCAAGAAGGTGATAGAGACACTTTTTCGCGATTTGATAAGCTCGAGTCTGAAATTGCTCAGTTAGCAGCTGAGTCGGATAGTTGGCAACCATAAGAGGTTTACTTTACTGAGAGTGGTTTTTCCCATGAAGAAACCGTATTGCCCAATGCTAAGGATGAATTTTATGACTCGGACGACGAATTTCTATCATATTTCAATAGTTTACACGAAGATTTCAGCGCTGTACAGGAAGAATCACTCGATCGAGTGACTTATATTAGTCGATTGAGTGAATTTCCAGAAGAAAGCTCTCGATCGAGTGATAATTCTGCTCGATCGAGTGAAAATCAGGAAGGAAGTGGTCGATCGAGTAACAGTTCTACTCGATCGACTAAATTGGCCAGCGAGAGCATTGATTCGTCATGTGGATTTGTTTTGGATGACGATTTTAACGATGATAACGGATACGGTGAGTCTCCCTTATTCAAAGCCGAGTTGGATGCACTTGAGGCTGTGATTTACGGGCTGAAATCCACTGAGGAGGGTGACGAGGAAGCAGCTGAGTCGGTAATTGCTCCTAGCACGGAAGAGGTAATATCTTCCTTTGTCAATGATTCCATCATAGAGAGCGACCAACCCGAGGTAGTAAACGATAATTTTACTATTGTTTGTTTTAATAATGCATTACCTCATTTGACTTTTGCTGCGCATTACAATTCTTCGCCCCTTCCCAGTAGGTCGTATAATTTAACGATTTCTCACCGTCCTTATCATTTTAATTTCGTTAATCTGAAATGGAGCCCTAGATTATCATCAATTGCTCCGGCGCTCCTATATTTTGTGGACAAATTTAGGAGCTCTCATAGGAAATTTGTTACACTTAAATGTTTATATACTTTTATTTCCTATGCTTGTATTCCACTTTGGTGCTACTTATGCTTTTGTGTAGCACATGCGCAGATGTATGATCTCATGCTGCGCGCTTTGAGCTGTTTTGATTGTGACTAATTAGAGAGCCTCGAAGAAAAGAAGGTCGAGCTGGAACCTGACTGAAGCTAGCGCTACCCGTGAGGCAACCCGGAATTTTTATTTTGCATTTTTATTTCATTTCAGTTGTAATAAATAGTTTTCATACCATAAACTGTATCAGTATGCTTGTTTTGTTAGTTTGCGGGCTGTTTTTATTGCGTTTTGCGCAGAACACATCGAGGATCACTCGATCGAGTACTTTTTGTACTCGATCGAGCACTTTTGTTGATAAATCCTCTCGATCGAGCGGTTTTCCTACTCGATCGAGCACTGAAAAGAAATAACTACTCGATCGACCTACTTTCCTTTCGATCGAGCGATTTTGATGCCCATTCACTCGATCGACAAGCTGTTTGACCGCCATCGAGTGTTTTTAACTTGGATTAGCTTCCTGAGACGGTATTCCGGGCCTTTAGCAACCTCCCATGTTCATGGTCGGTTTGGGGAGGTCCCTTCTTCGCGTATTTTTGTGAGCTTTCCGCATTTACTCTCTTTATCTTTTAGTTTGCATTTCCTTTCCATGTTTTGGTACAATGAGGGCATTGTACGATTTGGTTTGGGGAGGTTATGCATCCCATATCATCTCTGCATCTTGTTCTTATTTGCATTTGTTATCATGTTTAATTTCGGTATGCATTGTTGTTTATTTTCATAAAAATTTAAAATCTCATAAAAATTGAAAAATTTCTAAAAAATTGAAAATTCAAAAAATTTCACGTTTATTTTAGCATATAGGTTGAGTCGGAACGGTAGATTCCAGTGTTGAAATTGCACTATAATTATCTTTTTGCTTAAGCCTTGCATTGAACTGTTATCTTTTAGCATTGTCTTATTGCATATCTACGAGTTAATGTTAAAATTTAGCTGAATGAATAGACTTGACCTGAAATTTTGGCGAGCTACTTATAATTTCTAAGGATTAGAGCCTTATAAACTGGTGTCATTCATGACCGGTTTCATGTAGGATTGTGAGTAGTTACTCCTTGCATAACATGTTCATCAATTTGCAAATTCAATTGCTTTTTGCCTTCATACATTCGGGTTAGTGGTTGGTGTCACATGCAGGGAGGTGCTTACAATTTCCTTTTCTTTCATTTTTACCCATTTAACTCCACATTAGCCAAATTTGCCTGTTGACCCTTAGCTACATTCCAAATTTAGCCTGCCTTGTCAAGCTAGTTTAGTGTATGTTTTGCGGTATATATTTCATTTTGCCAAGTTTGGTTCGTATTCTATTGATTCGGAGTTGGTAATTTATGAGGAAAAGGAGGATGAAGAAAAAAAAAGAATGAAAAAGAAACGAAAAAAGAAGTTGAAAAAAAAGTAATTCGGAAAAAGAAAGAAAAAAAAGAAAGAAACCGAAAAAAAAAGAAAAAAAAAAAAAAAAAAGATGTTGTTTGATGAGACGGTTTCACTCCTATGCTTTATTTACATTTATTGAGGAGTGTTTTCAGTTCGGTTTGGTGAGTTTTGTGCCAATTGAAGGGCATATGCGCTTAATTCATAATTGAGTGAGAATGGATGTTGTCATATGGTTATGTTTAGGTACTAGCTTGATCACCTATACCTCCACATTCCCATAATTTTTTTGCCTTTTCTTACCCATTGCCTCACTTTACCATGTTTTTGTAAGCCCTCGGCTGTGACAGGACCTCGTTTGGTTGGAATGTATGTTTGGTAGCTAGAATTGTCTATCATATTAGTTGCATGCATGTTTATGTGGGTCGTAGTCTAGGTGAGTAACTATCTTTCTTTCTCTCTTACATATATATGTTCACCCTTTGCTTCATGAGAGAAGAGTGACCTGTGAGAGTCCATTATTAAAGGTCTTGCAAGGTCGACGGTTCAACTTTATTATAAACATCTTACAACTCGTTTGCATTTGTTGTTTTGCCATAAGTGTTAGTTGCTTGCATTGAATTGGTTTAAGTGGGCATTTGTAGCTAGCTCTGAGTTATCTTTTTCGTTCCATTAGTTTGCATTTAGTTTACTCGAGGACGAGTAAAGGTTTGATTTGGGGAGATTTGATACGTGCATTTTATATAGTCTTTATAGCCTATTTTATGCATGTATTTCCATGCTTTTATCGTGGTTTTATGCTATGAAATGCCCCGAATAGGCTACTTCAGGTTATTTTGTCTTATTTGGGAATGAACCGAGAAAGTAGTGAAATCGAGCCTTTTACCGTCCGTTTTGCATGCATTTGGAGGAAGAGTGAATTTGGAGCGGAATTATTCTTTGTCTTGGGATGCGTGAAGCCATTTTGGGAGCTTAAAGGACAAGTCAAAGTAAAACTAACGAGAATTATGAGCTGCTGAAGTTAGTATTCACTCGATCGAGCACTTTACTAGTCGATCGAGTGGTTTTAGATTCAATAATTAGTCGATCGAGCACTTTACTAGTCGATCGAGTGGTTTTAGATTCAATAATTAGTCGATCGAGCACTTTATATGGTCGATCGACCAGTTGCTTATTTGTGTTTAGTCGATCGAGTGCTTTATTTGGTCGATCGAACGGTCTGAGCCTGAGTTTGCTCGATCGAGTAGTTTTAAACCACTCGATCGAGTGGATTCTCCTGCGGGCTTGGGTTTTTTAGTTTATTTCCGTCATTAGGTTAAATAAATCCTATTTTTCTTATAAATAGGAAGTTAGGACGTCATTTAAAAGTGTGCTTTTGCTGAGGGGATCGCACGTTACTGTTCCTCGGTTATTATTTTAATGCTACTTTCTGTTCATTCTTAATTTCCGGATCTATTTCTACTGTAACTCTCTTCTTTCCCTTTTCTCCTTATTTTAATTTAATGTTTATTACTCCCCCTTCCCTTATTCTTGCTCTTTCATTTTTGTCTAGCTAATTCTCTTGCTAGGATTAGGGTAGTCAATGAATGAATGTTAGTTGCTAATTAGGTCTATAGATTTGTCGTTGTTGTTTAGTCTTTGTTGTTAAACTGCCCTTAACTGTATCTTGCTAGTTGATTCGAAGAAATTATCCTTTTAATTTAGGTAAACCTTGACCTGGATCAAAAGGTTGGAATAGGTGAGACCCGCAGTGAACAATAGGATGCTTTAGTGAGGGCGAAAGTTAAGCTAATAGCATTTTAGGGTGAATTGAGACCGAAAGGAGATATTCATTGCCCCTTAGACCGACACATCGACTGATTTGTGACCTTACCCGCAATTAATTGACGTTCATTGATGACCCGAAATCCAAGATCCTTTCTCTTATTGTTAATTTCCCTTATTTCTTTCTCTCTTGCCTTAGCCTCATTAGTTAGTCAAATTAAATCAAACCCTCAACTTGTGACATTAGACAGATAGAATAGACAAGTAGATAGTAAACCGCCTCCATGTGGAGATCGACCCTACTTACCGCTGACTTCTGTTAGTAGTACTTAGGTATTTATTTTTGGTACTTGACGACGGTATCAAATTTTGGCGTCGTTGCCGGGGAGGCAACTATTTATTTATTTGTTTAATCCTGTCTGTTTTTAGCCTCAGGGGATTTTTCCCTTGAGGTCGTTCTAATCTTTTTCTTTAGTGATGTTTTGATAGGCCTTACAGGTACTACCTAGACAGTTCTAGGTGAAAGATCGTCAAAGGGAAGGCTTGAGTACCTTTGACCCGTCACCTATGTTCCATTATATGGCGCATCAGGTGATTTACTGCGGTAGATGTGGTGCTGCTGAGCACAATGAAGCCTTTTGCATGGCAGAAAATGACGAAGTTTACGCATTCCAACAGCGCAGTCGAGTTAGTCAAGCAGCTGTAGTTGTGCCGCCACATCCACCCTATCAATGGCCACCGCAACAAGATCCACCTGATATACAGAAAGAAGAGATTGCGGAGCTGAAATCTTTGTTGGAGGCACTTGCTTTCCAAGTGCAAGAAGGTGATAGAGACACTTTTTCGCGATTTGATAAGCTCGAGTCTGAAATTGCTCAGTTAGCAGCTGAGTCCGATAGTTGGCAACCATAAGAGGTTTACTTTACTGAGAGTGGTTTTTCCCATGAAGAAACCGTATTGCCCAATGCTAAGGATGAATTTTATGACTCGGACGACGAATTTCTATCATATTTCAATAGTTTACATGAAGATTTCAGCGCTGTACAGGAAGAATCACTCGATCGAGTGACTTATATTAGTCGATTGAGTGAATTTCCAGAAGAAAGCTCTCGATCGAGTGATAATTCTGCTCGATCGAGTGAAAATCAGGAAGGAAGTGGTCGATCGAGTAACAATTCTACTCGATCGACTAAATTGGCCAGCGAGAGCATTGATTCGTCATGTGGATTTGTTTTGGATGACGATTTTAACGATGATAACGGATACGGTGAGTCTCCCTTATTCAAAGCCGAGTTGGATGCACTTGAGGCTGTGATTTACGGGCTGAAATCCACTGAGGAGGGTGACGAGGAAGCAGCTGAGTCGGTAATTGCTCCTAGCACGGCAGAGGTAATATCTTCCTTTGTCAATGATTCCATCATAGAGAGCGACCAACCCGAGGTAGTAAACGATAATTTTATTATTGTTTGTTTTAATAATGCATTACCTCATTTGACTTTTGCTGCGCATTACAATTCTTCGCCCCTTCCCAGTAGGTCGTATAATTTAACGATTTCTCACCGTCCTTATCATTTTAATTTCGTTAATCTGAAATGGAGCCCTAGATTATCATCAATTGCTCCAGCGCTCCTATATTTTGTGGACAAATTAAGGAGCTCTCATAGGAAATTTGTTACACTTAAATGTTTATATACTTTTATTTCCTATGCTTGTATTCCACTTTGGTGCTACATATGCTTTTGTGTAGCACATGCGCAGATGTATGATCTCATGCTGCGCGCTTTGAGCTGTTTTGATTGTGACTAATTAGAGAGCCTCGAAGAAAAGAAGGTCGAGCTGGAACCTGACTGAAGCTAGCGCTACCCGTGAGGCAACCCGGAATTTTTATTTTGCATTTTTATTTCATTTCAGTTGTAATAAATGGTTTTCATACCATAAACTGTATCAGTATGCTTGTTTTGTTAGTTTGCGGGCTGTTTTTATTGCGTTTTGCAGGAACACACTGAGGATCACTCGATCGAGTACTTTTTGTACTCGATCGAGCACTTTTGCTGATAAATCCTCTCGATCGAGCAGTTTTCCTACTCGATCGAGCACCTGCAAAGAAATAACTACTCGATCGACCTACTTTCCTTTCGATCGAGCAGTTTTGGATGCCCATTCACTCGATCGACCACTGTTTGACTGCCATCGAGTGTTTTTAACTTGGATTAGCTTCCTGAGACGGTATTCCGGGCCTTTAGCAACCTCCCATGTTCATGGTCGGTTTGGGGAGGTCCCTTCTTCGCGTATTTTTGTGAGCTTTCCGCATTTACTCTCTTTATCTTTTAGTTTGCATTTCCTTTCCATGTTTTGGTACAATGAGGGCATTGTACGATTTGGTTTGGGGAGGTTATGCATCCATATCTGTCTCTGCATCTTGTTCTTATTTGCATTTCTGTTATCATGTTTAATTTCAGTATGCATTGTTGTTTATTTTCATAAAAATTTAAAATCTCATAAAAATTGAAAAATTTCTAAAAAATTGAAAATTCAAAAAATTTCACGTTTATTTTAGCATATAGGTTGAGTCGGAACGGTAGATTCCAGTGTTGAAATTGCACTATAATTATCTTTTTGCTTAAGCCTTGCATTGAACTGTTATCTTTTAGCATTGTCTTATTGCATATCTACGAGTTAATGTTAAAATTTAGCTGAATGAATAGACTTGACCTGAAATTTTGGCGAGCTACTTATAATTTCTAAGGATTAGAGCCTTATAAACTGGTGTCATTCATGACCGGTTTCATGTAGGATTGTGAGTAGTTACTCCTTGCATAACATGTTCATCAATTTGCAAATTCAATTGCTTTTTGCCTTCATACATTCGGGTTAGTGGTTGGTGTCACATGCAGGGAGGTGCTTACAATTTCCTTTTCTTTCATTTTTACCCATTTAACTCCACATTAGCCAAATTTGCCTGTTGACCCTTAGCTACATTCCAAATTTAGCCTGCCTTGTCAAGCTAGTTTAGTGTATGTTTTGCGGTATATATTTCATTTTGCCAAGTTTGGTTCGTATTCTATTGATTCGGAGTTGGTAATTTATGAGGAAAAGGAGGATGAAGAAAAAAAAAGAATGAAAAAGAAACGAAAAAAGAAGTTGAAAAAAAAGGAATTCGGAAAAAGAAAGAAAAAAAAGAAAGAAACCGAAAAAAAAAGAAAGAAAAAGAAAAAAAAGATGTTGTTTGATGAGACGGTTTCACTCCTATGCTTTATTTACATTTATTGAGGAGTGTTTTCAGTTCGGTTTGGTGAGTTTTGTGCCAATTGAAGGGCATATGCGCTTAATTCATAATTGAGTGAGAATGGATGTTGTCATATGGTTATGTTTAGGTACTAGCTTGATCACCTATACCTCCACATTCCCATAATTTTTTTGCCTTTTCTTACCCATTGCCTCACTTTACCATGTTTTTGTAAGCCCTCGGCTGTGACAGGACCTCGTTTGGTTGGAATGTATGTTTGGTAGCTAGAATTGTCTATCATATTAGTTGCATGCATGTTTATGTGGGTCGTAGTCTAGGTGAGTAACTATCTTTCTTTCTCTCTTACATATATATGTTCACCCTTTGCTTCATGAGAGAAGAGTGACCTGTGAGAGTCCATTATTAAAGGTCTTGCAAGGTCGACGGTTCAACTTTATTATAAACATCTTACAACTCGTTTGCATTTGACTGTTTGCCATAAGTGTTAGTTGCTTGCATTGAATTGGTTTAAGTGGGCATTTGTAGCTAGCTCTGAGTTATCTTTTTCGTTCCATTAGTTTGCATTTAGTTTACTCGAGGACGAGTAAAGGTTTGATTTGGGGAGATTTGATACGTGCATTTTATATAGTCTTTATAGCCTATTTTATGCATGTATTTCCATGCTTTTATCGTGGTTTTATGCTATGAAATGCCCCGAATAGGCTACTTCAGGTTATTTTGTCTTATTTGCAGGAATGAACCAGAAAGTAGTGAAATCGAGCCTTTTACCGTCCGTTTTGCATGCATTTGGAGGAAGAGTGAATTTGGAGCGGAATTATTGCTGTCTTGGGATCCGTGAAGCCATTTTGGGAGCTTAAAGGACAAGTCAAAGTAAAACTAACGAGAATTATGAGCTGCTGAAGTTAGTATTCACTCGATCGAGAACTTTACTAGTCGATCGAGTGGTTTTAGATTCAATAATTAGTCGATCGAGCACTTTACTAGTCGATCGAGTGGTTTTAGATTCAATAATTAGTCGATCGAGCACTTTATATGGTCGATCGACCAGTTGCTTATTTGTGTTTAGTCGATCGAGTGCTTTATTTGGTCGATCGAACGGTCTGAGCCTGAGTTTGCTCGATCGAGTAGTTTTAAACCACTCGATCGAGTGGATTCTCCTGCGGGCTTGGGTTTTTTAGTTTATTTCCGTCATTAGGTTAAATAAATCCTATTTTTCTTATAAATAGGAAGTTAGGACGTCATTTAAAAGTGTGCTTTTCTTTGAGGGGATCGCACACATCGTTCCTCGGTTATTGTTTTAATGCTACTTTCTGTTCATTCTTAATTTCCGGATCTATTTCTACTGTAACTCTCTTCTCTCCCTTTTCTCCTTATTTTAATTTAATGTTTATTACTCCCCCTTCCCTTATTCTTGCTCTTTCATTTTTGTCTAGCTAATTCTCTTGCTAGGATTAGGGTAGTCAATGAATGAATGTTAGTTGCTAATTAGGTCTATAGATTTGTCGTTGCTGTTTAGTCTTTGTTGTTAAACTGCCCTTAACTGTATCTTGCTAGTTGATTCGAAGCAATTAGCCTTTTAATTTAGGTAAACCTTGACCTGGATCAAAAGGTTGGAATAGGTGAGACCCGCAGTGAACAATAGGATGCTTTAGTGAGGGCGAAAGTTAAGCTAATAGCATTTTAGGGTGAATTGAGACCGAAAGGAGATATTCATTGCCCCTTAGACCGACACATCGACTGATTTGTGACCTTACCCGCAATTAATTGACGTTCATTGATGACCCGAAATCCTAGTTCCTTTCTCTTATTGTTAATTTCCCTTATTTCTTTCTCTCTTGCCTTAGCCTCATTAGTTAGTCAAATTAAATCAAACCCTCAACTTGTGACATTAGACAGATAGAATAGACAAGTAGATAGTAAACCGCCTCCATGTGGAGATCGACCCTACTTACCGCTGACTTCTGTTAGAAGTACTTAGGTATTTATTTTTGGTACCTGACGACGGTATCCCTACTTACACGTGATCATATCTTGAGTGGTTTTCTCGATCTGGAGATTAACTGTCTAACCGGAATTATCTATCATAGATGCCTTCCGAGCGTGGCCACGCATTTCCAGTTAACTACTCCTCGAGTGGCCTTAAGATTTCAAACAACCCTGACAAGGGGTGGACAATTCCTATCGCCCTATTCCCTTCGTTCAGCCACAGTCCATCGTAACCCAAAATATACCCAGTTTGACCTCATTTACGGAATCGTAGAGTATAAATCAAAGCTAATCAGAAGTTGTGCCAACTTGGGCGAATAGTCTCTAGTCAAAAGAATTGACTCATAAGAATACTATAGTAGCTCTTGCCACGACCAGGCTATATGAATTACCAGAACTCTATAAGCGGTCTTTCGCCGCAGATTGTCCCATCTGATGCCTATGTGATCGACTAGTCATCCCATATGACTCTATGGCACTTGAACTTGCCATCAATCGCATCACACTCTAGTCACTTCGAGACGTCACCTCAAATAAGTAACTAGGGGCGAATACCATGTCAATCCAGTTCACTTTAATGGAGTTCAATTTGTCTCTAGAACCCATTCGGATACGACAAGGTAGCGGGTGAGTTTAATAAAACTAAAACAATAAATGCGATTATTACATATGAATAATTAATACACTATTACTACTTCATATCCCATAATCTCTAGTGTATTATAAACACTAGTTTAGATGCAATTAAAAGCTTGGCAAGTGGATATATCCGATATCCATATATTCCAACTTTATTAATTGCTATTTCCTTCACTACTACAAATACAGGCAACTACAACGGCCCTTTAACAACGCTTATTCACGAAAATCATCAAAACACGTTGTAGAATTGATGCCGCGAATTTTACCAAACTTAATTACAACGGTTCTGTGTCGTTAACCGTTGTTATTGGTTTTTAAAACGGGTCATACTTGAAAAACCGTTGTTAATATAAAATTTAATAACAACGGTTGAATCTCTAATACATTTTAACCGTTGTTGATAATTTGGCGCAAAATTAGTGAAAAGTAATTACAACGGTTTGTTTAGAACCCGTTTTTAATACTTTTTAACAACGGTTGTAGACTCAATAACCGTTGTTATTAATGTTATGAAAATCTTAAAAACAACAAATTGCTTTATTCTGCTATACGCTACAAAACACAAACACAAGCTAATACTGCTACTATATCATCCTCCATTCCTCCCTGATTGTCTCTCTGTCTTCATCTCCATCACTGTTGTCACCGTCTTCTCTCCCTCATCGTGTTTATCAATCAGGTATATATATGTTTCTTAGAAACGCTTATAGATATAGGATTTTTTGGGTTATTATCTAATTTGTTGATAATTTAGCTTAATTGCTTTCCTGAATTTCGTTTATTTGTTTGCTTATTATTGTATTTTCTGAATTAGTTGCCTATTATTACAAATGTATAATAATGACTTGAACTTGGATGATTGATGCAAATGTGAGTGACCGCGCACCTACAAGGATGGTTTAGCTGAATTTTATGAATTCATTTCGAACAATTTGAAAGGTTCTTCTAGTATTGCATGTCCTTGTGAAAGATGTGGTAATATTAGCTATATGGCTTTTCCGGACGTTAAAATAAACCTAGAAAAGTGGAGATTTAGTCGATCCTATACACGTTGGATTTTTCATGGGGAATCATTAGAGGAAGAGAATAACTCTGAAGAAGATGATGTTGAGGTACACGAAAGGCTAACTGATGATCCTGAGTTTGCCGAGTTTTTTGAGTTGGAAGTAGAGAAGTTGAATGTTGGGTCTATAGATAATGAAGAGAATGATGATGAGTCGATTGCTTTTGAAGATGTAGGTGATGACACTAGTAATTGGGATGACCTTAACAACATGTATGAGAAGTTGTGTGAGTCTGAAGCACCTCTGTATCCTGGTTGTAAGTTCACAAAAATGTCGGCTGTGGTGAAGTTGTATAATATCAAGGGGGCAAATGGGGTGAGTGACACGTGTTTCACTAGTTTTTTAGCCTTGATAAAGGAGTTGCTTTCTGATGGTAATGTTCTACCTGTTAAGACATATGAGGCGAAAAAACTAATAAGAGGAGTGGGTATGAAATATGAGAAAATACATGCATGTCCAAATGATTGCATATTGTATCGGAAATTATATCAAAACTTAACCAATTGCCCTAAATGTTTGGAGTGGCGTTATAAGGATAAAGAAGGGATCCCGGCTAAGGTGTTGTGGTATTTTACATTGATACCAAGAGTCATAAGGATTTATGCGAATCCCGATGATTCAAAAATGTTAACTTGGCATGAAACAGGAAGAATAAATGATGGAAAGCTAAGACACCCGGCATATGGTATGCAATGGAAATCGTTCGACGCTAAGTATCCCGAGTTCGGCAATGAACCTAGAAACTTACGTCTAGCGCTGTCCACTGATGGAATGAACCCACACGGAAACATGAGTAGCCAACAAAGTATTTGGCCAGTAGTGTTGGCTATTTATAACTTACCTCCATATGTGTGCATGAAAAGAAAGTATTTGATGTTGTTGTTGTTAATTTCCGGCCCTAAACAACCTGGAAATGATATAGATGTATATTTGGAACCTCTTCTAGATGATTTGCGATTGTTGTGGGATAGTGGGATAGAAGTATTTGATGCATATAAGAACGAAACTTTCAATTTGAGAGCGATGTTATTGTGTACAATATCTGACTATCCGGCTTATGGCGGCCTTTCTGGGCACAAAGTTCATTGGAAAGAGGCTTGTCCATTGTGTGGGGAGGATATCGAGTCTGAATACTTGAAGTCTTCTCGTAAGTATGTGTATATGGGAAATAGGAGGTTCTTGTATCATGACCATTGTTATCGCAAGATGCAGAAAGCATTCAATGGAAGACAGAACTTCGTCAACCTCCTAGAATTTTGAGTGGGCATGAAGTTTATAAGAAAGTAAAGCATATTGAGATAGATTATGGGAAGAAGAGCGGCTCTAAATTGTCTACTCGTGGGTATAAGAAAAGATCCATATTTTTTGATAAACTTCCATATTGGCACGACTGGAGGTCGGCATTGCCTCGATTTCATGCACATTTAGAAAAATGTCTGTGATAATATTATCAATACCCTTCTGAATGTTCCTGGTAAAACAAAGGATAACGCCGCAGCTAGGGAAGATATGAAAATGATGGGTATTAGGCTAGAGTTGGCACCACAGAAGAGAGGTAATCGTACATTTTTACCGCCAGCAGCTTATACCCTTTCACGGAATGAGAAAAAAGAGTTTTGTGCACGCTTGAATGGAATTAAAGTGCCACATGGTTATTCATCGAACATCAAAAGCCTAGTGTCGATGCAAGACCTAAAACTCTCCGGGTTAAAGTCACATGATTGTCACACTTTGATGCAACAATTACTACCTGTGGCTATTCGTTCCTTTTTACCTGAAAAGGTAAGATATGCTATAACTAGATTATGTCTCTTCTTCCAATCCATATGCGAGAAAGTCTTCGATCCCGATGACGCGGATTCATTGCAGGACCTCGTTGTAACCTCTCTTTGTCAGTTGGAAATGTATTTTCCACCCTCTTTCTTCACTATCATGATTCATCTGACCATTCACTTGGTTAGGGAGATTTTGTACCTTGGGCCCGTGTACTTGAGATACCAGTATCCTTTCGAAAGATTGATGAAAGTCTACAAGGACTATACATCTAATCGGTATCGTCCGGAAGGTTGTATTGCTGAACGCGCTATTTTAGACGAAGCTCTTTCATATTGTTACGCTCATCTCTCCCCTGAGGAGTTGATTGGCGTTCCTAAGAATCGTCATAGTGACTAGATGACCGGAAAAGGTATTAGGGGCCGGGTTGAAAAAATTGTGACACGTGAAATGTTGCATTTAGCACACACGTATGTGCCAAACAACGAAGATGAGGTGCAACCTTATATTCAACAACACAAAGATGAGCTCAAATACGATCACCCAAACAAGACCGAGAAGTGGATTGCGAACGAGCATACGAAGGCGTTTGCAGAGTGGTTTAGGAATATTGTCTTAGAGTGTACGGATCAAACTGGTGATGACATCTCTCCTAGGTTACTACGTCTTGGTTTAGGTCCAAATGCCAGGGTCACCTTTTACAACAGTTTTGCCATTAATGGATATACTTTTTACACCCCGAGCAAGATGAGTTGAGCACAATGCAAAATAGTGGTGTGAGTTCTGAATTTGAGGCAATGCACTTTGCTACTTCAAAAGATAAAAAGCCTATTTGGGGAAAATGCCTTTATTATGGTGTTATTCAAGAAATATTGGTACTAGATTACATTGATTTCACAATGCCTTTGTTTCGTTAGAATCGGGTTGATAACAACATCCATTGTGTCCGAAAGGATAAGATGGGATTTACGTTGGTCAATCTGGGTAAGGTTGGCAATAATAAGAATGATCCTTTCATAATGGCATCCCAAGCTAAACAAGTGTTCTATGTCACCGATCCTATGGATAAGAAATGGTCGTTGTATCTTGTCTATAAGGAGTAGAAGGAGTAGTCCATCCGATAATGGTGATGATGATCGGGATGTCGTTTTTGAGGGAATGGATCACTCTACCACCGTATCTTATTTCGACGATGTTGACACGATCATGAGGACACCGAAAGTATCTATATGCGTGATGACCATGGTGAAGGTAGTTGGGTTAACGAAGAAACTATGACATCCAAGAAACGTCCCCGATCCTGAGATAGTTCATCAGGACACAGTGATATGGACGACCAACATTTTGAGTCATTTTCAGACCAATAATTTGATGGTTTAATTTATTGGTAAGTCAATAATGGTCATTGTTAAATAAAAATTCCCAAATTTGCATGGCATGGTAAATCCTGTAGCTTAGATATGCAAAGTATGCATGCATCTTTGGTGTTGTCTTATTTTCTTGATCTTATTATTAGATGTGGATCTTTGGTGTTGAAATTTCTTGAATAATGTTGCAATATATGGTGCTTTCATTACGGTATGTATTGTTACAGGTTTGGACTGTAATGGAATTACAGTAATTTAAAAAAAAAAAAGGTTCAACAATAACAACAGTTATATTTAAATTACCCGTTGTTAATACTTTCAACAACGGTTATAGTTACACTACCCGTTGTTATTACTTTCAACAACGGTTGTAGTACCCCTATCCGTTGTCATTGATTTTTTTGACATATTTCATTTTGGCGCAAATTTGGTGAAAATATATTCCAACGGGTATATTTTAACCGTTGTAATAAAGTTTTGACAACGGTTGACTTTTATTGACCCGTTGTTATTAACATATAACAACGGTTTTGCTTTGAGAACCCGTTGTCAATAGTTTGTCTTAATAAAAAACTAATTTACAAACACATACAGCATAGCATACACAAACACACACAACATCAGTTCAACCGTTGGTATCCTGAGTTTATTCTTCTCTCTTCCTTGCTTTCTAAATTCTCGTCGCCGGCCGTCGCCCAGTTTCTGACGCCTAGATTCCGTTGCCTTCCCTTATCATCCTGCTCGTTCTCTTTATTATCATCATCATCAGGTATATTCACTTTAGTTTTGTGTTTCGTCATTAGGGTTTTAAGACGATCATCTTTTTTCTTTTTCATGGATCTGTTTGTTTTTCGTCTTCTTTGTTATCTTTATCATCCCGCATCATCTTCTTCACTCCTCTTATTAGGGTTTAGGATTTTAGAAGCTCAATCTGTTGTTTTAAATTTTCATTCCTATTAGGGTTTAGGATTTTAGATAATACTTTGCATGTACGTTGTTAAGTTGTTCATTTCCTATATCATTCATATTTGGGTTTTAGGATTATCATGGGTGAAAACGGAAAAGAAGTCAAAAGAATAATAAGCCTGGGGATAATAAGCCTGGGGATAATAAGCCTTGTGAGAGGGGTGCTACGAAGTGCCCGAAAGCCCTTGCAGCTATAGCCGCTAAAGACCCGATGGAAATAAAATGGAGCTCGAAGGGTTTCCCTACTGGTCCAAATGCGGGTTTTTTATCCAGTTGGATTGGATGTTGCACAAGACAGTTTGTGCCTATCCATTTAGATGATGTTAGAACTTTGAATCCAAAATTGGCGGAGTTATACTTGGCTCGTGTAAAGTAAGCCTTTATTATACCCGATGAAAGCCATGATAAGTATTTAATGCATAAGGCAGCGGATGTGCACATGCAGTGGAGGTGTGACGTTGCTAGGGATTGGTTGTATGTGGACAAGGCAACGGGGGAGATGCGTAAGAGCCCACCGGCAAACAAGTGTCCCACCATCAGTCAGGAACAATGGGATCTTTTCAAAGAGATGAGAACTACTGAGAAGTTTCAGGTTAAATATCCTCGCCTTTTAACGATTTACCTATCATTTTTTTAATTAATGAGTCCTTTATATAATCTTTTTATTATCTCATCTACTTGCGCTTTTATATAATTATTTGAAGGCCGTTAGCAGAAGAAATCGTGCTAACATTTCATGCAAGAAGGGGAAATGGTATGGTTCTCGAGGCGGTTACAGAAAGATAGAAGAGAACCTCGTAAGTAGCATGCATTATTCCCCGGCCTGTGAGACTTTATTTTTTTAATCACACTTGGACTTGCATTGATAAACATTTACATGTATAAATGTTACCATGTTAATGTATAGGTGGCAAAGGGAGTGACCAACTTGGATCGGCATGTAACTTATAAAGAAGGGCACACGCCTAAAGGATCCCGGTCGTCGCGTGACAAATATGATGAGGAAGTGTTGGCCAACATAGTTAGCACTATTTTATTAAGACGAGTTCATTACTAACTTTATTATTTTAGTCACAAATATAATTTGAAGTTTATTTAATATATTATAGGACAACGTATTGAAAGAGATAGAAGAAGGAAAATTCACTCCCAGTGGTCGTAATGACGTTCTTGCTAGAGCGATCGGCCGACCCGAACATCCAGGTCGTTTGAGGGGCGTCCCGTTACAGGTTGGAGTAACAAAATATTATGGGACAACTGCCCCGATAAAGAAGAAAAGGAAGACTAAGTCTGAGAAGGCTGACATGGTACCATTTATTCTATTATTTTCATTTAAGTTCAATTCACATGTTATTGTTGGGATAAAAATTGCTAAAACATTACATTCTTGGCACGTGACTTGATTAATGGCATCCGTACTACTAAAGTTGAATGCTGGAGACAAGCTTTCCGAAGAAGAAGTGAAGATGATGGAGGATGTCATTTACAAAGGGGGTAATAAGGTACAACAGATTGGTCAAGAGGCCGCTACTACCTTGGCAATACATGAGAAGGAAGTATCGGTCAACCAGATTCAGAAAGATCAGGTACCTAATGCTTCTGACGTTTTAACAACTAAAGCCGATCAGGTACCTAATACTTCCTTATTTTTCTTTTTCTTTTTTTTTGGGTAAGATCAGGAGGTGTGTTCCCTGCCAGCTCTAATGCTATAACTTCTGACATTGTGCCATTGGTTAATTTTATTAGGTAAATAATGGGTCTGAAAAGGAGATGCAACTTAAGAAGACGGCTGATGGAAAACAGCATACATCCCCTTCAAGTCGGTTCCTTTTTCGATAAGGTATGCATGAAGTGTTTAATTAGTTAAATTTATATGAATTCTATTAAATTTTGGGATATAATAATGTATGTGTATATTATTCAGGCCATAAACAAGAGGCCAGTTATTCATGCTGACCCTAAATTAAAAAATCCATATGTGCGTGTTGGCCGGGATCTCGTAGAAATGCACAACAAACCAGCAGCGGCAACTGTAGTAGTTCATGGCGAAAAACTTTTGCCGAATCATAGAAAAGTAGAGATAACTACAGTCTTTCCAGGCCATGAAAACTTTCAACTGCCTATCCCAGTTCGTGATGACATTACCATTCTGGGATATGCGGTTGGGAGTTTCATCCAATGGCCTGAAACTCACATCTACTTGGCTCGGTCGTCTCCGCCTCAGCAGCCGAAAGCAGTTGGGGTTAGAAGAAATACCTTTATATATATGTTACATTTTTAATTGTTGAATGTTTTTATATGTTAAATTTATATGTTAATATTTTTTTTTGTAGGGAACAAAAAAGCCGGCTTTGGCGGATAAGCCTAATGTCCGGGGACTTGATGAGGTATTTAATTAACTTCTCCATTTTTATGAAAACCTCCCTTTAAATTTTTTTGTTTCTGTATTTCTAAAAACCATGGAAATTTTTTGTATGTAGGGAACAGAAAAGCCGGCTAAGGCGGATAAGCCTAAGTCCCCGGACATGCAAACTACCTCGTCCAGACAACAACTTGATGAGGTATTTAATTAACTTCTCCATTTTTTTAAAAACCTCGCTCCCTTATATTTTGTCTGTATTTCTAAAAAGCATGCATGGTAATTTTGTGTAGGGGACAAAAAAGACTGATAAGCCTAAGTCCCCAGTCATACCTGCTACTACTACCTCATCATTGAAAGAGCAGGTTGATGAGGTATTTAGTTAAGTACGCTTTTATTTTTATTACTCCAACTAGGATATGTTACCTTTGGATTTTTTATAATTTTAATTATCTACATGTGTAGGCTGGTGGTAGTAGCACAAAATCAAAGAATCATTATTTCCCCGACCTGAAAGAAGTTAGGAGTTTAAACGACTCACAATATTCTGGGAAGGATTACATGCAAAAATTAAGAACAGTGACGATGAGGAAACTGCATGAGGAGGCTAGCCGTCGCATAGCCACCGAGCAATTAATAGTTATTATGCTCGAGGAGGATATTCTAGGGGTTGAGCGCGAAGCACTTATGTCATGGGATATGCTAGCCATTTGGACTGGCCTAGACCAGATTGATGTCCAACACCTATTTGTTTGGATGAAGTAAGTTTCTTAATAAATAATTTCATATTCTAATATTCTGACTACTAGATAGTGTTTTAAATACCGGAATTAATACCGTAACAATGTAGGATATTGAAATTGAGAGTGATCCCCAAGAAGAAGATTCCATCTGATCAATACGGATTCCTGTGCCCCTATGTTTTATCTTTATTTATTCCGGAATTCTCGTTCGAAGATCGGGTAGATTATATTGCTCAGCAATTGGCGACAACCAAGAAGCTGATTTTTGCCCCTTATAATGAAAAAGGGTAATAAACAAATTAATATTACGTTTCCCCCTACAATTGCATTTTCATAACTAATATATGTAATTGTTAATAATGATGATGTCTCTTGATGTAGGACTCATTGGGTGCTAGCAGCCATCATGCCGACAAAGAAGAAAGTTTTTTGGTTGGACTCTTTACATAATCAACCAAGCGAGACTTTTAAGCGCTTGATTAATAAGTAAGTTTATAATACTGATTTATTTATAATAACATTAAGTTTCAATTTTTATTTATAGCAAAAAGCTCATTTTTGCCCTAAAAAAATGAGTTTCTGCCTCCTTTTTTTTTTTTAAAAAAAAAGGGCCTTTGAGAAGAGAAGAGCTAACGATCAGGATCAACCCTCGAAAGATTCTGATGATGGCCCTGATTTTATCACGATAACAGGGATACGTGCTCAAATACAATACATTAAGTGCAACAATCTGTGTTTAATACTAATACAATACCTAAAGTTCAAGATTCTGATGTGAGCCTTCTCTCGTCTGTTTTTTTTTATGTAATAATAGGCCCCTCGCCAGCCGGATAGCATACAATGTGGATACTACGTTTGTCGGTTCATGTTGGAGATTATTAGGCGAAGATATATCCTTATTCCAGAAAAGGTTAGTAGTTTAATAATGTGTTTATTACTTTTTTTAAAGTAGAGCTGATGTTGTCTTGCTTGCTGCTATACCATGATGTTGCTATGCAGTATTTGATGTTGTTACAATAATGTCTTGTCTTTGTTTTTTCCGCAGTATGTAATCAACCCGTCACAAGAGATTCAAAGAAGACTCAAGTGTAGATATAGACGAGGTAAGGGACATGTTGGGCAAATACGTCTTAGAAAATAGAAATGCATGATACTCGAGAGTTTAGATCACTTATTAGTAAATTTTTTGTTGAAGTTAGGGAATGATTAGTTCATATAAATTTAACTCCTTGTAAGTATATATATATATATATATATATATATATATATATATATATATATATATATATATATATATATATATATATATATATATATATATATATATATATATATATATATATATATATATATATATATATATATATGATCTCGTTGTTGTGGTTGAATTGAATTTATTGAGTTATGATGAACCCAACTGTGATTTATGCTGGTGCTGGTATATGGTGCTGCTGATATATGCAGGTTTTTTAATGGCATGAAACAAATTTAATTTTTAAAAACATTAGGAGTTCGTAATAAAAACGGTTACTAAAAAAAAACCGTTGTGAAGACCTTTAACAACGTTTACTAAAACAGGTTATAAACGAAGAACCGTTGTTAAAAGTCTTCACAATTTTGGAGGGAAAGTAACAACAATGGGTTTTAAACTAAGAACCGTTGTTACTACAAATTTCAACAACGGGTATGTATC
The DNA here is from genome assembly GCF_048544455.1 of Silene latifolia. Taxonomy (NCBI): domain Eukaryota; kingdom Viridiplantae; phylum Streptophyta; class Magnoliopsida; order Caryophyllales; family Caryophyllaceae; genus Silene; species Silene latifolia. The sequence continues at coordinate 178,124,774 of NC_133537.1, forward strand.
ATATACCCGTTGTTAAAAATCTTCACAATTTTGGAGGAAAAGTTACAACAATGGTTATACATATGACAACCGTTGTTATATTATTCGCACCAAATTTTTGAAACACTTTCCACAACGGCTTACACGCAACAACAACGGCTTTTAACCGTGGTGAATACTTTCGACAACGGTTTAAGTAAATAACATAACCGTTGTAAATACCTTTTACAACGGCCGCTTTAACAACGTTCGCTTTTTGTTTTTACAACGGTTTTTACTCATTGTTATAGCCTGTATCTGTAGTAGTGCTTCCATTCAATGTCATCTCTAATGACATAAATTTATGCAGGTATATGTCTAGACTTCTTACTAGACTAGGGCTCTTTAACTTGAAAGATGCTCCCACTGTTATAACATGTGACAAAATCATTTGTAGAGGGATTCACCCTTAATCCCTTCATTGACTATTTTATCACACCTTTCTTAGTCTCTTGCTCCTTAGTCAATAGGTCACCCTAGGATTTTAACAAATCCCTTTAAGTGTGGAAACTTAAAGTTTGTGCAACACTTCAACACCTAACTTAGTTTGTCATCCAAACATGTGAACGAATCCTTAATTCTTCTCAAGAATCTCAAGGATGTTCTTTAAGGCTTTCACAAGCCATAATGTGGGAATTATCCCTTTAATTGACTTATTGTGCTCTCAGCATATATCACATCATGGCACATGCGTCTGTTGGCATACATGATCATTCTAATGGCGGAAACATTAGAATTCGATTTCATGTGATCAACAACTTAATAGGTTCATAGAATGATTATGACTCCATCATAGTAATTCTACTTCCATCAACATGAATAGCCTATTTGACTTTGTTGTTGTACAACAGATGTGAAATATCTTATCCTCATAAGACTCTCAACTCTATGCCAATATTCTCTCACATAGATTCAAAATCTAGAATACTTTGCATCCCTTTCCAAGTCTCCCAATCACTCTTGCCAGAAGAGAGCATTGGTACATTATTCTCAATAAGTAATACGTCATCAACATATAAGACATGGAGAAACAATTCTAGCTCCCACTTAACTTCATGTATATCATGATTCTTCAATCATGTGAATGAAACAATTCACTATTATCACATGAACGAAAAGTATAATCCTTTAATGCTTGCTTAAGATCATTCTAAGATCACTTAAGAAGGCTATGCATAATATGTTAGGATTCTTAGATCTTCATCTAAGATTTTGTGTTTCAAACACTTCCTTCTCTAAATTCCCATTTTAGAAAAACGAATTTGCCATTTTTCATTAAAATGAAATGCGGCAATTCCTAACACTATTTATCTTGATCAACATCTTCATGTAAATCTTATGCATTTATATACTGTAAAGCTCTATTTACTTTTGAGGAGACCCTCACCTAAAGTAAATCTACTCTTGAGTAATAATTTCCGGATTGTAATGCGATGGCTCGTATGTAATAAGGTCATGATACTATCACTTTCACAAAGTAATATTTTAACACTAAGACATGTGCGATAAACTCCCACTGAACTATGCTCTCATTCTATCTTCATAGACAATAGTTCAATACCAACTCCCACTTTATAATTCTATTTCTTTCACAAAGTAACATTTCTATAAGAGATGTTTGTTACGATTCAATCTACTCCCACTCTATCTCTCAGAAATATATCTATCTTCTTGAGAGATAGCTTTGTGAGTTACAAACATATATATATTTAACAGAGTATACGGACTTTACCAAGACTATGTATTAGCTTTCAAAGGGCCATCCTTTTCATGGCATCTTGATAATATGCGAGTCTTATCCATGTCATCTATTTAATAGACTCTCTATTCTAGGTATCTCATGGTTGACCATCCATTTAGAATAATGTGTCCATATGGTATCGTGAATTCCCTACTTGATGAGTTCAAAAACTCATTACAACTTTAATTGATCTTACATAAGTAAGTTGTTACTTTTAGTAATGATGACATAAGAAGAATCAAATTCATAGCTTATGGACATATAATGATCCCATCATCATAATCGTCTATTTGATCAATTTAAGTTGTCTATCTATGGTTTCTCTACGCAAGTAATTAATGATGATGTTTTTAGAACAAATAACATAATAAAACAAGTGATTTGGGTTGAAAACCAAATCACCAATATCCAAAATACAACCCGTGTTTAAAGGATACAAACCAATTTCCAAGTCACACAAGGAAATCAAAATAGTTCTAAAAACTTGAAATACATCATAAAATTAAAGACAAAGCAAATTAAAGCCAAGCTTCTATTGATCCATCACCACGGTCGGCTACTCTAGCTTTCCACATGATCCTCTAGGCTTGCTTCTCCTTGCCTTTGTCCTTGGTAGGAGGCCCTATTTACAATAAAAAGGGTAATCATCACAACTTGTATCATCAAACCAAAGTTGAGATTGAAACATAAAAGATAGGGATAGTTATATACCTACTGGAATAACCTTTCCAGCTTTGATGTCGCCAAGGTATTTGGAACAGTTTCTCTTCCAATGCCGAACACCACAACAATAGTGGCACTTGTCCCCGGTGGGGGCACTGTACTTGGGCTTGGAGGAGCTTGCTTCATAAGTCTTAGCTATATTCCTGTTGGGAGTTCGCTTCTTCCCCTTCTTCCCACCTTTCTTGAAGGTTCCCTTGCTCTTATGATTGACATTGAGCCCATCTTTGGTGGTGCTAACACTTAGCCCCATGTCCCTTTCGGCTTGCACAAGCATTTTGTGCAACTCATCAAGGGAAACTTTCTTATCTTGCATATTAAAATTCACCCGGAATTGAACATATGCTTTGATTTTGTTGAGGGAATGAAGAATTCGATCAATTACGAGTTCATTGGGAATTTCCATCTTATGCATTTTAAAGGTCTCAACATGCTCCATCAACTTGAGCACATGAGGGCTCACCTTATGGCCCTCTATGATGTTAAGATCAAAGAATGCAGAAGCCGCCTCATATTGAATGACCCTAGGAGCTCGTGAAAACATGTTCACAAGCTTCATGTTGATCTCATGAGCGGTGCTAATCTTTATAGCACTTCGTTGGAGTTTGGTGATACGGTCGTTATGTACCAAAAATAAATACCTAAGTACTACTAACAGAAGTCAGCGGTAAGTAGGGTCGATCTCCACAGGGAGGCTATTTTGCTAATTATCTGTTTAACTCAGTCTGTCAGAATGTCACAGAAATGGGGGTTTAAATTATTTTACTAAAACTATTAAGAGATTAAAAGAGAGAAATTAGCAGTACGAGAAGGGAACTAGGATTTCGGGTCATCAATAAACGTCAGTTAATCACGGCTAAGGTCACAGATCAGTCGATGTGTCGGTCTAAGGGGCAACAAATATCTCCTTTCGGTCTCAATTCGCCCTAAAATGCTATTAGCTTAACTTTCGCCCTCATTAAAGCATCATATTGTTCACTGCAGGTCTCACCCCTTCCAACCTTTCGGTCCAGGTCAAGGTTTACCAATATTAAAAGGCTAATTGTGTCGACTCAACTAGCAGGATACAGTTAAAGCAGCGATTAACAACATAGACTACAACAACAACAACAGATCTAAGAACCTAATTAGCAACTAACATCAGTCTAATGAATCACCTAAACCTAGCAGAGGTATTTAGCTAGACATGAATAAGAGAGTAAGAACAAGGGAAGGGGGAATAATAAACATTAAATAATTAAGGAGAAAAAGGGAGAGAAAGAAGTTACAGTAGAAATAGATCCGGAAAAATAAGAGAGAATAGCAGTAACAGTGTGTTAGAAATAATAAGAGAGGAGAAGCAACGTCTGAGGTACAAAAGACCGAGGAGTGAGAGAGAGAGCGTCTTTTAATGACATAGTGACGTCCTATTTATAAGAAAATAGGAATTATTAAACCTAATTGACGGAAATTAACTAAATAGTCCAAGCCCATAGCGAATCCACTCGATCGAGTGGAATAAAATCACTCGATCGAGTAACTAAAGCTTAAACCACTCGATTGAGTAGAAAATCTACTCGATCGAGTAAACTATAAATTGAATCTACTCGATCGAGTAGAAAAAGGGCTCGATCGAACATAAATGTACTCGATCGAGTACTTTCCAGCAACGATTTCCCACTTTGCGCACTGAACTTCAAACGGCTGCCATTTCTTCGTTAGTTGGGCAAACAGGGCGATTCCGGTGGCGTTGGAAAGCTAAGAGGACAAACTTTCATCCCCAATTAGAATCACCAGAATATCCATTTCAGAACTCTAGATATGTCTCTTCAAAGTAGGCACTAGCAATTTGAAGTTCTTCCTTTGCTCGCCTAGCTATCTTTCTTCTTTGCGCATCTCAAAATAGCTACATTCCCGCTCCAAATTCACTCTTCCTCCAAATGCATGCTAAATGGACGGTAAAAGGCTTGATTTCACTACTCTTGCGTTCATTTCTACAAAAAGGACAAAACGAACAAAAGTAGCCAATTCGGGGCAAAATACCATAAAAATAGTATGAAAATGCATCGAAATACGTGCTGAAATAGGCTGAAAAGACTATACATTAGGCACGTATCAAATCTCCCCAAACCAAACCTGTACTCGCCCTCGAGTAAACTCAAAACTATACACTAATGAAACGGAAAAATAACTCAGAGCTAGCTTAACTTGTCTACTTGAACCATTTTAATGCAACAAAAATTAACAGTTAAAGCTAAGCAGTCAATACGCAAACGAATTATAAGCTGTTCAGAAATATAGCCGACCTATCGACCTTGCAAGACCAACAAAATCAGACTCTCTCGTGGTCACTCTTCTCTCATGAAGCAAAGGGTGAATATTATATGTAAAAGAGGGAAGAAAAGACAGTCACTCACCTAACTGCGACCTACATAGCATGCATGCAACAAAAATGAAAGACAATTCAAGCACTAATGCACACACTCCAACCAATAATGTCCGTCACAGCCGAGGGCTAACAAATAATTTGGGAATAGTGAGGTTCAGGTGAGAAAGGCAAAACATGTTATGGAAATGTGGAGGTAAAAGCGTCAAGCTAGTTCCTAACAGGACCATAATGGAACCATCCTAATCTAAACTGACTGAAAGACTAAGTACAAGTGCCCTTCATTTGGCACAAAGCTCACTAAACTCGAACACAATCTCCTCAAAAAGATATGGGATAAAACGGAGGAGTCAGACGGTCGCAAAATTCCCTTTTTTAATACCGTCTGAATAAACCAACTGAAACAAAACAACTCTTTAATTTTTCAAACTTCTTTTTCTTTCTTTTTTTTTCTGTTCACGTTCCAGCCCCTTTTTTTTGTTTTGTTTTTTCATTTTTTTTCTTCATTTCCACGTTTTCTTCTCCTTTTTTTTCTTTTTCAATACTTTTTTTTTCATACTCCCTTCCTTTATTTTCCAACAACTCCATACAAAAGAGATACGGCCAAACTGCAGACGAAAACTCATACCACAAAAGACATACTAACTAGCTTGACTAGGCAGGCTTAGTTTGGAATGTAGCTAATGGGTCAAAAAGGCAAGTTTTGGCTAATGTGGAGCTAATTGGGTGAAAAATATAAGGAAAGGGAAATTTGCAAGCACCTCCCTGCATGTGACACCAACCACAAACCCGAATATGTGCATTTGACGAGAAATTGAATGTCATAAATGTGCAAAATAGACGAACATGCTATGCAAGGAGTACTACTCAAAATTCCTAATGAACTGGTCATGAATGTCACCAGTTATGGCTCTAAAACTCAGAATTTTTAAGTAGTTTGCCAATTTATAGGTCAAGTCGAAACAGTCAGCTTATATTTGAACAGAAATTCGTAGATTATGCGTATGATAAAGCTAAAAACTATCAATAAAGTGCAAGGCTCAAGTAAATTGACAAGTTATAGTGCATTGTCATCATGGAAATCTACCGTTCCGACTCAACCTATATGCAAAAATAAACGTGAAATTTTTTGAAATTTTGAAATTTTCTAAATTTTTTTTGGATTTTTGATTTTTAAATGAAAATAAACAACAATGCAAACATAAATTAAATGTGATAACTGAAATGCAATAAAAACAATATGCAGACACAAATATGGATGCATAACCTCCCCAAACCAACCCGTACAATGCCCCCATTGTACCAAAACATGGAAAGGAAATGCAAACTGAAAGAGAAAGAGAGTAAATGCGGAAAACTCACAAGATAGCGCGAATAAAGGGACCTCCCCAAACCGACCATGCACATGGGAGATTGCTAAAGGCCCGGAAAACCGTCTCAGGAGGCTAATCCAAGTCAAAAGCACTCGATACTAGTCGAACATTAGTCAATCGAGTAGAATGGGCGCTCAAAACTGCTCGATCGAAGGGAAAAACAGTCGATCGAGTGGTTCTCTATTTGCAGGTGGTCGATCGAGTAAAAATTTCACTCGATCGAGTGAATCCATCAGCAAAAGTACTCGATCGAGTAGAAAAAAACTACTCGATCGAGTGATCCGCGATGTAATTCCTGCAAAACGCAAATAAAACAGCCGCAAACTAACAAGACAAGCATACTGAGATAGTTTATGGTATAAAATCCATTTATTACAATTGAAATAAAATAAAAGTGCAAAATAAAATCTCCGGGTTGCCTCCCTGGTAGCGCTAGCTTCAGACAGGTCCCAGCTCGACCTCTTTTTCTTCAGCAGCTTACTCTAATGGAGCCCAGTCAAAACAACTCAAGGCTCGCAAAGAACTTTTGTCAAATATGCCGCGCATGTGCTACACAAAGCGTAAGTAGCACCATAAGATAGAAATAACATAGGAAATCAAAATGTAAAAACATTTAAGCTTAACAAATTTCCTATGGCAGCTCCTAAAATTGTTCACAAAATAATTCTGCCCTCCAGCTAAGAGCGGAATATAAAAGCTCAAGTTAACCACAGGTGGAGAATTAACGAACTCAGGTGCATTCGACTCAAAATTAACGCGAGTAGAATTAAAATACTCTGACGAATATGAAATGTGAGGTGGAGGAGTCTGGTCAACTAAGGGAGAAGGTGGATAATCGTCCCAAATGCATGGGATAGCTTGAAGGAAAAAATAGATCTATATACTTACATATTCATATATGATTTAATTTAATTTGTCATAAAATTAAAGATGGATCTTATGCATGCAAACATTAAAACAAAATAAGGAAGAAACATTGTCCTTACATTGGTATTTCGGTTCAAATGGGCACAAAAGAGATCTCCTTCTCTTTTGTTCTTGAGCTTTCCTTTTGGATGAACAAAGATCCAAGTGTAGGATCTCTCCCAAGGAATAATACCGAAAGCTTACTCTTAATTAAAATTAATATTATAGTTACTAGTACAATATTAATTTTGTATGAAAATGACCCAAAAATATTATATACTCTTAATATTTTTCGGTTTTTGGAGGAGGAAGAAAAATGGGAACTTTTTATCTCTCTAAAACTCTTATTTTAGATAAGTGAAAGTATGAATGAATGATACCATTACATTAATGTATATTAGGTAAAAATTTAAGAGGAAAAACCAAGTGGTTTTCCTCTTCATAAAACCGGGTGGGAGAGAGGCAAAAGGGGAGCCAATGCATGCCCTTGTTTGTCTTCGCAATGCAAACTAGGGTTGCATGGCTAGGCTATTAGGTAATCATTATGTTTTCTATTAAATTAAACAACACAATATTAGCCTAATACCCCTTTAATTTCGGTACACTTATAACATGGAGTCCATATTATTTTTCTCAATTTGTAAATATGTAACATGTCACATATGTCACATAAAATTGTTATGTATTTTTAACATATTAAAAATCAACGCATTATTAAAGATACGTCACATACAAAAAATTGACTTAGTAATTTCATAATTACTTGTACCAAAATATTTTACCATTTATAAATCACAACAGATTGTGTTTATAATAATTCATTCAATTTCAATTGTTATCTCAAACAATTATTTCATCCGAGTAATGATACAATTCGATTACTCAGACCGTATCTCATTTAATCACATTTCAATATGATACGTAAATTTTACTTCCAAAATCGTCCGTCAATTTTCAAGTAATTTAATTTAACTCGTAACATTATACGATTAATTAAATAATCAATTAAGAGTGTTGCCCTATAGGTATGACCTAGGGGATCAATTGATCACCACCGTCAGACGACAAGAATGTCAAACTCTAGTCACCAATCATTACCGATATATGTTGACCAGTTGACAAAAGAACAATATTACTTCCCAATTGTATTCTTTATAATGAGATTTAAACATGTGATCATCATGATCAACAGTCGTGATCGCATTATTGTCGGAGGACACATATTCCAACAATCTCCCACTTGTCCTCGACAAGTGTGCGTCACCAATTCTCTTGTCCTATTACTATCTCCCACTCAATGCAAGGTGTCTTTCAGGTCGTACATGCAAGTGATCATATCGAGAGTGGTTTCCTCGATCTGGAGAATAACTGATTGACCGGACTTATCTATCATAGATACTTTCCGAGCGTGGCCACGCATTTCCAGTTCATTACTCCTCGAGTGGCCCTGAGATATTTTTATAACCCTGACTAGGGGTGGACAATTCCTATCGCACTCATTCCCTTCGACTAGCCACAACCATCATAACCCAAAATATGCCCATTTGACCCCATTTACGAAGGTCGTAGTAACACAAATCAAAGTTAATCTGAAACTGTGCCATCTTAGGCGAATAGTCTTTAGTCAAAAGAATCGACTCATTCGAATACTATAGTATCTCTTGCCACGACCAGGCTATATAAATTTGCCAGAACTCCATAAGCGGTCATTAGGCCCGACAAAAAGTTCCTAACAGTCTGCTGATGCGATCCCGCTAGGTGTTCACAAATTAAGATGTGGTCGTTGGTCACGGTCGAATCAAAACACAATTTATAGCTTAACAAGCAACTCTACAATTAGTAAAGAGGCAAGTAAAGGTCGGATCCCAAGGGACGGGAGTTGAAATGAGATTTCTATTGTAACTAGTGGTGTCTAAGGGGTGTCACAAATTGGGTTGATGTAGAAGGTTACTAAACTAGAATAACAATGAAAATAAACAAGCAAGATGAATGAAAGGGGTGAAAACAATTGATTAAAGGCACTAGGGTGTCATGGGGTCATAGGGGAATCATGGGATATGATCATACAAACATGTTCTCAAATTATAAGCAAGCAATTATTGTTGTGATGGATTGAGTTGGGTTATATCTTACAATCCTAGGAAAGTTTGGGTCCCGGAGCCGAATCGATTAGATTGTACAACACCTACAAGTCGACTTAATCTTCCCTACTCAACAACATGCATGGTCTAATGTGACTCAAGTTGGGTTATGTCTTACAAGTCTCATTGAAAAGATAGGAGATGATAGTAAATGCAAGGATTCATAGGCTTAGCATTTCATCAAATATAACATGTGCATGAGTTGAGATCAAAACAAGCAAGCAAATAAAACATGAAAGCATATTAATTTAAGCATGAATCATTCCCCATGTTGGTTTCCCCTAATCACCCATTAACCCTAGCTAAGAGACTACTCACTCATTATCATGTTGATCATGCTAGCAAGGTTGTCAATCATACTAACAATATGAAACATGATGAATAAACGAAAGTAATTAACAATAATTAAAAAGGGATTAAGAGATTATACCTACTAATGATTCCAATAATAAAGCAATAATAATAGAAGTACTTGAATGCTAGATTGAGAGGTTTCAATCTCCCAATAATAACCCAAATAATCTTCAATTACCCAAAATAAAGGATGAACAAAAGAGAGATTAAAGAACTAAAACTTGGATTAAAACTTGATTAATACTTGATTACAATATTAAAGAGAGATTTGATTGATATTAACTACACTAATTATTGATAAGACGAACATCCTCCTCTAATTAGCCTAATGGGGTATTTATAGTGAAAATTAGGGAGGATGCATTAGGGTTAACTAAGGGCTAAACTAGTAATTACACTTTTTAAGTTGAGCAAGGAGGACCCGGTATTTTCTTAGAGAAGGGCTTCTCTTTTCGTAGCTTGAAGAAGACAATCCGTCTTTGTGAAGAAATCCGGGCGGAATAAGGTCGGGACGGACGGATTTGGGCGGTGGAATCCGAGCGGATTTCGAGGAATCCGGACGGATTGTTGAGGGGAATCCGAGCGGATTCAGGCACGGACGCTCGGTTTCGTGCGAGAGGCCGGACGGGCGGATTGTTGACAATCCGCTCGGATTGTCATCAAAGATAGTAACTTCTTCTTTTCTTCCCTTTTCTTCATAAATTCCTTGGGGATTTCCTTGGGGACTCAAGGATCTTTCCTCAACATTGCTCTTCTACTATGATATGTACAAAGGCCTTCTAATCTTGTCTCTCCTTGATACTTGGTCATTGAATTCGATCAATTTAGTCTCGTTTTGCCATGAAAATGCAAGATTCTTACTCCTTTCCTACCAAGGGATCAAAATCTCAAAGAATAAGCAAAACAAAGAACTAAAGATAGGAAATGACCCAAATAAGCACTAAAAAGCATGGAAACAAGGCTAATTCGGGGGCTAAATATGCGCCAATTATGGTCACATCAAATATCCCCAAACCGAACCTTTGCTCGTCCCGAGTAAAGAGGTGACAAAGACTAGGACCAATACTAACCTATCCTAATAATATGGCCGATATGAGACAATTAGCGGGTCTCACTCCGCCCCTTCAACTCACAACAAGACAACCATGCGGTAGGATACCTTCTTGCAAGGCAAGGTGGGTTTGCCAAAATGGCGACACATCCAAACATTAAGCACACAAAAACACATAATGGATGCATCTACAAAAAGAATAGCCACTTTCCTCATCTAAGTGGCGGAAATTATCTACAAGGGAAGCAATTCAAGGTTACACAATCCTTCATAGATGCAATTTGTTCAAACTACTAAGCCTTGAAGGATACCAATAAATCACCTCCAAAATGTGTCAAGCTAGGGTACCTTTGTCCTCAATCGTTAAATGCTTTTGTCAAGAGTAGACTCCCTATGGTGTTAGAAACACTGGAGGATCGCGGAATTCCCCCTCTTGCCTAGACAAGAAGAAGGGTCGTCCCTTCTCTACCATGCACAAAAATGGATACGATTGATAAAGGGATCAATAGATATTTGAGTTTCACTTTGGGAGTTTGCTTTTGTTTTTGTTTTTCCCCCCAATTTCTTGTGGCATTTGACATTTGAGAACACTTTCTTTGCCATTTCTTTTGATTTTTGGCATTTCAATACTTTACAACTTTTTTTGCATTTCTTTTTGAACATTTTCAAAGTCACCCCAATTAGTAACGAGGGTGCCTTATTTTTGAAGCTTTAGGAGTCTATTTTTGCTCCTCTTTTCTTTTGATGCATTTTGCAAACTTTCTTTCATTTTTCATTTCATTGAACTCAAATTGATTTATTTTTGTGCCCATTCCCTTTTTGACAAAATGTATGGTAGAACATGGATGATGGATGTATGGGTGCATGGTTTCAAGGGTCACCTTGGAATAAACGGTAGCCAAGGAGTTATCACACCACAAGGTACTCTTGACTAGGCCTTAAACCATGGGTCAAAGGATACTAGCATGACACATCCTAGGGTGTTTTACAAGTATTCTAACAAGCAAAGTCTTAAGAAGAAAAAGCATCTACTAGGGCCTATATACATTTGTCAAGCTTCCCAAATAGACGGTTTCGCAAAATTTTCTAACATGCAAACTACATGCCATGATGCAACTAACATATAAACATCCTAATGCATATGATTCTACCAACTAATATGACATATAATCTAAATGCAAGTCCTAGATTCACATTGTTATACCGCATCAATCAAAATAAAGCCACATAGTCATTAACATAAAGAGGAAAAAGGAGATTGGAAAGATCATACCATGCGGTCTTCAATATCCTCATGTCTCGGATGTGGCGTAGTCAATCAATGTGAACAAGGATAAAACAAACACAATATATACAAGACAATATATACAAAGGAAATGAACTTGTTTTTGGGTTTTCAATTTTTTCAATTTTTATGATTTTTGAAATTTTTCAATTTTTTTGGATTTTTTGAATAAGAGTTAAATGTTAGAATTCCCATCCCCACACTAATATGGGCATTGTCCTCAATGGCCAAAATGATGGAAATTATGCAAAGATGATGCATGATTTCTATACTAAATGCAATCTATACTAAGCTACACTACATGATGCATGGTTTTTGTTATGACGGAGAGGATAATTTAGATTACCTCCCGTTGCGTATGCATTAACTTCCCCAAACCGAGTGAGACACTATTGCTAATGTCCAAGGATGGGTATAGTTCATGCACACACTATGCTATGCATGAAACTAATTTGTCATTTTGGATTTTACAAATGGGAACAATAGAATAAGAACACCTCAATGGTACCGAGGTGTGAGTCCTTTGATATTGCTAGGACTACTCCAACAATGATCAAAATTAAATAAAATACAAAGAGATATAGACAAACCATGGGAGTGTAGGAGTCTCCAAGGCTTGCTAGTCTTCCATCATGCTATCATCATCACCACTTCCCTCATGAGAAGTGGTCACATTGCCACTTTCCTTGTCATTTGCTTCTTCACTTTCTTCCTCATCTTGCTCATCATCATCTTCACCATTTATTTCTTCTTCCATTGCTTCTTCCTCAATATTATCATCAACTTCTTCATCATTTCCAACAACCTCATTGTCTCCCACCACGTCCCTAGATGCACCCGGAAATAAGACTTCTCTATCCACCCAACTAGGCAAAGGACAAGATGGATCAAGGAGTCCTTGCCTAGCTAGATGTAGGAGGGGTGGATATTGAGCCAAATACGCATTTTTCCGATCTTCATGGGCTTGCTTGTACATTGCTTGCATGAGAAGAGTCACATAGTCTTTCCCAATTTCAATTCCTTCCGGCTTGAACTCTTCATACTCAAAGGGGTAAGGTGGTATGACAATGGAAGAGGAGGGGGTTTCAAGATCACCCTTTTGTTGTTGAATGATATACTCGGCTTCTTCGGAAAGGGGAAGTAGATAATTGGTCCGGTGGACGCTTAGGTGACAAATCTTCGAGGGCAAGGTGAACGATCTAGCTTCACTAGTTAACCATCCATATTTAGTGTCAAGGGGGTTATGGGCAACCCACTTGAACTTGTGAATCATAATATGCATATCAATAAGATGGCCACCTTCCTTTGCTTTGTACTTCTTATCCTTATTGAAATTAGGATCAAAGTGCTTAGCTAGGACCGTGACTAGGCCGCCATTGACAATAACGGTCGTGCCCTTCTTCCCACTATCAACATTGAGCCATCTATCAACCAATAGCCTCAATGAATTGTAAGGCTTGGTGTGAATTTTTCCGATATTCAAAGCCGATTCAAGGAGAATAAAATCGAGTCTTGTGAAATGATTGGTGTCTTTCCTAGCAATTATGGTATTTCCCACAACCTTGTGCCATACTCTTATGCCCGGATGATGGACCAAAAGAGCACGACATGCATGAAAATCCTCAAATTTCTTCCCGGAGATTGCCTCCCAAAGAGGCTCGGGGTCATACTTTCCATAATGCTTAAGATAACTCGATTCATAACTAAGACCCAAAATTTCACCTAATTCCGTAAAGATAATGCGTCTACTAACATTAGCTAGACGAAACTCGAGATTTTCTCTATTCTCAACTTTGGTGACTTTCAAAGAACTTAAAAATTCCAAGACAAGGGAGGGGTATGTCAATTCCTTTGTTTCAAACAATTTCTTCAATCCCATGGCTTTGAAAAAGGCTTTTGTTTGTTCAAGAACACCCAATTTTTCCAAGGCATCTTTACATATGAATTTGGTGGATTGAATAGATTTCATAGCAAACTTGACAAAGGTATTTCTATGGGTATCGGAAATAAAAGTTACCTCCGGATAATGCAAAAGTTGATTAATTACCGGAGTAGAAGATGTTGATGGTCCCATAGAAGGTTGTTGTTGTTGTTGCACTTCCAAGTTTGGTGTTGCCACCACCATAGCCAAAGCTTTCTTTGTTTGAAGAGCCTTTTGCCTTTGTGAGAGTGCCTTAGCCTTTGGTGCCTTTGTTGCCTTTGTTGCTCCCTTAATCCTTGCCATTGATGAGCTTAACCAAGAAAAGAGTGAAAAATCTTCAATTTGTAGTATGCCCAAATCGATTTGAAGGTGAAAGGCTTTGCCTTTATGAAAATAAGAATCGACTCAAAGGTTGAAGATTTTGTTCTTGGTTTTGATTTTTATTGAAGAAGGAGTGATTAATTTGTTGTTGGAAGGATGGTTTGATTTGATTTTGGTGAATGTTGTTGAGGGTTTTTGTTTTTATGATGGAGAGGATGAGGGTTTTGATGTTGTGGGTAGTGTTTATGAATGAATGAATAAATGAATGAATGAAGGTGGGAGGGGTTTTAAAGAGACCGAAAATTTCAAAACTGCAGGGGCAATCCGTGCGGATTAGGCTCAATCCGTGCGGATTCTGCTTCTTCTACCTTTGCAAAAACTCGCCTAAAGACGGGCGGATTTGGTACAATCCGCTCGGATTTGCTGAACATGGGACGGGCGGATTTGCTCAAGGACGGACGGATTTTGTCCGAGAGAAATTTGCTTGTTTTCCTCACCGCAAAGACGGGCGTCTTTCTCACAAGACGGACGGATTCTTCAGGACGGGCGGATTTTCAGAAATCCGCTCGGATTCTTTAACAGTCAAGAAAATTTCAAAATTCAGCTCAGTTCAAGGCGGGCGTCTTTTCTGCAGGACGCTCGGATTGCATAAGACGGGCGGATTCTTGGGAATCCGCTCGGATTCTTCCTCTGTGTACACGGATTCAGTTCCACCCGTGCACAGCGCATTCCCTTTATCATTCTTCCATTCTTTCTTTCAAGTCTTGTGTTATTCATTGTGGGGGCACTACTAAGGCATGGATAGCCTAGGCAATTGCCATCCCCACACTAAGGTAAAGCACTACACATCAATTGAAATTGTTAGTCCCTCCCTCACTTCTCTCTTACATGATAATTATTTTGATCAAAGTAAATAAAAATCCAAAGATGACAAAAATGCAATACAAGAATTGAAATGTAAGTTAGGGAGTTAGAAATATTTACAAGTGGTAGTTTAGGGAGGACTCCACCAAACTCTCATTCTTGATGAGATGTCAAGGGGGCATGTTCAAGGTGTTGTTGATGTTGCTCAACACCTTGAAGAAGTAATCAAAACCTTGTTCATTATTATGGTAGAGGTCCTCAATAGACCGTGGCCCTTGTTGTTGATCATGATCGATGGCATGTCCAATGTAGGGATTAAAAATCCCTTCAAATTCGTCGTCCCAAAGACCACAAACTTCATTGAGTTGATCATTGAAAATCTCTTGCTTAGATGGAGACAACTCTCCCAATTTCTTCTCTTGGCCAATGAGGCCATCCTCTTCTTCCTTGGTTGATTTTGATGAGCTTTGCAAGCTCTCCTTGTTACTATTCACTTGCTCTTTGAATGGAGCATCTTCAATTTTCTTCCTCCATTGGAGTTCCGATTTCTTCCTTTCATCTTTTCGGCTATAATGATCAATCATGAAACATGGCTCATGCAAACGAGGAGCTCTCATGGTTTTGTAAAGATTGAAAGTTATGCTTTCATCTCCCACTTCTAGAGTGAGCTCACCATGTTTCACATCAATTACCGCACCGGCGGTGTGTAAGAAAGGTCTTCCTAGGATGATTGGAATGTTGGAATCTTCCTCCATATCAACAATGACAAAGTCCACCGGGATGAAAAACTTCCCAATTCGCACGGGGACATCTTCCCATATCCCTAACGGTGTCTTCGTCGATCTATCGGCCATTTGGAGTGTGATGTTGGTGCATTTAAGCTCTCCCATCCCCAACCTTTTACTTACCGAGTACGGCATGACACTCACACTAGCCCCTAAATCACATAAGGCTTTGTTGATCGTCGTGTCGCCAATGGTACACGGTATTGAGAAGCTTCCCGGATCCTTTAACTTTGGAGGTGAACTCCCTTGAAGTATTGCACTACTCACCTTAGTGAAGGCGATAGTCTCAAGTTTCCGGATTGACTTCTTCTTTGTGAGGATATCTTTCATGTACTTCGCATAGGCCGGAACGTGATTGATTAATTCCGTGAAAGGAATTGAGACTTCTAAATTCTTCACAATTTCCATGAACTTTCCAAGTTGATCATCAAATTTGGGCTTGGCTTGACGACTTGGAAAAGGAAGTCTAATCACAATGGGCTCCTTTTCTTTGGCCTTGTCTTCATTTTTCTTTGAACTTTTTTCTTTTGATGATTCTCCATCTTTGGAGTTTTGCACAATTTCTTCCTTTTCACTAGCTTCCACAACTTCATCCTCAACTTGCTTCTTCGGTGCTTCATACCTTGTACCACTTCTCAAGTTAATGGCACTAACCGTTTCATGTCTAGGGGGATTACTTTGAGGTGGTAATTGCCCCTTTTTTCTTTGTGAGCTTGAAGATGCTAGTTGAGTCAATTGTGTTTCCAACATCTTGGTGTGAGATAGAATGTTGTTGATGGTGGTTTCTTTTGCTTGGCTATCTTTTTGCATTTGGGTGAAAAATTCTTGTTGATTCTTTTGCATTTGGAGGACCGCTTTTTGGACATCAAAACCTTGGTCATTTTGGTGATTGTATGGATTTTGATTTTGGTAACCTTGGTTTTGATTGTAAAAGGGTCTTTGATTTTGGTTTCTCATGGGTGGTGGAGTGTATGTTGTTTGAGGGTTTTGAACATTTTGGCTTTTGTATGAGAGATTTGGATGGAACTTGGTGTTTTCATTGTAAAAATTTGAATAAGGGGTACCACTTTTATATGCTTGGAAAGCATTCACTTGTTCGGTTGTTCCCCTACACTCACTAGGGTCATGACCCAAAGTTCCACAATTCTCACATATCCCACTTGGGATTGATGAGGATGCCGTCATGGCATTGACATGATGCTTCAATGATTTTGAGTTTTCCTCAAGTATAGCCATAGCTTGTTCAAACTTCAAGTTGATTGTATCGATATGGGAGCTTAGTTGGGCACCTAATTGAGTAACGGCGTCCACCTCATACTTTCCTCCTCTAGTAGCCTTGCGAGGACTACTATATTGTGAATTGTGGATTGCCATCTCTTCAATTTTGCACCAAGTTTGGTTGTCATCAACCTCGGTGAACATCCCATTCGATCCCATATTGAGAATGTTCCTAGAATTTTCATATAAACCATTCCAAAATTGTTGCACCAAAAACCATTCGCTAAGTCCATGGTGAGGACATGAGCTACAAATTCCCTTGAACCGCTCCCAAGCTTCATACAAAGACTCTTCATCCCTTTGCTTAAAACCCGTAATTTGAGCTCTTAGCATGTTGGTCTTTTCCGGTGGGTAGAATTTTTTGTAGAAAGCTAGAGCCAACTTCTTCCAAGAATCTATTCCAAGGGTGGCCTTATCAAGGCCCTTTAACCATTGCTTTGCGGTGCCGATTAAGGAAAAAGGAAATAAGACCCATCTAATTTGGTCTTGAGTCACGCCCGTTTGAGAGATAGCATCACAATAATCGCAAAAGGTTTCCATATGAGAATGAGGGTCCTCACTAGGCATTCCCCTGAATTGGCTCCTCTCAACTAGTTGGATGAAGGCGGACTTGGCAATAAAATTTCCGGTGAGATGTTGCGGTGTAGGAGTACCATTTGGTAGATTCTCCTCGGTGGGTACGGAGTGTGACGAGAATTTTGGCATTGTAGGTGGATTTTGTGGGGTATTGTGTAATGGGTTTTCTTCTCCTTCTATTGCGAAAGGATTGAAAAACTCACTAGTGGGTTGAACAACTTCACTAACACCTCTCAAATTCCTCCTAACAAGTCTCCTATTGTTCGTCAAGGTTCTTTCGATTTCACGGTCAAAAGGTAACAAATCACTTTGTAACCTTCTAGACATGCAAAACATCAAACAACTCAAAAACAATTAGAACAAACCTTGAGGAGTTTTACTTCCTCAAGGTGAAGAAAGACACAACTAATAACAATAAAAAGAAATCTAAATCAAACAAACACCGTCCCCGGCAACGGCGCCATTTTTGATGCGATCCCGCTAGGTGTTCACAAATTAAGATGTGGTCGTTGGTCACGGTCGAATCAAAACACAATTTATAGCTTAACAAGCAACTCTACAATTAGTAAAGAGGCAAGTAAAGGTCGGATCCCAAGGGACGGGAGTTGAAATGAGATTTCTATTGTAACTAGTGGTGTCTAAGGGGTGTCACAAATTGGGTTGATGTAGAAGGTTACTAAACTAGAATAACAATGAAAATAAACAAGCAAGATGAATGAAAGGGGTGAAAACAATTGATTAAAGGCACTAGGGTGTCATGGGGTCATAGGGGAATCATGGGATATGATCATACAAACATGTTCTCAAATTATAAGCAAGCAATTATTGTTGTGATGGATTGAGTTGGGTTATATCTTACAATCCTAGGAAAGTTTGGGTCCCGGAGCCGAATCGATTAGATTGTACAACACCTACAAGTCGACTTAATCTTCCCTACTCAACAACATGCATGGTCTAATGAGACTCGAGTTGGGTTATGTCTTACAAGTCTCATTGAAAAGATAGGAGATGATAGTAAATGCAAGGATTCATAGGCTTAGCATTTCATCAAATATAACATGTGCATGAGTTGAGATCAAAACAAGCAAGCAAATAAAACATGAAAGCATATTAATTTAAGCATGAATCATTCCCCATGTTGGTTTCCCCTAATAACCCATTAACCCTAGCTAAGAGACTACTCACTCATTATCATGTTGATCATGCTAGCAAGGTTGTCAATCATACTAACAATATGAAACATGATGAATAAATGAAAGTAATTAACAATAATTAAAAAGGGATTAAGAGATTATACCTACTAATGATTCCAATAATAAAGCAAGAATAATAGAAGTACTTGAATGCTAGATTGAGAGGTTGTCAATCTCCCAATAATAACCCAAATAATCTTCAATTACCCAAAATAAAGGATGAACAAAAGAGAGATTAAAGAACTAAAACTTGGATTAAAACTTGATTAATACTTGATTACAATATTAAAGAGAGATTTGATTGATATTAACTACACTAATTATTGATAAGAAGAACATCCTCCTCTAATTAGCCTAATGGGGTATTTATAGTGAAAATTAGGGAGGATGCATTAGGGTTAACTAAGGGCTAAACTAGTAATTACACTTTTTAAGTTGAGCAAGGAGGACCCGGTATTTTCTGAGAGAAGGGCTTCTCTTTTCGTAGCTTGAAGAAGACAATCCGTGCTGTGAAGAAATCCGGGCGGAATAAGGTCGGGACGGACGGATTTGGGCGGTGGAATCCGAGGGGATTCTGAGGAATCCGGACGGATTGTTGAGGGGGAATCCGAGCGGATTCAGGCACGGGACGCTCGGTTTCGTGCAGAGGCTGGACGGGCGGATTGTTGACAATCCGCTCGGATTGTCAGTCAGCATAGTAACTTCTTCTTTTCTTCCCTTTTCTTCATAAATTCCTTGGGGATTTCCTTGGGGACTCAAGGATCTTTCCTCAACATTGCTCTTCTACTATGATATGTACAAAGGCCTTCTAATCTTGTCTCTCCTTGATGCTTGGTCATTGAATTCGATCAATTTAGTCTCGTTTTGCCATGAAAATGCAAGATTCTTACTCCTTTCCTACCAAGGGATCAAAATCTCAAAGAATATGCAAAACAAAGAACTAAAGATAGGAAATGACCCAAATAAGCACTAAAAAGCATGGAAACAAGGCTAATTCGGGGGCTAAATATGCGCCAATTATGGTCACGTCATCTGCCTATGTGATCGACTAGTTATCTCACATGACTCTATGGCACTTGAACTTGCCATCAATCGCATCACACTCTAGTCACTTCGAGACGTCACCTCATACAAGTAACTATGGGCAAATACAATGTTAATCCATGTTCACTTTAACGGGGTTCAATTGTCTCCACAACCCATTTGGATACAACAATGTACAAGGTGAGTTAATAATAACTCAAACGACAAATGTCGACATCACACTCGGGTGGTTAATATCATATTACAACCTTGTGATGTATATCGTAAGTGTAAACACTTATAGATTGCAATAGAAGTTTAACATGCAATGTGTCCATGTGTTCAAACTTCTTACACTTGTATTTTCCTTTACATTCATGTTCTCTCTCACAGCATGAAATTTACCAAGTACTCATCAAGGTTCCCGACCTCGGTTTTGGTTCTTTATCTCGAAAGAACTTTCTTATCGATTATCACATAACGAACGAATTTGTGGTGAATGATATAACTTGTACTGATCAAGTACTCCATCCACACACAATGCACTAGGTACATGTTTTGCAGAGTCTTGCAACAATTTGACAAGATGATTAGCCTAGTACTTCTTACAAGTCCTAGCCTAGTTAGGAAGGATTAGTTTTGAGTAACTTCTTATTCAACTAAGTATCTTTCCAAAACTTCTTATTTCTCTTTTTAGCTAGAAAGGTTAAGGATTCTCATAAATCCTTGCATGTGAACGGATTTTCTATAATATGTGCAACCTCTTGACACGCAATAGAGCATTCCGTCAAACACCGAAATCGCTCATCGGATTCTTCTCGAGAATTCATGACGTTTCTATTATGGTTTACCGATGAATCATCATGCTCTTATGCATATGATTCACCATTTGGACATGTGCATGATAATTCTAATGGCGGAAACATTAGTAATTTATAATCATGAGATCAACCGCTCCTAGGTTCTATGAACGACCATGACTGCTAATGGTAATTTCATTTTTATTCATATGAATAACCTATGTGTGTGTTGATACGATGTGTATCTCTCAATACTAATCCAACATTCCTTGATGTAATTGGATTCATCATAGTCCATTTTCATCCAGAATTGAAAACTCAAATCTTCTTTATGAAAGAAGGTATTAGCTCGTCATTCTTCAATGAGTGATGAGTTGTAAACATTCAAAGGATGATAGCTCCCACTAAATTCCATGTCTTCACATGAGAATTTCTTAACTCCCACTCAATTCTACATATTTCGAAATTGACTTCTCAATCGAAACTTTTCAAGAATTGAAATATAAATTGCATTGCCAAGTCGTTAAGACCAAACCATATATGTTCCCAACATATCCCTTCAAAATACCTATTTCGAAGAGGTCTCATCTTAATCTTACGGAAAGAGATTTTAAATCTCTAACACACTCATGTCATAATGATGTGTAGCAATGTCATTTATTAAATATAAATAATATATAATACACATCCTTCAAAATATCCCTTTCGGAAGGAGGTTTAACCATTTCATAATGAGGTTAAGCAATGACATTTGTGTGGTTAAAACTTGGCCATTTGAAGATATCGGTATATCAATCTTTGCAACTCGATCATAACTAGTATGTAACTTGGATTCATTTAGGCTCTTAAGTAAATCTCAAGGTTTAGACTATTGGTCAAAAATTTCATAAACTTAGTCAAAAACTTGTTAAGACTTTACATTAGTCATTTTCCTTTCAAAACTTTCTTTTGGTCTCCTCGTGTAGTTATCTTGAGAATATTCTCTTATGATTACTTCACTTGGTCTCTTTAGTCATATAGAACTAACTTGAGACCATAGATCTCATCTATTCGGTATATTAAGTAAATAGATATACCTTCATTCAAATCATTCTCTCTTGCGTAGATCTTCATTTATACAAGAACACAATTTTATCTTGTTTTGTGTGTTGTGTCCTCATTTTTCTCCCACTCTATCTTTAGAATAAATACACTATAGATTCAAAGATAGTATATGAAAAACAAATAATGATTTGAAATATAAGGAGAACTACCTCATAGGTTGACTAATAGTTTTTGATTTCATATGTGTACTTGGTGATTGACATACCTTTAAGAGACTTCGTAGACTCAAGGTTACTTTGTAAATGATCATACACAAGCCTTAAGCATGTGGACATATAATGAAACCCGTCATTATAGTTGTCTATTAGATCACTTTAAGCGAATAATCTTATGTTTCTAAGAGCAAGCATTTAAAGATGAATTTTAGAACAAAAGGATAAATGATAAAACGGGTGACTTGGGTTGCAAACCAAGTCACCATTATCCAAAATACAACCCATTATCCAAAATACCTTTCCATGTCGAACACGGAAACTTAAGGTTCTAAAATCCAAAACATAATTTAAAATAAGACAATGAAAAGCAAGGCTCCATGAAAGCTATCCCTAGCTTCTTGATGGTTTCTCATGCTTGCTTTTCTTTTCCCTTATCTTTGCTTGGTGGAGGCCATATTTACAATAAAAAGGGAGATACATTATCACAACTTTGCATCATAATGCCATAGTTGAATTAGAAACACAAAAGAAGGATAGTCATTTACCTACTGGAGTAATCTTTCCAGCCTTAATATCACCAAGGTATTTGGAACAATTTCTTTTCCAATGTCCCATACCATTACAATAATGGCATTTATCAAGAGGACCCTTCTTGATTTTTGAAGTGCTAGCTTCACAAGTCTTAGCTTTGGTGAATGTGGGAGCTTGCTTTTTACCCTTCCTCCCATTCTTCTTGAACTTCCCCTTGCTTTTAGTGCTTATGTTAAGCACATCCTTTGGTGGGTTTACATTTAACCCCATGTCTCTCTCGGCTTGCACAAGTAACTTGTGCAACTCTTCAAGAGACACATCCTTGTCTTGCATGTTAAAATTCACCCGGAATTGAACATATGCTTTGACTTTGGACAAGGAGTGTAGAATCCTATCTACAATGAGTTCTTTGGGGATTTCAACCTTTTGAATTTTCAAGGTCTCGACAAGCTCCATAAGTTTGAGCACATGAGGGCTAACCTTTTGGCCCTCTTTGAAGTCGAGATCAAAGAATGCCGCGGCCGCCTCATATTGAACGATCCGCGGAGCTTGTGAAAACATTGTCACAAGTTTGGAGTAAATCTCATTAGCATTGCCCATTTTAAAGGCTCTCCTTTGGAGGTCCGCCTCAATCGCAAATATCAAGACATTTTTCATTGCGGCGGACTCCTTTTGGTAAGCCTCATATGCTTCCCTAGTGGCGGCGGTTGACCTAGTAGTAGGTTCGGGTGGAGAGGCCTCGGTAAGGTAACGAAGCTTGTCGTCACCTTCGGCGGCTAATTTGAGTTGGGCATCCCAATCGGAGAAATTTGACCCATTCTTTTCAAGTTTACATCGATCCATAAAGGATCGGAGCCATGATGAACTAGCGAGAGGTGTGGCGTTTGGAGTTGGTGTTGCCATTTGTTATGAGAAAAAGAAGTGGTCTACAAAACAGAATATAAGGAGTAAAACAATTGTCGTTTTAATAATACTCGTAAAAATGTATGATTTAAACAAGTTTTATGCATTTTTCTAGTGACCTCTACCCAACTAGATAAATGATTCCAAGACCCAAATTCATATCGACTCAGGCACGGGGTAGTCGATGAAACCTTTATCAATATAACTTGGTGGATTAACTTTTAATCGATTCTACTTTTAGAACTCTTGGTCGATAAAATTACTCTAATATTTATCTATAGCCCAAAACACATCAACAAGGGCACGGGGTAGCCGATGAAACCCTTATCAATTACTTTTGTTGAGTTCAATCCAAATTTCGAAAAAATGTGTCCATTATCCAAACCCATATTAACTTAGGCACGGGGTAGCCGATGAAACCCTCATCAACATGAATTCGGTGG
The DNA here is from genome assembly GCF_048544455.1 of Silene latifolia. Classification (NCBI taxonomy): domain Eukaryota; kingdom Viridiplantae; phylum Streptophyta; class Magnoliopsida; order Caryophyllales; family Caryophyllaceae; genus Silene; species Silene latifolia. Next base: position 178,148,625 of record NC_133537.1, read on the forward strand.
ATTAGACATCTATCACCCACTTCCCCTACGTAACAAGGTTTGTACCCCGGGGTAGCCGAGTGCACTCCCTCGCGAAATAGGTTTTCATGGTTTCTACTATTTGGTAAGGCTATGTCTCATTAAATTGTTTTAGCAAGAGGTCATATCAATTTATTATCTATCACGTTTTAAGTGAACTAAAGCGGTGAACTACGATAATTTTAATTGACACGGTCGATAAACTCGATAAAGAAAATGCATGTTTTAGTTATGGCGATTTAGCGATGCATGTGACATAAAATAAAATGCAAGCATAAAAATAAATAAATCCTAGTATGGCCTTTCCTAAAATAGAAAAACTATATAACTATTACAAATTCGGAAACCAACTCCATTGGTCCCTTGAACTTCGGTTGTGGCACGCATCTCGAGGTAACACCGTCTTTATGTATCGCCATTCTTGAAGAAATCCGTATTGGGAACTCCGGAAAAAATAAAATTACATAATAAATTACATAATTTCCTATTATACATTTGTAACTAAAAATAAAATAAATCTATTAAATTACAAAACGGTGATACGAGATCACAATAAAATTACAACCGAATCGATATTCCCATACATTTCGGGAAATACCAATTAAAATCTAAGGCCATACTAAGTAAAATTACATAATTCAAAATTACATAAATTAAAATTATGACAATCATAAAGAAAATGCAGCATTATAATATGTATGAACATGCTCAATTTTATGCTAAATCGCCTTTAATTTAGCCAATATCGTATATATTACTCGGTTTTTACGGATTTGCGTGATTTCAACATTTTACAATCACAAAAATTACATAAATTCATATTTATGCATAAGTTAATTACCCTAACCTCTTAGGACTAAAAAATTAGTCTTCACTAATAATTTGACCATAATTAACTCATATTTATAAAAAAATTGTTCATTAATGGACTAAAAATTACAAAAATAAGCTATAAACTTCAAATAAATCACAAAATTTCAAATAAATTCAAAATTTGAAATTTAAACTCATGAACATTCTGGAAAAATACCATGACACTCATAATGTTCAAAATCTTAGGTTAAAAATTTCGAAATTTTTCCGGAAAAACAATGTTGCGGTTTATCGGTTTTAACTAAAATAATCATAAAAACATGGAAAAATTATATTCATTAACTTTTCAATTTTAGATCTGAAAAAGATAATAAAATGCAACATTAGACGTTTTTCCTAAGTCATAGATTATGTTTTATCAATTTTTCACTAATAATGTCACTATTTATGCCATTTTTCTTCAAAAATCCATAAATCATGCAAAAAGACTTCTTTATAACCAATTATTTTACACACATCTTGTAAAATTGCATGTGACAACATATTAAATTTCTATGACCAGATTCGAAATTTAACTCATATTAACCTATTTTTCACTTAAATCCGAATTTAATAATGAAAAATCCATTTTTCGAGCATAACAAGTCCAAAAATTATGAAAATTTACAGATTATCTCAAAATAATATATGTGACAACATATCCAAAATTCACTTGAAAATTCGAAGTATAGCTAATTTTAGACCGAAAATGACATTTTTACTCATAAAATCTATTTAAATGCCATTATTGTATAATATGAACAATAAAAATCCGTAACTTTAACCAAAATATCCTAAAACATTTTAGGAGCAGAAATATTAACATGCATGGATTAATTTCGTGATATATCATAATAACACAAAATATACAAGTTTTATATGTTATTCTTTATAACTCGGAAAAACTTTTAACCGATTTGCATGCAAACAACCGTGGCTCTGATACCAATTGAAGGAAAAAATAGATCTATATACTTACATATTCATATATGATTTAATTTAATTTGTCATAAAATTAAGATGGATCATATGCATGCAAACATTAAAACAAAATAAGGAAGAAACATTGTCCTTACATTGGTATTTCGGTTCAAATGGGCACAAAAGAGATCTCCTTCTCTTTTGTTCTTGAGCTTTCCTTTTGGATGAACAAAGATCCAAGTGTAGGATCTCTCCCAAGGAATAATACCCAAAGCTTAATCTTAATTAAAATTAATATTATAGTTACTAGTACAATATTAATTTTGTATGAAAATGACCCAAAAATATTATATATTCTTAATATTTTTCGGTTTTTGGAGGAGGAAGAAAAATGGGAACTTTTTATCTCTCTAAAACTCTTATTTTAGATAAGTGCAAGTATGAATGAATGATACCATTACATTAATGTATATTAGGTAAAAATTTAAGAGGAAAAACCAAGTGGTTTTTCTCTTCATAAAACCGGGTGGGAGAGAGGCAAAAGGGGAGCCAATGCATGCTCTTGTTTGTCTTCACAATGCAAACTAGGGTTGCATGGCTAGGCTATTAGGTAATCATTGTGTTTTCTATTAAATTAAACAACACAATATTAGCCTAATACCCCTTTAATTTCGGTACACTTATAACATGGAGTCCATATTATTTTTCTCAATTTGTCAATATGTAACATGTCACATATGTCACATAAAATTGTTATGTATTTTTAACATATTAAAAATCAACGCATTATTAAAGATACATCACATACAAAAAATTGACTTAGTAATTTCATAATTACTTGTACCAAAATATTTTACCATTTATAAATCACAACAGATTGTGTTTATAATAATTCATTCAATTTCAATTGTTATCTCAAACAATTATTTCATCTGAGTAATGATACAATTCGATTACTCAGACCGTATCTCATTTAATCACATTTCAATATGATACGTAAATTTTACTTCCAAAATCGTCCGTCAATTTTCAAGTAATTTAATTTAACTCGTAACATTATACGATTAATTAAATAATCAATTAAGAGTGTTGCCCTATAGGTATGACCTAGGGGATCAACTGATCACCACCGTCGTACGACAGTAATGTCAAACTCTAGTCAGCCAATCATTACCGATATATGTTGACCAGTTGACAGTAACAATATTACTTCCCAATTCTATTCTTTATAATGACATTTAAACATGTGATCATCATGATCAACAGTCGTGATCGCATTATTGTCGGACGACACATATTCCAACATAGCTAAGTCAAATGGGTCAATGGGGTCTCCTAAAATAGGCTCATCATCGATATCATCATAAGTATCCCATTTAGCCTCTAGACTATCACTCTCCTCATCGGTAGACTCGTCAAGATGGAGGTTCTCAAAGAGAGCCTCCAAATCGTCCTCACTAACATTGCAAGAATCATAAAGGGGTTCTAGACTATCCTCATAAAAAGGATTGTCAACCACGCTAATGGTCTCCTCTATGTCTCCGTCAGCATTTCCTAGATTGGTTTCTAAGGTCTCACCCACCCCCTCATCTGAGTCAACATGAAGAGAAAAAGAAGGTTTAAGAGATTCGGTAGCAAACCAATTAAAGAATTCTAATACCTCAATTACGGGGATTCCCTCGAAATCCCACTTACCTATGGACTCGAGGTATGCTCGCGTAGGGTCATTCATATGCCGGACAATAGTGCATCATATTTGGAGATCAGTAAAGGCATCTCGTCTGGGCTCAATGAACTCCCAAAGTCGGCTAAATAAACACCAAAGATTTCGTCCTCTTCTGTGGAAAACTCGAATATGAAACATGAGAATCTGTCTCAAGGAACCGAAGTTCCACGAGACTAAAGAAAGAAAGACTAATATTAAAGACAACTAAAACTAGTCATTTGCCTCCCGCAACGGCGCCAAAATTTGATACGGTCGTTATGTACCAAAAATAAATACCTAAGTACTACTAATGAAGTCGGTAAGTAGGGTCGATCTCCACGGGGAGGCTATTTTGCTAATTATCTGTTTAACTCAGTCTGTCAGAATGTCACAGAAATGGGGGTTTCAATTATTTTACTAAAACTATTAAGAGATTAAAAGAGAGAAATTAACAGTAAGAGAAGGGAACTAGGATTTCGGGTCATCAATAAACGTCAGTTAATCACGGCTAAGGTCACAGATCAGTCGATGTGTCGGTCTAAGGGGCAACGAATATCTCCTTTCGGTCTCAATTCGCCCTAAAATGCTATAGCTTAAATTTCGCCCTCACTAAAGCATCATATTGTTCACTGTAGGTCTCACCCCTTCCAACCTTTCGGTCCAGGTCAAGGTTTACCAATATTAAAAGGCTAATTGTGTCGACTCAACTAGCAGGATACAGTTAAAGCAGCGATTAACAATATAGACTACAACAACAACGACAGATCTAAGAACCTAATTAGCAACTAACATCACTCTAATGAATCACCTAATCCTAGCAGAGGTATTTAGCTAGCCATGAATAAGAGAGTAAGAACAAGGGCAGGGGGAATAATAAACATTAAATAATTAAGGAGAAAAAGGGAGAGAAAGATGTTACAGTAGAAATAGATCCGGAAAAATAAGAGAGAATAGCAGTAACAGTGTGTTAGAAATAATAAGAGAGGAGAAGCAACGTCTGAGGTACAAAAGAACGAGGAGTGAGAGAGAGAGAGAGAGCGTCTTTTAATGACATACTGACTTCCTATTTATAAGAAAATAGGAATTATTAAACCTAATTGACGGAAATTAACTAAATAGTCCAAGCCCATAGCGAATCCACTCGATCGAGTGGAATAAAATCACTCGATCGAGTAACTAAAGCTTAAACCATTCGATCGAGTAGAAAATCAACTCGATCGAGTAAACCATAAATTGAATATACTCGATCGAGTAGAAAAAGGGCTCGATCGAACATAAATCTACTCGATCGAGTACTTTCCGGCAACGATTTCCTGCTTTGCGCACTGAACTTCAAACGGCTGCCATTTCTTCGTTACTTGGGCAAACATGGCGATTCCAGTGGCGTTGGAAAGCTAAGAGGACAAACTTTCATCTCCAGTTAGCATCACCAGAATATATGTTGCAGAACTCGAGATATGGCTCTTCAAAGTAGGCACTAGCAATTTGAAGTTCTTCCTTTGCTCGCCTAGCTATGTTTCTTCTTTGCGCATCTCAAAATAGCTACATTCCCGCTCCAAATTCACTCTTCATCCAAATGCATGATAAATGGATGGTAAAAGGCTTGATTTCACTACTCTTGCGTTCATTTCTACAAAAAGGACAAAACGAACCAAAGTAGCCAATTCGGGGCAAAATACCATAAAAATAGTATGAAAATGCATAGAAATACGTGCTGAAATAGGCTGAAAAGACTATACATTAGGCACGTATCATTTGGCCTCCATAGCAAAGATCAACACATTTTTGATCGCAGCTGACTCCTTTTGGTAAACCTCATAGTTTTGCCTAGCGGCGGGGTTGGACCTAGTATTAGGTTCGGAGGGAGATGCCTCGGTAAGGTAACGAAGCTTGTCGTCACCTTGCGCGGCCAAGCGAAGTTGCGCATCCCAATCGGCAAAATTATACCCATTCTTTTCTAACTTACAACGATCCATGAAGGATCAGAGCTATGACACATTGGTAAGCGTGGTGGAACTAGTGGATGCGGACGTGATTGGAGTTGCCATTGCGGTTGATAAAATAAATTTGTCTACAAAATAGGAAATGAAGGAGTTAATTATCATCTATCGTTTTAATAATACTCGTAAATTTAACTACAAGTATTGCATTTATATAGTGACCTCCACCCAACTATATAAATGTTTCCGAGATCCAAATTCATATCAACTCGGGCACGGTGAGCCGATTCATCCCTTATTAATATAGCTCGCTGGATTAACACTTAATCGATTCTACTTTTAGAACTCTCGATCGATAAAAATTACTCTAATTTTCATATTTAGCCCGGAACACATGCGACTACGGTCAACAATACTTCCGTTGAGCTCAATCCAAATTTTGATGTAATAACATTTTACTACCCCACTTCGCCAACGTAACAAGGTTCGTATTACGGTGAACCCGGATTAACTCCCTTATGAAATTGGTACTTCATGGGTTCTACTATTTGGTAAGGCTATATCTCAATTATTATATGTGAGAGGTCTTTGTCAATTTATTATCTATCACGTTTTAAGTGAACTAAAGCGGTGAACTACGATAATTATAATTGACATGGTCAATGACTCGATATGATATGCATGTGTTGTTGTGGCGATTTGGCAATGCATGCAACATATTAATAGAAATGCAAAGCAATAAATAAAATTCCTAGTATGGCCTTCCTAAAAATAGAAAATCAAATAATCTATTACATATTCGCAAACCAACTCCTTTGGTCCCTTGAATCTTCAAGTGGCACGCCTCCCAAGACACCGTCTTCGTCGGATCACTTTTCCGAATGGCACCGTCTTTAAAGATGCTCCATAATTACAAATAATAATAAAAATACAAAGGTATTCCTATTATATATTTGTAAAATGGAAAAACTAATAAAAATAAAAATAAAAGTGATACGAGATCACATTAAATTACAACCGAATCAATATTCCCTTTCATTACGGGTAATATTGATTAAACTAAGGCCATACAAAGATAAAATTACATAATTCAAAATTATATAAATAATAGACATTCAACAATTGAAATATGCAGCATTATAATATGTACCTATCATGCAAAATCATGTGCCAAATCGCCCTATTTAACTTATGTCGTACATATAACCCGGTTTTATGGAAATGCGTGATAATAACCTTTTAAAATCACTAATTAACACTTAAATCACATCTAAGCTCATGTTAATTATACTAACACCTTTTAGGACTCAAAAATTAGTCATCACAAAATTTTTGACAATAATTCAACTTGATTTAATTTTATGCTCATTTTTGACCTTAAAATCATAATATTAATGAAATAAATCCAAATTAATTATAAAAATTCCAAAATTTGAATTTTAAATTTTTGAACATTCTGGAATAAATCCATGACACTCAAAATGTCAGAAATCATGGTTAAAATTTTCGAATTAATTTTGAGAAAATATAGTTGCATATTATCGGTTTTATCTCATAAAATACATAAAGTATCCGAAAATTAATCCAACAATTTTTAAAACTTTAGATCTGATTAGTGGGATATTTATGCAACTTAAAATAATTTTCTGGTGCAATGCAATATGTTTTAGCTATTTTTGTTAAAATAGTCATTATTTATTCCATTTTTACTCTAAAAATCCATAAATCATGCAAAGTAAGATCATTTAATCTAGAAATTTACATACACTCTGTAAATCTTGCATGTGACAACATATTTAAAAATCATGGCTTAATTCGAAATTTAACTATTTTTAACCATTTTACCTCTTTTAATCCATTTTTATCTTATAAAAATCATAAATCATAAAAATGACCTAAAAACATTTTAGGACCAGAATATATAACATGCATGGTGATTTCGTGGCTTATACTTATGAATCACAAATTTTTAGTTTTATATGTTAACCTTTTAACTCGGAAAAACAATAACCGATTATCCATGCAACATCCTTATGCTCTGATACCACTTGTTAGGTTCATATACCTATTATTAGACTCCTCTAATAGTGAACTAATTAACTTGTTAATTATTTGTTCTTTAGATCTAGTGCATGCATAACAAAATGAAAGATTTGTAAGAAAAACAATGTCCCCTTACATTGATGGTTGGTTCGAAAATATGGGCACAAGTAAGGTTGCCTTCCTTCACTTGTTCTTGAGCTAAATATGATGGATGATCCTCCTAAGACTCCAAGTATAGAAGACACTCCAATAAGTTGCACCCAAGATTAATCCCAAAAATTCCTACTAATATTAACTAGATATGTAGTAGAAATGTAACCTTAATAATACTAATATTTCTATTATTACTACTTCTAGTAATAGATTTAACGTATTAGTATTTGTTAGAGTTTATTGCAATTTGTATGTGAGGGAAATTTAAGGCAAAATAAGCAAAAACTAGTAGTGCAAAATGAGCAACAAGTGCTCATATAAAGTGCACCAAAAACCGGTGGCTCCATGCCAAAAGGGGGAATCTTTCCCATTTGTTTTTACTTGTTTGTTTATCATGGGTAGAGTGTAGTAAGCATGTTTGTAAGATATGTCATAGAAGTGTCTCAATCACACTATATTCTAACAAATGAATAAGACAAAAAAGCATCTATTGTTCCCTTCATATGACCGAAATATTGGACCCATTTTGGTCCATTTTTGCCTTTTGTCATTTGTCCCACAAATGCTTATAAGTCATATGTTTAACAACCTTACATAATTAATTATTAATGTAATCATTTAACACTTAAATATTACAATTAATAATATAATATACACTCCACTTTTTGAGTAGTATACTACCATTATATCAACATATAATGGGTCTCATAATTACTAGTTAGTTAAAATTACAACTTCTTGTAACTTTAAATAACTAATTACCTCTACCTCAAAACTTATATAATACCTCAACTAATTTAGTAATTTAACACTTAATTACTAAATTTAATCTTATTTAATCACATTACAATAAGACGCAAAATTACACTCCCATAATTAAGGAATTAATTAATCTGTATCGCATACAATTAATTAAATATCTATTTGGGCCTCATCCTATAGGTGTGACCTAAAGGGATCAACTGGCCACCACCGTCACACGACAGTAATGTCAAACTCTAGTTAGCCAATCATTACCGATTAATGACGGTCAGTCGACTATATAAAGAATCATCCCTCACGTATTCTTAGTATGAGATTTAATAATGATATTTAAATCATGTGATCGCACTATTGTTGAGGACACATTTCCCAACAAGAATGAGCTAATACCCACAAGGAAGATAACCAGTTGGCGTATGTGTATTGACTACCGAAAATTGAATTCCGTAACAAGAAAGGATCATTTCCCCCTACCATTCATTGACCAAATGCTTGAGAAGCTAGCCTCTAACATGTTCTTTTGCTACCTTGACGGGTATTCGGGATTCTTTCACATCCCTATACACCCGGATGACCAACACATGACCACCTTCACATGCCCTTATGGTACTTTTGCTTATAGAGAAATGCCTTTTGGCTTGTGTAATGCCCCCGCTACTTTCCAAAGATTCATGATGAGTGTCTTCTCCGATTACCTAAAGACCATAATGGAAGTTTTTATGGATGATTTTAGCGTTTATGGGAAATGCTTTGACTCTTGCTTGCATAACCTTTCTCTTGTATTGCAAAAATGTGAAGATGTTAGTCTCGTTTTGAATTGGGAAAAGTGTCACTTTATGGTCAATGAAGGAATTGTTTTGGGTCATTTAATCTCCGAAAAGGGCATCGAGGTCGATAAAGCTAATGTTGAGGTGATAGAGAAACTCCCACCTCCCGTGAATGTTAGAGGGGTGAGAAGTTTTCTCGGTCACACGCGTTTTTATCGCCGTTTTATAAAAGATTTCTCAAAAATCGCGAAACCCTCACTCAACTCTTACTTAAAAATGCCCAATTTCATTTCACTAATGAGTGTGTTTAATCCTTCAATAGAATTAAGGAAGCACTAATCTCGGCACCGATCATTCAACCACCAAATTGGGAACTACCGTTTGAGATTATGTGCGATGCTAGTAACTACGCCGTTGGAGCGGTTCTTGGCCAATGGGTAGGAAGGGCTTTACATGCTATCTACTATATAAGCAAGACTCTTGATTCTTCCCAAGTGAACTATGATACCACCGAGAAAGAGCTCCTTGCCATTGTCTATGCTTTAGATAAATTCCGTTCTTATTTGCTTGGATCCAAGGTGATTGTTTTTTCGGATCACCGTGCTCTTCGACATCTCTTGATAAAGGAAGAGGCAAAACCAAGGTTGTTGAGATGGATTTTACTTCTTCAAGAATTCGACTTGGAAATAAGAGATAAGAAAGGGGCCGAGAATGTAGTAGCGGATCACTTGTCAAGGATCCGGTTTCATGATGAAGAAGGAGAAACACCGATCAATGACTCTTTCCCCGATGATATCTTAATGGCCATTCAAACACAACTTGAGAGGCATACCACCCCTTGGTTTGCCGATTATGACAACTATATTGTTGGAAGAGTACTCCCTCCAAACTTAAACTACAACCAAAGGAAGAGGTTTTTATTCGAAGTCAGGAGGTACTTTTGGGATGACCCAAATCTTTACAAGGAGTGTAGTGATGGGCTATACCGAAGGTGCATCCCTCAATGGGAAATTCAAGGAATCTTGGAAGGATGTCACTCATCCCTTTATGATGGACACAATGGAGCAAGAAGAACCATTGCGAAAATTCTTCAATCAGGCTTCTTTTGGCATACGATGTTCCAAGATTCTAGAGAGTTCATCCTTTATTGTGATGCTTGTCAAAGAACGGGGAATATCTCATAGAGGAATGAAATGCCACAAAGGGGCATACTAGAGGTAGAGATCTTTGACGTTTGGGGGATCGACTACCAAGGGCCGTTTGTGACATCTAAAGGGAACAAATACATCCTTGTGGCCGTAGACTACGTCTCAAAATGGGTGGAGGCAATTGCCACCCCTACTGATGATGCGAAAACGGTCACTAAACTCTTCAAGAAAATAATCTTCCCAGGGTTCGGAGTCCCTAGGGGTATCATAAGTGATGGAGGAACGCATTTTCATGAAAAGAAGCTTACATCCCTTTTGACCAAATATGGTGTTCAACATAGAACCGGCTTGGGGTACCATCCCCAAATAAGCGGTCAAGTTGAAGTTTCAAATAGATAGATCAAGAAAATTCTTGAGAAAGTTGTCAACAAGACTCGTAAGGATTGGAGCATGAAGCTTGATGACGCTCTTTGGGCGTATAGGACGGCCTATAAGACTCCCATAGAAGCTTCCCCTTACAAACTTGTCTATGGGAAGGTATGCCACTTACCGATTGAGTTAGAGTACAAAGATTTTTCTGGAAATCAAAGCTCTCAACCTTGATCTCAAATTAAGTAGTCAAAAGAGGATGATATAAATTTAAGAGTTGGAGGAATTCCGACTAAAATCTTATGAGAATGCCAAGATCTACATAGAGAGGACAAAGTTACTTCATGACAAGAGAATCAAGCAAAAAGCCTTGCACAAGGGAGATAAAGTCCTTCTATTCAACTCCCGCTATCGACTCTTTCCGGGGAAATTGAACTCTAGATGGATGGGTCCTTAGGTGATCACCGAGGTAGAAAAGTATGGAGACTTTGAGATCAAGTCGGAAGATGGAAGCAAATTCAAGGTCAATGGCCAAAGATTGAAGCCATATTATGAGGGAGCATTCATCGGAGAGGCCGAGGTCACCTACCTCGAGCCTTCTCCTCATTGAAGAGATCATCAAAAGGAGAGTTTGGTGGATTCCTCCCTAAACCACCACTTGTAAATATACTAACCCCTTTAACTCGTACTTTTAACTTTATTGCATTTTTTATCATAAACATGGTTCTTGCGACGAGAGTAAGTGAGGGAGGGTCACTAATCAGTTTGATGAAGGAAGGAACTAGAATTCAAGAGTGGGGAAACGTTTCTACCGGAGTGAAGGAAAAGCAGGATCAATCCAAGCGTCCCACCAGCAAGCCGCTCGTCCTATGAGAGTTGAGAAGCAGCTGTTTTGTTCCAAGATCCGAGCGTCCTCACAACAATCCGCTCGTCTGTGTCTTGACGGTCGTCTCATCAAGGAATCCGCTCGTCCCGATAGTGACAATTTCCGGCATTTTCCCTGGAAGAGAATCCGAGCGTCCTCTTTGGAATCCGCTCGTCCCACTACAGCAAGACGCTCGCCCTGGCTACTTCAGAATCTGGGATCTGTCCTGGATAACAATTCGAGCGTCCCGTAAGGAATCCGATCGTCCCAATAGTCAGAAATCCGAGCGTCCCGACGCAGAACCCGCTTGTCTCCCTGCGTCTTATTTTCCAGATTTTCGCCAATTAAAATCTTCCTCACCACACAATTTGTGATACCTCATCCTTCCTTCCACTCATAATATAAATCTTCCCAAATTTGGGAAGGGCTAATGACGGAACAAATGGTCAAGAGGGTGAAGGGAGTGACAAGTCTTATGGTGGCGATACGGTGGAGATTGATAGTGAGGGTGATGAATTCATGGACTTCAATAGAAGCGATGCATCAAAAGGAGCTTGGGATAACGACTTGGAGGGGGATGATGGCGGTCCTTAGAGATCACTTCATGGCTAGATGGAGCGGGCAAGAGGCACCCATCAAGGCTTAAGCAAAGTTTCCTTTTTCCCTTCTTTAATTTTCATGAAAAGAATTTCGTGTTTTGATAACTTGTTGTATAGTATTTGTTTCACGTTTGTGGAGTCCTAGCAACATTAGAGGACTAACACCTTGGCTTCATTGAGGTGTTCATTTTATTGTTCCCAACTTTCAAAATCCAAAATGAGAAATTTTAGTTTCATGCATTGCATTTTATGTGCATGAACTCCTCCAAAAATTTTGACATTAGAAATAGTGTCTATTTTGGTTTGGGGAAGTTTATGCATATGCATTGGGAGCTAATCTAAATTATGCTCTCCACCATAACAAAAACACATGCATCATGTAGTGTAGTTTAGTATAGTTTGCATTTAGCTTATAAATCATGCATATTCAAGTAAATTGCATAATTTCCTATCGTATTGGACATTGAAGACAATGCCCATACTAGTGTGGGGATGGGAAATTCTAACTTGACTTTTAAAACAAAATCCAAAAAAATTAAAAATTTTCGAAAATACAAAAAAATTGAAAAATTAAAAAATCCAAAAACAAGTTCATTTCCTTTGTAGTGTAGTCTTGTATATATTGTGTTTGTTCATCCTTGTTCACATTGATTGACGACACCACATCCGAGACAAGAGGATATTGAAGACCGCATGGTATGATCTTTCCAATCTCCTTTTCCTCTTTATGTTAATGACTATGTGGCTTTATTTTGATTGATGCGGTAAAAACAATGTGAATTTAGGATTGCATTTAGTTTATATGATATAGTAGTTAGTAGAAGCATATGCATTAGGATGTATAAATGTTAGTTGCATCATGGGCATGTTAGAAATATTTGGTGAAACCTTCTATTTGGGAAACTTGACAAGTGTATATAAAGCCTTTGTAGATACTTTTTCTTCTTAAGACTTTGCTTGTTAGAATACTTGTGAAACACCCTAGGATGTGTCATTCTAGTATCCTTTGACCCATGGATTAAGGCCTAGTCAAGAGTACCTTGTGGTGTGATAACTCCTTGGCTACCGTTTATTCCAAGGTGACCCTCGAAACCATGCAACCATCATCCATGTTCTACCACATTTTGTCATCAAAGGGAATGGGCACAAAAATTGTTCAAAATTTGAGTCAAGAAATTAAATGAAAAGTCAAAATGGTTGCAAATTGCATCAAATGAAAAGAGGAGTAAAAATAGACTCCTAATGCTTCAAATATAAGCACCGTCACTACAAATGGGGTGACTTTGAAAATGTTCAAAAAGAAATGCAATGAAAAGTTGAAATTGTCAAGTATTGAAATGCCAAACATCAAAAGAAATGGCAAAAAGAAAGCGTTCTCAAATGTTATATGTCACAAGAAATTGCAGGGAAAAACAAAAACAAAAGCAAACTCCCACATGAAACTCAAGTTCTATTGATCCCTTGTCCATCGTATCCACTTTTGTGCATGGTAGAAAGGGGACGACCCTTCTTCTTGTCTAGGCAACAAGGGGAATTCCGCGATCCTCCAATGTTTCTAACACCATAGGGAGTCTACTCTTGATGAAAGAATTTAACGATTGACAACAAAGGTACCCTAGCTTGACACAACTTGGAGGTGATTTATTGGTATCCTTCTAGGCTTAGTAGTTTGAAGAAACCATATCTATGAAGGAGTGTGTACCCTTGAATTGCTTCCCCTTTAGATAATTTCCGCCACTTAGATGAGGAAAGTGTCTATTCTTTTGTATATGCATCCATTACTTGATTTTGTGTGCTTTAATGCTTGGATGTGTCGCCATTTTGGCAAGCCCCACCTTGCCTTGCAAGAAGGCATCCTACCTCATGGTTGTCTTGTTGTGAGTTGAAGGGGCAGAGTGAGACCCGCTAATTGTCTCATATCGGCTCTATTAGTAGGTTAGTTTAAATAAGGGTCCTAGTTTTGTCACCTCTTTACTCGGGACGAGCAAAGGTTCGGTTTGGAGATATTTGATGTGACCAATATTTGAGCATATTTAGTCCCCGAATTAGCCTTGTTCTTATGCTTTTTAGTGCATAATTGGGTCATTTACTATATTTAGTCCTTTGTTTTGCATATTCTTTGAGGTTTTGTTTCCTTGGTAGGAGAGGAGTGCAAACCTTGTATTTTCATCGCAAAATGGAGCTAAATTGATCGAATCTAATGACCAAGCATCAAAGTGAAGACAAGATAAGAAGGCCTATGTAAATAATGTAGTAGATGGGAAATGATGAAGAAGATCCTTGCATCTCCAACAAGATCATTGGGATTGTTAGAAGAAGAAAAGAAGAAAAGAGGAAGAAGCTTGCTGGACTACAATCCGCCCGTCGCAGCCTCGAGACGCTCGTCCAAGACCTCCATAATCCGAGCGTCCCACCACCCTATCCGCTCGTCCTGCACAACTACAATCCGCTCGTCCCGACCCCTTGGCCGCTCGGATTCCTGCCCAGTACAGCACGTCTCTTCCTTGATCCACTTGGGATGCGCATATTTCTGAAAGACTAGCAAAAAGGAGACTAGCATCTTCCTTCGAGAGAAGCATTTCCTCAACTTTTCGTAAGGGTCTTAATCGTCATTTAAGCTCTGAGTAACCCTAATTTATGTACCTAATCCTCACTATAAATACTCCATTGTATTAATTAGATTATCATCAATCCTGAATATTATTTATGTTCATCCTAATCTCATTTTAATGTTGTAATCAACTTTTAATTAAGCATTAATACAAATCTCATTTCCTTAATTTCTCTATTGTCCATCATTTATTTTGGGTAATTGAAGATTATTTGGGTATTATTGGGAGATTGACACCCTTCCATCAATCATCAAGTACTTCTATTATTCTTTGCTTATTATTTTGGAATCATCATTAGGTATAATTCTCATAACCATTGTTTTAATTATTGTTAATCATTCATTCATCATGTTTTGCTTTGTTAATATGTTTGACAATCTTTTTAGCATGTTAAACTTGATAATGAGTGAGTAGTTTCCTTAGCTAAGGTTAATGAGGAATTAGGGGAAACCAACATGGGAGACGATTCATGCTTAATCTAACATGTTCACATAATTTATTTGCTTGCTTGTTGTGATCTCAACTTATGCACATGTTATGTTTGATGAAATGCGATCATATGAATCCTTGCATTTTTTACCCATCACTTACCGTTTCAATGAGACTTGTAAGACATAAACCAACTCGAGTCTCATTAGACCATGCATATAGTTGAGTAGGGAGGATTAAGTCGACTTGTAGGTGTTGTACAATCTAATCGATTCGGCTCCGGGACCCAAACCTTCCTAGGATTTTAAGAAATAAACCAACTCGATCCTATCACAACAATAATTGATTGCTTATAATTTGAGAATATGTTTGTATGATCAATTCCCATAAATCCCCTATGAACCCATGACACCCTAGTGCTTTTAATCAATTGTTTACATCTCATTTTAATCATCTTGCTTGTTTATTTACATTGTTATTTAGTTTAGTGATCTTCTTATCTTAACCCAAATTGTGACACCCTTAGACACCACTACTTGCAATCGAAAATCCTACATCAATACCCGTCCCCTGGGATCCGACCTTTACTTACCCCTTTACTAATAGTAGAGTAGTTTGTGAAGCTATAAATATTGTTTTGGTCTAGGTGTTCCTAACGACAAGTAACCGAAAACGATAGTCCGACCAGTGACTTTGTTGACTGATGGAACTTGCTGGATTCCTACTTGACAGAAATGACACGCATTAAAACTTGATTCGACATGGGATCACGCATACTAAGGCAGTAAGCAACGAACACAGGAAGGGACAAGTAACTATAAGGATAAGACAACAAATCTAGATGTCGACTTATGAATTCATGAAATGTCGTGAGCGACTTCTCGTGTTTGAATTCATGGTTCTTGACTTTAATTTAGACTTGTATGTTGACTTTGGTGGAGTGACCCTTATATGGCTGACCTTATTGACGGGATTGATGACACGTGTTGATTCTAGACTCGAGTATAAGTGTAGATACCCGGGGTGTGCTTGTAGGTGTTAAGAAGACGACTGCACTTTAAGACGTTAGACTCAAATGTGAGGCCCATTGAGAATCGTGTGTTGACCCTCGGGACGTGTCATTAGGAAGATTTTGAAAACACGGCTTTGAAAGAAAATGGGTTCGAAAGGTGAGCCCCATTAAGTCTTTTGTGTATGACTCAGGCATATGTAACATGGGGTGTCGGAAAAGTTTAGATCCTAACTGAATTGGTGTAGGGGTCCAAAATAACGGCGTGACGCCTTAGGATTTGACTTGAATTTGGAAAGACCCAAAATGTAAAGGAAGACGGGTTTATAACCTCACAGAGTTCCGACTAGGACATGGTCGGTTTGAACTTTGACTATAACTTAGCCCAATTGAATTTACATATTTACATTTACATTGTCTGAAAATATTTTTTATATAGAACGTTTGTTTTTTTTTTATTTTTTTTTTGTGGATTTGTTTTTTGAGAATGTTGAAATTTGAAGATTGGAAAATTTGGCATTATTTGAAAGGTTTGAAAATGAATCTTATTTACACAATAATTTTGACATTATTTTGTTTATAAGTGAGTAATTTAGGCACGTGATTGATTTGGAAAACACACACAAAAGGTACACATATAAACATGCATTATAACAGTATGCTGAGAGCATTTAAAAGGATTTTGGCTTAAAAGTTGGGTTGCCATACCAAGCAATCAAACCCTGGTCTGTGGAGAGGTCCATGCCAAACATGAGTAAGGTCGGTTCCTAGTCCATTCCCTCGAGTAGTGAAAGCCTTGATACAAAGATGAGTATGTACCATGGTATGGTTGACGTCAACCGCTATCTATCTTTAGTCCCGGAAAAGAATTTGGACCGTCCAGACGGGACGATTCGTCGAATGGGTTGCGTTCAGCCTAGGAAGGCCGAATGAAATGACCTAAGAAGGTCGAGTAATGAAAACCGACAACTGTCTCGTATAAACTATTCCCTAACCTTGTTCAAGTTTCACCCTAGGTAACACGTAAGTGTATCATCCCTAGCGAAGTCGCCAAACTGTGGACATGGGCCACACCGTGGCACGCGTGGAAGACACTTGAATAAGTGTGCATTTGTGGAGTCGCCACCAATTTTTATGAGAAATTTGAACCGTTCGAATACCTCGTGTCATGTCAAGAGACAAAGTCGTGACATGAACACTAAGAACTCGTTACCCTTAGCATTCTATGTCTAGAATGACTCTTGTGGATGCCAATGAACACGGATGTTCACAGAGATCTGGAGTAAGGGGTGAGGGTACGTATTAGGAAGCTCTTTAGTTGAACACCTAATCCCGCCCGCCTCGATAGCGGGCTCTACTAATGATTAGGAAAATCGTTCATAGTTGATATGTTGTTGATTATATGCATGCAATGCAACATCCAATGATTTAGTCCTAGCATGCGAGATTAGACTATGTCGGTTAACAAAGAATTTAGTAATTAATTATGTCGAAGTTGGAATTTATATTAATTACATGTGAAAAGGTAGATAAAAGAACAAAATATAATTTACAACTGAATGTACATCATATAAATGCCAAAGACGGGATTTAGGAAAGAATTAAAAGAAAAGAAAATTTAAAGAAAAGGAAATAAATAGAAAAAGGAAATAAATAAGAAAAGGAAATTTGAAAAAATAAGGAAATAAAAGAAAAGGAAAATTGGAAAATAAGGAAATAAAAGAAAACTGACAAAAATAAATTAAAAGATTTAAAATATGTGCAAATAGGTGATAAAAGAAATTAATAGTCGATTAACATAGTCTAGTGTAAGACTACGTCGAAGCGAGAAGGAGTTCAGAGGCAGAAGCCAGCCTAGAATTAGCGCAGCAATGGGTGTGTCCTCTGGAAGAGGCGCATCACCCACTGCGTCTGTTCCGGGATGGGTTCTGACTATAAAAGTCAGACTTGGTTGGTTGTTATGGTTGATTGATTATAAAAATTGATTGTATTTACATGTTAATGATTAAATCCGAATGATAAATATTATGAATGAATTTTATGTACAAAAACCGTCTCAAACCAATTATTATTGATTACTAATGATTATAAGACGAATTAAATGGATTTGAAATCTTAAAGGTTGAGTTTAAAAAATAAACAGAAACTTTATTAATATACACAAAGTGAGTTTAAGAGACCAAGTATTAATTACCGAGTCACTAAAAGCCAAATTCTAGTATGAGACGGAATAAACCAACCAATTTGAAGAATTAGCGATTTAAACCGACTAAAGAAGAAAATGTTTAAGAAAATAAATTGATGAGTAAAATAATTTGATGAAAACTAATTAAAAGATGTAGGTTGAAAGAAAAGAAAAGAATTGAAGAAGAAAGAAGGATAAAAGAACGAATCCGAGGAGAAGAAAAAACAGAGCAGCTGAAAGCAGCCTCTGGAAGTAGCAGAAGCTTCGATCCTTCCAGAAGGCGCATCAGGCACTGCGTTTCTTCTACTCGTCAGATCTGAAAAGTTTTGACGAAATAACGTTTGAAACGTGTGTTTTAACAAATTATCGTATTGGCATTAATATGATGTAAACTCGTAAAATAAAATACAACAATAATATAAACAAGATTAAAAGATGGGATTTTACACCCTCAGACTTACATGTTAGCGTCGCGAGATTTAACAAAATCGGCTTTTAGTGGTAACTCGACTCCATCTATGCAAATATGAAAGTGCCCTTGAAAAAGGAATTAAAAAGATTGATTAATTGATTGTGTAGTGGTCAAATGGGTCGGTCATGCAAACGTAACTGGTACTCAGAATGATCTGAGCTTATGTGGTCGATTGATCAAGCACGTAGGCGTCGAAAGCTTAGTGCAAGGTCTAGAATGCAAAGAGAGAAGAGAAGGGCGGACACTCGCGTGAAAAAATATGTGAGGCGAAGGCCTCTATTTATACTAATCACACGGAGGAATTATAGTAAGAATAGGATACGGAAGGAAAGATCCGGAAATAACCGACTTAGTTAAAACACGGAAACTTTGACAAAAAGAAAGCCCTGAGAAAAGGCGCAGCAGGTGCCGCGTCCCTTAGAAGAGGCACATCACTTACTGCGTCCTTTCTCGGGTAGGGTTCTTCTGCGCGAGAAAACGCGTTTGATAGCCTGTCGTATTTTAGGCATAACATTCTCTACAAGACTTAGAATAAGGTAATTTCGGTGGCGTTGGAAAGCTAAAAGAAAGATCTAGAACTTTCTGTGAAATAGGCCAGACCCAAAAATGTCGTTATCACTTCGTAAAATGGGCCTAAAGGTAGGTTCTCATTTTAACTAAATGAAATGCACATTTTGTAATGTAAACATTAAGTTTAGCCCAAAGAAGTGACATGGGACTCAAAATGAGATATACCCATAACATTTTATGACATCCAAACATTAGGTAGACAAGCACATTGGTTTTTGACTCGGGTTTTAACGGTTTTAGGAAATGAAGACTGTTTTTTACTCGGACTCCAAATGTACTCTAATTACTGCCAAAACGACTGTAATGACACCTAGATGACGACCATGAGGTAGACACAAGTGTACGAATTACCTTTTATTAACCGATTTACAAAACATCATAAAATCGCGACATATGCTAAACATGCGGCCCAATCATCACTGGGTGTTTGGCGGGAGGTGCAGAAATGAGGTATCTACAGGCATCGACATCATCGGCAAAGTCAATCCGATAGGCACCAAAAGACATTGTTTTGTCCTCGTCGCAATCAACTACTTCACCAATTGGGTAGAAGCACAATCCTATGCATTCTTGACTGCCAAACAAGTGGCCAAGTTCATCCAAGACAACATCATCTGCAGATATGGGGTACTCCATAAAACCATCAGCGACCAAGGCTCCTACTTCCGGCCCTGAAACGCAAGCATTGTTAGACAAATACCAAATCAAACGACACCGTTCGTCCCTCAATCGTCCCCAAACCAACGAAGCTGTAGAGGCAGCAAAAAAAACACTTGTCACCATCATAAAAAAGATGCTGGATATTTATCGCGATTGGCCGAGCAAACTCTCATTCGCACTTTGGGGATACCGAACCTCCATTCGAACACCAACAGGAGCAACACCCTTCTAACTAGCATACGGTATGGATGCAGTAACACCAGTGGATTTGGAAGTCCCAGCTCCAGGCATCCTACTAGAAAGTCAAGTCCCTGAGGCGGAATGGACACGTCGAAAGTTCGAGCAACTCATCCTCCTAGATGAACGACAACTCAACGCCTTGCACAATGTCCAGCTATAACAACGACGTATACAACGGGCATTCAATAAAAAAGAAAAACCCAGAAACATCCAAGAAGGCGACTTGGTCCTCAAGTCGGTTCGAGCACAGTTAACCGTCTATCCGAGGGGGAAAATCAAACCCAATTGGGTCAGGCCATACCTAGTCATGAAAATCCTTTCGAGGGCGCAGTGAGATTGAGTGACCTAGACGGGAAAGACTTCACAAACCCAACCAATCTAGACCATGTCAATAAATACTAACCTTGAACCTTAGCACCAGCAACCAATGACCATTCCCTAAGTTCATAACGAGTGACCTCAATCCCACTTTCAAGTCAATTTCTCAAAAGTTCTGATTTGAAATTGCATGTTTAATTGAGTCTAAGTTACGACAACTTGCCATGTTTCCAGCAGACTTTGATTTTTAAAAGGTATCATCCATTTGCATGCAAACAGAACACCTGAACTACAAGCATGGTTTGATTTCACCTCTTCAGGTGAATAGGTAGGTAGTCCTCTCTTATGTAAGGAGGATACAACCACAACACCCAAACAAAACACTTGAACTACACGCATGGTTTGTGATGCGTGTCATTTATATGATGTTTTACACCTCATTTTACACGCATTTCAGAGCTCATTTGTGTAGTTTAAGCTACCATTTCCCCTATTTCCGTCTACTTTCGTGTTTTTGTACATTATTGCAGAAATGTGAAGAATTCAACGGAAATTGACCTAAATCCGTCCCCGACTGTCCCGCATTGCATTTGACGTGAAAAATTCACTGAAGGAATGAGCTTGGTGCGCATTTCAAGGCCCAAAAGGCCAATCCACGAGATTATAGAAGCCACTATCAGCTACTTCAGTCGATCGACCACTGCCTTCAGTCGATCGACCAACCTGCGGGATCTAGTAGCTACTGTTCAGCTCAGAGCAGTCTATCGACCGGTCACCTCCGTCGATCGACCACACCGCTACTCAGACGAGAATTAAAAGATCGAGAAATAGCAAGCCCATAGTACATTAGTTTTTAGAATAAGAAATACGTTGTATTCTATATAACGTAAGCTAGGTTATTCAGTTTTGGTATCTAGTTTTCAGCATACAGTTCTTAACACAGTTCATTTATTTTTCGTCAATAAAGTTACTCCTTTGCAATCGGTTTTTGGATCCTTTTCTCTGCAATTTCGGTATTTCCTCTGTTCTTATTTCAGTTCGATTGCTTTTTTATTGTTCATAGATATAAATTGCTAGTTAGTATCCAAAGACAATTATCGTTTATCGCTATTTGTTATTTGATTACTTCAAACATGAATTCAATAGTTTATTTCATTATGATTATTGTTGTTTTTATCAGTATCATGAGTAGCTAATTTAATTGTGCTAGGATGTAGGGGAATTATAGTGTAGGCGGCACTAGAATTAGGGAACCCTAATCGAGTGTTGGTCGATCGACCACCCTACCCGGTCGATCGACTGACCACGTGAGGTTTACCTTCATTTTAATTGATTTAAATGTTGTATTTGACAAATCGAATGCATGCGACTAGTTGAATGCTTAATATATGACTGACCCATTAGATCGAAAGATAGGAAAAGTTGATAGATCACCAATTAAAATGACTAAACTATACTGAGATCGAAAGATAGGTAAAGTTTAGATTATAAGTCACTTTTCAGGACGAGAGTCAGTATTAGTGATATTAGGGACTTGTAGCGAGATCGAAAGATGCTATTTGTTAAAAGTGGACCGAGAGGACCTCTTGTTTTCCCGCCTCATGTGTTTGATTTAGACCTGCTTAGTTTGCTGCCGCCGAAACTAGAGTGAACCGACCATCCTTGCACCCCTTTAATATCTGTTTTTATCCGTCTTTTTAGTTTATTGTCTTTTATCGCCTTAGCTATAGATCAAATCAACTCAAAACCCCCCACATTTCTGTTACCTTAGACCGAAATTAAACAACTAGAAATTACGTCTGCCTCTCTGTGGTTCGACCCGACTGCCGCTAGCTATAGTTGTAGTTGGAGATTATAAATTTATTTTTGACACGTCACGACGGGTATCAGTTTGATTTCACCTTTTCAAGTGAATACGTAGGCAATCCTTTCTTACACAAGAAGGATACAACCATCCCCACACACAAAAAACAACAACCCAAACAAACTTAAAAAAAAAAAGCATTCCCTTTCCTCACAAAAAAAAAGAAGGCCATTCTCTCTTCCCACAAAAATCCCCTTCACATGTGCAATGTTTAGGACAATTCAAACCGAATTACCTTTACAGTATGGATGGAGAAACAATAAATGTTCACAACTGTTTTTAGCACAAGCAATTCTCTTATTTAATTAATAATGGAAAGGATTACAAACTTGACAACAATAAAGCTGAACAAGTCCACGACTTGCCAAGCTAGGGTGTCGACTAGGACATCATACATAATAAAACTAACACACACAAACACACAATACATAACTAATACAACATAATAAAAACGCACACAAACGCTAATACAACATAATAATAAAGCGGGTAATGGAGGTCTTCACTCTTCCATCTTACCCTTGCCTTTGTCTTCGGGATGCATCTTCCTCTTGTTCTTCTTGCTAGCCCGCCTAGCATGGGCTTCCTCCTCGGAACGGATCGTCACCGGATCCACAACAGCAACGGCACCCGGGCCCTTACACGACCCTATACTCGGCCCAAGCCGAGCCCACACGCAGCTCACCGCCTCTTGGGGACCCAAGCTCTTCTTCTTCGGTGGCATCATCACATCCGGGCTCACATTATCGCCAAAGTCTTCAAGGTAGGGGCGATTTACCTTGGCCGCCTCCCCATACTTGAAGTCGATGACTTCATCCTTGGGGAACTTTGACCTTTCTTCCAAGGTCGAAGGTCTGGACCATTTGACATAAGCGGGAGTCACCCATGTCGTTAATGCGGGGTTTGGTACCTCCCACATCGGCCGAGTGGCCCACCACCTCTTGAAAGCTTCCATAAGCTCGGAGTTTCGGAAAACACTCTCTTGGACGAGAGTATCTTGAGCGGGGACCTATTGTTGACGACCCATTTGCCTCAAGACCCTTTCCGGAAAGATGAAGGAAGCAACTTTTAAGCCCATAACCATCAAAGAACGAGAAGAAGCGGCCGGAGTGGGCAACCCCGTAAAGGACCTCAAGTGCCACCACGGCACCACCTAACGGATGTGAGGACCACCCTCCTCCACCAATTTTGAGGTCCAATGGGCCTCGGTGCATGCAAAGCTATCCGCATAGAACTTCTTTCTTATGGTAAGATGACGAAAGGAGTAAGAAGAAGCATCAACCAGAGGCTCAACATACCTTAGCCTCTCCATAAGCCATACTTTGAAGATCCTAGGGGATCGAAACGAAGGGACTTGTCCATAAGAACCCTTCTTGTCCAAAGCTTGGACAATCTCACTAAGCACCAACCACGATGGATCCCACCCATTCTCCATTTGCTCGACAACATGAACAAGGGTCATGCTACCATACCACCTTGGCCCCTCCTTCTTCAAAGCATCAACAAGGAGGTAAGCATGCACTTGGCAAAAGGCAAGAGCCCTTCTTCTAGCTACCTCTGAAATATTGACATCCATGCGATCGGAGAAGATGTTGATAAGAGACAACATATCAACACCGTGAGGAGCAAGGGAGAAGTTCGCTTGGCTCCTCGACAAGCCTAAGATGGAACGAAACTTCTTTTTATTGCACAACCGAGTAGGAGGAAGCACCGGAGTACAACTTGGCCACCCTCCAAAAGCACCCACCTCTTCGGCAAGAGGGCAAATTTCACCTTTCGGGAAGACGAAAACAAGATGTTTCACATCCCAAAAACGAGAGCATGATTCATAGAACGAGGATTGCACCTTGACTTGACGATACACCAACAACTGACCAACTCCCATTAAAACGAGTTGATACTTCTCGGGAGGCGATATGTCCCGACACCAATGTCGCAACCTATATCCAAAACTATCCATGAATTATTTTATGGAATAAGAAGAGAGTTTTCGTTGAGATGTTTTGTATTTCGGATGATGAAACAATGAAGCACAAAACTCCCAATTTATACAAAACAATCAGCGTCTTTTTTCCGAAAAATGGGGAGGTCCCTGGCATCGCCCAGGAGCTCGCGCCTCTTTGGGCTACTTCTAAAAATCTGCACCTTGACTTTTCCTTGTCAAGTTGTGCTTCTTTCTAACACCTCACTTTTCTCGCCTTAGGGCTGGCGCCTCATTAGGCTTACCCAGAAATTTTTGTGTTTTCTCACACTCACATTTCCTTGGATTCACGTCTTACGAAATCCGACACGGTTTTCATTACTCAGCTTTAAACATACGGGTTTTTCACTTCCTTTTTAGGGGGGAAGGGCTAGTCGCCCCGATCCGCGAGAGATCGTTTCCATGTCAGTCGAAATTTTCAAAAAAAAAATCGCATTTCCGTAAAATTGATACATGAAGTCAATTTTTCTCAAAGCACTCTTGCAAATTCGAGTCTTGATCTCGCAAAAATCAAAATAAACACACTCACAAAAATCCTTTTGAAATTCATTCATGACGGTTTGAGTTTCAATTCTTCTGTTGCAATTAAATTTTGGCAAAATTCGATGCAATTTAATTCAATCACGAATTAATTTCTCGAAATTTCAAAACAATGCCAAGCGTGACGTCTTGTCGCGGAATTTTCAAAAATACATTTTCGAACAAACAATTTCAATTTTAACTTTGAGTCATTGTGGTTATTTTGTTTTCAACAGATACTTTGCATGTTTACGTGTATGCAAACACATATATACAAACCTCCTCAAGAAAAATATCCACATATAAACAAAAGTCCAATTCATGGGCAAGCAACTATAAACTACTCGACGTCTCACAGCGGGCCAGCCTCGGCCCTGCTAAGAGTCGCTGGCAAAGAAGACACCACCTCCTGCTCTGGCGTCCTCTCGAGAGAACTCTCTAGCGTCTCCCGCTCCATCGTGACACAAAGTTCCTCTGCCTCGGCCAACTAAGCCCTGAGAGAAGAAATCTCAGCATCCCGGCTCCGTAGCTCTTCCTCGCGGCGCCTCAGCTTCTGGTGTCGAGCGGTGAGTCCGAGCTCATGTGCCTGAATCGTCGATCTTGCCTCGTCCAACACAACACGGACCCGAGCAAGCTCAGCCGGATCCGCATTACTCTACAAATTTCATCATGGGTCGCTAAGATCTAACCATGACATGCAACACAAAAAGACACAAAAATAACCAACAAAAGGCACCTGTAGAAGCCGAGACTCCCTCGCAACCAGGTCACCAGCAAGCGCCCTCCACCGGTTAGCCATCTGCCACAGACCCTGATTACTAACGGTCGACACCTACACAACAAAGCAAAACCTTTCAGCAAAACGGCAACACATAGAGCAAAACAAAATACAAACAAGAAGGAGAGCTCAGGATGACAGCTCACCCACATAACCGCCCGCCTCCACTCCATGCCAGCGTCCGTTATCTCAGGAACCGCAGGCTCTGGCAAACGCAGCTGCAACTCCTCACCACTAGGCCCTAGGAAAGTAGTCTTTGCCATGAAAGCTTGGGCCTGGGCTCTCATGAGGTGGTCAACACCCTGCAACGCAAAGCTATGTTAAATGTAACAAACTCCTCTCTACCAAAAGCAAAAGCAACAATGAGCACGAGTTGATGGAAACATACCTCAATCAGGTACCAAGCAAGCCTCGACAAACGGAAGGTGTCGTAGTCCACCCCCGCAACAGCAAGTCCTCACCTCCACGACCGTGAAGGTGCTCCGCAACCTCGTCAGGCGTCAACTCCTGGAATAACACCTTAGGCAGGTCGAAAAGCACCACGAAAGTCACATTGAAGCACTGACGAGCCAAACGCTCGCCAAGGTACCAAATAGGGTCGATCGCCGTCTCTAGGTACAAGGCCTGACAACTATGAGGCCGCAAGCGCTCTCTGACAAAGGCGAGTACACCAGTGTAGTGCACCCAGGGCCACCCAACAAATTGGATCCACGATAAATCTAGTTTACTAACTAGGGGCTTTCTAGCTACCTAGTAATCCTATCTCTACCTCCTTTCACAAAACAAAAGAGGTAAGGAATGAAAACTTACATCGCCAAGCCAAAGGGCGTTCATGTGACGCCTGTAGTCGAAGTAAGTCGACTTGGTGGACTTCTTCCGAGCCACCATCAAGACCTTCACAGCCGGGTAAACTAGGGGCACATCACCCACTGTCTCCGGACGCAAGGTGGGTATGTAAGAAAACAACCAAGCCTGCGAAACAAAACACAGCAACAACAAAATAGCCAACTTTAAAAAAAATACCAAACACAACACAAAAGAAAAAAAAAAACAACCAACAAAACCGCTCGTACCTCCAAGATGAGGCCAGGACCAACTAAAGCAAGGGAACTCCCATCCTCCATCGTCACTAAACGAACAGCGGTGTGGAAGTAACGGATAAACCGGGCCAGAGCAGGCGTCACCCAGTCGTACTAACCTAGGGCGTCCAAGTCAGCTAGCAAAGGAAGAACTTTGGTCGACAAGCGCTCGCCCTTGTCACCAAAGTACGTGGCACCCAAGAAGTACCACAACCACAACCGCGCCTCCTGCGCGTCAGCCTCAGCCTAAGCCTCTGCATCAGGGCTCGCCAACGGCTCCGGAACAAAGCAAGTCACCTTCATCTTGAAGTGGTCCCTCACGTAAGAGTTCGCCATCAAGAAGGGGGTAATATCAGTCGGAGCAAGAAAAACATTGCCGATCAAGCCCTTGATCACGGCCGAAAACACTCTCTCCGGTCTCTCCGGAAACTGAACCGGCATCTCGCCATAGGGAAGACCCAACACCATGGCAAAATCCTCCAAGGTGATGCGGATCTCCCCAAACTACATGTGAAACGACGACATCCTGTCCTAGTAGCGTTCCAACATTGCACAGATCAAACACAGGTTCGACTTAATCGAAGCCCCGTGAATCTTGTGCCAAGCAGCAACCACCAGGCCCATGGCGGACCTCTCTATCAACGTCCTCGAACCCACTCGCAGGACGTCATAGTAACTCATGGAAGTCGAGAAGCCTGAGAATGTCCTCATGGTAGCAACATCCTGAAATTGAAAATCAAGCAAGGTCAGAACGCCTATTCAGGTCAGAAACGGCAAAAATAACAAAATCTCAACAAAGCAGCAAACTCACCAGGCCCTCGTGTGCACGGTAAGAGATGTGAGTGTCGAGCCGCAACAGCCACTGGCTGTCGTAAAAACCTGCAGCCCAAACAGGCGTGCCCGCAAGTTCAGCCCCCGCGGAGCCTGAACCCGCCTAGCCTCCCAGTCGCGGACCAAAGTATCGTCTTTCGGGGTCTCCACTCTCCGCCTCTTCACACCGCGAGACTGCATGGTACGACGAGGACCCCTCTCAATAACCCGCACGACTCCCTCGAGCTCCTGCCTAAAGAGCCGAGGAGCTCTCCTCCTAGTAGTGACCCTGCTCCCGGATGTGCCAGCCATAGACTCCGCCTGAGTCCCACCAACAACCACAACCACGCCAGGCTCCTCCCAAGCCTCTACAATCCCCTCAAGTCTAGCAGTCTCAACCGCGGGCTCCTCCTCGGAAGCGTCCTCCAAGGTCCTCGATACCTCCACCTCCAAGGCCTCAGCCTCGGACCCAGCGGGCCTAGCGGCCCCTGAACACTCACCTGAAACCAAAACAAAAACAATGTCAGACGAAATTTTAGCATTACGACAACACAAAAAAAATAGAATCCCAAAAACAAAAATCACCTGCAAATGCAAAAAAAAATAAGCAAACAAGAGCAAGGGCAAACCCGCCCAATCCCATCCAGCACAAAAGCTCACAAAAAAGACGACTCCCCCTTCATTTCAAGAGAAAGACGTGTCAAAATGACAGCAAAAAAAACACCAAGCACCCCTGGGCCAACACAAGGTCTGAAAAAATAATAAACGACAAAAAATGCCCATCACAATCAGGCATTTTACAAAATTCAAAAGGTAATTTTACACCAAATTGAGCGCAAACGGGTCAAAAATTCAAATTACGGCCACGATAATGCAACGTGACGCGATCACGCTTTAGGACGACCTAAACTACCATCGATGTCAATTCTAAGCAAGGTGGCTCAGTCTGATAAGGGCAAAATGTGGAATTTCACCCCTAGCACCCAACAAAGATTCAACATAGCAAAGACGGCATTCCCCGACTACAATGCAACATAGTGGGGCACACAACTCGAGCAAACAACATTGACATTGCAAAATGAGATGATTTCTTATCTCATTCACGTTTTTCGCACCTAGGGAGCGGGAACGAGGTAGCGGGAACGGGGACCAAAATGCAAAATAAAAGCACCCCTATACTCCTAAACAGATTTCTGATCTAATGCAAGCATCAATTTCACTCAAAATGGGCAAATCAAAAATGCCCAAATCGATTTCAAGCGAATTAGGGTTTCATCCTGATTCAATAAACAAAAAGGCGAACAAATTCAAGTGGAATCAAGAGGTAGACACAAGTGTACGAATTACGTTTTATTAAATGATTTACGAAACGTCATAAAATCGTGACATATACTAAACATGCGGCCCAATCATCACTGGGTGTTTGGCGAGAGGTGTAGAAATGAGGTATCTACAGGCATCGACATCATCGGCAAAGTCAATCTGATAGGCACCAAAAGACATTGTTTTGTCCTCGTCGCAATCAACTACTTCACCAATTGGGTAGAAGCACAATCCTATGCATTCTTGACTGCAAACAAGTGGCCAAGTTCATCCAAGACAACATCATCTACAGATGTGGGGTATCCCATAAAACCATCAGCGACCAAGGCTCCTACTTCCGGGCCTAAAACGCAAGCATTGTTGGACAAATACCAAATAAAACGACACCGTTCATCCCTCAATCGTCCCCAAACCAACGAAGATGTAGAGGCAGCAA
Organism: Silene latifolia; assembly: GCF_048544455.1. Taxonomy (NCBI): domain Eukaryota; kingdom Viridiplantae; phylum Streptophyta; class Magnoliopsida; order Caryophyllales; family Caryophyllaceae; genus Silene; species Silene latifolia. The sequence goes on from NC_133537.1 coordinate 178,178,052, forward strand.
ACAAAACACTTGTCACCATCATCAAAAAGATGCAGGATAATTATCGCGATTGGCCGAGCAAACTCTCATTCGCAATTTGGGGATACCGAACCTCCATTCGAACACCAACAGGAGCAACACCCTTCTAACTAGCATACGGTATGGATGCAGTAACACTAGTGGATTTGGAAGTCCCAGCTCCAGGCATCCTACTAGAAAGTCAAGTCCCTGAGGCGGAATGGACCCGTCGAAAGTTCGAGAAACTCATCCTCCTAGATGAACGACGACTCAACGTCTTGCACAATGTCCAGCTATAACAACGACGTATACAACGGGCATTCAATAAAAAAGAAAACCCCAGAAATATCAAAGAAGGCGACTTGGTCCTCAATTCGGTTCGAGCACCGTTACCCGTCGATCCGAGGGGGAAAATCAAACCCAATTGGGTCGGGCCATACCTAGTCTTCACAAACCCAACCAACCTAGACCATGTCAAGAAATACTAACATTGAACCTTAGCACCAGCAACCAATGACCTTTCTCTAAATTTATAACGAGTGACCTCAATCCCCCTTTCAAGTCAATTTCTCAAAAGTTCTGATTTGAAATTGCATGTTTAATTGAGTCTAAGTTACGACAACTTGCCATGTTTCCAGCAGCCTTTGATTTTTCAAAGGTACCATCCATTTGCATGCAAACAGAACACCTGAACTACGAGCATGGTTTGATTTCACCTCTTCAGGTGAATACGTAGGTAGTCCTCTCTTATGCAAGGAGGATACAACCACAACACCCAAACAAAACACTTGAACTACAAGCATGGTTTGAGTTCACCTTTTCAGGTGAATACGTAGGCAATCCTTTCTTACACAAGAAGGATACAACCATCCCCACACACAAAAAAAACAAACCCATACAAACTTAAAAAAAAAAAAGCATTCCCTTTCCTTACAAAAGAAAAGAAGGCATTTCTCTCTTCCCACAAAAATCCCCTTCACGTGTGCAATGTTTACGACAATTCAAACCGAATTACCTTTACAATAACCATTATTTGATGTGACCATTATTTGAGCATATTTAGTCCCCGAATTAGCCTTGTTCCCATGCTTTTTAGTGCATATTTAGGTCATTTATTATCTTTAGTCCTTTGTTTTGCATATTCTTTTAGGTTTTGTTCCCTTGGTAGGAAAGGAGTGCAAACCTTGCATTTTCATGGCAAAATAGAGTTAAATTGATTGAATTCAATTACCAAGCATCAAAGAGAAGACAAGACTAGAAAGCCTTTGTACATACTATAGTAGATGGGCAATGATGAGAAAAGATCCTTGCATCTCCGACAAGATCCTCGAGGATTGTTGGAAGAAGAAGGGAGAAAAGAAGAAAAGAAGGAAGCTGACCCAAAATCCGAGCGGATTGCCCTCGGGACGCCCGTCCAAGACCAGGAATCCGAGCGTCTTTGCCAGAGCGACACCCGTCCAAAAACACCACAATCCGCCCGTCCAGCCAGATAATCCGCTCGTCCAACAAGGCCACAATCCGCTCGTCCCGTGCCTTGGACGCTCGGATTGTGTTACAACAACTTTCCATTCTCTCCTTGTTCTATGAAGGATGCGCATATCTCGGAAAGACCGGCGAAAAGGAGACTCGCATATTTTTCTGAGAGGAGCGATTCCTCAAGGACTTAATCGTCATTTAAGCCCTTAGTAATTACCCTAGTTTGTGTACCTAATCCCCACTATAAATACCCCATTAGTCTAATTAGATAATCATGTTCTTCTTATCAATCTTTAGTGTATTTTATATCATTCTAATCTCTTCTTAATCTTGTAATCAACTTTTAATCAAGTCTTAATACAAATCTCATTTCCTTAATCTCTCTTTTGTTCATCTTTTATTTTGGGTAATTGAAGATTATTTGGGTTATTATTGGGAGATTGACAACCTTCCAATCAATCATCAAGTACTTTTATTATTCTTTGCTTTATTATTGGAATCATTAGTAGGTATAATTCTCTTAGTCCCTTTTTATTTATTGTTAATCATCTTCATTTATTCATCATGTTTTACTTTGTTGGTATGATTGACAACCTTGCTAGCATGTTCAACATGATAATGAGTGAGTAGTTTCCTTAACTAGGGTTAATGGGTAATTAGGGGAAACCAACATGGGGGATGATTCATGCTTAATTTAATATGTTTTCATAGTTTATTTGCTTGCTTGTTGTGATCTCAACTTATGCACATGTTATGTTTGATGAAATGCGAGCCTATGAATCCTTGCATTTTTTACCCATCACTTATCTTTTCAATGAGACTTGTAAGATATAAACCAACTCGAGTCTCATTAGACCATGTATATAGTTGAGTAGGGAAGATTAAGTCGACTTGTAGGTGTTGTAAAATCTAATCGATTCGGCTCCGGGACCCAAACTTTCCTAGGATTGTAAGATATAAACCAACTCGATCCATCACAACAATAATTGCTTGCTTATAATTTGAGAATATGTTTGTATGATCAATTCCCATAAATCCCGTATGACCCCATGACACCGTAGTGCCTTTTATCAATTGTTTACATCCCTTTTTAAATCATCTTGCTTGTTTACTTTCATTTCTATTTAGTTTAGTGATCTTCTATTTCAAACCCCAAGTTGTGACACCCCTAGACACCGCTACTTGCAATTGAAAATCTTACTTCAATATCCGCCCCTTGGGATCCGACCTTTACTTGCCTCTTTACTAATAGTAGAGTTATTTGTGGAGATATAAATTTTGTTTTGGTCTAGTTGCTCCTAACGACAAGTACCGAAAACTAAACCTCCCAAGAGGTCCCGACCAAAAATGGCGCCGTTGCCGGGGACGGTGTTAAGTTGATTTAGATTTTTTTAAATTGTTATTAGCTGTGTCTTTCTTTGCCTTGGGGAAGTAAAACTCCTCAAGGTTTGTTCTAATTATTTTCAAGTTGTTTGATATTTTGCATGTCTAAGTTACCCTTTGATCACGAAATTGTAAGGACTTTGACAAACAATAGAAGACTTGCTAGAGGTACTTTGAGAGGTATTGGTGAGGTTGTAGATATTCAACCAAATGCTATTGAGTTCGTCAACCCTTTTGCAAGAGAAGGTGAGGAGAACCCAACACAAAATCAACCCACAATGCCTAAATTTTCATCATATTCCATACCAACCGAGGAGAACCTACCCAATGGTACTCCCACACCACAACACTTAACCGGAAATTTCATTGCCAAATCCGCATTTATCCAATTAGTCGAAAGAAGCCAATTTGGGAGGATGCCTAGTGAAGACCCTCATTCTCACATGGAGACTTTTTGTGACTATTGTGATGCGATTTCACAAACCGGTGTAACTCAAGACCAAATTCGATGGGTCTTATTCCCTTTTTCTCTAATTGGCACCGCAAAACAATGGTTGAAAGGCCTTGATAAGGCCACTCTCGGAATTGACTCTTGGAAGAAATTGGCTCTAGCTTTCTACAAAAAGTTCTACCCACCGGAAAAGACTAACATGCTAAGAGCTCAAATTACGGGCTTTAAGCAAAGAGATGAAGAATCTTTGTATGAAGCTTGGGAGCGGTTCAAGGGAATTTGTCGCTCAAGTCCTCATCATGGACTTAGCGAGTGGTTCTTGGTACAACAATTTTGTAATGGTCTTTATGAAGACTCAAGAAACATTCTCAACATGGGATCAAATGGTATGTTCACCGAAGTTGACGATAATCAAACTTGGAACAAGATTGAGGAAATGGCGGTCCATAATTCACAATATAGTAGACCTCGCAAGGCTACTAGAGGAGGAAAGCATGAAGTAGACTCTATTACTCAATTGGGTGCTCAACTTAGCGCTCACATTGATACCATCAACTTGAAGTTCGAAAAAGCTATGGCTAGACTTGAAGAAAACTCAAAACACCAAAGCAACATGTTAATGCCATAACGGCATCTTCATCAATCCTAAGTGGGATATGTGAGAATTGTGGAACTTTGGGACATGACCAAAGTGAATGTAGGGGAACAAATGAACAAGTAAATGCTTTTCAAGTATACAAGAGTGGTACCCCTTATTCAAATTATTACAATGAAAACACCTAATTCCACCCAAATCTCTCATACAAAAGCCCAAATGTTCAAAACCCTCAACCAACATACACCCCACCTCCCATGAGAAACCAAAATCAAAGAACCTTTTACAACCAAAACCAAGGTTACCAAAATCAAACTCCATACAATCAACAAAATGACCAAGGTTTTGATGTTCAAAAAGTGGTCCTCCAAATGTAAAAGAATCAACAAGAGTTTTTCACTCAAATGCAAAAGGATAGTCAAGCAAAGGAAATCACCATCAATAACATCCTAGCCCACACCAAAATGTTGGAAACCCAATTGACTCAACTAGCACCTTCAAGCTCACAAAGACAAAAGGGGCAATTACCACCTCAAAGTAATCCCCCGAGACATGAAACGGTTAGTGCCATTCACTTGAGGAGTGGTACGAGGTATGAAGCTAAGCACCAAAGAAGCAAGTTAAGGATGAAGTTGTGGAAGCTAGTGACAAAGAAGAAGTTGTGCAAAACTCAAAAGATGGAGAACCAACAAAAGAAGAAGTTTCAAAGAAAAGTGAAGACAAGGCCAAGGAGAAGGATCCCATTGTGATTAGACTTCCTTTTCCAAGTCGTCAAGCTAAGCCCAAATTTGATGACCAACTTGGAAAATTTATGGAAATTGTGAAGAATTTGGAAGTCTCGATTCCTTTTACAGAATTAATCAATCACGTGCCGGCCTATGCGAAGTACATGAAGGACATCCTTACGAAAAAGAAGTCGATCCGGAAGCTTGAGACTATCGCCTTCACTAAGGCGTGTAGTGCAGTCCTTCAAGGGAGTTCACCTCCGAAACTTAAAGATCCGGGAAGCTTCTCAATACTGTGTACCATTGGCGACACCACGATTAACAAAGCCTTATGTGATCTTGGGGCTAGTGTTAGTGTTATGCCGTATTCGGTGAGTAAAAGGTTAGGGATGGGAGAGCTTAAATATACCAACATCACACTCCAAATGGCCGATAGATCAACGAAGACACCATTAGGGATATGGGAAGATGTTCCCGTAAGAGTTGGGAAATTTTTCATCCCGGTGGACTTTGTCATTGTTGACATGGAAGAAGACTCCAATATTCCAATCATTCTAGGTAGACCTTTCTTTCACACCGCGGGTGCGGTGATAAACGTGAAGTATGGAGAGCTCACTCTAGAGGTGGGAGATGAGAGCATAACTTTCAATCTTGACAAGACCATGAGAGCTCCCCGTTTGCATGAACCATGTTTTATGGTTGATCATTATAGCCGGAAGGATGAGAGGAAGAACTCGGAAATTCAATGGAAGAAGAAAATTGATGATGCTCCATCAAAAGAGCAAGGGAATTGTAACAAACAGAGCTTGAAAAGCTCACCAAAGTCAAGCAATGAAGAAGATGGCCTTGTTGGCCAAAACAAGAAAGAGGGATAGTTGTCTCTATCAACTCAAGAGATCTTTAGTGACCAAGTAGACGAAGTTTGTGGTCTTTGGGATGACGAGTTTGAAGGGATTTTCAATCCCTATATTGGTAATACTATCAATCAAGACCAACATGAAGGACAACAAGTGCAAAGATCTATTGAGGATCTTTATCATGATAATGAACAAGCTTTTGACTACTTCTTGAAGGTGTTGAGTAACATCAACAACACCTTGGCCATGCCCCCATAACATCTCACTAAGGATGAGAGTTTGGTGGAGTCCTCTCCAAACCACCATTTGTAAATATTTTTAACTCCCTAACTTGCATTTTAATTCATTGCATTTTTGTCATTTTTGGATTTTTGTGCCTTGATCAAGATATTCATCATTTTTTAGAGAAGTGAGGGAGGGACTAATGATTTTATTGATGTGTAGTGCTTTAACATAGTGTGGGGATAGCAATTGCCTAAGCTAATCATGCCTTTGTAGTGCCCCTACAATGAAGAACACGGGATTTGAAGAATGAAAATGACACGGGTTATGCAAGTGCACGGATGGACCTGAATCCGGGTAGACCAGAAGGAATCCGAGCGGCTTATGGGTAATCCGCTCATATTATTGGAATCCGAGCGTCTGAGAAGGAATCCGTCCATCTAAATGAGCTGCAAAAATCAAAAATCTGGTTTGTAAGAGAATCCGAGCGTCCCAGCTGAGAAGACGCTCGTCTGAAACTGGCCGCTCGTCTTTGTAGAAAGACGCTCGTCTTTTTGCCAGTGCACATTAAGAAAAGTTCCTGTAACCTAATCCGCTCATCTTTGAGGAAAGCCGCTCGTCCTACATTGCAGAATTCGCTCGTCTTCTCTGAAAGACGCTCGTCTTAAGGCGAGTTTTCCTGAAGCCCATTTGAGCAGAATCCGAGCATCCCGACAGGAATCCGCTCGTCTTTGCCCTGCTGTTTTGAATTTTTCGGGTGTTTTAAACCCCTTCCCACATAAACCCCAAAACCCTCATCCTCTCCATCACCAAAAACAAAATTTCCTCAACCAAATTCCACAAAAAACAAATCAAAATTTCCTCACAACAAGAATTAATCACTCCTTTTGCAACAATAATTGATTCAAGCACCAAAATCTTCAACCTTTTAGTCGATTTTTGAAATACAAAGCAAAATCCTTTCATCTTAAATCGATTTGGGCATAATTAGAAATTGAAGATTTTCAATCTTTTCTTGGTGTAATCGACAATGGCAAGAACAAAAGGAGCAACAAAGGTACTCAAAGCAAAGACACTTTCAAAAAGGCAACAAAGTCTTCAAGCAAGGAAAGCTTCAATGGCTATGGTGGTTTCTAATGCAAACTTGGAAGTTCAACAACAAGATCCTCCCTTGGAAGCTCCAACATCAACAACTCCGGAAATCGCTCAATTATCCAACTATCCGGAGGTAATTTTCATTTCCGACTCCCATAGAGATACATTTGCCAAGTATGCTAAGAAAGCCATTTTGCCCACCAAATTCGTTTGTGAAGATGCCTTGAACAAATTGGGTGTCCTTGAATAAACAAAAGCCCTCTTTAAAGCCATGGGATTGGGTAAATTGTTTACCATAAGAGAATTGACATACCCCTCCCTTACCTTGGAATTCATAAGTTCATTGAAAGTGACTAAGGTAGAGACTAGAGAATACATCGAGTTTCGTCTTGCAAATGTGAATAGGCGCATCACTTTTGATGTTTTGAGTAAGATATTAGGCCTTAGTGATACACCATATTATCACAAGATGCCCGAAAAGTATGACCCCGCTCCTCTTTGGGAGACAATTTCCGGGAATAAATTTGTGAGCTTTCATGTTTGTCGTGCTCTATTAGTCCACCATCCGGGCATTAGAGTGTGGCACAAGGTCATCGGGAATACTATAATAGCAAGAAAAGGCACTAATCATTTTACCAAGCTCGATTGTGTTCTACTTGAGTCGGCCTTAAATGTAGGAAGGGAATTCACTAAGCCATACAATGCTCTAAGACTTTTGATGGAAAGATGGCTTAATGTAGATTGTGGTAAGGAAGGCACCGCTCATATTCTAAATGGAGGTCTAGTTACTCTCTTGGCCAAGCACTTTGATCCAAATTTCAACAAAGATAACACCTATGTGGCGATCAAAGGGGGTCATCTCATTGATATGGACGCCATGATTAACAAGTTTAAGTGGGTCGAGCATAATTCTCTTGACACCAACTATGGGTGGCTAACCAATGATGCTAGATCCTTCATTTTGCCTTCAAAGATTTGCTGATTGAGTCCTCACCGAATAAAGTACCTTCTTCCAATCTCCAAGGACGCCGAGTACATCATCCGTCAACAAATAGGCGAAATCGAAGAGCCCTCCTCCTCCATTGTCTCACCACCCTACCGATTCAAATATCAAGAGTTCAAACCCAAATATGTTGAAGTAGGAAATGATTACATGACTCTACTCATGAGAGAAATGCACAAACAAGCTTATAATGATCGAGTAGATGCATACTTGGCCCAATATCCACCCCTCCTTCATTTAGCTAGTCAAGGACTACTAGATACATCATGTCCTTTGCCTAGTTGGGCGGATAGGGAAGTTTTCTTCCGAGCACATCTAGTGGTGAAAGACCGGGTGAAGATGAGAATGTTGATGATGAGGGTGTTGATGATGAGGTTGTTGATGATGAGGGTGTTGATGAAGAGGTAGATGAATAAGAAGAGGCTAATGAAGATGATGAAGAAAGTGAGCAAGATTAAGGAAGTGGAAGTCAATATGAGAGTGGAAATGGTTCCAATTCTTTGGAGGAAAATGATGATATGATGGAGGATTAGCAAACCTTGGAGACTCCTACACTCCCGAGGTTTGTCTACTTCTTTTGTTTTCTTTATTTTATCTTGATCATAGTCTTGAGAGTCCTAGCAACACGGAGGACTAACACCTTGGCCCCATTGAGGTGTTCTTTTTATTGTTCCCACATGAAAAATCCAACATGACAATTTATAGTTTCATGCATTGCATTTCGTGTGCATGAACTACCCTGAAATTTAAGACATTAGAAATAATGTCTATCTTGGTTTGGGGAAGTACATGCATACGCAACGGGAGGTACTCTAAATTACTCTCTCCGCCATAACAAAAACCCGTGCATCATGTAGTGTAGCTTAGTATAGCTTGCATTTAGTTTAGAAATCATGCATCATACTTGCATAATTTCCTATCATATTGGCCATTGAGGACAATGCCCAAACTAGTGTGGGGATGGGAAATTCTAACTTGACTTTTATTTAAAAATCCAAAAAAAATCAAAAATTTCGAAAAAATCAAAAAAAATTGAAAAATTGAAAATCCAAAAACAAGTTCATCTCCTTTGTAGTGTAGTCTTGTATATATTGTTTGTATATATTATGTTTGTCTATCCTTGTTCACATTGATAGACTACGCCACATCCGAGACATGAGGATATTGATGATCGCATGGTATGATCTTTCCAATCTCCTTTTTCCTCTCTATGTTAATGACTATGTGGCTTTATTTTGATTGATGCGGTATAAACAATGTGAATTTAGGACTTGCATTTCGATTATTTGTCATATTAGTTAGTAGAATCATATGCATTAGGATGTATATATGATAGTTGCATCATGGCATGTAGTTTACATGTTAAAATTTTTTTGTGAAACCGTCTACATGGGAATCTTGACAAGTGTATATAGGCCCTAGTAGATGTTTTTTCTTCTTAAGACTTTGCTTGTTAGAATACTTGTAAAACACCCTAGGATGTGTCATGCTAGTATCCTTTGACCCATGGATTAAGGCCTAGTCAAGAGTACCTTGTGGTGTGATAACTCCTTGGCTACCGTTTATTCCAAGGTTACCCTTGAAACCATGCAACCATCATTCATCCATGTTCTACCATATTTTGTCATCAAAGGGAATGGGCACAAAAAGAAATTGTTCAAAAATTTGAGTTCAAGAAATGAAAAGAAAAGAAAAAGTTTGCAAATGCATCAAAAGAAAAGAGGTGTAACAAAAATGAAAACTCCTATGCTTCAAATATAAGTCACCCTCGCTACATATGGGGTGACTTTGAAAATGTTAAAAAGAAAATGCAAAAAGTTGTCAAGTATTGAATTGCCAAAAATCAAAAGAAATGGCAAAAGAAAGTGTTCTCAAATGTTATATGCCACAAGAAATTGGGGGGAAAAACAACAACAAAGCAACCTCCGAAATGAAACTCAATTACTATTGATCCCTTTATCCATCGTATCCATTTTTGTGCATGGCAGAGAGGGGACAACCCTTCTTCTTGTCTAGGCAAGAGAGGGAATTCCGCGATCCTCCAGTGTTTCTAACACCATAGGGAGTCTATTCTTGACAAAACCATTTAACGATTGAGGACAAAGGTACCCTAGCTTGACACAACTTGGAGGTGATTTATTGGTATCCTTCTAGGCTTAGTAGTTTGAAGAAATTGCATTTATGAAGGAGTGTGTACCCTTGAATTGCTTCCCTTGTAGATAATTTCCGCCACTTAGATGAGGAAAGTGGGTATTCTTTTGTAGATGCATCCATTACTTGATTTTGTGTGCTTTAATGATTGGATGTGTCGCCTTTTTGGCAAGACCCACCTTGCCTTGCAAGAAGGCATCCTACCTCATAGTTGTCTTGTTGTGAGTTGAAGGGGCGGAGTGAGACCCGCTAATTGTCTCATATCGGCTATGCTATTAGGTTAGTTTAAATAACGGTCCTAGTTTTTGTCACCTCTTTACTCGGGACGAGCAAAGGTTCGGTTTGGGGATATTTGATGTGACCATTATTTGAGCATATTTAGTCCCCGAATTAGCCTTGTTCCCATGCTTTTTAGTGCATATTTAGGTCATTTATTGTCTTTAGTCCTTTGTTTTGCATATTCTTTGAGGTTTTGTTCCCTTGGTAGGAAAGGAGTGCAAACCTTGCATTTTCATGGCAAAATAGAGCTAAATTGATTGAATTCAATTACCAAGCATCAAAGAGAAGACAAGACTAGAAAGCCTTTGTACATACTATAGTAGATGGGCAATGATGAGAAAAGATCCTTGTATATCCGACAAGATCCCCGAGGATTGTTGGAAGAGGAAGGGAGAAAAGAAGAAAAGAAGGAAGCTGACCCAGAATCCGAGCGGATTGCCCTCGGGACGCCCGTCCAAGACCAGGAATTCGAGCGTCTTTGCCAGAGGGATGCCCGTCAAAAAACACCACAATCCGCCCGTCCAGCTAGACAATCCGCTCGTCCAACAAGGCCACAATCCGCTCGTCCCGTGCCTTGGACGATCGGATTGTGTTACAGCAACTTTCCATTCGCTCCTTGTTCTATGAAGGATGCGCATATCTCGGAAAGACCGGCGAAAAGGAGACTCGCATATTTTTCTGAGAGGAGCGATTCCTCAAGGATTTAATCGTCATTTAAGCCCTTAGTAAACCCTAGTTTGTGTACCTAATCCCCACTATAAATACCCCATTAGTCTAATTAGACAATCATGTTCTTCTTATCAATCTTTAGTGTATTTTATATCCTTCTAATCTCTTCTTAATCTTGTAATCAACTTTTAATCAAGTCTTAATACAAATCTCATTTCCTTAATCTCTCTTTTGTTCATCTTTTATTTTGGGTAATTGAAGATTATTTGGGTTATTATTGGGAGATTGATAACCTTCCAATCAATCATCAAGTACTTCTATTATTCTTTGCTTTATAATTAGAATCATTAGAAGGTACAATTCTCTTAATCCCTTTTTAATTATTGTTAATCATCTTCATTTATTCATCATGTTTTACTTTGTTGGTATGATTGACAACCTTGCTAGCATGTTCAACATGATAATGAGTGAGTAGTTTCCTTAACTAGGGTTAATGGGTAATTAGGGGAAACCAACATGGGGGATGATTCATGCTTAATTTAATATGTTTTCATAGTTTATTCGCTTGCTTATTGTGATCTCAACTTATGCACATGTTATGTTTGATGAAATGCGAGCCTATGAATCCTTGCATTTTTTACCCATCACTTATCTTTTCAATGAGACTTGTAAGATATAAACCAACTCGAGTCTCATTTGACCATGTATATAGTTGAGTAGGAAACATTAACTCGACTTGTAGGTGTTGTACAATCTAATCGATTCGGCTACGGGACCCAAACTTTCCTAGGATTGTAAGATATAAACCAACTCGATCCATCACAACAATAATTGCTTGCTTATAATTTGAGAATATGTTTGTATGATCAATTCCCATGAATCCCCTATGACGCCATGACACCCTAATGCCTTTTATCAATTGTTTACATCCCTTTTTAAATCATCTTGCTTGTTTACTTTCATTGCTATTTAGTTTAGTGATCTTCTACTTCAAACCCCAAATTGTGACACCCCTAGACACCGCTACTTGCAATTGAAAATTTTACTTCAATACCTGTCCCTTGGGATCCGACCTTTACTTGCCTCTTTACTAATAGTAGAGTTGTTTGTTGAGATATAAACTTTGTTTTGGTCTAGGTGATCTTAACGACAAGTACCGAAAACTAAACCTCCCAAGAGGTCCCGACCATGTTTTTAGCACAAACAATTATCTTATTTAATTAATAATGGAAAGGATTACAAACTTAACAACAATAAAGCTTTACAAGTCCACGACTTTCCAAGCTAGGGTGTCGACTAAGATATCATACATAATAAAACTAACACACACAAACACACAATATATAACTAATACCACATAATAATAAAGCGGGTAATGGAGCTCTTCACTCTTCCATCTTACCCTTGCCTTTGTCTTCGGGATGCATCTTCCTCTTGTTCTTCTTGCTAGCCCGCCTAGCATGGGCTTCCTCCTCGGAACGGATCCTCAACGGATCCACAACAGCAATGGCACCCGGGCCCTTACACGACCCTATACTCGGCCCAAGCCGATCCCACACACGGCTTACCGCCTCTTTGGGACCCAAGCTTTTCTTCTTCGGTTGCATCATCACATCCGGGCTCACATTATCGCCAAAGTCTTCAAGGTAGGGGCGATTTGCCTTGGCCGCCTCCCTATACTTCAAGTCGATGACTTCATCCTTGGGGAACTTTGACCTTTCTTCCAAGGTCGAAGGTCTGGACCATTTGACATAAGCGGGAGTCACCCATGTCGTTAAGGAGGGGTTTGGTACCTCCCACATCGGCTGAGTGGCCCACCACCTCTTGAAAGCCTCCATAAGCTCGGAGTTTCGGAAAACACTCTCTTAGATGAGAGTATCTTGAGCGGGACCTATTGTTGACGACCCATTTGCCTCATGACCCTTTCCGGAAAGATGAAGGAAGCAACTTTTAAGCCCATAACCATCAAAGAACGAGAAGAAGCGGCCGGAGTGGGCAACCCCGTAAAGGACCTCAAGTGCCACCACGGCACCACCTAACGGATGTGAGGACCACCCTCCTCCACCAATTTTGAGGTCCAATGGGCCTCGGTGCATGCAAAGCTATCCGCATACAACTTCTTTCTCATGGTAAGATGACGAAAGGAGTAAGAAGAAGCATCAACCAGAGGCTTAACATACCTTAGCCTCTCCATAAGCCATACTTGGAGGATCCTAGGGGATCGAAACGAAAGGACTTGTCCATAAGAACCCTTCTTGTCCAAAGCTTGGACAATCTCACCAAGCACCAACCACGATGGATCCCACCCATTCTCCATTTGCTCGACAACATGTACAAGGGTCATGCTACCATACCACCTTGGCCCCTCCTTCTTCAAAGCATCAACAAGGAGGTAAGCATGCACTTGGCAAAAGGCAAGAGCCCTTCTTCTAGCTACCTCTGAAATATTGACATCCAAGCGATCGGAGAACATGTTGATAAGAGACAACATATCAACACCGTGAGGAGCAAGGGAGAAGTTCACTTGGCTCCTCGACAAGCCTAACATGGAACGAAACTTTATTTTATTGCACAACCGAGTAAGAGGAAGCACCGAAGTACAACTTGGCCACCCTCCAAAAGCATCCACCTCTTCGGCAAGAGGGAAAATTTCACCTTTCGGGAAGACGAAAACAAGATGTTTCACATCCCAAAAACGAGAGCATGATTCATAGAACGAGGATTGCACCTTGACTTGACGATACACCAACAACTGACCAACTCCCATTAAAACGAGTTGATACTTCTCGGGAGGCGATATCTCGCAACCTATCTCCAAAACTATCCATGAATTATTTTATGGAAGAAGAAGAGAAAGTTTTCGTAGATATGTTTTGTATTTCGGATGATGAAACAATAAAGCACAAAGCTCCCTATTTATACAAAACAATCAGCGTCTTTTTTCCGAAAAAAGGGGAAGGTCCCTGGCATCGCCCAGGAGCTCGCGCCTCTTTGGACTACTTCTAAAAATCTGCACCTTGACTTGTCCTTGTCAAGTTGTGCTTCTTTCTAACACCTCGCTTTTCTCGCCTTAGGGCTGGCGCCTCTTTAGGCTTACCCAGAAATTTTTGTGTTTTCTCACACTCACATTTCCTTGGATTCACGTCTTAGGAAATCCGACACGGTTTTCATGACTCAGCTTTAAACATACGGGTTTTTCACTTCCTTTTTTAGGGGGGAAGGGCTAGTCGCCCCGATCCGTGACACATCGTTTCCATGTCAGTCGAAATTTTCAAAAAACAAATTTGTAGTTTCGCTAAATTGATACATGAAGTAAATTTTTCTCAAAGCACTCTTGCAAATTCGAGTCTTGATCTTGCAAAAATCAAAATCAACACACTCACAAAAATCCTTTTGAAATTCATTCATGACGGTTTGAGTTTCAATTCTTTTGTTGCAATTAAATTTTGGCAAAATTCGATGCAATTTAATTCAATCACGAATTAATTTCTCGAAATTTCAAAACAATGCCAAGCGTGACGTCTTGTCGCGGAATTTTCAAAAATACATTTTCGAACAAACAATTTCAATTTTAACTTCGAGTCATTGTGGTTATTTTATTTTCAACAGATACTTTGCATGTTTACGTGTATGCAAACACATATATACAAACCTCCTCAAGAAAAATATCCACATAGAAACCAAAGTCCAATTCATGGGCAAGCAACTATAAACTACTCGATGTCTCACAACGGGCCAGCCTCGGCCATGCTAAGAGTCGCTGGCAAAGAAGACACCACCTCCTGCTCTGGCGTCCTCTCGGGAGAACTCTCTAGCGTCTCCCGCTCCATCGTGACACAAAGTTCCTCTGCCTCGGCCAACTAAGCCCTGAGAGAAGAAATCTCAGCATCCCGGCTCCGTAGCTCTTCCTCGCGGCGCCTCAGCTTCTGGTGTCGAGCGGTGAGTCCGAGCTCCTGTGCCTGAATCATCGATCTTGCCTCGTCCAACAAAGCACGGACCCGAGCAAGCTCAGCCGGATCCGCAGTACTCTACAAATTGCAACATGGGTCGTTAAGATCTAACCATGAAATGCAACACAATCAGACACAAAAATAACCAACAAAAGGCACCGGCAGAAGCCGAGACTCCCTCGCAACCAGGTCACCAGCAAGCGCCCTCCACCGGTTAGCCATCTGCCACAGAGCCTGATGACTACCGGTCGACACCTACACAACAAAGCAAAACCTTTAAGCGAAAAGGCAACACATAGAGCAAAACAAAATACAAACAAGAAGGAGAGCTCAGGATGACAGCACACCCACAAAACCGCCAGCCTCCACTCCATGCCAGCGTCCGTTACCTCAGGAACCGCAGGCTCTGGCAAACGCATCTGCAACTCTTCACCACTAGGCCCTAGGAAATTAGTCTTTGCCATGAAAGCTGGGGGCTGGGCTCTTATGAGGTGGTCAACACCCTGCAACGCAAAGCCATGTTAAATGTAACAAACCCCTCTACCAAAAGCAAAAGCAACAATGAGCACGAGTTGATGGAAACATACCTCAATCAGGTGCCAAGCAAGCCTCGACAAACGGAAGGTGTCGTAGTCCACCCCCGCAACAGCAATTCCTCACCTCCACGACCGTGAAGGTGCCCCGCAACCTCGTCAGGCGTCAACTCCTGAAACAACACCTTAGGCAGGTCGACAAGCACCACGAAAGTATCATTGAAGCACTGACGAGCCAAACGCTCGCCAAGGTACCAAACAGGGTCGATCGCCGTCTCTAGGTACAAGCGCTGACAACTATGGGGCCGCAAGCTCTCTCTGACAAAGGCGAGTACACCAGTGTAGTGCTCCCAGGCCACCCAACAAATTGGATCCACGATAAAGCTAGTTTACTAACTAGGGGGTTTCTAGCTACCTAGTCATCATATCTCTACCTCCTTTCACAAAACAAAAGAGACAAGGAATGAAAACTTACATCGCCAAGCCGAAGGGCGTTCATGTGATGCCTGCAGTCTAAGTACGTCGACTTGGTGGACTGCTTCCGAGCCACCGTCAAGACCTTCACAGCCGGGTAAACTAGGGGCACATCACCCACCGTCTCCGGACGCAAGTTGGGTATGTAATAAAACAACCAAGCCTGCAAAACAAAACACAGCAACAACAAAACAGCCTACTTTAAAAAAAATACCAAAACACAACACAAAAGAAGTCAAAAAAAAACAACCAGCAAAAACGCTCGTACCTCCAAGATGAGGCCATGACCAACCAAAGCAAGGGAACTCCCATCCTCCATCCTCACTAAACGAACAACGGTGTGCAAGTAACGGGTAAACCGGGCAAGAGCAGACGTCACCAAGTCATACTAACTTAGGGCGTCCAAGTCAGCTAGCAAAGGAAGAACTTTGGTCGACAAGCGCTCGCCCTTGTCACCAAAGTACGTGGTACCCAAGAAGTACCACAACCACAACCGCGCCTCCTACGCGTCAGCCTCAGCCTAAGCCTCTGCATCAGGGCTCGCCGACGGCTCCGGAACAAAGCAAGTCATCTTCATCTTGAAGTGGTCCCTCACGTAAGAGTTCTCCATCAAGAAAGGGGTAATATCAGTCGGAGCAAGGAAAAAATTGCCGATCAAACCCGTGATCACGGCAGAAGACACTCTCTTCGGTCTCTCAGGAAACTGAACCGGCATCTCGCCATAGGGAAGACCCAACACCATGGCAAAATCCTCCAAGGTAATGCGGATCTCCCCAAACTGCATGTGGAACGACGACGCCCTCTCCTATTAGCGTTCCAACATTGCACAGATCAAACACAGGTTCGACTTAATCGAAGCACCGTGAATCTTGTGCCAAGCAGCAACCACCAGGCCTATGGCCGACATCTCTATCAACGTCCTCGAACCCACTCGCAGGACGTCATAGTAACTCATGGAAGTCGAGAAGCCTGAGAATGTCCTCATGGTAGCAACATCCTGAAATTGAAAATCAAGCAAGGTCAGAACGCCTATTCAGGTCTGAAACGGCAAAAATAACAAAAGCTCAACAAAGCAACAAACTCACTAGGCCCTCGTGTGCACGGTAGGAGATGTGAGTGTCGAGCCGCAACAGCCATTGTGTAACACTACGGATTTTCTTTGGTGAATACTCGACCGAGTAGAGTCTACTCGGCCAAGTAGTGCTGTTGTCGTGGGTTGTTTTGGTTCTGCTGAGGAATACTCGGCCGAGTATAGTGAATACTCGGCCGAGTATAGTGAATACTCGACCGAGTAGAGGATACTCGGCCGAGTATAACTTTACTCGACCGAGTATCCGGTCTGGCGAGTGTTATTGTAACGGTTTGATTAGGGAGTGTTTAAGATTATTTTTATATCCCGCGTCAGTTTCTAAACATCATTTCAAACTTCATCATTTCTACGTTAACCCTAATCTCTCCCTAATCACTTCCTAATCATTCCATAGCATTGTTGTGTGTGTAATCTTCGGAGTTCTTGTGTATAGTTCCTCGTTCTACTGTTGGTAAGTTCTATTTCTATGTTATTCGTATTCGTTGGGGTTACTGTGTACATTTACGGAATTGGGAATATGGGGGTTGTGCAATGTGTAATTGTGTTATGTGATTATTGTATAGGAGAAGACTTCGTAGAGGAGCCTTTCTGATTGTTCGAGTTCATTCTACTGTTGATTGCTAAGGTAGGGTTTCCCTACTCAGTTTACTGTTCATTGTTAAGACATGTTTGTTGTGTGCCTATTGTTATCTGTTGATCATCGGAGTGTGGATATTGTTGTGACGTTGTTGGTGTGAGGTTGTTGTGACGGCTGTGATGTCGTGTGATTCTGATTGTGGTGGAGTCACTTACGGGAGTGGCTTCACACCCTAGTTCGCCCTCCGTGGAACCCGCCACGGGAAGGGATGTGCACATTAAGGGACAGGGATTGTTTGTCGCTCGTTGAGGAGCTGGACTAGGTGGGATCGGCTGCGGTCACCCACTGGCGGCGAGGATTACCTGTTGCGATGGGTAATCTGGCAGGGCTACACACTTCGGTGTGTAGTCGGTTACAGTGTGAGAACGAAAGATTGGGATTGGACGATGATTAGTTGATTACTTCGTTTGTTTGTCTGATATTGATTAAGTAATACTGACCCCGTTGTTGTTTGTGGAATCTGCGGTGATCCATTCGGGGATGGTGAGCAGGCTTGACAGGTATTGCTAGTGATGAGCTTGGGGACAGTCATGGGAGTATTGTCATCACCAGTCATAGTATCACCGTCTGAGTCTTAGTTTGATTTCTTTTATTGTCAGACATTGGAGTTGTATTTAGTTGAATCAGTTTTTGGATTTGGTTGATGTAAACTTTATACTTTACAGTACTTTAATAAATGTGCTCAGTTCAGACGCTTTTGATATGTACTAACCTCGGGCAACCGAGATGGTAACACACTTTCATGGTAGGGTGGTCCTGGTAAGGCACCTTGGTATGAGGGGGTGTTACAAAGTGGTATCAGATCCGAAGATTCCGGCACCTAAACAAATGAATTTAATGAACTTAGGGAGTCTAAATAAAATGAACCCAGGGAGAGTTGTTTGGAGCTACCGCAAATACTCGGGAGACGTCCCGGAGTCGCAAATTGGCCCTTATTAACTCGAGCCGGTAACATGGGGGAAGTGTGATGAGAGTGGGGTTTTGTATGTACATGTATGTGAAGATGCATGTTGGTAATAGTTGATAGTTCAAAGGGTATGTGTTGAAATTTGTAAGTGTGGTGATTGGAGAAATGGTGGAGGTGACGGGTTTGTGAATGTTTGTTATGTTGGATTTAGAATATGCATGAATTGTATGTTGGTATGATTATAACATGGCATTTAAGTTCTTGATGTTATGTGTTTGTTGCGGGAATAGTGAGCATGATAGAGAACTTTATACTGTAAACCTGTCTATAGTGTGACTCGGCGAGCAGGGCAGGTACTCGACCGAGTAGGGAGCACTCGGCCGAGTAACCAAGGACTCGACCGAGTGTTGTTTGGCAGTGAGTAGCAGTGGCTACTGTATGTGATAACTCAACCGAGTAAGTATGTATACTCGACCGAGTAGTGACTACTCGGCCGAGTGTTGTTTTACTCGACCGAGTGTTGTTTCTGAGTTTTTGACGTTTGCTTCTGGAGTCGAATACTCGACGGAGTATCTAGGATACTCGACCGAGTAGTCTTTACTCGACCGAGTATGGTTGTTTACTCGGCCGAGTGTTCCTTTGGCGGAAGATTGTTACGTTTTGAGCCGTAGGCTTTTGTGCTTACATTTCCTTATTTCTTGTCAGCTCAAAATGCCGCCCAAAAGAACTCCCGCGCAGATCCAAGCTTCGGAGATGACTCTTGATGAGGTTGCTCGCATGATTGAGCAACAAGAGGCTCTCCTTGAAGCGCTCAAAAATGTGGGAAAGGGGAATGAGAAGTTGATGGATGCTACTCAGCTCAGCATCATCATTGCTCGCTTCAACCCTCCCACATATGATGGGGTAGGTGAACCAAAGCTACTCGAGAAGTGGCACCATGAGATCGAAGCTCTCATGGAAATGGTTAAGTGCCTCGAAGACATGATGGTCGAGCAGGTAGTGTACTACCTAAGAGGTGAAGTTGCAGTTTGGTGGCAAAACGTCAAGGAAGATGCTAGAGCTTTTTACCAGGCTGAAGGAGCTATTCCTTGTTCTGGGTTGAAGAGTGCTATGAGGGAGCAGTTTGTGCCGGAGCATATCCGACACAAGATGAGATCCGACTTTGATTCCTTTACCATGACTGAAGAGATGACAGTCACTGACTACTATCATCGGTTCCTGGAGCTATCTCGTTATGTTGAGGACATGCAGCTAGGACAGAGAGGTTTGAGTCTCCGTTTTGAGAGGGGTTTATCTGCTAAGATCGTGAGTCGTATGCCAGCCGGGGTTGCTACTGACCTCAAGAAAGTGTATCTGAGAGTGGGTCAAGCTGAGAGAATAGTAGATATCTCAAGGAAGATCGATGAGAGGACTACTGCGGAAAAGAGGAAGGCTGACAGTGGAAGCAACAGTCAGTCGGCCAACAAGAAAGGGAACTTCAACCATGCTAAGGCTTTTTCTGGTGGAGCTGGTTTCTCAGGAGGATCTCGTGGCTGGGGAAAGAATGGAGGTCGGAGTGTGAGTTACAACTCCAACCTTACATGCTTCAACTGTGGTTGGATAGGCCACAAAAGACGGGAATTCACGAGCTACAAGCCCGACACAGGTTCAGGAGCTCGGCCAGGGAATTTTTCTCAGGGGCCAACTCATAGTTTTTCTAGTAACCGACCGGGAGGTTCATGGGGCAACAGAGGTGGACAGGGCAACCAGGGCGGTTACAACCGCGGTGGTAGTGGATCATATCAGCGCCAGAACAACACCACCACCCAGGATTCGGCAGCCAAGCCAAGTAGCTCCAATGCTTCAGTTCAGGGTGGAGGACAGAAAAAAAAGTGGGAAGCTTTTCATGATGGACAAGCAGGAAGCACATGATGATGCTCATGTAGTTACCGGTACCTTTCTTGTTCATAACGTACCGTCCTTTGTTTTGTTTGATTCAGGGGCTACACACTCTTTTGTGTCTAAGAGTCATGCTGTGTCTATGGGTTTGGGAAAGTTTGAGGTTGTTAAAGATGACGTGTTCATACCTTCGGGAGAGTCTGTGTCGTGTCTCAAGTTGTATAAGGGAGTATCTATGGTAGTTGGAGGGGTAGATTTACCAGTAGACCTGTTAGAGTTTCCTATGGATGGGTTCGAGGTGATTGTCGGGATGGATTGGCTGGGTAAGTATGATGCCAGGATAGATTGTCGGCAAAAGAGAGTGTCCTTAAAGGGTCAAGGGTGAACAAAGGAGACCACAAGGTAAGATTTAGTCTTTGGAAGTACCCTAGTGGAAGTGGGAGTAAATCTCCATGGACTTTATTGTGGGGTTGCCTAGGTCACAGCAAGGTAACAACATGATTTGGGTGATTGTTGATCGGTTAACCAAGTCAGCCCATTTCGTTCCCATGAAAGATACTTGGTCTAAGATGCAGCTGGCATTGGGTTACAGGAGGCATGTGGTTCTGTTACATGGTATACCTAAAGATATCGTTTCTGATCGTGATGCGAGGTTCATATCCAAGTTTTGGAAAGAACTGCAAAAGTTGATGGGTACAACTTTGAAGATGAGTACAGCCTTTCATCCGGCAACCGATGGTCAGACAGAACGGACCATCAAGACCTTAGAGGACATGTGGAGGGCATGTGGTATGGAGTTTGGGGGCAGTTGGGAAGACAGGCTTCATCTGATCGAGTTTTCATACAATAACAGTTATCATACGAACATCAGGATGGCACCTTTTGAAGCTTTGTATGGCCGGAAGTGCCGAAGTCCAGTTTGTTGGGATGATAGTTCTGAGACAGTGGTTTTAGGGCCACAGCTGGTACAAGATATGGTTGAGCAAGTCCAGTTAATTCGGCAAAAGATGAGAGCAGCTCAAGATCGTCAGAAGAGCTATGCCGATTTACACCGCAGGGACAGTGAGTTTGCGGTAGGTGACAAGGTCCTTTTGAAAGTTTCACCTATGCGAGGTGTTATGAGGTTTGGGAAGAAAGGTAAGCTAAGCCAAAAGTTTATAGGTCCTTATGAGATTTTGGACCGTGTAGGCGAGGTAGCTTACAGGTTAGCGTTGCCACCAGCTTTGGATAGGGTACACAATGTTTTTCATGTATCTCAACTTCGGAAGTATGTGAGCGATCCGTCGCATTTCCTTGAGATGGAGAACATCGAGCTTGATGAATCCTTGTCCTACGCCGAGATTCCTAAGGAGATTCTTGATCGCAAGGTTCGTAAGACCCAGAATGGTGAGACGGTCTTACTCAAGGTCCTTTGGTCTAATCATAATGTGGAGGAAGCCACATGGGAACCCGAGGAAGCTATGCGAGAACGTTTTCCTACCCTTTTTGATCAGGTATGTTTGGTTACGGGGACGTAACCGTTTTCTTTTTAGGGGGGTAGGAGATGGTCGCGGTCGTATTTTGTCTTGTTTTGTTGTTTTATTTTGAGTCGGGTTAGTGAATTTTGTGGAGACTTGTGTAGTTCTTTGGCGTTGTTACATGTGGTTAGTATAGTCTTGTTGCGTTGTGTTGTGGCTTGTTTTAGAGTTGAGTGTGAACTTCGGGACAAAGTTCTTTTTAAGGGGGGAAGACTGTAATACTACGGATTTTCTTTGGTGACTACTCGACCGAGTAGAGTCTACTCGGCCGAGTAGTGTTGTTGTCGTGGGTTGTTTTGGTTCTGCCGAGGAATACTCGGCCGAGTATAGTGAATACTCGACCGAGTAGAGGATACTCGGCCGAGTATAACTTTACTCGACCGAGTATCCGGTCTGGCTAGTGTTATTTTAACGGTTTGATTAGGGAGTGTTTAAGATTATTTTTATATCCCGCGTCAGTTTCTAAACATCATTTCAAACTTCATCATTTCTACGTTAACCCTAATCTCTCCCTAATCACTTCCTAATCATTCCATAGCATTGTTGTGTGTGTAATCTTCGGAGTTCTTGCGTATAGTTCCTCATTCTACTGTTGGTAAGTTCTATTTCTATGTTATTCTTATTTGTTGGGGTTACTGTGTACATTTACGGAATTGGGAATATGGGGGTTGTGCAATGTGTAATTGTGTTATGTGATTATTGTATAGGAGAAGACTTCGTAGAGGAGCCTTTCTGATTGTTCGAGTTCATTCTACTGTTGATTGTTAAGGTAGGGTTTCCCTACTCAGTTTACTGTTCATTGTTAAGACATGTTTGTTGTGTGCCTATTGTTATCTGTTGATCATCGGAGTATGGAGATTGTTGTGACGTTCTTGGTGTGAGGGTGTTGTGACGGCTGTGATGTCGTGTGATTCTGATTGTGGTGGAGTCACTTGCAGGAGTGGCTTCACACCCTAGTTCGCCCTCCGTGGAACCCGCCACGGGAGGGGATGTGCACATTAAGGGACAAGGATTGTTTGTCGCTCGTTAAGGAGCTGGACTAGGTGGGATCGGCTGCGGTCACCCACTGGCGGCGAGGATTATCTGTTGCGATGGGTAATCTGGCAGGGCTACACACTTCGGTGTGTAGTCGGTTACAGTGTGAGAACGAAAGATTGGGATTGGACGATGATCAGTTGATTACTTCGTTTGTTTGTCTGATATTGATTGAGTAATACTGACCCCGTCGTTGTTTGTGGAATCTGCGGTGATCCATTCGGGGATGGTGAGCAGGCTTGACAGGTATTGCTAGTGATGAGCTTGGGGACAGTCATGGGATTATTGTCATCACCAGTCATAGTATCACCGTCTGAGTCTTAGTTGATTTCTTTTATTGTCAGACATTGGGGTTGTATTTAGTTGAATCAGTTTTAGGATTTGGTTGATGTAAACTTTATACTTTACAGTACTTTAATAAATGTGGTCAGTTCAGACGCTTTTGATATGTACTAAACTCGGGCAACCGAGATGGTAACACACTTTCATGATAGGGTGGTCCTGGTAAGGCACCTTGGTATGAGGGGGTGTTACACATTGGCTGTCGTAAAAACCTGCAGCCCAAATAGGCGCGCCCGCAAGTTCAGCCCCCGAGGAGCCTGAACCCGCTTAGCCTCCCAGTCGCGGACCAAAGCATCGTCTTCCTGGGTTTCCACTCTTCGCCTCTTCACACCGCGAGAATGCATGGTACGACGAGGACCCCTCTCAATAACCCGCACGACTCCCTCGAGCTCCTGCCTAAAGAGCCGAGGAGCTCTCCTCCTAGTAGTGACCCTCCTCCCGGAAGTGCCAGCCAAGACTCCGTCTGAGTCCCACCAACAACCACAACCACGCCAGGCTCCTCCTAAGCCTCTACAGGCCCCTCAACTCTAGCAGTCTGAACCGCGGGCTCCTCCTCGAAAGCGTCCTCCAAGGTCCTCCAAGGTCCTCGACTCCACCTCTAAGGCCTCAGCCTCGGACCCAGCGGGCCTAGCGGCCCCCGAACACTCACCTGAAACCAAAACAAAAACATTGTCAGCCGAAATTTTGGCATTACGACAGCAAAAAAAAAAAATTAGAACCCCAAAAACAAAAATCACCTGCAAATGCAAAAAAAAAAAGCAAACAACAGCAAGGGCAAACCCGCCCAATCCCATCCAGCACAAAAGCTCACAAAAAAGACGACTCCACCCTTCATTTCAAGAAAAAGACGTGTTAAAATGACAGCAAAAAAAACACCAAGCACCCCCGGGCGAACACAAGGTCTGAAAAAATAATAAACGACAAAAAATGCCCATCACAATCGGGCATTTTACAAAATTCAAAAGGTAATTTTA
Source organism: Silene latifolia (assembly GCF_048544455.1). Classification (NCBI taxonomy): domain Eukaryota; kingdom Viridiplantae; phylum Streptophyta; class Magnoliopsida; order Caryophyllales; family Caryophyllaceae; genus Silene; species Silene latifolia. Next base: position 178,202,292 of record NC_133537.1, read on the forward strand.
CGCCAAATTGAGCGCAAACGGGTCAAAAATTCAAATTACGGCCACGATAATGCAACGTGACGCGATCACGCTTTAGGACGACCTAAACTACCATCGAGGTCTATTTTAAGCAAGGTAGCTCAGTTTGAGCCTAAACAGGCGCTTATTTCGTAGCATAAGACCGTCTGATAAGGGCAAAATGTGGAATTTCACCCCTAGCACCCATCAAAGATTCAACATAGCAAAGACGACATTCCCCGACTACAATGCAACAAAGTGGGGCACACAACTCGAGCAAACAAGATTGACATTGCAAAATGAGACGATTTCTTATCTCATTCACTTTTTTCGCACCAAGGGAGCGGGAACGAGGACGGGAACGGGGACCAAAATGCAAAATAAAAGCACCCCTATACTCCTAAACAGATTTCTGATCTAATGCAAGCATCAATTTCACTCAAAATGGGCAAATCAAAAATGCCCAAACCGATTTCAAGCGAATTAGGGTTTCGTCCTGATTTACTAAACAAAAAGGCGAACAAATTCAAGTGGAATCAAGAGGATTTGCATACCTTGAGATGACATGATGGCAATGGCATGAATTCAAGCAAAAAAAACGAGATCAAAAATGGCATTTTTTTTTTTGGCGATTTCGTGTGATTTATCGAAGAAGATGAAGGGCATGTGGAGCCAGCTGCACTCGCATCATTTTAAGAAAATAAGGGAAGGCCCCTTACATCGCAAAAAGGCCCGCGCCTCTTTGAGGTGATCCCAACAATTTCAGCGAAGTTTTGGGCTTTGGCCCAAACACACGCAATATAACAATTTTTTTTAACAAAATTTCAAATGAAGGAATTAAAAACCGTCATTTTTCTTACCAAATCAAAATGGCGAATTTCAAAATTCGTTGTTTTCACACATTTCAAACGACGGAATTAAAAACCGTCCTTTTCTTCACTAGTACAAGATAGCGAGTTTCAAAATCGCTATTTTCACAAATTTCGAACGATGGAATTAAAAGCCGTCATTTTCCTCACGAATCGCAAATAGCGAAAATTTGAACTCGCTATTTCTTACAAAATTGCAAGATAACGGAATTAAAAACCGTTATCTTCAAACAAAAATAGCAATAGGCGAAAATTCAAACTCGCTATTTCTCACAAAATTGTAAGATAACGGAATTAAAAACCGTTATCTACAAACAAAAATAGCAAATGGCGAAAATTCAAACTCGCTATTTCTCACAAAATAGCAAGATAACGGAATTAAAAACCGTTATCTTTAAACAAAAACAGCAAAAAGCGAAAATTCAAACTCGCTATTTCTTACAAAATTGCAGGGTAACAGAATTTAACACCGTTATCTTCAAACAAAAATAGCAAATAGCGAAAATTCAAATTCGCTATTTTCACAAACTCTGAACGACAGCAATAAAAACCGTTACACCCTTTCAGAATTCAAAATTATAAATGGCAGTAACAAAGACCGCCATCCGCAAGAGCCAAGCCCAAGTTACAAAGGGCCTATCTCTTCCCCAGCATCGTGGACATCCCTTATAAACACCAAAATTCCCGAGCAGGACATCTAAGACCTCCCAAGGGGTCCATTAACAACAAGCAACCTGTTGAAATAAGCCCGGTAAATCACGTTATTTCCCGCAAACGACCATTCGACTTTCAATGGCTGGCGAGCCTTTACGGACCTTCAATAGCTGACGACTCTCTATGCACCTTCAATGGTTGCTGAGTCTCTATGCGCCTTCAATGGTTGGCGAGCCTCCACGCGCGAACAAGAAGCAATTCAAGGACATATCCCGAATATGCCTCAGGTATCACTCATTCCTATGGCTGGTGAGCATTTATACGTAGTCTAACGGACTTTAAACGACCGACACTGACAGTCGACAGACTCTAAACTGTTCCCGACGGCAGGTCCTTGGTCCAAATCCTTTTGAGCCCGCCTCAACGTCGCTTTGGTCTCCATGTTATAATCTTCGATTGACTTGGGGGTTGTACTTTGATTTTTGCCCTGTCCAAGCCTCAGTCAAAGTGGGAGCTCTGTAGATACCCGGTATCTGTCGAATCCTCAACAAACACTCGATGATTATCGGACTACAACATGCTTAGGAATCGCTACGTTTGATCAATAGTTTATATGAACTACGCATCGGAAAACTCAAAACGATTTCGAAAATGAAAACATTTTCAAAACATTTCAAAAATACATGGATTGTTTTATGCACGACGATGGGGTCACAATGACACTAACTAGAGTCAAAACCGACACCAAACAACTCGATGGTCAACCCAAGTCAAACACAAAAAAACCAAATCCTACAATGCAGTCATGCTAAGTACACACAATATACTTGATGGTCAAGTACAACAATCATGTCCTATAAAACCTAGGACAGAATAAACCACAAATCTAAATGGGTGATAGTGACAAGACAACTGGAAGACCCATGGACATGCTCGCGCCTCTTCAAGTAGCCCATGTGGCCACGTCGCCTAAAACGCACACCACCACACAATCCTCTATAAATACCCCTCAAATGCCACCATCTGAAGGCACGCGAGAGTCCGCCCTTTCTTTTCTCCCTTAAAATTCTAGTGCTCAACTTCCCGAGTTAACAAACGACACGTATTTTCGACCTACCGATTGAAAATACGAGCCGTACACATTGTTTGGTACCGTCATCATGTATTAAGCCACTTGACTTACCACTTCGACCAACTACACCATCACTAAAGCAAAGCAACACTCCATATTTTACAAAACGGTTTTAAATCGAGTTTTCCGACTCACGAGTTTTGTTACGTGCATTTTATATAGTCTTTTTAGCCTTTTTATGCACGTATTTCTATGCTATTATCGTAGTTTTATGCTACGAAATGCCCCGAATATGCTACTTTGGTTTGTTTTGTTCTATTTGCAGAAATAGACCAGAAAGTAGTGAAATCAAGCCTTTTACCGTCCATTTTGCATGCATTTGGAGGAAGAGTGGATTTAGAGCGGAAATGTTGCTATTATGGGATGCGTGAAGCCGTTCCGGGAGCTAAAAGACAAGTCAAAGCTGAAACTAACGAGATTTTGAGCTGCTGAAGTTAGATATCACTCGATCGAGTACTTTATTGGTCGATCGAGTGGTTTTAGATCAAATAATAGGTCGATCGAGTACTTATTCAAGTCGATCGAACAGTGTCTATTTAGTGTTTATTCGATCGAGTAGATTTTTCAGTCGATCAAATGGTTTGAGTTCAGGTTTACTCGATCGAGTAGTTTTAAACCACTCGATCGAGTGGAATCGCTTATGGGCTTGGGCTTTTTAGTTTTATTTCATCATTAGGTCAAATAAATCCTATTTTCTTATAAATAGGAAGGTAGGACGTCATTTGTATCCTCTCTCCCCTCTCTTGACACACATCTCTTATCATCTAATACACTGTTTTCGTTACTTTTCTCCTGTTACTTTGTTCATCTCCAATTTCTGGATTTATTTCTGTAACTCTTTCTTTCCCATTCCTCTTTAATTAAATTAATGTTTATTGTACTTCTTCCTTTTTGAAGAGTCTATTGATCCAAAATACTCAAGAGGGGGGGGGGGGAGGGGGGGGAGTGAATTGAGGATTGAAAACTTTTGAAAGCTTTTCTGATTATGTGTGTGTAATTGAGTATTTAAAGTTTATTGATTAAACTTTAACTAATCAACTAATGGAAGTAAACGAAATAAACGAAGCAAGTGAAAGAACGAAGAGACACACTGTTTTTGAAGTGGTTCAGTTTCACAAGTCGAAACCTACGTCCACTATTCTCGATTAATAAATTTAGTACCTTTCTACGGATTACAAATTTACTAACCCAACTCGTACAACTAACTCTAGATGTAACTCAATGAGTACCGTTAAATACTCGAGTGACTAACTTACGCTAATAAGAAAGCACTAATGATTCTAACAAAGGTTCACGTTAATGAACAAGTTAAGAAATCAACTAAGCACTATTATCTTATAACGATAAAATAAGAACAAGTATGCGAGTTTTAAAACACACGACCTTTCAAAATAACAAAACGGTTTTTCTTGGAAAACACACGGTTTGATTTGTAAAGTTAAAATCATTGTTTATGCTTAAGGTCTCTATTTTAGATGCCGTAAATAACAAAGTATTTATAGGGAAGGAAGGAGTAGGCTACACGGTTTTACACAAACCCTAATAGCCGAAATAATAAGATATACAAAAAAATCATATCTTCTTATTATCTCTTTCCTAAAAGCCTTAAAAGATAATAAAGAATATTCCAAAAGATAGAATATAATCTATTTAAATATTATCTTCACTATAAATTCTAAGATCATGATAAGATTTCCTAAAACAAGAATATCTTTTATCATAAACAAATATATTGAGTAAGATATATAAGATATGTAAAGATATTATTATAGAATAAAATCTTTACCTAATATACCCTAGGTAACACGAGATGTCACGGCTCATATGCCTTGTGACTCGTGCAAAGCATAGCCTTAACATATGATTTAGAATTTAGGTTTTAAGAGAGGCTATGTTGAAACCCTAATTAGTAGCAAAGTCCAACCCATAAGTTGATCCATTACAACTACTAATTAATGTCCAATACAAAGCCGAACACCTCACTAAACCGGGCTATATTATATAAATACTTTCATTAAAACATTTAAAATAAACTTTAAAAAATTATAAAACAATTTTCGAAACAATTATAAGTCGTGTATAAAAACTCAGCATCTCAATGTTATAGTAGGGGAGCTATAACATTGAGCTCTTTTACTAGTAATGTTATAGCTGCAAAGCTATAACTTTACCAAATCAAGAAACTCATTCTTTATTATCATTACGAGATAATCACCTATACTATTCTAATCTTCAAGGAGATCTTCGAGTATAGGCTACGTCATCATCCAAGCTTGATTAATCTTTAGACGAACTCCGTCTTCACATACTTCTTGAATGAATCTTGAATCGTTTGATCTTTGAATAGAGGCTTAAACTTTACATGCAATTATCACAATCTTCTTTGTTGCTCGTAAAAGGTTAATTCTAAAGCACTAGACAAACGATTATACGCAACAAGTATATAAAATGTAAAGCACCTTGACATCATCAAAATATAAACATATAAACTATATGGTTCAACAAATTTCCCCTTTTTGATGATGGCAAGTCTCCTAAAATTGTGACTAAGTATGTAGTAGTTCCCCCTCAATATAATACCGTTATCTTGATATAAAGATTAACGCAAGATCAAAACGATTTTTCAAAAACCGAAACTGTAAGGACTTTAAGAGACAATTGGTCTTGACAAGGAGCAAGCTTTGGTAGATTCTTACTATAGACGTTCTTTCCCCCTCTTGACATCATCGAAAATCTAAGAACAAATCAAAAATGACTAGAATAATATAAGACGAGACAAGAGATAAAACGTCAGAAGAAATAAAAATAACACGCAAAACGATAAGCATCCAAAAGATAAATACCATACAAACTTAGGAATTAAACATGTTTAAGCCAAAAGGGGCCGAATGAACACATGTCTAATGAAACACTTGGGCCATAACCACAAGTGCATTGCGAATATGAGCCGAATGATAATGTTTAAACACACCAACAGAAAAGAAAAAGAAACCTAAATAAGGTAAGGGCTAGATATGGTAAGGCGAGAGGAAATCAAATGTTACGGGTCTTATACGGGTGCACGTAGTCGGGCCTAGTACGATGCTCTAAGGCATCAAGACGGTCAAACGAGCTCCGAACTAGCTGAGAAAGAGTACCAATGCTCCTTTCAAAGTTAAGCACTTTCAAGGAGAGAGCTTTTGTGGCCTCCAACGTGAGCGCTTGATCACCCGCCATGGCTTTCCCGTGCATAACCAACGCTCCACCTTGACTTGTAAGGAAAATGAGACGATCACCGTGTGGGAACACTTCCCCACGAATTGCCTTCAACTCCCTCTCAAAACCCGCTAACCTTTTGTCCACTTCCTCCATCCAAGAGTACACCCGAGTAGCATCCAAGCCCGAGTCTAAAGACCGAGATGGTCCAACCCGTGACAACACCGTAGCCAAATTAGTTGAATGCTCCTCAAATTTCTCCATTAAACCACTCATAAACCCTTCCAATTTCAACTCCATAGCTCCCAAACCCGAATCTCCCGGGATTTTCTCAACATCTTTAACAAGAAGCAACTCGGGTCCGTCAACAACAAGACCCATAAGCTTGATCAACTTGTCACCCATACAATCCCGACCACTAACACCGTAACTATCTTGGCCCACCACACGCTTAATCTCCAACAACCGAGACACCCACATCCCATATGGTAAGTCGATTGTGGTGCTCAACTTCTCTTTTGTCACCGTGAGACTTGTTTGAATTATACGGTGCAACACGACACTACCCAAATTCACTTTCTAACCTTCCAACCAAGAATAGACCATTATAGCTTCATAACTCGACACCTTATCAGGACCTCCTCTCCTCGGCACCACTGTGTTCCACAAAAAGTTCAAGAGGAACTTGATTTTTGCCGAGAGAGGACGAACCACGATATTACCTCCTTCCGTCATCTCCTCAAAATACTTTTTCACTAATAACTCCTTTTCACTCACCACATTAGACCATTCAAGACTCGGATTTAATTCAATTCCGTTATCGGGAACCGAAAAAGCAGAGCAAAAATCCGAAATAGAGACCGTCACATCAACTCCATTAAAAACCGCATGCAAGACTCCGTTCTTAATTGAGACACTAGCAAAGAATTGAACCACCTCAACTGGATAAATAGGACCCGAAAGCTAACTAATGTAACTCCACCCTTGAAAATCAAGAAAATTAACAAAGAAAGCAAGAGCGGGAACATTAACCAACCAAGATTTCGGATAATACCTTCCACCATGAATGGAATGTGGGGTAATATCCGTATAAAACCCTTTAAATTTAGGACTATAACGTAAATTTAACATGTGAAATATGGTCATAAACGAAATACAACAATAAAACGATAAAGATAAAGAATCAACCTCGGGTCCTTTGACGCACGGCGTAAAGAACAGAAATCAACAGAGATTTCCTCCTAATTGTTGCACCCAAGACCGTCAGAGACTATGCCCTTGTGCTAGAAATGCTTTCTAATTGACTTGCAATATTGAGAAAGCTATTGTGAGGTTTTACAGATGTGAGATCTAGGAATTTCAGAGAAAGTTGCACTGAAACCCTAATTGTTTTTCACTAATGACGATTAGGTTACAAAAGAGAGGAGGGCTCCCTTTTGTTCCCTTGGTTCGGCCGAGAGCTTTACATGGGGAAAGTGGGCTTTCCACTTTCTCTAATTTTTAACTCATGGTACGACCCGAAATCCGCTAAATGTATATGACACGGTTTCATTATAAACTGTCATCGGTTATCGGATATTAAAGCATCAACTAATAAGACGGATTAGTTGAATTATTAATACATGTCCGACAAAGACAATATTGTATAATTATATTCAATATACATTAATCAAATATAAATCGCTTATATTTAATTTTACGAATTAACTGGTTAATTCGCCTTGGCCCATTTTATTTAATCCGTATTAAATAAAATATCTCAACATCACATTTTGACTAATTACTAGTCAAATAACTCGGACTAACTGGTTAGTCAAAATTGGCATCTACATGACTGTATTTTCATACCGTCACATCTCTCAAACGTATCCTCTAGGTGTGACTTTTAGGGACCAGTTGATCACCGCCATCTGTATGACAATAACGTCAAACTTATCTAGCAAGCCAATCGTTATTGATAAACGTGGATCAACTGATAATAATACCAAAAGTATGCCCTTTGATCCTTTTAGAGATTTATAAGTCCTTGCACTAACTGTTAAGGACACCAGCCCCAACAAGCTCCCACTTGTCCGTACAAGTGTATGTGCAATGACGTTATCCGCACTAACTGGAGGACACAAGCTCCAACAAACTCCCACTTGTCCGTACAAGTTTATGTGCGATAACCGATTCTCATATTCATTTAAAATTTCTCCCACTCAATGTAAAACAATTTGCAGATCCGGATCCGCAAAGGTCGTATTTTACAATCGATCTGGATCAAGAGTGGTTTCCCCGACTAGAGAGTAACTTAACTGATAAAACGAATCCGTATCCGAGCATGGCCATGCATTTCGATTCTGACTCCTCGAGTGGCCCCGAGAAATATCGAGTACTGATAAAAGGCTGAATATGTCCTTCAACTCGAACTCCTTCCGATCTAAGCACAGCATGAAATGACCCAGAAAAAATCTACTTGGCCCCCTGTTACGGATGACCGTGAGAAAGAAACCAAAGTCACCCAAAATCTGCCTTAGTCTCAAGAGACAGTCGATAGTCAAAAGAATCGACTCTTAGGATCACCATGGAAGTCCTATCCACGACCGGGCACCGAATGTTATAAAACATTTAGGACTCCACGTCGATGTCATAATTGTGTCCTACGAAATATCCGTATAAATCGCCTCTCGTGATTGGTGGTCAACCGGTTGACTTATGGCTCGTTGAACCCACCATCAACCAACGTCACAAAATAATTGCCGAGTTATCAGCTCATGTGGGCAATTAAGGACTGAAAAATATAATGTTCGTTCAGTTCACTTTGTGGTGTTAAAAAATTGTCGTACAATTCCACATGAAAAACAAAATATATAAATATCAAAACGATGATGTCGTATAGAGTACAAAAGGGAATGAATCTAATCCATAAAAGAGTACTACAACTTAGGAACACGTTTAATTCCCATGGAATTAACGTGCCCTTCATGCTTATCTTGTCGTAATGCTTTAGTGAGAGGATCTGCTATGTTATCATCTGTAGCAATCTTTTCTATCACTACTTCCTTTTGCTCCACGTAATCCCGGATTAGATGAGCTTTCCGTTGTACATGTCTAGACTTGTTGCTAGACTTTGGCTCCTTAGCTTGGAAGATGGCACCACTATTGTCACAATAGATGGTGATCGGGTCATTCGAACTAGGCACTACAGATAGTCCATGTAAGAATTGACGCATCCATATCGCTTCCTTTGTAGCTTCAGACGCGGCATAGTACTCGGACTCAGTCGTAGAATCTGCTGTAACAGTTTGTTTCGAACTCTTCTAGCTGACCGCAGCGCCATTAAGAGTAAAAACGAATCCAGATCGAGATTTCGAGTCATCTCGATCCGTTTGGAAGCTAGCATCTGCAGAACGGTTGCGCATAGCTTTTGAGGGCCTCCATAAGTCAATGCCCAATCTTTAGTCCTCCGTAGGTACTTAAGAATGTTCTTGACAGCCAGCCAATGTGATTCACCTGGATGCTGTTGGAATCGACTTGTCATACTCAATGCATATGCCACGTCCGGACGTGTGCATATCATGGCATACATGATTGATCCTATAGCCGAGGCATAAGGAATCCGTGTCATGCGCTCTTTCTCTTCCGGTGTCTCTGGTGCCTGAGACTTGCTCAAATGCACCCCTGGAGCCATAGGAAGGAACCCCTTCTTGGAGTTAGTCATGTTGAATCTCTCTAGGACTTTGTCTATGTAAGACTCGATCGAGAGATAGCATCCGTCGTGATCTATCTCGATAGATACGGATGCCTAGAATTCTCTCGTGCCTCTCCCGATCTTTCATCCGGAAATGGTTTTTCAACCATACTTTCACCGAAGTTAAGAGAGGTATGTCATTCCCAATCAGGAGTATGTCATCGACATACAATATTAGGAAGACAATCTTGCTCCCACTCGACTTGATATAAAGACATGGTTCCTCGACCGATCGAGTAAATCCATTTTCTTTAATCACTTGGTCGAAGCGATGATTCCAACTCCGAGATGCTTGCTTAAGTCCATAAATGGAACGCTTAAGCTTGCATACTTTCTTAGGATGTAAAGGATCGATGAAACCTTCGGGTTGTACCATGTATAACTCTTCCTCCAAAAAGCCGTTTAAGAAGGCGGTTTTCACATCCATTTGCCAAATTTCATAGTCATGAAAAGCGGCGATCTCTAAGATAATCCGAATGGAACGCAAAGATGACTACGGGTGCAAAAATTTCATCGTAGTGCAAACCTGGCACTTGGGTGAAACCTTTAGCAACTAGTCGTGCTTTATAGATATCTTGTTGACCTTCCACAGAATGCTTTATCTTGTAAAGCCATTTGCATTGAAGGGGACGAACCTTAGCAGGTAAGTCAACAAGATCCCACACGTTGTTCTCATACATAGAGTTCATCTCGGATTGCATGGCCTCAAGCCATAGCTTTGAGTCAGAACTAGTCATGGCACCTTTATAGGTTGCGGGCTCACTACTCGTTAAGAGTAGAACTTCATCTATGTCATGTTCCTCGACCATACCAATGTATCTGTCCAGAGGAATAGAGACTCTTCCCGACCTCCTAGGTTCCTCAGGAATGTTAACCGCAGCCGGGATTGAAGGAATAGGTTCCTCCAATAGTTGCTCGGTACTTGGTTTTGGAATCTCCGACAGTTCGAAGGTTCTATCACTCTTTGCATTCTCGAGAAATTCCTTCTCTAAGAATGTCGCACTAGCCACAACAAAAACACGTTGTTCGGTTGGCGAATAAAAGTAATGACCAAGCGTTCCTTTAGGATAACCTATAAAGTACGTCTTGACCGATCGCGGGCCGAGCTTATCCTCGTGTCTCCACTTGACATAAGCCTCGCAGCCCCAAACCCGTATAAAGGACAAGTTAGGGACCGTTCCCTTCCATAGTTCATATGGAGTCTTGTCAATTGACTTTAGACGGACTTCGGTTAAGTATTAGAGCGGTTGAGAAGAGCATAACCCCATAATGAATCGGTAATATCGTGTGACTCATCATGGATCGAACCATATCAAGTAGTGTTCGATTTCTCCGTTCGGACACACCATTCATTGAGGTGTTCGGTGGAGTTAATTGTAAGGCAATCCCACAGTCCTTTAGGTGTTGATCAAGCTCGCGAGAAAGATACTCGCCACCACGATCTGAACGTAGTGTTTTAATCTTTCTACCTAATAGGTTCTGTACCCTATTTTGGTATTCCTTGAATTTCTCAAAGGATTCACTTTTGTGTTTCATTAAGTAGACATAGCCATATCTACTTAAATCATCCGTGAAAGTGATGAAATACCTATAGCCTTCTCGTGCGGTGATTGACATAGGTCCACATACATCCGTGTGTATGAGTCCTAATAGGTCAGCAGCGCGCATTCCAACACCTTTGAAGGAAATCCGAGTCATCTTACCGATGAGACATGATTCACACGTGCCAAATGATTGAAAATCAAAGGCCGAGATAGCTCCATTTTTTATGAGCTGTTTTACGCGTTTCTCATTAATGTGTCCCATACGGCAGTGCCATAGATACGTTTGATCTTTGTCACCAACCTTTAACTTTTTATTCATTACGTGTAATATTTCGGTGGTCTGATCTAAAACATAAATTCCGTTCATGGAGGCGCCTTGCCATAAATCATATCGTGTAATGAGAAAATGCAAGTATTATTCTCTATTACAAATGAAAATCCAAGTTTGTCAAGTGCGTAAACCGAAATAATGTTCTTAGAAAGATGGTACATAATAGCAAGTCATATAATGACAACTCAAATCCGCTAGGAAGCTGGATCACATATGTCCCCTTTGAGACGGCAGCCACTCTTGCTCCATTCCCAACACGCAGGTCCACCTCACCCTTTACGAGGGGTTCGATGTTTCGGAGCCCCTGCACATAATTACACAGATGAGAACCACAACCAGTATCAAGTACCCAAGTTCCGTAACTTGCGTGGTTAATCTCAATCATATGAATAAAAGTAGAAGAGAGAGAAGACATACCAACAGGTTTAACACGACCTGCCTTTAAGTCCTCATGATAAACGGGACATGTACGCCTCCAATGCCCAGTCTTGTGGCAATGATGGCATTCCATGTTTTCATTCTTGCTCTTTTCGCGCCGATGAGGTGCTCGACTCACCAGGCCCACTCTTACCCGAACCCGACTTCTTGAACTTCGCCTTACCCTCGTTAGGTCCGCTTTAGCTTTGCCCTTGCCCTTGCCTTTGTTTGACACAACGAGAACATCCTGTTTCATGCTCCCACTGAACTTCATGTCCTTCTCGGTCTGTACGAGGAGGGAGTGCAGTTCATGGGGAGTTTTCTTCAAATCATTCATATAGTAATTCGCTCTAAATTGCGAAAAACCATCGTGGAGTGAGTGAAGCATGCGGTCGATAACAATGTTCTCGCTGATCTTACAATCAAAGTTCTCCAGCTTCTCGACATTCTCAATCATGCTGAGAATGTGTGGGCTAACTGGTTGGCCCTTCTGGAGTCTCGCATCAAAGAAGCGAGTGGTATGCTCATAGGTCACGATTCTCGGTGCTTTCAAGAATTCCTTGGTGAGCGTGGTGAAAATCTTGTTCGCACCATGGGCTATGAAGCGTTTCTGCAAATTGGGTTCCATTGCAAAAATGAGTACGTTTTTAATCGCACCCGCTTCCATACAGAAATCATTAAACTTGGTGATTTCAGCAGCTCTAGCCGTGGGACCTGGGTTTGCCGGGATGGGCTCTAATAGATATTTGAGTTTCCGTCAGCCGGCAAGCATTCCGTAATGCCGCCTCCCAGTCCGCGAAGTTTGATCCATCATTCTTCAGTCGAGTAGACTGATTCATCTGATTCATGAAGATCCGAAGCCAGGACTCACGGTCCAATGTGGCACTTGGCATTGGGTTATCAGTAGAACCAGCCATTTGTTATTAGCAGTTTAAAAATTCGTGATCTACACTGAAAAAGAAAGAAAAACAAAACGAAATAAGCAACTCATCGAGGTGATTTAAGTCTATTTTAAAATTCATTTTAACATGTAGACTCTCGCACTTGCATAATTGATCTCTCTCAAGAATGATACAAGTGATCCCAAGACTCAATTTCTGTAAATTGATAAGCCAACTGTTTAGCTAATTCTTCCGTAAGAACTCTTGGTCGATAGATTTCCGTAAATCCTATCTATAGTCCACCATAGTCACAGGATCGTACGAGTGACCATAGTGTTGAGATAAAATAGGTCAATCAGTTCCAACTTACCCGACGTAGAAGGGGTCATATTATGCCTACCGACGAAGAAGGGACTCATTGGAGTTTGACCTATAAAGACCGTTCTCAATTTTTGTTTATACGAGGAAGATCCCATCAACTAAATTATAATTCATATTAAGTGAACGAATAACTAGCGTCTGCGTGAATGAATTAATTTGGGTGATGGCTTAAAATCGTGTGACATGAGAATGTAAAAAAAAAACTAACTCGTGACCTCTATATGTGTCAGTTTTCATGCAATAAGTTGGTGGTTTGGTTTTTAGGCGGAATATGATGCATATTATCGTTACAAAAATAAATAAAAGGAATGCAATACGTAAATAAAAATCCTAGTGTGGCCTATCCTAATAAAAAGAACATAAAACAACTTTGGAATCCACTGTTGGACCCGAGAAGCTTGTCTTGATGTTCCATCTTGATCCATGTAGCGGGAGTGAGCATCCGGTCTCCATCTTTGGTCTTCTCAAAAATTACAATTAAAATTTACAAATATAAACCTATTTACATTCTAAATACAAAACTGTAATTACAAGTGAAAAATCCAAAACGGAGATACGAGATCTCAAAATACAACCAAGACCGTGTTCCATCATTACGGTAACACGTTCTACTAAGGCCACACTAAGTTACAACCGTTTGCAAAAATAAATAAATACGTAATTAAAAGCATTCAAATTAAACAAGAACGATAAATAAAATGCATCAACTAAATTAAATTTATTCGTGACATAATTCCGTAATTATGTTAAATTTATCCAAACCACCAAAGATAATTAAAATTATATGACAAAACCGCTTTAGTCAAGTTAATTTTAATCCGAGATAATCCGTTACTATAAATCGTTTTAAAGTAACTTAATGGTACGTGTGTGAACCGTTTCACAATCATAGCGAGTGTACAATATCCGTATAAAGTACATTTTAAGGCCAAAAGAAAATTTAAAACAAAAGGAAATAAATTTTCAAAGCTGCCAGAACAAAAATCCCTCGATCCAGGGACAATAGTGCTCGATCGAGGAACAAAAGGGCTCGATCGACTGAACTGCAAGTCGATCGAGAGGATGGCCAAACAGAAAGTGCTCGATCGACTAAACTGGTGGTCGATCGAGTACTTTTATCAGCAAATCTGCTCGATCGAGTACGAGGACTTCTCGATCGAGCAGTAGGGTTTTAAAAAGGGTCGATCGAGTTCAACAAGGACTCGATCGAGTAAAAAAAAGACAGAAAAACCTCTCGATCGATTTAAAAACTTGCTCGATCGAGTACAAAAATTTCTGGAAAACTTAAAACCCTCGTGAAACAGTTTGTCAACACAAAACATATTGCAATTTTGATCAAAACCTTGTAAAATTAAATCAACAAATTGCAAAACACAAACATATTGCTATAATGATCGTGTAAAATAACAATATGCAACGGACAATAACCGTATCAGCCGTGTAAACACAAGACACGGTTATCAAAACACAAAAAACGCAATGACCAAAAAAAATTTTTCAGTGAGAGAAATAGGTGATGCCGCACGGTTTTTAAGACAAAAACAAGATCGTTTCAAAACGATTTATGAAAAATCACAATGAAAATTTACGTGGCCTCGCTCTGATACCACTTGTGGGGTAATATCCGTATAAGACCCTTTAAATTTAGGACTATAACGTAAATTTAACATGTGAAATATGGTCATAAACGAAATACAACAATAAAACGATAAAGATAAAGAATCAACCTCGGGTCCTTTGATGCACGGCGTAAAGAACAGAAATCAACAGAGATTTCCTCCTAATTGTTGCACCCAAGACCGTCAGAGACTATGCCCTTGTGCTAGAAATGCTTTCTAATTGACTTGCAATATTGAGAAAGCTATTGTGAGGTTTTACAAATGTGAGATCTAGGAATTTCAGAGAAAGTTGCACTGAAACCCTAATTGTTTTTCACTAATGACGATTAGGTTACAAAAGAGAGGAGGGCTCCCTTTTGTTCCCTTGGTTCGGCCGAGAGCTTTACATGGGGAAAGTGGGCTTTCCACTTTCTCTAATTTTTAACTCATGGTACGACCCGAAATCCGCTAAATGTATATGACACGGTTTCATTATAAACTGTCATCGGTTATCGGATATTAAAGCATCAACTAATAAGACGGATTAGTTGAATTATTAATACATGTCCGACAAAGACAATATTGTATAATTATATTCAATATACATTAATCAAATATAAATCGCTTATATTTAATTTTACGAATTAACTGGTTAATTCGCCTTAGCCAATTTTATTTAATCCGTATTAAATAAAATATCTCAACATCACATTTTGACTAATTACTAGTCAAATAACTCGGACTAACTGGTTAGTCAAAATTGGCATCAACATGACTGTATTTTCATACCGTCACATCTCTCAAACGTATCCTCTAGGTGTGACTTTTAGGGACCAGTTGATCACCGCCATCTGTATGACAATAACGTCAAACTTATCTAGCAAGCCAATCGTTATTGATAAACGTGGATCAACTGATAATAATACCAAAAGTATGCCCTTTGATCCTTTTAGAGATTTATAAGTCCTTGCACTAACTGTTAAGGACACCAGCCCCAACATGGAATACCTCAAAACTCGATTAACTAGGATGCTTTCGTCATGAGTAAGCCGAACACGATTTAACCCTTCCTTGGTCGCGGCTTTCAAAAGATCCCTAAGCAAGGTACGAGCAACACCATTCCGAACTATAACCTCGGGTTCCTCCAAAGCTTCACTTTCATCGACAACTATCTTATTTTTTCCTTTGAAAAGACGACGTCTTTTGCCTTCAGACACCGACTCGTCCCGACCACGAAACAAGGGTGTAGTTTGGTTTAGTTGTGGTGAAGGACAATTAGTTGAACAAGGATCATGTAGTGGTAGTGGTGATGTTTGGTTATGAAAGGAGCGGTTTTGGTGGTGATGGGTTGAAGATCGGGTATTTTTTGCATGGGTTGGATTCATGATGATGATGATAGTTTGAAAAAGGAGGTGATGGTGATGGGTAGTGTAAAGAAGATGAGTTGTGACGATGGTAAAATTTTGAGAAGAAGAAAAGTATGCAAGTGGGGTTGGTTGGACGGGTAACACGCATGGGGGGTAGAAATAGGTGTAGGCTAGGTATAGGGTTAACAAGTGGAGATGAATTATGGTAAGTGTTTAATTAGGAATAGGAATTTTGGTAGGTATAGGAATTTAAGGGATAGATTTATTATGGTAAAAGATAAGAATAAGTAAATTGAGTTTGTATAGGAAGTGTGAGCCGTGTACCAAGAGAGCAATTTGGAAAGATTTTTGTGAATTGGAAAGGTAAAAGATTTGGTGTGTTTGTTTATTGTGATAAGGAATAAGTTTTCATAATAATTAAATTCTAAAATACAAATAGAATTTTATGATAAAAATATTTCTACAAACGAAATTATTCATGCAACGTAATATACAGACACAGTCATATAATCTCAACTTAACTAGTCAGTCATAAGGAAATTGAACAAATCTAGAAGCTTAGGTACCACCGATTAAACCAATTTCCAACCGTAAAGTCTCAAAACGTTCTCTAGCTAATGATTTTATCAAAATGTCTGCCCATTGTTTTTCAGTACTACAACATTCAAGTTTTATATTCCCCTTCTCAACATGGTCTCGAATAAAATGATGTCTTATTTCAATGTGTTTAGTACGTGAATGTTGTGCGGGATTTTTAGAAATTATAATTGCACTAGTATTATCACACAAAATAGGAATACATCCTACGTCAACACCATAATCACGTAATTTTTGCTTAAGCCATAAGAGTTGAGTACATACCAGTCCTGGAGCAATATATTCGGCTTCAGCAGTTGAGAGAGCAACCGAATTTTGTTACTTCGAACCCCACGTAATAATACACGGTCCGACAAATGTGGCGACACCCGATGTACTTTTTCTGTCTAGAGAACATCCTGCGTAGTCGGCATCAGAATAACCGACTAGATCAAAATTGCACTCCATTGGATACCATAGGTATAAGTTGGCCGTTCCAATCAAGTAACGTAAAATTCGTTTTACGACCGTCATATGCGATTCATTGGGAGATGATTGATATCTCGCACAAACGCATACGCTAAACAAAATATCGGGTCTACTTGCGGTCAAATATAACAGTGACCCAATCATCCCACGGTAAGTAGTTTCATCAACTGATTTACCGTTTTCATCCAATGTCAATTTCTTGTTTTCGACCATTGGAGTAGGCATAGCATGTGAATTTTCCATTCCGAATTTCCGAATCAACTCCTTGATGTATTTCTGTTGATGGATTTTAATGCCTTCATCAGTTTGTTGTATTTACAGCCCTAAGAAGAATTTTAATTCTCGCATCATACTCATCTCGAACTCGGAAGTCATCAACACAGAAAAATATTTGCACAAGCTTCGATTGGTCGATCCAAAGATGATATCGTCGACGTATATTTGAACAACCAAAAGGTCAGAACCCTCAGTTTTAAGAAATAGGGTTTTGTCGACGAATCCTCTACTGAATCCACTGTCAAGTAGAAACTTAGATAATCGATCGTACCAAGCCCTAGGTGCTTCTTTTAATCCATATAGGGCTTAATCCAATTTGAACACGTGATCCTCAAATTTGATATTCTTAAAACCAGGGGGCTGTTCAACGAAGACTTCCTCTAGTAAATAACCGTTTAAGAATGCCGTCTTGACATCCATTTGGAAGAGCTTAATTCCCTTGTGTGCGGCGAATGCTATCAGAAGTCTAATAGCCTCAAGGCGAGAAACAAGAGCGAAAGTATCGTCATAATCTATTCCTTCTTGTTGATTATACCCTTGGACCACCAATCTTGCTTTGTTTCTGACAATGACTCCGGCATCATCTAATTTGTTCCTGAATACCCACCTAGTTCCAATGACTGAACGATCTTTTGGTCTAGGAACTAAATGCCAAACCTTGTTTCTTTCGAACTGTTGTAGCTCTTCTTGCATAGCTATAATCCAATCTGATTCAGCAAGAGCTTCATTGATATTCTTTGGTTCGATCATGGATAGAAAAGAGTAGAAAGAACAGAAGTTGTTTAAGGAACGTCTTGTTTGAACACCCTTCTTAATATTTCCAAGAATATTGTCCATGGGGTGTGAGTTCTTGTATTTCCATTTTGTTGAAGTGCTTGGTTCTTCATCGTTATTTGAGCTTGACCCGACTTCATTTGGTTCGGAATTAGAGGAAGTTCCCCCTGAATCCAATCCGGGTGTTGTATTTGAGCCGATTATAACCTCAGACTCTACACTTTGATTTGGATTCAATGTTATAGTAACATCTGTTGGAATATGTGTCCTCCGACAATAATGCGATCACGACTGTTGATCATGATGATCACATGTTTAAGTCTCATTTTAAAGAATACAACTGGGAAGTATTTTTACTATCAACTGGTCAACATATATCGGTAATGATTGGCTGACTAGAGTTTGACATTACTGTCGTGCGACGGTGGTGATCAGTTGATCCCGTAGGTCATACCTATAGGGCAACACTCTTAATTGATCATTTAATTAATCGTATAGCGTTACGAGTTAATTAAATTACTTGAAAATTGACGGACGATTTTGGAAGTAAATTTTACGTATCACATTGAAATTTGATTAAATGAGATACGGTCTGAGTAATCGAATTGTATCATTGCTCAGATGAAATTATTGTTTAAGGAAACAATTAAATTTGAATGAATTATTATAAATACAATTTGTTGTGATTTATAATTGGTAAAATATTTTGGTACAAGTAATTATGAATTACTAAAGTCAATTTTGTACATGACGTACTTTTATTAATACATTGATTTTTAATATGTTAAAAATACATAACAATTCTATGTAACATGTGACATGTGACATGTGACATATTGACAAATTGACAAAGATAAAATGGAATCCATTTTATCCTCATATGGACCGAAATATTGGGTGTGATTAACAATTTATATAATGTTAATTAAGACTAGTGGAATACATGATTATTTCTCTACAATAGGCATGCATACCTAGTGTCTTTTGTGGAAGAGCACCAAGCCCATGCATTGGCCATCCCACACCCTCCTACCCGGTTTCCCCTAGAAAAGAACAAGTGTCTTTTGCTTAAAATATGATCATTCACTACATGCTTAAGTGTGTGATAATATTATTCATTCATCTTATCAAAAAATATTTTTAGAGAGATAAAAATATTTTCCTTCCATCCTCTTCCTCCTACCCGGTTTTAGGAGACAAAAACCAAAATTATTTTGGGTCCATTTTTCTTACAAAATTAGTATTGTACTAGTATTTATAATATTGATTTTAATTAAGAGTAAGCTTTGGGTATAAATCCTTGGGAGAGATCCTACACTTGGGTCTTTGTTCATCCAAAAGGAAAGCTCAAGAACAAGAGAGAAGGAGATCTCTCTTGTGCCCTAAAACCAAAAATCGAATGTAAGATGATGGTTTCTTCCTTATATTGTTTATTAGTTTGCATGCATAAGATCATTTGTTAATTTTATGACAAATTAAATTATAACATATATGAATATGTAAGTATATAGATCTACTTTTCCTTCAATCGGTATCAAGAGCCATGGTTGTTTGCATGCAAATCGGTTAAAAGTTTTTCCGAGTTATAAAGAATAACATATAAAACTTGTAAATTTGTGTTATTATGATATATCACGAAATTAATCCATGCATGTTAAAATTTCTGATCCTAAAATGTTTTTAGGATATTTTGGTTAATTTACGGATTTTTATTGTTCATATTATACAATAATGGCATTAAAATATGATTTTATGAGTAAAAATGTCATTTTCGGACTAAAATTAGCTATACTTCGAATTTTCCAGTGATTTTTGGATATGTTATCACATACATTATTTTGAGATGACCTGTAAATGTTCATAATTTTTGGACTTGTTATGCTCGAAAAATGGATTTTTCATTATTAAATTCGGATTTAGGTGAAAAATAGGTTAATATGATATAAATTTCGAATCTAGTCATAGAAATTTAGTATGTTGTCACATGAAATTTTACAAGATGTGTGTAAAATAATAGGCTATATAGAAGTCTTTTTGCATGATTTATGGATTTTTGAAAAAAAATAGCATGAATAGTGACTTTATTAGTGAAATATTAATAAAACATACTCTATGACTAAGGAAAAACATTATATGTTGCATTTTATTACCTTTTACAGATCTAAAATTGAAAAGTTGATGAATATAATTTTTCACATGTTTTTATGATTATTTTAGTTAAAACCGATAAACCGCAACATTGTTTTTCGGATAAATTTCGAAATTTTTAACCTAAGTTTTGAACATTATGAGTGTCATGGTATTTTTCCAGAATGTTCATAAGTTTAAATTTCAAATTTTGAATTTACATGAAATTTTGTGATTTATTTGAAGTTTATAGCTTATTTTTGTAATTTTTGGTCCATTAATGAACAACTTTAGAAATATGAGTTAATTATGGTCAAATAATTAGTGAAGACTAAATTTTGAGTCCTAAGAGGTTAGGTTAATTAACTTATGCATAAATATGAATTTATGTAATTTTTGTGATTATAAAATGTTGAAATCACGCAAATCCGTAAAGACCGAGTAATATACGATATTGGCTAATTAAGGCGATTTAGCATAAAATTTGAGCATGTTCATACATATTATAATGCTGCATTTTCTTTATGATTGTCATAATTTTAATTTATGTAATTTTTGAATTATGTAATTTTACTTAGTATGGCCTTAGATTTTAATTGGTATTTCCCGAAATGTATGGGAATATCGATTCGGTTGTAATTTTATTGTGATCTCGTATCACCGTTTTGTAATTTAATAGATTTATTTTATTTTAGTTACAAATGTATAATAGGAAATTATGTAATTTATTATGTAATTTTATTTATTCGGAGTTCCCCAAGACGGATTTCTTCAAGATGGCGATACATAAAGACGGTGTTACCTCGAGATGCGTGCCACAACCGAAGTTCAATGGACCAATGGAGTTGGTTTCCGAATATGTAATAGTTAAATAGTTTTTCTATTTTAGGAAGGCCATACTAGGATTTATTTTATTCTTTGCATTTTATTTATATGTCACATGCATCGCTAAATCGCCATAACTAAAACATGCATCTTCTTTCATCGAGCTTATCGACCGTGTCAATTAAAATTATCGTAGTTCACCGCTTTAGTTCACTTAAAACGTGATAGATAATAAATTGACATGACCTCTGGCTAAAACAAATAATTGAGACATAGCCTTACCAAATGTAGAAACCATGAAAACCTATTTCGCGAGGGAGTGCACTCGTCCCTACCGGGGTACAAACCTTGTTACGTAGGGGAAGTGGGTGATAAATGTCTATCCACCGAGTTCATATTAATGAGGGTTTCATCGGCTATACCGTGCCTAAATTGATGTGGATTTGGATCATGGACACATTTATTCGAAATTTAGATTGAACTCAACAAAAGTTTTTGATAAGGGTTTCATCGGCCATACCGTGCCCTTGTCGGATGTGTTTTGGGCTAAAGATAATTATTAGAGTAATTTTATCGACCAAGAGTTCTAAAAGTAGAATCGATTAAAACGCTAATCCACCGAGTTATATTGATGAGGGTTTCATCGGCCATACCGTGCCTAAGTCGATATGAATTTGGGTCTTGGAATCATTTATGATAGTTGGGTAGAGGTCACTATATAAATGTTCATATCTTGTCAATCTTTTACAAGTATGATTTAAAAAGACAAATGTTAATATTTCCTTTTCCTCCATACTTGTATTTCATTACAATGAATCCATCAAATGCTACCGCACCGATTACTATTGAGTCTTACCATAATGTTTTTGACGACGTTTGCTCCAACAATGATTTCGACACTACTAGAGAACTTCATTTTGGGATAGGTTCAGATGGAAACATTAACTTCATCACTTCTTCTAAACCACCTACTACTACTAGATCTTGTATGAGCCTGTCTCAGGAAGACTACCTCATACAATCTATAGGGTCATTGTCTCTGGAAGATAAAGATGCCAAAACTAGTGGGAGCTCAAGCAATCAAGTTCTTGCTTTCAAGGGCAAAAAGTTTAAGAAGAAGGGAAAGAAAATCAAAAACTTCAAGCAAGTTAATGATGCGTACCATTATTGCTATGGCATGGGACATTGGCTTAGGAATTGTCCCGTATATTTGCGAAATATAAGGGAAGGAATCATCACTCCAAAAGGTAAAATTCCTAAGGAAATTTATGTTATTGATATAAATTATACTTCCACTACGACATGGGTACTAGATACCGGTTGTGGTTCTCACCTTTGTAATCATTTACAGGGTTTAAGAGACGTGAAGAGGCTTAGCAAGGGAGATGTGGATCTACGCCTTGGAAATGGAGCTCGGGTAGCGGCCGAATCCAAAGGAACTTATGTTTTAGCTTTGCCTAATGGATTTGAGTTGTATTTACATAATTGTTTTTATGTGCCTACACTCTCTAAAAACATTATTTCAATCGCTATGCTAGACATAGACGGTTTTTGTTTTGTCATTAAGAACAATCGTTGTACTATTTCTAGGAACGACTTGGTTATAGGCCAAGCTTCCTCTATCAATGGCATTTACATTTTAGAGACCTCAAATACAACTAATGATATCTATAACATTCAATCAAAGAAACTCAAATCAAGTGACCCAAGTGAAGCGTTCATTTGGCATTGTCGATTAGGTCACAGAAACGAGAATCGCATCAAAAGATTAATTTCGACTAATGTGATTACACCATTTGATTATCAATCATATGGTACATGCGAATATTGCCTACTTGGAAAAATGACTCGTAATCCTTTTAGTGGTAAAGGGACACGAGCTAGTGAACTATTAGGACTCATACACACCGATGTATGTGGACCAATGAGTATCACCGCTCGTGGAAATTATGACTACTTTATAACATTCACCGACGACTTGAGTAGACACGGGTATGTCTATTTAATGAAACATAAGAGTGAAGCGTTTGAGAAATTCAAGGAATTTCAAAACAAGGTAGAGAACCAATTAGACAAAAAGATAAAAGCACTACGTTCCGATCGTGGTGGAGAATATCTTAGCCTTGAATTCGATTCACACTTGAAAGGTTGTGGTATTATATCACAACTTTCTCCACCTAGAACACCACAACTCAATGGTGTTGCCGAAAGGAGAAATCGAAATATACTTGATATGGTTCGATCCATGATGAGTCAAACCGAGTTACCGAACTCGTTTTGGGGATTTGCGATTCAAACCGCAATTAGATCTTTGAACAATAGTCCCACTAAATCCACCGAGAAGACTCCATATGAAATGTGGACGGGAAAAGTTCCCAATATATCCTATATGAGGATTTGGGGATGTGATGCTTACGTCAAAACTAAGAATGACAACAAGCTTGCCCCAAGATCCGAAAAATGCACCTTTGTAGGTTACCCCTCGGATTCTCGAGGATACTACTTCTACAAACCTCAAGAAAACAAAGTGTTTGTGTCTTGCGAGGCTGTCTTCTTAGAATGTCAATTCATTTCTAAGAGACAGAGTGGGAGAAATTTTGAACTTGACGAAGTTCAAGAGCCACAAACCGAGAAAGAGACGCAAGAAGATGTTCCTTCGTCGTCTAACATGGTTGTACCTCCTCCACTAAGAAGAACGAGTCGAGTAATTCGCCATCCCGATCGATATGTGGGACTTATCGAGGAAGATGGAACACTCGATGTGTTGCTTATGGAAAGTGACGAGCCCGCCACCTACAAGGCCGCAATCTCTAGTCCAAATTCCTCCTTATGGCTTGAAGCCATGAAGTCCGAAATGGATTCTATGCATGAAAACCAAGTTTGGGACTTGGTAGATTTGCCTAAAGGGGCAAGACCCCTTCAATGCAAATGGATATTCAAAGTCAAAAATGGCATAGAAGGACATGATGATGTCTACAAAGCTAGGCTAGTGGGAAAAGGATATACCCAAGTCCAAGGTCTCCATTATGATGAGACCTTCACCCCCGTAGCCATGCTAAGATCCATACGGATTTTGTTAGCGATTGCCGCATTTCATGATTATGAAATATGGCAAATGGATGTCAAAACCGCTTTTCTAAATGGGCATTTAGAAGAGGAGGTGTACATGATACAACCCGAAGGTTTTGTTGATTCTAAAAATCCTAACAAAGTGTGCAATCTAAAGAGATCCATTTATGGTCTTAAGCAAGCATCTAGAAGTTGGAATCATCAATTTAATCATGTGATAAAAGAGAATGGTTTCACTCGAAATGTTGAGGAACCATGTTTATACATGAAATTCAGTGGGACCAATGTTGTGTTCCTAATCTTGTATGTCGATGACATACTACTCATTAGAAATGATATTCCGATGTTGTCTTCTGTTAAGAAGTGGTTAGGTAACCACTTCCAAATGAAGGATTTAGGAGAAGCACAACGCATATTAGGTATCCGGATCCATACAGATAGATCCAAGAGGATATTGGCACTAAGTCTAGAGTCTTATGTTGATAAGATTCTTCGACGGTTCATCATGGACAAATCCAAAAGGGGATTGGTACCTATGGTAACCGGGACGATATTGAGCAAGACTCAATCTCCCTCCGAACCCCATGATGTTGAACGCATGAAGACGATCCCTTATGCTTCCGCTGTTGGATCAATCATGTATGCCATGATATGCACACGTCCTGATGTCTCGTATGCTTTGAGTATGACGAGTAGATATCAAGGAAATCCAGGTGAGAGTCACTGGATTGCCTTCAAGAACATCCTTAAGTACTTGAGAAGAAATAGGATTCTATCCTAGTGTTTGGAGGAGACACTGAGCTGCGTGTTAATGGATACACGGACTCAAGTTTTCAAACAGATAGAGATGACATGAAATCACAAGCTGGTTTCATTTTCATGCTCAATGGTGGTGTCAGAAGTGGAGAAGCTTCAAGGAAGTCAGAATCGCGGATTCTACAACGGAGGTCGAGTACATTGCAAAGCATCGAAGTCGCTAAGGAAGCTGTGTGGATCAGGCAATTCACGGAAGGTCTAAAAGCAGTACCTACCGCCAATGATCCCATCACTCTCTATTGTGATAATAGTGGGACGATCGTCCAAGCTAAGGAGCCAAAGTCTAGTAATAGATCTAGACATGTACTTAGAAAATATCATGTAATAAGATATTTCATTGAAAAAAAGGAAATTGCGATTTGTAAGTTTGGGACGGATGACAACATAGCCGATCCGCTCACCAAGCCTTTATCGCAGGCTAAACATGATGGACATATGGCGTCCATGGGACTTAAACGTGTACCAAGTCTATGTTAGATTTTGAAATGAAATAAAAGTGTTGTTTTTTGTTCATGTTCATAATCACATTTGTCTTTTATCTTAATTTATACATTATTACATCCAAACGGGTTGTAATGACAATTGAACCCCGTTAAAGTGAACACGGATTAACATAGTATTTGCCCATAGTCACTTGTATGAGGTGACGTCTCGAAGTGACTAGAGTGTGATGCGATTGATGGCAAGTTCAAGTGCCATAGAATCATGTGAGATGACTAGTCGATCATATAGGCAGACTGTTAGGAACATTTTGTCGGGCCTTATGACCGCTTATGGAGTTCTGGCAAATTTATATAGCCTGGTCGTGGCGAGAGCTGCTATATTATTCAAATGAGTCGATTCTTTTGACTAAAGACTATTCGCCTAAGATGGAACAGTTTCAGATTAACTTTGGTTTGTGTTACTACGACCTTCGTAAATGGGGTCAAATGGGCATATTTTGGGTTATGATGGCTGTGGCTAGTCGAAGGGAATGAGTGCGATAGGAATTGTCCACCCCTAGCCAGGGTTATAACAATATGTCAGGGCCACTCGAGGAGTAATGAACTGGAAATGTGTGGCCACGCTCGGAATGTATCCATGGTGGATGAATCCGGTCAATCAGTTATTCTCCAGATCTAGGAAACCACTCTCGATATGATCACTAGCAAGTACGACCTGAAAGACACCTTGCATTGAGTGGGAGATAGTAATAGGACAAGAGAATTGGTGATGCACACTTGTCGAGGACAAGTGGGAGATTGTTGGAATATGTGTCCTCCGACAATAATTCGATCACGACTGTTGATCATGATGATCACATGTTTAAGTCTCATTTTAAAGAATAAAATTGGGAAGTATTTTTACTATCAACTGGTCAACATATATCGGTAATGATTGGCTGACTAGAGTTTGACATTACTGTCGTGCGACGGTGGTGATCAGTTGATCCCCTAGGTCATACCTATAGGGCAACACTCTTAATTGATCATTTAATTAATCGTATAGCGTTACGAGTTAATTAAATTACTTAAAAATTGACGGACGATTTTGGAAGTAAATTTTACGTATCACATTGAAATTTGATTAAATGAGATACGGTCTGAGTAATCGAATTGTATCATTGCTCAGATGATTATTATTGTTTAAGGAAACAATTAAATTTGAATGAATTAATATAAATACAATTTGTTGTGATTTATAATTGGTAAAATATTTTGGTACAAGTAATTATGAATTACTAAAGTCAATTTTGTACATGACGTATTTTTATTAATACGTTGATTTTTAATATGTTAAAAATACATAACAATTCTATGTAACATGTGACATGTGACATATTGACAAATTGACAAAGATAAAATGGAATCCATTTTATCCTCATATGGACCGAAATATTGGGTGTGATTAAAAATTTATATAATGTTAATTAAGACTAGTGGAATACATGATAATTTCTCTACAATAGGCGTGCATACCTAGTATCTTTTGTGGAAGAGCACCAAGCCCATGCATTGGCCATCCCACACCCTCCTACCCGGTTTCCCCTAGAAAAGAACAAGTGTCTTTTGCTTAAAATATGATCATTCACTACATGCTTAAGTGTGTGATAATATTATTCATTCATCTTATCAAAAAATGTTTTTAGAGAGATAAAAATATTTTCCTTCCTTCCTCTTCCTCCTACCCGGTTTTAGGAGACAAAAACCAAAATTATTTTGGGTCAATTTTTCTTAAAAAATTAGTATTGTACTAGTATTTATAATATTGATTTTAATTAAGAGTAAGCTTTGAGTATAAATCCTTGGGAGAGATCCTACACTTGGGTCTTTGTTCATCCAAAAGGAAAGCTCAAGAACAAGAGAGAAGGAGATCTCTCTTGTGCCCTAAAACCAAAAATCCAATGTAAGATGATGGTTTCTTCCTTATATTGTTTATTAGTTTGCATGCATAAGATCATTTGTTAATTTTATGACAAATTAAATTATAACATATATGAATATGTAAGTATATAGATCTACTTTTCCTTTAACATCATCTATAACATTGGTTTGGGAGTTCTTCTCTTGAGTCAGTGTTATAGTATCATCAACTATAACTTTGCCTTTCTCCTTTTTATCTTTTGAGGAACGAGTAAGTTCATCACTTATTCCCTCAATTTCATTGTTCTCTAATTCCAACTCCGTGGGATCGTCTCTTAAAGGCGAAATTCGGGTTCATCCAAGTCTTCTTCCTCATCCTGTAAAGGCTTATCGAACACGTTATCTTCATCAAAAATAACGTCGATACTTTCTTCAATACAAAGAGTTCTTTTATTGAAGACTTTGTAAGCCTTGCTATGATCTGAGTATCCTATGAAAATCGCCTCATCACTTCTAGGGTCGAATTTTCTTAAACGAATTTTACCGTTATTATGCACAAAGCACTTGCTCCCAAAGCAACGAAGATGGGAGATATTAGGTTTTCGACCTCTAAGGAGTTCGTAGGGGGTTTTCTTAAGAATAGGTCGGACCATAGCACGATTATGGATGTAGCAAGAAGTACTAACGGCTTCAGCCCAAAAGTTACGAGGTAAACCACTACACAAGAGCATTGTACGTGCCATATCTTCTAAAGTTCTATTCATAGGTTCAACGACACCGTTTTGTTGAGGAGTTCTTGGTGCCGAAAAGTTATGCCCTACACCAGTAACTCTACAATATTCTATAAAAGTTTGATTATCAAATTCGGTGCCATGATCCGTACAAATAGATACAAGATTAGTCTTATATTTGTTTTGAACACGTTTCATAAGACAATCAAATTCATCAAAAGTTTCGTCTTTTGAATGAAGAAAGATAGGCCATACATACCTTGAGTAGTCGTCTACAAGAACGAAGACGTACCTGGATCCTCCTCTACTCCTTACCTTCATTGGTCCACATAAATCCATGTGTACTAATTCCAAGGCTTGATTTGTGCTTACTACTCTTTTTGGTTTGAATGATGATCTTACTTGTTTACACCTTGCACACGTGTCACACATCTTTTCTTGGTCGAACTTGATCTTAGGTAACCCTTGAACCAAGTCCCACTTCTTGAGTTTATTCAAGGTTAGTGAGCTAATGTGACCAAAACGTTTATGCCATAGACAGGGATCATCGAGATTAACTTTCATGCATGAGAAAGAGTTAGTAGGCACATCATTTAAATCTACCGTATAAATATTCCTTTTTCTGTGGCCTTCAAGAATAACATTGCTAGTTCCTTCAATAATAATGCGACAACTATCAGTATGAAAAACTACTTTGTTACCTTTGTCGCATAGTTGAGATATGCTTAGCACGTTATGTTTTAGACCGCCCACGATATAAACATCACTGATCGCGTGAGACTTAGAGATTCCGATTTTGCCAACGCCGATTACTTTTCCCTTTTTGTTGTCCCCGAACGTCACTCTACCTCTGTGGAAGGGCTTGAGTGAAAGAAATAGATTCTTATCTCCGGTCATGTGTCTTGAACATCCACTGTCAAGATACCATTGATTGTTTTCTTTCACTTCTTCCTGCAGAAAGGATTAGATACAGTTTTTAGGTACCCAAGCTAAGTTGGGTCCCTTATGATTAGTTACTCTATAAACTAAGTCCTTTCGAATCCAAACTTGTCTAATAACCGTTTTTCTAACCCTGGGTTTATTTGGCTTAGGAGGAGTTCTAGGCCAGGGTTAGGGTTTTCTCTAGGTCTTTCACGACTATTTCCCTTATAAATAGGTTTATTAGGTTGAGATTGACAAGGGTTTTGTGAGGTTCTAGGTTTCTTAGCGTAGTCAAAGGCCATGTCATAGAACCAACGAAATTTATTGTTCCTTTCTTCGTTAGGTTCGTTAGTGGGGGTTTCCTTATCCTCGACAACTGTGTCAACAGTTTTAGCATGTTCGGCATTTTTTTGTATATCATGAGCCTTTTTGACACAATTGATTTGGATGTGACGTGTATGACTACAGTAATTGCAAATCAGGTATTCAGGAAGATCAGCATACTTCCTTTTTCTGAAATCAAAATCCGAAGGTGTTGATTTGCATTTAGAGTGATCTCTACGGCTGTAGCACTCATGTCCTAACCCCATCTTCATATTATTGTCTGATTGTTCGGTTAGGAAGTTTAGGACTTTTGTGCTACCTTCCCACGTATCATGGACCTTTCTAGCGTGTAGAAGTAGGTCTTTTAGGGTTTTAATTTCCTCTTGACATTTCGTGTGATCTACATCATTGTCCTTTTTAAAGTTATCACAAAAGTCTTGGAATCGTTTGTTAAGAATGAACACAACATCGGTGTGTTGTTTCTTAACATTGATCATATCGGACTTAGATTCCTTCAATTGCTTTAGAAGAGAATCTATCTCTTTCTTTTGGTCTAAGATCATTGCTTCATCAGATGTGACCTTAGTTTCCAAAAGTTCTCTGGCTTTTCTAAGTTCTAAAGTTATAGCTTCATTAGCTATAACTTTGGCTTGAAGGTGCTTGATGTTAAGCTTTAGGTCGGAAGTTATAGCTTCATTAGCTATAACTTTAGACTCTAATTCCTTCTTTTCAGCCATAGTAGAATCTAGTGTTGTAGCTTTCTCATCTATGACTTTAGATTTCAACTTCTTAGCTTTAGCCTTGAGAGCATGATTTTCTTCCACGATTTCGAGAATCTGCTCCTTTAGATCTTTCAATTCCAAGTCCTGTTCGTGACACTTACCAAGAGATTGTTCAAAGAATTTAACTAAAGCACTTTTAGACAATTTCTTAACGCGTTTTTTAAGCTCAAGATAACTTACCTCTTCATCGTCATCTTCGTCTGATTCTCCGAGAAAGCAATAGTTTGATTGAGAATTTGTGCTTCCATCGTCACTGTCGGAGATTAGGTCAAGACTAACACTGCTGAGACAAAGGTTGGCCACTTCGTCGTCTTCAGATTCCTCGTCATCTTCTGAGTCAAGGTCTCCCCAACACGAAGCCATCATAACTTGTTTGAATTCTCTCTTTGTCTTCTCACGTTTTGTCTTGTCCTTTATCTTCTCCCATGTTGGACAATCTTTGATCATATGACCAGATTCTCCACACTTGAAGCATCCTCTATTTGCGAAAGATGACTTTGAATCAGTAACCTTCTTATTGGACGTTTTGTTGTTGTTGTTGTAGGATGATTTTGTTTGTTTGTTTCGAAATATCCTATTTTTAAAACGGCGTGCAAACAGAACAGTTTCGTCCTCTATTTCAGAGTCAACTTCTTCACTCTTTAAGGCCATACTCTTATTGCGACTTGGTTCAGCGTCATCCTTGTTAAAAGTAATTTCATGGGCCATAAGAGCACCAATGAGTTCTTGATAGGAAAGGGTTTCAAGATCTCGTGATTCCTCCATTGCAGTGACCTTAGCATGCCACTTCTTAGTAAGGCTCCTAAGAACCTTTCTAGCAATGTCCTCAGTACTAAATTTCCTACCTAGGTATTTCAGTTCGTTTATGATGCTCGAAAACCTTGCAGACATGCTATCTAAGGACTCATTAGGCTCCATAATGAATAGCTCATATTTTTTCATAAGCAAATCTATTCGGTGCTTCTTAACAATGGAAGTACCCTCATAAGCTAATTCGAGCCCATCCCATATCTCTTTGGCCGTGGAACATGAAGAGAACCGATCAAACTCAGTAGAAGTCATTCTGTTTTCCAGGAGACTTATCGCTTTGGAGTTCTTTTCGGCCTTCTTGTAGTCGGCCTCGACATAGTCCTCTTCTTTCTTTTCATAGGTAGTGCCTTCCTCGGATGCCACAAGAATTTTGTGCGGTCCGTTTTGAATAATCCTCCAGCACTCCCAATCGTGTCCTTTCACATAGTGAGTCATCATGGTTTTCCACAATCCGTAATTCTTCCCATCAAAGACGGGACACTTGAGATATTTGGAATCCATTTATCACGTGAAAGGCAGCGGAATATAAAACGATAAGATAAATGAAAAACAAGATAGATCAGCCTCTTTGCGGTTAGGCAATCAAGAGCACGAGGCTCTGATACCAATTGAAGAGTCTATTGATCCAAAATACTCAAGGGGGGGGGGGGTGAATTGAGGATTTAAAACTTTTGAAAGCTTTTTCGATTATGTGTGTGTAATTGATTATTTAAAGTTTATTGATTAAACTTTAACTAATCAACTAATGGAAGTAAACGAAATAAACGAAGCAAGTGAAAGAACGAAGAGACACACTGTTTTTGAAGTGGTTCAGTTTCACAAGTCGAAACCTACGTCCACTATTCTCGATTAATAAATTTAGTACCTTTCTACGGATTACAAATTTACTAACCCAACTCGTACAACTAACTCTAGCTGTAACTCAATGAGTACCATTAAATACTCGAGTGACTAACTTATGCTAATAAGAAAGCACTAATGATTCTAACAAAGGTTCACGTTAATGAACAAGTTAAGAAATCAACTAAGCACTATTATCTTATAACGATAAAATAAGAACAAGTATGCGAGTTTTAAAACACACGACCTTTCAAAATAACAAAACGGTTTTTCTTGGAAAACACACGGTTTACTTTGCAAAGTTAAAATCAATTTTTATGCTTAAGGTCTCTATTTTAGATGTCGTAAATAACAAAGTATTTATAGGGAAGGAAGGAGTAGGCTACACGGTTTTACATAAACCCTAATAGCCGAAATAAGAAGATATAAAAACAAATCATATATTCTTATTATCTCTTTCCTAAAAGCCTTAAAAGATAATAAAGAATATTTCAAGAGATAGAATATAATCTATTCAAGTATTATCTTTACTATAAATTCTAAGATCATGATAAGATTTCCTAAAACAAGAATATCTTTTATCATAAACAAATATATTAAGTAAGATATATAAGATATGTAAAGATATTATTATAGAATAAAATCTTTACGTAATATACCCTAGGTAACACGAGATGTCACGGCTCATATGCCTCGTGACTCGTGCAAACCTTAGCCTTAACATATGATTTAGAATTTAGGTTTTAAGAGAGGCTATGTTGAAACCCTAATTAGTAGCAAAGTCCAACTCATAAGTTGATCCATTACATCTACTAATTAACGTCCAATACAAAGCCGAACTCCTCACTAAACCGGGCTATATTATATAAATACTTTCATTAAAACATTTAAAATAAACTTTAAACAATTATAAAACAATTTTCGAAACAATTATAAGTCGTGTATAAAAACTCAGCATCTCAATGTTATAGTAGGGGAGCTATAACATTGAGTTCTTTTACTAGTAATGTTATAGCTGCAAAGCTATAACTTTACCAAATCAAGAAACTCATTCTTTATTATCATTACGAGATAATCACCTATACTATTCTAATCTTCAAGGAGATCTTCGAGTATAGACTACGTCATCATCCAAGCTTGATTAATCTTTAGACGAACTCCGTCTTCACATACTTCTTGAATGAATCTTGAATCGTTTGATCTTTGAATAGAGGCTTAAACTTTACATGCAATTGTCACAATCTTCTTTGTTGCTCGTAAAAGGTTAATTCTAAAACACTTGACAAACGATTATACGCAACAAGTGTATAAAATGTAAAGCACCTTGACATCATCAAAACATAAACATATAAACTATATGGTTCAACACTTTTATTCCTGTTCTTTATTTATTTATGTCTAGTTAAATTTCGCTGCTAGGATTAGGTGATTCGATGAATGAATGTTAATTGCTAATTAGGTTTATAGATTTGTCGTTGTTGTTTTAGTCTATGTTGTTAATCACTGCTTTAATTGTATCCTGCTAATTGAATCGATGCATTTAGCCTTTTAACATTGGTAAGCCTTGACCTAGACCGGAAGGTTGGATAGGGTGAGACCTGCAGTGAACAATAGGATGCTTTAGTGAGGGCGGATGTTAAGCTAATAGCATTTTAGAGCGAATTGAGACCGGAAGGAGATATTCGTTGCCCCTTAGACCGACACATCGACTAATCTGTGACCTTAACTGCAATTAATTGACGTCCATTGATGAACCGACATCCTAGTTCCCTCTTTCTTCTGTTAATTTCTCTTATTCCCTTTTCTCTTGCCTTAATCTTTTTAGTTTAGTTCAAATATTTAAAACCCCCATCTTGTGACGTAGACAGACCGAATAGACAAGTAGATAGTGACCGTATCCTTGTGGTGATCGACCCTTCTTACCAGTGACTTCTGTTAGTAGTACTTAGGTATTTATTTTTGGTACTGAAACGACGGTATCAAATTATGGCGCCGTTGTCGGGGAGACAACTATTTATTTATTTGTCTAATTTTGTCTGTTTTTATCCTCAAGGGATTTTTCCCTTGAGGCCGTTCTAATCTTTTTCTTTAGTGCTGTTTTGATAGGCCCTAGGGGTCCTACCTAGACAGTTCTAGGTAAAAGATCGTCAAAGGGAAGGCTTGAGTACCTTTGACCCGTCACCTATGTTCCATTATATGGTATAGCAGGTGATTTACTGCAGGAGATGTGGTGCTGCTGAGCACAATGCAGCTTTTTGCATGGCAGAAAATGACGAGGTCTACGCATTCAAGCACCGTAGACGAGCTAGCCATTCCTCTGTAGTTGTGTCGCCACATCCACCCTATCAACGAGGCTACCAACAGCCTCCGTTTGTCTGGCCACCGCAACAACAAGCTCCTCCTCCTGATAGACAGAAAGGAGAGATTGTGGAGCTGAAATCTTTAATGAAGGCACTTGCACTCAAACGGCAAGAATATGATAGACAGGTTTGTGCGCAAATTGATGAGCTCGAGTCTCAAATAGCTCAGTTAGCTGTTTCTGATGACTGGGATGACTCGGATTGCGATGTTCTATCAGTTAGTGACGCTTCAGATGAGGATTTTAGCACTCTACAGCAAAAATCACTCGATCAAGTGAAATATATTGGTCAATCGAGTGAAACACCTGAAGAAAGGTTCGATCGGGCAGAAAATTCCACTCGATCGAACAGTTGCTTAGAGGAAGTACTCGATCGAGTTGATTTATGTACTCGATCGAGTGCTTATCATGAGTAAAGCTTTCGATCGAGTAATATTTTTACTCGATCGACTGATTTGGCTAGGGCGAGCAATGATTTGTTACTTGGGTTCGTTTTAGATGACAATTTTGATAATGACAAAAGTTATGGTGAGTCTCCCCTTTTCAAAGCTGAGCTGGACGCGCTTGAGGCTGCGATTTACGGGACGGTTTCCACAGAGGAGGCAGCTGAGTCAGTGATTACTCCTAGCACGGATGAGGTAATATATTCTTTTGTCAATGATTCCGACATTGAGAGCAACCAACCCGAGGTAGTTAACGATAATTTTATTATTGTTTGTTTAAATAGTACATTGCCTCATTTGACTCATGCTATGTATTTTAATACTATACCCCCTCCTAGCTGGACAAGTAATTTAACAGTTTTTCACCGTTCTTGTCATCTTAATTTTATCAATCTGAAACGGTACCCTAAATTATTATTAATTCCTCCCGCCCTCCTATATTTTGTGGACAAATTTAGGAGCTGTCATAGGAAATTTGTTAGGCTTAAACGATTGCATATTTCAATTTCCTATTTTATTTTTATATTATGGTGCTACTTATACTCTTGTGTAGCACATGCGCAGATATATGATCTCATGCTAAGAGCTTTGAGTTGTTTTGATTGTGACTGATTGGAGCAACTGGATGAAAAAGAAGGTCCAGCTGGGACCTGTCTGAAACCAGCTCTACCCGGGAGGCAACCCGGAGATTTTTATTTGTTTTGTTAAAACATTTCATTTTAGTTGTAATAATTGGTCTTCGTACCATAGACTATATCAGTATGCTTGCTTTGTTAGTTTTGCGGGCTGTATTTTATTGCGTCTTTGCAGGTTTTCTACTGAGGATGAGTCGATCGCGTACTTTTAGTACTCGATCGAGAACTTTTGCTGCTTAGTTCACTCGATCGAGCATTTATTTCGTTCGATCGAGTACCTGCAAAGAGAGAAACAACTCGATCGACCACTATTCCTCTCGATCGAGCTGTTTTGGATGCCCATTCCACTCGATCGACCATTATTCCCTTTCGATCGAGTGGTTTTGACTTGGATTCGCTACCTGTGACGATGTTTCGGAGCTATTAGCGACCTCCCATGTTGCCGTCTGGTTTGGGGAGGTCCCTTATTCGCGCAATCTTGTGAGCTTTCTATATTTACTCTCTTTCTCTTTTAGTTTGTATTTCCTTTCCATGTTTTGGTACAATGAGGGCATTGTACGGTTTGGTTTGGGGAGGTTATGCATCCATATCTGTGTCTGCATCTTGTTTTTATTTGCATTTCTGTTATCACGTTTAATTTCTTTATGCATTGTTGTTTATTTTTATAAAAATCAAAAATCTTATAAAAATTAGAAAAATTCAAAAAATTTCATGTTTATTTTAGCATGAAGGTTGAGTCGGAACGGTAGATTTCAATGATGAAATTGCACTGTAATTTGTCTTTTTGCTTAAGCCTTGCATAAAACTAATTATCTTTTTAGCTTTGTCTTTTTGCATACCTACGAATTAATGTTAAAATTTAGCTGAACGAATAGACTTGACCTGAAATTTTGGCAAGCTACTTATAATTTCTAAGATTTAGAGCCGTATAAACTGGTGTCATTTGTGACCAGTTTTATGTAGGATTGTGAGTAGTTACTCCTTGCATAACATGTATCATCAATTTGCACATATATGAATTTCAATTGTTTTTTGCCTACATACATTCGAGTTAGTGGGTGGTGTCACATGCAGGGAGGTGCTTACAATTTCCTTTTCTTTCATTTTTACCCATTTAACTCCACATTAGCCAAATTTGCCTGTTGACCCTTAGCTACATTCCAAATTTAGCCTGCCTTGTCAAGCTAGTTAGTGTATGTTTTTGCGGTATGTATTTCATTGTGCTAAGTTTGTCTTGTATACATTGATTTGGAGTTGGTAATTTATGGGAGAAGGAGGATGAAAAAAAACGTGAAAAAAAAAGAAAAAATAGAAAATGACGTGAAAAAAGAAAAAAAAAGACGAAAAACGAAAAAAAAATAAACCGTGATGAAAAAGAAAATTGAAAAAGAAAGGAAAAAAAATGATGTTGTTTGATGAGATTGGTTTCTGATCCTATGCTTTATTTATATCTAATGAGAAGTATGTTTCGTTCGGTTTGGTAAGTTTTGTGCCAAATGAAGGGCATTGTGCTTAATTCTATAATTGAGTTGGAAATGGATGTTGTCATATGGTTTTGTTTAGTTACTAGCTTGGCCGCCTATACCTCCACATTCCCATAAATGTTCTGCCTTTTCTTACCCATTGCCTCACTTTGCCATATTTTTGTAAGCCCTCGGCTGTGACAGGACCTTGTTTGGTTGGAATGTATCTACGGTAGCTAGAATTGTCTATCATATTAGTTGCATGCATGTTTATGTGGGTCGTAGTCTAGGTGAGCAACTATGTTTCTTTCTCTCTTACATATATATGTTCACCCTTTGCTTCATGAGATAAGAGTGACCCGTGAGAGTCCATTATTAAAGGTCTTGCAAGGTCGACGGTTCAGCTTTATTATAAACATCTTACAACTCGTTTGCATTTGACTGTTTGCTATAAGTGTTCGTTTGCTTGCATTAAATTGGTTTAAGTGGGCATTTGTAGCTAGCTCTGAGTTATCTTTTCCGTTCCATTAGTTTGCATTTAGTTTACTCGAGGACGAGTAAAGGTTTGGTTTGGGGAGATTTGATACGTGCATTTTATATAGTCTTTTTAGCCTTTTTATGCACGTATTTCTATAATATTATCGTAGTTTTATGCTACGAAATGCCCCAAATATGCTACTTTTGTTTGTTTTGTTCTATTTGCAGGAATGGACCAGAAAGTAGTGAAATCAAGCCTTTTACCGTCCATTTTGCATGCATTTGGAGGAAGAGTGGATTTGGAGCGGAAATGTTGCTGTTATGGGATGCGTGATGCCGTTCCGAGAGCTAAAAGACAAGTCAAAGCTGAAACTAACGAGATTTTGAGCTGCTGAAGTTAGATATCACTCGATCGAGTACTTTATTGGTCGATCGAGTGGTTTTAGATAAAATAATAGGTCGATCGAGTACTTACTCAAGTCGATCGAACAGTGTCTATTTAGTGTTTATTCGATCGAGTAGATTTTTCAGTCGATCGATTGGTTTGAGTTCAGGTTAACTCGATCGAGTAGTTTTAAACCACTCGATCGAGTGGAATCGCTTATGGGCTTGGGCTTTTTAGTTTTATTTCGTCATTAGGTCAAATAAATCCTATTTTCTTATAAATAAGAAGGTAGGATGTCATTTGTATCCTCTCTCCCCTCTCTTGACACACATCTCTTATCATCTGATACACTGTTTTCGTTACTTTTCTCCTGTTACTTTGTTCATCTCCAATTTCCGGATTTATTTCTGTAACTCTTTCTTTCCCTTTCCTCTTTAATTAAATTAATGTTTATTGTCCTTCTTAATTTTATTCATGTTCTTTATTTATTCGTGTCTAGCTAAATTTCGCTGCTAGGATTAGGTGATTCGGTGAATGAATGTTAATTGCTAATTAGGTTTATAGATTTGTCGTTGTTGTTTTAGTCTATGTTGTTAATCACTGCTTTAATTGTATACTGCTAATTGAATCGATGCATTTAGCCTTTTAACATTGGTAAGCCTTGACCTAGACCGGAAGGTTGGAAAGGGTGAGACCTGCAGTGAATAATAGGATGCTTTAGTGAGGGCGGAAGTTAAGCTAATAGCATTTTAGGGCGAATTGAGACCGGAAGGAGATATTCGTTGCCCCTTAGACCGACACATCGACTAATCGGTGACCTTAACTGCAATTAGTTAACGTCCATTGATGAACCGACATCCTAGTTCCCTCTTTCTTCTGTTAATTTCTCTTATTCCCTTTTCTCTTGCCTTAATCTTATTAGTTTAGTTCAAATATTTAAAACCCCCATCTTATGACGTAGACAGACCGAATACACAAGTTGATAGTGACCGCCTCCCTGTGGAGATAGACCCTACTTACCGCTGACTTCTGTTAGTAGTACTTAGGTATTTATTTTTGGCACTAAAACGACGGTATCAAGTTTTTACACTGTCGATTTCTCGTCCAGCAACCTAGCATGTAAGTATGAGGGTGTAATTAATCCTCTTCTTTCCTATTCTTTTTATCTTTTTTATGACTTTAACACGATAAAACATGCATAACATGATCTAAAATACGGATTGATCGAGCCAAAACCGAGTTTTGACCTAAAGCAGAAGCCCCTAGTCACAACTACGTGGCTCACGCCTCTTATGGCACCCCAGGTGTAACACCCCCATCTACCAAAGTGCCTTACCAAGGCCTACCTTTGCAAATGGAAGTGCTACAATCTCGGTTACCCGAGGCATATTAATCAAAAGTGACGATCAAGAAACATAATTTAAGTGTAAAGTTTAAAGTGATTACAGCAAAACCAACTGCAACTGAAATAAGATACAACTGTTCCAAAAACCAAAATCCATTAAAGTAACAAATGTATTATGATAACACAGCGGAAGACTACGACTCTAACTCGTGGTGACTCCATCCCCAGCTAATCTCACGCGCATCCAAGATATACCTGCTAGATAATTGCTCACCACCCCCGAATGGATCACCACAGTTTTAAAAACATTTAAACGGGGTCAATTACTGCATAAAAAATATAAGATAATACAACAAACACAAACACAATCACTATTCTGCAACACCGTCATATCACCAATCATCTTACTACACACTAAAGTGTGTAGCCCTTCCAGAATACCCATCGCAACAGGTATTCCTCGCCGCCAGTGGGGGACCGCAGCCATTCCCACCTAAGCCCTGCTCATCTCCATCGAGCGAATAACCCAAGTCCATTAATGTGCACATCCCCCTTGTGACGGGAACCACAAGGGGCGAATCAAGGGCGTGAAGCCACTCCGGTAAGTGACTCCACTCAGCCGAGGGCGCACCTCGCGAACCACAGACAATCAACAACAACCAATTACAATATCAACAATACCAAAATCAATTAAGATATAATTACATGCCAATCAATCAACAACCATCTTATAATCATTTACACAATAACTGAGTAGGGAAACCCTACCTGGAATGAAATCACCGATCAACAATCACAAGCAGCGGATCAAAAGCGTTCCTCTACGAAATCACCTCCTATAATCACATAATCATACAATTAAAATCTAACATCAACAGTACTCCCAAAATCCCCAATTCACTAAATTAGGGTTTAAACCGAAACTAATGAATTAACATAAAAATGGTACAAGGATCTTACCCACAATACGACGATCTCAACGGTATAAAGAACTCCGAAATCCGACAACTCTAGCCCTTGTATTTGATAGGAATAAGAGAAACGAATTCTACGTTGTTTATTTTCTTTGCAAAAGGTTTAGATTTTAGATAAAAATTGTAAAGGAACTGACGAAAACACTTTATATACTCTTCACGCGTTGCTAACAAAACCCGACCAAAAACTCGTAAAACCCAACTTACTCGATCGAGTAACTAAGGTACTTGATCGAGTACCGCCTACTCAATCGAGTTGCCATCACTCGATCGAGTACCCATCAGGGAGAACGTACTCCAGAATGAAATACTAACTTACTCGACAAAGTAAGTCCTACTCGATAGAGTACCCAACCTATAAAACATGAACACCTAACACTAACTCCACCAACCATGCCTACTCCGAGAACACGGCTCATGATATCGTCTCAACTATAGCATAGCCTTTTGATACAACTCCATAATACCAACCACAAATGCCGCTACCTCCGTCTCACTAACCTATTACCCACTAGCAAATCCAACGTCAATACAATCCACCAAGCAAGATCAACCAACAAACGGAATGTTACATTCTACCACCCTTAAAATGAACATCGTCCTCGAAGTTTACTCACACTCACAAACATCATACTACTACAAGCCTTGCCATGCCCTTTAATAGTATCAACCATAACGTAAATCCATCCTTTATTCTACACCAAGGCTCAAACTTCCAAATATACCGCAACATGTACAACCATCAAATTCTCTTTGTCACATCCTACTCCTCTTAAGATAAATGGTACGTCCTCGTAACCCGCTAATACTATATGCTTTGCTATACTCCCCATAATCCTCATCACCACCGTATGTCAATGATAACCCACTATAACCTCAAAACCTACAACCATTCCTATATCCAGGGCTCTTTTTCTCTAACAGTTCACATACCTCAAATCATTCGGCATCCCACCTAACCTATACCACAAAATCCTTAGCATAACCAATACTTCAACTTTCCACATTACCGCAAAAAGACATACCTCTCTATAATGCACCTATCTCCAAAATCATATCTCATGATCCACTATTGTTACACACACTCACATTAGATCCTCAAGTTCTCTCTTTTATGGCCGCAAAACTCATCCTGAACTTAACATGATACTAATTTCTAACACTCCATACCTACTGTCCAGATCGAAGATTATGAACCACATGCAGCTTCTAGTTCAGTACAACACATGTTCCACAAATCACTTGCCATTACTATGTCAACCAATGCCTCCTCTAAACGAAGATCAAAAGTACTCCAACAACCTCTCGCAACTGTGTCCCATCAACAGAATATCACTATACCATGACATCAACGGAAACATACGCAACTTTTTTCCATATCATACTTTACC
This sequence comes from Silene latifolia, assembly GCF_048544455.1. Classification (NCBI taxonomy): domain Eukaryota; kingdom Viridiplantae; phylum Streptophyta; class Magnoliopsida; order Caryophyllales; family Caryophyllaceae; genus Silene; species Silene latifolia. The sequence continues at coordinate 178,243,565 of NC_133537.1, forward strand.
CTCACTCCCAAGCCGAAACTGGTTAGAAACATCAATAAACAAAACAACAATCTATATGCCCAGACAAAAACTAACAGGAAACAACAGTCAACAAAACAACAATCTATATAACTGATATACACTTTCTAAAGTTCATCTCATAAGTATCCCGCCTACTCCAGCACGACCGATGACGGCATCGCAACAAGCCACCAACAGCCGCACCGCAACGCGAAAATGCTCGCATCATAACACGAAGTACTGTGCCCGGATCGCCACCCGACGCACAACAACCACATAGATAGTTATCGCAACTTATACAATCCCATAAACACTGACTCAATATAATTCCTTGACAAGAAAACATCTTAAAACCACTTTGCTAGATTATAACGCAACATATCACACGAAATAAACAGATAATAACCTTATGATTATCATCCATACTATTACTCATGAGGTCGGAACCTCACACTATCACTTACATGTATTATAAATACACATACAAGTATAACTAGCCATTCCAGATCACCGAAATTACCAGTTTTGAATACCATCCTATTAGGTTACCGTACACAACGTACGATGCGGAACACTCAGATAACGACTTTATAAATATCACACCATACCAGTATTCGTGAGGGCAGAACCTCACACAACCACTTAAACACATCATTGACCTATGATCGAATCTAACTAACCAATCCTGATCACGTAAGTTACCACCTAATAAAGGTTATGTCTCGCTCGAGCTTAACTCGTATGCCCCTCATAACACATTCTCCAATTCGCATAACTATCACTTCCTGACAAATGTAACCTTACCATTAATACTCAACTACTAGCAACCGCCTCCTATAACCACATATTATACTACCTCACAACCATACATATCAATCTAGCCTCTACAAAGTCAACCTCTTTAGAATGGCTATCTTTCCTATTTATCATCACTCTTACCCAATAGTGACAACACCCCTACACCCCAACTGTTCGTATATCAAACCTCTTACAATCACCTCTAAATATAACGATTCCTTTCCTATTGTAGATACCCGTATCCGTCGATATTGGAATTTATAGAGAACCCGACAAACACCCGATGATGATAGGACACATGTATTCTTTAGTTGTCATTGTCATTATTTGGAGCTCGTTTTACGATGTAGAATGGGCGTCGTCGATGAAGTATTTTATTATTTTAAATGATATTTAAAATTAATGTTTTTTTTTAAGTGAGTTCATTTTATTAATTTAAATGATATTTAAATTAAAGCTTTTTTATAATTTATTTTCTCAAGTTTATTTTATTGAAAATAAAATAAATATTTGATTTGAAAAATCATTTTATGAGTATATTTGATTTGAAAAATCATTTATTTTAATGTGTTAGTTGATTTGAAAAATCGATTTAAAAATCGAAAAGAACTCGTTTCAACCACGCGTTTTTGAGCTCGAGTTTAGCTCGGTTTTTGAGCCCGTTTTCTTTACGAGTTGGCACGAATCTCGAGTACATTAACTAACCCAAGCCTCTACCCATCCACCCTTGTTCGAACCCCCTACCCACGGCCCAAATTCCATCCCCAAACACCCCCCAACAGCCCGTGCATAACCAATGCAGCCCCCCTGTTTTGGCAGCTCAATCTCGAGCCCAAAACCCGCTCCAAACACTACCAAGACCCGTACCCATTAACCCTAACCCATACCCTAGTATCCTACCCATATTATCCTAGCTTAATCACCAAGAAAACCCTCCTCAAACCCTCACAAAAATCGATGGACAGCAGCCATCCGTGAGCTAGCCCGATTTGCCTCCCCTCTCTTTTAACCTATTTTAACTCCTTATAAATACCACCCCTTCACCATACATTCATTCCTCTAAGTCCTCCATACATCCAAGCATCACATACAAGCTTTAAACCTCAGAAACAAACCCTAAACATCCTTCAAAAACCCTAAACAAAACCGACATACAAACTGAAACTTTTTGTGTGTCCTCTTCGAAAACCCTTTCGTTCCTCCATCAAAACTCCATAAAAATTCTAGTTTCTTGTTCCTAATTAACCACATAACATCCATCTACACATTAGACAAAGATTTACGAGCCAAATTGCCCTTGAGAGTACACGAGATCCCTCGAAAAGCAGTGAAATAACACTCTGTTTTCGCGATTTACTCTTGTCTGTCCAGTTCTGTTTGTGCTCGTTTTTCGTGCCCAATAACCCAAAACGAGCAGGGGTTGCTTTAAGATCCTTGTTCTCCTCTCTTTCTAGTTTCCAAAACATCTTTCGAATCGAATTTTCGTCGTGAAACGAGGGAGATATCACTGTTTTAAAATCGCTGTCCAGAAACTTTCCAAAACCCGTGTTTGCTTTGTTCTTCGTCGACGACGGCCTCTCGAGATAAAATCTACCATCGATTACGACCCAAGACGGTGTCAACGATACATGTAGGTTGAGGGTGCATCAAATCCCCTTCTCTTTTCTCTTTTTATTTCGTTTTTTTATGCCTTTTTTATTGTCTTTTTTTGTTTGTTTTTCGCTTGTTTATCGATTGTTTTAAATTAACTATGAAACTAGTTAGTCCGAGTATGAGTTAAAGTACCACTATGAACACCCGCGTTGACTTGAGATGGGAAAAGAAACCGCTACATCTGTCGGTCGTACACCCCCGTCTCATTTACATATCCTCGTGTTCAAGGTAGGGCATAAATAAAACAATTATCTAACTTTGTTCTTCGTTTTCGACCCCCTTTTGTTTCGGCCAAATCGACAGACCCTAGGACCCGTTGCATGTTAGTTTAACCTCTGATTGTTAACCTATGACGTATTTAGATAACATTAATTTAATTTAATAACCTAATTAGACACGATAGGTGGCTTCGACGTAAGTTATAAAATCAATCGACGATTCTGTAAATAATTGAATGCATCTCTCTCTTTCACCTAATTTCTCGCTAGTATAAGAGTGCGTGATTAGCACCTTCTTATTGACACTCGATGAGTTAATTTAATTAGCGAATTTGACCTAATTAGACCCTTTAGGCCGTGTAGAATGCACCCTCATGCGACAATCAATCAACATCGTTTTTAACTCGTTTTCTAACTTGTTTCCTATCCCTTTTCGCAATCATTCGATCTAATCAATGAATCTAACTTAGGAACTAGGTTGGCCTTGTCTTGGCCGTGAGGGTGGCCGTTGGTTTGGGCCGTGGGGTGGCCGTTTTATTTACCTTTCTCGTTTTGTTTTTATACCGTTTGTTTCCTCGTTGTTTCATTGTTTGTAATTTATCGTTTGTTATCGAGTTGTATTTTTTTCAAGTTAGCTTTCTTTTATTGAGTCAAAACCTTTTCAAAAACCTTGGTCTTGTTTGGTTAGACGGTTGTTCCCCAATGCTTGTAGGAGCGTAGTAAACCGCATGTTGTCGAAAGCAACATGGCCCGGTTTATGCTAATGCATGCTTTGGTGCGTAGCCCTATGTCTAATTCGATGAGATTAAGTGAGAGCGCGCAACACGAGGAGTGACTCAAGGCCGTGTGTCCTGTAGGCCGTGAGTCACCTCCCCCTTGTGCACGGTTTTCAAGGCCCAATGGCCGTGTGTTTTGTGTCGTGTTTTGAGTTGTATGTAGCAATTGTAATTAGATCGAGTTGTAATTTATTTATCGTTGTGTCGGCATGAAATGCCTGGTTTGTAATAGGTAGATCCCAACGGCTCCCCCATTCCCCCTTAAGCCTTGTTTGTTTGCTTTACATGTTGTTAGATTAATCAACCCACATGCTAAATTACAACTTTGACAAAGTTAGTTTAGTTGCATCTAAAACGACATAGAAATTGTTGTCACATGATAGGGTTAAAACAACGTTTGCATTTCATATATCGTAGTAGCTATGACCTTGTTTGAAATCCGACACTTGACTTAGTAGAGGCCGTTATCGACGGGCGGGGTTGGATGTCCTTATGGGCTTCCCAACACGTACCCTCACCCCTTACTCAAGATCTATGGTTTGTGGATCCGTCTAAATACCATTGGATTACGAGAGTCATTCAAATCGAGTGATATAGGGTACAAGTCTTTATCTTTAATCACTCGTAGTCGATTGGCTTTATGCTTTTCGATGAAAGGTGTAAAGTTGACTTGAACGGTTCCAAGTTCCCAAAAAACTTGGTGGCGACTCTAATTTGTCTTAATTCGATTCGAAAGAACCTCGAGTCGATTATGCCTAGTGTGGATCCCGCGGACGCAGTTCCCGAGGGCCTTGTCCACGATTTGGCGACTCATTTGGGAAAAGAGGACTAGTTACACTTTGTTTCTAGGGTCTTTTCCTCCGAGGTGAAACTTGAAAAGAAAGTGTTGGAAAGTAAAACATTACTCATAGTGCTACGATTCATGCATAAACCCTTAAGGATTTTCCCGGGCCGTCCCAGCGTTTCTTCGTGATGCGTGGGGGGCGACGTCCCACTATGCTAGGAAGCTGCACATTGCTCGCTTCCACTTCACCTCGCGTGGTTCTTGATGGTGGGGACGATCTTCTAGGTACTCTAACTTAAGACACCTTGCTCTATAAGACCGCAAAAGGATGGAGGGCATAGACCTTCTTGTAGAAGACTTGCCGAGACTTAGAGATGTCTAGGAGCATACATCCTTGTAACATGAGAATGACAATGTGCAAATTGTTTTCCCGAGTCTTTTCGAAATTTCCCATGTCCTTTTCAAAACCGAACTTTTGAACAACTTACTTTCAAACTTAGCATGATTTTCAAAACGCGGAATGCTGCCCAAATAGGACTAGAAATTTCGGCCAAAATGAGCTTTTATAGCCGGCATGCTGCCCATTTCAAATCTCATTTTCAAATCAATCCTTCGTTCCTCAAAATCAATCCAAAATGCCTCTCGAACCTCAACCAAGCATGAAATGCGTCGAGTCGTGTCCGGGTCATGGCCGTGTTAGGCCAGGCGTTTTTTCGTTCCAAGAGTCTAGAACACGACCTTGTTGGGTCACCCAAGCTCACCTCTTGGGCTTTGAGTCATGTTGGTCGACTCTTTGGTCTAGGATAGTCCACAAAAAACGTCCAAGCTAGGCCCTTATGGACGTTTTGCTCGAACCCATGGGCTATGTTGGTCCAATCACGGGTTTAGTCACACCAAGTCCAGTTTAGAATCGAGTTATGACAGTTTGAGTCATGTCGTTTTGTCGAGTCTAAAATGAACCAAGGTCTAATTCAAACCGTGAGTCGAACCCTTGTTTAATCGATCTCAAGTCGAGTCTTTGTTTGAGTCAAGTTGGGGTCGTGTCCTTAAGTGTGCAGGGGCTCTTACTTTAAATATTGACTCAGTACGGGGTTTTCTTGTAGAAAGGCCGCCAAAAACCCGACGTCAAGCAATGGAAGATGCTATCAACAAGCTCACGGAGGCCGTGAACCTCATGATGACCCGAATGGATGTGATCGAGTCTAAGCTGGTTGAAGATTCCTCTTCATCTACCCCACCTCTGACTGATTTGGAGAAACGGTTCAAGTTCATCGAGGACCGTTTGAAGCTCTCCCAGGGGAAGAACATTCACTATGAGAATGCTAGGGCCTATGCCCCAGTTCAGGACAAGTTGCCCACGAACATGGTACTCACCGACATCCCAAAGTTCAAGGGCATCAAGATCCGGTCCACCATGTTAAGGCCTATAAAGGGTACTTAGCAATGAAGGGAGTACCTGCTGATATGCTCTCTGAAATTTTTGCCCAATCTCTGGGAGAACACCCGAAGGCGTGGTTCTACAATCTTGACCTTAAGAACTTCCCCACTTTCGAAGATATTACGGTGGAGTTCTGTAAGCACTATGCTGACAATGTTGAGATTCAAACCAACATAAGAACTTTGGAGGTTATGACACAAAAGGAGAAAGAGGGCTTTACTGAGTTCCTCGCAAGATGGCGCGCTGAAAGCGTGAAGTTGGCTAAGAAGCCTGATGAAGTTGAAATGGTAGATAAGTTCGTGAAGAATTTACGAACTTTTATCGTAATGCTCGAAATACCAAAATTTTGGTTCTTTCAAAGAATTGATAAGGATCGGGATAAAGGTAGAGGACGATGTCCGAATTCTCGGGTTGAAAAGCCAAAGGGATACCAAGGGGCTTCGTCATCTAAAGCAAAAGCGCCGCAGCTGCTCACTTTGTTGAAACCGTCAATCTCTTAGATGGACAGTCAAAAAGGCCTCCGCGCCAAGCTCCGAGGGTATTCACCGATATCGGGTGCACTTACGCCTATGCTCTCCAAAGGCTCATGGCCCAAGGAAAGTTGAAGCCCATTGGTCCAACTCCGGACCCTCTGGCACGATCAACAAGGCAAATGGTATAAACCAAATGCCTCGTGCCTTTCATCAAGGGAAGGGACACGATCATCGAAAGGTGCTTTAGACTAAAGCACGAAATTCAAGATATGATTGAGAACGGAACGCTCCCAATCCCGGCCATAAAGCCCAACAACGTCACCAATCCATTTGGCGACCACACTAACTTTGTCTCTACCGAAGATAGTGTCGATTACTCTCACTTGATTCGACCATGTCGCCTAAAAGGGGTTTTCGTCGGAAGAATATTCGTAGATTGCTCCGAATTCCTACCAAACTCGAGAAACGAGATCACATTCGGGGATTTTGTTGTCGATTGTACTCCCTACATACTCCGAAGCGGCAATGAAATCAATGGCGTTTGGGCTGATGACGAGGATGATGTTTACCTCGTCAAAGGTGCGACAATTCCTCACACCCAAGAAGAAATCTTAAAGGTGAGGCAAGACGCCCTAGAGTCAAACCATTTGACTAGATCCGGGCGCCCATATCGTGTGGAGAAAGCTAAGGATATCCCGAGTAAGGCACCTCAAAAGGAGCCGGCAGTGGTCGAAGTTCTTGGTGAAGGGTCGACCTCCGAGGCTTCCCTCATCAAGCAACTCCAAAAGACTAAGGCCGACGTATCTATCTGGCAACTTATCCTGAGCTCTTTCGAACATCGTCAAGCTTTGTTACAGGCTTTGATGAACATGACCGTGTCGTCAAATACTACTCCTGCGGACATGGTCACTCACATCGCCCAGAATCGGCCTCAGATTACCAATGCTGTGACATTCTCCGACGAAGATCTGCCACCGTTCGGGCCTCGACATAACCTGGCCCTCTATATTGCTACCGTGTGTCTCAACAAGCATATCCCCATGACCTTGGTTGACGACGGATCGGCCGTCAACGTACTCCCTCTGAAAACGGCGCACATTCTGGGCTTGGAGAAGAATGACTTCATCCCCACTACACGCAGTCCGGGCATTCGATGGCACCGTGCGTCGAGTGAGTGGACTTGTCGATCTAGTAGTCTGATCGGGCAAGTGGAAAAGAAAATAAGTTGCCAAGTGATTGACATTTGCTCATCCTTCAACTTATTGTTGGGGAGACCTTGGATCCACGCTACAAGGGCCGTAACATCAACGCTGCATCGAAAAATCAAGGTCCCACTCAATGGCAAAACCGTCACCATTGACGCCACGCCAATCGTAGCAGGAGGAGACATTACTTCCGAAGTAAGGGTCGAAGCTACCAATGACGCATGTGGTTTCGAGATTGTCAACATGATCGAGTGAACTCCAAAATATGGATCTATATACGGGAAGTCATGTCTCTGCGAAGTGATTCTCAAAACTGGGAAGTATTTCGGTTTCTCTTTATATCCTATAAAGGAGAAGGTTTTCAAGTTGAAACCACCCGTAGCCAAAGGAGTAACTTTCGGGCTTGGATATGAGCCCACTGAGAAAGATCTACGGGAAAAGAGGGGAAGAACGATCGAAGATCGAGATATTAAAATGGGACCGTATCACCTAACTCTAAACGGTCACTTCGTGAGAGCTGGGGAAGAACTCCCTTGCATGGACTTCCCCGAACCCATCTTTGACCCAAAGAAGAACCTTATGGTCCCGGGAATCGAAGTATTCCAAGATTGCTACTACATCCCCGAAGACATTCTCGACCGTGATGCCGGAGAAACCAAGTGGATCCAATGAATGACGAGAAAGCCTTGGGTCTCCTTTTCGGTGAAGAAAAGAAATCACCAACACCAAACGAAGATTTGGTAAGCATGATCCTGAGAAGCGAACGGTTCGACCCATCTACCCTCATCACCGATGTGGATCCTCTTAGGACCAACACGGGATGGCGGAAAACAATCAAGTGGACCGACAACAAAGGACTTCTTTTCAAGTTGACAACGGGAGAAGGAGAGATGTTCAAGCCAAATGATGTTACCGATTCCGAGTCCGAGTCCGAGTCTGAGTCCGAGTCCGAGATAGGTCCTAAGATCGAGTCTAAGGAGTCGGTGTTGAAAATACCCCTCCCCTAGCTTTCCCTTCCTATGCACCTTTTCCTAATGGTGGTATTCCGGGCCCTGTCCCGAATACCCTTATCTCGCCACCGAGTTCGATCGTTGGCTCAAATGTTAGCGCATTTCGCGCAATTTCAAATCAATAATAATATGAACCAGTTTGCTTACGACTTGTCTTACTTACATTGCAATTCAAACTTTGAAAATGATTGTTTTAATAATGACATTGGGACTGAGGTCGAGGATGAACAGTTGGTCGAAGACGAAGAAGAAGAAGAAATGTAACCACCTCTACGATTGATAAAAGGGTTGGAAGAGTACGAACAGAGAAAACTTCGATCATCGAAGATACCGAAACTATCAATGTAGGTACAACCTTAGAACCACAGGAGCTTAAAATAGGAACTACTTTAAGTTCCACCGAAAGACAGGGGTTCATTGATTTGTTGCATGAGTTCAAAGATGTTTTCGCATGGTCCTACAAAGACATGCCGGGCATTGATAGGGAAATTGCAGAGCACAGGATCCCAATCAAGCAAGGGGTATAAGCCGATCAGCGAAGCTACGCAAAATGCACATGATTGGTCTTTGAAGGTCAAAGAAGAAATCGACAAGCAACTCAAAGCTGGGTTCATCAAAGTGTCGAATACTCTGACCGGGTGGCTAACGTCGTTCCAGTACCAAAGAAAGATGGTAAAGTTCGGGTTTGTGTTGACTTCCGGGATTTAAACAAGGCAAGTCCGAAGGACGATTTCCCATTACCTCACATCGACATCCTGGTGGACAACACGACAAAACACGCGTTACTATCCTTTATGGATGGATACGCCGGTTATAATCAGATCAAGATGGCGGTAGAAGATATGCATAAGATCTGCGTTTAACGCAATGGGGAACCTATTGCTACACAAGAATGCCTTTTGGGTTGATAAACGCAGGGGCTACATACCAGAGGACCGCGACAACATTGTTACATGATTTGATGCACAAGTAAGTCGAGGTTTATGTCGACGACATGATTGTCAAGTCAAAGGAGCGTGATGGCCACCTTGGTACGTTACGCAAATTCTTCGAGCGACTGCGCAAGTATAACATGAGGTTGAATCCACAAAAATGCGCATTCGAGTCACATCCAAGAAACTGTTGGGTCACATCGTTAGCCACCGTGGCATCGAGGTGGACCCATCAAAAATAAAGGCTATAATGGAAATGCCTCACCCGAAAACCGAGAAGGAAATTCGAGGTTTCCTGGGAAGAATCCAATATATAAGTCGGTTCGTGGCAAGGCTAACTATGATATGCGAACCAATTTTCAAGAAATTGAAGGTCGGGGAACACGTCGTATGGGATGATCACTGTCAAGCTGCGTTCGATAAGATCAAAGAAATACTATCTTCCCCTCCCGTGCTCAGCCCACCAACGGCTGGGTTACCACTTTTGTTGTATCTTACAGTCACGGATACTGCAATGGGGGCAATGCTGGCGCAGACAGTCGATAAAGAGGAAAGAGCAATTTACTACATTAGTAAAAAGTTCTTGGAGTATGAAATCAAGTATACTCAACTCGAAAAGACATGTTTGGCTTTAGTATGGGCGACGAAGAAGTTACGGCACTACATGCTCAGTCATAGTGTCTGCATCCACTCGAAGATGGACCCGATCAAATACTTGTTTGAAAAACCAGTTCTGAACGGCAGGGTGTCAAGATGGACTTTGATGCTTTCCGAGTTCGACCTGAAATATGTACCGCTAAAAGTGATAAAGGGAAGGGCGGTTGCAGACTTCCTGGCGGATAACCCGATAGAAGAAACTGAGGTTGTGGATACATGGTCGTTTCCCGACGAAGATATCGTTCACATAGACAATGATACGTGGGACCTCTATTTCGATGGAGCATCGAACTATAGGGGATACGGGATAGGAGTTCTACTCATTTCGCCAGAAGGTGAACATGTTCCTATTTCGATCAAATTGGACTTTAACGTCACTAATAACGCGGCTGAATATGAAGCATGCCTACTCGGTTTGCACGGTGCTCTCGAGTTAGGTATCAAAAAGCTTGTAGTACATGGGGACTCGTCATTAGTGATCAATCAAGTGGCCGGGACTTGGAAAACCCGAAGTGATAGCTTGGCTCCGTACCAAGCAAAAATCGAAGAACTAGAAAAGTTGTTCGCCGATGTCAATACGTGCACCTCCCAGAGATGAAAACCAGTTTGCGGATGCACTATCAAAGCTAGTCGTTTCGATCAACATACCGATCATATGGATACTATGCCGATATGTGTCGAACGAAGATCATCACCCGCCTATGTTAATGTAATCGAGACACGTAAGAAACCGAGGCCGAACCTTGGTATCATGCTATTCTGAAATTTAAAGAATCAGGAGAGTATCCACCCGACATGGATAACCGCGGAAAGCGCGCTATTCGAATGCTAGCCGCTCAGTTCGTTAGAACCAATGACGGACAATTGTACAAGAAGACTGCGCAGAACATCCTTCTGCGATGCATAGACTCACCAACTGCGAAAAGAGTCATGGAAGAAGTCCATGACGGAGAGTGTGGCCACACATGAACGCCCATATCTTTGGTTCGTAAAATCATGAGATTGGGGTATTATTGGACCACGATGGAGACAGATTGTCGCCAATATGTCAAACATTGCCATAATTGCCAAATCTTCGCAAACATACTGACATGTGCCACCGTCATCGTTATATACTCTAACATCACCATGGCCTTTCTCAACATGGGGAATCGACATTATCGGAAAGGTCAACCCATCCGGAACAGGTGGGCATTGCTTCATGTTAGTCGCCATCGATTACTTCACGAAGTGGGTGGAAGTGAAATCGCATAAGGTTCTACAAGCAAAGCGGTAGCAAAGTTCATTGAGAATGAAATCATTTGCAGATATGGGGTGCCGCATGAGTTCATTAGCGATCATGGCACTCACTTCCAGCTGAAATGCCGTAATACTTGAAAAGTATAAAATCAAACACCACAAGTCGTCACCGTATCGACCTCAAACAAATGGTGCAGTGGAAGCCGCCAACAAGACAATCACTGTGATCCTCAGAAAGATGACCGACAATTATCGCGAATGGCCAGAAAAGATACCGTTCGCACTATGGGGATCTGAACGTCTATTCGCACCCATCGGAGCAACTCCGTTCTATTTAACGTATGGGATGGAGGCGGATTGACCTATCGAATTAGAGGTACCTTCTTTAAGGATCCTGTTAGAAAGTCAGGTCCCTCGGTCGATCGGCTACAAGCCAGTACGATTCTTGGTCATGCTCGACGAGCGACGGTTAAATGCATTACACCATGTTCAACTCTATCATAAAAGGATACAAAGGGCATTTAACAAAAAGGTGAAACCTCGAGGAATAAAGGATGGGGATTTGGTCCTAAAGTCTCAGGCGCGCTTTACTACCGATCGACCCGAGGGGAAAATTCAAGCCAAATTGGGCCGGTCCTTACCTAGTAAAGAAGATATTATCGGGAGGCGATCGGTGATGACAGATCTAGATGGAAATGACTTTGCGAATCCGACGAATTTGGATCAATCAAGAAATACTATCCGTAGAACTCATTCTCAATGTCGTAAAATAAAATTTTGAATTGCGGTGCTCGTGAGCGAGTCTAGGCCGCGGCACTTTGCTTCGCTGCTTTTTGTGCGTTATAAATCGATGATTGTAGCGCGTTTGTTTTGTGGAACTACGAGCTCGGTTTGATTCTCGTTGATAACGATACGTAGGCGATTCTTTAAAAGAGTACAACCGACCCTTCCTTGAATAAAATGAAATTTTATGCGTAAACGGAATTTTTAATAGATAGTAAGTCTTATTAAAGATCGGGCGATGCACATTACATCCTTCAAAAGAAAAAAAGAAAAACAAATTAGCAACAAATAATAAGTAGTAGTATCAAATAATATATTTGGAGTCGAAGGCTCCTACATCTTCGTTTTCCCTTTGCCTTTTGGGTCACGTGACCGAGGCTCCGGAGGGGGAGGGGTAGTTGTGTTCTGTCTAGCGCGCTTCTTAGGAGGAATCGTCATTTCCTCCCGAGGGCCCAACCTATCTTTTACACTCAAGCGAGGACCAAGCCTCCCTTCTAAGGCCGAGCCCGAGTGTGCCTTTGAACCCAACCGTTTCCACACACTGTCACCCGTGAGTCGGTCTTAGGAGTCTTCTCAGTCTTAGCTTCAGTGTCCGGATGGGACGAAAGATCGTTAACAAAGAAGTCGCGATCGCTTCGCTTTTGTCATAATATTTGATGTCGACAAGCTCATCCTTCCGACACAAGTCCTTACCCGATTCGGTCTTCTCTTTAAGCCATTTAGTATAAGACGGGGATACCTGGTAGTCCGAGGCGCGCAGATACGTACCAAAGACGCCTTTGGTGCCACCTTTTGAGCCAATCATCACATATAGAGGAATTGACTCTCTTGCTCGTCCCGGAGATGACCTCACACTTGGGAATTATTTGTCTGCGGCCCATCCGACGCAGACGCGGTCGGGTAAATGTGAATAGACCTCTCTAACGCCGATAGCCGCAAACGCCTGGTCTTGTCCTCTTCCGGAAGGATAGTAAAGGATTTGAGGCGAAGCCAAGGCATGAACCAGCAAAGAGGGCGACACTCCCCTCCTGTCGTTTGTTTCGCCAATATGCAAGGTCATTTTGATGCTCGTCTTCATATCGCTTGGCACGCATAGTCAGCATACGAGCGAGATACGAGCGGGCTCACGCGCGGGCGAAGAGCCAAAATCTCTCGCAAAGCCACACCTGAAAAAAAAAAAAAAAAAAAAAAGACGAAAAAAAAAAAAAAAAAAAAAAAAAAAAAAAAAAACGAAAAAAGAGACGAAAAAAAAAAAAAGAAAAAAAAAGAAAAAAAGAAAAAGAAGGAAAAACGGAATTGTGGCGGGAATCGTGGCGAATACAAAGCAAGATCGTGCGTAATCTGAGCAAAATTGTGGCGAATGCAAAGAAAATCGTGACAAAATCGTGGCGTAATGCAACAAAAACGTGACAAGATTTGTGATAAAAGGAAAATTAATCAAGGATGCGAAATCAGGAGAATAGATTTTGTTACCGCAGAGACGGAAGCATCCCGACCAATCGCATTTCGGGGTTCATTTTCTTAGCATCTAAACCCCGGAGGGTTTCAGCGAGAATAATCCAGGAGGGGTTATGTCCTGTCTCCATCTGGGACGCAATGGACAAAAGCTTCGCTTGTCCTACACAAGTTGTCTTGTTCATCCTACCTTCGAAAACATAGAGGTGAAGCATGATCAATCCAAAGGCCCCCTGCAAAGATACTGTTGGCAAAGAAAGCACGTTCCGCGCAGATACAGAATTTCCGATGAATAGCAAAAAAGGTGACTTCGTCACCATTAACTATCCCCTCGGACTCGTCCCGGAAAGGCCAAGGCAAGTCTAGATATGTTCCACGCCACCTTGAATGAAATTTAGGTATAGCCGGTATGGCCTCAGCATCCTATCCTCCCGGGCGTAAAACTCTTCGGGTAGAGGCGGATCTCCCCCTCAGAAAAGCAAAGACATGGTTCGAGGATCCCAATAGCTAAGGCAAAGTGTTCCAACAACGCAGTTGAAGGGGAATCGGCGTAAGGGAAGTAATTGCGCCGATTGAGCGGTCTTTAATTCTTGTCTCTCCGCGCCTGAAGTTCTGTCTCCCACGCCGCATAGCACTCGCTAGATTATTCATAATGATTAATGTTATTTGCACCGCGATTTGGAAGAAAGCGAGAATAAATTTGGCAATACTGACTCTTCCTTATATATAGAAAGTATAAGGGAAGGAAACACCTAGGAGGACACCCCTAGGGTACCGGTTTTTGAGCCGTGTGGGCCTTGAGTCGCGCGCCTCTTAGGCCCGCCCCAGTCCACACCAGTCTTTGGCACGATGCATCGGGTTTTCGCACATCTATCGCGTTTTGGGGAGCGCCGGAACGGCCGATTTACTTTTTCTACCCTCGACAAGTCCATGTTTGAATTAAAGCCCGTGCACACTTACGGTTTTATTTTCTTTTTGTTTTTGCGGTAGTGGCTACGCCCGCGTTGTTTACCGGTCGTATAGAATGTCTGAGTTGCATTTCATGCTCACCCATCAAGGTTCAAACTTTCAAAATTTCAAAAACTTTTTGGGTCGACGACCCAAAGATCCAAGTGTTTCATTTCAAATTCAAAATTTGGGTCGATGACCTGATCTTTCAAATTCAATTTTGGTCGATGACCCAATCACTCAAAATTTTCAAATTCAACTTTCGGGTCGATGGCCCAATTATTCAAAATTATCAAATTCAACTTTCGGGTCGATGACCCAAAGATTTCAAAATGATCCAATTTCAAGATCGATGATCCAAATGTGCTTATGTGATGATTATTGCTCGTACATTTTCTATGTTTCAATTTTAGCAGGATATGCTTCAACTGGGGGCTCTAAAGTCTTCGACTTTAGAGCCATTGCAAACTGGGGGCTCTGAAGCCGTTGGCTCCAGAGACCATTATCAAGATGTAAAGGATGACATCCACCAAGAATTCAATTCGATACAAGAGTATGAAATGGAAGAATTCCGTAGCTGAAAGCAAATGATGAAAGTGGCGGCAACCTCCTTGGAAAGTCCCGTCCCATTCGGACAAGCGCCAGCAGATGATAAATTTTGGGCAAATGTCAGCAGATGATGAATTTTGGACAAAGGCCAGCAGATGATAAACTTTGGGCATGTGTCGTGTCAATTAGCTTGCCGAACTACGACGCGGGTTTGATTCCGTCAGAAACGGATACGTAGGCGCCTAAGGATAAGGCTCAACCCACCATTTATGCAACTTATGGGTCGATGACCAACGAAGATAATTCGACGCAACAGAAGGAAGAGTTAATCCCCGACGAAGTTTCAGGTATGATCTCTTCTTATGGTCAAGTGAGCTTATATACGCAAGTCTAATGGACTATAAACGACCCATTGAGAATCCTCGGGTCGAAAGGGACTGGGGTATACTTTGACTTTCGCCTTGTCCAAGCCTCGGTCAAAGTGGGGGCTCAGAGATACCCGTATCCGTCGATATTGGAATTTATAGAGAACCCGACAAACACCCGATGATGATAGGACACATGTATTCTTTAGTTGTCATTGTCATTATTTGGAGCTCGTTTTACGATGTAGAATGGGCGTCGTCGATGAAGTATTTTATTATTTTAAATGATATTTAAAATTAATGTTTTTTTTTAAGTGAGTTCATTTTATTAATTTAAATGATATTTAAATTAAAGCTTTTTTATAATTTATTTTCTCAAGTTTATTTTATTGAAAATAAAATAAATATTTGATTTGAAAAATCATTTTATGAGTATATTTGATTTGAAAAATCATTTATTTTAATGTGTTAGTTGATTTGAAAAATCGATTTAAAAATCGAAAAGAACTCGTTTCAACCACGCGTTTTTGAGCTCGAGTTTAGCTCGGTTTTTGAGCCCGTTTTCTTTACGAGTTGGCACGAATCTCGAGTACATTAACCAACCCATGCCTCTACCCATCCACCCTTGTTCGAACCCCCTACCCACGGTCCAAATTCCATCCCCAAACACCCCCCAACAGCCCGTGCATAACCAATGCAGCCCCCCTGTTTTGGCAGCTCAATCTCGAGCCCAAAACCCGCTCCAAACACTACCAAGACCCGTACCCATTAACCCTAACCCATACCCTAGTATCCTACCCATATTATCCTAGCTTAATCACCAAGAAAACCCTCCTCAAACCCTCACAAAAATCGATGGACAGCAGCCATCCGTGAGCTAGCCCGATTTGCCTCCCCTCTCTTTTAACCTATTTTAACTCCTTATAAATACCACCCCTTCACCATACATTCATTCCTCTAAGTCCTCCATACATCCAAGCATCACATACAAGCTTTAAACCTCAGAAACAAACCCTAAACATCCTTCAAAAACCCTAAACAAAACCGACATACAAACTGAAACTGTTTGTGTGTCCTCTTCGAAAACCCTTTCGTTCCTCCATCAAAACTCCATAAAAATTCGAGTTTCTTGTTCCTAATTAACCACATAACATCCATATACACATTAGACAAAGATTTACGAGCCAAATTGCCCTTGAGAGTACACGAGATCCCTCGAAAAATAGAGTGAAATAACACTGTTTTCGCGGATTTACTCTTGTCTGTCCAGTTCTGTTTGTGCTCGTTTTTCGTGCCCAATAACCCAAAACGAGCAGGGGTTACTTTACGATCCTTGTTCTCCTCTCTTTCTAGTTTCCAAAACATCTTTCGAATCGAATTTTCGTCGTGAAACGAGGGAGATATCACTGTTTTAAAATCGCTGTCCAGAAACTTTCCAAAACCCGTGTTTGCTTTGTTCTTCGTCGACGACGGCCTCTCGAGATAAAATCTACCATCGATTACGACCCAAGACGGTGTCAACGATACATGTAGGTTGAGGGTGCATCAAATCCCCTTCTCTTTTCTCTTTTTATTTCGTTTTTTTATGCCTTTTTTATTGTCTTTTTTTGTTTGTTTTTCGCTTGTTTATCGATTGTTTTAAATTAACTATGAAACTAGTTAGTCCGAGTATGAGTTAAAGTACCACTATGAACACCCGCGTTGACTTGAGATGGGAAAAGAAACCGCTACATCTGTCGGTCGTACACCCCCGTCTCATTTACATATCCTCGTGTTCAAGGTAGGGCATAAATAAAACAATTATCTAACTTTGTTCTTCGTTTTCGACCCCCTTTTGTTTCGCCAAATCGATGAGACCTAGGACCCGTTGCATGTTAGTTTAACCTCTGATTGTTAACCTATGACGTATTTAGATAACATTAATTTAATTTAATAACCTAATTAGACACGATAGGTGGCTTCGACGTAAGTTATAAAATCAATCGACGATTCTGTAAATAATTGAATGCATCTCTCTCTTTCACCTAATTTCTCGCTAGTATAAGAGTGCGTGATTAGCACCTTCTTATTGACACTCGATGAGTTAATTTAATTAGCGAATTTGACCTAATTAGACCCTTTAGGCCGTGTAGAATGCACCCTCATGCGACAATCAATCAACATCGTTTTTAACTCGTTTTCTAACTTGTTTCCTATCCCTTTTCGCAATCATTCGATCTAATCAATGAATCTAACTTAGGAACTAGGTTGGCCTTGTCTTGGCCGTGAGGGTGGCCGTTGGTTTGGGCCGTGGGGTGGCCGTTTTATTTACCTTTCTCGTTTTGTTTTTATACCGTTTGTTTCCTCGTTGTTTCATTGTTTGTAATTTATCGTTTGTTATCGAATTGTATTTTTTTCAAGTTAGCTTTCTTTTATTGAGTCAAAACCTTTTCAAAAACCTTGGTCTTGTTTGGTTAGACGGTTGTTCCCCAATGCTTGTAGGAGCGTAGTAAACCGCATGTTGTCGAAAGCAACATTGCCCGGTTTATGCTAATGCATGCTTTGGTGCGTAGCCCTATGTCTAATTCGATGAGATTAAGTGAGAGCGCGCAACACGAGGAGTGACTCAAGGCCGTGTGTCCTGTAGGCCGTGAGTCACCTCCCCCTTGTGCACGGTTTTCAAGGCCCAATGGCCGTGTGTTTTGTGTCGTGTTTTGAGTTGTATGTAGCAATTGTAATTAGATCGAGTTGTAATTTATTTATCGTTGTGTCGGCATGAAATGCCTGGTTTGTAATAGGTAGATCCCAACGGCTCCCCCATTCCCCCTTAAGCCTTGTTTGTTTGCTTTACATGTTGTTAGATTAATCAACCCACATGCTAAATTACAACTTTGACAAAGTTAGTTTAGTTGCATCTAAAACGACATAGAAATTGTTGTCACATGATAGGGTTAAAACAACGTTTGCATTTCATATATCGTAGTAGCTATGACCTTGTTTGAAATCCGACACTTGACTTAGTAGAGGCCGTTATCGACGGGCGGGGTTGGGTGTCCTTATGGGCTTCCCAACACGTACCCTCACCCCTTACTCAAGATCTATGGTTTGTGGATCCGTCTAAATACCATTGGATTACGAGAGTCATTCAAATCGAGTGATATAGGGTACAAGTCTTTATCTTTAATCACTCGTAGTCGATTGGCTTTATGCTTTTCGATGAAAGGTGTAAAGTTGACTTGAACGGTTCCAAGTTCCCAAAAAACTTGGTGGCGACTCTAATTTGTCTTAATTCGATTCGAAAGAACCTCGAGTCGATTATGCCTGGTGTGGATCCCGCGGACGTAGTTCCCGAGGGCCTTGTCCACACCTATCTTCGGTTAACATCCCAAATAACGAACATCAAATCCATCAACAAAAATGACCTGAACATTCATTCCAATTCTATCATTAATTGTATCGTCGCCCAACTCACAACCAAAATCTCATATCGTGTAAATACTTTACCAACTTTTTACTTTCCTTAATTCCTCGAAACTCATGGCTACCATGTTGTCCTGAAATTCCTATATAACCATTAACTCACACCCTCTCATGATGCTATCGTACATCTCCATGATTCCTTACTTTTATGCTCCTTAACTCCGGTCAACGTTCTCTCAGCTTACTTCCATCTTACTTTCCCCTTTTTTCTCAATAGTACCAAATAATAATCTATCGCCTTACTCCTTCTACCTATATCTTTAGTAATCCGGTTACCTTCTCGTTGCTCCACAACTCCAATTCCATTAATTCATATCAGTATCTTTCACTCTCCCTTATCACCGATTCTCTCTCATTATGCTACTCACTCACAATTGCAACCATGAAGTCAACACAATCAATGATTACTCATAAATTAATTGCATCTCCCTTTTTACATCTCTAAAACCAAAATTTCACTTTATACCGTTAATTTCCCAAAGAATTACCGACAAGGCTCACCTCTTAATAATCCAAATTCCCAAACTCAGTCACTACCTATAATCCACGTCGCGACATAACTCAATCTAAGTCCACTATATACCATTCTACTCCATCCCTCTACAACGACCTTCCATTACATATATTCTTAACCAACCCAGTTATAACTATCTCCCTCCATAAATCCTTAAACATCCCAAGTTACCACCATTCGCATCCCTCATTTCAATCTTTTCATTCTCGCGTTCCTTAAACTTACATCACCCATTGCTCCTATTCACCTACTTTTACATTACTCAATACCCGACTATATCACTCACCACATCTCACAAAACATGCCCCGTGCCTCGATAAGCTCATCGCTTTTCCCTTTCCTTTTTCCACTATCCATCACAATCACGTATAATCCATGTCCTTCCCGCCAAACTCATACTCATCATATACTGCAACTCCTTACATCATAGGATCTGGTAACTTACACATCAGGACCAACACATATGTAAAACAATGCATAAAGAAGAAAAAGAACAACTTTGAAATAAATATGATATGCGACGAGGTCAAAAGATAAGCATATGACCCAAAACAAGGGTTACTAGATCGAGTATAGCCTACTCGATCGAGTAGGTGATGATCAAAAGCACGCATAATAAATTACCAGGGCTACTCGATCGAGTACGGGGTACTCGGTAGGGTACCAAGAGTTGTACTCGATTGAGTAAGGGCTACTTGATCGAGTACCCTACGCAGTTCTCAACACCGTCCAATTTTCGTAAAACGGTCATATCTCACACGTCTCTTGGTCATTTTTGCCGTGTGACCTATCGTTAGAATCTTAAGAGAAGAAGCTATCACCTCTAATTGGAATCACATCAAGATCGTATATTCATGTCAAGTTATAACAGTTTAAAGACATCTCTTCTATAATCGAACAACATAACTATTCGGTTTCACATGTTATTAACTAACATCTCTCATTCCACAAGTTACTAACTAATCAAAAGCCATACAAGAAACACCAAAACATGCCTCATACCATACTATTCCACCTTAATCATATATATACAAATATCACAACACCTATCGCATGTTACTACTATAAGGCCAAACATTAACATTCATCGTGGTCATGTATATCCTTCAACTTATCCAACATACAATCCAACACTTACCATTCAAATCAATCATATCTTCATCCAACATGTGCATCCGAAACAACAATAAACAAGTAGCGATCCCATGAAATAAATAGTGACGGATTCAAAGTTGTAGGGTAAGTTCGCGACTTAGCATTTGTATTAGCTCCTAACAACTCCTACCCGAGTTCATTTTAATTTAACTCTGTAAGTTCATTAGTTTCATTAGTTACAAGCTCCAAAACCGGGCTCTGATACCACTTTGTAACACCCCCATCAACCAAAGTGCCTTACCAAGGCCTACCTTAGAAAATGGAAGTGATACCATCTCGGTTACCCAAGGTATAGTAATCAAAAGTGACCATCAAGAAACATAATTTAAGTATAAAGTTTAAAGTGATTACATTAAAATAGACTGCAACTGAAATAAGATACAACTGTTCCAAAAACCAAAATCCACTAAAGTATCAAATGTATTATGACAACACAGCGGAAGACTACGAGTCTGACTCGTGGTGACTCCATCCCCAGCTAATCCCGCGCGCATCCAAGATATACTTGCTAGACAATTGCTCACCACCCCCGAATGGATCACCACAGTTTTGAAAACATTTAAACGGGGTCAGTTACTGCATAAACAATATAAGATAATACAACAAACAGAAACACAATAACAATTCCCCAACACCGTCACATCACAAACAATCTGACTACACACTAATGTGTGTAGTCCATCCATAATACCCATCGCAACAGGTATTCCTCGCCGCCAATGGGGGACCGCAGTCGTTCCCACCTAAGTCCCGCTCATCTCTATCGAAAGAATAACCCAAGTCCATTAACGTGCACACCCCCTTTGTGACGGGAACCACAAGGGGCGAATCAAGGGCGTGAAACCACTCCCACAAGTGACTGCACTCAGCCGAGGGCTCACCTCGCGAACCACAGACAATCAACAACAACCAATTACAATATCAACAATACAAAAACCAATTACGATATATTCACATGCCAATCAATCAACAACCATATTATAATCATTTACACAATAACTAAGTAGGAAAACCCTACCTGGAATAAAATTATCGATCAACAATCACAAGCAACGGATCAAAATCGTTCCTCTACGAAATCACCTCCTATAATCACATAATCATACAATTACAATCTAACATCAACAGTACTCCCAAAATCTCCAATTCATGCAATTTGGGTTTAAACTGAAAATAATGAATCAACATAAAAATGGTACAAGGATGTTACCCACAATACGACGATTTCAATGGTATAAAGAACTCCGAAATCAGACAATTCTAGCCCTTGGATTTGATAGCAATGAGAGAAAAGAATTCTATGTTGTTTGCTTTCTTTGTAAAAGGTTTAGATTTTAGGTTAAAAGTGAAAAGGAACTGACGAAAACTCAATATATACTCCTCACGCGTTACTAACAAAACCAGACCAAAAACTCATAAAAGCCGACTTACCCTTAAAATTCTAGTGCTCGACTTCCCGAGCCAACAAACAACACGTATTTTCGACCTGCCGATTAAAATACGAGCCTTACACATTGTTTGGTACCGTCATCGTGCATTAAACCACTTGACTTACCACTTAGACCAACTACACCATCACTAAAGCAAAGCAACACTCCATATTTTACAAAATGATTTTAAATCGAGTTTTCTGACTCACGAGTTTTTACACTTTGTCGATTTATCGTCAAGCAACCTAGTATGTAAGTATGACGGTGTAATTAATCCTCTTCTTTCCTCTTCTTTTTATCTGTTTTATAACTTTAACATGATAAAACATGCATAACATGATCTAAAATACGGATTGATCCAGCCGAAACCGAGTTTTGACCTAAAGCAGTAGTTCTAGTCACAACTAGGTGGCTCGCACCTCTTACGGCACCCCAGGTCAGAACTCAAATGTGCGTGAGTTAATCTTTCCTCTCTTTTCATTTCTTATTTGTAATCGGTTTTTACCATTTCAAATATTTCAAATCATTTTTACAATAAACAGTTCTTTAACCATGAATTATGTTCACCCTTGGCTCTTCATGCCATTACGGTTTAATCCGTGACTCGGTGATAATATTTGGTTAATTACATTTTTATGGTATTTTAAAGCCCTCTTATTCTTTTGTTTTAATTTGCAAAAACCATATTAGTCATATACAAATAATCATCCTTTGTTCTACATACCATGTCGGTTTAAGCTGAGTACGATGATAAACTTTGACTAATAAGAAAGCAATGAACTTAACATAATTAGTTCATATCAAGCACTTTTTTACACTTTAATTACAAATCAATGAACTTAATATAATTAGTTGATAACAAGCATTTTAAATCCTTTTTTTAAAAAACTATCCATGTCAAGCTTGCAAAAACCAATCTCAACATCGAATATTATCAAGACAATAATAATTATTCCGAGTCTCGTTCTTCATATTAGCACAAAAACGGTATTAATAACCTTTTCAACAAGAGCGGGTTTTAAATACCCTTTTACAAACAATTTCACAAGCATTTTAATCAAGCAGGAGAGGCCCCATAGGTCGCCTAATGGCTCGCGCCCCAAGGCAGCTCCAGCTTTCTACATTTCAAGTCTGGACAGGCTTCCTTGCATCGCCCGATGGCTCGCACCTCAATGGCTGCCTGGCACTGCTCCTGTTTCATTTCTTGCACTCGTCCAGGAAGATCCCGACTTCGGTTAACCCGAATGCATGACGGATCGGATTGATGAGTTTATATTTTGCACTTTGCATTTTAAAACGCTTTTCGTAGACAAATGAATCTTGTTAAGCACCATAAACCTAGCTCTTAGTAAATGGATGTTAAATTTCGGTCTTGCATGCAAATCAACATTAAATCCAACTCGATATCAATTACTTGGTATTTGGATACACAACCGACATAGCAAATCTCACAGGTTAGGTTTAAACTTGTGGTTGCGCATTCATGCATTTAAACCGCTTCATCAACTTTTGCACTTAACCAACCAAGATCGATCAGTAGAGGTTTCTACCGCAGGCGGGATTGAGTGTCCTATTAAAGGGCTTCCCAATAAGTACCCTCACCTCTTACTCAGAAAGTTTGGATAGTTGACGACCTTATCCAGGGCGAAGGAGAGTCATTCTAGCGATAGGATGCTAAAGAGGGACGATTCGTAATCTTTAGTACCTATCCCAAGCACCGCTTTTTGCCTTGATTGATCTAGGTATAAAGTGGATTCAAAAGGTTTCCAGGCATCCCATGATTGCTTGGTGGCGACTTCCAACATCTCTACATCGTTTCGAGACCTTCAACGAGACGAAATCGACCGATCTAAAGCGATCCGACCGAAAGCATTTATACGCCGCCGAGCGTGGCTTTCCGACTGCTGCACGTCCACAAATTGGCTTAGCGTGTAGGTGGCTGATGTCCAAAGTATCTCTCACATGGAAAAGGATCAAAGGACGCCTCTTCCTTAAATATGACTTTAAAGTCATCACTGCAATCAACTTCATTTTGGGTTTTACAACAAACCCCCTATATGACCCCTAGACCCTAACGAGTGGGTTGCCCCTGAATCAAACAAAACGAAAGTCGGTGTATTATTAACAAGACAAGTACCAGTGACAACATGTACATCATCCTCGCCTCCTGCTTCCCCATCATGAAGAGTTTACCACTATTTTTCTGTCCTCCTCCCTGGACCGTAGTCGCAGTTGTAGTAGGCTTAGCCGCCAAATTCTGAGGCACACTATTATTCAGACGCTAATAGGACCCACCATTGTTGCGGTTGTAGCCGTTTTTGTTCTTGTCTTGGCCTCCTTGATTGGTCCATGACCCAACTGGCCTGCCACTCGCCAAACGCTGGCTTGAATTTTGCGAGTAATTCCCCTGATAAGATCTCGGAAATCTCCTCTTCCCCTTACAGCGCATGTACACTCATACCGTTTGTGACCTGGCCCACCACAGTTGAAGCATAGCAAGGTTGAGTTATCGCTAGTGCTCTGACCACCTCTTCCCCATGCGTGAGATCCCCCACTATAGCTAGACCCTCCAGAATAAGTTCTAGCTTGGTTGTGGTTACCCCTCTTACGGCTTTATTGGTTGCCACCCACACTCTCAGCCTTCCTCTTCCCAGCCCCTTTTTCCTTGGCCTTCTTGGCCTTATCAACCAACCTCGTAGCATGCCCCGCTCTGTCATAGACATCTTTCAAATCAGAGATCACGCCGGCTGGAAGCTTTTCCATAATGTGCAGTGATACCCTTCTCTCAAAGTGAAGAGCCAAACTCCGTTAACTCAGCTGCATGTCTTCCGTATTGCATGACAGTTCAATAAACCTATGATAGTACTTAGTAACGGTCATGCTGTCGGTCATAGTAAAGGAATCGAATCGGCCCTTAACTTTGCACGGATGTGCTCCGGAACGAATTGGTCCCTCATTGCCCTTTTGAATTCTACCCAAGGAATTGCAAGTTATCCCAGATTCCTATATTATGCCCGAGCTCTTTCCCTCTCATTGTGCCACCATACCCCAGCCTCATCCCTCAGATAGAACGCAGCTTGCTCTACCATCATCTCCGCCGGACAATGAACCACTTATAATACACTCTTCATCTCCGCCGGAATATAGTATGTTAACTACTCATGTAATAATACAGTTTTCCTAAGCCCATACTCGGCCGAGTAAGAGGTATCGTGTATTCTGGTCAGCTTACTGCCTAGAAATACTCGGCCGAGTATGTGGAATACTCGACCGAGTAGAGGGTACTCGGCCGAGTATACTCTATACTCGACGGAGTATCCGATCTGACGGGTGTTATTTCCACGGTTTGATTTAGAGATGATTAGAGTTATACAAAACGCATTAATCAGTTTCTAATTACATTTTGAAAAACCTAAAAACTCAACGGCACTCTAACCCTCTCCAAATCTATCCTCTCTGTGTGTGATTGTTAGCAAGTCTCTTCATATTTCGTTCTATAGTCGGTAAGTCCTTAATCTCCCTTATTCTTTTGATTAATCTCTTAGGGTTTGGCTTAATTGTGAATTGGAGAAAAAGGGGTTTTGCATATGGTGATTGTTGTTTATGTGATTATTGTTAGGTGAGGACTTCGTAGAGGAGCCATTCTAGATTCCCTTGCTTGTGTCTCTTACCGTTGTGCTGAGGTAGAGTTTCCTACTCAGTTTTACTGTTTAATTGAATTAAGATTTATGTGGTAACTGATGTACGATTGATATTGTTATCATCTACTGATGTTGTGTTGGTGTTGGTGTTTGTGTTGGTATTGGTGTTGGTGTTGGTGTTGGTGTGGTGTTGGTGTTGTGATGATTTTGGTGGAGTCACTTGCGGGAGTGGCTTCACACCCTAGTTCGCCCTCCGTGGAACCCGCCACGGGAGGGGATGTGCACATTAAGGGACAGGGATTATTGCTCGTTGATGAGCGAGACCATGGTGGGTATGGCTGCGGTTCCCCACCGCTGATTGTTGTGATTGGGAGTTGGAGATGACTGATGATCAGTGTTTATCTTTCGTACTTGTCTTGCTTTGATTATTCAGTAACTGACCCCGTTATTTTTTTTATAAAATCTGTTGTGATCCATTCGGGGATGGTGAGCAGATTATGATAGGTGATGCAGTTCTTTACCTATGGGGCAGTCATCACTCGAGTCTAGCTTCCGCCGTCAAGAGACTTCGCTTTCATTTCTAGTTGTTTAGCTTTCACAGTTGTACTTTGGTTTCGATTTTGGTAACATGTAATCGTTAAACTCAGTTACACTTTAATATATTTGTTTTGGATTGTTAAATTTGATATACTAACATCGGGCAAACGAGATGGTAATAGTCTCTCATACTAGGGTAGTCCTTGGTAAGGTACCTTGGTATGAGGGGGGTGTTACAAAGTGGTATCAGAGCGATGATTCTGGCACCTAAAACCAATGAACTCAATGAACTTAGGGTGTCTAAATAAAATGAACCCGGGGAGAGTTGTTTGAAGCTACCGCAAAGACTTGGGAGACGTCCCGGAGTCGCATTAAGGCTTTTACGATCTCAAGCCGGTCACATGGGGAGAAACTGTTGTATGTTGAGTCATGTGTGTGTGTAGTACTTGAAACTTAAATGTTGTTCAATAGTTGGATGATATGATAGAAGGAGTGGGATATGATAGTATGTGAAAGATGCATTGAAATTTATTGATATTAGATTTTGAGCATGGAATATGCTGGCATGTTAAGTGTTTATTATGTGGCTTTTAAAAGCGAAGTGACATATTGTATACATATCTTGGTAGAAAAGAATGTATAAGCATGTTTATGCTAGTAGTAGCTCGTTTTTGGCATGACTCGGCCGAGCAGGGCGGGTACTCGACCGAGTAACCAAGCACTCGATCGAGTGTTGTTTGAGGTGTGAGTAGCAGTAGCTACTGGTTGTGTCAGCTCGATCGAGTAGTAGCGCATACTCGTTCGAGTATACCCATACTCGACTCAGTATGTTTTCTGGGTTTTTGACGTTGGCTTCTGGAGTGGAAAACTCGACCGAGTACTGGAAGTACTCGACCGAGTAGTCCATACTCGTCCGAGTATGTCACCATACTCGGCCGAGTGCTTCTTTGGCGGCGGGTCATGTTTATTTTGAGCCGTAGGCTTTTGTGCTTACGTTTCCTTGCTTCTTATCAGCTCAAAATGTCGCCAAAGAGGTCAGCCGCGTATATCCAAGCAATGAAGATGTCCACAGATGAGGTAGCCCATATGATCGAGCAGCATGATGCACTCGTTGAGGCTTTTAAGAATCTGGGTAAGGGGGCTGAGAAACCGGTGAATGCTACCCACCTGAGCACTATCATCGCCCGCTTCAACCCATCGAATTACGAGGGCGTCGGGGAACGTAAGCTGCTCAATAACTGGTACTGTGAGATGGAGAGTCTTCTTGAAGTGGTGAAGTGTCCGCCAGAGTTAGTTGTTGAGCAGGTTGTGTACTACTTGAGAGGTGAAGCTGCAGTGTGGTGGCAGACTGTTAAAGAAGATGCTAGAGCTTACTACAAGGAAGAGGGGCACATTGCTATACTGTGGTCGGGTTTGATGAGCGCTATGAGGGAACAGTTTGTGCTGGAACACATCCGTTATAAAATGAGATCCGAGTTCGATTCCTTTACCATGACTGATGACATGACGGTCACATAGTACTATCACCGCTTCCTTGAGTTATCTCGATATGAGGAAGACATGCAGTTAGGGCAAAGGGGTTTGGCTTTTTGTTTTGAGATGGGTTGGCACCCAAGATCATGAACCGGTTACCAGCTGGGGTTATCACCGATCTGAAGGACGTGTATATGAGGGCTGGGCAAGCAGAGAGGTTGGTGGATCTATCCAGGGAAGCTACAGAGAGAACCTCTACAGAGAAGAGGAAAGCATAGAGTGGGAGTAGCAACCAGTCATGTCACAAGAAGGGAAACTTTGGCCAGGCAAGGGCTTTTTCAGGAGGAGTTGGGTTCTCTAGAGGATCGCGAGCATGGTGTAGGGATGGTGGACGGAGTGTTAGTGACAACTTCAACCTTACATGCTTCAACTGTGGGGGAATAGGCCACAAGAAGTACGACTGTACCAGTGCCAGAGTTGGAGGAACGTCGGGGGCTTACCAGGGAAGTTTCTCACAGGGTCCGAGTTAGAGTTTTGCTAGTAACAGGCCATCTGGGCCGTGGGGTAACCGTGGAGGGAAGAACAATAATGGCGGTGCTAACCGCAACAGTGGAGGATCTTATCAGCGCCCGAACAACAGTGCAACTCAGGCCTCAGCAGCTAAGCCAAGCACTTCTAACACATCGGTCCAGGGTGGAGGTCAGAAAATCAGCGTGAAGCTCTTCATGATGGGCAAGAAGGAAGCTGAGAATGATGCCCATGTAGTTACCGGTACCTTTCTTGTTCATAATACACCGTCTTTTGTTTTCTTTGACTCAGGAGCAACACACTCTTTTGTGTCAAGAGGTCATGCTTTATCTATGGGTCTGGGGAAGTTGGAGCTTGTAAAAGATGATGTGTTTATACCTTCGGGGGAGTCAGTGGCATGTGTCAAGTTGTATAGGGGTGTGTCCATGTTGGTTGGAGGGGCAGACTTACCAGTTAACTTGCTAGAGTTTCCTTTGGATGGGTTTGAGGTCATCGTCGGGATGGACTGGCTGGGTAAGTATGATGCTATGATAGATTGCCGCCAGAATAAAGTGTCTTTAAAGGGTCCTAAGGGTATAAGGGTGTCTTATAAGGAGTTTTTTGTGAAACCTAAGTGTAAGTTTATCGCGGTAATGACTTTAAAGTCATGTTTGAGGAAAAAGTGCCTCTTGACTCTTTGCTAAGTGAGAGATCAATGCGTGGAACAACTGACAGCTTTTGATATACATATGGTTGGATAGTTTACTGATGTCTTTCCAGGTGAGATACCAGGGTTACCACCAAAGAGGGATATCGACTTCAATGTGGAACTTAAACCGGGAACATGCCCTATATCTAAAGCACCATACCGTATGGCACCTAAAAAACTGGAAGAGTTGAAGAAACAGTTACATGATCTGTTAGACAAGGGGTATATCCAGCTTAGTGTGCCGCCATGGGGAGCACCAGTGTTGTTTGTGAAGAAGAAACACGGGAGCATGGGGCTATGCATCGACTATAGGGAGCTGAATCGTGTCACGATGAAGAACAAGTATCCTTTGCCTAGGA
The DNA here is from genome assembly GCF_048544455.1 of Silene latifolia. Classification (NCBI taxonomy): domain Eukaryota; kingdom Viridiplantae; phylum Streptophyta; class Magnoliopsida; order Caryophyllales; family Caryophyllaceae; genus Silene; species Silene latifolia. The sequence continues at coordinate 178,272,632 of NC_133537.1, forward strand.
TTGATGATCTATTCGACCAGCTAAGTGGCACGGAGGTGTTCCCTAAGATCGATCTGAGATCAGGTTATCACCAGTTGAGGATAGCAGATGAGGATATTCCCAAGACAGCTTTCCGGTCCTGTTATGGTCACTATGAGTATGTGGTGATGCCTTTTGGTTTGACAAATGCACCAGCAGCTTTCATAGATCTGATTAACCGGACTTTTAGTCCATTCTCGGACAAGTTTGTGGCCGTCTTCACTGATGACATCTTACTCTATTCTAAGACTAAGGAAGAACATGAGGAGCACTTGAGGTTAGTTTTGCAGACCTTGCAAGACAATCAAATTTATACCAAGCTATCCAAGTGTGAGTTCTGGTTAGAAGAGGTGGCTTTTCTGGGTCATGTGGTATCCAAAAGGGTGTGTCCGTGGATCCTAGCAAGATTGAGGCAGTGACCAGGTGGGAATCACCAAAGAATGTTGCTGAGGTTTGGAGTTTCTTGGGTCTAGCTGGTTACTATAGGAGGTTCATGAAAGACTTTTCTATGATAGCATGGCCTATGACCGCTTTGATGAGGAAAAAGACCAGTTTTCGATGGGATGAGAGTAGTGAGACGGCGTTCCAGACCTTAAAGGAACGTTTGACCACAACTCCTATCCTAGCTTTACCAGAGGGTTGTGAGAACTTTGAAGTATATAATGATGCTTCAGAGAATGGATTGGGTTGTGTTCTGATGCAGAACGGGAAGCTGATAGCTTATGCGTCGAGGCAGCTAAAGCCATATGAGGAGAACAATCCTACTCTTGACTTGGAACTGGGTGCAGTTATCTTTGCTCTTAAGATTTGGAGGCACTACCTTTACGGGGCAACCTTTAAGGTGTTTTCAGATCATAAGAGTCTGAAGTATATCTACACTCAGAGAGAGCTCAACATGCGACATAGACGATGGATGGAGCTGATCATGGACTATGACATGGAGATCATCTATCACGAAGGTAAGGCTAACGTCGTTGCAGATGCTTTGAGTAGGAAGTGTGTTCATTCTCTGTGTACAACTATGTCTTTGCAGAAGTTGAGGGATGAGATGTCCAAGATGGGGATCCATATGACTCGGAAAGGGGATACCGTCAGGGATTTGATGATCGAGCCAGATTTGTATGAGAATATCAAGAGAAAACAAGAGCTTGATCCTAAGATCCAAGAATGGAAATCTAGGGCAGAGAGTGGCACTGTTTGCAGGTTTTCTCTCCACACAGATGGGAGTGTTTGTCTTGATGGGTGATGGTGTGTTCCGGATGATGTAGACTTGAGGAGAGTTATCATGACACAGGCTCATTGCACTCCTTATTCGGTTCACCCAGGAGGTGACAAACTTTATAAAGACCTCAAGAAGACATTTTGGTGGCCTAATATGAAGAAGGATGTGGCTGAGTTCGTGGCTAGATGTTTGACCTGCCAGAGGGTCAAGGGTAAGCAGCGGAGACCACAAGGTAAGATCCAATCTCTCGAGGTACCTGAGTGGAAGTGGGAGTCGATCTCAATCGACTTCATCGTGGGGTTACCAAGGACACAGCAAGGTAACAATATGATTTGGGTGATTGTCGATCGGTTAACAAAGTCAGCTCACTTCGTTCCAATGAAGGATACCTGGACTAAGATGTAGCTAGCTTTGAGTTATAGGAAACATGTGGTCCGGTTGCATGGTATACCTAAGGATATAGTGTCAGATTGAGATGCGTGGTTTATATCGATGTTTTGGCAGGAGTTGCAGGAATTGATGGGTACGACCTTAAAGATGAGTACAGCTTTTAATCCTACAACAGATGGTCGGACTGAGAGGACTATCAAGACCTTGGAGGACATGTTAAGAGCGTGTGCCATGGTGTTCGGGGGATGTTGGGAGGGCAGGTTGGATTTGATCGAGTTTTCGTATAACAACATTTATCATGCTAGCATCAGGATGGCACCTTTCGAGGCTTTGTATGGAAGGAAGTGCCGTAGTCCAGTTTGTTTGGAGGATAGTTCACAGGCGGTGGTTTTAGGGCAAAAGATGGTGCAGGGTATGGTAGAACAAGTTCGGCTAATTCGTCAAAAGATGAAAGCAGCTGAGGATCGTCTGAAGAGCTATGCCGATTTGCACCGCAGGGACATCGAGTTCGCAGTGGGTGACAAAGTCCTTTTGAAAGTGTCACCAATGTGAGGAGTGATGAGGTTTGGAAAGAAGGGTAAGTTAAGCCAGAAGTTTATCGGTCCATATGAGATTTTGGATCGTGTAGGTGAGGTGGCTTATAGGTTAGCTTTACAACCAGCTTTGGATCGAGTCCACAACGTGTTCCGTGTTTCACAGTTCCGGAAGTATGTGAGTGACCCGTCACATGTGCTTGAGGTTGAGAATATCAAACTTGATGAGTCGTTATCTTATGCCGAGGTGCGTAAAGAAATCTTGGACCGCAAAGTGCGCAAGACAAGGAATGGTGAGACCGTCTTACTCAAGGTCCTTTAAACCAATCATAATGTGGAAGAGGCCACATGAGAACCCGAGGACGCTATGTGAGAACATTTTCCCACTCTTTTTTATCAGGTATGTTTGGTTACAAGGACGTAACCGTTGTCTTTTTAGGGGGGTAGGAGATGGTCGCATGGTTGTTTCTGAGTTAGTTTGAGTCAAGTTAGTGATGTTTTGGGTTAGTTTGGGCTAGTGTTGGGTGTCTTGTTGGGTGTTTTATCTTATATGGTGGGAGATTTGTGGGTTTTATTTTTTTTAATGTGTATAGTGTGAACTTCGGGGACGAAGTTCTTTTTAAGGAGGGAAGACTATAATACTAAGGTTTTCCTAAGCCCATACTCGGTCGAATATGGCTTACTCGGCTGAGTAAGGGGTGTCGTGTATTCTGGTCAGCTTACTGCCCAGGAATACTCGGCCGAGTATGTGAAATACTCGACCGAGGAGAGGGTACTCGGACGAGTATACTCTATACTCGACCGAGTATCCGGTCTGACGGGTGTTATTTCCGTGGTTTGATTTTAAGATTATTAGAGTTATATAAAACGCGTTAATCAGTTTCTAATTACATTTTACAAAACCTAAACACTCAACGACGCTCTAATCCTCTCCAAATCTCTCCTCTGTGTGTGTGATTGTTAGCAAGTCTCTTCATCTTTCGTTCTATCGTTGGTAAGTCCTTGATTTCCCTTATTCGTTTGATTAATCTCTTAGGGTTTGGCTTAATTATGAATTGGGGAAAAAAGGGTTTTGCATATGGTGATTGTTTTTTATGTGATTATTGTTAGGTGAGGACTTCGTAGAGGAGCCGCTCTAGATTGCCTTGCTTATGTCTCTTGTAGTTGTGCTAAGGTAGGGTTTCCTACTGACTTTTACTATTTAATTGAATTGAGATTTATGTGGTAGTTGATGTACGATTGATATTGTTATCATCTGCTTGTGTTGTGTTGTGTTGGTGACGGCATTGGTGATGGTGTTGGTGTTGGTGTTAGTGTTGGTGTTGGTGTTAGTGTTGGTGTGGTGTGGTGTTGGTGTTGTGATGATTGTGTTGGAGTCACTTGCGCGAGTGGCTTCGAACGAGCGGGACCATGGTGGGTGTGGCTGCGGTCCCCCACCGCTGATTGTTGTGATTGGGAGTTTGAGATGGCTGATGATCAGTGTTTATCTATCGTACTTATCTTGCTTTGATTATTCAGTAACTGACCTCGTTGTTGTTTTATAAAATCTGTGGTGATCCATTCGGGGATGGTGAGAAGATTGTGACAGGTGATGCAGTTCCTTAGCTATGGGGCAGTCATGGGGAGTCATTACTCGAGTCTAGCTTACGCCATCAAGAGACTTAACATTCATTTCTAGTTGTTTAGCTTCCACAGTTGTACTTTGGTTTTGATTTTAGGAACATGTAATCGGTAAACTCAGTTACACTTTAATAAATGTGTTTTGGATTGTTAACTTTGATATACTAACCTCGGGCAACCGAGATGGTAAGAGTCTCTCGTGATAGGGTAGTCCTTGTTAAGGTACCTTGGTATGAGGGGGTGTTACAACTCGGCCGAGTACTCGGACTCCAGTAGCTGATCAAAAATACACATAAAGCATACTCGGTCAAGTACCTTACGTACTCGGTCAAGTAAGCCCCACTCGGTCGAGTACCGCCCCTACTCGGCCGAGTGGTCATATTCCAGTAGCTACTGCCAAAAACACAAGTCCCCTCACTCGGTCGAGTGACTGGTTACTCGGCCGAGTACCCCATACTCGGTCGAGTACCTGCCCTGCTCGGCCAAATCATGCCAAAAACGATATGCCCCTTTACATTAAAAAATATATATATATATATATATATATATATATATATATATATATATATATATATATATATATATATATATATATATATATATATATATATATATATATAACATTCCTATACATGTTACTAATCAGTTAAAATGCCAAGCAATAACATCCAAGCATGCCTCATACCATCTGTAACGCATTAACAAAGTTATTATCCATGTTCATCCAATTCACATAAACATCCATTCCATCCAACATTCTTATGAGAAACATACACAACACATGCAACGACACCCTTGACACCTCGTAGTGACCGGCTCAAAGTTATAAGGGCCAAATTCTGGCCTTAGGACGTCTCACAAGCCTTTGCGGTAGCTCTAAACAACTCCTACCCGAGTTCATTTTAGTTAGATACCCTATGTTCATTGGTTTTATATTCCAAAATGGTCGCTCTGATACCACTTTATAACACCCTCGATCATACACTAAGCTGCCTTAACAAGGCCACCCTAGCATATCAAGGTGCTACTATCTCGGTTGCCCGAGGTAATGTATATCAAATAGACCATCCAAGAACATTTATTAAAAGATACCAAAACTGTTTAATCAAAGTACAACTCAAAGTTAAACCAAAACTGTTTAAAACCCAAACAAACAATAAAATCTAGTGTTTAAACGTCAGCGGAAGCTAACTAAGCGATCGGTGATGACTCAACCCCATCCAAGACCCGTGAGCTACATCCATAGCCATTACCGGCTAAAAAAAATGCTGACCACCCCCGAATGGATAACTAGAGTTTTGAAAACAATGAACGGAGCCAGTCAACTGCATAACCATGATAAGAAATCACAAACACAAAGATATACTTAATCCAATCTATGCTGTAGTAACCATCCTCCAAACTCCAATAGTAACCAGAACCGACTACACGCTGAAGTGTGTAGACCTGCCAGGTTACCCCTCGCAATAGGTAACCCACGCCGCTAGTGGGGGCCACAGTCATACCACCTAAATCCCTCTAATTGCAACGAGCGAACCCAGATCATTAATGTGCACATCCCCCATGTGACGGGAGCCACAAGAGGCGAATATGAGGTTGGAACCATCTCCCAATAATGGTCCCAAAATAACCGTACCAATCAATAATATAATCTCAACCAATCTCAGTCCGATGAAACATGTTATAAAATCAACCACAATCAATATTCAATTAACTATACAATCAACTGAGCAGGAAAACCCTACCTTATTCACAAATTTCGAAATCACCAACAACAACGATGCTAGAATTGCTCTTCTACGAAATCGTCACCTAGCAAAGAATAATAAAACAATAATATATCATAAACCATCATTAATAAACCTTTACCCTCATTCTAACCCAAATTAGGGCAAACTCCAAAAGACAACCGCAAACTGATTAAGAAAGCGCTAGAGACTTACCAACACTACTACAAATGAGCACTTGGGCCACGGCTAAATTCGTGGCGCAAGTACTAAATTTCCGTGGCTAAATCATTTTGCCACGGGAATACCTTCCGTGGCGCAAGTGGCCGTGGCAAAGGGATAGCCACGGGAAAAACAAGAACGTGGCTATTATTGAATTTTTGGCCACGGATTCTCTCGTGGCTAATAAATCCCGTGGCCAAAGAAATTTCCCGTGGCGAAAAAATAATTCCCGTGGCAAACAATATATATGAAAATTAAATAAATAAAACGTAAAATAATTTATTTATTTTTCACAATGGTATTTTATCATATACGGAACCGTGACAATCTAGGTAATTGTTTCGCTAGTTAACTTGATTCATTTGAACGTTATTTCGTTTCACGAGTCATGGATTTGTGAGCATCGGAGAGGCTTCCCAGGAGGTCACCCATCCCAACACTACTCTCACCAGAGCACGCTTAACCGTAGAGTTATTTTGATGTGCCACCGAAATTGAATATTACCTTTGTTGATATAATTAGCACTTTGAATCCTTTTAAGTTTATTTTTTTCTTTCAAATCTTTCCTTTAGTACTATTTAATTACATAAATGTTACATGTTTTACAATTTTTGCGGGAAAAAAATATTTTGGCCGAAACAATTAAATTTTCGACATTAACCTCCTGATTAATGATTTTGACATCATTTTTTTTGCCCAAGTCAGTAAACCATTTTCTCCAAAAAGTAAAATTAATTGTGTTTTCCTAACATTTTTTTATTTCTTTTGTTCATCGACTTACTTATTTTCATTTCTCATGTACTCATTTTTTTGTATATTTTTCTTCGCAAATTCTATTGTATAACCGTTGTACCTGCGATATGAAAAATGAGACCATTTTTTGGTTAAATAATGACCGCTTTTTATAATTAAAGATCTTTTTTCCCCAAAGTGATCACTATTAACCAAAAAATAATCACTTTTTTACCCAAAAACCACGAAAAAGATTATTGTACAAAAGAATCGCTTATTTTCCTAAACTGATTTCTCTTTGTTATGATTTATCGTTTCTTTTCTTAAAATTTTCACATTATTTGCACATGTGACTTTAAATTATTATAATTTGTATATTTTTCCGTGTGATGCGCTCATTTTCAATGAAAAAAAAATTTCCAATTTTTTTCTCAGCAAGTTAAATTTTACGTAAATTTTTCACAGTACCCTCGAATTTGACAGATTACATATGGTACCCTTTTTTTAAAGTTTTTACATATGTTACCCCTGTATTTACGTTTTTCAGTCTTAGAATACCCTTTGACAACTTCCATCATAACGCCGCTACTCATATGCCTTGTGACGCCTTTTTTTGTTATCTAATACCCTGTCAATTCATCATCTAATAATACCTAAATCCTTATTTTGTCTAATAAACTAACATTTAGTACCTAAATAATATAACAATAACAACATAACATACACAATTACTCATCAAATTACTTATAGAAGTAACGACGTTACGACGAAATTTCCCCAAAGAGTATTCTGGGAATGAAAAAGGTAAACATAAGGGCAACATATGTAGAAACTTAAAATAATGGGTACCATGCGTAATCTGGCAAAGTTCGAGGGTACCATGGGAAATTTCCATAAATTTTATATCAAATTCAAATTTTTCTATAAATATCCTACAGATAAAGTTGGAAATAAAATTTTGAATGAAATAGTTTAACAATATGTTAATTTTGGATTTTCAAAGATAGATGGTAAATAAATTTTTTATTCAATTTGATATGCTATATCTTTAAATGTGATGCGATCATTTAAGATGGTTATTCAAGATTATAAAGTTTAATTTAAAAAAAATAAAAGAAATTCACGACTTTAATAAACAGAGTATATATTAAATCAATTTTTTTAAATTATCAATATTTTGAAAAACCAACAAAACATAAATGTGATCTGTAAAAAATCAAAAAATTAGACGATAAACTTTTCTTTGCTTGCATATAAGTTTATAATATTTTAAAATTTATTATTAAAGTAAATAAAACAATAAAAAATATTAATTAAATTAATCAAAGTGTTTCTAAATTTTTATATTCAAATGTATTTTCATATTATTATATTTGATAAATTTCATTCAGATTTAAGTCGGAAAAGATACTCGCCACGGGTGTTTGTTTGTTCGTGGCTAAAAAAATATTTGCCACGGGACAATTCGTGACTAAATAAAATTTCGCCATGGGTGTGACATAGGCCGTGGCTAAAATGATTTTTTGTCACGGGTGTAGCCTAATTCGTGGCGGAAGTGACTTTTTGCCACGGGAAAAGTTATCCCGTGGCATAAATTTTTCCCCAAAATAATGAATAAGTTTTTCCTGTGGCTAAGCAAAATTTAGCCACGAATTATGAGTTCCCGTGGCATAATTCGTGGCGCAAGTGATGATTTGTTGTAGTTCAATGAAACCGGTACGGAAAAAGAGATGTATAATCACGATCGATCAAACTAGACTTGGGAGTGATGAAGTTGATTAGAGGAGTGGTAAACGTAGTTTAGGTTATGTAAAACTGATTTAGTAACTGATAAAGCAAAATTTATAACCTCTATTTATCTTAATCAAAACCGCGGAAATTAATCCGTCAGACCGGGTACTCGGTCAAGTACCTGGGGTACTCGGCCGAGTACGATCTACTCGGCCGAGTTCCTCACAACTCGGCCGAGTGCACTCAAAATAGTAGCCTGTTATAACGCACTCGACTACTTACTCGACCCAGTATGAACTACTCGACTGAGTAAGCTAAGACCAGAAAAACATAGTATTACAACGGGGTACATCACGGGGATCGTTGCATAGGTGCGTGTTTATATATATATGCATGAATATAGTGGTTATATATATACCTTGGATTGAAAATGTTGTGATGTGGATTGGTTGGAAAAAAGTGTAAAGTATATAATGTGTTAGAACGTGGCATGATAAATGTTTTGTGTTTATGTTTTTAGCACTTTTTGGTACAAAGAAACATGTGAATAGGTTATTTGGTTGCATATATATGTTGTTGGGAATGTGTTGGGAACCGTTTTAGCATGACTCGAACGAGTGTGGTGGGCAAACTCGACCGAGTAGTGGGTAGTCGACCGAGTGTCCCTGACGCTCGAGCGAGTAAGGGTGCTTGTGATTTTACAGTAGCTACTGAAATATGACCACTCGACCGAGTAGAGTTTGCACTCGACCGAGTGGGGCGTACTCGATCGAGTACTTCATGTATTCGACCGAGTATGTTTTATGTGATTTGTTGGTCAGCTACTGGAGTTTTAGAACTCGGCCGAGTAGCTAGTATAGTCGACCGAGTGGCTTGTACTCGACCGAGTATCTATGTGTACTTGATCGAGTACCTCTTTGGCAGATGTGATTTTATTTTGAGCCTTAGGCTGTGTGCTTACGTTCGTCTTGGTTATTGAAGCTTAAAATATCTCTAAAGAGACCTACTGCGCATATCAAAGCCTTTGAGATGAGCTTAGATAAGATTGCCAGAATGATTGAGCAACACAAAGCACTCACTGAGGCCCTAAAGAGTGTAGCGAAGGGAATGGAAGTAGTTGTTGATGCATCCAAGATGAGCACCATTATTTCCCGCTTCAACCCTACCACTTATGAGGGCACAGGCGAGCCCAAATTGCTTGACAACTAGCATCGGGAGATGGAAAGTGTTTTGGAGGCTGTCAGCTATCCGGATGAGATGAAAGTAGAGCAGGTTGCGTTTTCTCTGAGGGACGAAGCTGGTGGCACCGCGAGAGGGAGTGGGCATGTGAGTTCTATTAGAATTTGGGTGAGCCCGCGATTCCTTGGGTGGAGTTCAAGAAGGCAATGAGGCATCAGTTTGTTCTAACATATTCGTAGCAAGTTGAGGGCTGAGTTCGACACATTTGCCATGTTCGATAGCATGATGGTTGTGGAATACTATCACAAGTTCAATGAGTTATCGCGCTATGCGGAGGACATGTGGAGCTGAGTCAACTAAGTCTGGCTCTCCATTTCGAGAGAGGGTTGTCATTGAAGATTATGGAGAGGTTGCTTACAGAGGTAACCTCTTACTTAAAGGAGGTCTATGAGCGTGGGGGCATGCTGAGAGGTCAGTTAACATGTCTAAAGAAGCCAAGAAAAAAGTGAGTGAGAAAAGAAAGGCAGAGAATAAGGGTAGTGGCCAGTCAAGCTTCAAGCATGGTGGTCACAACCAGGCTAAACGTTATTCAGGTAGATCTGGATTCAGTGGGGGATTTCGCTATGGGGGAAAAAGTGGCCGCAGCATCAGTGACAATTCGACCGTACAATGCTTTAATTGTGGCGGGATAGGTCACATGAGATTTCACTATGGAGTAGGAGGCTTCCAACAATCATATCAAGAAAACTATTTGCACGCTCCGAGTCAGAACATGGCGAGTAACAGGCCAGCTAGGTCATAGAATAGTCATGGTGGGCAAGGCAACAACAACAATGGCGGCTATAACCGCAACAATGGTAGATCTTATCAGCGCCCGAACAATAATGTGAACAAGAGTTTAGCAGCCAGGCCTACTACATTGGCTAGTATTATACAAGGGGGAGGTCAGAAGAATAGTGGTAAACTGTTTATGATGGGTAAATAGGCATCAGAGGATGATGCTTAAATCGTCGTTGGTACTTTTCTTGTTAACCATAAACCAACTTTTGTTTTGTTTGATTCGGGGGCTACCCATTCGTTTGTGTCTAGAAGTCATGCTACAACAATTGGTTTGGGGGAGTTTGAGTTGGTAAAAGGTAATGTGTTTATACCATCGGGGGATTCGGTGTCATGTCGTAAGTTGAATAAATGGGTGTCTATGGTGATTGGGCAAGTCGACTTACCAGTTAACTTACTCGAATTTCCTATGGATGGGTTTGAGGTCATTGTCGTGATGGATTGGTTGGGTAAGTACAAGCCTAAGATAGACTGTCGTCAGAAAAAAGTGTCTTTGAAGGGTTTTTAGGGGATTAGAGTGTCATATCGGGGATTTGTGGTGAAACCCAAGGTTAAGATGATTGCAACTATGACTTTAAAGTCATATTTGAGGAAGGGTGTCCTATGATCCTTTGCCATGTGAAGGATACTTGCATGGAAGAGCCATCAGTGGTAGAGATACCAGTTGTGGGTGAGTTCGAGGATGTCTTTCTGGAGGAGATACCAGTGTTACCTCCTAAGAGGGACATTGACTTCAGTTTCGAGCTTAAACCTGGGACGAGACCTATATCTAAGGCCTCGTACTATATGGGACCAAAGGAGCTGGAAGAGTTGAAGAAACAGTTGAACGAGTTATTAGATAAGGGATACATTAGACCTAGCGTATCGTCTTGAGGAGCATCAGTTCCGTTACTAAAGAAGAAGGATGGCAGCTTGAGGTTGTGCATCGATTACAAGGGCGTGAACCAGGCCATGGTGAAGAACATGTATCCTTGTTGAGGATTAATGATTTTTTTTACCAGTTAAGTGGAGCTTGGGTATTTTCGAAGATTGATCTGAGGTCCGGGTACCATCAGTTGAGGATTTGGGAGGATGATATACCTAAGACAGCTTTCCGGTCGAGGTATGGTCACTATGAGTATGTGGTGATGCCATTTGGGTTGACCAATACACTAGCAGTGTTCATGGATCTGATGAATCGGGTTTTTAGTCAATTCTTGGACCGGTTTGTGGTGGTGTTTATCGATGATATCTTAGTCTATTCCAAGACTAATGAAGAGAATGAGGAGCATTTGAGGTTGGTATTGCAAACCTTACGCGATAACCAATTATATGCTAAGTTGTCCAAGTGTGAGTTTTGGTTAGAGAAGGTGGCCTTTCTGAGCCATGTAATTTCAAAGGATGGTGTAGCTATGGATCCTAGCAAGATTGAGGAGGTGTCAAACTGGGAAGCACTGAATAATGTTGCCAAAATTCGGAGTTTCTTGGGTTTGGTTGGATATTACAAGAGGTTCGTAAAAGATTTTTCCAATATTGCTAGACCGATGAACGCTTTAATGAGGAACGAGATTAGATTTCGCTGGGATTAGAGTTGTGAGATGGCGTTCCAAACCTTAAAGGAATGTTTGACTACAGCTCTTGTCTTGGCTTTGCCAGAAGGGAGTGAGAAATTCGAGGTGTATACCGATGCTTCGAAGAATGAGTTGGGATGTGTCTTGATGCAAAATGGGAAAGTCATTACCTATGCTTCGAGGCAATTGAAGTCTTATGAAGAGAACTATCCAACTCATGATTTGGAACTGGGTGTAGTTGTGTTTGCTCTGAAGATTTGGAGACATTATTTGTATGAGGCGAACTTTAAGGTGTTTTCGGATCATAAGAGTTTGAAATACATATACACTTAAAAATTGCTGAATATGCGTCAGAGAAGATGGATGGTTGATTCCTGACTACGACATGGAGATTATTAATTCACCATGAGGGAAAGGCTAATGTAGTTGCAGATGCCTTGTGTAGCAAGAGTGTACATTCTTTATGCACGACCTTGTCACTAATGAAATTGATAGATGAAGTGACTAAGATGGAGATTTACATGATTCGCAGAGGTGGTGCTACTGGTGATTTGACAGTAGAACATGTGCTTTATGATGACATCAAGAGAAAAGTTCCTGATCCCAAGATTCAGGAGTGGAAGACAGGGGTGGAGATTCAATCCATACAGATAAGAGTGTCCGATTTGATAGGAGGTGGTGTGTGCCTAGTGATGTCGAGTTGAAGAAAGTGATTATGACGGAGGCTCATCGCACTCCTTATTCGGTGCATCTAGGAAGTGAAAAACTCTATAAGGACTTAGATAAGACATTTTGGTGGCCCGGAATAAAGAAAGAGGTAACTGAATTCGTGGCTAGATGTTTCACTTCCCAGAAAGTCAAAGGGGAGCATCGGAGACAGCAAGGTAAGATTCAGTCAATTGAGGTGCCTGAGTGGAAATGGGAGTCGATATCCATGGACTTTATTGTGGGGTTATCGAGGATTCAACATGGTAATAACATGATATGGGTGATTGTCGATCGTTTGACAAAGTCAGCTCATTTTCTTCCGATGAAAGATAATTGGAGTAAGATTCAGCTGGCTAATGGCACAGGAAGCATGTGGTAAGACTATTTGGGGTACCAATGTAGGAAATATCGGTATACTTCCTTCAAGATTATAAAGATTATAACGAAATTATGATTATGAATACGAGTCATAAATGAAATAGCATAAACAAAATAGAGATATTAAGAATCAACCTTCGGTCCTAGCAAATATGGCCTAAGAACAATATCGAATTGATATTCGGCTAATCGTTGCACCCAAGATGCTATGAGAAATGCCCTTGTTCTTGCTAGAATAGATCCCCAAATTCACTAATTAATTTAGGGTTTTTGTGTTTTGTTTGATGGGAGAATAATAGGTCAAAATTAGGTTAGAAAAAATGATCTCCCACTTCTCTTTTAAAACCGTGTAAAAGAGCAAATAGGGGGAGATATTTTCTTCCCTTTTTTTTCTGTAACAACCGAAAAAAAATAAGAAAATTATCTTCTAATTTTCGGTTTTTCCACCTAACAAAAATAAGGAGATTAAATCTTCTTATTTTGGTAGTTTTACAAAATATATATAAAGTGTATTATTTATAAATTGTCATTTATTTTATTCCGTATTAATAAGTCTACACACAACAGCTTGCAGTCCATTTATTAATGCCGGTCTGTAATAATTTATTATGACAATATCGTATAATATATACTTTAACTATAAATATCGCATATTTATAATTAACTAATTAAATATAACCGATTACGTTTAATTACAAATTAAGATCTTAATTCGTTCAAACTAACATTATATACATTAATTAAATATAACAGTTTATATTCAAATTACGAATTGACAGTTAATTCGTCTCAGCTAATATTATTTAATTAGATTAAATAATCGTCTCATCATCACATTGACTAACTGTTTAGTCAAATACATGGACTAACCATTTAGTCATATAAGGCATCAATGTGATTGCATTTCCATAATCACATCTCTCAAACACATCCTTTAGGTGTGACTTTTAGGGACCAGTTGATCACCGCCATCAGTATGATAATAACGTCAAACTTTCTAGCAAGCCAACCGTTATTAAGTAATCGTTAATCAACTGATAAAATACAAAGTATACCCTTGTGAACCTATAAGAGATTTATATATGTTATCACACTAATTGTGGAGGACACAAGCTCCAACAATCTCCCACATGTCCTCACAAGTGTATGTGCGATAACCGTTTCTCTTATCCTAAAATTTCTCCCACTCAATGTAAAACAATTTGCAAAATCCGTATTCACAAAGGTCGTATTTTACAAGTGATCAATATCAAGACTTGTTTCCCCGACTAGAGAGTAACTTAACTGATAAACGAATCATCATTCGAGCATGGCCATGCATTTCAGTTAGAACTCCTCGAGTGGCCCTGAGAAATAACTAAACCTGATAAAGGTTGGATATTTTCTTCAACTCGAATCCTGCAGATATAAGCACAATATGAAATGACCCAGAAAAAATCTGCTTAGCCTCCTGTTATGGCAGACCATGAGAAAGAAACCAAAGTCACCCAAAAACTGCCTTAATCTCAAGAGACAGTCGATAGTCAAAAGAATCGACTCTAGGAACACAATGGACTTCCAATCCATGACCTGGCACCAAATGTTTTAAACATTTAAGACTCCATTACGTTGTCACAAAAAATGTCCTACGAGGTATCATTATAACTCGTATCTGTGATCGATCAGCCAACTGTTTGACTTATGGATCGTTGAACCCACCATCAATCAACTTCACAAAATAATAGCCAGAGTTATCAGCTCATGTAGGCGATTACGGACCAAAACAAATATAATGTAATTCAGTTCACTTTGTGGCGTTCAATGTTGTCAGTACAATCCACATGAAAAACAAAATATGAAATAAAACGATGAAGTTATAAATAGTATATGAAAAAGATAATGTATCTAATCCATAATCAACTACTACAACTCAGGAACACGTTTAATTCCTATGGAAATAACGTGCCCTTCATGCTTATCATATGACAATGGTTTAGTGAGAGGGTCCGCGATGTTGTCATTCGAAGCTATCTTGTCAATCACTATCTCTTCTTGCTCCACATAATCACGGATCAGGTGAGCCTTCCGATGTACATGTCTAGACTTGTTGCTAGACTTAGGCTCCTTAGCCTGGAAGATGGCACCTCTATTGTCACAATAGATGGTGATCGGGTCATTCGAACTAGGAATTATCGTAAGTCCTTGTAAGAATTCACGCATCCATATAGCTTCCTTTGCTGCTTCCGAAGCGGCATAGTACTCGGATTCAGTGGTAGAATCTGCTACAACATCCTATTTGGAACTCTTCCAGCTGACGAACCCGGACTGAGATTTTGAATCATCTCGAACCCGGACTGAGATTTTGAATCATCTCGATCCGTTTCGAAGCTATCATCTGCGTAACCGATTGCGCATAGCTTAGTATCTCCTCCATAAGTCAATACGCTATCCTTAGTCCTCCGTAGGTACTTAAGGATGTTTTTAACAGCTATCCAGTGTGTTTCACCTGGATTCTTTTGGTACCGACTCGTCATACTCAATGCATATGCCACGTCTGGACGTGTGCATATCATGGCATACATGATTGATCCTATGGCTGATGCATAAAGAACACGACTCATGCGCTCAATCCCTTCAGGCGTCGTGGGTGACTCAGACTTGCTCAAATGCATCCCAGAAGTCATTGGAAGGTTCCCCTTCTTGAAGTTGGTCATGCTGAACCTTTCAAGAATTTTATCCAAATAAAACTCCTGACTCAGTGATAACATCCGTCGTGATCTATCTCGGTAGATACGGATTCCCAATATGCGTTGTGCCTCACCCAGATCTTTCATCTGGAAATGGTTCTTCAACCATCCTTTAACCGAAGATAAGAGAGAAATGTCATTCCCAATCAAGAGTATGTAATCGACATACAATATCAAGAAAACAATCTTGCTCCCACTCGACTTGATATATAAGCATGGTTCCTCGACCGATCGAGTGAAACCATACTTTTTTATCACCTGGTCGAAACGATGATTCCAACTCCGAGAAGCTTGCTTCAGTCCATAAATGGAACGCTTAAGCTTGCACACTTTCTTAGGATTTTCAGGATCTATGAAGCCTTCGGGTTGCACCATGTACAACTCCTCCTCCAAATAACCGTTTAAGAAGGCGGTTTTCACATCCATTTGCCAAATTTCATAGTCATGAAAAGCGGCAATCGCTAAGATAATCCGATTGGAACGTAGCATAACTACGGGTGCAAAAATTTCATCATAATGCAATCCGTGCACTTGAATGAAACCTTTTGCCACTAGTAGTGCCTTATAGGTATCTGGTTGCCCATCTACAGAATGCTTTATTTTGTAAAGCCATTTGCACTGTAGAGGTTTTACCTTATTAGGTAAATCAACAAGACCCCATACGTTATTCTCATACATGGAGTCCATCTCGGATTGCATGGCTTCAAGCCATAGCTTTGAGTCGGAACAGGTCATGGCACCTTTATAGGTAGCGGGTTCATTACTCTCTAGGAGCAAAATGTCATTCTCCTAGACCATACCAATGTATATGTCCGGAGGATTAGAGACTCTACCCGACCTCCTAGGTTCCTGAGGAATGTTAACCGTATCATCAGTTGAAGGAACAACTTCCTCCATCTGTTCCTCGGTTGTTGGTTCTGGAATCTCCGACAGCTCGAAGGTTCTATTACTTGACTTGTTCTCGAGAAATTCTTTCTCTAAGAACGTCGCACTAGCCGCAACAAAAACTCGATGTTCGGTAGGCGAATAGAAGTAATGACCAAACATTTCTTTTGGATAACCAATCAAGTATGTCTTGACCGATCGCGGGCCGAGCTTATCCCCGTGTCTCCACTTGACATAAGCCTCGCAGCTCCAAACCCGAATAAAGGACAAGTTGGGGACCGTTCCCCTCCACATTTCATATGGAGTCTTGTCGACAGCTTTAGTCGAACTTCGGTTAAGTATAAGAGCAGCTGACAAAAGAGCAAAACCCCATAATGAATCAGGTACTACCGTGTGACTCATCATGGATCGAACCATATCAAGTATTGTTCGATTTCTCCCTTCGGACACACCATTTAATTGAGGTCTTCCAGGTGAAGTTAACTGTAAAACGATTCCACAGTCTTTAAGGTATTGATCAAACTCATTTGAAAGATATTCGCCACCATGATCTGAACGGAGTGCTTTAACCTTTCTTCCCAGTTGGTTCTCAACCTTGTTCTGGTATTCCTTGAATTTTTGAAAGGACTCACTTTTATGATTCTTTAAGTAGACATATCCGTATCTACTGAAATCGTCCGTGAAAGTGATAAAATATCTATAGTCATCTCTAGCGGTAATTGACATAGGTCCACATACGTCAGTATGTATGAGTCCTAATAGTTCACTCGCGTGCATTCCAACACCTTTCAAGGAAATTCGAGTCATTTTGACAATGAGACATGATTCACACGTGCCAAATGTAGAAAAATCGAATGCGGGAATAGTCCCTTTCTCGACGAGTTTCTTTACACGTTTTTCATTTATGTGTCCCATTCGACAATGCCATAGATAAGTTTGATCTTTGTCCCCAACCTTTAATTTCTTATTATTCACGTGTAATATATCTGTGGTTTGATCTAAGATATAAATTCCATTCATGGAAACTGCTTTGCCATAAATCATTTCATTGAAAGAGAAAATACAGCTATTATCCTTTATTGAAAATGAAAAACCGTCTTTATCAAGTACGGAAACAGAAATAATGTTCTTAGACAAACTGGGTACATAGTAACTGTAATACTACGGATTTATGAGTCTCTGGGTACTCTATCGAGTAGGCCTTACTCTGTCGAGTAAGGGTGTGTTGCGTCTTAAAAATAGTTTTTGACCTGTTGGGTACTCGATCGAGTAACGTTGATACTCGATCGAGTAAGGGGGCACTCGATCGAGTACCTCAGCTACTCGATCGAATAGCCGGTTTACGGGGGATGATTTCTCGGGTTTTGTTAATAATGCGATTAAGTATATAATTACTTCCGTCACTTTTCTTTAAACACTTTTAAAACCTAATTGCTTTCAAAAAGAGAAATCAAACTACGTTCTTCGCATCATTCGCATTGTTGGCAAATCCCGGAGCTTGGAAGGTCGGATTTTACCTTTCTTTACACCGTTGTGATCCTTGCGTCGAGGGTAAGATCTACGTACCGTTTTTATAGCATTTCGTTAAAGTTGGTTAAACCCTAATATGGGGATTTGGGGGTTTTGTTGTATTTTGTGATTGGTAGTGATTATAAGTTTGTATGTTAAGAGGAGGATTCGTAGAGGAAGCTTTTTGATATCAGCTGTGAGACCGTCTGATTGTGTTACTTTCCAGGTAGGGTTTCCCTACTCAGTATTAGTCCCATAATGCATTGTTGGTGTTGTGTAATTGTTGATTATTATTGTATTGGTATTATGACGGTTGTTGATTGATTGCTGTATGATGGTTGTGATTGTTTGTCTCTGGTTCTCCAGATGCGTTCTCGGCTGAGTGGAGTCACTTGCGGGAGTGGCTTCACGCCCTAGTTTCGCCCTCCGTGGAACCCGCCACGGGAGGGGATGTTCACATTAATGGGACAGGGTTATCGCTCGGTATGATGAGCGGGGATGTGGTGGGTACGGCTGCGGTCCCCCACTGGCAGGGCTGGTCCAGTGGACAGTCGGTGACGGAGATCGATTGGAGTGGGCGTGATTGTGTGTGACTGTTTGAGTTTGTGTTATTTTTATCTTTTGTTGGTTATATAAATTGTGTGATTAATCGACCCGTTTAATGTTTTAAAAACTGTGGTCATCCATTCGGGGATGGTGAGCAGTTATTGAGCAGGTATGAGTCGAGTTACTGGCATAGCTGGGATGTGCCACCGTCAAATGATAGAAGTCTTCCGCTGTAGCTTAGTAGTTTAATAAACATTCCAGTTAGCTGATTAGACAGTTGGTTTGAGAACTTGTATTCGTATTTTGGATTTGGTTTTGGATTGTAACCTTTTACTAAAGTATTACTATTTAAATGTTCTTTCGTTATTGTCTGATGATTATCATTGCCTCGGGTGACCGAGATGGTAGCATCCTTATACCTGAGTGGTCCTGGTAAGGCACTTGGAGTATGGGGGTGTTACAAAATGGTATCAGAGCGACGATCCTGAAACCTGTAACCAATGAATCTAATGAACATAGGGAGTCAATTAAAATGAACCCGGGGTAAAAGTTGTAGGAGCTAATGCAAAGGCTTGGGAGACATCCTAAAGTCGCGAACTCTCCCTACAATTTTGAATCGGTCACATGGGGGGTATGTGTCATGGTCGTATGTGATGTTTGTTAGCTCGTATGTGAATGTGATGATGTATGTCGTAATTGTTGGATGTTTGGAGTAGAAGTTGAGATTGTAAATGAAAGGTTGGTGAAGTATATAGAGCTGTTGTTTGAACAAGAAGCATGTTGAATGTTTACTATGTGGCGTTTGATAATATGATATAGTTGTTTTGATTGATCATATGAAAAACTTGGTGGAATTACATGCTTAACTATATTATATGTCGAGTTTATAAAGTTGCATAGTATGTTGGGATATGTGAGATAACATGCGGGTAGTACATACGAGTCAGCATGACTCGATCGAGTAAGGGGGTACTCGATCGAGTAGGTGAGATACTCGGTCGAGTGGGTCTGACTCGATCGAGTGGGTATTTGACGTTTTTACAACCAGAATCGTGGTTTTTGGGTACTCGATCGAGTACATAGGGCACTCGATCGAGTAGGGGGTCACTCGACTACTCGATCGAGTATGTTAGAGATCAGAAGGTCTGTTTGGGGTCTGATGTCGAGGCACTCGATCGAGTATGTTGGGCACTCGATTGAGTAGCCTCTACTCGATCGAGTAGGTTTAGGCACTCGATCGAGTGTGTTCTGGGCAGTCCGCTTTCGTGTTTTGAGGTTTTAGTGCGTATGTTTATATCAACCCTTTCTTATATAGTTTCAAGATGCCGCCCAAGAGAAATGCTTTGTATGCGAGAGCTGAGACCATGAACATAGATGATATCGTTAAGATGTTGGAGCATCAGGATGCTCTTACAGAGGCCTTAAAGAAAGTGGGAAAGGACAAGGAGGTTGATCACTCTAAGATCAGCCTTTATATAGCGAGGTTTAACCCAAAAGAGTACAAGGGGACCGGGGAACCAAACCTTCTTGACAACTAGCATCGTGAGATGGAGAACATACTAGACACGGTTCACTTGTCCGATGAGATGAGAGTAGAACAAGCTGCGTTCTACCCGAGGGAAGCGGTGGCGAGTGGTGGGATAAGGTGAAGGTGAGTGCTAGGGAGATGTATGCGAACCGGGGGCTCCTGCTATACCTTGGGAAGAGTTTCGGAGGGCTATGAGGAAAGAGTTTGTACCGGAACATGTGAGAAGTAAGTCGAGAGAGGAGTTTGATTGGTTTAAGATGACATCCGATATGTCGATTCTTTGAGTACTACAAGCGGTTTAATGAGAAGTCTAGGTATCGAGGATATGGGTTTGAGTGAGGAGAACTTTGGCGGCGCCGAGGTTTGAGAGGGGTTGACCCCTAAGATCATGGATAAGCTACCCGTGGGAGTCCTTACTGATGTTAAGGAAGCTTATGAGAGGACTGGGAGAGCTAAGAGGTTGGTGGAGATGGCTCAGGAGAGAGTGGGTGAGAAAAGAAAGGCTGAGAGTGAGGGTGGTGGCCAATCTAATCACAAGAAAGGCAACCACAATCAAGCTAGAGGGTTTTCTTCTGGGTCAGGGTTCAGTGCTGGGGCTTCCTTTGGGCGTGGCCGTGTGAGCGGTAGTGGTATTTGGGGGATGACCTGCTATGGTTGTGGCGGTGTAGGCCACAAGAGACATGAGTGCACGAGTATGCCTGGAGCTTTTCATGGATCGGCTCGGGGGAGCTATTCTCAGGGACCTGCACAGAGTTATGCGAGCAATAGACCATCCGGGTCATGGTCTAACCGGGAAGTCGAGCTATCGGGTGGAGGTAACCGCAATGGCGGTAATTCTTATCGAAACCTACAACGAACAACAACAACAATCAGGGGTCGGGTGCTAAGCCGACCACATCGGCCAAGATCTTGTCCAGGGAGGTGGACGGAAGACCGATGGAAAGTTGTTCATGATGGACAAGAAAGCAGCTGAGGATGATGCACATGTTATCACTGGTACTTTTCTTGTTAACGGTATTCATACCTTTGTTTTGTTTGAATCGGGGGCGTCTCAGTCGTATGTATCTTCGAGTCATGTTAAACGGTTGGGTTTGAGGGTATATGAGTCTGTAAGTGAGAAAGTTTTTATACCTTCGGGTGAGTCTGTATCATGTGGGAGGTTGTATAGAGATGTGTCTATGATAGTTGGGCAAGTTGATCTACCTGGAGACTTGCTAGAGTTTCCTTTTGACGGTTTTGAGATGATAGTCGGGATGGATTGGTTGGGAAAGTATAAAGCTAAGATAGACTGTCATCAAAAGAAAGTGTCTTTGAGAGGTCCTAAGGGTGTTAGTGTGTCTTATCGTGGGTTTGTGGTCAAACCCAAAGTTAAGTTGATTGCAGCTGTGACCTTGAAGTCTTATCTGAGGAAGGGATGCCCTTTGATCTTGTGCCATGTGAGAGATGACCGGATAGAGAGTCCGACAGTTGATCAGATACCAGTGGTGGGAGAGTTTGCAGATGTTTTTTCAGAGGAGATTCCGGGGTTACAACCGAAGAGGGAGATAGATTTCACGGTTGAGTTGAAACCGGGGACGGGGCCAATCTCTAAGGCACCGTACCGGATGGGTCCTAAAGAGATGGAGGAGCTCAGGAAACAGTTAGATGGTCTGATAGAGAAGGGATACATTAGACCTAGTGTATCGCCGTGGGGAGCACCTGTTAGGTCGTAGTTAGGTGAGAGTCTTTACAAAATGAATTCTTTCTATCCTCTTATATATTCACCTTTGCTTATGTGTGATATGAGCGACCCGTGAGAGTCCAATTTGATAGATCTCTATAGTTGATGGTTCAGCAGTTTTTAACGACTTCATAACTCGGTTGCATGATTCATAATTGCTAATTGATTGTTGGTTATTGCATTAAAATGGTTTAGGCTTTACATGTTGTAATTCGCTCTGAGATTGAACTCGTTCCATTAGGTCATTAGATCGAGTTTAGTTCTTGCTTGGGGACAAGCAAGGGTTTGGTTTGGGGAAGTTTGATGCGTGTCATTTATATGATGTTTTACACCTCATTTTACACTCATTTCAGAGCTCATTTGTGTAGTTTAAGCTACCATTTCCCCTATTTCCGTCTACTTTCGTGTTTTTGTACATTATTGCAGAAATGTGAAGAATTCAACGGAAATTGAGCTAAATCCGTCCCCGAGTGTCCTGCATTGCATTTGACGTGAAAAATTCACTTAAGGAACGAGCTTGGTGCGCATTTCAAGGCCCAAAAGACAAATCCACGAGATTATAGAAGCCAACTATCAGCTACTTCAGTCGATCGACCAACCTGCGGGATCCAGTAGCTACTGTTCAGCTCAGAGCAGTCGATCGACCGGTCACCTCAGTCGATCGACCACACCGCTACTCAAACGAGAATTAAAAGATCGAGAAATAGCAAGCCCATAGTACATTAGGTTTTAGAATAAGAAATACGTTGTATTCTATATAACGTAAGCTAGGTTATTCAGTTTTGGTATCTAGTTTTTAGCATACAGTTCTTAACACAGTTCATTAGTTTATTTATTTTCCGTCAATAAAGTTACTCCTTTGCAATCGGTTTTTGGATCCTTTTCTCTGCAATTTCGGTATTTCCTCTGTTCTTATTTCAGTTCCATTGGTTTTTTATTGTTCATAGATATAGAATTGCTAGTTAGTATCCAAAGCCAATTATCGTTTATCGCTATTTGTTATTTGATTACTTCAAGCATGAATTCAATAGTTTATTTCGTTATGATTATTGTTGTTTTTATCAGTATCATGAGTAGCTTATTTAATTGTGCTAGGATGTAGGGGTATTATAGTGTAGGCGGCACTAGAATTAGGGAGCCCTTATCGCGTGTTGGTCGATCGACCACCCTACCCGGTCGATCGACTTACCACGTGAGGTTTACCTTCGTTTTAATTGATTTAAATGTTGTATTTGACGAATCGAATGCATGCGACTAGTTGAATGCTTAATATATGACTGACCCATTAGATCGAAAGATAGGGAAAGTTGTTAGATCACCAATTAAAATGACTAAACTATGCTGAGATCGAAAGATAGGTAAAGTTTAGATTATAAGTCACTTTTCAGGACGAGAGTCAGTATTAGTGATATTAGGGACTTGTAGCGAGATCGAAAGATGCTATTTGTTAAGAGTGGACCGAGAGGACCTCTTGTTTTCCCGCCTCATGTGTTTGATTTAGACCTGCTTAGTTTGCTGCCGCCGAAACTATAGTGAAGCGACCATCCTTGCACCCCTTTAATATCTGTTTGTATCCGTCTTTTTAGTTTATTGTCTTTTATCGCCTTAGCTATAGATCAAATCAAATCAAAACCCCCCCACATTTCTGTTACCTTAGACCGAAATTAAACAACTAGAAATTACGTCTGCCTCTCTGTGGTTCGACCCGACTGTCGCTAGCTATAGTTGTAGTTGGAGATTATAAATTTATTTTTGACACCTCACGACGGGTATCAAGAAGCCTCATCACCTGCAACATTAAAGCAAATTTAGGCCGCGTCACGTGACGACGAGCCTAAGTTAAAGGATTTTCGAGCCTTCGGAAACCCTGAAATCGCTCTTTTCTCGACATCTTTGGCCATATTCTCACAAACCCGATCACTCATGTGGTAATTAGGGTCAAGTTAAGCATAATTTGAAGCCTAGTTCCGGGTTCAAGTCGAAATTTCGGCAGCATTTCGTTATAACGACGATTATGCCCTAGAATAGTGTCCTGAAAAAACCATCACAAACAAAAATTCCGACATGGTAGGAAGTTTACCCATCATCCAAGGATCCCAAATATCAAGTTTCATCGCAAATGGGCAATCCTAAGGCTATTTTCGAAGAAATTTACGGTTTTGCTGTGAAACCGTTTCAATTTCACTCAAATGCTCAAAAGTCAACGAAAATTCGAAACAAATACATGGTTATATTCCTTATACTACCAATTATCCATTTCTAGTATCAATTTTACAAGGCAAATGCATTTGGGTGAAAAGCCCCAAATTTTCGAATTAATTGGGTTGAAAACCCTAATTTTTTCGATCCAATTCGAGCAAATGCGGAAGTTTAATGGAAGAATGAGACACATACCTCGATTAGTCATGATTAATGCAAGCTTTTGGATCAAACCTTGGCGGAAATGGTTAATATTTGAGAGAGAAAGGGATGATTTGTGTTTCGAGTAAATGAATTGCAAACCCTCTGTTTATCGCGTTTTTACGCAGAAAAGCCACCTTCAGGAACAGACGCAACAGGCGCTACGCCTATTCCAAGAGACGCAGCTCTTGCTGCGCCTCTTCCTGGTGTTCCCTCCATACGAGTTTTCAAAAATTCGTTATGAGTTCGTTATTTGTGGGCCCATCTTTGGTGCGCCTCTTCCCCAATGCTATTTTATCTTTTTTGGTCCGTTTGACGATTATTTTTCGTTCAGACCCGCATTTCTAAGCCAACATCGGACTATCATACGTTATTTATCGCTTCCAAGACCTTACTTGTCACAACGAGCAGATGTTCCTTCACGGGTGTTTCGACACGCCTTCATTATATTCCCCAGCGAGAGCAAGCGAATAGACTTTCCCTCTCGAGACATGGAGATTAGTTCCAGATTAAGTTCCCCAACGAGAGTTCACGACCGACAGTCACTTCCTCTCGAGACATGGAGATCAACATCGACCCCGAATTCTTCCGAAGTTTGTTTGAAGCTGAACACAAGCAGATTTCTCCCAGCAGTTCCAGACTGTGTCCTTCTGTCTTTCATTATTTCCTTAATAATCCTTCAGACACCAAGTTATCTTCAGGCCCAAGAGTTTAGCCGAAGCGTCTTCAGTCCCGTTTCGTCCAGAAGTCTCACGTATGATCTCTTCTTATGGCTGGCTGTAACACCCCGATATTCAGAGGAGCCTTAACTAGGCCTTCCTTAGCATATAAGGGCGTTACCATCTCGGTTGCCCGAGGAAAGTAATTATCAAACGTCAATAAAAGAACTATTAAGTTATATTACAAGTGATTCAAACCAAAATACAATACAAGGTACAACTCAAGGACTACACGCTATGACCATCATATCTCGTGAAGACTCATCCCTGTCCGGACTCCAGCTATCCACGACATCAACACCTGCTAAGACCGACTGCTCACCATAAGGGATCACGGCAGACACATAACGAACCATAACACACAAGGTCAGTACTGAGACAAGACAAGACAACCACAAACGACAACACAAACAATGACACCAGTCCCAACCGCAACCTCAACCATCCAACCAAACCTGTCACTGACTGTCCACTGGACCAGTCCTGCCAGTGGGGGACCGCAGCCGTTCCCACCTAAGCCCCGCTCATCGTACGAGCGATAACCCTGCTCATTAATGTGCACATCCCTTCTGTGGCGGGTTCCACAGAAGGCGAAACTAGGGCGTGAAGTCACTCCCGCAAGCGACCCCACTCAGCCGAGAACGCATCTCGAGAACCATCACAACGATCACAACCACAACCACAACACAATACAATTACCATGTCAAGCAACCACAATACTATCACAACGACCGACACACTAGACGATCTACAGTAACTGAGTAGGCGAACCTACCTTTACGCATCCGCAACCAATCCATGCCGACAAACACAGCATCCAGCGCACAAGTAAAGCCTATTACCATCATGTAAATATCTATTACTACAAGCAAAACCCTAACTATGGAAACAAAGACACGGATGATGATTATGACATACCTAATAGGGAGAGACAAGGCAAAAGACCGCTACCCGACTCAAGGGACGCCCTCCTAAGGCATAAGAATCTTCAAGAGACATCCATGGAGGTTTTTGAGGTGAAAGGGAAGGGAAAGAGGCGGCTGAAGGATAAGAGGAAAGTGGCGAAAGTGATTTGCGGATTTAACAAAACGCGATATAAAACCCCCGCTGAAAACCAGGCACTCGATCGAGTACCCAACATACTCGATCGAGTAACCCCCTACTCGATCGAGTAACCTAGCTACTCGATCGAGTGGCCTCTACTCTATCGAGTACCACTCTTTCAACTCAACTCAGATGACCTCGGCACTTAACTCTAAGGCTATTCCCGCTCCCAAGGTCAGTCAACGATGGTCAAAGGGTCCCTAAAAGGGCGGGTATTACAGTCTTCCCCCCTTAAAAAGAACTTCGTCCCCGAAGTTCACCTCACCTATCTCCCGCTCACGACATGGAAACAACACGACCTTACCAAACTTCCCGGCCAAACCAATACCTCTTGAAAATACTATCCCCCCCCCATGTCATCATCATCACCGACCACATTTATACCTATCGACTCTTGCCACTATCATGCAAACTTTATCACAGTCGACCGTTATTTTATATATATATAAAACGTCCAACTTGCAATGCGAAACGTCACTCGTGATCTCCCAACATACCATAACAATTATCAAATTGTCAATCTAGAACATATCTCATATCAACTTTCATGTGGTGTGACTACTACCGCCTTGTTATTTGGCAACGTGATTCCATCATAATGAAACATACAACCACACTCACTTTCATTTTAAAGGACTAAGATAATTCGTTATGCTAAGGCAGATCGTAACATCAACAACATTCTAAACAACTACCGACAATGTTATAAACACGCAAAACATTATCCATACATGATACCAACAATATTACAAACAACTACTAACAACATTATGAACAAGCAAGACATTATTCAAAACAACCTTTTTATTCCGCGACATTACTCTTCCCCTCTAAAAGGAACTTCGTCCCCGAAGTTCACCACCCAAATATTACCGCATATTATTTATTATTTACGTCTTAATCATTAAAGAAACCATATGATTTGCTGTGGACATTACTCGCCAATTATACACTCGTTAAGTTAGAAATCATACACGAGTCACCGGAATAAATAGTTACCGTTGACAACCCGCATTAAAATGATATACACAACATAGGCGAAGATACAATGCCGACAATTAGATCGTAAGGAGGCGTATGCAAAATAAAAGTAACAAGAAATTATTACCGTCTTACTAATTGTGACAAATACGCTTATAAACTTCAAATACGACTTCTACATATGAATTAAACTGTTCAAAGGTGTTACGACGCACTAATAAGCACATTGAACACAAAAACTTGCCATTATAAAACATTTGAACATTTTAAATTTCAAAAACTTCCTGTAACAGTGTCACTCGATCGAGTATGTATAGGTACTCGATCGAGTGCCACGCTACTCGATCGAGTGTCTTGGCTACTCGATCGAGTAGCCCGAGATCAGAATGCTTTCTCTCATGTCATCCTGCAGCTACTCGATAGAGTACGGGGTACTCTATCGAGTACCTACAGGCCAACTCCTCATAAATCTGTCGCGAGCTAACACTAATGCGCATACTTGACATATAAAATCGAGTCGGGACGACTCCCCGACTCCTAATACCCTGCAAACAGTTAGAATATCACATTCGGCCTTATGGCCAATCATACAGATCCAACTAAGTCTCAAAACAAAAGGAAACAACTACCAAGGTCTAACAACAATACCACCATCTAACATCAACTACTATCAACAATCACGAACGAAGATAAAAACAAGGAGTATCACTCCTGCTGCTGCTGCTGCTGCTGCTCGAACATCACCTCATCATCACCACCACCACCTCCAGATGAACCTACTCCCGCATCACCCCCTGCTCCTGCTCCCGGGCCCACGTACCAAGGCGTCAAGCCTCCATAAGGAAAGGACTGAGGTGCTCCCCATGTCGACTGTTCCACCCCGTAGGAATGGAAAACCCCCGAGTAATCCCCAACGCCACTCCACCAGACTGGATGCGGTCCCTCGGTCCCTATCCCCTGGGTGTACGCCACCTCGTGCATGTTCCGGAGTGTCAAGGTAGATGACACTCTCTCCGCCAGGTAACTGGATCGCGTCTCCGGGGTGTCAAGGTAAGGGTAGCATGGGAAGGCTGCTCTTCTTTGTGGTGGTGCTCCGGATGTGGCCTAGCCTCCGGGGCCCTCTCCCTCACTCGACGGGGTCCCCTCACTACTCTGGGTCTCTCCACCCTCTGAACTTCCGCATTCTCGCCCTTCGTCGGCTCCGGCATCTCCTGGAGGATCGTGCCATCAATGAGATAGGTCTGCAGCTGGCGAGGTGTGTCCTCATCCTCCTCCTCCTCCTCCTCATCGTCCACATCCACAGCCGCCACTGCCGGCTCCAAGGGCTCCGTGGCTGGGAGGTGCTCAGGAGCTGGGATCTTCATCCAGCTCATCCCAAGCACCCTCCACGCTAGGCTACCGTCAGCCAAGGTTCTCAACCATTTCAGGTCGAGATAGTACTCACGATCCATGGTAGGCACAGGGGTAGCTAGAGGCACGTACGCTGAAGAAGCCTCAAAGGAGGTTAGCTTTTATTAACCGAGTGGCAATGGCACCACGGCTCGGATATCGAGAAGTAGAGGAAGCCATCAAGGCAAGAGCAGCACAAACTATGGAAGGAGCATTAAAGACCACTTTCTTGGCCCGCTCCGGATTGAGGTACGACATCAAAAGTAAAACCTCCTGGTTATTCAACTTACTGATATCTTTTCGGTCATAGAGAAGGTTCGAGAGAGAACGGAGAAAGATTCTCAAGGTGATGTGCTGAACGTCATTAATCAGCATATTGCTCGCGGTGGGAGCTTGCTTCCCAGTCAAGCAAGGCATTAGGCGGCACACGCCGCACTCAGCTGGAATGTCGGTAATGGAGTCCTTGGGAGGCTTGGCCAACCCAAGGTGAGAGGCAAACAAATCCATGGTCAACAGAAAACTGGTATTCATCAGTCTAAACTCATGATCGACCATTTGGGTCATAGTTAAAGGAACTCATGAATTCTAGGGTAAGAAAAGGGTAAGTGTGCTTCCTCAGCCGGTACAAACCAATAAAACCCAAGGTCTCGAATATATGACGGACATCCGTCTCTATTTCCAACTCCTCTAGCACACCGGTGTCTATACACTTTGTGGGTCTCATCTTGCGTTTTTGTAAAGCTACAAAACGCTCTCTTTGCTTGAAGTCAACAAAGACAACGGAAGGGTACTCGAGAGGCGGGTACTACCGGTCCACTAGCCTCCCCCCTCTCAAGTGGATCAACCCTTCCCCGTTTACTCTGACGGGTTCCAAGGTTTAGTCTCGGCATCTGTTTTAGGCATAAGTCCAAACAACTTGTATAAACATCCAAACACTTATTTCATGTAACTTGAATTCACATATCCAGCTAAGCACACAATTTCCCAACAATTTTGACATGTGAAGCACATAATTCATGTTATTAAACTTGAATATTAAGATAAGTGCACATGTTTATCAACAGTTTCCAATTTTTGACATACAAGTTCAAGCAATTTGTATAAAACATGTAGGCATACACTTCATATAATTCGAGTTTTATATAATTGGCAACTTCACTAACTCGTTAACCAATTCCATACTCGAGGCTCATAGTTCATGTCATTAAACTTAGATGTTTCGTTAGGTATTCATATTTCATCAATAGTTTCCTCAATTTTTATCGTATGATCTCAGTTTGTAGCCACTTATAGACCATAATTACGAAAGTTTGGCATGTGGACACCTATACTCAGCAATTTGAATATCCTAGTATGCTTCTAAAGGTTGTTCCATTTACATTGCAAACTACATGTCACTAATGCAAGAGAAAGAATAATTTATGACAAATCAATATCACTCTTCACTATTATGTAAAACAACTCAATCAAAATTTTCAGACGGTCTTTACAGCTGTGAAAATTGTGGCATGTATTCATCAATCATTGTTTCTATTATCATATTGAAGTTCAACTTATACTTATATTGTCAATTACCACATCAATTTTCCAATTCTAGGTCACGAATTTCCCATAAGGCACTTTTAAGACGGAGTTTTAAGGCAACTTTCTAAGGTGATAATCATCAGGATTCACCTTTCCACATGATATAAACAATGTATAGTACTTAATTCCATCACCTAATCAATGTAGAACAATCAAAAATCAATTTCAAATTTGTAACCCTAGAAATTTCGATTTCACCTTTGCAACTTTTCTAATCTAATCTACAGCAATTAATCACCAACAAACATGGACAAAAGGCATGTGAATCATGTTTCAACTATCTAAAGCAACTATTACATCATGTGAATCGAAAATTTCAGATTATCTCCTCATTCTAACACATTCAAAGTAACATATCACATAAATTGAGAAGAATAACTTACCTTGATTGATTAGTAGAGCAAAGAAACGAATTAAACAAGGAAAATCGACCCCAAGAATCACTACTAACCCAAGAGAAAGAGAGGATTTGGGAGAGATTAAGGGATTTAAGAGTGATATAGGATGGTTGTGCCGAAATATGGAAGAATAAGAAGAAGAAATAGAAAGGTAAAGGGTTTTAAGAGAAACCCGTAGGAATACTGCACAGTAACCTACTCGATCGAGTGCTTGGGGTACTCGATCGAGTACCACCCTACTCGATCGAGTAGGAGCTAAATCATCGAGTAACTGCGGGAATTTTCCCACATTCCGACGTTATAGCCTCCTAACTGGATCGAGTGAGGTCTACTCGGTCTAGTACGCACTCGCACTCGGTCAAGTATAGCTAAGTGCTCGATCAAAAGAACGAAGTAACTTGAAGGTTCCTGCAAAAACAACACCGCGTGTCGATTCCAACTAAGTTCGGAATTCGGCACTCATTATCAAATTCATTCACGTATAACCATTATTAACAAAGTCTACCATATTGCCAAACAAATGAAGCTTATCCCACGTACACTACAACCTTGACCCTACTCGGTTTACCTGCTACCGATTTTCCGTAAACATAATCACACCATCATACTACATTTAAGCTTACTTTATGTATATCACTACTAAATTGAAACATTTAAACTAATATGAGTTCATTCTTTCACGTATTACATAAATGCGTACTTTTTCAAAACAAATTAATCTACTACGTTTCACAATCTGTCGTAAACAAGTTATCTTACTTAAATCAAATATTACGCAGCGGAAAATTCCAACTAAATAGTGAAGCATATACACATTATCACATACTTGGTGCGGGTCATTACCCATCTACACTATAATTATCATTATAGTCATCGCGGTAGGATCTATAACCTCACGTACAACTCCCGTCATCATAATTTCTATGGCAACTACCCACGTGTTCACTATTCATATTACACATTTTGCTTTCACACTTTCACGCATTTCCATGACGAGAAATTTCGTCGCGCATCACATAGCTATCATATAAGCTCACTAATCATTCAAAGAACTCATAACTTCATCGACAATTACCATATTCAATCCAAACATTACTATCACACCGCTACTAATTCTAACAAAACTTAACCGGAGGTAGCTCCGGCACAATTAACATTCCTAGTACACATTGAGACACGGACTCCACATTCCCATCCCGTGTGAGTGGCTTAAGTGTCATGGGGCCAAGATTTTGAAATGAGGGCGCCTACTCACCCAAAATCTAGCATCGGTAGGGCTCCCATTACACATACACCAGGTTCATTTTACTAGACTCTCTACGTTCATTATGTTCATTTGTTACAGGTTCCAAAATCGTCGCTCTGATACCACTTTGTAACACCCCGATATTCAGAGGAGCCTTAACTAGGCCTTCCTTAGCATATAAGGGCGTTACCATCTCGGTTGCCCGAGGAAAGTAATTATCAAACGTCAATAAAAGAACTATTAAGTTATATTACAAGTGATTCAAACCAAAATACAATACAAGGTACAACTCAAGGACTACACGCTATGACCATCATATCTCGTGAAGACTCATCCCTGTCCGGACTCCAGCTATCCACGACATCAACACCTGCTAAGACCGACTGCTCACCATAAGGGATCACGGCAGACACATAACGAACCATAACACACAAGGTCAGTACTGAGACAAGACAAGACAACCACAAACGACAACACAAACAATGACACCAGTCCCAACCGCAACCTCAACCATCCAACCAAACACATCCGACCGTCCCTTTGGACGATCCTGCCGATGGGGACCGCGGCCGTTCCACCTAAGCCCGCTCATCGTACGAGCGATAACCCCGCTCATTAATGTGCACATCCCTTCTGTGGCGGGTTCCACAGAAGGCGAAACTAGGGCGTGAAGTCACTCCAAGCGACCCCACTCCGAGAACGCATCTCGAGAACCATCACAACGATCACAACCACAACCACAACACAATACAATTACCATGTCAAGCAACCACAATACTATCACAACGACCGACACACTAGACGATCTACAGTAACTGAGTAGGCGAACCTACCTTTACGCATCCGCAACCAATCCATGCCGACAAACACAGCATCCAGCGCACAAGTAAAGCCTATTACCATCATGTAAATATCTATTACTACAAGCAAAACCCTAACTATGGAAACAAAGACACGGATGATGATTATAACATACCTAATAGGGAGAGACAAGGCAAAAGACCGCTACCCGACTCAAGGGACGCCCTCCTAAGGCATAAGAATCTTCAAGAGACATCCATGGAGGTTTTTGAGGTGAAAGGGAAGGGAAAGAGGCGGCTGAAGGATAAGAGGAAAGTGGCGAAAGTGATTTGCGGATTTAACAAAACGCGATATAAAACCCCCGCTGAAAACCAGGCACTCGATCGAGTACCCAACATACTCGATCGAGTAACCCCCTACTCGATCGAGTAACCTAGCTACTCGATCGAGTGGCCTCTACTCTATCGAGTACCACTCTTTCAACTCAACTCAGATGACCTCGGCACTTAACTCTAAGGCTATTCCCGCTCCCAAGGTCAGTCAACGATGGTCAAAGGGTCCCTAAAAGGGCGGGTATTACACTGGCGATCCTCCTTACGTAGTCTAATGGACATTAAACGACCCTCCCCGATAGTCGACAGACTCTAAAATGTTCCCGACGACAGGTCCTTGGCTGAGACCTCTTGAGCCGCCTCGCGTCGCCATAGTCGTCAGGTTGTAATCTTCGATGGACCTGATGGCTATACTTTGACTTTCGCCTTGTCCAAGCCTCAGTCAAAGTGGGGGCTCTGTAGATACCTCATTTCTGCACCTCCCGCAAACCACCCGGTGATGATTGGACCGCATGTTTGGTACGCGGAACGATTTGGGGCAGTTCGTAAGTTTATCGTCAAGTGATCGCTCAAACATTAATGTCTACCTCTTAGTTGTCATCTACGTGCCGATACGGTCATTTTGACAGTAATTAGAGTACATTTGGAGTCCGGGCCCAAAACCGTCTCCATTTTCTGATAACCGTAAAATCCGAGTCGAATGTTCGGAATGTTAGGATATTTCTATTCCATATTTTATAATTATTTCAAAATCTTTATTCATTGGTAAACAATTTCCCGTAGTATTCATACAAAATATTAAGGAAAACCAAATTATTCCGTCCTTCCATAACTTAAACACGGAAATCTTTCTTCCGCAGGAGGAAACCACTTGGGAACGGGACGCGGCAGTCTTTGCGCCTCTTCCAAGAGACGCAGTGACTGCTGCGCCTCTTCCCAGGTCCTTTTCTGCGTATTTTTCGTATCTTTTTCATATCTTTCCGAGATTCACTTCAAAAGTCTCTCCGACACCCTAATTCCTTCACGTGATTAGTATAAATAGGAGCCTTCGCTCCTCATATTTCTCACGCGAGTGTCCGCCCTTCTCTTCTCCCTTTGCATTCTAGACCTTTGTTCTTACTTTTTGGCGTCTACGTGCTTCAACATTCGACCAGTAAGCTCGGATCCTTCTGAGTACCAGCCTCGTTTGCATGACCGACCAATTTGACCAACTCCACATCAATCAACTTAATTAATCTAATCGTTTATCCTCTTACGAGGGCACTTTCGTCTACATTCGAGTCGAGCATCACTAATCGATAACTTAGTTCTTCTCGTTTCGTCAAACATGTAAGTCTGAGGGTGTAAATCCTTCTTTTATTTTGTTATTTACTTTTTGTATCATCATTAATGTAAGGTTTATGTCGAAAACACCTCTTAAAACCGATTTCTAAAACCGTGCTTTAAAACCTCTTTTTACGGATTTCCAGAAGACAAACCGTCGAGAAAGGACGCAGCAACTGCTGCGCCTCTTCGAAGGAGCGCAGTTCCTGCTGCGCCTCTTCGTGAGGGCCAGCGATTCTGCTTCCTTTCTTCTTCCTTCGTCCTCTGTAATTCGTCAATCTTTGCTTGTTTCGTTTGTTTTCTTTAATTCTTCGATACGATAGTCTAATAATTTCATCTGTATATTTATCATTCATTCACACGTATAATTCATCATTAAATCCGACTTAAATCCCTTATAATCTCATATTTGCGGGTTTTCGTCATTAAACTCAATCCGGGTTGTATAAATTCGATTTGTTCATATTGAGTTTCTGGAATTCGATCTTTGATATATTTTCAT
Source organism: Silene latifolia (assembly GCF_048544455.1). NCBI lineage: Eukaryota > Viridiplantae > Streptophyta > Magnoliopsida > Caryophyllales > Caryophyllaceae > Silene > Silene latifolia. The sequence continues at coordinate 178,307,172 of NC_133537.1, forward strand.
CTGTCTTTTGTTGTATTTGTCGTTAATTTGTCATATTTAACCTATTTAGTTCACCTATGTCACTAATCAATCGTTCATTCATGTAAATAATCCGTTTGCATTCATCTCATCCATGTTTTATTGCTTTTATGACCATTAATCACATGTAAATAACGTGTTAATCACTTTCATCCGAGTAAATATATTAATTATCCATTAAAATCACCAATTTACATTAACGATTTGCAGTTCCGGCTTCACATCCAGAACTCACCCTTGGAACAGACGCAACATCTGTTGTGCCTCTTCCAGAGGGCGCAGTCTTGCTGCGCCTGTTCCAGGATGAATTCTGTCTCTGAACTCCGTTGTTGCTTGACCTAGTTTAATTAGCTTACGTATAATTGACTATTACTCGTATTATCACCTACTAATTCGTTCGTTAATTCTTTTTCTTATTCTTTTTCTCAAATTATCCGTTTCAAAGGTATTTTCGACATAAATCAATGAAACCCGATGTAATTATTGTATTTTTAATTATAATTTTCTATCATTGTAATATTTATCGCATTTGTATGATTTATTTACGTGTTTTCACATGTAATTGAGCATTAAATCCCTATTTCGACCAATTGTATGCTAAATTAATTGTTAACCGACTTAGTCTAATTCTCGCATGTTACGATTAAAACTTGGATGTTGCATTGCATGCATATAATCGACGATATATCGAGTATAAATGATGTCCCTAATCATTAGTAGAGGCCTCTATCGAGGCCGGCGGGATTAGGTGTTCGATCAAAAGAGCTTCCTAATACGTACCCTCACCCCTTACTCCAGATCTCTGTGAACATCCGTGTTCATTGGCATCCACGAGAGTCATTCTAGACATAGAATGCTAAGGGTAACGAGTTCTTGGTGTTCATGTCACTACTTTGTGTCTTGACATGGCACGAGGTATTCGAACGGTTCCAATTTCCCATAAAAATTGGTGGCGACTCCACAAAATGCAAACGCTTGTTCTCTCTCCCAAGCGCCCCCGTGGGCCCCCGTTGTCCACAGATAGTGTTATCGTTAGAGTATGATTTATGATGATTTTGGTAGAGTAAATGCGATTATGAAAGTAGTAGATAAGGAACGTCGATTATGATACCGCATGAGCTAAATCGGGATGGGTTACCGATAAATGGTGGACTCCCGAACCCCTTATTGTCTTACAGGAATTCTGTCCATAATTTGAACCCAACGGAATCACTTGACCGAGTGTGAGCACCAACTCGATCGAGTAAAAAATCACTCGACCGAGTGGACCCTTGACTCCACCGAGTAGACCAAATCCAGGAGGTAATACATTTCTGGAAAATCGTCACTCGATCGAGTGGGCCGCCACTCGATCGAGTAGAGTTGTATTCGACCGAGTACACTCGGCACTCGACCGAGTGAATTCACACGGGTTAGGCTACTCGACTAAAATGCCATATCTCCTTCACTTTTCATTCTTATCGTCATATCTTCATCTCTTTCCTCACCAAAAACCTAACTAAAACCTCCATTTTTGCTCCATTTTGCTTGGAATTCATCCTATTACTCCACTTTTCTTCACCCAATTCCATTAATTTGTCAAGGTAAGCTTATTTATTCTCTTTCATCTTTCCCCAATTTAGTTTTTCTTTAGATATACACTTAATTCATTCGAGTTTTGTTAATTAATTAGTTACCTATTTTGCAGAATTCATGATAGTAGTAGACTTTGTACACCATTATTTTTGATAAAAATCAAATTTCTGTGATGAAATTTTGTCCACCATTGACGAACTTAAATTTTGTTCTTGAGTCAATAATGGGATTTTGGTGCTTGTTTTTGAGTTTAATTGGACAACAAATTCTTAACCTTTGTTGTTATTGATCGATCTTGTTTAATATGTGAAAATTTCGTCTCAAAATATCGAAATCTAGGTGTCATGGCCAAATTTTGATTTCTCATGGGTAAAACTTGATTTAATTGCCTTATAAGACAACTATCTTAGTTAGTAATGTGGTATGAGTCTCAAAATGAAACAAATTTCATCTTAAAACTTGGGTGAAATTTTCAAATTTCTCTTAATACAGCCATTAACAATTTAATTTGTGGCATAAGAATGGTTTAAGTATGTTGTAGACAATGAAATTGATAGTTTGTGCTATACTATGAGGTAAACTAAGAAACTTTTATCTTAAAATGTGACCAAACTCCCGAAAATCCGACACTAACCAAGTCAAAATTTTAATTTTTTGCTCATTACTTGTGTTATTTACTCATGATTACTCAAAACCTCAAACTTACGATGCTTGAGGAAGCCTTACATTGAAAATTTTCCCTCATAAGGACTTTAAAGTGTCGAAAATAGGCATTTCACTTACCACGATGTTTAATTTTATCAAGTCAATTCTTGCGTTAATTGCTTCATAATGAATTAAATGGATTTCAATAACATGTAACCTCTTATGTTAAGACTTTCCCATCTTACAATTTTTCAAGATTTGAACAAATGAATATTATGCTAAGAGTCTAGTGTAGTATGTCATGGTTGAGTCAAGTTTGAACGAGTTGGAAAATAAGCGAGGGTAGTACATGTGATTAAAGTTATGTTTTAAACCATATTATGTCACAAGAATTTCAATTTTCGAAAAAGAATTTGTAACATGAGAAATTGGTTGGGAATATTGGTTAAAATACATGAGAACTATGTTAGGACTTTCTTTTAATTTGTCATTCACCAATTTGAGAAGTGGAGGAAATTTTCATTCATATCTAAAATTGACTTATAATTCTTACCTTTCCCATTCCATATATCTTTTTGTGTGATTTCATATTGTACCATGTCTAGGAACACTAGAACCGGCCGTGGAAGGAATGCCTGCCAACCACAACAAGAGGCACTGCCCGCTATCACCCTTCTGGGCTACCCGGCGATAGCCTTTGCGAGCGAAGATCACCGGAGTAACTTTGAGGATCTAGCCACTAGAAGGATGGTCGTAACAAAGTGTATGTGGGTAAGTACTTTGGAGGCCTGGGAATAGAGAGGGAGGTACATGGCATCTTTACGGTCCTTGGGTTGCAGGGATTTTACTAGAGGAGATAAGCTACCATAACCTCACCCTCGAGTTTTTGAGGTCTTTCACCTATGATAAGGATACCCATGATGTGAGTTTTAGGCTAAAAAATACCACCATCAACCTAGATAGTGACGCCTTTGCCGACCATTTGGGAGTGGGTAAGCGATTCGAAGGTCACCATGATAAGATTAAGAAGGACATGAAAGCTTCGAGGTATTTTCACCTCTATACGAGTAAAGGAAATACCGGTGTGAGTAACATGAAAACTAGTGATGTCGAGCACCCCATCCTAAATATCTTCTTGTGCACCTTGACCAACTTTCCTTTGTTGGAGGAAAGACCTGAGCAAACTCAACTCCACGAGGTGTTGATCTTGAGTTCTCACCTTAACCCCCACCATGAAGAGCGTTTCTACTTTAATGCTATATCTATGGTTTCCCTTGCCCTTGAGAGGATGACCGACTCGGACAGGTGCTCCTTAGATTGTGGGGCCTTAGTAACTCGGTTAGCTAATAATTTGCTAGCTTATGAGCCGGGGGTGGTGGACGCACCTATGTCTAAGGGAGTCGTGTATTTCGATCTTGCGTGGTTGAAGGGTAAGTCTTGGATTGTAGATGGGACATAGGAGGGTACCTATTCTTGGAGAGTTGACGAGAATTGTCATATGAAACTCCCCGCCGATGGAAGACTACCCCCGACTTCTCACTTGCAGAGGGAGGGATCACCCCACTCTCAAGTCCAACGATACACCATTCCTAGTAGCCTCACTTTTGACATTTATGATACGACCATGGAACGGGAGACCTCTCCACTACCTTCTCCACCTCGTGACCCCGTCCAACTACCCAATATATTACCTCATTCACTGAGTGAACACTTACCTTGTATTGAGAGACATGCACGAGGCGGCTTATTACTAAGGAGTACGATCCGCCCACCGTCCTAGCTTTTGGTCCGGAGACGAAGACACCACCGGAATCTTTAAAGCCTATGGTATCCAACCATCAGATTGGGTAGCAACATCCCTTTCGGTGTAGGACACTTGCGTGACCCATGGGTGGGTGATGCTGGGATCTACATTGTCAATGTCTACCAAGGGGGTGGTAATGAGGCGGAAACATCCACAGCGGCGGAAGGCATGGACCTTGATAGCATTTGGGATGAGGTGGCGCGTAAGGGAGGGGAGAAAAAGGACGAAGATGAAGAAGAGGAGGACAAGGAAGAAGAGAAAGCGAGAAGTGGTGGCAAATCGGTGAATAGTCGGTCCGGATGGGCAAAATGGGTGTCGGGCATTGGCAAGAAAAGGAAGCCCTCCGAATAGTGGTGACCTTATGATTCATGATTCCGTGAGACATTTCCTTCTTTATCGTTTGAGCTTTGAACAATTTATTTCTTGTGTTGTAAACCCGGCCATAAGGCCAAAACTAGTAGACATTGTATGGTACGATGGCGTACTGATCACCATTTGGACTCCATTGCATGTATGCATGACCATAGGTGAGCTTATAGGCCATTAATGGCCGAAATCTAGACTACCCAGTGATACTCGGCCGAGTGCAATTTTGATTCGACCGAGTGGAGGTCAACTTGACCGAGTGACCCGCCACACTCGACCTAGTAGGCGTGGACAGAATCTGGAAACCCCCTGTAAGTTTCGCACTCGACCGAGTGACCCTCTTCACTCGACCGAGTGACTTTTACTCGGCCAAGTGGCCCCCATACTCGACCAAGTAGTATGGAATTGACCATTTCTAAGAACTTTCGACCGCATATGAAGTATTTGACTTTGATTTTTGGACTATACCGACTTCCTAATAGTCGAGCGACGATAGAAATTCTATACGGTAGACCTTCATGAATTGTTTACGTTTGATTTTGTCGCATGTTTACGTAGTGTGCAAGTGTAACACCTCGTATTTTATTAAGTTGGATAAAATTCTTTTAATTGTTACTTTATATTTAATTACGTTGGTTAACGATTTATATATTTATTTTCTCAGCTAATTAATTAATTTCATTATAATTCGATACGTTAATTTTAATAATCATCAATAAGTTTATTTAAAGTTAGTTCGAGTTTATTGAAATTAGTCCGAGTTTATTTATTTAATAATTTCCGTTTCTTTACGAGTCCTTATGAAAGTTGTTTTAAGTAAACCCGAGATGGATTTTGGGAACAAAACCGTCCAATTAGCTATTTTGAGCTTATTTCACTAAATTAGCAATTTTTATTAATATCCGTTAGTTTTGTAAAAATCGCTAATAATTCCGATTCAAGCTGATATCGTATTATTTCCGTTAACTAGCTGAGTTTATTTTATTTTCACTCATTAAATTTATTTATTATTAATTTCGTTTTATTACTGAAACTTTTATTAAAAACCGATTTTATTAACTCGAAACGGTTTTAAAAACGAACGAAATTACTTAACGATGAAGAAACGTACGTATAATTAGAAGCTAGCAAGCTAGCTGGTGTCTCATTATTATTATTATTATTATTATTTTATTGTTGTTGTTGTACACCCCCGTCCCTACCCCTTCTTTTCCCTTCCTTTTTGCGCGATTCACCAGCAACAACAATCAGCATCCACCAAAATCATCAACACCATTTCCGATCATTCAAACCTCAGATCCCGCCTCCATTCTCAACCAAATTCGATAATTTTTGTACCATTAGCTTCCTCGTCCTTTCCTCGTCCTTTTAAGGTAAGAAAATCTCCTTTTTGTTGTGGTTTCGTCTTTCGCCGTCTTATAAAAGTGTCGTCTTTTAACTTCTTTAGTCCGTTTTCTTGCCCTTTTATGAAGGATTCAAGACTTGGGGTGAGGCTCGTGCCTTGTGGACCATTTATTCGAAGAATAAGGGGTGTTTAAGGTAACACGATTTTACCGATCCTAGTATTTTTATTATTATTCGGGGTTATATGTTTACTTGTTATTTATAATACTAGCTTTTATATGTTCTACTCCTAAACGATTTTATGGCGAGACAGGGGACTTAGTTTCGTTTAATGGAGTGCCCAAGTTGACAGAAAGTGATATTTGGTGATAAGATTATTTAGTGTCATATATAGTCACATGAATGTTGGAGTACATATTCAAAATAGCTGTTGATTATCTTGCGTTTGGTGGGTTGTTTTCCAAGCTTCATATCGGAACCCAGCTAAGAGTATTTGGGTGTAAGTTTCGGGACTATTTTAAGACGGAAAGTGGACTGTTTTGAGTCAGTTTTTGCTGATAAAATGGTGCCTTTCGGGACTGTTTTTGGGGCGTAAGAGTGACTGATGTGGGACGGTTTTCTGTGCATTTTCGGGATCGTTTTTAGTCATAAAAATGTTGATTTAAGGAATGTTTTGGAGTACCATCTTTGGTCCGGTCTGGGTAGTATTTTTGGGCAGTCGAAATGGAGATAATATGACTGGTTAGAGTTGATCTAAGTCTGTTTTAGGACTGTTTAAAGTCGTGAATTATCACCTTACAACCTTTCTGTGAGAAGCACTATCTTTTTTTTATAAAGAAGGTACATGGCTATGCTGATCACCAACGTTGACCTTATATGGTCAGTTTGCCAAGTCCTTGTTATATAGTTTGTATAATTCACATTATATCCACATATGACATAAAGATGACTTTGTTAGACAATTGCGACACTAGGTAACCAGAAATAGGTTAGTGCTTAAGTTCATTACATTGACAATAATAAATTTATTGGGTAATAGATGCAGGGAACATTTGTCCATTACTCTTTCTTCTAGCACTAGAATGTGGGGTGTTACTCGTCCTATTGCAGGGTTTGGCACTGTTTTGGATAGGAAGAAGGGGTTATTTTTGACTTTGTTTTAAGGAGGAGAATAGGGGGTCGACATGTTTGGGCGGGAATGCGGACTGCTCGGGATGGTGAAAGGGTGGTAGAAATGAGTTGTTTTGGGTCTGCTAGATGATACTCGACTAGGCTGCTTTAGATGGCTAAAATGAATGCTTAGATCGGGTTTATGAGAGGCCAAAATTGGGTTTTGTCTTGCTTTTGTGGTGGTGGTGGTCGTTTGAGGTCGTGTAGGAGCTATCCAAATGCCCCCTTGAGCCGTGGGTCGAGTTTATTTTGTGCAAATGTGATTCTTTTGAATGAATTATATTTCCGTCTCGTATTTTATATTAAGTAATCCGCAAAATATCGTCCTTTCACATAATTATTTTAGGTGACTCATTTGTGGTTGAAGATGAAGAGTAATTTTGGGGTTTTAGAAGCTTTCTCAAGTTTTTACTTGTCTCTTTGCTAGCGTAAGGTAACTATTCCGAGTTACTCGACGAATTAATGTCACATTAGTAGCTAATGTGGCATGTTGTTTGATAAGTGTTTAGGTGAATGAATAATGTTAGGATCGTTTACAAAATGAAATTGTAATTAATAGGCTCAAATGAATTTTATGGTGATAATTGTAATGTTTTGTTGATTGTCAAAATCGAGCCTTAGTCCCTTTGATCGATGCGATGTCGATTAATTGAGTGATTGGTCACCGCAATTTGACCCGTACTGCCGCAGGTGGGGTTGCGGGTAAAAATTCGGTTGAATGATTTAGATAATCGGCCTTTTTCTTGTTTTAGGCCATTTATCAAGCTCTCGTTCACATGTATAGCTTATTGAATTTAATAGTGACTTGTATTGTAGAAATGGCCCTAGTTTCCCCTGAAGCCTTTAATATGGTTACTATTGTTAGAATTAGAAATTAGTATTGAATACTTATTGAGGATTCTGTTGGGATTGTATGCTGTAAATAGACATTATAAGCCTTTCACATGATAGAATGCTAGAATTTATATTGATAAGTAGGACTTTTTGCCCTCTTAAGGTTAAGTGGGTGTCTTACTTGACTTGTGTGGTGAGTCATGTGTGGTGTGGGCTAAAATATTCAAGCTGGGACTAGGTCCTAGGTGAGTATTTCGGCCTTCATCATAGATAGGTCTTTATAGTCTCTGACGAGTATATGTTCACTGCTTGATAGCCTTTGTGTTCCTGACTAGTGGATGTTTATCCAAGTTGGGGCATGACCTCAGGTACTTATTTTGATAGTATGGGGTCAGCTTAAGTACTAGCCAACCCTTCGGTGGTGTCCTTAGGGTACTCACTTCACTTTGTTTTAAAAAAAGTTGTGAGTCTTGGGTGCGGTGGTGTGTATCCGCATGTCTAGGTCTCTGTGATTTTAGGCTAGGGTTGTGTTGTCTCTTGGCCATGTTTTCTTAATAGTAATCGGCGAGCCAAGATACCGGTTCGATTACCTTCCCTACCTCGTGGTATAGACTCGAGTTACAAAGTGACTATTGACGGTACTAAGAACTTGTGCCTGTCTTTGATATATTGCCCTTTCTTGTATGGTGATTCTATGAATCATAGAAGGTGAGATGCAAGCCGGCTATGGTTGATAGAGTTTGGATTCCTGGATGTTATGTGATTCACATGATAGTGTAGTATGAGTCGGTCTAGTTTTCACATGCTAGGGCTATGTGTTGTTATATTGTTGTTCACATGATAAGCACGATTGTCTAGCATCTATATGCTAAGGCATTGTGTGATTCGTATTCATATTCTTATGTTTACATGTTATATTAATTATGACATTTCGTGGCTGGGAGAACTCGGAGTTACTCCCCACTGACTGTGGCTTTCGTATTTGTATAAAATGCGAATGACAGGTAGGTGATGCATATATGGGGTACATGGACGAGCTAGCGAGCAAAGTAACCTTGGAACCTAGACTGGTTTTATTCCATTGTGACCCTTAAACCCTTTTTGTGTCACATACATTTTAGGGACATATGTCTCCCTCTTTTTCTTTGGTTTGTATCACTTTATTCTCGCAGCTTTAGCATAGTTATGTAAATTAGTCTGTTAGCATTTGCAGGTGTTGGCATCCTCCTTCTGGAAATGTTTGTGAATGGTTTAGAAAAGTTTTAAAAATGACAGGTTTTAATTAGTTGAACCAATTACAAACATATCCTGTCAGTTTTTCTGTAGAATTACGTGTTTACTTTTCCGCAATAAGTGAGGGTGTCACAGTTGGTATCAGAGCATATTTGCTCCCGACGCACGTTTGTGCACCCCACTATAAATAACTTGACCTTAAAATAATAAACTTGAGAGACGGGTAAGATGGGTAGATTTAGGATCTTATGTTGTAGTCTCTTTGTGTTTGCTCTTTGTTAGGTACTAACATGTTTGTTGATTGTCATTTAATAATTGTTGCGTTCTTAGATCAATGACCGTGAACTTATTTATAGTTAATGGAGTTATTGCCCTTATTAAAAAAATTTGAACTAAAGGTTTTGAAAATATTTTAATGTTTTTCACTGGTTTTAACGTCAATTAGTGTTAAAGCTTGTTATTGGAGACGTCTGATAATTAGTTTTATCATTTGTTGGTGTAAAAATGTATTTTTATGTCTTTGAATTGGAATATTGATGTTCTTGAGTGATCGCCAAGAGTATCTCCGTTCCATTGAAAGGACACTTATATATTACGAAGATCAAGATTTAGTGCCTTTTCTTTGAGGATTGAAGATTTGTTCAACCTTTGAAGAATGCTTCTACTTCCTTGAAGATATTTCTCGTTCTTTTTGTATCTCGCCTTATTCTTAATCTCTTGGTGCCTATCCTTCTTCTAAACTCTCTATTCTTCTTCCTAGGAAGTTACATTTGTATCCTCCCAACTTGTCCTTTCACCCTTGCTAATTCTCCCTTAACGCCTTTTAGATAGTTCTCTTTCTTTTGTGGGGTGTTAACCTTGGTTGGATAATTTGGCTTGTGGAGTTGTTTCTGGTTGACCTATAACCCCGGTTTTGAGAAGTTGTGATATTGGAAGGACTTAGGTTGAGTGTTGATACCTTAGGAGTAAACACGGAGTAAGGTTTATGATGTGATTTTGGAAAGAGATACCTTTAGGATGTTGATAGCCATACATAAATTGATGTTACCTTATGACATTGTTATTTGAGATTTGAGTATCTGACTTTTCCTTGTTGTCTAATTTCCCTTTCTCCTTGATCATGAGCGTTACCGTTCATACCTCCTTTCCTCGCTTCATCTTGCTCCTCCTTTAAGTTTGACACTCGTATCTTGTGAAACTCTATCTTTGACATCCTTGTAATTTTGACTTCAATTTTTACCCTATGAAAGTCATTATAGCTCTCTTGTGGCTTAAGTTTGAGCTCTCTTAACATACTTTGTTTTTATGCTATCTAAGTTACTTTCCTTTTTGTACAACTTCTAAACTTTCAAGCTACCAGTTTCGATTCATTCTTAAAAGTTTATGTCACTTCTGCAAACCTAACCTATTTTTGAAGACTTGAAAATGAAAATTTGATTTAGTTCCCTATTCCTTCCTTGAATATAAACTCATTTATCGTAATTTTAATTACTAGACCCGAAATTTCTTTAAATTTTATCCAATTTCTATTAACCTTGATCTATTTATGACTTCTTTGTCAAAGTTTAATATTATATTTCCGGAATTTAACTCCCCTTTTAGTTTAAAGGTGAAACCTTTATTTCTACCTTGGCCTTTTGCAAAAGAACATTTGAGAAGATTACCTTTCTCTTATTTTGATTTTAACGTTGATCGGATGTTAGAACTAGTTATTGGAAACATTTGATAACTTGTTCTACGATTGTCGGCGAATAGTTTTTGTTTTAAATTTGTCTCTGACTTGGAAAGTTAGCGTTCTTGTGTGCACGACAAGAGCAATTCCGTTCCATGAATGAGACTTATATTTTTGAAAACTCTTCATTAATGTTTTTGAAGGTATTTTGATTTTTGATTTATACAAATGATTTGCCTTTTGACCTTATCTTTGATTTGGAATGTGATGTTCTTGAATACGTAACGAGAACACTTTCGTTCCCTTGATGAGAATCTGGTTCTGTCGGAAAATTTTATTTGAAACTTTTGAAAGAATTTTGAATCTTACGATAAATAACCTTTAAAATGTTTTGGTTACCGATTCCAATTCCAGTTTTATTTTTATAACCTTTCATTTATACTTTCAAGTTTCGAGGACGAAACTTTTTAAAAGATGGGGTGATTGTAACACCTCGTATTTTATTAAGTTGGATAAAATTCTTTTAATTGTTACTTTATATTTAATTACGTTGGTTAACGATTTATATATTTATTTTCTCAGCTAATTAATTAATTTCATTATAATTCGATACGTTAATTTTAATAATCATCAATAAGTTTATTTAAAGTTAGTTCGAGTTTATTGAAATTAGTCCGAGTTTATTTATTTAATAATTTCCGTTTCTTTACGAGTCCTTATGAAAGTTGTTTTAAGTAAACCCGAGATGGATTTTGGGAACAAAACCGTCCAATTAGCTATTTTGAGCTTATTTCACTAAATTAGCAATTTTTATTAATATCCGTTAGTTTTGTAAAAATCGCTAATAATTCCGATTCAAGCTGATATCGTATTATTTCCGTTAACTAGCTGAGTTTATTTTATTTTCACTCATTAAATTTATTTATTATTAATTTCGTTTTATTACTGAAACTTTTATTAAAAACCGATTTTATTAACTCGAAACGGTTTTAAAAACGAACGAAATTACTTAACGATGAAGAAACGTACGTATAATTAGAAGCTAGCAAGCTAGCTGGTGTCTCATTATTATTATTATTATTATTTTATTGTTGTTGTTGTACACCCCCGTCCCTACCCCTTCTTTTCCCTTCCTTTTTGCGCGATTCACCAGCAACAACAATCAGCATCCACCAAAATCATCAACACCATTTCCGATCATTCAAACCTCGGATCCGCCTCCATTCTCAACCAAATTCGATAATTTTTGTACCATTAGCTTCCTCGTCCTTTCCTCGTCCTTTTAAGGTAAGAAAATCTCCTTTTTGTTGTGGTTTCGTCTTTCGCCGTCTTATAAAAGTGTCGTCTTTTAACTTCTTTAGTCCGTTTTCTTGCCCTTTTATGAAGGATTCGAAGACCCGGGGTGAGGCTCGTGCCTTGTGGACCATTTATTCGAAGAATAAGGGGTGTTTAAGGTAACACGATTTTACCGATCCTAGTATTTTTATTATTATTCGGGGTTATATGTTTACTTGTTATTTATAATACTAGCTTTTATATGTTCTACTCCTAAACGATTTTATGGCGAGACAGGGGACTTAGTTTCGTTTAATGGAGTGCCCAAGTTGACAGAAAGTGATATTTGGTGATAAGATTATTTAGTGTCATATATAGTCACATGAATGTTGGAGTACATATTCAAAATAGCTGTTGATTATCTTGCGTTTGGTGGGTTGTTTTCCAAGCTTCATATCGGAACCCAGCTAAGAGTATTTGGGTGTAAGTTTCGGGTCTGTTTTAAGACGGAAAGTGGACTGTTTTGAGTCAGTTTTTGCTGATAAAATGGTGCCTTTCGGGACTATTTTTGGGGCGTAAGAGTGACTGATGTGGGACGGTTTTCTGTGCATTTTCGGGATCGTTTTTAGTCATAAAAATGTTGATTTAAGGACTGTTTTGGAGTACCATCTTTGGTCCGGTATGGGTAGTATTTTTGGGCAGTCGAAATGGAGATAATATGGTAGTTAGAGTTGATCTAAGTCTTTTTAGGATTGTTTAAAGTCGTGAATTATCACCTTACTGACCTTTCGTGAGAAGCACTATCTTTTTTTTATAAAGAAGGTACATGGCTATGCCGATCACCAACGTTGACCTTATATGGTCAGTTTGCCAAGTCCTTGTTATATAGTTTGTATAATTCACATTATATCCACATATGACATAAAGATGACTTTGTTAGACAATTGCGACACTAGGTAACCAGAAATAGGTTAGTGCTTAAGTTCATTACATTGACAATAATAAACTTATTGGGTAATAGATGCAGGGAACATTTGTCCTTTACTCTTTCTTCTAGCACTAGAATGTGGGGTGTTACTCGTCCTATTGCAGGGTTTGGCACTGTTTTGGATAGGAAGAAGGGGTTATTTTTGACTTTGTTTAAAGGCGAGAATAGGGGGTGGTCGACATGTTTGAGGCGGGGAATGCGGACTGTTCCGGGATGGTGAAAGGGTGGTAGAAATGAGTTGTTTTGGAGTCGCTAGATGATACTCGACTAGGCTGCTTTAGATGGCTAAAATGAATGCTTAGATCGGGTTTATGAGAGGCCAAAATTGGGTGTCTTGCACCTTGTGGTGGTGGTGGTCGTTTGAGGTCGTGTAGGAGCTATCCAAATGCCCCCTTGAGCCGTGGGTCGAGTTTATTTTGTGCAAATGTGATTCTTTTGAATGAATTATATTTCCGTCTCGTATTTTATATTAAGTAATCCGCAAAATATCGTCCTTTCACATAATTATTTTAGGTGACTCATTTGTGGTTGAAGATGAAGAGTAATTTTGGGGTTTTAGAAGCTTTCTCAAGTTTTTACTTGTCTCTTTGCTAGCGTAAGGTAACTATTCCGAGTTACTCGACGAATTAATGTCACATTAGTAGCTAATGTGTGCCTGTTGTTTGATAAGTGTTTAGGTGAATGAATAATGTTAGGATCGTTTACAAAATGAAATTGTAATTAATAGGCTCAAATGAATTTTATGGTGATAATTGTAATGTTTTGTTGATTGTGCTTAAAACCGAACCTTAGTCCCTTTGATCGATGCGATGTCGATTAATTGAGTGATTGGTCACCGCAATTTGACCCGTACTGTCCGGTGGGGTTGCGGGTAAAAATTCGGTTGAATGATTTAGATAATCGGCCTTTTTCTTGTTTTAGGCCATTTATCAAGCTTTTGTTCACATGTATAGCTTATTGAATTTAATAGTGACTTGTATTGTAGAAATGGCCCTAGTTTCCCCTGAAGCCTTTAATATGGTTACTATTGTTAGAATTAGAAATTAGTATTGAATACTTATTGAGGATTCTGTTGGGATTGTATGCTGTAAATAGACATTATAAGCCTTTCACATGATAGAATGCTAGAATTTATATTGATAAGTAGGACTTTTTGCCCTCTTAAGGTTAAGTGGGTGTCTTACTTGACTTGTGTGGTGAGTCATGTGTGGTGTGGGCTAAAATATTCAAGCTGGGACTAGCTGGGACTAGGTCCTAGGTGAGTATTTCGGCCTTCATCATAGATAGGTCTTTATAGTCTCTGACGAGTATATGTTCACTGCTTGATAGCCTTTGTGTTCCTGACTAGTGGATGTTTATCCAAGTTAGGGCATGACCTCAGGTACTTATTTTGATAGTATGGGGTCAGCTTAAGTACTAGCCAACCCTTCGGTGGTGTCCTTAGGGTACTCACTTCACTTTGTTTTAAAAAAAGTTGTGAGTCTTGGGTGCGGTGGTGTGTATCCGCATGTCTAGGTCTGCGCAGATTTTAGGCTAGGGTTGTGTTGTCTCTTGGCCATGTTTTCTTAATAGTAACCGCTGAGCCAAGATACCGGTTCGATTACCTTCCCTACCTCGTGGTATAGACTCGAGTTACAAAGTGACTATTGACGGTACTAAGAACTTGTGCCTGTCTTTGATATATTGCCCTTTCTTGTATGGTGATTCTATGAATCATAGAAGGTGAGATGCAAGCCGGCTATGGTTGATAGAGTTTGGATTCCTGGATGTTATGTGATTCACATGATAGTGTAGTATGAGTCGGTCTAGTTTTCACATGCTAGGGCTATGTGTTGTTATATTGTTGTTCACATGATAAGCACGATTGTCTAGCATCTATATGCTAAGGCATTGTGTGATTCGTATTAATATTCTTATGTTTACATGTTATATTAATTATGACATTTCGTAATTTGGGAGAACTCGGAGTTACTCCCCATTTCGTTGTGGCTTTCGTATTTGTATAAAATGCGAATGACAGGTAGGTGATGCATATACGGGGTACATGGACGAGCTAGCGAGCAAAGTAACCTTGGAACCTAGACTGGTTTTATTCCATTGTGACCCTTAAACCCTTTTTGTGTCACATACATTTTAGGGACATATGTCTCCCTCTTTTTCTTTGGTTTGTATCACTTTATTCTCAGACTTTAGCATAGTTATGTAAATTAGTCTGTTAGCATTTGCAGGTGTTGGCATCCTCCTTCTGGAAATGTTTGTGAATGGTTTAGAAAAGTTTTAAAAATGACAGGTTTTAATTAGTTGAACCAATTACAAACATATCCTGTCAGTTTTTCTGTAGAATTACGTGTTTACTTTTCCGCAATAAGTGAGGGTGTCACAGCAAGGGTAATCAAGTTATAAGTATTTGTGTGATAGCATAGAGTACATGACGACAATATATGACGTGTTACCTTTCGTGATAATAGTTAGATAAGTTAAACGATAAACCATAAATACATGTCACCTGACAAGTGTGAAACGCATCTAGTACAAAACGATAGTGGATTGATACGATATGTGAATGATATGATGAGTATAAAGGGTATTTTGGCCTAGTCATATAGTGTATCTATCTATCTATCTATCTATCTATCTATCTATCTATCTATCTATCTATCTATCTATCTATCTATCTATCTATCTATCTATATATAGAAATAGGATCATATGAGTTGGGTCATGTTTGGTGAGTTACCCCTCTAAATCTGGACCATTGATCTAATCTAAGATGAATGACTGAGATTAAAACTTACTCAAGCTATAAAAACCCACTTTTCTCTCAATCTCCCTCATTATTAGAAAAGCCACACTCTTTCTCCTCCTTCTCCCTCTAAAAAGCCAGAACAAAAAAACCTCCGTCCGATAATCAATTTCAATTATTTCGTGCTCTTCATCTTCAATTTCTTTCCGTTTTCAGAGTGATTTTGTGCTTGTTCTTCGCGCTCAGTGGATCTACTTCGTCTTGATCTTCAGTTTTTGCAATCAGGTAATTGTTTCCTCTTATTATACTATTTTTTGTTTATTTTTGAACTTCATTTTTGTTTTTCTTTGCTTGAATTTCTAGTCTTTTGTGTGTTTATTCTTCAACTTATTCAGTCGTTTTCATTATGTAGTTCAATTTGTCGTGTTTTTGTTGTTAAATTACATTTTCTATTGTTTTCGCATAATTCTAGGGTTTCTTAATTGTATTTTGCGTTTTTGTACCTGATTTTGAATTTTGATGTTGTTCTTTCTAGTTTTTGGTGATTTCATTGTGCTTTTGTTGCAATGAAGATAATCTGTTTGTTGAAATTATTCGTTATTGTAATATATTGATGTAGTTATTGTAATATAGGGATTTTTAATGTTGCATTATATCTCGATTATTGTATTACTTTAGTCGAGTTATTGTATTATTCAAACTCAGTTATTTTATCTTGTACTTCTTGTTTTGTTGTGTTAGTGTATAATCTGTTTAATAACAATTATTGTATTACTTTAACCGAATTATTCTATTATTGAAACTCAGTTATTGTATTTTATTGTTACTTCTTGTTCGTTATTTTGGGATATAATCTGTTATGTCCTATTTAGTGCTAATTTAACCGAGTTATTGTTTGTGCATGTGGTAGGTTGATTGCTTATGTGACTTTTTGGAAACAAGGACAATAGAAAAAGAAGGGATTGTCATTTCTACATTCAAAATTGTTGAAGTTAATTTTGAATGAAAAACAAAGCAAATGAACGATAATGAATCGGGATTTTTTTACCATGTATCACATGCTCACATATGAGGGGAAGATCTTCCCGTCGATGATAAAGAGGAAATTAGACATGATCTCTATATGGCGTGAGATGGTTGGTATTATGACGAACTTCATTGTTCTCAGAGCGTCAAATGTCAATTTTCGTCATTTTAAGCATTTAAAACTGAGATTTGTGGTTCTGAGACAAAGCAAAATTAAGACCAATCTGAGGATCTTCTTCTTCATTTGAAGCCCGTAAAGAACACGGTAATGGAATAGCAACAAGACACTGATGACTTCCAAACTTCAGCCCGTGCAAAGAGATATGACACTTGATTGATATAACAAGCATTATGCAAAAGATGCTCTTGACGGAGAGCATTATGATCGGGATCTTGAGGGAAGTTAAAATCTGATTCGGTATGCGTAGCTGCTGAAGAGGACACGTTAAAATTAGAAGAAGATCAGAGACACTTTTTTTTACTTTTCTTTGAGATATCCAGTTATTGTACTGTGTTAGTTCAGTTATTTCAATGTATTAGTTGGATTATTGTATTTCATTTTGCGTAGTTATTCTATTCTACAAATTATGTTTTTATTTCTCTAATCTTTCCAGATATTTAATATTGTTTTTATGGTTATCTCAATACTTATAGGTGGTTATTGTATTTCAGTTGCATAGTTATTTTTAACTTATGCCCTTTTTGTTTTTATTTCTTTTAGTGAGCTTCATCTCAGTATAATAACACGATTTACTCATTATAATAACTGAGTTTCTACATACTATAGCTTCAAATACCAGAGTTTTATATCACAAGATAGAAATTTCAATATAATTGCGTTTCATCTCAATACAATAGCACGATGTATTATTTGAGATGCTTAGATGTAATGATGAAGATGCATAGTTTGATCGAGATGCTTAAGTGTAATGTGATGGAGACAAAATAGTTATATAATGAAAGCAAGTCGTTTTTTAACGTTGTTATAATGAAATGGCCACTTATTCAATTAAACAAGATGAAAATAAAAAATCGATAGAAAGTTGACTATATCTGAGTTTTATCTCCATACAATAACATGAGTTACTCATTACAATATCTGAGTTTTTACATTACAACAACTAAAAATACCAGTGTTTTACAATACAATAACTCAGTTTCTACATTACAATAACTGAGTTTCTATATTGGAATAATTGTAAATATCAGAGAACATTCTTCTCAATAAACAATTGAGTCAACTATTAAATGACCAAGTATATACATCAATTATTCCACTGAACGTCTACTGTCCGTGTTCATCGTGATTCAACCTGTAAATCACCAAAAACAATGAATTATTTCATTCAATATTATATACATCCAAGAAGTCGAAGATACAATAACTATGTTTTAATAATACAATAATTGCGTTAAAGTAATACAATAATCAAGATGTAATGTTACAACAACTGCATTTTGTAAGAACATCATATAAAATAACTCGGTAAATATATTACAACAACTGGAATATAAAATAACAATAACTGACTTTAAACAACTAACGAGTCAACAAGAAATTTGAATATTTTTGAGTTTTACAATAACACAATTTATTCATTACAATAATTGAGTTTCTACATTACAATAACTACAAATACCAGATTTCTATAGTACATAATATCTTAGTTTCTACATTACAATAATTACAAATATCAGAGTTTTTACATTACAATAATTGAGTTTGTACATTACAATAACCGAGTTTCTACATTACGATAACTGACTTTCTGAATTTGAATAACCATTAAATAACCACGTTTCTTCATTACAATAACTGAGTTTCTAAATTCAACTAGACATTTTAACAAACAGTTGGTGTGCTAATCTAGATTACAAATTTTTTTTCAGGATTATGATAATAAATCAGCAATCAAATGTCAACGGTATAATAAACAAGCATACTAACGAAGTAGAATCAGAACACAGTTATTTTACTGCAATAGCTACGTAAATTAATGAAGTTATACGATTATTAGCTATGAAATCGTAATTGATATTCATACCTTCGTTTTGATTACAAAAAACACACATAAATCATATTAGAAATCGTTATTTGATTCAAATACTGCAGTAATTCGAGTATTAAATAAGAAATCTTAAGAAATATTCATACCTTCGTTTTGATTTCAACAATTAGGGTTTTCGGAAATTTGAGTATTAATTGAAGAAAAAATTGATAGTTTCAATTGAATTAATCGAAATATTGAATGAATTTTGTGTCAATTTGAGGATTTGCAAAAAACAAATGTGAAGAGTCGATGAATTTTTTGATCAACTTTGACGATTTTTTGTGCGATTTTTGATCGTAACAGAGTAGCTGGTATTTGATGAGAAAGTAGAGAGAGGGGAGGGGAGAAAGAGAGAGAGAGAGATATGTGTTTTTTTTTTATCGCTGATTTTTTTTTATCAATTGGTTTTGTTAGGTCAATTGTATATATACGCGAGGATAACTCACGAAAAGTGGCAAACTCAGGATCTTGCCTATATATATATATATATATATATATATATATATATATATATATATATATATATATATATATATATATATATATATATATATATATATATATATATTAGTCATATACATATATATATATATTAGTCATATACATATCAAAACCTTACTGCATAGATATAGGCTTAGTTGTCTTTAATAACATATATGAGTATAATCAAGCGAGTCGGGATCCCTTGTGAGTACAATAGTTTGGCATAAGGGCAGGTTACCGGGAGAGTGTCATGTAAGACTAGTGGTGAACTCCGATTTCACCGCCTCAGGAAACCGAAATGGTAACATCCTCCCATTATCTTGGCCGATAAAAAGGTGCGCAAGACAAGGAAGGATGAAACCATTTTGCTTAAGGTGCTATGGTTTAACTATAATGTTGAAGAAGCTACATGGGAGCCGGAGGAGCCAATGAGGGAGCGTTATCCACAAATATTTGACCATGTATGTTTGGTTACGGGGTCATGACCTTATTCTATTAAGGAGGGTAGGAGATGATCGCATGTGTTTGCGGCAGCTTTGAGGTCAGTTTTGGTTGTTGTCAAGGTTGTGTTATCATAGTTTGGTTATGTTTTGGGTATGGTTGGTGTTGTTTTCGAGTTGTGTGGGTAAGTAGTCTGGTTTATGCCTGGTTGTTCAGGTATGAGTGTGAACTTTGAGGGATGAAGTTCGTTCTAAGGAAGGAATACTGTAATACCACAAATCTGAGTATAGCGAACTCGGTCGAGTGGGTTGTACATGACCGAGTGGGTTATCGGGCGTTTCGAAGCAGGCTACTGCCTTAGGTGCACTCGACCGAGTATGTGAGACACTTGGTCGAGTATGGCATACTCATTCGAGTATGTCTAGTACTCGACCGAGTGCCCGGTCTGACGGGTTATTTTTTCGCGGTTTTGATTAAGATGATTAGAGGAAATAAATTATGCCTTTCGGTTGCTAAATCATTTTTACCAAAACCTAAACTACTATTACCACTATTCTAATCATCTTCATCACTTCCAAGTCTAGTTTGATCGATCGTGAGTCTTACATCTCTTTTTCCTTTACGGTTTCGTTGGTAAGTCTCTTGCATTTTCTTAATCAGCTGTGGTTATCATTTGGGGTTTAATCAAACCCTAAATTGGGTTAGGACGGGGGTAAATATTAATTAGTGATGGATATGATGTAGTATTTTTTGATTATCTTTGTTAGGTGAGAAGAGCGATTCTAGCTTCGTTGTTGTGTTGATTTGCGGAATTTGCGAATATGGTTGGGTTTACCTACTCAGTCTCGTGTACGATTGATTAAAAGTGATGTGTTAGTGTGTGATTTCTTGGTGTGAAAGCATTATGGTATTTTGATATTTTTGACATTGTTGGTAATGATTGTGGAGCTATATTCGAGAGATGGTCTTCACCCCTATGTTCGCCCCTTGTGGTTCCTGTCACAAGGGAGATGTGTACATTAATGATTTGGGTTCGCTCGTTGCGATGAGCGAGATTTAGCTGGCAAGGCTGCGGTCTACCACTGGCGGTATGGGTACTTGTTGCAATGGGTAACCTGGTAAGTCTGGGCTGCGGTTCAGACATTTGTACTTGGAGGTTGGAGATTGTGTTATTGCAGGATTGAATTGAGTTGGTTTGTTGTTGTTGTAGCTCATAATTAATTATGTAGTTGGCTGACCCTTTATGTTTTCAAAACCTACGGTGATCCATTGGGGGATGGTGAGGAAAAGTATAGAAGGTATTGTTGTGGAGCTTCCATGAGGGTTGGATGAGACGCTTTTGAGAAGATGATCCTTTAGCTTCCACCGAGTCTTTTAGCTTCCGCTGAGTTTTGCACATTTGGTCATTTGGTTTACAGTTTTATTTCTTTTGGATTTTAGCTTTTTGGTTATGTAATTTGATTAAACTAATTTTACTTTAAATACACATTCTTTGATGGTCTATTTGATATACTTTACATCGGGTAACCGAGATGGTAGCACTCCCCTTTGCTAAGGTACGCCTTCGTAAGGCACTTTTCTAGATGGGGGTGTTACACTTTTATGATACTTTCATGGATTTGGATTCAGGTATTCTTTAAAGTCGATTTTTGGGATGTTGACATGTGTTGGAGACAAGGCTTTGTTGGTCATATTCTTTATGAAGGTTTTCATTAATTGCTAAAAAGGTAACTAGGTGTTTCTCTTTTAATTATGTTAATGCAAATTGATTTGATCAATATGATTTAATAATTGTTTTGTATGATTAAGTACATATTTTATGATTTATTTGTTGGAGTATGTGTCCTCAACAATAATGTGATCACATGATTTAAATCATAATTAAATCTCATTATAAGAATACGAAAGGGGTGATAAATTAAATAGTCAACTGATCAACATTAATTGGTAACGACTGGCTTTCAAGAGTTTGACGTTACTGTCGTAGGACGGTGGTGGTCAGTTGATCCCTTAAGGTCACACCTATAGGATGATGCCCTTATCAGTAAAGTTAATTAGTTATATTTTGATACAAGTTAATTAATTCCTTAAATAAGAACAATTTATATTTTTGAAAGGAAATATGTATCTTATTGTAATTCGATTAAATAAGATTCGATTTTGTGGATTAATATATTAATTTACTAAATTATGTTGAGGTTTTATAAATATTTCGAGGTAGAGATAATTAGTTATTTACATTTACAATAGGTTATAAATTTAAGTAACTAGCTATTATGGGACCCATTATATGATGATATAATGGTAAAATATTACTCAATAAGTTGAGTGTATATATGTTTATTAATTTGTCACATAATTGTTGTATGATCAAATTAATATTAAATTATATAAGATAATTAAACATAAGACTTATAAATATTTGTGGGAGAAATATTATAAGACAAAAATGGACCCATATACACCAAAGTGTACCGTCCAAAACATGAGCATGCTAGAGTTTTGGTTTTGTCATTTAGTTGTTGGAAAGATGCTCTAACAACTTATGACAATACTTTACTAAAGCCTACTACCTACACTGTTTTGCATGTGATTTTGAGAAGACAAAAAATGCTCTTAAAAGAGCAAAGTGACCGGATCACTTGAGCATAAGAGGACACTTTGTTGTTCTTATTTTTCTACTTACTTGTTTTCTAAAAAGATGGTAACATCTTCGACACATGCAAAACCTCTCTCATTCATAGTTTTGTTTCTAAAAACTTGAGAAGTTTCAATCTAAATTGTTCAAGAACCCTACTAATATTATTAATGTAATATATGAGTATGAGTAGTCATTTTTAAGGTAGACTACTAAATAAATAACTAGCTAATATTATTTAGTAGTGATAATGGCTAGTCTTGGGTGCATCTCTTGAGGAGGGTTTATACTTTGAGACCAAGGTTGGAGGATCATCCATTACATTTAAGCTCAATAACAAATAAGAAAGGTGACCTTATTTGTGCCCATTATTTCGAACCATATAAGAATGTAAGGAACATTATTTTTCTTATTTTATCTCTTATTTAGTTATGCAAGCACTAGATCTAAAGAACTCGTATTAATATGTTAATTAGTTTACTATTAGAATAGTCTAATAATAGGTATATGAACCTAACAATTGGTATCAGAGCATAGGATGTTGCATGCATAATCGATTTATAGTTTTTTCGAGTTATTAGCAACTTAATTAAAACTAAAAATTTGTGATTTATTAGATAAAGTCACAAAATCATATTGCATGTTGTATATTCTGGTCCTAAAATGTTTTTAGGTCATTTTTATGATTTATGTTATTTTATTGCTCATTTTAATGATTTTTAGTTATTTTATAACACTGTTACGACTAAAATGAAAATTAAAATGCTAAAAATAGTTAAACTAAGTCTCTGACCCTGAAATTTTTATATGACCTCACATGAATATTTTACTTATTATATGTTAAATTTCGTATTAATGTGATTAATGCATGATTTATGATTTTTATGAAATAAAAATGAATTAAATGGAGGTAAAATGGTTAAATATAGTTAAACATAGAAATAGGACATGAAATTTTAATATGTTGTCACATGCATATTTTACTCATTTTGTGTAAAATTTAAAATGAACTTGATTCATTTTGCATGATTTATGAATTTTAGTGTAAAAATGGCATAAATAGTGATTATTTTAGCATAAATAGCTAAAACGAATTACATGGCATGAGAAACTTATTTTAGGTTGAATTTATATCCCACTTATCAGATCTAAAGTTGTAAAATTGATTTGATTAATTTTTGTATACTTTAGATGTTTTATTTGATGAAACCGATAAATCGCAACTATATTTTTTCTCAAAATAAATTCGAAAATTCTAACCATGTTTTTGACATTATGAGGGTCATGGATATATTCCAGAATGTTCAAAACTTTAAAATTCAAATTTTAAAATTATTGTAATTTAATTTGGATTTATTTCATAAATGTTACTCCCTCCGATCCAGACAGATGGCAACACTTCCCTAAAATAGATGAACCATACCATATTTGGCATGAAAAAGTAGTAAATTACCCTTACATCCACTACATATTTACAACTTTATCATCCACTCAATCACTCATCAACTACTTATTTAATCCACCTAAACTCATGCGGCCCCATTCAAACTTTCCTACTTTGCCCCTTATTTTTCCACCTTTTCTTAAATAACCACTTTTTCCCTATGTTACCATTTGTCTGGATCGGAGGGAGTATGATTTTAGGGCAAAAAATGAGCATAAAATTAAATCAAGTTGAATTATTGTCAAAAAAATAAGTGATGACTAATTTTTGAGACCTAAGAGTGTTAGGATAATTAACTTGAGCTTAAATTTGATTTAAGTATTTATTTGTGATTTTAATAAGTTATTATCACGCATTTCCATAAAACCGGGTTATATAATCGATATAAGTTAAATAGGGCGATTTGGCACATAATTTGGCATGATAGACACATATTATAATGCTGCATATTTCATTGTTGAATGTCATATTTTATTTATATAATTTTGAATTATGTAATTTATCTTAGTATATCCTTAGATTTAATCGATATTACCCGTAATGAAAGGGAATATTGATTCGGTTGTTATTTAATGTGATCTCGTATCACTTTTATTTTACTAGTTTTTCATTTTACAAATGTATAATAGGAATAGCTTTGTATTTTATTATTATCATTTGTAATTCCGGAGTTTCTTCAAGACGTTGCCATTCGGAAAGGCGTTCCGACGAAGACGGTGTTCTTGGGAGGCGTGCCACTTGAAGATTCAAGGGACCAAAGGAGTTGGTTTCCGAATGTGTAATAGATCATTTGATTTTCTATTTTAAGAAGGCCATACTAGGAATTTATTGTTTGTTTTTGCATTTCTTTTAATATGTTGCATGCATTGCCAAATCGCCATAACAACACATGCATATCATATCGAGTCTTCGACTGTGTCAATTATAATTATCGAGAATTTTACTTTTAGTTCACTTAAAATTGATAGATAATAGATTGACAAGACCTTTAGTTTTAAAAGATTGAGACTTAGCCTTGCCATATAGTAGGAGCCCATGAGTCTAAATTTCATAAGGGGTACAATACGATTTTTCGGGATGATTCTATTGACGTTGGATAAATGGGGTAATAAGTAGTTATTACACTTCAAAAATTTGGTTAATCTCAACGAAGGTATTTTTCGGGCTAAAGATGAATTTAATGTAAAATCATCGACCGAGAGTTCTAATTGTAGAATCGGTTAAAAGGGTTAACCCACCAAAGTTATATTAGTAAAATATGTAGAGGGCCCGTAGGCTCACATCCAAGTTAATATGAATTTTGGATCTTGGAATCATTTATTATAGTTGGGTAAAGGTCAATATATAAATGCTAAAACTTTTTTAAATTATTTACAACTTTTAAGACGATAAATGTTTATAATTCCTTCATTTTCTATTTTGTAGTCAATTTGTTTAGTTTGCAATGTCAACTCCAATATCATCCGCATCAACTAACACAAACGCTCCACCACTCCCCAATGCTTCTTGGCTCCGATCCTTTATGGATCGATGCAAACTTGAAAAGAATGGTTCTAACTTCGCCGATTGGGATGCGCAACTCCGTTTGGCCGCGGAAGGGGACGGCAAGCTTCGTTACCTTACTGAATCCGCTCCCACCACACCTACTACTAGGTCGACCTCCACCGTAAGGGAAGCCTATGAGGCTTACCTAAAATAGTCGGCCGCTATCAATAATGTCTTGATTTTCTCTATGAAGCCCGATCTCCAATGGAGTGCTATCAAAATGAGCACGGCCTATGCGATCTACACCAAGCTTGTGACCATTTTTTCGCAAGCTCCAAGGATTATCCAATATGAGGCGGACTCCGCATTTTTCGAGATCAACATCAAAGAGGGCCAAAAGGTTAGCCCTCATGTGCTCAAATTGATTGAGCTTGTTGAGACTCTTAAGATCCAAGGGGTCAATATTACCGAGCAACTCGTCATAGACCGAGTTTTACATTCCTTGAACAAAGTGAAGGCATATGTGCAATTTAGGGTAAACTACAATATGCAAAACATGAAGACTTCTCTCCATGAATTACACAAATTGCTTGTGCAAGCCAAGAGGGATATGGGTCTTGATGTTAGTTCAACCAAGGATGTGCTTGCTATTAACAACAAATGCAAAGGGAAATTTAAGAGGAGTACTAGTAAGGGTAAGAAACCAAACAAAGACAAAGGGAGAGTTATTGGGAATAACTCAACCAAGCCAAAAATGGGTGAATCTTCTGAAGATAAGTGCCACTATTGTTGTGGTACGCGCCATTGGAAGCGAAATTGCCCTAAGTATCTTGGAGATGTTAAAGCTGGACGTGTGACTCCAGTAGGTAATAAGTTCTCTAATCTATTATGTTATTGATAAAAATCTCAACTTGGGTATTTGGATACAAGTTGTGATTCTTACCCTTTCCAATTTGTTTTTAAGGGCATCTGAGCAAAGACAAAGGCAAGGACGAGCAAGCTTAAGGTGGTTCTTCAAGGGAAGTTAGAGTAGCCGCCCATAGTAGAAGACATATGGAAGCTTGGCCTTTATAATGATAATCTTCATTTTATTGTTGTATTTTGAACTTGTTGTTTTAGAACTCTTTCAATTTCCTTGTTAGTCATGGAAATTAGTTTATTTCCTTTTATTTTCAAGAACAAGAAGTTGTATTTGCATTTTAGTGGCTTGGATTGCAACCCAAGTCACTCGGTTTATGGAAATTTTATGTTCTAAAATTCTTCATTATACACCTTTTATATATCAAAACATAATTTATGTTGACTTAATCTAATCATAAAAGAATTACAATGATGGGATTATTGTAATTAGTTCATAAGTCATGAATTTAGTTCTCACTTATGCTTTCGTGACTTCATGTCACATCTTATTTGATATAATAAAGTATGATAAAAAGGTCAAAAAGAGTTATTTGAACTCTAAAAGGAGAAATTTGAAAAACCAATTGGCTACACCATTTATAAGACTCCATACGAGTTATGGGAGGGCTTAAGACTTCAAGTTTGTATATATAACATGGACATGAATCGCTTTGAGTTATCGAACTCACTTTTGGGAATTTGCGATCCAAAACGGACACATTACTCTAAACGAATGGTCAACTGGAGATACCTAAAATAGCAAATCGATTTAACAAATGACATGGATCAGATTCGCATATTACATGAATCAAGCTGCCATAAAAGAGCTGGTCTTTTTATGTGCTAACACTTCAGTCTAGACAAACTTCTATTACTTCACCATATATATTTTTAACTCATAAAGCTATCTCTTAAGAAGATAGATGTATTTCTAAGAGATAGAGTGGGAGTAGATCGTCACAAACATGTGTTATAGTTAATACGTTACTTTTTGAAAGTAGTGGAACTATAATCTATTAAGATGGAGTGGGAGTATAACACACATGTCTTATTGTTAAAATGTTGCTTTTCGAAAGTAATGGTATTATGACCTAGTCCCAAATCGACTTAAGTTGTATATATGCCATAACATTACAATCTGAAAACTATTATTTAAGAGTAGATTTACTTTAAGGCGATGGTCTCTTTAAATAAAATAGAGCTTTAGAGTACCTAAGAGCATAGATTGACATGAAGATGTTAATCAAGATAAATCATGTTAGGAATTGCCACATTTCATTTTGATGAAGAATGATAAATAGTATTAAAAAATTCGCTTTTCTAAAATGGGAATTTAGAGAAGGATGTGTATGGAACACAAAACCTTAGATAAAGATCTAAGAATCCTAACATATTATGCAAAGCTTACTTAACCAATCCTAGAATGGTCTTAAGCAAGCATCAAAAGATTATACTTTTCGTTCATGTGATGATTGGGAATGGTTTCATTCACATTGTTGAAGAATCATGTTTACACATGAAGTTAAGTGGGAGCAAGAATTATTTTTCCATGTCTTATATGTTGATAACATATTACTTATTAAGAATAAGTACCAATACTCTCCTCTATGAAAGAGTGATTGGAAGACTAGGAAAGAGTGTGATGCTTTATAGATTTTTGAATCTATGTGTTAAATTTCAGAGAATATTGGCATAGAGTCGAGAGCCTTATGATGATAAGTTCTTTCGTATCCATTTAACATCAACAAAGTTTAGTAGTTTGTTCATATTGATGAAAGTGGAATTACTATGATAAGAGTCATAGTCATTCACTGAACCTAAATAAGTTGTTGATCACATGAAATCGATTTCTAATGTTTCCGCCATTAGAATGATCATGTATGCCCTTAAATGCACACGCCATGATGAATCATATGCTTGGAGCATAATAAGTCAATATCAAGTTAATTCGAATGATGGTCTTGTGAAAGCCTTAAAGAACATCCTTTAAGATTCTTGATGAGAATTGAGGAGTCGTTCATATGTTTGGATGATATACTGAGTTGTGTCTTGCAGGGTTACACAAAATCCAGTTTCCAAACCTATAAGGATTTATTGAAATCCTAGCCCGATATTATTGACTTTGGAGTAAGAGACTAGAGAAATTTTTTAGTTTCGACCATTGCAAATTCTACAATAGGAATCTAAGTAAATTGTGATAAGATGGTCAACGTAGGGAATGAGAGTAAATCCTTTTTACCAAAGACTTTATCACAAGTTATAAGATAACAGTGGGAGCATCTTCCAAGTACAAGAGCCCAGGTCTAGTAAGAAGACTAGACATGTACTTAGATAAATTCTTGTTATTAGAAATAACATTAAATATGAGGAAATAACAATTAATAAAGTTGGAACATATGGATACATGGTATATCCATTTACCAAGCTTCTATTGCAATTTCATTAGTGTAAAATGTAAACTACAGATTATAAGATATGAAGTAGTATAAAGTATTGACTATTTATATGCGATAATCGCATTTATCGTTTGAGTTTCTTTAAACTCATTAATTACTTTGTTAAATCCAAATGGGTTGTTAAGATAATATTGAACCCCATTGAAGTGAACTGGATTGACATACTATGCGCCCCTGGTTACTTATAGGAGGTGACGTCTCGAAGTAACTAGAGTGTGATGCGATTGATGGCAAGTTCAAGTGCCATAGGGTCATATGGGATAACTAGTCGATCACATAGACAGACTGTATGACACACTCTGTCGGGCAGTGACCGCTTATAGAGTTCTGGAAATTCATAAAGCCTTGTCGTGGCAAGAGCTACTATAGTATTCTTATGAGTCAATTCTTTTGACTAAAGACTATTCGCCCAAGTTGGCACAAATTTCTGAATGGCTTTAATTTATACTCTACAAATGAGTATGTTTTGGGTCATGATGAACTGTGGCTATGCAAAGGGAATAGTGCGATAGGAATTGTCCACCCCCCTTCTCAGGGTTGTTTGAAATCTCAAGGCCACTCGAGGAGTAGTGAACTGAAAATCCGTGGCCACGCTCGGAAGGTATCTATGGTAGATAATTCCGGTCAGACACTATTGTTAAAATGTTGCTTTTTGAAAGTAATGGTATTATGACCTAGTCCCAAATCGACTTAAGTTGTAGATAAGCCATAACATTACAATCCAAAAACTATTATTCAATCGTAGATTTACTTTAAGGCGACAGTCTCTTTAAAGTAAATAGAGCTTTAGAGTACCTAAGAGCATAGATTGACATGAAGATGTTAATCAAGATAAATCATGTTAGGAATTGCCACATTTCATTTTGATGAAGAATGGCAAATAGTATTAAAAAATTCGCTTTTCTCAAATGAGAATTTAGAGAAGGATGTGTATGGAACACAAAACCTTAGATAAAGATCTAAGAATCCTAACATATTATGCAAAGCTTACTGAACCAATTCCAGAATAGTCTTAAGCAAGCATCAAAGGATTATAATTTTCGTTCATGTGATGATTGAGAATGGTTTCATTCACATTGTTGAAGAATCATGTTTACACATGAAGTTACGTGGGAGCAAGAATTATTTTTCCATGTCTTATATGTTGATAACATATTACGTATTAAGAATAAGTACCAATACTCTCCTATGTGAAAGAGTGATTGGAAGACTAGGAAAGAGTGTGATGCATTATAGATTTCTGAATCTATGTGTTAAATTTCAGAGAATATTGGCATAGAGTCGAGAGCCTTATGATGATAAGTTCTTTCGTATCCATTTAACATCAACAAAGTTTAGTAGTTTGTTCATATTGATGAAAGTGGAATTACTATGATAAGAGTCATAGTCATTCACCGAACCTAAATAAGTTGTTGATCACATGATATCGATTTCTAATGTTTCCGCCATTAGAATGATCATGTATGCCCTTAAATGCACACGCCATGATGAATCATATGCTTGGAGCATAATAAGTCAATATCAAGTTAATTCGAATGATGGTCTTGTGAAAGCCTTAAAGAACATCCTTTAAGATTCTTGATGAGAATTGAGGAGTCGTTCATATGTTTGGATGATATACTGAGTTGTGTGTTGAAGGGTTACACAAAATCCAGTTTCCAAACCTATAAGGATTTATTGAAATCCTAGCCCGATATTATTGACTTTGGAGTAAGAGACTAGAGAAATTTTTTAGTTTCGACCATTGCAAATTCTACAAAAGGAATCTAAGTAAATTGTGATAAGATGGCCAACGTAGGGAATGAGAGTAAATCCCTTTTACCAAAGACTTTATCACAAGTTATATGATAACTGTGGGAGCATCTTCCAAGTATAAGAGCCCAGGTCTAGTAAGAAGACTAGACATATACTTAGATAAATTCGTGTTATTAGAAATAACATTAAATATGAGGAAATAACAATTAATAAAGTTGGAACATATGGATACATGATATATCCATTTACCAAGCTTCTATTGCAATTTAATTAGTGTAAAATGAAAACTACAGATTATAAAATACGAAGTAGTATAAAGTATTGACTATTTATATGCGATAATCGCATTTATCGTTTGAGTTTCTTTAAACTCATTCATTTCTTTGTTAAATCCAAATGGGTTGGATAATATTGAACCCCATTGAAGTGAACTGGATTGACATAGTATGCGCCCCTAGTTACTTATAGGAGGTGACGTCTCGAAGTAACTAGAGTGTGATGCGATTGATGGAAAGTTCAAGTGCCATAGGGTCATATAGGATAACTAGTCGATCACATAGACAGACTGTATGAGACACTCTGTCGGGCAGTGACCGCTTATAGAGTTCTGGAAATTCATAAAGCCTTGTCGTGGCAAGAGCTACTTTAGTATTCTTATGAGTCAATTCTTTTGACTAAAGACTATTCGCCCAAGTTGGCACAAATTTCTGAATGGCTTTAATTTATACTCTACGACTGTCGTAACTGAAGTCAAATGAGTATTTTTTGGGTCATGATTAACTGTGGCTATGTAAGGGGAATATTGCGATAGGAATTGTCCACCCCCTTGTCAGGGTTGTTTGAAATCTCAAGGCCACTCAAGGAGTAGTGAACTGAAAATGCGTGGCCACGCTCGGAAGGTATCTATGGTAGATAATTCCGGTCAGACACTATTCTTAAAATGTTGCTTTTCGAAAGTAATGGTATTATGACCTAGTCCCAAATCGACTTAAGTTGTATATAAGCCATAACATTACAATCCAAAAACTATTATTCAAGAGTAGATTTACTTTAAGGCGACGGTCTCTTTAAAGTAAATAGAGCTTTAGAGTACCTAACAGCATAGATTGACATGAAGATGTTAATCAAGATAAATCATGTTAGGAATTGCCACATTTCATTTTGATGAAGAATGACAAATAGTATTAAAAAATTCGCTTTTCTAAAATGGGAATTTAGAGAAGGATGTGTATGGAACACAAAACCTTAGATAAAGATCTAAGAATCCTAACATATTATGCAAAGCTTACTTAACCAATCCTAGAATGGTCTTAAGCAAGCATCAAAAGATTATACTTTTCGTTCATGTGATGATTGGGAATGGTTTCATTCACATTGTTGAAGAATCATGTTTACACATGAAGTTAAGTGGGAGCAAGAATTATTTTTCCATGTCTTATATCTTGATAACATATTACTTATTAAGAATAAGTACCAATACTCTCCTCTGTGAAAGAGTGATTGGAAGACTAGGAAAGAGTGCGATGCATTATAGATTTCTGTCTTTAGGAAATAAACCTCTTTTCTTTAATAGACAACATCACGAGCCACAAACCCTTTGTTCTCGTGATTATGTATGTAGGAAAAATGAGCACATGTTTACAATTGAAACAAGCTACAATTTAGGTATCATGCCTAACCATATCTCATATGAAAAGTAGATTAACCATGTTTTGTTCTAGTGGAAAATTTAAATGCTAGACACATTTTATAACAGAAAGTACCTCCAACTATATTGTAAAGATTCAGTCATATTGTAATGAAAGTAAACTTGTGATACCTTATCAAGCTCTTTTTGGTGCAGATAAAAGTCTTCACTTTATTGTTCCCCATTTTAACAAAGTACTAATACTTTGGTTTTATACCTTTTAAACATTCATTGAACTTATTCAAAGAATTTCTCTTCTTACTTCATTTGGTGGATACCAAGTATCTACCTAATTCGTTGGTAAAAGAGATGAAGAAGTAATAACCTTTTCTAATTGAAATTGTTTTCAACCATGCACTTCAAAGTATAAATAGGGCTTACATATCGCTCTATTCATAATCCTTTTCAAGAAAAAGTAATGAATTATCTTGCTTTGAATACAAGATTTGCACACACCAAAAGATTCGCAATCAAATGGTTTGGGACACTAGTCAAAACTAGTTTCTAAAAGCAATTTTCAATCGATAATTGAGAAATGATTGGGTCAGATCAACTACTTGAGTCATGTATATATATGACATTTTATTTCTAGTTTGAACATAATTACCTTGATTTGTGTGGTCTCACCATAAACTTAATCGTGGTATGTAAGGTCACAACGCTTGTTTTAATTGCATAATAGAGAAACTCTTTGCGTTTTATATAAAACTTGAATTTTATTCTTATTTTAGAGTTAGTGTACATCATAACAGTTATTGAGGTACATTTCTAAATACAAAACTAAACTGAGTACAGTACGACATTCTTGCTAGTTGTCACACGGTAATGCCAAATATTATGATGAAATCCACAAATTTGTATCAAATACTCATGATGTGGTAATTGGCATGAATGCAATGTCAATGTCATAGATGTTCAAGAATATGTTGGGGTCACACAACCAACTTCCTTGATCTTTACTTATTTGAGGGTTGTCTCTATTTTAGTGCCTAACACTTTTTCTTTCGAGCCTAGTTCTATCCTTAACAATTAAGATAGGTACTTACTTCTTATTGCTCCCACTGACTTCCAAGAATTTCTACTTGATGAAGACTTATCTTCATTTAAATTCCTAGTTAATCCTTCACAAGGGTTAACTCTATTGTGGTGTTTGGTTAATCAAATTTCTAACAAATTAATTTACCATTTTAACATTGTCATGTTCTTAACAACTTAAGTGCTTGATAACAAGTGTTTAGTTGAGCAATAAGACTTTTGAACCGTGGATGCATAGAAGATATTATCAAAACATGTTTTGACTAATCATTACTTCTAATCATACTTCTTCACAAGAAATCATACATAGGCATGTTAGGAATTTAAGATGCTAATCTTATATGACATAGGACAACTCCTATGGAGTTCTATGGAATAGAACGATTCCTATGGAGCTAGTCCACGCCTTATTTAAACGGTTCAATTGAGGCTTTTAGAAAAGAGATTCTATTTGTCTTTAGCTATAGTGGTTTAATAGAGACATAAGTTAAAATCGAAATGACATCGTATATGTCTAGGAGCAAAGATATAGAATCAAATTTAAACAACAAAATAGTGGGAAAAAAAACATTCATCGTAATATATGAAAACTTTTAGCAAGTTATAGCATTTATATAGTGACCTCTACCCAACTATAATAAATGATTCCGAGATCCATCTTTATAAAAGTATGGGCACGAGAAAACCGATGCATACCATACTTATGTAAATTTGATGAATTAACTCTTTAATTGATTCTACTTTAGAACTTCCGGTTGATGAATTTCATAAAACCCATCTCTAACCCCGGAACATAAGACTAGTCATAATATCCCGTTGAGACCAACGAAATTTTGCGTGTAATAACATTTTATTACCCCACTTACCCAATGGAAAATGAAAGCACCTCGGGAAAACCGAACCTACCCCAAATGTCACGGGGATTCATTGGTCCTACTATTTGGTAAGGCTAATCTCAATTTTAAATTTAGTGAGAGGTCATGTCAATATATTATCTATCTCGTTTAGTGAAATAAATCGGTGAACTATCGATAATTGTAATTGACACGGTCGATGACTCGATAAGAAAAGATATGCATGTAAAGTTATGGTGATTTGGCAATGCATGCAACATATGAAATAGAACAGGTAAAGAAAAGCAATTTCCTAGTATGGCCTTTCCTAAAATAGAAAATCTAATAATCTATTACATATTCGGAAACCAACTCCTTTGGTCCCTTGAACTTCATGTGACACGCCTCCCAAGGAAATACCGTCTTGATCGGAATTCCTTTCCGAATGGCTCCGTGTTTAGGAAACTCAGGAATTACAAAATAATAATAAAATACATAGCTATTCCTATTATACATTTGTAATAAAAATTTAAATCAATTAAATTACAAAACGGTGATGCGAGATCACAATAAAATTACAACCGAATCGATATTCCCTTACATTTGGGGCAATACCGATTAAAAAACGAAGGCCAACTAAGACAAAATACATGATTCAAAATTACATAAATGTAAATGACATACATCTAAAAAATATGCAGCATTATATATGTATTCAACATGCAAAAATGAATGTGTCAAATCGCCTTACTAGATTATATCGTATATCGCTTTAGTTTTATGGAAATTCGTGACTTTTAACTTATTAAAATCACTTAAAATAATACTTAAACCAAATTTAAGCCCAAGTTAATTACCCTAACTCTCTTACGACTCAAATATTAGTCCACACTAAGATTTGACAATAATCTAACTTGCTTTAACATTATTGCTCATTATAATCTTATTAATCTTAACGATTAAGAAATAATTCCCAATAAATCATACAAATTTGGAAAAATTCGAAATCAAAATTTTGTATAATCTGGAATATGACCAAGATCCTAAAAATTCAATAAAAATTTCTCACAAGGTATTTTTAATTTATTTCATGAATAAATAGCATAAATCGTAAATTTTACAACTTAATTCCAAATTAATCACAAAAATTATGAAAAATTCAAAATCAAAATTTTGATCATACTATAATAATTTCTAGATCCTGGAAAAACATAAATCTAACCCAAAAATTTCGAATTTAATTTTATGATTAATATAGTTGCCTTTTATCGATTTTATCACATAAAAATCAATAAACACACAAAATTATCAAAATTAATTTTTCCATTTCACATTTGATGTTCTAAATATGTTTGAAACTTTAGGAAAAAATTTCATGCCGTAAATTTCATTTTAGATATTTTTAGCTTATATAATCTTGATTTAATTCAATTTTAACCATTAAAATCATGAATCATGTAAAATTAATCACATTAATCTCAAATTTTACATACAATAATTAAAATGTTCATGTGAGATCATATTAAAATTTCGTGGCCAGAAACAACATATAACTATTTTTAGTTATTAAATAACCTTTTTACTCATTAAAATGTTATTATTATCCAATAAATAATAAAAGTGAGCACTAAAATTCCATAAATCATCAAAATGACCTAAAACCATTTTAGGACCAGAATATATAACATGCAAAATGATTTCGTGACATTATCTAATAAATCAAAAATTTTTAGTTTTATTTAAGTTACTATAACTCGAAAAAACTATAAATCGATTATGCATGCAACATCCTATGCTCTGATACCAATTGAAAGTTCCATAACCATGTTAACTAGACTCTTCTATTAATAAAACAAATTTACTCATTAAACTAGTGGAGGATCTAGTATATGCATAACAAAAATAAAGAGATTAAGAAGAAAACAATTCTCCTTACATTGTAGTATGGTTCGAAATAGGGCACCGCAAGAGACTCCTTCTCCTATGATTCTTGAGCTATTAGTAAAATGAATGATCTTCCAAGACCGAATATTCAAACAAGAATACCTCCTTTAGTGAGCACCTAAGATTAGCACAAAGATTACTACAAATATTAACTAGATAGTTATAGTAATATACCCTTAATAATCTTATTACTACTTTAGTAATGATCTTATAATATCATCATATTGTTTTGGAGAGTTTTTGGTTTTTGAGAGAAGTAGAGAGAAATTAGGATGACATAAGACTAGAAAAATGAACAACAAAATGCTCTATTTAGAGCTCCCAAAACCGGCACCTCTACGTAAGCGGGTGGGTTTTCTTTTTAATTTTTTATTCCATGCTTTTTAGGTAGTCTAGACTAGCTAGGGTGTAGTATTTGAGTATTTGTAATAATGTTGTTTTAAGCATCTTACAAATGATAAAAGATAAAATCCAATGGAGTCCCCAACACACCACATAACCTATTATGGGGTTCTTAAGGGTCCATTTTGCTTTTCGATATTTGTCCCGCAAATGCTTATTAATTACGTGTTTAATTATCGCGCATAATTAAATATTTAATTTGTCGTATAACAATAATGTGACAAATTAACGGACGATGTATATATGCTCAACTTGTTGAGTATATTTTATCGTCATCACATCAATTAATGGGTACTATGATGCTCATTTTAATTAATTTACAACTTGTTATAAATTTATTTAACTACCAACCTTTATCTCAAAATATTTATAAATCTCATTTATAATTATGAGTTCTAAGCTCATAACAAATATTTAACTCACATAACTCAATTTATATAAGGGATTAATTAACTTGTATCAAATACAAATAATTACTTTTCCATTTGTGCGTCATCCTTTAGGTGTGACCGAAGGGATCAACTGATCACCACCGTTAAACGACAGTAATGTCAAATTCTAGTTAGTCAATCATTACCGATTAATGTTGATCAGTTGACAATATTATTGAATCATCCCCTCCGTATTCTTATTATGAGATTTAATCATGTGATCGCACTATTGTTGAGGACACTTACTTCAACACATTGCACTCCTTGTTAGGTGCATCCGGGAGGTGACAAGCTCTATAAGGACTTAAATAAGACATTTTGGTGGCCCGAAATGAAGAAAGAGGTAACTGAATTCGTCGCTAGATGTTTGACTTCGTAGAGAGTCAAAGGGGAGCATCGGAAACCGCAAAATAAGATGCATTCACTTGAGGTACCTGAGTGGAAATGGGAGTCGATATCCATGGACTTTATTCTGGGTTACCGAGGATTCTACAGGGAAATAACATGATATGGGTGATTGTCGATCGTCTGACAAAGTCAGCTCATTTTATTCCGATGAAAGATACTTGGAGTAAGATTCAGCTGGCTAATGGATGGCTAATGGATACAGGAAGCATGTGGTAAGACTATATGGGTTACCAAAGGATATTGTGTCAGATAGAGATGTCATATTTATTTCACGGGTTTTGCAGGAGTTACAGGCATTGATGGGGACTACCTTAAAGATGAGTATAACATTTCACCCTGCGAGAGATGGCCAAACTGAGAGGACCATCAAGACCTTGGAGTATATGCTGTGATCTTACGTGATGAAGTTTGAGGGGAGTTGGGAGGATGAACTTGGTTTGATAGAGTTTTATTATAACAACAACTATCATACGAGTATCGGGATGAAACCATTTGAGGCACTGTATGAGAGGAAGTGTTGGAGTCTAGTGTGTTGAGATGATAGCGCTGGAGCTGTGGTTTTGGGAGTGCAAATGGTACAAGATATGACTGAGCAAGTACATTTGATTTGACAAAAGATGAAGGCGGCCCTGGATCGGCGAACGAGTTATGCAGATCAACATTGCAGGGTTATTGAGTTCCAGGTGGGTGACAAAGTCCTTTTGAAAGTGCCACCTATGTGTGGCATTATGAGGTTTGGCAAGAGAGAGAAGTTGAGCCAGAAGTTCATAGAGCCTTATGAGATTTGGGATTGGATAGGTGAAGTGGCTTATCTGCTAGCTTTGCCACCAGCTTTTGATCGGGTGCATAATGTGTTCCATGTATCACAACTTTGAAAGTATGTGAGTGATCCATCTCATGTACTAGAGGTCGATAATATTGAGCTAGATGAAGCGCTTACTTATGTGGAAATGCGAAAGGAAATGTGAGATCGTAAGCTGTGCAAGACAAGGAAGGGTGAAACCATTTTGCTTAAGGTGCTATGGTCTAACTATAATGTTGAAGAAGCTACATGGGAGCCGGAGGAGGCAATGAGGGAGCGTTATCCACAACTCTATAACTAGGTATGTTTGGTTATGAGATCATAACCTTATTCTTTTAAGGGGGGTAGGAGATGATCGCATGTGTTTTGGGCAGTTTTGAGCTTAGTTTTGGTTGTTGTCCAGGTTATGTGGTCATAGTTTGGTTATGTTTTGGGTATGGTTGGTGTTGTTGTTGATTTGTGTGGGTAAGTAGTCTGGTTTATGCATGGTTATTCAAGTATGGGTGTGAACTTTGAGGACGAAGTTCGTTCTTCAGGAGGGAAGATTGTAATACCACGGATTTCTGAGTATAGCGAACTCGGTCGAGTAGGCTGTACTCGACCGAGTGGGCTATCGGACATTTTGAGGCACGCTACTGCCTTAGGTGCACTCAACCGGGTATGTGAGACACTCGGTCGAGTATGGCATACTTGTAGACACCTCATTTCTGCACCTCCCGCAAACACCCGGTGATGATTGGGCCGCATGTTTGGTACGCGGAACGATTTGTGACAGTTCGTAAGTTTATCGTCAAGTGATTGCTCAAACATTTATGTCTACCTCTTAATTGTCATCTAGGTGTCATTACGGTCGTTTTGGCAGTAATTAGAGTACATTCGGAGTCCGGGTCAAAACCCGTCTCCATTTTCTGATAGCTGTTAAATCCCGAGTCAGAATGTTCTGGAATGTTCCGGATATTTCTATTCCATATTTCACAAATTTTATCTTTTGGCAAATAATATCCCGTAATATTCATAAGATAATCGAATTATTTCTGTCCTACCATAACTCAAACACGGAAATCTTTCTTCAGCAGGAGGAAACCTCCTGGGAATAGACGCAGCAGGCGCTGCGCCTCTTCCAAGAGACGCAGTGGCTGCTGCGCCTCTTCCCAGGCCCTTTTCTGCATGTTTCTCGTATCTTTCTCATATCTTTCCGAGATTCACTTCCAAAGAGTCTCCGAAACCCTAATTCCGTCGTGTGATTAGTATAAATAGGAGCCTTCGCTCCTCATATTTCTCACGCGAGTGTCCGCCCTTCTCTTCTCCCTTTGCATTCTAGACTTTGTTCTTACTTATTGGCGCCTACATGCTTGAACTTTCGACCACGTAAGCTCGGATCTTTCCGAGTACCAGCCTCTCCGTTGCATGACCGACCAATTTGACCAACTACACTCAATCAACTTAATTAATTAATCGTTTTCCTCTTACGAGGGCACTCTCTTGGCATTCACGTCGAGCATCACTAATCGATATCTTAGTCCTTCTCGTTTCGTCAACATGTAAGTCTGAGGGTGTAATCTCTCTTTTATTTATTGTATTTTACTTTTCGCATCATCAATTGTAAGGTTTACGTCGAAAATACCATTAAAACCGATTTCTAAAACCCTTTGTTAAAACCTTTTTTGCGGATTTTTGTAAATAACGTCGAGAAAGGACGCAAGAATCGCTGCGCCTCTTCGAAGGAGCGCAGTTCTGCTGCGCCTCTTCGTGAGGCCGCCGATTCTCGCTTCCTTTCTTCTTCGTTTGTCTCTCGTAATTCGTGTTCAAAATCCTTCTTTTGCTTGTTAGCTTGTTAATTCTTCGTCATGATAACATATAAATCACATGTGTATATTATTCATCGTCATTCCCATGTTTAATTGTCATAAATCCGACTTAAATCCCTTATAATTCATATTTGCGGGTTTTCGTCATTACAATTCAATTCCGGGTTGTAGAGATTCAATTCGTTCATATTGGGTTTCTGGAATTCGTCCTTGATATAGTTTAATCCGTCTTTTGTCATATTCGTCGCATATTCGTCATTAATCCATCGTATCTAATGTTAGTTAATTAATTTCAATAGAGGACTCATTATTTTTTTTCACTTCTATCATTATTCCACCATATAAATAATCCGTTTGCATCCGTCTCATTCATGTTTTACTGTTTTCATGACCATCATTCGTATGTAATAACCTATTAACCACTTTCATCCGAGTAAATAATTAAATTAATCCTTTAAATCACCAATCGACATTAACGGCTTGCAATCACGGCTTCACGGCGGAGAGCCGAGCCAAGGAGAATGACGCGCGTCTGCTGCGCCTATTCAAAAAGACGCACTCTGCTGCGCTTTGTTCTGGCCGAGTTAAATGTCACGAACTCCGTTTACGCCTTGACATAATTTAATTAGATTACGTGTTAATCGACT
Source organism: Silene latifolia (assembly GCF_048544455.1). Lineage (NCBI taxonomy): Eukaryota > Viridiplantae > Streptophyta > Magnoliopsida > Caryophyllales > Caryophyllaceae > Silene > Silene latifolia. The sequence continues at coordinate 178,347,515 of NC_133537.1, forward strand.
ATTATCCGTAATATCATATACATCATCTGTTCGTTATTCTTTTTATTCTTTTTTCTCAAATTATCCGTTTTAAAGGTATTTTCGACATAAATCGCCTATCCCAATGTAATTATTGTAATTTTTATTATTGTAATTCATAGTTATTGTATTTCTTTTATTGCTTGTATGTTTCACATGTAAATGAGCATTAAATCCTACTTCGACCAAATTGCATGCTAATTACGTGTCAACCGACTTAGTTAATTTTCACATGCTAGGATTAAAACTTGGATGTTGCATTGCATGCATATAGCCGACGATACATCAAGTATAGATAACTTCCCTAATCATTAGTAGAGGCCGCTATCGAGGCGGGCGGGATTAGGTGTTCGATCAAAAGAGCTTCCTAATACGTACCCTCACCCCTTACTCCAGATATCTGTGAACACCCGTGTTCATTGGCATCCACGAGAGTCATTCTAGACATAGAATGCTAAGGGTAACGATTGCTTAGTGTTCATGTCTCTACTTTGTGTCTTGACATGACACGAGGTATTCGAACGGTTCCAATTTCCCATAAAAATTGGTGGCGACTCCATACAAAATGCAAACGCTTGTTTCGTTCTCACCAAGCGCCCCGTGGGCGGCCCCTTTGTCACGGTTTGGCGACTCATTGGGATAATACACTTACGTGTAGACAAGGGTGAAACTTGAACAAGGTTAGGGAATAGTTTGTACAAGACAATTGTCGGTTTTCATAACTCGATCTTCCTAGATCGTTTAACTCGGCCTTCCTAGGCCCAACCCAACCCATTTGACCAATCGTCCCGTCCAAACGGTCCTAATTCTTATTTGGGCCTAAGGATGGATAGCGATTGACGTCATCCATACCATGATGCTTACTCTTGTTTGTATCAAGGGCCTTCACTACTTGAGGAAATGGACTAGGAATCGGCCTTACTCTTGTTTGGCACGAGCCTCTCCACAGACTTCGGGTTTGATGGTTCGGTATGGCAACCTACCCTTTAAACCAAATCCCTTTTAAATGCACTCAGCATCCCGTTATAATGCTTGTATAAATGTGTAAACCTTATGTGATCACCATTTCTAAACAAAACCATGACGAATTTTCAAAAATCAAATCCCTTTTTCAAACAAGAATTTCGAAATAGGGCTTCCAATTAGCGCAAAATCCGGTCAAAACTCTGTCCGTTTGTCGTGTCAAAATTCGGGCCACAAGCCCATTTCAAAGCCTCACCTCGAGTCCACTCCTACAACTACACTACAGTTGACTAGGACACACATTTTCAAAGACCTTGTCTTTCTTCAAAACTCACTCAACACAAGTGGCACACACCCACTTCACGAGTCAAAACTTTTCCTCTTTTAGCAAGTGTGATAGAATGGTCGATCGTGTTTTGATTCGTCGCCGATCTCTTATCCAGTTCCCAAGATGCCCGGATCAAGTGATGAAACGAATCTCCACCACCTTCAAGACGGTAATGATCGAATCCTTGCCGCGCTAGCCCAAATGCAAATTACCCAAGAACAAACATATGACCGCCTTGAGCTTATCGAAGGCCGTATCTTTTCCGTTGAGGGAAGGTTGCCTCCTCATGAAAGTGAAGTACTATGTAATTCCGATGATGAATCTAGGGATGAGAATCCTCTCATGGGAACGACTACAGCTGAGAAAAGACTCCAATACCTAGAGGAGCAATTGATGTACCTTAAGGGTGATGACATTTATAGGGAGAACAATCGCAAATATGAAGCCGTCAATTCCAAATTGCCAACTAACTTCAACATGACGGATATCCCTAAGTTCAAGGGACACGAGAACCCTTTGAACCACATCCGTGCCTTCAAGGATTACATGTCTATCAAAGGCATCAAACCCGAGATGTTCTTAAGGATCTTTCCTTCATCTCTTGACACCATCCCGAAGCAATGGTTCTACACTTTAGATCACAAGAAGGTCGCTACTTGGGAAGACGCCGCAATCGAGTTCTCTAAACAATATGCGGATAATGCCGAGATCCAAGTCAACATGCATACTCTAGAAGTTCTTACCCAAAATGACAAAGAAGAATTCACCGACTTCCTAAGTAGGTGGAGAAAGACTAGCACCCAACTAGTTGAACGCCCGGATGAGGCTACTCTTGTGGAAAAGTTTGTGGATAATCTCAAACCCATCTATGCCAATCATTTGAGATATCAAAACATCAAGACTTTCAAAGACTTAACCGTATTGGGGACGAGGATTGAAGATGACATCCGTAAAGGACTCTTGTCCAAAACGGTAGGTCGAGGATATCAAGGGTCCACGAGTCGTTCATACGGCTCTACTAGCAAGACCGACGAAGTTAACCTTCTCGAGCCATCCAAGAAAACTACCCCACCAAGGAAATTCACAAACCTCGGGGATACTTACTCCAACGCTCTAAAAAGGTTAATGAAGCAAGGTAAACTCCAACCCATTGGACCTACTCCCGAACCCGAAAGGAAGTCCAAGTTTTGGGATGAAAATTCATACTGTGAATACCATAGGGGCAAAGGACACGACACAGAAAAATGCTTCAAGTTGAAACACGTGCTTCAAGATATGATTGAAGATGGTCGACTCCCAATACCACCAGGAGGTAAACCCAACAACACTCAGAATCCTCTTGGAGTTCTAGTGATTACAAGTGATGAATCTACCTTAGATTGCTCACACCTCATTTCTCCCACTGAAAATGAAATTCATGCAATTGAGAAAGAAAGGCTCTACTCTACCATCTCACCTACCATTTCCGACTTCATCACATGGGCAAGAAGTGTAGATAGACAAGTTTGGGAACTAGAAAACATGGTAACAACCTTACGCAATCCCAACGCAATACCCAAAGAACGTGTACCATTGATCTTCTCTCAAAATGCCACTATGCAATAAGTAGTCACCGTGGTTGATAACCTAGTTGACCAAATCATACGACTAGAAGGTGATATCATGAGAATGAGAGAACTAGTCTGCGATCAATGGGGTTTGGGTGATGATGATGAGGACGAGTATCTCATTGAAAACTCCCTAGTCAAAGAAATAGTCCAAAATGGTGAAGACCAAGATGTGGATCACCTAACTCGTTCGGGTCGCCCATATCAAAACACTACTCAAAACGGTCCAACCAACGTCATCACACCAAATGACAACGAAGATGACCCCACCGATCATTTGCTCAAGCAATTCTGAGAAAACAAAGGATGATCTTTCAGTCTGGCAACTAGTAGCAAGCTCATTCCCACATCGCCAAGCTTTACTGCAAGCTTTGGCCAAGCTAAATGTAGCGCATAACTCCACTCCTGAAGATGTAGTCAACTTGGTCTTCCAAGAATCACCTAAGCTAAGTAATCCTATTACTTTCTCGGACGAAGACTTGCCACCTTTTGGCGCTAGTCACAACCTTGCTCTATACATCACTGTCATTTGTCTAAAGAAGAATGTGCCAATGACTTTGGTAGATGATGGCTCCGCGGTCAACGTCATACCCCTCAAAACGGCATACAAGCTAGGTATGAAGGAGTCGGATTGGACTCCCACCAATCAAGGTGTGCGTGCATATGATGGTACGCGACGAAAAGTGGTAGGACTTGCTAACCTAACCATAGCCACAGGACCAATCGAACGAAAGGTTAACTTCCAAATAGTGGACATCGAAGCTTCATTCAATATACTTCTGGGAAGGCCTTGGATTCACGCTTCCAAAGCGGTAACATCCACCCTTCATCAAAAGATCAAGATCCCACTAAATGGAAAAGTAGTGACGATCACTTCGTCACCCATCAAGGCAATAATCGAGAAGCAATCAAATAATCAAGTCCTTGCGGATCCCGTATACGAACTTGGGGGCTTCCAAAGTGTAAGTGTCATAGAAAGCGAATTGGCACCCTTATACTATAATCCCTACTCCAACTTGGTGGTCAACCACATACTCAAATCCCAGGGATACTTCCCTGGAATGCCTTTGAACCCAATTCGAAAGAATACCTTCGCACCATACAAGGAAGGCAACTCAACAAGGATACCACTTGGACTAGGGTACAAACCCACAAAAGAAGAAGTTCTCGAAATGCTTGCCCAAGTCCAAAACCGCAAGCACGTGGGAATCCAAATGAGGCCATATCTCCCCACTTTAAATGGGTACTTTGTTCAAGAAGGAAGTTCAGAGCTCTTTCATGGATTTCCCGAACCTTGGCATTATCTTGAGAGGAAGTTAGCCGGAATCGAGATCTTTCACGATTGCTACTTCATTCCTCCGGAAACGGTTCCTACCGTCAAAACCCGTCAAGCACCTTGCTTAGACGAACAAGCTGTTAGCCTATTGTTTGGAGAAGATCGATTCGTTAGGGCCGCGCAGGATGAGATCATTACTATGATACTGCAAGACGATCGCTTCAACCCCACCGCGTTGATTACAGAAACCAACACAAAACAGCAGAAATGATGGAGAAAATCGATCAAATGGACCAACAATCAAGGAAGACTCTTCAAGCTCACCACTGGAGAAGGAGAGATGTTCAAAGGAGAACCAGAAGACGATGTGTTCGAGTCGGAGTCGGAGTCAGAGTCGGAGTCTAGAGAAGTCATTAGAGAGTCCACTCCTGTCGTCATCCCCACTCCCTTCGTTTCTCCTAGCTTAGTCTCGAGTAGTCACAGTAGTTCGGGAAATACCCCAATTACTGTCCCTTTGCCGCCACTGACCATGGATCCGTTGGCTTCTTTATTTCAACTTTACTCGAATCTTAATATGAATAAATCAGGTTCTGCTTACTCTTTGTGTTATCTTGAGTGCAATTCTGTTTACGATGATACTGAGGATGACCAAGACCCAGACTCAATCGAACTACCTCCCTACGTAGCCAAAGAAATATTACGGGGAAGGGGAAGGGGGACCGGTAATAGAGGACACCGAACCCATCAATGTAGGAACTGAACTAGAACCCAAAGAACTTAGGATAGGGACTACCTTGAGCTCTACCGAAAGGGCCGATTTCATAGACCTCCTAAATGAATTCAAAGACGTTTTCGCTTGGTCCTACAAAGACATGCCAGGGATCGATAGGGATATTGCCGAACATAGGATTCCGATTAAGCCAGGTTTCAAACCTGTGAAAGCGAAGCTTGACGAATGAGAACAGAATGGGCTCTAAAGATTAAGGAAGAAGTCGACAAGCAATTCAAAGCCGGGTTCATCAAAGTTTCCGAGTATTCTGACTGGGTAGCTAACATAGTACCCGTACCCAAAAAGGATGGGAGAATCCGTGTTTGTGTTGACTTTAGGGACTTGAACAAAGCGAGTCCGAAAGATGACTTCCCTCTACCGCACATTGACATATTAGTGGACAAATCGCCGACCACGCGTTACTATCCTTCATGGATGGATATGCGGATTATAACCAAATCAAGATGGCCATGGAAGATATGCATAAGACCGCATTTGTCACCCAATGGGGAACCTATTGCTATACGGTAATGCCGTTCGGATTGATCAACGCCGGGGCTACATACCAACGTACCGCAACTACACTCCTACATGACATGATGCACAAAGAAGTTGAGGTATACGTAGATGACATGATCGTCAAATCTAAGGAAAGAGAGGGACATATTGCGAACCTTCGCAAGTTCTTCGCAAGACTACGAAAGTTCAACATGAGGCTCAATCCTCAGAAATGCACATTTGGGGTAACATCGGCAAACTCTCGGGATACGTGGTTAGCCAACGTGGTATAGAAATAGATCTGTCCAAGATCAAGGCTCACGATCGAAATGCCACAACCCCGAGCAGAAAAAGAAGTCGAGGATTCTGGGAAAAGTACAGTACATAAGTCGATTCATATCGAAACTTACAATGATTTGTGAGCCTATCTTCAAGAAACTCAAGAAAACAGACCACACCATGTGGGATGATGATTGTCAAAAGGCGTTTGACCGAATCAAAGAAATATTGGCTAAACCACCAGTGCTCATGCCGCCACAACGAGATCAACCTCTTGGTTTATATCTCACGAAGAATCGAAACCGCCATGGGTGCTATCTTTGGCTCAAAGCGTAGGAAGTGAAGAAAGAGCCATTTACTATCTAAGTAAGAAGTTCTTGGAATATGAGTGCAAATACTCACAACTCGAAAAGACATGCCTCGCTCTTGTGTGGGCAACAAAGAAGCTACGTCAATACATGCTTAGCTACTCCGTCAAGATATACTCCAAAATGGATCCAATCAAATACCTCTTCGAGAAACCCGTCCTCAACGGACGCCTGGCAAGATGGACTCTGATGCTCTCAGAATTCGACCTTAAATATGTGCCACTGAAAGTTAAAAAAGGTCGCGCCGTCGCCGAATTCTTCGCAGAAAATCCTATCAACGACGCACAAACCATAGATACTTGGTCATTTCCCGATGAGGATATACTTCAAACAGATGTAGATTCCTGGGATCTGTACTTTGATGGAGCATCCAACTTAAGAGGATTCGGAATAGGAGTGTTGCTCATTTCTCCTGAAGGTGAGCATACACCAATTGCTGTCAAACTCGACTTCGAGGTGACAAACAACGCTGCAGAGTATGAAGCTTGTCTCATTGGACTACAAGCGCGATAAGCTTAGGCATTAAAAACTCCGAGTACATGGGGATTCATCACGATCATCAACCAAGTTACAGGATCTTGGAAAATCCGGCGAAAGCCTCGCACCCTATCAGGCTAGGATAGACCAAGTCGCTCAATTCTTTGATCACGTAACCTACCTACACCTACCTCGGGAGGAAAATCAATTTGCAGACACTCTTGCGAAACTTGCATCTTTGATAAATATGCCAGATCACATGATGGAAATGCCGTTGTGCATCGAACGACGGTCAGAACCGGCTTATGTTCACCAAATCACCGATGAAGAGGAAATCGCGCAGGAACCCTGGTTCCAAGCAATCCTGAATTTTAAGCTTAATAGTACCTATCCACCGGATATGGACAAGAGGGGACAACGTGCTATACGCCTATTAGCTTCCCAATACATTCTGATGCAAGGAGAATTATACAAAAGAACACCTCTTGGTGTAGTCCTACGTTGCCTTGATCATTCACAGGCACGAAAGGTGATGGAAGAAGTCCACGACGGAGAATGCGGTCCTCACATGAGTGGGCCTATGATGGCAAAGAAAATCACACGTTTGGGATATTATTGGACCACAATGGAATCCGATTGCATCAAATACGTGAGACATTGCCACAATTGCTAAATCTTTGGGAATGTACAACATGTCCCTCCTTCATTGCTCTACACGATGACATCTCCTTGGCCATTTTCCGCATGGGGAATTGACATAATCGGGAAGATAACCCCGGCCGGAATAGGAGGTCACTGTTTCATTCTAGTGGCAATTGACTATTTTACCAAATGGGTAGAAGCGGCTTCCTACACTGGTCTTACGGCTAAAAATGTGGCAAAGTTCATACAAAACAACATCATCTGTCGATATGGTTGCCCACATGAGATCATTAGCGATAACGGGTCACACTTCCAAGCTGAAACCGAGCAATTGCTAGCCAAATACAAGATTAAGCATCACCACTCTTCGCCCTATAGACCACAGACTAACGGCGCGGTAGAGGCGGCAAACAAAAATGTTGTCACAATTCTCAAGAAAATGATCGACAACTACAGAGATTGGCCAAGCAAAATACCCTTTGCCTTATGGGGATACCGTACATCTGTCAGGACGCCCACTGGGGCTACTCCTTTCTATTTGACCTACGGCATGGAAGCCGTACAACCAGTCGAGCTAGAAATACCATCCCTGCGTATTCTACTAGAAAGTCAAATCCCGGAGGCCGATTGGAAGAGGGATAGATATGAAGAACTCATCCTCCTGGATGAACGTAGGCTGCGCGCCTTACATAATGTCCAAACATATCAAGTACGTATCAAACGAGCTTTCAACAAAAGGGTTAGGCCAAGAAACATCAAAGAAGGAGACTTAGTACTCAAATCGGTTAGAGCTCTTTTACCTGTTGACCCCAAGGGGAAAATTCAAACGTAATTGGGCCGGACCATTTCTAGTCAAATCCATACTCCCAGGGGGTGCGTTTAGAATCACAGACCTAGATGGGAATGAGTTTTCAAACCCCACAAACCTTGACCAACTGAAACGGTACTATGCCTAGAATAGGAACAAAAAACGCGCCTCGCGTAAACCCATGTGTCGCTCTTGTGGCACTAAATAAACGGCCCCTGGCCAAGCTGAAATAAGCTAAATGTCACTGTGCTCTTGCATTTTGACGAAATTGTCATCCTCATATCATCAAATAAACTAAATTCGCACCTCCAGAGTAAGCAAAAGCTCATGCTTATTTTCTATGTTCATTACAAGCTCTTGCTTCGAACAATTATTCTTTTACATTTACTCGAACTACGCGCAAGGGTTTGATTTCGCTTTAAGTGAATACGTAGGCAATCCTTCGCGGGATTCAACCCATTATATCTAAAATGTAAATAGAAGGACATTTGCATTGCATTTGAAATTCGACAAGAATAATAAGTAGAAAATCCCAACGGTTTCATAACCATTTAACCTCTTTATTTCATTCACTTCCTAAATAATAGTAGTACGTTACATAATAAAAATAGAATAGGCTAGGATTCTAAAAATCCCTCCTTTTTATTACAACAACAATAATAATAATAATCAAATAATAAATAAAGACTCGGGCTATTCCTCCATCTTCCCCTTGCCCTTGTCATTCTTGTCATATTTCTTGTCACGACCTCGAGCTGGGCGCTCTTGCACCACTTCAGACCTAATCACCAACGGTCTTTCTCGAGGCCTGACTCTTCCATTCTTGCCAACCACCATCTCTGCAACAGGAGTAGTCTTTGATTTCATTGAAGGATGAATGACTTGAAACCCCGCTTCTTCTTCTCCCTCTGTCAGATGCTTCTCCTTCTCTTTCTCTCCCTCGCGCACCTTGTAGTCAACATGCTCGCGTTTTCTCAGTCTCTCGCGCTCTTCCGGAGTTGTAGCCTTTCGCCACCTCAGATAAGAATCCGACACCCACAAAGCATTGGCGGAGAAGCTCAAGAACCACATGTTTTCGGGCCCATTTAATAGCCCACTCCCTTCGGCTCTCGGTAGTAAGCGCCATAGCGATCTCATGGGACGGTGTCAAGCCTCGGGATCGTGCTCGCCCCAGCCCAACTTGCCTCATCGGTCTTTCCGGAAAGATGCATACCATAAACTCCAATCCAGGAATGCGTACGGACCTAGTGGGATCCAAAGAAGACACTCCAGTGACAGACTTGAGTTGCCACCACGGTACAACCCACCTAATCAACGGACCATCATCACTCTTCAGCTTATTCTTCCAATAATCAGGACCGAGTGAAGTCCACCATGTACAACCGCGTCCTCATCGCAATCGAACGGGAATGATAGGAAAGTGCATGAACCGGGGGCTCGATCAATCGGAGCCGTTCCATAAGCCAAACCTACCAAAAGCAGGTATTAGACATCGAAAAAAAAAAAAAAAAAAAAAAAAAAAAAAAAAAAAAAAAAAAAAAAAAAAAAAAAAACGAAAACAAAAAAAAGAGGTGTCTTTTACCTGCAAAATGACGGGACTCCCCAAGAACGGCAGATCGCGGTTGGATTTCCTATTGTCCAAACCCAAAATAATCTCTCCTAAGCATAAGCAAGTGGGCTCTGTGACTCCATTTGCTCAATAAGGCCCAAAAGACGGGGATCACCCCTCAAGTCTTCATCAACGTGTCCTTGGAAGACATACACGTGCAACAAACAAAAGCCAAATGCCCTCCTCCTAGCAACATGAGAAATAGTAGGGTCGACCCTGTTGATGAATCGGTCTACAAAGTCCAACATTCTCACACCTTTCAGGGTAACTAGACGGTCCACCTCAAGTCCGGGTCGGTCAAGCAAGTCTCTCGAATTTGCTCTTATACCCTTGTGAAGTGGAAGGAATGGCAGGTAAATGTTCGGGGTCCCACCCACCAATAGCAGCAATTTCTTCAGGAAATGGGCAAATGTCACCTCCTGGGAACGCGAAAACATGATAATTCGGGTCCCAATAGTCAAGGCAAGCATCCAAGAATGGTTTTACAACCTTAATGAGTTTCAAACTCAATAAAGACCCAAGATTATAAGCACCCATGTCATGCTTCTCCATATTTGAAAATTCATTGGTCCATTCCTTCAAGCGGATCTCCAAAGTATTCATGATGACAATTTTTTCTCTTGAAGATTTATTTTGGGAGTTTTATGTGAATAGACGAAGAAGAGACGAAAGATTTATGTGAATTAAAGCTCCATCGACGCTTCTATTTATGCTAATTGCTGTTTCCAAAAATCCGCCAGAACGGACCAGCCTGGGAACAGCGCAAAGACTGCTGCGCCTCTTCAAAGGGACGCGACTCATCTGCGCCTCTTCCCCAGTCTCACTTCTGTGATTTCCGCGTTGGATCTTTCCTAATTCTATAACGCACGATTTCCTATTCCTGCGGGGTTTTATTTTGGTAAATACGAGAAGATTACCATGTTTCAGGTTTCCTAAATTCGCGGGCACGCATTTCGAGACGACGTCGACACCTTCGCCATTTCATCACACTTAATTCATTTTCTTTTTTTAGGAAATAATTCTCATTTTCTTTTTTTAGGAAATAACGTCCATTTTCTTTTTGGGAAATAATTTTCTTTTGTTTTCATTTTTAACGAATTTCAGCATTTCACTTCTACATTTTCTAACTTATAGATTTCTCTTTTTTCTTTTTTTAGGGGGTAACCCTCCCTACCGTCCGGTCATTTCCGACAAAATTTTTGCATTCTTGTGTTCTTTTGAGTCTCATTTTGCGCTAATTAAGGCCATGTGTATATAAAAATGCATGCTTGGCGTGATTTCTATGTAAATTTCGGCAGCATGACGGCGTAAACCGTTATCTACCAAACCTGTTCAAGAACTAATCTGCAGATACAAGCAACACAACCCAGCAGCAAAGGCACTCAGGCCGTCGTATATACACCAAACAGAGAAAATGTACAAGCAAACTGGGGGCTCGCGCCCCGAACAAAGTCCAAAAGTCCAAGCAAACTGGGGGCTTGCGCCCAAAACAAAGTCCAAAAATGTTCAAAATCAGATGTCCAAATGTACAAGTCTACAAAACTACATGAAACTACTGCTGGGCGCCCTCCAACTCGGCAACTCTCACCACAAGAGCAGCGATCTCGGCATCCCGAACCTCAAGCTCCCTCAACACGCGAGCTGTCTCCTCCCGAGACTGGGTCAACTCTCGCTCCAGCTCGCGGTCACCCTGTAAACAGCAATAAATTGGCTCATGTCAATCGGTTCAAGCAAAATTGGAAATCAAAAATCAAAAAAGAGAAATGGGTGTAAGGTTCATACCTGACGACCTCGACCACCGACGAGTGCCTCGATGGCAGTAGCTCGCAGCCGGTTGGCCACCCTCCATAGTGCCACGAACCGGGACGGCGCGACCTGCATTTTCAAAAGAAACTCTCAGCAAATTGAACAAGCTCAATCAAATGTGTTCCTACACGAAAGTTATACAAGTTAGAAACTCACCCTCCGAATTAGATGCTGCCAGTCGTCTAGGCCAGCATCCGTCACAGCTACGTCAAAGTCACGCAGCTCGGAGATCGTCGTCCTCCCGGTCACGTCAGAGTACTCGAGGGTCTCAGGGTACTCTGGGAGCTCGATGCCCGCCGCCTCGACCTCTTGCAAGGACAAATAGCTCTCATTAACCGATGATCTTTCATCGTAATTCTCAAAATCAAGTCAACGAAAAGTAAAAGATACTCACCACTACCGGCCAGTACGCCAACCTCCCATAAAGGAACGCCGAGTAGTCCTCGCCAGGCAGAAGAAGGTCGTCGCCACTAGCACCGGCCCAAGTCCGCCTCCTCTCGGCCTCGAAGGCTCCTAAACATCGTCTGGGAGGATCGACGGGAACCGTCAACGCGTCCCGAGAGCACCGACGAGCCAAACGCTCGCCCAAGTACCACACAAGACCCATCGACGTCCTCAACAGCGATCGACTCGGGCTCCTAGGTCGAAGGACCTCGGCCCACGAAAGGAGGCGCTCAGCGTACTCCGCCCAAGGTGCAGGCACCCACTATGACAAGATAAGGCAAAGATCAATCCTATGATCAATTAAAAGCAAAGTATAAGAAGTATAAATGAATACGAATGGGATACTCACGCTGCTCAGCTGAAGGGCGTTCACGTCCCGCCGGTAGACGTTGTGAGAAGAACGCTTGCTCTTCGTCCGGCACATCACCCAATCCCTCACCATAGGATAGGCCCTCTCCAGCGGCTCCGTCCTCTTGGGCGCGAGACTCGGGAAGTAGGAGTACACCCACGTCTGTAAAGTAGAATAATCAATGACGATCTTTCGTGATTTAATAAAGAAAGGAATTTACTTTGGTCTAAAGGAAGGTTCATACCTCCAACAGTAGTCCAGGTCCGACAGCACCTGGAGAAGTCCCCTTCTCCATCAACTCCGGACGAACCATGGCCCTCATGAAGCGGATGAGGACCGCGAAACCAGCAGTGACCCAGTCCCAGCGCCCTAGGGAACTCGGGTCAGAAAGGAAGGGAAGAAGCTTCGTCGACCTCTCGCCCTTGTCTCCGAGGTAAATCGAAGACAGGGAACCACCAAAGCCACGAGGACGAGCCCTCGCTCACCAGACGAGGGAGGAGGAGCCGTCTCCCTCCCGTCAATCGTCACCTGCGCCGGGGTCTTCCCCGCAAAGTAGTCTCGAACGTAAGAACGGGTACCAAACCCTAAGATCAGAATGTGACCTTCGGCGACAAGTTCCAGCTGATCAACCTCCTCGCCTCGGCCGAGTCCGCCCTCATGGCAGTCTCCGGCCACACCATCTCCGCGGTCCCACACGGCAGACCAGAAATCATGCCGTAATCCTCCAAAGTGACTCCCACCTCACCAAAAGGCATGTGAAATGTGGAAGTCGAATCCTGGAATCGGTCCAAGAAAGCGCGGACCAGGCTAAGGTTAGCCCGCAACTTCCTCTTCACGATATCCCTCCAGACCTGAACTAGAGGACCGAACGCTCCACGCTCGATCATGGCCCTCTCCTCCGCCGACAGCCGCTCGTAGTGCTCCATCGCCGTCGTGTACCCCGAGAACGACCTGATGTTCCCGGCCTCCTATTATGATTTGAAACAAAGCTATCTTTAGTTTTGAATGAAATTGGAAAGAAATTTGGACAAAAAGGATGAATAAGAGATGAGGTGCCCCTCTGCAGCCCACACGAGGTGCCTAATCTCCCAGGTCTCAGCCCACGCAGGGGCTCCCCTCAGCTGGTGACCTCCTCGCCCGACGTTGGCTCGTCTCGGGATCTCCTCCTCCTCGACGGCCTTCTCCTCGTGAAACTCAGCAGCCATCACCGCAGCGGTGAAGTCCTGCTCTAAAGCCTCCTCAACAGTAGCGGCGTCTATCTCCATGGGAGCTCTCCTAGAAGTAGAAGCCTCATCACCTGCAACGTTAAAGTGAATTCAGGCCGCGTCACATGACGACGAGCCTTTGTTAAGGAGTTTTCGAGCTTTCAAAGCCCTGAAATCGCTCTTTCCTTGCCATCTTTGGCCATATTCCCACCAGCTCGATCACTCCTGTGATAAATTGGGTCAAGTCAAGTCTAATTCAAAGCCTAGTTCCGGGTTCAAGTCGAAAATTCGGCAGCATTTCGCTATAACGGCGATTATGCCCCAAAAGGTGTCCTGAAAAAGTCGTCACAAACCAAAATTCCGAGATGGTAGAAAGTTTACCCATCACCCAAGGATCCCAAATATCAAATTTCATCGCAAATGGGCAGTCCTAAGGCTATTTTCGAAGCAATTTACGATTCAGCTGTAAAACTGTCTCAAAATTTCACTCAAAGGCTCAAAACTTGATGAAAATTCGAAACAAATACATGGTGATGTTCCTAACATCACCTACTATCCGTTTCTAACATCAATTTGGCAAGGCAAATCCATTTGGGGGAAAAGCCCCAAATTTTCGATCAAAAGGGTCGAAAACCCTAAAGTTCGCGGCTCAAAATTCAACAAATGTAGAGGATTAATGCAAGATTAAGACACATACCTCGATTAGTCATGTTTAAAGCAAGCTTTTGAATCAAACCTTGGCGGAAATGGTGAAGATTTGAGAGAGAAGTGAGTGATTTGTGTTTCGAATGCAAATGACACAATCCCTCTGATTTTCGTGTTTTTACGCAGGAAAGCCAAATTGGGGAAAAGACGCAGCAGGCGCTGTGCCTCTTCCAAGAGATGCAGCTCTTGCTGCGCCTCTTCCTTTTGTTCCCTCCATACGAATTTTCAAAAATTCGTTATAAGTTCGTTATTTGTGGGCCCATCTTTGGTGCGCCTCTTCCCAGATGCTATTTTACCCTTTTGGTCCGTTCGACGATTTTCTTTCGTTCGGCGCTCGCATTTCAAGCCAGCAGCAGACTATTTATTCCTTCCAAGACTCATTTTGCTTGTCGCAACGAGCATTTACTCATTTACAAAATTCGACGCACATTCACTACGTCTCAAGCGAGAGTAAGCGGATATACTTTCCCTCTCATGACAAGAAGAATAATCCCAACTATGTCTCCAGCGAGAGTAAGCGGACGCACTGTCTCTCTCAAGATGTGAGGATTGACATCTACCTAAGCGGATTTTTCCCTCCAGCAGTTCCCAGCCGTGTCCTGCTACTCAATATTTTCCCGAAGATTATCCAAACATTTTCCTCCAGCAGTTCCCAGTCGTGTCCTGCTACTCTCAATATTTCGTGTTTCCCCACGGAGTTCGACGAGGGTGTCGTTCTCCAGAAGTTCCCAAACCCAAAGCCTTCTTTCTTAGGTTCATAAACCCGAAATTAGGATTTTTTAAACTATAGGATCCCAATCCTTTAGGTTCATAAGCCTTCAAATCCCCAAACCAATAGAGTTCCTATACCCAACCTCCGGTTTACCCCTTAAGTTGAACTTACTTTAGACCTCCTTCCCGTCAATGCTTTCCTTTAGGGTCCCACACCCTAGTACAATCCTAATATATCTTTTAGGTCCTACCCTTAGCTCCCATGCTCAACCTTAGCTCCTACGCAACTCCGGAAGCATCTCGAGGAAGAAGTCTCAGGTATGGTCTCTTCTTATGGCTGGCGAGCCCCCTTACGTAGTCTAATGGACTTTAAACGAGCCTCCCCGATAGTCGACAGACTCTAAAATGTTCCCGACAACATGTCCTTGGTTCAAACCCCTTGAACCGCCTCGCGTCGCCATAGTCGTCAGGTTGTAATCTTCGATTGACCTGATGGCTATACTTTGACTTTCGCCTTGTCCAAGCCTCAGTCAAAGTGGGGGCTCTGTAGACACCTCATTTCTGCACCTTCCGCAAACACCCGGTGATGATTGGGCCGCATGTTTGGTACGCGGAACGATTTGTGACAGTTCGTAAGTTTATCGTCAAGTGATTGCTCAAACATTTATGTCTACCTATTAATTGTCATCTAGGTGTCATTACGGTCGTTTTGGCAGTAATTAGAGTACATTCGGAGTCCGGGTCAAAAACCGTCTCCATTTTCTGATAGCTGTTAAATCCCGAGTCAGAATGTTCTGGAATGTTCCGGATATTTCTATTCCATATTTCACAAATTTTATCTTTTGGCAAATAATATCCCGTAATATTCATAAGATAATCGAATTATTTCCGTCCTACCATAACTCAAACGCGGAAATCTTTCTTCAGCAGGAGGAAACCTCCTGGGAATAGACGCAGCAGGCGCTGCGCCTCTTCCAAGAGACGCGATGGGCTGCTGCGCCTCTTCCCAGGCCCTTTTCTGCATGTTTCTCGTATCTTTCTCATATCTTTCCGAGATTCACTTCCAAAGAGTCTCCGAAACCCTAATTCCGTCGTGTGATTAGTATAAATAGGAGCCTTCGCTCCTCATATTTCTCACGCGAGTGTCCGCCCTTCTCTTCTCCCTTTGCATTCTAGACTTTGTTCTTACTTATTGGCGCCTACGTGCTTGAACTTTCGACTACGTAAGCTCGGATCTTTCCGAGTACCAGCCTCTCCGTTGCATGACCGACCAATTTGACCAACTACACTCAATCAACTTAATTAATTAATCGTTTTCCTCTTACGAGGGCACTCTCTTGGCATTCACGTCGAGCATCACTAATCGATATCTTAGTCCTTCTCGTTTCGTCAACATGTAAGTCTGAGGGTGTAATCTCTCTTTTATTTATTGTATTTTACTTTTCGTATCATCAATTGTAAGGTTTACGTCGAAAATACCATTAAAACCGATTTCTAAAACCCTTTGTTAAAGCCTGTTTTGCGGATTTTCAGTAAATAACCGTCGAGAAAGGACGCAGCAACTGTTGCGCCTCTTCGAAGGAGCGCAGTTCCTGCTGCGCCTCTTCGTGAGGCTGCCGCAGTTCCTGCTTCCTTTCTTCTTCGTTTGTCCTCTGTAATTCGTGTTCAAAATCCTTCTTTTGCTTGTTCGCTTGTTAATTCTTCGTCATGATAACATATAAATCACATGTGTATATTATTCATCGTCATTCCCATGTTTAATTGTCATAAATCCGACTTAAATCCCTTATAATTCATATTTGCGGGTTTTCGTCATTACAATTCAATTCCGGGTTGTAGAGATTCAATTCGTTCATATTGGGTTTCTGGAATTCGTCCTTGATATAGTTTAATCCGTGTTTTGTCATATTCGTCGCATATTCGTCATTAATCCATCGTATCTAATGTTAGTTATTTAATTTCAATAGAGGACTCATTATTTTTTTTCACTTCTATCATTATTCCACCATATAAATAATCCGTTTGCATCCGTCTCATTCATGTTTTACTGTTTTCATGACCATCATTCGTATGTAATAACCTATTAATCACTTTCATCCGAGTAAATAATTAAATTAATCCTTTAAATCACCAATCGACATTAACGGCTTGCAATCACGGCTTCACAGCCAGAACTGAGCCAAGGAACAGACGCAGCGTCTGCTGCGCCTATTCCAAAAGACGCAGCTCTGCTGCGCCTGTTCCTGGCTGAGTTCTGTCCCTGAACTCCGTTTATGCCTTGACATAATTTAATTAGATTACGTGTTAATCGACTATTATCCGTAATATCACTTCTGTCCTGTTCGTTATTCTTTTTATTCTTTTTTCTCAAATTATCCGTTTTAAAGGTATTTTCGACATAAATCGCCTATCCCAATGTAATTATTGTAATTTTTATTATTGTAATTCATAGTTATTGTATTTCTTTTATTGCTTGTATGTTTCACATGTAAATGAGCATTAAATCCTACTTCGACCAAATTGCATGCTAATTACGTGTCAACCGACTTAGTTAATTTTCACATGCTAGGATTAAAACTTGGATGTTGCATTGCATGCATATAGCCGACGATACATCAAGTATAGATAACTTCCCTAATCATTAGTAGAGGCCGCTATCGAGGCGGGCGGGATTAGGTGTTCGATCAAAAGAGCTTCCTAATACGTACCCTCACCCCTTACTCCAGATATCTGTGAACACCCGTGTTCATTGGCATCCACGAGAGTCATTCTAGACATAGAATGCTAAGGGTAACGATTGCTTAGTGTTCATGTTTCTACTTTGTGTCTTGACATGACACGAGGTATTCGAACGGTTCCAATTTCCCATAAAAATTGGTGGCGACTCCATACAAAATGCAAACGCTTGTTTCGTTCTCACCAAGCGCCCCCGTGGGCGGCCCGCTGTCCACAATACTCATTCGAGTATGTCTGGTACTCTACCGAGTGCCCAGTCCGACGGGTTATTTTTCGCGGTTTTGATTAACATGATTAGAGGATATAATTTACGCCTTTCAGTTACTAAATCATTTTTAAAAAAACCTAAACAACGTTTACCAATATTCTAATCATCTTCATCACTTCCAAGTCTAATTTGATCGATAGTGAGTCTTGCATCTCTTTTTCCATGTCGGTTTCGTTGGTAAGTCTCTAACATTTTCTTAATCAGTTGTGATTGTCATTTGGGGTTTAAGCAAACCCTAAATTGGGTTAGGTCGGGGGTAAATGTTGATTAGTGATGGATATGATGTAGTATTTTTTAATTATCTTTGTTAGGTGAGAAGAGCGATTCCAGCATCGTTGTTGTGTTGAGTTGCTGAATTTGCGAATAAGTTAGGGTTTCCCTACTCAGTCTCCTGTGCGATTGATTAAAAGTGATGTGTTGTTGTGCGATTTCTTAGTGTGAAAGTATTTTAGTACTTTGATATTGTTGACATTGTTGGTAATGATTGTGGTGCTACTTTCGGGAGATGGTCTTCACCCCCATGTTCGCCCCTTGTAGCTCCTATCACAAGGGGGATGTGCGCATTAATGATCTGGGTTCACTCATTGCGATGAGCGGGATTTAGCTGGCAAGGCTGCGGTCTACAACTGGCGGTATGGGTAACCTGGTAGGTCTAGGCTGCGGTTCAGAAATTTGTACTTGGAGGTTAGAGATTGCGTTATTGCAGGATTGAATTGAGTTGGTTTGTTGTTGTTGTAGCTCATAATTAATTATGTAGTTGACTGACCCTTTTATGTTTTCAAAACCTGCGATGATCCATTGGGGGATGGTGAGCAGAGTCTAGCAGGTATTGTTGTTGAGCTTCCATGAGGGTTGGATGGGACGCTTGCGAGAAGATGATCCTTTAGCTTCCGCCGAGTCTTTTAGTTTCCGCTGAGTTTCGCACATTTAGTCATTTGGTTTACAGTTGTATTTCTTTTGGACTTTGGCTTTTTGGTTATGTAATTTGTTTAAACTACTTCTATTTTGAATACACGTTCTTTGATAGTCTATTTGATAAACTTCACCTTGGGTAACCGAGTAATGTGAGTCATAATTAAGCACATTTAATCCCCTAACTAAGCCTCATTTTGCATACTAATATATCATTTCATAGCCATTTTATTCGTCATTTGCTTCCTATTTGCTTTACTTGTGCATTTTATATGTTTTGTAGGAAAGGAGATAATGAGGCGGAATTCCCGTCTCTCGCGCATATTCAAAAGCTTGTTGATGATCTTAGATGGACTAGTATGAAGAGGAGGCAAGAATGATGACCAAAGAATGATAGGAATAAGGACTATATGGAAGCAACATAAGCAAAGAAGCAAGAAGAAGGCCTGACCCTCAACCCGCTCGAGTCAAAGGCAACCCGCTCGATTTGAGCCTCAACCCGCTCGATTTAAAACCCAGGACGCTCGATTTCAGCCCAGATCGAGCGAATTGTTCGGCAGGAAAATTGTCTTTGCAATGGGGAGTCGTGGGGCTCCTTAAGGACTTGCAAGGCACTAATCTTCTTTCAAGCGGCTTAATCGTCATTTAAGCCCTTAGTTAACCTAATCCTTATACTACTATATATACCCCTCTTGTATTTAGAGAAGATTAAGTCTTCTTAGTGTAGGAAAGACTTCCTTAGTTTAGATTAAGCTCTCATTAGGAGTAGAATAGAATATATTAGCATTTAATCTTTCCACAAATTACACATTAATCTTTCCTTAATTATTGTTCAAGATCTATTTGGGTAATTGAAGATTATTGGGTTATTATTTGGAGAATTGATAACTATTCATCAATCAATCAAGTTCTCTTCTATTATTCTTTCCTTTCCATTTGTTCATCATAAGATTGGTATAATTCCTTCATTCTTTACTTGTTTATTGTTTATTGTTTATTGTTTCACTCTTTCATCATATTTATACTTGTTAAGATGATTGACACCATTGTTAACATGTTTTCCATGATAATGAGTGAGTAGTTTCTTAACTAGGGATTAGTGGGGGATTAGGGGTGTTAATCATGGGAAATATTTATGCTTAATGAGTTTATATGAATGCTTGCTTATTGTTTCTTCAACTTATGCACATATCATGTTTGATGAATTGCTTGATTGACAACCTAGCTTGATTCTCTTATCCTTTCAACAAGACGTGTAAGACATAAACCAACTCAAGGCTTGTTACACCATGCATATAGTTGATTAGGAAGAATTAAGTCGATTGTAGGTGTTGTAAACTCTTGACCGACTCGGCTCCGGGACCCAAACCTTCCTAGGACTCATTTATGTTATCTCACCCTGAATAGGGAAAACCAAGTCGACTTGTAGGTGTTGTAAAGTCTTGACCTACTAGGCTCCGAGACCTAAGTTTCCCCTAGAAATCGTAAGATATACACTAAATTGATTCCAACGATAATAATTGCTTGCATCTACTTGACTCATTTATGCTAATTCACCATGATTCCCCTATGATCCCATGATTCCCTAGTATTGTTTATCATTTATTTACGCCCTTGTTTCTATTTACTTGTCTTGTTTACATTTCCGTGTTGTAGCTTAGAATACAACTTCAACCCAAATCAATTGAGACGCTAGCATAAATTGAGATATATAGACTTAGAACCCAAAGCACACCGTCCTGTGGATCGACCTCGACTTAACCACTGACTAGTTGTTTGTTGACATTATAAATGTGTTTGAGAGCGTGTGACGACAACGTTCATCACCGAGATGGTAGCACTCCCCTTTGCTAAGGTAGGCCTTGGTAAGACACTTTGGTAGATGGGGGTGTTACACTTTTATGGTGCTTTCATGGACTTGGATTTAGGTATTCTTTAAAGTCCATTTTTGGGATGTTGACATGTGTTGGAGACAAGGCATTGTGGGTCATATTCTTTATAAAGGTTTTCATTAATTGCTAAAAAGGTAACATGGTGTTTCTCTTTTAATTGTGTTTATGCCAATTGATATGATCCATATGATATAATAATTGTTTTGTATGATTAAGTACATGTTTGATTATTTATTGTCATGAATAATACGTTTCATATGTTTGTACATGTTTTAATGTCCTAATTATGATGTGTGTGTTGTTTATGCGTTTTACGAATGTCATGTACGCAATTAGGGTTCATGAGTGAAACCCAAGAGGCGGCTTGACCTGCGGCCAAGAGTAGTACCCACGGTTATAGCTAAAGTTGGTATAACCTGGAAAATATGATTCAAGGTTATGGCTAAAGCTAGTACAACCTTGAGTTATGACTCAAGTTATGTAATACTAGTCAAATTAATGATATATGTACTGCTGAGTAATATGTGTAAGTAGTATCGTAATGTGACTTACTAATAGAGCTGGACTGTGGGTCGGGCCAGGACGGACTGGAAGCGAGCCGAGATGGGGAGAGGGGAGCCCGAGCCCCCAACACGAGCTGTGAGGGTGTGGGCTGAACACAGGCCGGGCTGTTGATGACTCGCCCTGAACCGACCCGATTTGAGTTGGGGGCTCGGAGGGCCGAGTACTTGTTTTTTCTTTATATAAAAAAAATGTGTTAAAGTGTTGTAACTTGTAATTTGTATATCATTGTAAGCGAGATAACGGTTATTTGTATACTATCAAGTATCGTCTATTGGTATTATTTGTAAATTTGTAATATTGTTATTTGTAAATTAGCGGTATTATTTTTTAAAATTATTTTTAAGTTTAAGTTATTTAGTGTTATAAAATAAGGGAAAAAAAGGAAAAAAAAAGGGGGCTTGATCGAAATTAATGTAACTCCTTAAAACGATATCAAATATTTTTAGTTATTTGATATTATTTTTTAAATTACGTTAATTAGGATGCCTACGTAACTCGAAAGAGTCAAAGCCCAAGTAGTTCTTCACTTACCTTACTTACCTAACTTACCTTTATGGCGGATTGGTGGTTTTGGGCGGTGATTAATAATCTTCGTCGGTATCGTCGGGAGTTTTGGCAACGGACGAAGCATCGGTTGTCAATAATTCATCCGTATCACTATCCTCTTTTTCATCCTTTTCTCCTTGACGTCTTTTTTCCGCTTGATCCCAATTTTTTTGCACACACACACATTTTGACGGTTTTTGGATCCAAGCTTGAACTTTTTTCATCTAGAACCCTTCTACCTGCACTAAAAGCAGAGTCGGACGCAATGGTAGAAGCGGGTACTACTAGTAGATCCCTAGAAATTTTGGATAATACGGGAAATTGGGCGGAGTGATTTTGCCACCATGTTAAAGTCTCGGGTTGTGGCCCCCCACCGGATCGATGGTCGTAGCTTAAATATTCGTTTATAGTATAAGAGGTGAAAGTTGTTCTAAAAGAAGTAGATGATTATGTATTTTTAAAGATTTTGTTAGCAATTGGGAGATCAAAAATAGTGTTAGTCGGCATTTTAGACTTCTTAGAACTAGGTCCACATTTCCTCGCATGTTCACTTTCATAAATAGCATATAATTGATTCACAATAGTTAGAGCATAATCAACATCGATTTGGGTATTATATGTATAACCTAAAGTTTTGTAATAAAAATCAAGCATGTCTTTTAAACCACTTGCTTTAACACATGAATCAAATATCAAACCAACACAATAAATAGTGGGAAATGTAATAAAATATTCTAACCATTTTTCCTTCATTTCTGAAACAACCGGTATTAAGCATGGTACGATTTCACATTGTTTTATAGCATCAACAATTGAGCAACATTGTAAAATAACACAATGAATATTAGGATTATAAACGTGTGAAAAAACAGTTGTAGCATCTTTAAAAGCTTTTAACTATTCACATACATATTGAGCAAGTACCCATATAGCTTCATCAATTAATTTGACATCGACTTTGCTAATTATACAAAGGCGTGATAACATTTTTATATCTAAAAGCATCATTAAGCATTTTATAAGTTGAACTCCATCTTGTTGGTGTATCTAATGACCATTTTTTAGACCTTAGCCCAAAATTTTCACACAATTCAACATATTCACGTCTAAAATTCATTCCATTTCTAATCCATTTAATTACACTTCTAATTGGGTCTAACAAAGGAAATAACAATTTAATACCTTCTTGGGCGGACAGCTTAACAATGTTAGCACAACATCTAATATGGACAAGTTCTCCTTTTAACAACAAATGGATTTGTGATTTAACAAATTCAATGGCTTTTGTGTTGGATGAAGCATTATCAAAAGAAATAGACATAATTTTGTTGCATAAATTAAACTCGGTAATTGTGTTTTTAATACGAGTGAATATTTTTTTACCGGTGTGTCTTTCTTCCATTATGTCAAAAGCAATTATACGTTTTTCTAATCTAATGTCATTACCAATCCAGTTTACGCTAATACATAAATAAGGTTCACCTTGTTTAGATGTCCAACAATCACTTGTCAAGCAAACACGATTATCATATGATGCACAAAAAAGGTTTCAATTCATTTCTATTTAAGTCATGATGAGATTTAGTACATTTTTTTAATGTTTTTCTTGACACTTTATAATAAAGAGGTTGTAAAGACAATTTAATAAATTTTTCTAATTCAACACTGGCACCATAAGTAAAAGGTTTCTCGGTCAATCAAACATATTTAGCCATGTTATCAACCATAGTGTTTCGATTATAAAAGAACGGTTTACATCCACCGGGCATCGAAGATGCATAGCCACTAATTGTTGGTTGTTTTTCCTTTTCTTCACCGGATTTGTGATTAGTGGCATTTAGCTCATGCTTATCCAAGTAACGGGTCAAGGTACCCGTTCTCGTTCCCTTCTTCAATTGGTAAGGGGTGGCTTCCTTCCCCACCAATGGACAAACTTTACAAGAGCATATAAAGTGCACTTCTTCGCCTTTTACTTGACCTCCACGATGCACTTTCTCAAAATACTCCCAAACCCAAGAAAAATCGCCTTGTCTTCCTCCTTTTTTCTTCGTAGTACTCGAATCCGAACCAACAAAATTTGCGATTCTTGGGTATTTGGAAGGCCACAA